>NC_045138.2:10056570-11522429 GCF_008831285.2 Nymphaea colorata | reverse complement strand
TGCATCAGATTGGTATCAAAGTCTGGATTCCTCCTTGATTTTCGTGATGGCTGAAGTCTTGAGGAACGATCCTGCTATTGAAAAATCAAAAGAAAAAAAATCAAAGCATCCAAAAAACACTTACAGGCCTCGTGTTTCGACTGATCGAATTAATGGACAGAACTCATGAACAACAAGCACACACAGACGAGAGGCTAGTTCAAACGGAAAAATCGATCCAAAAGACCCCAAGTTGGATTAATCGAGCCATAGCAGTGCTAACCAAGGATGGATGATGTCAATGGCAGGTTTGATGCATCGAAGAGTAAGGAAAATCCACCAGTTGATGTCCAACAAGAAGAAGAATATCTCAGACGGAGATCTCGAGTTGAATAATATGAACTGAGTGTAGCAAATCCCCTTGTCGTGCAAACAGCCCTTTGCTTTCCAAATGCACCAGCTGTCATTGAACTTGCCAGATTTCACCAGATCATTGTCATCAATGCAGCAACTCCTTCAACTGCTAAAAGTCATCAGGTATTTTGAAAAAACTCCACCCATCATTGGAATAAGATACTATTCAACCCACCCCCATCACCAGCATCCACTGCTGTCAGCCACCACCACCATCCGACCGCAATCTTAGGGACGATGCTAAGCCCGACAGGCGGTCACCTGCCACACCGGAGAACACCATTGGTGCCGACTTCCAAACAGACGGGGAATCCCTCTTTTGCTGAGTGCAGTGCCCAAGCCGTTGGTGGCTGGGCTGTCAACGAATTGAGGGAGCGTTGCTAGATGGGGGACAAGCCTGCCAAACGGCTGCCACGCACCGGCAACCCACTAGTGGCCCTCATTGGGCTGCTACTCCTTGTGGATATGCCCTCGTGCATAGAGACTGTCAAGCTCCCAGCCGACACCCTAGCAGGACAAGATGCGTGTTGGGTCCCATCTTGGGACCCATATCCACCCACTCAGCCCGACAATAAACTGAAATGCCAAACCAGGATGGATTTCCCAACTTGGTTCGAACCAACTAAGCTGATTCAGAGCTTGGGAACTGGTTTTTGGACTCCTACATTCAAATTTGGAGCCTCGGCCAATCCTCAAGCAACCTATCGTGAGTTGGGCTCAGGTTCACCCTTAAACTCGACCTCAAGCACTTGCCCATGTCTAGATGAGAAATGCCAAAGACTACCCAGGCCAAAATCAGAACCCAACAGTACTCCTGTTTCCTTTTGAGCCAAGTCAAGACCTCATATGCTATGGATTGCGAATCGAGCTCCCACCTTGTCCCCCATCCCCCCACAGGTCATGATTTGAAGTCCCACCCATCCTTATTGGGATCTGATCGAAGACCCGAGGCTCGGCCCCTCGGGCTATGAATATATGCATGACGAATCATCCCTATCTACATCCTCAATTCTCCAAGGTCAACCATGTTACCCTTAACTGAACCTCAATTATTATCTTGGAACCTACCAAGCCCCGCACACTGGCTCTAGACCAACCAAAAATGCACAAACTACCTCTAACCTTTCATCCCACACCCTATCAGGAGTGACATGTTGTACAATTGGCAACACCTAAGCCAACTGGACTGGTCCCTCCCTTTTCGCAGACCGGCAAGGGCAGCACAGGGATACCAATTGCAGCAAAGGCGGCCTCATCGGGAGCACCGATAAGTGAGGATGGAGGGTTGACCTATTCAGCAGCATGCCGGTCGAACTTGGTATGCCTTGGAACTTATAACTTGCAACTTCATTAGAACAGGGTACTGTTGACGTGACTGGGTTTGGGTTTGCACCCAATCCAACCTGCAGTCCAAGTTGAGTCCTATTTAAGTAAACTTTGTAACCCTAATTTAGTGTTAATGAGAATTAAGAGAGAGAGTGACCGGCAGCTAGTGAGCGTCGAAATCATCTCCTATCATCATGGTTTTTTCCTCATCTTGAGGGTTTTCCACGTTACATTTGTGTTCTTTGTGTGTTTTTTTGTTCAACATGGTATCAGAGCCAAGTATCTGAGTTTTTGTTTTGGACGATAATCCAGCTGGCCATTGCACTTTGGCATGAAGTTTTGCAGCTTGCTGTCGTTAGTCGCCCCTTCCTGCTGTTAGAATGTATGTATTCCTATATATATATACATATATCTATACGCATGTATATTACATATATTAGTGTGCTAATATATGTCTTATATATATATAGATATGTGTATAGTTTAGGGTACTTAGGTCATGCTTGTAATTTTCTATTTCTTTTTGTACTTTTCCCTTTCTTTTGTTTTTTATTATTTTTTAGAGGAGAACTAGCTGTTGGGCCTGTCTCCAATGGCTAGATTTCTAGCCGTTGGAGATGGCCCAACAGCCATCTCCCCTCCTCCTCTCTTCTATTCTTGTATTATAAATAAGGGACTGCAGTCCCTTGTTTTGTTATGGCTTTTTAGCTACTTCATGTAGTGTTTATTAGAATCAATATATGTTCTTTGTTCCTCTTGGGTGTGGCCTCTTGAGTATTACTTTGTTGTGTTGGAGGAAGCTTCAAGTGTGACATTATTGAAGCATTAGTCTTGTTTGGGCCTGATTTACATGGTATCAGAGCAAGGTTTTGGCTATTCATCTGGCTGTCATTCAGTTTGAAGTTTCAGCTTTTACTCTTTCTTTGGAGCCGTGAAGCACTCCAAGTGTTCGACGTTATTGCTGGCTGAAGTTTGACATAAGAAGGTGCTGTTTTGCTGGCCTCTTTTGGTGATTTTCGTGACGTGATCTAGCTCCCTTGGTGGTACAGATTGTGGCTGTTTTTTGCATGTCAAAAGCTTTCATTTCTCGTGGCTGTTTTCTTCATTCTTTCGCCATCTCAAATATACAAGTTTTACACAAGAAGAAGGGTGACTGGTTTCTTTTATTGCTGAGATTTTATCCTTGCCGTGGACTTCTTTTCACGTGGCAGCTAGCTTCTTCATAACTTGTAAGTGGATCTACCTTGTTGATTGTGCTCATGGATGACAAAGTCTCTTCTCTTCCATTTCCCAAACTCTCATCAACAAATTATATACAATGGGCTAGAACTATGAAACATTTTATTCGTAGTAAAAGCCTTTGGGGACTAGTTTGATGGGACAAAACTTGAACCACAACTAGTCCTTACTAAAGTTGTTGATGGAAGAGCTATGGAATTGGACGGAACCGAAAAAGAGAAAGTAGTGGCTGAATACAACAAGAAATGGGAAGAATGGAGTGTTGGTCATCACAAAATTATTACTTGGATCTTGACTTGTGTTGACAATGCTATTAGTGGGCAAATCTCTAAATTAAATTCTGCCCTAGAGGCTTGAGAGTATATAAATAAAACTCATACCATGAGAGATGTTGCCTACATGCATAATGTTCAACTCAAAATTCACAATCTCCAACAAGGAGATAGATCCATTAAAGATTATGTGGCTGAAATGGATCAATTGTATGATGAATTAAGTATATTTGAACCACATTTGATTACAAGATTTTTTTCTTAGAGAAAAGCAAATACAAGCATGACCTAAGTACCCTAAACTATACACATATCTATATATATATAAGACATATATTAGCACACTAATATATGTAATATACATACATACATACATATATATATATATATATATATATATATATATATATATATATATATATAGGAATACATACATTCTAACACCTGCCGTCTTCACTATTGCCATGGAACTTAGATATCGTCGTGGGGTTGCCGCTCATGTCTTCCTCCCGTCACTTTCCTTTGCCATTGCCAATGCTTTCCGCTGCCTACCTATTGTTGTCGTTGTCATTGGCCGTTGTCGTCTACCGATGCTTTCCGCCGCCTTCCTTGGGGTTCGTCTGCCATTGCCGACACTTTGTGCTGCCGTCCTAATTGTTGTCGCTCTCATAGTCTACTTCGCCTAAGCACCTCTGTCGTCGCTCGAGTGATGTCGTCACCTACATCGCCAAATCTTCTACTGTTGTAGCCTGCATCACCAAAACCGTCTACTATCACTCCCTGCTTCTACTGCTTCTGCCGCCATCGTCTGTGCAACTGCCTACGCCTGCACAGCTGCCGTTTGTTTGATTGTTGGTGCTGTCAGCGTCGTTGCATGCCGCAGCTGCTTCCTCATGTGCTCTTGATTGTTAAGTTACTACATTGTGATGGCTGAATCAGATTCATCGGCTGTTAGTACTAACCAGACATATGTTAGGGTCTCCAAAACTGAAACTATTCTAGTTCAAGTCACTACTATTCGACTCACTAAAGATAATTATTTGCGTTGGTCCGCTGCTATTACAATGGGAATTGCTGGTCGGGGGAAGATTACTTATGTCAATGGGAAGAACCTGAGGTTAGCTCAACATGGAACATGTGGTTTCTTAAGGACAACCAAGTTAAAACTTGGATTGTCAACTCTATGTCAGCTGATATTCAACCTCTCATTCTTCGTAAGAGGACTGCCAAAGATACGTGGTTTATCTTAGAACAAGTGTATGGTCAGAATCTGATGAAAGAGGTATATGCTCTACGGCAAGGAGAGCTTTATGTGGCTAACTTTTATGTGGCACTAAAATCCAAATGGGAAGTTGACTACTACTCTGAGGATACTTGGAATTGTCCCCAAGACTAGATGTGGTATTGGGCCAAGGAATGGAAGAACAGGGTGTTTATGTTATTGGCTGGACTGAATGACGATTTCAAAGGCATTAGAAGTCAAATTCTTAAATCATAAGATATGGTCATCATTGAGGATGTCTATTCTATTCTCGCATTGAGGCTAAAGACCAACGACATCTTGTTATGACAGGAAAGGAGGGGCTTGTTCCTCATGCACTGAGCGGTCTGCCCTTGTTAGCCGAGCAACTATGGAGGCTCCTCAACCCTCTCAGAAGTGTACTCACTGTAAGAAATATGGTCACACCATTGAATTTTGTTGGGATCTTCATCCTGAGAAGAAAAATAGCCGTGGAAGAGATTCTATGAGGAAGAAGTCTACCTCTGAAATTGCAAATCCAGATGTGGGGAAACCAACAATCTCTGTTGATCAGATTCATGAGCTTGGTGCATACCTGAGTCGCATTGATACTAGTCAGGCTGAGTCATCAGATGATGTAAAATCAATCGTGCCCTTGCAATCTCTAGTGAAAAATGTAATTCTTGTGTGGGAGAGTGGAGTGTTGATAGTGGTGCTATGCACCACATGACATAAAATTCTAAGGTTTTTCATGAATATAAGCTCTCTTTTGGGAAAGAAAGGGTTTCTCTTGCCAATGGTTCATCTATCACTGTTAAACAAGTTCTTAGTCCATAATGCCTTACATATTCCTCACCTTACCTTAAATCTCTTGTCTCTTAGCAAGACTACAAAGGAATTGAATTGTGAACTTATTTTTTCTGCTAATTGTTGTGTTTGCACGACTTGATGACGGGAAAGAAGATTGGGATTGGTTTGGTTTCTGAGGGTCTATACTGATTACCCATGTGTGTTGCTACAGCTCTCGTGACGGCGGTTAACAAGACGAAGAAGAGTAGAGAAGACTTCCTTCAGCTTTTCTTGCGGTGGCATGAGAGACTTGGGCATCTTTCATTCGGAGTGCTTAGACAGTTGTTTCCTGACTTATTTTCCAGTTTAGATATAACCATGCTATCATGTGATGTTTGCCATCTAGCTAAACATGTTAGGGCTTCGTACCTTGTTTCTATAAGTCGTTCTAATAAAGTATTTGCTTTCATCCATTCGGATGTGTAGGGGTCTTTTGGAACTCTCTCTTGTAATGAATTTCAGTGTTTTATTATATTTATAGATGATTACTCTTAGAACACCTTTGTGTACTTGCTGAAAGACCGTAGTGAAGTGCCTAATGTCATTGAGACCTTCATCATTCTTCTAGAAACTCAACGTACAGCTTCCGTTGAGACCTTCCGGTCTGACAATGCATGAGAGTATACGTGTTGTTTTGTCGACAGTTTCTTTTGGCAAAGATAGATTGTTCATGAGACATCTGTAGTTATATCTTTCCTCAAAATGGGGTTGCTGAATGAAAGATTCATCAGTTGCTAAATGTCACCAAAGCTCTCTTATTCCAATGACATCTTCCAAAGAAGTATTGGGGGGATGCTGTGCTAACCAGTCCGTATTTGATTAACCGTAAGCCTAGTCGTGTGTTGAATGGACGTACACCTCATTCTATGCTAGCAAGGAGTTGTGAACCTATTTCTCTTCCATCTTGGGTTTTTCACTGCGTCTGTTTTATCCACAATCACGGTCCCAATATCAAAAAACTTGATCCCAGGTCAATTAAGGGTGTGTTTCTTGGTTACTCTCCTACTAAAAAAGGATATAAGTGTCTAGACCCTTCAACTGGCCATGTATATGTAACAAAGATGTCTCATTCCTAAAACATGTTTCCTATTTTGGTGAGAGTTCTCTTCAGGGGGAGAGGTCCACATGAAGGGAAGAGTATTCTCTAAATTAAGAGATTCAGTTTATAGACTTTCTGAAGTACAAAAAAGAGTTTACATGCCTTCTAGAGCACAAAAAGGATGATGATTGCTCAACTGGAAATGATGAGGAGCATGACCGCTTGTTTGGGCAGGTTTACTCCAAAAGAAGATCGGCTGAAACAGAGTTAGCTGGTGGGTTGACTGATGACCCTGATCCCAATCCTAATCCTACACTTTCCCTGGATGACCCAAGTCATGCTAGTGAGATGTCAGTCGGGGGTAGTCAGATAGAAGCTGAAAATGAAGAATTACCCATTGCTCTTATAAAGGGTATTAGGTCATGTACTCAACACCCTATTGGTAATTTCATATCATATTCTAAATTGAGCAAGAACTGCAATTGTTTTATATCTTCTCTTTCCATGGCTGTGATTCCTAGGTATATTACTGAGGCTCAGAGTAATCCAAAGTGGGCCCATTTGATGCAAGAAAAAAATGGAAGCACTGAATAAAAATAGAACATGGGAGGTGGTAAATATCGCTGAAGCGGCTCATCTTATAAGATCCAAGTGGGTACAACATTAAATATAAGCCAGATGGAAGTGTGGATAGGTACAAAGCTCGCTTGGTTGCCAAGGGGTTTAGTTAGAAAATATGGGATTGACTACTTGGAAACGTTTGCTCATGTTGCTAAGATGAAGACCGTCAGAGTTATCCTCTCCTTAGCAATAGTAAAGGAGTGGAAGATCTACCAACTAGATGTTAAGAATGCATTTTCTACATGGAGACCTTGAAGAGGAAGTATATATGTTCATGCCTTCAGGATATGAGGAACATGGAAAATATTGCAGGTTGAAGAATGCCTTGTATAGGCTCAAGCAATTTCCTCGGGCATGGTTTGAACGACTCAGACTTGTAATGAGACAATATGAATATCTTCAAAGGAATGAGGATCACGCTCTATGTAAAGAGAGAGGACCACAAGGTAACTCTTCTATTGGTATATGTTGATGATATGATTGTCATAGGTAATGATGAAGATGAAATAACGAAGTTAAAAAAAACTGTTGGCAATCGAGTTTGACCTCAAGGACCTTGGCAAGTTAAAATATTTCCTTGGCATTGAAATTGCTAGGTCAGACATAAGTCTTGTGTTAAATCAAAGAAAGTACACCCTAGATTTATTAAAGGAGACTGAAAAACTTGGGTTTAGACCTGCTTCTACTCCTATAGATGTTGGAAACAAACTTAGCCTCAGATATGGGGAGTCCCTCTGTGAAGAAGCAAAGAGAAGATATCAATGTCTTGTTGAGAAGTTGATTTATCTCACTCTTACTAGACCTGATATTATTTTGCTGTGAATGTGATGAATCAATTTATGCATGCTTAAAGGCAGTTGATAGGATCTTATGTTACTTATGTTAAGATGTGTTTATATTCAGTTTTAGGTTTAAGAGGGTACTTTTGTAATAACTTTTCCTTTAGATGGTTCTCTTGTAACTTCTCTCTCTCCTCTAGTCTATATAAAGAGGAGTTAGGGCAGATTTCGAGGTTAATCAATATTATTCTTTCTAATCTTATCATGGTATCAGAGCTGCAGCCGTCTCCTCCTCCTCGGCGCGCCGATTGAGTGGCGCCACCCGCCGCCTGACCGCGCCCATCGCTGCGCTTCCTCCGCCCGCTCGTGTCCACCCATCTCCGCCCGTCGCTGACCTCTCCACCCGACGCCTCCGCCCGTCGCTGTCCTGACCTCTCCACCCGACGCCTCCGCCCGTCGCTGTCCTCTCTGCCCGACGCCTCCGCCCGCCGTTGCTGTCATCTTCGCCGCTGCCCGCCGTGGCTGTCATCTCCGCCCGCCGCCGCCGTCCGTCGCTGCTGCATCGCCGCTGCACGCTGCATCGCCGCTGCTGTCTCCACTGCTCCTCCGCTGCTCCGCCGCTGCTCTGCACGCTGATTTTCCTCTCAGCGTCTTCGCTGTCGTCTCTGGTATCTCTCTTCGTTCAGCTCTGTTGTTGCCTCTTCCAGCCGATCAGACTTATGGATTGCTGCCTGCGTTAACTGCATATTGCTTCATGATCAGCATGTTGTCTTTCGATATGTGACTGTCTTCTTTTGCCTGCACTTCCTATTCCGTGGCTCGGTTTCCTCCTTTGTGTTGAGCGATGTCTGAAATTAGCAGTGGCGCTAATACCTCTTCCTTTGTGTCGTCGGGAGAGATGAAGAGTTCCCCATTTTCCAGCATTATCACCAAAATGGATGGGGGTAATTACGAGATGTGGGCCATGCAAGTAAAAAGAACCTTGATCGCTCATGAGAAGGAACATCTTATATTAGAGCCCGAGCCCGTACAGAAGGTAGGAAAATATACTACTTGGTTTAAAGATAATTCGTTGGTTATGGTATGGATTGTTGGTACTCTTACTCAAGACATTGCAAATGAAGTCCTGCATAAGGAAAGTGCAAAGGATATGTGGGATTCCCTTGCAGCCACCTATTCACAAGCAAGGAATGAAACAAGAATTATGCAGCTTCATCATGATATTCATCAGATGTGCCAAGATGGTCGACCTCTTCATACTTATTATTCTAGTCTCAAGTCCATGTTTGAGAGACTAAATAGCTACTTTCCTACATGTAAGTGTGAACAACAAAAGGCATACAGAGATATGCTTATGGTCGGAGTATTTCTGTCTGGATTAGACTCTGTTTATAAATCAGCAAAGAATCAGATGCTCACTAGTCCCTCGATTCCTCCTATTGATGAAGCTTATAGTAGGCTAAGCAGAATTCCAATCCCTTCATCGACTGTTCTTGATACCACTTCTGCTATGCTTGCTACTCGTGGCAGAGGTGGGTCCCTCTTTGCCAGAGGACGAGGATACCGTGGCCGTGGCAATACCCCTTTGCGCCCAGTATGTCAGTTTTGTCATCGCATTGGTCACACTGTGGATAAGTGTTGGCAGAAACATGGTCGTCCAGCTGTTGCCAATCAGACTGTATTTACTGATTCTCCAGAGCAGCCTAAGACTCAGCATACTGTTTCCTCCAGTGAGTTACGTGCAGATGATATTATCTCTCAGTTGAGAAATTTGATTGGAGATAGACCTCAACAAGCTCCTGATCCGACCACCTCTACTATCACTACTGCTGCCAGTGCATCTTCATCTGGTATGTATTCTGACACTACAGATTGGCTCATTGATTCGGGTGCATCGACACATCTCTGTGGAGACAAGGCACAGTTTACTTCTTATGTCCCTACTCCACCTGGTCGCTCGGTTATTCTAGCAGATGGCAAATATTCTCCAGTTGTTGGACTTGGAGAGGTCCAACTTACTTCATCATTACCGTTGCAACATGTTCTTCATGCACCAGAATTCCCACATAGTCTACTATCTATCAGTCAGATTACCAGAGATTTAAACTGTCGTGCGATATTTGACTCCTCTTCTCTTGTGTTTCAGGATATACTGACGGGCAGGGTGATTGGCAGTGGCCGTGAACAGGGAGGTCTTTACAGGCTAGTGCATCCCTTTCCCTTTGCTGGGTCTACCTCTGCAGGGTCGTCCTCATCCTCGGCTTATACTTGGCATCTACGTTTTGGACATCTACCGTTTCAAAAACTGCTGCATGTTCTTCCTCAGCTGTCTCCTAAGTCTTCTTTTCAATGCGAGTCTTGTCAGTTGGGCAAACACCATCGGTCATCCTTTCCTCCGCGGCCCAGTAGAAGTAGCCATTCTGTGTTTGAGTTACTTCATTTTGATGTTTGGGGTCCGAGTCGTACACCTGATCTTCAAGGTCATCGATATTATCTTGTTGCTGTCGATGACCATAGTCGTGTTAGTTGGGTTTTTCTTATGAAGCATAAATCTGAAGTGGGTCATGTAATCAAAAATTTTATCAATGAAATTCTGACTCAGTTTGATACTTGTGTCAAAATTGTGCGCTCTGACAATGCTCTTGAGTTCTGTGCTTCCTCTTTAGAACAATTTTTCAGGGATAAGGGTATCATCCACCAAACCTCTTGTGCCTATACTTCCCAACAAAATGGGGTTGCTGAACGGAAACACCGTCATATTCTTGATGTTGCCAGAACCATTATCATACATAGCCATGTTCCCCATTCTTACTGGGGAGATGCTGTTCTCACAGCATGCTATCTTATTAATCGAATGCCGTCATCTGTGTTGGGAGACCTTATTCCTATCTCTGTCCTCTTTCCTGACAGAGACTTGTTTTCTGTTCCACCTCGTGTTTTTGGATGTGTTGCCTTTGTTCAGTTGCTTGGTCCTGGGCGAGATAAGTTGTCTCCTCGGGCCATCAAAACGATCTTTGTTGGTTATTCCCGCACTCAAAAGGGATATCGATGTTATGATCCTTCTAATCGTCGGTATTATGTGAGTGCTGATGTTACATTCTTTGAATCAACCTCTTTCTTCTCTCCAAATGGAACTCAATTAAGGGCGCCTGAATTGAATGATGAAGTCCATTTTCCTCTACCTCTCATGAGTTGTCCAAAACCAGTTGATCCACGCTTTGGGGCTGTCTACCAACGTCGTACTAAACCTGTTGCGCCTGTTCACTGTGCACCTGTGCCTTCACCCAGCACGCCCAAGGTAATTCCTGACACAAACTCAGCTGACAATTTTTTATGTAATGATGACATAGGAGAATGTCACGAGCATGTTCATGCTCCTAATGAACTTGATATGCCCATTGCTCAAAGGAAAGGCAAACGCAGTTGCACTTTGCATCCTATCTCTGGTCATTTATCCATGGATAGACTCACTCCTATGTACCGACAGTTTGTCAAGGGGCTGTCGGCTATTGCTCTTCCACAGAATCCCATGGATGCTCTCTCTGATCCCAAATGGGCCGCAGCTATGCAAGAAGAGATGGATGCTCTTCAGTCTAGAGGCACCTGGACACTTGTTACTCCTTCAGCTGATGCAGCCATTGTTGGTTGCAGATGGGTCTTTACTATCAAATACAGCGCGGATGGCAGCATTGACAGATATAAGGCTCGTCTGGTTGCAAAAGGCTATACTCAAACTTATGGGGTTGATTATTATGATACCTTCTCTCCTGTGGCACGACATGCTTCTTTACGGATTCTCCTTGCTGTGGCTGTCAGCAAGAATTGGTCCCTATCACAGCTTGATATCAAAAATGCCTTTCTCTATGGTGACTTACATGAAGAAGTGTATATGCAGCAACCACCAGGGTTTGTTGCTGAGGGGGAGTGTCAGAAAGTGTGCATATTGCGAAAGGCGATTTATGGTCTGAAACAGAGTCCTCGAGCTTAGTTTCAGAAATTGTCAGAGAATATTGAGAATGAGGGCTTTAGACGTTCTTCGGCCGACCATTCCCTCTTTGTCAAGAAGACTTCTACAGGTACGGTGATAGTTCTTGTCTATGTTGATGATATCATTGTTACAGGGGATGATGATCAGGGGATTTCCAACATCAAGGATGTCCTTGGACAACACTTTGTCACCAAGGACCTTGGTGAACTACGTTATTTCCTCGGTATTGAGTTTGCCAGAAATCAAAAGGGCCTTATCATGTGCCAGAGGAAATACGTTACTGATGTTTTGCAAGAGACAGGGATGCTGGGGTGTCGACCTGCATCCACGCCTATGGATATCAATACCCGCTTGTATGATGATGATACTGAAGATGTTGATGCGAGACAGTATAAAGGGATTGTTGGGAAGCTCCTATACATCACTGTTACTCGACCTGACATTGCCTATGCTGTTAGCAGAGTGAGTCAATTTATGGATAAGCCCAAGAAAGTTCATTGGGATGCTGCTATGATGATTCTTAGGTATCTAAAGAATTCACCAAGAACGGGACTCTTCTTTCAGAATGGTACCTCACTCACTATATCTGTGTATGTTGATGCCGACTATGCAGGATGCCCCTCGGACAGAAAATCCACTACTGGATTTTGTGTGTTTATTGGATCCAACTTGGTTACATGGAAGAGTAAGAAGCAAACTGTGGTTGCCAGATCAAGTGCAGAATCTGAATATAGAGCTATGGCTCAGGGTACTGCTGAAGTTATGTGGGTTAGATCCCTGATGTTGGATCTAAATGTCGAAGTGCCTCTTCCTATGCAACTGTTATGTGATAACAAAGCTGCACTGTTTATTGCTACTAATCCGGCTTTTCATGAAAGAACCAAGCATGTTGAAGTAGATTGTCACTATACCAGAGACATGATTCAAAAGGGGTTTGTAAGTACCTCACACATTTCAACTACAGGGCAAACGGCTGATATCTTTACTAAGGCTCTTGCAAGGGGACCACATTCCAAAGCTGCTGTTCCAAGTTGAGCCTATTTGACATATACGCTCCAACTTGAGGGGGAGTGTTAAGATGTGTTTATATTCAGTTTTAGGTTTAAGAGGGTACTTTTGTAATAACTTTTCCTTTAGATGGTTCTCTTGTAACTTCTCTCTCTCCTCTAGTCTATATAAAGAGGAGTTAGGGCAGATTTCGAGGTTAATCAATATTATTCTTTCTAATCTTATCAACTTAAAGAGGAGCCCTGACAAGGGTCTCTTGTATGTTAAGCAAGACTTCCTTAAGATTGAAGGTTATTCAAATGTTGACTGGGCAGGATGTGTGGATACCAGGAGATCCACCTCAGGTTATTATATTTACTTGGGAGGAAACCTCGTGGTGTGGAGAAATAAGAGACAGAACGTTTGCTCTTGCTTCAATGCCGAGGCTGAATATACGGTTGTGGCCATGGGAGTCTCTGAGCTATTGTGGTTGAAAGTGCTATTGACTGACATCAGAATCAAAACAGAGGGTTGAATGAAGATGTATTATGATAACAAGTCTGCAATCAACTTGGCCAACAATCCGGTGTTACATGATAGAACAAAGCATGTGGAGATTGATCTTCATTTCATTCATGAGAGAATTGATGCTAAAGAACTTGTCCTGCCCTACATGAAGTCTGAAGATCAAACAACTGATGCACTAACCAAGGCCTTGCCATCTACTTCATTTGAGAGAAATGTATTAAAGTTGGGCATGTTCGACCTATACGCCCAACTCGAGGGGGCGCGCTGACGTGTTTTATATGACTGGGATGGGTTCTGGACCCGATCCGACCCGCAGCCCATGCTGAGTCCTATTTAAGTAAATTGTGCAACCCTAATTCAGTGTTAATGAGAATTAAGAGAGTGAGTGCCCGGTAGCTAGTGAGTGCGGGAATCATCTCCTATCATCGTGGTTTTTTCCTCGTGTTAGGGTTTCCCACGTTACTTTTGTGTTCCTTGTGTGTTTTTCTGTTCAATAGGTATGTCCTTGGAGTCTCCCATGACGTTAGTTTAGGACTAAACCAGAACTCTGTTTGTGCAACCAAGAAACTAAATGACAACTCAGCCAGCAGGAAATCAGCAAAAGAAAAAAAAAAACGAGGAACCAGTGGCAATTTCAGCAGAATTTAGATGCAGCAGAAATGATGAGATTCAGCCCAGTTGAACTTAGATGGACCAGAAATAATTAAATATGGATTCTGCAGAATGAACTGGCTGAGATGAATCCAGATACAGCAGATATAATAAAATCCAGATGCAGCAGATACCCA
Source organism: Nymphaea colorata (assembly GCF_008831285.2). Classification (NCBI taxonomy): domain Eukaryota; kingdom Viridiplantae; phylum Streptophyta; class Magnoliopsida; order Nymphaeales; family Nymphaeaceae; genus Nymphaea; species Nymphaea colorata. The sequence goes on along the minus strand of NC_045138.2, from coordinate 11,508,380 downwards.
CAGCCACAATAACACGATAGCATATATGACGGCAGAAATATAAGATGCGAAGAATAGAAAAAGTCCACATCAGCAGCAATTTAATCCACATAACAGCAGTGTAACTCTGTTAGACACTGTCGACCAAAGGTGAAAACGGCGTATTGACTACTCTGGCAAGTCTGAACTGAAGCAATTAATCAGAGGCAGAAATTTAGATCTCTTCCCACAACGACTTCAACATATTCCTCTTCAACAACACAAATTCAGATCTCTCTCTAATCCAATGACTTTGACTGGTCGCTAAAAAAAACTTACAGCAACTACCACTTTAAAAGGCTTTGCCATCACCATCTGGCCACCAGCAACCACTTCCAACATCCTCCACTGCAGCATGATAGGGAGCCCACCACCACTGTCTGCGACTGCTCCACCACCCACAAGATCTGTTTGCCTAAAATCTAGGTCTTCATTTGCAATCAAATCTGGGGTCTCAGAGTTCTACCGCTACAGGGACGAGATGAGGAAGAGAGAGATGAGATGGGGAGGAGAAAAAGGTGAGAGAAGAGGGAGGAGAAAAAGGTGAGAGAAGAAGGAGAAGAAAGAAGAGGCAATCACTCACACGGGCTTCAGGCCTTCCTAGGACACGAACCGCTCTGATACCATGTTGCTAAATGATATGAGAGAGAAAGTTCACTTTCCAATTAACCCAAATCTCAATTAAGTAGAGATTAGAGGTCAACACAAAGGATTACAATAAAATCCATAAAAAAAACATGAAAATAATAAAACAGCCCTCTAAACTATTTGAAAATACTACCGACTTTTTTCTTTTCCAACATCCTCAATGGGCAGTAAAGAACAGAAGACTGTTAAGTCTGTACGTATAAGTGTAAGGGGATCGGGTCTGGATCGGGTCTGTTCAGACCCGATCCACTTCGTTTTTATGTCTTCACTTCTAAGTGGTGGCACCTCTTGTAATTACTTCATGTTTTATTCCTCTTTTTGTTGTAACCTAATTAGGTTTATGTTTTAATATAGAGATCAAGCATCGTGTGGCTGCATTGGCCGACGGTTCTCTTACCTTCATTGCTTTCTTCTATTCTCTATTCTCCATCCTCCTTATTTTCAGACGGAGAGACGTGATTCAGTGGTGTTTTAGTGAAGATTCTCACATGGTATCAGAGACAGGTTACATCGTCCTCCGGTGAGTGATTTCTTCTTGGAGTACTCTGCCCTAAATCTTATTTTCTGCCGTGCTTGGAGTATTCTGCCCTAAATCTTATTTTCTGCCGTGGTTATCCTCAAACTCTGTTTCCGCCCTTAATCCCACGATTTGCCCTAATTTCTGTTGCCCTAAATTCTGTTTTTTGCCCTAAGTCACACGGTTTGCCATAATTTGCCCTAATTTCTGTCGTGACCTTTAAAATTCTGCCCAAATCGTCTATTCTAATCCTCTTTTTCAATCATGGACCAGTCGGCTCCCTCTCTTCTATCTTCTAGTTTTCTCTCACAACTCATCTCTCAAAAACTGAACCATAGTAATTATTTGACTTGGAAACGTCAAATTGTCCCATTTATTAAGAGCCATAGACTGTATGGGCACATCGATGGGACTACTCCAGCACCTCCAAAGTATGTTAACCATGAAATAAAGAAGACAGTCGTGGGAGATAAAGGTGCTGGGGCCTCGGCTGGAAATGAAATCAGTTTTGAATATGAAACTCTTCCTGAGAGCAATCCCGAATATGAAGTTTGGCTGGCTCACGACCAGTCTCTTGTTGCTTATATCACTTCTACCTTGTCAGAGGAGGTATTGGGAGGTATTGATGATGATTTAACTGCCCTAGAGTTGTGGTCTACCCTTGCCACAACATATTCTCAAGTCTCGGAAGCACGTTTTCTACAATTAAGAAGGCAATTTCAGGATATCAAGCGTGGGACGCGTACAGTTTTGGAGTATTTGAATGAAATCAAGAGTGTTAGTGATCAGCTTGCTGCAATTGGACATCCCGTCAGTGACAAGGACAAAGTCCAACAAGCCTTGAGTGGACTGGGAACAGAATTTGATATTTTTTGCACAGCCTTGGAAGTCTTACCTGTTCTCCCATCTTTTGAAGATCTAAAGGCCAAGCTTTTTCAACATGAAGCTAGTCGAGTTCAACGACATAATCTGGTTCCTTCCAACAGCCACAATGTACTGATCACAGGAACTCACGCACTGCAAGGAAATCGCACTCGTTCTTGGACTCCTCAGGCAGGCATGGGAAGAGGGATTCTCCCAACACCGCCAGGCATGAATACTACCTCTGCCACATCTAGGAGAATCCCGACATGCTTCTATTGCAACAAGAAGGGGCATGTAAAATTAGAATGTTGGCACAATCCTCAGAACAAGAATAGTCAGGTCAGGCGCGAGAACAGGACAGCAGCGGGGTCAGCTCCATCCTCATCTGGATCAAATCCAACTTCAAAGGTTTCAGCAGACGTGCAGCAACTTCTAATGACAGCCTTATCCAAACTTAACTTGAAGCAAAATGAGCAAGGAGAGTGGTATGTGGACTCTGGAGAAGCAGCCCACGTTACTGGTGACACAGGTAATCTCTCTAGTGTTTCCCCTTATTTAGATCAAGGCTCAGTAGTCACGGGAGATGGTTCCCATCACACAATATCGCACATTGGAAATGCACAAATATCCATGGGTTCTTCCATTCCATTAAAGAATGTCCTTGTTGTTCCAAGTGTCAAGAAAAATATTATCTCAGTGTCCAAACTTATTGATGATACTCAATCCTCTGTTGAATTCACACCATCTTCTGTTTATGTCAAGGATGCTCAAACCAAGAAGACATTTGCTGAGAGCACTCGCAAAGGAGATATGTATGTCTTTGAAGAAGCTCCAAAGCTTTCTAAACCTCACCCTCCAGATTCATGTTCTTCAAGTCATAATGAAGTCAATGTCGCAGAATATAATAAGCCATCCATTTGGCATGGTCGGTTAGCTTATTATAGTCAGTCTTTTGTTCGAAGTCTTGTTGCAGACGGACTCTTAGATAAGTCCAGTCTGAGTTCAGTCAGTGAGTCCAGCATGTGCTCGAGTTGTCATCTTTGTAAGAGCCATGCCCTTCCTTTTCAGTCAATTAATAAAAGAGCTTCAAGGATTTTTGACACCATATATTCTGATGTTTGGGGGCCTGCTCCAATTCCCTCTTCTTCTGGGAGTAGGTACTATGTCATTTTTATAGATTCATATTCCCGACATACTTGGATACACTTCATGAAACACAAATCTGAAGTTTTCCGTTTGTTTACTCAATTCCATGCCTTGGTTCGAAATAAATACTCCAGTAATATTGTGCATTTTCAATGTGATGGTGGTGGTGAATTTATTTCTAATGAATTTACTGAGTACTTACTAGATAATGGGATCACTAGACAAATTTCATGTCCGCATACACCTCAGCAAAACGGAATTGCTGAAAGGAAACATAGGCATATTATTGAAAGTGCACTCAGCATGATGCATGAAACAGACTTACCTATGACATTATGGACCGAGGCTTTCCATACGGCTGTCCATGTTATAAATCGACTGCCATTGGCTTTGCTTGATGGCAAATCCCCATATTTTTTATTACATCAAGGGCAGCCACGCTATGAGGAATTGCGTGTTTTTGGATGTGTTTGCTATGTGCATGTTGATGTTTCCTTACGTAACAAGTTTCAAGATCGTGCTATTTTGTGCAGAGGCGTGTTCATATTTCACGGCATGTTGTTTTTGATGAAAACAGGTTACAAGATCCCAAGGCTACTTGCATGACACTCAAGGATAAAAATGAGGTTTATGATACTGGGCTGCATGCTGAAATCCTAAGACAAGGGGCTGACCGTTTGATTGAGCACGAGGAGCAAGATGTTAATGAGCCTAAGACACTTGTGAGCGATTCCTTGGACAGCATGCCCTCATCCTCACAACCCCATGATTCACCTATACATAGTCGGTTCTCAGGCCTTGTGTACTCTAGGCGATCAGCTCCTACTGCAGCCCCACGTCAGTCCCAACGTGTGCGACATCCCATTGATCGGTGGGTAAGTTATAACAACTTTTCTTTAGATTTTCAGTTGTTTATGACAGAAGTCAGCAAGAAGGTTGAACCAAAATCCTATCACCATGCAAGTAAGGAAAAATGTTGGGTTGAAGCTATGAATGAGGAAATGGCAGCATTGCATGAGTGTCAAACTTGGCAGATTGTCCCTCGTCCAACTGATAAGAATGTTGTGGGCTCCAAATGGGTCTACAAACTGAAATATAAGCCAGATGGTAGCATTGATCGACATAAAGCACGTCTTGTGGCCCACGGTTTCACACAGCAATATGGGGAAGATTATGATTAAACATTCAGTCCGGTTATTAAGATGGGCACAATACGTGTGATTATTTCTCTTGCAGTCTCATATGGGTGGCCTCTTTATCAGTTAGATGTCAAAAATGCTTTTCTAAATGGGATTCTTAAGGAAGAGGTATACATGGAGCAACCTCCCGGCTACAATACTCATGATCCTCAAAAATGGGTTTGTAAGTTACACAAGTCTTTATATGGGCTGAAGCAAGCTTCTAGAACATGGTTCGATCGGTTTTCTCATCATATACAACAAGCTGGTTTTCTACGAAGCTCTCTAGATCATTCCTTGTTTATGTATCATACCGAAGAAGCTACCACTTGGTTACTTATCTATGTAGATGATATTGTTATAACTGGGAATTCTTCTTCTCATATATCTTATGTTAAGGATCTGTTGCAGCAAGAATTCAAGATGAAAGATCTCGGCGAACTTCGGTACTTCTTGGGTGTTGAACTTGATAGAGCAAATGATCGATTGACTCTTACGCAGCATAAGTATACTCTTGATATTTTGGAAAGGGCAGGTATGATTAATTGCAAACCCATAACTACTCCTAGTGTTCTAAACACTAAATTGGCTACCTCTGATGGAACCGCTGCCTATTCAAATCCTACCTTCTATCGCAGCATTGTTGGTATGTTACAATACCTTACATTTACCCGCCCAGACATAGTCTATGCTGTAAATCAGATCTCTCAATTTATGCATGCACCCACAGAAGGACATATGGATGCTACTAAGCGGATCTTACGGTATCTCAAAGCTACTCTTGGGGATGGATTGATCTATACAAAGTGTCCCAATGTTTCTCTTGGACATAGCATATATACTTATACTGATGCAGACTGGGCAGGAGATCCTGATGACCGACGCTCAGTTTCAGGTTTCTGCCTTTTTCTTGATTCTAATCTCATTTGTTGGAGCAGTAAAAAACAGCGTGCAGTTGCACGATCTAGCACTGAGGCAGAGTATAGAGCAATGGCTGCAGGGACAGCTGAGGCATCATGGTTACGACATTTGCTTGGAGAGCTTCATGTACCTATTGTTCAGTCCTCATTGCTATGCGACAATCAAAGCGCCATCAAAATTGCCTTCAACCCCATTTTGCATAATCGTACCAAGCACATTGAGATTGATCAACACTTCATTCGTCAGAAGGTTGAAAAAGCCGAGATCTTGCCTACTTATATATCCACCAGTGAACAGATAGTTGATCTTTTTACCAAAGGTCTTACAGGGCAGCATTTTTGGGATTTGAAAAACAAGTTGTGCATGATCAAATCTCATGCACAATTTGAGGGGGGCTGTTAAGTCTGTACGTATAAGTGTAAGGGGATCGGGTCTGGATCGGGTCTGTTCAGACCCGATCCACTTCGTTTTAATGTCTTCACGTCTAAGTGGTGGCACCTCTTGTAATTACTTCATGTTTTATTCCTCTTTTTGTTGTAACCTAATGAGGTTTATGTTTTAATATAGAGATCAAGCATCGTGTGGCTGCATTGGCTGACGGTTCTCTTACCTTCATTGCTTTCTTCTATTCTCTATTCTCCATCCTCCTTATTTTCAGACGGAGAGACGTGATTCGGTGGTGTTTTAGTGAAGATTCTCACAAAGACAATGCTAGAAGAGAAATTTTTGCTACTCACAAAAGTGCCTCAAAGAATTTACAAAGCAGGAAGGGACAAAAAGCCCCATACATACAAGAGAAGGCAGCTCCTCTAATTATTAGAGAGCATTTTCTAATGGCTGGGGAAGCTAAGGAAACTTTAAAACTTTAAAAAATAAATGAATAATAAAGACAGAAAATGATATAAAATAAGCATAAACAAAAGAAGAATATACAAGCACACATATACACTTACATAACATATATACACAATCTGAATACATACTGTAGACAGAAAGTATATATACATACGTATATGTACAAACATAAATACATATATATATATATATACAATATGCAAATACATATATATCTTTATCATTTAACAGTAGCACTATTCATTCAAAAAATTAGCCATCAGCTTGAAATGGGAACAGATACTTCATTTTATATAAAAGAAGCATCTCTTAATCAAGAATAACATCACACAGCCATGTGAATATGAATACATGTTGTGCATTTGAAGTATATAGACATGTATATTTGTAGATATGCATGCATATACACAATTTGCAAATATATACATATATCTTTACCATTTAATGGTAAGACAATTCACTAAATTATCAGTCGACCTTTGTGATCTTTGTCCTATATAGAAAAAGCACCTTTAATTAACAATCAACATCACAATTGCAATTTATATAAACTATATATAAAAGCCCCATCTAAGTTACCATACAGTATAGTAACAGGATAATGTGCATTTGTACATGGAGAAAAATTGTAAACTTAATAGCAAAGTCAGATGGCTATAAACTTACATATTTATAGATGATATGTTATACTTGTAACCTGTTCAGTGTAGTTCACTTTATAAATTTAGAGTCATGCTTTGCAGAAGAAACAATTTGAAAAATGCCCAGTAAGATTTATATATTCTTTAACCAAAAAAAAAAAAAAGACATAGCACTCTTCACCTGTCTGTTCCTTATTTGACCGAACATTTGTCGCAGCCTTCTTCTTGCACACATTTAGCATCAAGTCGCCGGGTCGCTGATGAATGCCTACTATTTGTCCTTTATAAACATCAATGCCAGGTTCCACAAACATCTGTCCTCTTTCTTGAGAACTAGCCAAAGCATAAGATGTAGTTGTTCCATCCTCAAAAGCAACCTGTAATACATCAAACACATGAAAGTATATAACTGCCATAACAAGATGGACTTGGAAGTTGATGAACACAAGAAAGTTGATGAGAAACATCACAGTTAATTGTGAAGTATGTGTTATACACCACCTAATCTCAGGATTGGGAGCCTACTCCTGAAAACATAAGAATGGGGAACAATTGCTTACCAGTGATCCTTGCTCTCTGGTGCTCATATCCCCAGCCCAAGGTCCATAACTATCAAAGACTGTGTTCAGAATTGCCGTACCACGTGATGCAGTTAGGATGTCATTTCTTAATCCAATAAGGCCACGAGTTGGAATCTTATACTTGACTACTACCGTGCCATCATTTCTGTAATTGAAAATGAAATAAAGTTAACTAACTATACAATCAGAAATTAGAAGAGCTGACTGGCATTCTACCATTTATAACCATACAGCATAGTGAAAAAAACATCTGAATATGAACTCAAGATACTTGAAAGTTGAAAGTAAAATTGAAGAAGTGTCTCACCACTGGACTCAGTTTAATGCAACAGACTAAATAGAAAGGAGCACTTATTTGTCGATATGGGATGAGAATTCTAAGAGACATATACTCCCAGAAAAGAGACTAATGATATGACTTGATGCATCCTTTCTATGTCTTTTCAGGATGACCCATCACTTCCATAATATTCCAAAGCAAATACGCTCAAGTTTCCAGAAAAATGTTAATCAGATGACTTGACGCATGAAGCACTCTCTCTCACTCTCTCACCCTAAAGGAAACAAGTAACATTTAAAGGGTTTATATATATATATATATATATATGTGTGTGTGTGTGTGTGTGTGTGTGTGTGTGTGTATGTGTGTGTGTGTGTGTGTGTGTGTATGTGTGTGCACGGGCTACCTTTTTGTGCATATCTATGAAGGGTATGTAATCCAAATAGATCTCATGGCCTAAATGAGATAATTTAACTGTAATCATGATCATCACTAAATAATTTTTCTGCATCCAACGTCTACTATCATCCCTGCAAAGCTGTCCAAATGGACAAGCCATTTGTTACTTAAGAACAAGAAATATGAAGAGATGTATATAATTCACGTACCCAGCTCCCTGCATGTCAAACATCTGCCCACGTCGTCTCCCAAGAAGTTCCACAACGGACCCCAAATATTCCTCTGATACCTCTACAGTGGCAATCTGTGATGGTGGGAACAAAATCAATTTCTGGGACCTCAAAAAGAGAACGTCTGATATGCAAAATAAGACATCAGCTACCACAAGGCCTCTAGCTAAAGGATGGATTTGTAATTGAGCTAGCAAAACCTTTTAACTTCTTAGCATCAGTTAATACATGCTTCAGCAAAAATTCACTAAGAAACAGATGAATAATAAGGATACAGATGCATAAAACCTATTCCTCACAGGACGCATCAACCACATTAGTAGTTCTCTTACATTAACTATGCATGACTTGAATACACCAATTGGATACATTTCAGACACAAAAAGAATACAATCATCCAGGATAGGCTTTAATTTTAGAACTAAAATATTTAGGGGCTATGGATACCTCAAATGGCTCAAGCAATTCATCATTGACCCTCTTATTTATAACTTTAGGAGGCCCCACCATAAATTCATACCCTTCTCTCCGCCTGCAAAATTAGCATATATCATATATCAAAAAGATGCACATGAACTAGCCAACAGGAGTAAAGAATAACAAGAAGTAGAAACACAAGTCACATGTTCTCGATCAGTATTGTTATGTGCAGCGTGCCTCTCCCACTAACAATAAAAGTATCTGCTGATTCGCCATCTTCAACTTTCATAGCTAAATTTCTCTCAAGCTCACGGTATAATCTGTCTCGAAGTTTCCTACTCGTAACATGCTTTCCCTGTAAGACAACATGAATTGCACCATAAAGAATAAGCCATCCCAATCACATATCCAACAGGAAAAAAGGATGAAACAAAACTATGCATCAGTAAGCCAGTCTGCCTCAAGTTCCACTAAATTAGTGTAACTTAGCAGTCCATGGTCAAAAACATGAGCAGCGAGCCTTTATTATACACATAAAAATACAAACATGATAAGCCTATCAGAATGACCAAACCATAATGCACAATGGAAGCTAGTTATCAGTAGTTAAGTGCAAACATGGAACACCAATTACAGAAGGTAAAACATGTTCCAGAATCACCTGGGGCAACCATAACACCCAAAAAGAGCTCCTCTTGTACTAGGTTTGAAACTGGTAAACGAACAAATTTTGCAAGACTTTCGTAAAACCTAAAAATGGAGAGAAAAACATTTTACAATGTCTTACTCTGTTTCTGTTATGTCAATTTTGTTTTGAAAATATAATAGATTCTATCAGGCATGAAGAAACTCATTTCCCACTAGTGCAGGGGAAGATATCATCGGACCTCATGTTTCATGGCTTGTCACATGGAGCTCCTATCTCTCATTTGTTGCTGATTGTAAGAATCTTCACAAAGAACTCGTCTCTCCGTTTTGCATCAGATATATTGAAAAGAGAGAGGATGAAAGAAGGCGATGGAGGAAAGGGAGCAGCCGGCTTAACACAGCCCTGCGTTCCTTAATCTTTTAATTAATCAATAACCCTAGATAGGTTACAACAAATTTGTACAGAAAAATATAAAATATTACAAGAGAGCCACCGCCTGGTATCCTTAGGCGTGTGGATATAAAGAGAATGGATCGGGTCTGAACAGACCCGATCCCCATACGCTAAGAGCTCCCCTCAAGTTGTGCATGAGATTTGATCATGCACAACTTGTTCTTCAAGTCCCAAAAATGCTGCCCTATGAGACCTTTGGTAAAAAGATCAGCTATCTGTTCACTGGTGGATATATAAGTAGGCAAGATCTTGGCTTCTTCAACCTTCTGACGAATGAAGTGTTGATCAATCTCTATATGTTTGGTGCGATTATGTAAAATGGGATTGAAAGCAATTTTTATCACACTTTGATTGTCAAATAGTAATGATGACCGAACAATAGAAAGATTGAGCTCTCCAAGTAAATGACGTAACCATGACGCTTCAGCCGTCCTTGCAGCCATTGCTCTATACTCTGCCTTAGTGTTAGAACGTGCAACGGCACGCTGCTTTTTACTGCTCTAACAAATGAGATTAGAATCAAGAAAAAGACAAAAACCTGAAACTGATCGTCGGTCATCGGGATCGCCTGCCCAGTCGGCATCAGTATATGTATATATGCTATGTCCAAGAGAAATATTGGGACATTTCGTGTAGACTAGTCCATCTCCAAGAGTAGCTTTGAGATACCGTAGGATTCGCTTAGTGGCATCCATATGTCCTTCAGTGGGTGCATGCATAAACTGAGAGATCTGATTTACAACATATACTATATCTGGGCGAGTAAAGGTAAGGTATTGTAACATACCAACAATGCTGCGATAGAATGTAGGATTGGAATATGCAGCAGTTCCATCAGATGTAGTCAATTTAGTATTCAAAACACTGGGGGTAGTGATGGGTTTGCAATTAGTCATACCTGCCCTGTCCAAAACATCAAGGGTATACTTGTGCTGTGTAAGAGTCAAACTATCATTCGTCCTGTCAAGTTCAACACCTAAAAAATATCGTAATTCACCCAGATCCTTCATCTTGAATTTTCGCTTCAACATACCTTTAACATAAGATATATGTGAAGAAGAATTTCCAGTTATAACAATACCATCAACATAGATAAGTAACCAGGTGGTAGCTTCTTCAGTATGATAGATAAACAAAGAGTGATCGAGGGAGCTTCGGAGAAAACCAACTTGTTGTATATGATGAGAAAAACGATCAAACCATGATCTAGAAGCTTGCTTCAACCCACATAGAGACTTGTGTAATTTGCAAACCCATTTTTGAGGATCATGAGTAGTATAGCCGGGAGGTTGCTCCATGTATACCTCTTCCTTAAGAATTCCATGAAGAAAAGCATTTTTGACATCTAACTGATAAAGAGGCCATCCATACGAGACTGCAAGAGAAATAATCACACGGATTGTTCCCATCTTGATGACTGGACTGAATGTTTCATCATAATCTTCCCCATATTGCTGAGTGAAACCGCGCGCCACAAGTCGTGCTTTATACCGATCAATGCTACCATCTGGTTTATATTTCAGTTTATAAACCCATTTTGATCCCACAACATTCTTATCAGCTGGACGAGGGACAATCTGCCAAGTCTGACATTCATGCAAGGCTGCCATTTCCTCATTCATAGCTTCAACCCAACATTTTTCCTTACTGGCATTGTGATAAGATGTTGGTTCCACCTTTTTGCTGACTTCTGTCATAAACAGCTGAAAATCCAAAGAAAAACTGTTATAGCTCACCCATCTATCAATAGGATGTCGCACGCGTTGTGATTGGCGTGGAACTGCAGTAGGAACTGATCGCCTAGAATACACCAGGCCTGAGAACCGATTATGCATAGGTGGCTCACTGGGCTGAGAAGATGAAGGCATGCTGTCCAAGGAAGTAGTGCTGCTCAAGGAACTACTTACAGATGTCTCGGGCTCATTAACAACTTGCTCATTGTGCTCAGTCAACATTTCTGCCCCTTGTCTTAAGATTTCAGCATGAAGCCAAGTATCATAAACTTCATTTTTGTCCTTGAGTGTCACAGAAGTAGCCTTGGGATCCTGTAACCTGTTCTCATCAAAGACAACATGCCGTGAAATATGTACACGCCTAGTTTTAGGGTTGTAACACCTATAACCCTTGTAATTTTCTGCATACCCTATAAATTTGCATAAAACAGCACGATCTTGAAATTTGTTTCGCAAGGAAACATCAACATGCACATAGCACACACATCCAAAAACACGCAACTCCTCATAACGTAGCTGTTCTTGATGTAAGAGAAAAAATGGTGATTTTCCATCAAGCAAGGCCAATGACAATCGTTTTATAACATGGACAGCCGTATGGAAAGCCTCGGTCCATAATGTCATAGGTAAGTCTGTTTCATGCATCATGCTGAGTGCACTTTCAACAATATGCCTATGTTTCCTTTCAGCAATTCCGTTTTGCTGAGGTGTATGCGGACATGAAATTTGTCTAGTGATCCCATTATCTAGTAAGTACTCAGTAAATTCATTAGAAATAAATTCACCACCACCATCACATTGAAAATGCACAATATTACTGGAGTATTTATTTCGAACCAAGGCATGAAATTGAGTGAATAAGCGGAAAACTTCTTATTTGTGTTTCATGAAATGGATCCAAGTATATCGGGAATATGAATCAACAAAAATGACATAGTATCTACTCCCAGAAGAAGAAGGAACTGGAGCAGGCCCCCAAACATCGGAATATATGGTGTCAAAAGCCTTTGAAGCTCTTTTATTTATTAATTGAAAGGGAAGGACATGACTCTTACAGATATGACAACTCGAGCACATGCTGGACTCACTGACTAAACTCAGACTGGACTTGTCTAAGAGCCCGTCTGCAACAAGACTTCGAACAAAAGATTGATTACAATGAGCTAACCGACCATGCCAAATGGATGGCATATTATACTCTGCGACATTGACTTCACTATGACTTGGAAAACATGATACGGAAGGGTGAGGTCTTGACATCTGTGGAGCTTCTTCAAGGACATACAAATCTCCTTTGCGAGTGCCCTCAGCGAATGTCTTCTTGGTTCGAGCATCCTTGACATAAACAGAAGAGGGTGTGAATTCAACAGAGGAGTGAGTATCATCAATAAGCTTGGACAATGAAATAATTTTTTTTTTGACACTTGGAACAACAAGAACATTCTTTAATGGAATGGAAGAAGAGCCCATAGAAATTTGTACATTTCCAATGTGCGATATTGTGTGATGGGAACCATCTCCCGTGACAACTGAGCCTTTATCTAAGTAAGGGAGAGCACTAGAGAGATTACCTGCGTCACCAGTAACATGAGCTGCTGCTCCAGAGTCCACATACCATTCTCCTTGCTCGTTTTGTTTCAAATGAAGCTTAGACAGGGCTGTCATGAGGAGTTGTTGCACGTCTGCTGAAACATTAGATGTCTGATTTGAGCCAGATGATGATGAAGCTGACCCTACTGCTGCCTTGTTGTCACGTCTAACTTGATTATTTTTGTCCTGCGGATTGTGCCAACATTCTGACTTTACATGCCCCCTCTTGTTGCAATAGAAACAAGTCGGAACCCAGTGGTGTTGGAAGAATCCCTCTTCCCATTCCTGCCTGAGGAGTCCAAGTACGAGTGCGATTCCCTTGCAGTGCATGTGTCCCTGTGATCAGTACATTGTGACTGTTGTAAGGAATCAAATTCTGTCGCTGAACACGACTAGCTTCGTGTTGGAATAGCTTGGTCTTCAGATCTTCGAAAGATGGGAGGACAGGTAGGACTTCCAAGGATGTGCAAAAAATGTCAAAATCTGTTCCCAGTCCACTCAAGGCTTGTTGCTTTTTGTCCTTGTCGCTGACGGGATGTCCAATGGCAGCAAGTTGATCACTTACACTTTTAATTTCATTCAAATATTCCAAGACTGTACGCGTCCCACGCTTGATGTCCTGAAGTTGCCTTCTTAACTGCAGAAAACGTGCTTCGGATACTAGAGAATACGTTGTGGCAAGGGTAGACCACAACTCTAGGGCTGTTAAATCATCATCAATACCTCCTAATATTTCCTCTGACAAAGTAGAAGTAATATAGGCAACAAGAAACTGGTCGTGAGCTAGCCAAACTTCATATTCAGGATTATTTTCAGTAAGGGTTTCATATTCAAATCTGATTTCACTCATAGCCGCAGCCCCAACAGCTTGATCTCCCACTACGGTCTTCTTCACTTCACGGTCAATATACATTGGAGGTGCTGGAGTGGTCCCATCGATATGCCCATAGGGTCTATGACTTTTAATAAAAGGGACAATTTGACGTTTCCAAGTCAAATAGCTACTATGATTCAGCTTTTGAGAAATAAGTTGGGAGAGAAAGCTGGAAGATAGAAGAGAGGGAGTTGGCTGATCCATAATTGAATAAAGATGATTAGGGCAGACCACAAGAGCAAGATTTAGGGCAGCGACAGAAATTAGGGCAAAACGATAAGAAATTAGGGCAAAACAATTAGGGAAAATCGATTAGGACAAATTGATTAGGGCAAATCACGCAAGATTTAGGGCAGAAACTGAAAAGAGGGATAACCACACCAGAAAAGAAAGAATTTAGGGCAGATTAGGGCTAATCACATCAAACTGAAATAACTCACCGGAGGACGATGCAACCTGACTCTGATACCATGTAAGAATCTTCACAAAGAACTCGTCTCTCCGTTTTGCATCAGATATATTGAAAAGAGAGAGGATGAAAGAAGGCGATGGAGGAAAGGGAGCAGCCGGCTTAACACAGCCCTGCGTTCCTTAATCTTTTAATTAATCAATAACCCTAAATAGGTTACAACAAATTTGTACAGAAAAATATAAAATATTACAAGAGAGCCACCGCCTAGTATCCTTAGGCGTGTGGATATAAAGAGAATGGATCGGGTCTGAACAGACCCGATCCCCATACGCTAACACTGATTGCATATGAATGGTTAATCTACCCATACAAAAAAGCAAGAAAGAGAGCAGCTCAAAAAAGGGTTTCAGTTCCCAAGCTGCCATCTACTACATCCATATCCTGAAGATACATTCATGTGAGGACAATGCAGAAAATAAAGTCAAAATCAGCCAATACTTTGGGCATAAGTGGCTACATGGCGTATGAAAAACCCAGTAATAAGCCTCCACAATAGTATCAGGTAAGATATTAAGAAATATATTTAGAGTAAAATAAGTGTGAATGAAATCAATACAATATCTTTTAACAGATAGCAAAATTAGTTTTATGAATGTGTTTGGCAGCGGTATAGCTTACCTTTTCATCTGATTTGTTATGCCAGAGAAAATGAAGACACACTTGACAAAATTATTAGCTAAATTTGTCTAGTAAAGGTCCAGTGAGACGACATATTTCTTTCATTTTCTCTGCACGAAGGGAAACTGAGTTTCAGGAAGGAGATATGCTGTTGAAGGGATTTCTCATAAACTCAAAGATAACTAGCTGATTAATTTACAATTTTACACAGAGGTGGACCAGTTGACCCAATCCAAAATCCAACCATAGGCTTTTTAACTAAACCAACTTAAGTATATGCTATTGGAATTGGGAATACCATTGCTGCTTGCACCAGACTTGCCCTCCAATGGATCCTTAGTAAGGGTTCATATTGTACTCATTCCAGTTAGCAAACTCGAAGAGCCAAGTATTTTGATGTATTGTCACTACATACAAGCACAAACCCAAAGTTATAATCCTATGCTCAAGTTCCAACTAGACGCAGAACTAGTTGAGAATAACAACTCAGGTATGAAGAGCCTGGTCAAATGTTCTATTGAGTCCACAAAATAATTTGTCTTACTTATACAAAGGCAACAACAGCAGGTTCTGCAGTAGAAATTGACCATGGAATCAGGTTCAACTTTTTCCTGCTAATCATCAACAAGATTATGCAGCTATTTTCTTGAAGACTTGGACAACTCTGTCAGCTGGAAATGCTCCAAAATAGAGTTTCAAGTTCCAACCATGCTACAGTTGACCGTATGCCTAAAGATATCAGCCCAAAGTTTATTCAATCAATGTCCAGTAAGGAGGCCCTATTCATAACCTAGGAGAAGCCATCCACATGCCTCAATGTCTTAATAAAAGCTTCAAAATTAACATATGGCTGATGTAATAATGCTAAGTAGTAGCCTTCGTACCTCCATATTAGAGTTATACTGTGACAAGGACATGCCTATTCACGTTTAGGGATAAGAAAATACATCTTTTACTATACTGAGAAAGAACATTTTCCAAGCTAGGTTTATATCACACTAGTTAGTGATGAAAAAGGCAGACATGTTCCATTCTCCATCTTAAAATGCACAAAGATGCTCACCACAATATCCAATAAACCCTACACCATATGGAACAATGACATGAGCCAGACTCAAAAGTTATGCGCTCAGATATATCAAGGAACTGTGCTGATTGTGAAAATCCTCCATGCCTATTCACGTTTAGGGATAAGAAAATACATCTTTTACTATACTGAGAAAGAACATTTTCCAAGCTAGGTTTATATCACACTAGTTAGTGATGAAAAAGGCAGACATGTTCCATTCTCCATCTTAAAATGCACAAAGATGCTCACCACAATATCCAATAAACCCTACACCATATGGAACAATGACATGAGCCAGACTCAAAAGTTATGCGCTCAGATATATCAAGGAACTGTGCTGATTGTGAAAATCCTTCATAGCCTGCCCAAGTCCTTAGGTTACCCAGATCCCTACTGCCTAGCAAATGCTTAGGCTGGTAAGAATGACTAGGCACTGCAAATATGTTTGTGCAGTACATTAATCCAACAATATATTTATGCAGCTTTGATAATTGCACCATTGAAGCATAAAAACAAAAGAAACTACCTCACGACCAACGAAGGGTGAAATATTGACTGAGAATGCCATCTTCACAGTTGGCTCTTCAATTTTTATGGTCGGCAATGCCTTTCCCCTGCTTTTATCAGCTATAGTTTCACCAATCTTCAGAAGGACAAAGAACAATTGTGGTTAATATTAGTCCTCAGAATGCCTTGGAAAGATTGACCTCATGAAAAGATGTATAGAAGCCATAGGTTTACAGCTTTAGTACAAGCAGCTTGACATGCTTACAAGAATATCATCAATCCCACAGACAGCACAAATATCTCCAGCATCAACATAGTCAACTGCTGTCCTCGAGAAGTTCTGGAACACAAATAACTCACTAATTTTTGCTGATCTACATGATTCATCCGGGGTGCAGACCTACAAGACCAAAGTTAATCTTTGAATAAGCTACTTATAAAGTCAAGGAAAAGAAGCAAAATGGGAATGTCACTGCTCATAAATGAAACTTCCATGTGAGATAGAACAAGCAAAACCTTGAATCAGCAACCTTGGCTTCGGGCATTAGGTAAAGGAAGAAACACGTAACAGACATTTAAGACAAATAAATGCCAACTGATTCATAAATTTGAAAGCTTGTCTCTCTTACAAACCTAACAAAAGTAAAACAGGCAATAAACCATGTCATTCATTAAGATCTATTATTGATTTATACATGGTCATCCCATACTGTGTTTAGTTTGTGTACGATTGTGGTCTTCTTCTATAATGGCGCTTCTTATGTGCCATGAGTAATGTAGTCATTGGTAGAAATAATAGATCAATCTACAGTAGAAGTTATGTGACAATGACATATCAAAACAGGTCCGTCACCCACGTCAACACGACTTTGATGCAATTGCAGCTGCAGATTCAGCTCAGGTGCAGAACTCGACTCAGTCAATGCGATCACGTGCTGTTAACCATACCTACACTCCTTTACCATATTTTGGAAAACAAGAATACCTCACCAGAAAGCACCTGTGGCCTTCTCACCTTTGTCTGCTTTAGGAGATTGCAACCAAAAAACGATGATGGCGAGTCATGACATCCACCTCCCTCACTTTCCTCTCACTCGTTTTTATTGAAGGATATGCTTAAATAACTATGGTTTTGAACCCAATCAGATTGCAATCCAAAGCCCATGCATTATACATTGTGTAGTCGGTGGCAGTGCTGTAATTATTATTACTTGTGTTGTTGTTATCTTGTCATGTTGAATTCAGTTGTATAATTAATCCAAGTTAGGGCGCGACTAACCACTTGAGGCTGCCAATGTTGTGAAAGAACCTCGTTCCTGCTTGTCTCCTCTTACTCACAGTTGAACCTTTGGACATCAAGACCTGTTTTCTGTGACGGTATCAAAGCAACAGGTCAGGGACAGTTTTCTTCTGAAGGTGCGACCTGGGAGAACTCTTTTCCACCTTACATCAAAGATTTCTGGGTTTTCAATTCTCTCTTCCATTTCTTTCTAATCTGCTATTTCTTGTCTCCAAGTCTCCATATTTCTATTCCCTGTGCATGTTCTCTTGTTCTATCCAACCTTGCTGCACGTGATTTATCTGCAACAGACTTAACTCTAAATCTGACATTTTTTTCTGTTTTGAGTCTTTCACTTGTTCATTACTTCTATTACCTCTGCTTACTCCATTCTGTTCCTAGTGGTTTGATTTCTTCTATTTATCTCCTCTATATGCTGCTTAATCCTTCTCCCTTTTCTGTTTCTATTGTTACCAGTCACATCTGCACTCCTTCTATTTTGTTGCCGGACACAACATCAATTGCAGCCAGTATGTTCTGATCTTTTGTCAATTCTTCATATTTTTCTCTTAGGCAGATTCCCTTTACACTTCCATAATTGTCACAGGCATCAGCTAGTCTTATCTATTGTTTCAGTCTACTTTATGAATACTGGGCTGTTCTTTTATTTGCAATTTTTGTGAACTGGTTTCTCCACCAAAAAAAACCAAAACACATAAAAATGTGGGGCTAAGTAACGACTCTATCATAAAAGTTTGGACTGGTATAGGCACCCAGAATTTTCTCAAAGCACCTTCAGAGTCCCATTTATAAAATTTCAGACCCAGCACGACCCTCCTCACAGTAATTCCATTAAAGCCCTGGCCTCTTACATGGTCCAGGTATATTGTTGCACCCTGCTTGGACCAATCGAATATCTGAGTCCCAACAAACTGATTCTAAGATCCAACCAAATCATTATCCAAAATGAAGATAAACTCCATTTTCAAATCCCAACCCAATCAAATTACTTTCAAATCACATCCAAGTCTAAATCAAATCAAATTTTAGGTCTGAAGTCCAAATCTAGTTTGATCAGTTCTCAAAATCAAGGCCCAGTATCCGAATCCATTAAAACCAATTTTAAATCCAAATCCAATTTTCAAAATATAAGCAAATCAATTTTTAAATCTAAATCCAATTTCCAAATCTAAGTGAACCTACTTTTAAATCCAAAACCAATTTCCAAATCTAAGCAATGCTACTTTTAAATCCAAATCCAATTTTCAAATCTAAGTAAGCCTCCTTTGAAATGCAAAACTAAGCAACCTGGTTAAAGTAAGCCTCCGAACCTTCTAGTTCTTGTTCCTCATTTTACCCTTGGCCTAAATCATGCAATCATTTTTTACCGCCCTGGATTGGTCTGTGGACCTACCCAATGTGTTAAAGTCTGCATGATAGGTCTCTACTTTTAGGTTTTGTGCGATAACATGCTTAGCCATTTCATGGCTATTAAATGATTCATGGAATGCTGTCGTCGACTCGTGTGCACCAAGTTCTCCTGATTAATTGAATCATGTTTAATTGATACCCAAAGGAGATCAAGATCTTCTTACAAGCGAAACCACATACTTTGGACCAACATTTTTACGATCCCTCGTTAGAACAATTTTGGTATGTTAGGCTCATTGTTAGACTCTCTGCACATGGCTTAGTTATTTTGTTTTGCCATCTGCATTGCGGGTAATCAGGAACTCGTAATGAGTGAACATGTTTGCCATTTATTTGTTCTCTTTTTCCCATGATAGACCGATGCATGTCCCACATGTTTAGTTCACATGGATCTTAGCTGCTGAACAGGTATTTTCATTTCATCATACTCTGCATTAGATTCCTCCTCATAAATAAGATTCATATCCAATGCTTAACTCATTATATTCTGGTTTTGTATACTATTGGCATGCTTAAGGTTTTACTGAGTTGCTAATAATCTGGGGGACACATGCTGGGGTATGAATTTAATATCAATTTCAGATGATCACCTAACAATTGAGTAATTAAACAAGCTCGTTCAGTTTTAGTGTTTTGGGATAGTTTGTTCGATTGTAATTCTTAAGATAGTGTAATTCATTTTGGAGGCAGTAACTTAACTGCACTTTTAAGATATTAGATTTGGATCACCCACTCCCTGTGGATTAAAACCATACTCACCATATCATTGGGAGTTCGGTTTACATTATGTGTTGGCTGAATTTTGAAGTGTTTTCACTATTGAAATAGCATTTAAAAGTTCATTCTTACAAAACACCACCACTGGTAGCAAAGCCACCACCATGTAGGTTGCTTAATTGTGCTTCGTAAAGTATGCTACATGAGTATTCATGCGCTATCTTGAAGCTGTAAGTGCTGATTATTTGCGATTTCTTTTGAATATTAGTTGGAAGAAAAGTGTTTTCTCTATCTCAAGTATTTCTTTGTTTTCTTTTTCATTATAACAGAAAATAACTAGCAACTGACCTCTCGTGCCATTATGTATATTTGGTCATTTACTATGGAGCATCACATTGGTGGAAAAGCATGTTGGAAATAAGAAGGAAAAATAATGAACGATTATACGGAAAAATAGAAAGCATGGAGAACCAAACATTGCAAAGTCATGCCTTATCTTTTAAATAGAGTCAACTTGACTATTAGTGCAAAGTGAAAACTTTGGAAAGTACAAGTTAACTCACAAAGTTTGAGGTTGTCTTAAAGAAATCCATAGTATCAGAGATATAATTTTAATCTTCAAGCTAGAATTATGAATATACACCAAGGAGACAGATTAATAACAGAATACTTTTTTCAATTCAAGAATTTGTTGAAACTTTAGTTTATAAATTTTTACAGCTTCCTAAATATTCTTTTTGTTGCCAGAGATAATAACACTTACATTTGGCACAAAAATTGTGCCGTTATAGTTTTAGAAAGCTATCTTACATATCCTTTTTAAAAGGATTATGCAATGAGAAAAAGGAATGTAATAATTGCATTTTTGAGAAAAGATGAAATCATTTCATTTAGAAAAAGAGAACTTTTCACCATCGGAACATTTTAATTAATCCATTAGAATGTTTGAAGCCCATTTCCTTAATATTGAAAGGTTTTTCTTATTATGTAATATTTGTGGATAATGTCACTAGATACATTTGGGATATATAATCAAATTAAAATCAAAATTTTCTGAAATTCAAAAATTTCACAAATAATAAAGAATAAATTTAACACCATTATTGGAATTTTTAGATCAGATTCTTTGCGTCTGCAGTCGCTCAAGTGTCCAGCAATGTCAAAAACATGTGACACCCAAATAGAAAATCCATGTGAAATAGATGGTAAGATATTGAACTCAATAATCTTCTCCTAGAGTTGCCAGCCTAGCCCTAAACAAGAATTTAACTCAATGTTATGCTCTTGCAGGATATATTATGTTTCTTATCAGAAACTGCACAAACATGTGGTTAGTATAAAGCAAATGATTCTGGAATGTAAATGGAGAGAAGATAAAACTGCAAGCAAAGATGCCTCTTGATAAAGCAAGCGATGTCTACGATAACCATAAATCAGCACTTTATGCAAGAAAATGTTTTCCCTGGGTCACTGAAAGAAACAACTTGCCTTTACTTCTGCTCCTTTTTCCAGCATTCCAGCTTGCAAACGTCCTATTGCAATACGTCCTTTATGCTCATCATATTCAATATTTGATACCTGCAATAAAGTAGATCTCTATGAGGTGCCCTAGACCAAAAGTGACATCTTTCTGTTCACAGATAAAATAAGCTAGCTTTCAATCGAATTTAAGTCACAAGAAAAAGATAATTTGAAGATGGAAGCTGCAAGCTGTAAACAAAATGCACTAATTCATTGCTATAAGAAAAGTATTCACGAACAAGCATCTGCAGTGCACCATCTTTGTCTATCACTGGCTCTGGAATGCATCTAACAATAGCTTCAAAAAGTGGACCAAGATCATCTGCAAGACCATCAGGTGCTAGTCCAGCCATTCCTTTAATAGCACTTGCATATATCACTTGAAAATCACACTGCACAAACCATTCAATGAATACCAAGTCAAGTCCATGCTAACGATTGCACTTAAATGCACGCTACAGTTTGTCTGTGTGTATCTTTGAAACCAATTAAACAAAAATGTAGTAGTAATTATACTTGCTCATCCGTTGCATTTAGCTCGATGAAAAGTTCAAAGGTTGAATTAACCACAAAATCAGGACGTGCTGAAGGCCTGTCAATCTTATTCACCACCACTACCACTGCATGTCCAAACTCAAGAGCCTTTTTCAATACAAATCGTGTTTGTGGCATAGGACCTTCCACTGAATCCACCTTTCACATGCAAAGCAAGATAAAATAGATAAGCATGGTTTTTTCAAAAAGAAAAAAAAAACAAAATAAAACAAAAAACCAAAAAAAAAAGAAAAACAAAATGCAAGAAAAAAAGATACACCCTGCCAATTACAATCCTAAATACTTCAATTAGATGTGCTGCTGCCTACCTCATCTCAAGACAATTTCTCAAAAGAAAGGGACTAAGCCTGTCATCAGATTTTTAATCAAAAGTATGATGCAGAATCATGCAAAGATCTTAACAAATAACATAATAATCCTTCATAGTAAACTATGGCTGCTGCAATCATTTATGCTGTCAATTATACAATGTCAATTGTCAAGTGCTTCCTCTGGGAACCTCTTTAAATTGCATAAGTCAGCAGGTAGAAGTGAAAGAGTACTTTCCTGAATAATGAACTAAGGTTCCTAATATAAAAGATATGCAAATATGTAAGACTGCACAGTGCGAATTGATCTATCCAAGAACATGCTGCAATTACAGTTCATATAACGCTGTGTGTCATAATAGTGCCCTCTCATAAGCATGTCTCAGAACCAGCACCTAAGTAACATGGGCTCTTCAAAAGAGCAGTTTGCAAGTTTCCAACTCAGGTGCAGATGTGGCTTGGGTGCTGCAAGGGACAATTTGCCTCCTTTTTTGCTAAATCATGGATGGAAAACATAGCTTTTTGATTGCTAATTAATAATTTTATTGTTCGTAGACAATATATATATATATATATATATATATATATATATATGCTGTACACTACCGGCAGCTATACCTTTTTTGCTAATCCTTGCTGCACACCCATGTATTTTTGAAAATTGCTGCACCCCACACCTGTGTGACACAGGCCAGTGCAGAAGCTACATAGCTGGACAAGTTCCAACCCCTGACCGAGCAGAAACAAATAAAGTGCCTTCGTGTCTGATAAGCAGTGCCCACTATGGATCCAACTGATATCTGTTAAGGCATGTTATTTGAAAGTCATACACTTCCAGGTCTGAATCTGACTTGACCTATAATTTTTTTTTTTTTTTGGGTTAATCCTTGATGCATCTGCACCCATGTATTTTTTAAAATGCTACACACCCATGTGACATAGACCAGTGCAGAAGCTACAATAGGAGCTGGACAAGTTCCAACCCTGACTCTGCAAAAACAAATAAAGTGCCTTGGTCTCTGATAGGCAGTGGCCACTATGGATCTAACTGGTATCTGTTAAGGCTTGTTATTTTAAAGTCATATGATTCCAGGTCTGGATCTTACTTGGACCTACATTGCTCGTCCTTTAGTAAGGGCCTTTGGGTCTTCTGCAGCCCTAATATGTCAATGAGTATCATTGGAGAGAGGATTGTCCTAGAAAGATAATTGATGCTGCCATCGTGGTAAAAGCAGTTTTCAAACACATAACAAGAATAATTCTGCAAGTATTCATTGATGGTACAATTTTGTGAGTGAAAAAAAGAAAACTGAGAAAGAAAGGTTGAAGCATTATACCACCAAAAGTACTCCTTCCACCATATTAAGGACACGCTCAACTTCTCCACCAAAATCGGAATGCCCTGGAGTATCAATAATATTGATCTTTGTATCCTTGTAAAAGATTGATGTGTTTTTGCTAAGTATTGTTATTCCTCTTTCTCTTTCCAGATCATTTGAGTCCATTATCCGTTCTTTCACAACTTGATTGTCACGGAAAACCTGCACCATGACCATGACCGAGAGATAAACTGACATAACAGGAAATTATCACCAAAGTCTATAATGTTTTTAAGCCAGCAAGCATTCTCTAAGAAGATTAATATTTTAAAATCATCACAACCCCTTTTGTAAAAAATGCTCCATGTTCTATTTGCAGTGTGTTTCTTAGAACATTTTTTTTGCTTGTTTCTGTGAATAACCCAATGCTTCATTGAAGGACAGTGATGGTAATCAGAGAATATAATGAGTATCTAGAGCTTATCTCTGAGGGGGTAAGCACAAGTCAGATAATAACAAGATTTTGCTTTTCTTTTTGGCCCTTACTCTTCAAGAAACATCAAACTGTGCCACAAGTGTTCTTGTAAATTGCAGTTTTCAACGATGTTTCAAGGCTTCGGATGGGTGTTTAGAAGTTAATGATGTTTAGTATTTTAGAAATGTGTGTGATATCTGAGAGAGAGAAAAAGAGATGAGGTAAAAAATTAAACCACTATAATGTATAGAACTTGATGATGCAGTTTCTTTAACAACTATGCATTCTTGGTCAAGTAAACTGGTGGCTATGACTAAATAAAACAAATATTAAGGAAATGCATAAGTTTGCTCCATCTTGTTGGTCGAAACCTCAGCCATAAACTTAATGCTAATTGATTACCTTAGCTTGCCTCAGCATTGCATCCACTAAAGTTGTCTTCCCATGATCAACATGAGCAACAATTGCTATGTTACGTACATCTCTTCTAGTGTTAATCTTGGTCCTCTGCTCAACTACAGAAAGGCAGCCTGACATTACAATCATTACCTCAACAATATTCAAAAATAACTAAATATTTCAATATACTCAGGCACTTTTTAGAATTATTGTGTTCTACAGCTGGCAGGAATCGTGATTAAGAAAGACAATTTCCTAATATGTCTGGACATAACTGAATCTAATTCAGGAAAAGTTCAAACCCAATAAAACTAATTAAAAAAAAAAGCATTAGAAAATGTATTCAACACACCTTTTGACATACCAATTTGATTGCTTCGATAACTTTGTCTAAGTTTCAATATTTTAGTTACACAAATGTTTAAGTTTGACAACAAGAAAAACAATTGCATCCTAGAATATTGGCATGCGTGGCAATAATCAAGGAATGAACCAACGCATTTCAGGAGTCAAACCTTAAGCCACACCCATATTGGCAAAGATAGGCACATGGTTGATACATGTTTCCCACATAAAACAAAACTATGACAAGGTCATAGTTATTGAGGAGAAATTCCTGGCAGGAATAACAGTAAAATGAAATCATCGACTCATCAAATCCATAAGCTACAACTTTAATGCTACTTTGACGGAACAAGACCCATATACTGGGAACTGGAGAAAAATTGGAGAGCTGCAAACATCTACGATCTATGTCAGCTTCACTTGTGGATAATAGAAGTGCAAGCCATAGACGCATGCAAATAGAAGCAGGCAAGAAATATACCTGCATGGGTATGAGTTGCTGCAAGAAAGGAACACTTGATCGCCTTTTGTTTGATGAATTGCATAAGTAAAATATTAACAGGAAAAACGGGAAGAAGACACCACATTAGGGAATTATCTTCACGACAACCACCAGATCAGTATCATAACGTTGCTACTTCTAGCGCAGATTAAAATTAGTGCTCAAATTTTTTGTAGTGCGTTGGTTACAGTGAAACCATGGAATATAGAAAAGCAAGAGAAACCACACATCATCCAACACTAGCCCTCTCGCGACGTGCTCCCTTTAGAAAATAAAAAACAAATTTAACTCAGAAATCAAGTCTTGTTCAAAATGAGCTCGTCCAGGCTATGTAAGCAGACTAACAATCGTAAAATAGGTTCCTCTCACGCTCACCAGAATCCCCGCCCCAACCCCAACAAAGATAACTAGAAGAGTAGAAAAAAAAAAAAAACAAAACAAACAAACAAAACCAGCAAATTAAAATGAATTCAAGAAAATGTGAACTTAGAAAATCCATCCAATCTAGCAAAAAGGCAAGTGAAATAACACAAAGGAAAGAAACAACGCCAAAATTACTAGATGAAGTTGGACTACCAGTGGCGGTCTCAACTGATGAAGCGGAACAATGAAGGATCGCGGAACGCCTGTGCCGGTTCGTAAATTGGATCGGGGGCATCATGACTGGAGAAGAAAGTGTCGTGCTGAAACATGGAAGCTGAGTGGCGCCCGAATGCAGGGATGGAACCCTGGAAGTCGGCTGCTGCATGGGGAAGGGAAGAGGAGGGCTATAAATCCCCATAAACAGCGCCATTCTCTCTCCCCCAATGAAGATGGGAACAAGAGAGAGGAATCGGCAGCGGCAGCGGCAGCAGCAGCAGCAGCAGCAGCAGGTGAGCTTCGTTATCCCCTCTTCTGTTTTTGAACGAACGTTGGGTGACCTCGTCTTTCTCTTCCTACCTCATCTATGTGGGTCCTATGCATGAGGCTGCATGGCCACTCATGCACACATCTGCCCAAAACGCATTCGAATGGCGGTTGGATGCCCGTCTCCCCGACGTCGGCGGCGGATTCAATGATCGATGGTCGAACGTTCACTCCGATGGCAGGGGTGGACCCCGAACTTCTACATGTCCTGAATATTAAATTAAAATTTTCAAAAATATGTGCATAAATTTCATTTTCTAAAATATTAGGGAGGCATGACCCTGACACCCTTCTTCAAAATTTCTTTTTAAGTTATATATAAATTAAAAATCATTTGTTTCATATAAAATTTTAAAAAATGATATTTTAGTGTCGGTCAAAATTTTAAAACCTTAATTGAGCCCTCTTCGTAAAAAGTTCCTAACCCGGTCGGTCCCTAGCGTTGATTGCTTCTTTTTACTTTTTTTTCTTTTTCTTTCTTTTATTTGTGTCTCTTGCCTTTACGAGTTCCAGGGATTTTCCTTCATCCATAATCTTTTTTTTTTCTCATCCATTTTTTCTTCCCTTTTTCTCTAAAAAAGTTCTCCAACTCCCTCCTGGGGGCTGGTTTCGATGCATGCACTTTTTTCCTAAAAATCATGGAATTTTTCCACAACCATCAAACACTCTTTCAGCAGCATTAGGATTAAAATCTTGACATTCAGGGTGAGGGATTTACATCCCCATTCCAGAGACAAGTCATGTGTGATTATCTTTATTTCAATGTGGGAGATTTCTATCCAGTGATTGTTGAAAATTATAAAAGATATGGACCGTTAAAAAAGATGTTAGAGACCAAAATTTTAAAAACGAAAGCTTGTTGAAAACTGTTGCGTAAAGGTGTGGCTTGTATAAAACACACTTGGCACTAATTATCTAATTCAATTAGAACAATGATATTTAATTCATGGAATAGGCCATAATATTAAAAAAAAAGAATAAGAGGAATCGAGTGGAAAGTGAAGGGAAACAATAGTTGAACAAAAAAAAATGGGTGTACGGAAAATGCCACACTTGAATAACTGGAATGAAGAAGGCTATCGGATATAAGAGGCTAGAATTTGGCATGAAGATTAAAGCCTCAGAATAGAAATAAATATGTATGATACCTGCTGACGAGATTCAAACACGAACCAATATGTATGCAAAACTGGTTGACATATGGACATAGAGAAAAAATAGAAAACAGTCATGAAAGTAAGGCATGAAAATAGAATTCAACTTCAAACTGAAAAGATATCAAGCAAATATAAAATCAGACAATATGTATGGATTAAAGAGTAACCAGCCGCACCATGTATAGGCCAACCATATTTAAAGAGTTCTACTCCAAATAAAGTCAATGGTACTCATAGTGGATGAAAGTGAGACTGTAATTCAGTTTCCACAAAAGAAAACAGTGCAACAACTCAGTACAGTTCAGCAAATAAGTAGTTCATCATGTACAAGCTGAGTCAAAGATGGAAAAAAAAAGGCAAATGGACTACAACATAACCATAAACACAGTTTGGACTATTTTTTGTTTGAAGTTCTTCTGCAATTCACTCTTCTCTTCATTCTTCTTCTTGTTTAAGCTAACTTTCAATTGTGTCTGCTGCCTCAAAAGCAGGGAAAAACTTGTAGATTGAACCCTTATAATGGTATGTACTTGCAACAATGCTCCCAATATGGTAAACACTCAGTGACCTGCCTTCAAACACAATATATGACTTTTATTGGGCCTTCATCTTCCACACCCTACAAAAAAAGAATGGGGGTCCATACCATGATAATGAAAAATAATTTTGCAAGTAGAGTCAACACAATACAATGCAACCTACACATAACAATATATTAAGTAGTCAATGGAATACACTTACTATTTTTATAACCATTGCACATTTGAATTGTCATAGATGTGTGCAACTCATTATTCCATCCTTATTGAGTTGTTTGCATTACAACTTCAATGATGTCATCTCATGTGATGGACCCTCATCAACATCAAAATGCTCATCATTAGGATTGTGTTCTAACATGATACAAGTCGCTAGTACAATCTTAACTTGTTTACGGATGGATATTATGCTTGACATTTTAAAGGGAAACATCCTTTCAACATTACAAACATGCTTTCAGTTAACATGAAAAGCATGAATGTTGATGATTAAGTAGTTCCTTTGGAGTTAATACTATGGAACCCATAGTAGGTTAAATTCATGTACATGATAACGAAGACGTAAGGAGATAATAGGCTGAAAATATTTCGACAACCACCACAGGTAAGATAATATTTTTCCACATAATATAAATACATTATCAATACATGTGATTGTTAAAATGCAGTTTTATGTACATAATAAATAGTCATGCAAAAACAAATTTATTTCACCTCTAAGTATGACGAAGGGTTCTGTCGAGTGATCAAGTGCCCTATACAGTAGCATTGAATCACTTGTACTTTATTCTCATTAAGTCAGTATATAGTGGAATTACATGTCAAATCCAACTACACCCATTACAGTCTATGAAAGAAATCGATTTCTATCTTGATATCATGTTTTCTCTGTTGATGGTACCCACATTAGTATATGTGTGTCATCAATTGCATCTAAACAGTTCTATGTGTATTTGAAAGAAACGAGATGTGCAACATATAGCAATTATAAATTGTTGACAAATGTATGTTCAATGAAAGTATGGATAAAAACTATTAGTGCCTCGAATTTGTTGTGGAATGTCTTTGTTTAGCCGTTAAATGTATTCTTTTCCCAATCGACGAATTGCATGGAAGACACATCTAGCATACTTGCTAATCATTTACCATAAATGTTGAAATGTATTTTGAAATACATGGTTATGCTCATTATGTTCAATGGTTAAAATAAACATGGTTATTTGTTCTTCTACATTTATGTCACGAGAATCATCCAATAAATGTCATTGTTTCAAGGCACCACATAATTTGACAAATGTTCATTGGTCCATCCGTAGTAGTCCAAATAATTCCTTGGATGACTATTGATGGTGTGATTAACAAATTTAGATCCAGTGTATCTATATGGATACACAATTTGCTTATGTCATTGTAGTTGTTTTACAAGAAAAACTGATACATTTTATCATTTGAATAATTATTTTTTCCTCCTTTCACTCCTTTGTAGACATGGCTAGGACACTACATGATACAAAAGTTAATGGCATTCACATGCAATTGTAATATAGTAAGACAATTGGCATTCCACTAACAACTATGAAATAAACACATTCAATGCAAACTAGTGAATAATGATAACAAGACCATACAGAAAAAGCATGACATATGTATCTTAAAATGAAAAGGAACACATTCATATGTATAGCACACATGATTATTGTTTGATTCATAAATGATTCACTATATCTTTCTAGATACACACAGCCCATGAAGTATGTCAGCAACCTTGTCATATTGAATACATCTAGCTGCTTGACACCAATTTTGGACATTCTCAGTAGTGTTGTGCAACACATTAGAATAGTCTTTATAGACTACATAATTTATTGGTTTTTTGGAGGACAACTGGTTGTTTCTACCATTTGATGTGCACGAATCATGTGGTTGTTGTCTCTGAGGTGTGGGTGATGGTAAAGGAGATTCATCATTCAAAATTTGAGTGAATGATTGATTGTTGTCAAATTGAATTTCAAAGTCGACTGGTTGGGTCATATGTGTGTTGGGGACTATATCACAATCTTTATCAAGAAACATGCTACTGCACATGTTACTAGCTTGACCCATAGTTATAAATCCATACTTAAGATCCAAATATTTCTTATTAAAGATTCAAATATTCAAATCCATACTTAAGATCCAAATATTTCTTATTAAAGATTCAAATATTCATCGTTTGGATTTGAAATCTAAAGGTTCTATTATCTAAATTTGAAACTATTAGAATTGAGATCAAAGTTATATTAACCAATGTCATTGTCAAGTTCCAAATCATAGACTTTGTCTAGTTTCAATATTTTAGTTAGGATCCAATCCAATTTTAACAAGATCCAACCCCCAAATTTTAAAATCTAATATCAACTTTTTCTGAGATCTAAAATCTATTGCACACAATTCTGATTTGAATTTAGATTTATAGTTTGCTAGACCTTAGGGCTTTAGAATGAGCTAACCAGATTATGGTTTTAGGTTGGTCAAGATAAAGTTAACTTGACTAAGGTCTAAGTCATGGTGAAATTAACATGACTGGGTTTTATTCTAAGCCAATGTTTGGTTTATGGCAGTAGACTCAATGTCAAGTCTTAGTTTTAGGCATTAACAGAAACTTAACCAGGGTTGGCTTGGGGAATTAAGTCTAAAATTTTGATTCCACATAGTGGGTTCTTGAGCCAGTCTCAGCTAGGCGCCAGAAGACTTAAAACATGGGTGGGTTCTAGGGTAAGTCTTAATCATGTGTGGACCTATGGGTTTTGGAGAACTTTTTTGAAAAAGGGGTTCAGTTTTAGAAAATCATCTACTCTATGATTTTTGTGTTCAATTAAAATTTCACTTGAATTAGGGTTTTATATGCCCAAACTACCATCAAAAGCACATTACTATCATAATTCTTAACACTTTCTAACTGATATGTGCATGTTCATAGTTTTAAAATCAAATATGTGTGATCCTGAATCTAAACAATACATGATTTAACTAAAATGAGAAACTATATGATCAATGCATGTATAGAGCTTGAAAATGAAATTTGAATTAAACTTATAATCAAGCAAAGAGAAAAGGGAATAAGGAGACATAGTGATCTTCATGCCTACCTAACTTGCAAGAATTTAAAATCTAACCGAAAAAAACACTGAAATAAACTATTGTAAACATGCAAAGAGGAATTAAACTAAACTAAGGTATTCTTTAAACAAATATAAAAGCTCAAGCAGAAATACACTAAGCTAAGCATGGAGAAAGAAATTACACTATACTAAAGAATGCTTTAAACAAATCTAATAACTAAAGTAAAAATAAACTAAAGTAAGCATGCAAAAGCAGAAAAAAAAAACTAAGCATACTTATAAAAAACTAAGAAAAGAGAGAACTAAATTGCAAATAATAAAAGAAAGAAAGAAAAACAAGGAATTACTTGAAATGATGATCTCCTGACCTGCACCCCTCTGTAGAGCACTACCTGTTCCCATAGACTAGGCATTGGAAGTCTGGCTTGACTCTAAGGGGAACACCACCAAAAACCTAACTTAGACTAGGACCTAAACAGACAAAAGTTTTAGGTCAGAAAGCATTTTTCACCAATGTATAGATTTCTAAAAGCATTTGCTTGAAATTTCCCAACTTTTGTGCTAGCATATCTTGGAATTTTTGTGTGTTTAGAAACTCCCACCCTCATGGGGTATACGTAATGGCCAAGGGGTGGTGGGAGATTTCTCTTCAACTTTAGATACAAGACTAAACTTTGGAGAGGTCCTCCTCCCAAACAAATCATTGGTTAAAGCTTTAAAATCTTGCATTCTACGAGTTCTTGAAATAAAAAAAAAATGTTTGCATTGGAGTCACATAAACATAGATTGTGATTGCATCTAAACCAACATGCTCACTACAAATTTTTGCAATCATGGGCATTTATACAGGATTGACATCTGGCATAATGAATGAATCAAGCACAACATTTTTCTCTATATGCACACTTATGCGTTTGGACTTTGAATTGGGACATGGTTTTGTTATTTAGATCATGATCCAAATCTAAAGAAAATTGTAGAAAACATATCTGAGTCTAGAAAATGTTATAGAAAATGCATCTCATATGTGATAGAAGATGAAATAGTGTTTTGCCCTGGGGCATGGGTAAGAGATTCAAAAAGAAATGTCTATTTTTGCCCTTGGTTATAGATCTGGATCACTTTTTATGTATTTAAAATGAAAATGAGATTTCAAAGAGCACTAGAGATTTGAAAGTGATTATAGAAATACGAACAAGAAGAGGAAGAGAAACAACGATCACGATGTAACGTGGAAAAACCCTCAACACGAGGGAGAAAAAACCACGAATGAGGAGGAGTTGGTGCCCACTAGCAGCCAGACTTTCTCTCTCCTTAGATTATCATTAACTCATAAGGATTAGGGTTACATGACTTAAGTAGTGCCCAAAACGGGCTACAAGGCGGGTCGGGTATGGATCCAGACCCGAAACATACAATCTATCAACACTCCCCCTCAAGTTGGGCATACATATCAAACATGCCCAACTTGGATACATTCCTCTCAAATGAAGCTGAAGGAAGAGCTTTCGTTAGAACATCAGCAGTTTGGTCTTCAGACTTCATGTAAGGTAAGATCAACTCTTTCGCATCAATTCTTTTCCGAATGAAGTGACGATCAATTTCAACATGTTTTGTTCTGTCGTGAAGAACAAGATTGTTGGCTAAGTTGATTGCAGACTTGTTATCACAGTACATCTTCATAGGTCCTTCAATCTCTATTCCAATGTCAGTCAACAATATCTTCAACCATAGTAACTCTGACACTCCCATAGCAACTGCCCTATATTCTGCCTCTGCACTGGATCTAGAGCAAACATCCTGTCTCTTGCTCCTCCATACAACAAGGTTTCCTCCCAAGTAGACACAGTACCCTGTAGTAGATCGTCTGGTATCACCACAACCTGCCCAATCCGCATCAGAATAGCCATCGATTTCCACAGTCTCTTGTTTCACATACAGGATTCCCTTGCCAGGATTTTTCTTCAGGTAGCATAGCACTCTGTCCACAGCCTTCAGATGTGCATCAGTTGGTGCATGCATGAATTGGCTCAAAACATTCACCGCAAAGGTGATATCAGGTCTCGTGAGGGTAAGATAAATCAGCTTCCCAACCAGACGTTGATATCTTCCCTTGTCTTCTTCACAGAGAGGCTCTCCATCTCTAAGAATCAACTTGTGCCCAGTGTCAAATGGGGTAGGAGTAGGTCTACATCCCAATTTACCAGTTTCTTCCAGCAGATCTAATGTGTATTTCTTTTGGTTTAGTACAAGACCAGTACTAGACCTAGCAACCTCCATACCAAGAAAATACCTTAGCTTGCCAAGATCTTTGAGATCGAATTCTGTAGCCAGTAACTCTTTTAGCTTGATAATCTCCTCCTCATCATCTCCTATGACAATCATGTCATCAACGTAGACTAGCAGGAGAGTAACCATGCTCTCCTTCTTCTTCACAAATAGAGTGTGATCTCCATTTCCTTGTTTGTATCCATGACGTATCATCACTCTTCTCAGTCGTTCGAACCACGCTCTGGGCGATTGCTTAAGGCCATATAAGGCCTTTTTCAGCTTACAACATTTTTCTGGTTCTTCATATCCTGGAGGCATATGCATATATACTTCTTCTTTGAGGTCACCATTGAGGAATGCATTCTTAACATCCAGTTGATACATCTTCCACTCCTTCATCACAGCTAGGGATATAACCACCCTCACAGTCTTCATTTTCGCAACAGGAGCAAAGGTTTCCAAGTAATCAATTCCATATTTCTGGCTAAATCCCTTGGCCACAAGTCGAGCTTTATATCTTTCAACACTCCCATCTGGTTTGTACTTGATGGTATACACCCATTTGGATCCAACTAAGTGAGCGGCTTCAGGAATCTTCACCACTTTTCATGTCAAATTTCTTCTCAGGGCATCTATTTCTTCTTTCATTGCATCAGCCCACTTGGAGTCACTTTGAGCTTCAGCAATAGTCATGGGAATCACAGCCAAAGAAAGAGTAGAAACAAAACACTTGTAATCTTTTTCAAGTCTGGAATAAGAAACAAAATTACCAAGGGGTGTTGAGTACATGACCTGACACCCTTTCTCATGGCAATGGGAAGATCTTCATTCTTCTTTTCAACCTCATCATGAGTCTCCATGGTCTCCACGGTAGGACTTGGTTCATCCAGGGAAGGAGTGGCATTGGGATTGGAAGTAGATCTAGCATCACATGTCATCATCTCTGTCCGAGTACCACGTCTAGAGTAGAACTGTCCAAACAACTGAGGGCCTTCCTTCTCAATGCTAGTGTCACACCTTTCCTCCTTCTCAGGCACATCAACAGTAGTAAGTGATTCTGCTTTCTTGTAGTCCAAAAAATCTATAAACTGAAGTTCCTGTCTCTGAGAATACTCTTCCCTGCCCATAGACTGCTCCCCCTGAAGAGGATTCTCACCAAAGTAAGATGCATGTTCCAAGAAGGTAATATCTCTCGTAACATAAACTCGACTAGTAATAGGATCAATACATTTGTATCCTTTTTGCGTAGGAGAGTATCCAACAAAGACACCTTTGATAGACCTAGGATCAAGTTTTTTGACATTTGGACTGTGATCATGGATAAAACATACACAACCAAAAACACGAGGAGGAAGAGGAAATGGTGGACGACTGCCAGGAAGCAACGAGTGGGGAGTCCTACCATTCAAAACACGACTAGGCATGCGGTTAATAAGATAGGCACTAGTAAGAACTGCATCACCCCAATAGTGTTTAGGAAGATTTCTCTGAAACAAAAGAGCCCTGGTGACATTAAGAAGTTGACGATTTTTCCTTTCAGCTACCTCATTTTGAGGGGGGGTGTAACTACAAGATGTCTCATGAACAATCCCCCGTTGTCTAAGAAACTCCTCAACAGGCTGACACATGTATTCACGGGCATTATCGGACCTGAAAGTTTTAACATTCGCACCATATTGGGTATGCACAAGAAGAATGAATGTCTCGACGATACGAGGAACCTCACTGCGGTCTTTTAACAAGTACACAAATGTAGCACGAGAGAAATCATCAATGAAAGTGATAAAATACTGGAAACTTTGACGAGTATGAATTCCCGAAGGTCCCCATACATCAGAGTGAATCAGGGAAAAAGCTTCATTAACACAACTAGAAGAAAGAGGGTACGAAGCCCTCACATGTTTGGTAAACTGACAAACATCACAAGAAATGGAAGACAAATCAAAGGAGGAACACAAGTCTGGAAACAAATGTTTCAAAATCCCAAAAGGTAAATGCCCAAAACGTTCATGCCAGTACATAAAAGACTGAAGACAATTTTCTCTTCTCTTATCTGTCTTGCGGATCACTATCAACAGAGCAGTAGCCACACGTATGGGAAGACGATATAATCCATCAGAAGCTAAACCAATCCCAATCCTCTTCCCTGTCACCAAGTCCTGCAAAACATAGCGATCGGCAGAGAATATAAGTTCACAATTCAATTCTTTAGTAAGTCTACTGACTGACAAGAGATTTAAAGGAAACTGGGGAACATGTAAAGCGCCCTGCACATGAAATTTGTCCAACAAGGACAGAGTGCCTTCGCCTGCCACACAGGTAGAGGAACCATCTGCAAGAGAAACACGTTCCTTTCCCGAGGACAACTTATACTCATGAAACAATTTTGGATTACCTGTCATGTGATGAGTAGCACCACTATCGACAATCCATTCCCCCACAGAAGAGTTACCTTGATTGTCAATAACTGCAAGAGCATGATTAGCTGTAGTTTCCTCTGAGGTCTCAATCTTGTTGACATCGATCCTGCCCAAATAAGCCCTTAGTTCACGAAGTTGGTCAGCAGAAATGGAGACTTTTTCTCCACTGGATGCTTGCACCTCAGACACAGGCGTCCTCCCAATAGAAGACCTCCCTTTGTTTCCCTTCTTCTTTGGATGAAGATCCCAACAATAATCCACGGTGTGACCTGTCTTCTTGCAGTGAGTGCACCGGCGAAGGGATCTAGACGGGCCGCCAGGACCACGACTCACGAGAGCGGATCTCTCGTGATAGGGTACAAGTTCCCTCTTCCCTTCCTTTGTAACAAGCCGTCTCTGTTCTTCTGCTTCAACACAGGAGTACACATCTCCAATACTAGACACCTCCCCTGAATTCAGAATCTGGCTTCTAACACCTTCAAATTCATCATTTAAACCTGCTAAAAAGAGGAACACCCTGTTTTCCCATTCATGAGCAACATAAAGTACCTGATCATTGGGACAATGCCAAGGAATATCAGAATGATAGTCAAGCTCTTCCCACTTGGCTTTCAAAGCCCCATAGTACTCTGCAACAGAAGAGTTCCCTTGTCGAATGCCATAGACATTACTTGGTAAGTACGAATTGCCGTTTTCTTTTGGCCATACATTTGCTCTAGGACCACCCACATGTCTCTAGCAGTCTTCTTCCGAAGGATAAGGGGCTGAATATCGGCGGAAACGGAATTGACAATCCAAGTTTTCACTTGATTATCCTCAAGAAACCAAGTATGCCACACATCACTTGTTCTTGCTGGTTCGGGGTTGCTCCCATCGATATAGGCCATCTGACCACGGCCAGCAATCCCCATAGTCATAGCAGGCGACCACGAGAAATAGTTCTCCTTTGTAAGGCGAAGAGTGATGACCTGCATGGGAACATTCTCAGTTCTAAAAGCCCCGATTTCAGTTTGATTTGTGTTGACGGTTGACGAGGAAGAAGCTGCCATAATCACAGACCAGTCTAGCAACGGGTGAAGTCCGGTCGGCAGCAAGGGCAGCAGGGAGCAAGGCTCGACAACGAGGGAGGCAGGAAGCAGCAGCACAATACAACACAAAAATAGGCAGAGAGCAGGCAACGGACAAAAAACGGAGAACGCCGAAACCTCACCGGCAGTAGAGACAACAAGAGGGCGGCGCCAGAAAAAAAACGAGAGAGCGGCGCTGGGCGGGTCGTCAGACCAGGCGGAGACAGACCGCCGGAATAGGCGGAGGAAGAGGCAGAGCGGCGCTAGATCGCCGAAAAACGGGCGGCGCTGGGCGATGCATCGGGTGACAGAAAGCGGAAGAGAGGAACGCCGCTGGGCAGGTCGTCGCTGGGCGGAGGCGGCCGGAACCTGAGCGGCGCTGATCAGGGCGTCGCTGGGCCGGTCGTCGCTAGGCGGAGGCGGCGGGAACCTGAGCGGCACTAATCAGGGCGTCGCTGGGCGGAGGCGGCGGCTGGTGCGACGGGCGAAGCTCGGGCACGAGCGTCGGGCACGGGCGATGAACAGTGCCGGGCGAGACGATGAACAGTGCTTGGGCGAGTCAATGAACAGTGCCACGATGAATAGTGTCGGGCGAATCCTCCTCCAACACGGGCAAAAGACAAACCAGTAACGCCGGAACTTCACGGCTCTGATACCATGTAGAAATACGAACAAGAAGAGGAAGAGAAACAACGATCACGATGTAACGTGGAAAAACCCTCAACACGAGGGAGAAAAAACCACGAATGAGGAGGAGTTGGTGCCCACTAGCAGCCAGACTCTCTCTCTCCTTAGATTATCATTAACTCATAAGGATTAGGGTTACATGACTTAAGTAGTGCCCAAAAACGGGCTACAAGGCGGGTCGGGTATGAATCTGGACCCGAAACATACAATCTATCAACAGTGATAATCTTGATGAATGTAGGTATATATGACATATAAATCTAGGTTCAGGTGAAAAATATGGATAGCAAATAACTTTTTTACTCTTGGTTGTGATCTTGGATTTAAATAGGCTCAAATCATGGATTTGGTTCAACCTAAAGCTCTAAAAATCAAGGAATGTGATAAACCTAGGAGTATCTAAAATATGACCTCAGTTTATGTAGAAAAATGAGATTGAAAAAAAACGACTATTTTACCTCTAGTGTACATGCATTTGACTTGGGATAAAAATCTAAGCATCAAAGATAATGATAAACTAAGGTATATATGGCATATGTTTGTGCAGAAGAATATGGTAAAAAAGGGAATAACTATTTTGCCCTTGTGTATGATTGCAGAGTTTTGGATGAGTTTGGTCAGTCTGACTAGACCGTCATGTGGGTCACTTCTAGATCATCTTTAGTTAAAATTTCATTGAAAAATTCTTCTTAATTTTCTAAAATTTACAAGTTCAAAATGTCAAATTTATAAAGGGAAACTATAGGGAGTTTAAAAAATCAGGTTATCATTGAAATTTTGACTAGTGGAGTCGGTGATGCTTAGATAAGTCACCTATCAGTAAAAGAATGTTGAAAGATTTGAAAGTTGTATATGACTTTGCAGAATTGAGCTTGATAGTCGTTTACAAAGTGTAGCAAGTTTTAGGATCGAGTTTCAGAACCATAGGAATTGAATTAAACTCAAACATAGATAAATAAACAAAAAAAAATTGGAGGAAGATAACTTTAAATATGATGAACATGATCCTAGCTTAGTTTCAGCTCACTCTATCGGCTTGAGTTCAAATTCAGCTTAGACCCCTAAAAAAACAAGACAGAGTGTGCTTTAAAACTGTTATAACAGAATTAAACTCAAACCGAGATGAATGCACTCAAACCAAACTGAGAGAAGATAAATTTAAACATGATGAACATTATCCTAACTCTATTTGAGTTGACTCAACCCGGCTGAATTGAAATTTAACTCAGACCTTGTTAAATAGGAGAGAGAGAACCGATGGAGACATGTGAACTAGTCTAAAATTGAAATTTAGCTTCCCTCACTCAAAGCAACTTAAATAAGACTAATTTTCCCTTGAAGTAAGACTATGTTGAGCTCACCTAGGCTTGAGTATATGTGGTTGACCTAAAAATTATAGTTTTAGGTTCAGATGAGTTGATTTGAGCTAGAGTAAGCCGACTTATTTTTCTCAAAGGCTAAAGAGCTGATTTTAGTTACCCTCAAAGATTTGTAGAGTTAATAATTACCCTATTTGAGTTTGCTCTAAATCATTATCAAGGTTTCTAAGATTTTTCAGACATTCGTAGGAAAAATGATTATTGGACATGATGGAAACAGCTTGGATGATTCTGATATAAGTATCATGTGTCTAAATAAGGTAGGTTTGACCCTAGTTTTCTGTGATTGGCTTCTACATTTGAAATCATTGTTGAGAGCTCAATTCAAAACCTTCTTGTAAATGGGTAAAATGGTCATTTGGGCATGGTAAAAAGCTTGGACGTGTTAACACCAAAGAGAGAAAGAAAAATCCATAGAGAGAGAGAGATGCAAATGTACCTGGCCTGTTCTCCTCACCAAGGTCTAACAGGGGTGAGGATGATTGTTCCTTCTGTGCAGCGACCTGCAATGAGAGAGATGTGAATGGGTGTTTTGTGCAGTTGAAAGAACGAGCATTGTCTTGTGAAGAGATGAAGGATAGAGATCGAGAGAACAACACACAATCCCTAACAAGCAAATACATTTTACAAGGATCTTGATGGCACCCCTTGCGGGTGTATTAAAAATCCATGGACTGAATCCCAATTTTACATCTGAAATCTAGGATTCCATTCATGCATTTGCCTAGATTTTGAATTTTTTTTTAAAACAAGGATTTAGTTCCCTCTTGAACAATGGATTTAGTTCTCTGTGTAGCATCAACCATAACATTCCTTCTACAAGCTGCTTCTACCAACAGTTTTGTACTCATGCATAGCACCATCATCAATTTTGTCCTCCTCCTCCACAAACTCTAGTGTCATAAACCATTCTTGGATGAATCCATAGTTTGAATATCAACATCTATTCAAAACATCCAAGGTTCCATAAGAAACCTTGCTTCGTGGAGACAATGTTGTGTGCATGGAATTCTTTGTGCAAGTCTTCATCAATGCTTCTTTTGCAACAGTCTCTCTATCTCTATCTCTCTCTCTAGGAATAAAGGTGCATAGTGCCCACCGATGGTTGGAATCATCATAGGTTCTACAGTCATGAGGCAAAAGCTTCCCCTTCCTTGTTCCTATATATCATACATACCCCAAGCCATTTCCCTACATCAAAAGCTTGATCCTTGCCTCCTACTGTACATGATGTTGCTTCTGCACAATCCCCTTGCCGATAAGCTGGTTGAGTTGTATTATGAAGTCTTTCAGTTTGACAATGCAAACAAGCTGCTTGATGAGATGCCAGAATGGGATTTGGTCTTTTGTACATCCTTGACCAGCATTTTCTCCAATCAAATGGCAAGGATGCTTTATGCCACTTCTCCTGGATGCTTGTGCATGATGTTAGGCCTTCCATCTCAACACCAACCTATAGATTCTCAATGTGGAAAGCAACTGCCTACCTTAGCAAAGATGGGGTTGCACTCCTCAACAAAAAAGTTATCCAAGTACATTTTTGTGTACATCAAGCACAAATTTAATTTGAAATTATGGAAAGTAACCTATTCAAGGAAATTTTTCTTGGATGAAAATTTATTGAACTTTTTCAGTGGCCTTTAAATTATCTTTTAGTGTTCTCTTTGCCCTTCCTTATGCACTACTAAAGTAATTGTGGTATTAGCATTCGATGAGTTGCTCCACATTTCTTGGTCCTCCTTATTGCATGAGAATTTGCTAGACAATTGGCTAGCACCAACTACAATAAGGACCTTTACTCCGTTGAGTAACATTGGTTTCTCGCCTTAACTTCCACTCCTTTGAAGAAAGTGTTGTGCTACTCATTGTCATGTGGTTATAATGTTTAATATTCAAATAATGGAGATTCTCAAAGAAGTCTTGTGCTATTTACCAGTGATGGTACTACTTGATTGATCTATTAGTGGAAATGTTCTTCATTCTAGATAATGAAGCCATTCTATTACTACTGATTCATGGACTAGGGTCTATTCAGAAAAAGTCTCCATCCAAAACTATCAAATGACATGGTGGGTTCTTGAAACATCATTGTTAGAAAGTCCACAAAAAGAGTGTTCAATGATGCCAAACCATCATTCACTTCACATCATCGTTGACTCTTCACATATGAGGGCAAAAGAGGTTTGAAAGGATTTTTTAGACATTGCTGGCATAATGCACCTTCCATGGTCCTCATCCTATGGTTGTCCACTATGTGCTACCATGATTTCGCTAGCAACCAATTTTTTTAGTTATAGAAGGTCAATTTGCTGCTTGTGATTATTAGAAGCTAAAGGAATTGAAGGTCTGCACTTTTTGTCCATCTCAATCATGCTACCAAATTCTAGTTTTGTAAGCATTAGGTAGCAAACTATACTTTGCCCACACCAATCAACTGAAGTACTATTAGCCATCAGGATGCCCATACTCTACAAATGCTACCCACACCCTTCTATAATGGCAAATGCTGCTTCTTTGTTTGCTACATTTCATCCATTTATAAGATTGCTTTACGTAGTACATCTCTTGATTTTTTCAATAATAAATTGCTCAAACCCTGTCAATGGTTTAAGCACAAAATTTTTATTTTGTACATGTTGCCCCCCCAGCCTACCATTGCAACTGACCTACAAAGACAATGAAAGTGTTTCATTGTTTGATTTACAATAACAAAACCCTATCAAAAAACTATAAACAGGAGCATACAAATAGGCAAAACACACAAAATATCACTCTGTTCACCACATTCTTATGGGAAA
Source organism: Nymphaea colorata (assembly GCF_008831285.2). Classification (NCBI taxonomy): domain Eukaryota; kingdom Viridiplantae; phylum Streptophyta; class Magnoliopsida; order Nymphaeales; family Nymphaeaceae; genus Nymphaea; species Nymphaea colorata. The sequence goes on along the minus strand of NC_045138.2, from coordinate 11,466,541 downwards.
ATAGTTCACCACATTCTATTTCGCACTTTGTTTTTCAGTGTCAAACTTTTGTACAGATGGCTTCTGTACATATATTGTGGGTAGGGAGATAAAGGAGTGTGGCCACGTTGCACTAAAAAATACTTTTGTAACACCCCACTATAAGAAGTTTAGTTTCATACTTCAAACTGATGGAAATGCTCAAATGCTTACAAGGGGAATGGTTAAGTGTTTTGTTGTCCTAGCCACTAGCATTTTTGGGGCTAAATTGAAGCTACTAAGTTCGAACACCCCAAATTTCACTTTGACAAAATCTTCATTCTGCATATAACCCAAATCTTATATTATTATTCTATGATTAACCCAGATCATGGACTCAATTCATTTCTATCCAAATTTTGATCCCAATCCTAGCACTAGACAGAATTTGGATGTTGCAAAAGCCTACATGTGCTGGCCATGGCCTGCCCTAACCGGCCAGGTTCAGCCTTGCCTAGCTCAGCCAGTATGGCAAAATTGGCCATTTTACTCAGTTGGATGGCTGAGTCTAATGGATAAAAATGACCACTGAACTGGTTAGACAGTCTAAGCTTGGGAAGGAGGGGACCACCACTATAAATACCACCTACTTCCTTCACTTGGCCATCAATTAATCCATTCCCTTTATTCTTCAATTCCATCTCCTCTCCCTAGCTCATTTTCTTCTCTTTCCTTGTCTTGAAGTCTTTTTTTCTCCCCATTCTTGGCCTCCATGAATTACACTTTTAGGTAAGCTCTTTCTTTCTCCTCTCATCTTCATTGCTTTATTTTCATATTGATTATAACATGATGTCTTGGTTAAATTTTATTTTCCTTCACCATGCGTAGATTAGGCTAAAATTTAGTTTCTTTGTTAACTAGGCCATAAATGGGTTAACATAGCCTTCTCTCTCTTTTAGACTTTGTTTTCCTTTATTTAGTTTTCTTAAATGAGATTTAAGAGAGATTAATCTCATAACCGTAGTATTAATCTTGGTTTAAGGACATACAACAATCATATCTTAAAATCACAAATAAGCATATTAATTTGCTTTAATTTCCTTCTTCATTAAGGGCAAGGTATGTTCCTCTCTTCAAGCTAGTAGTTAATATTATTTAGTCTTTAGTTTACTTAAATCATTGCATACACCGTGCTTAGTGAGATTTAAAAGTAACTAATTCCCTAGCAGTGACAATCATTTTTTACAAACATCAAATGTGCCCACTTAGATTTTATTTTTCTTGTCAATTACGTAAAAATTTTGGGTTATGTATGCCCCCACTATTTCTCACTTTTCTTTTTTCCTTTCTCCATATTTTTCGATGTTAATGCCCCATTCTTTCTTTCTTTCTTTCTCTCTAAGACATCCATTTTAGTATATGTATTTCATTCAGCTTATGTTTATTCATTGATCTATGCATTTCATCTATGCTTATGTATTTCCTTTAACTTATCCATCCATTTAATTTGGCTTATTATTAATCTTTAATCTATGTTTATGTATTTCATTTAGCTTATTCCTGATATTTGATTTATGCATTTTATATAGTTTATTTTCTTCCTTAATTTGTTCATTGAAAATATCTGCACTCACTAGACTTAATTGGGACTCAAGGATGGTTATCCATTAACTATAGTGTCACTCTTAGTTTCTGAGTAAATAATTATATTTGAAATCCTTAAATAAACTGACATATATTATACATGCATTGATTTTAGTCTAAACACCTTTCGATCACTAGAGCACACAATTCACCTCTAGTTAGAATCTAAACAAGCTAAATTTAGTATCATACTTTAAGCAATAATTTGGGTATAGGAAGTAATCCAAACTTGATTAAATTCTAATTATGTACATCATTTACTAATTTGTGTCTATGCTTTCAAAAAGGAATTTCAAAAAACATAAGTATTTCAAAACAAGGTTTGTAAAAACCTCAAAAGATTCAAATGATTAAGATGGACCAACACATCAAACATTTAAGGACCTAATAAATTTTCCTTTAAAACTGAAAATACAACTTGCAAATTTTGACCCCTTAAAAATTCCAAATAAACCTTTAAAATGAACTCACAAAATACTACAAAACGTAAAAGTCTAAATACTCTTGATCAAACCTTAATCCCGACATATAAAACCTTAGATCCTTAAAAAAGATATTCATTTAAATGAACATTTGAATCCTAATAATTTTTTTGAAGCCATCAAACATGTCAAGGATCCAAGTCATGGAGCCCTAAATTGATTAACATCACTAAACATGACCTAAAACATCAATATCCAAAGACATGGACCTCCAACCCACTCAATGAAAACTAAAACCAATGCCTATAGAATATTACAAATGTTAGACTCAAAATCAACTATTCAACCTTGAAACCAATTCTAATAATTTAAATCATTGATGAAGCATGTAGTGTAGGTAAATTGTTGCATTGCCTATGATGACAATGAGGATAATCTATAGATGGCATCATCTTAAGTTCTTAATGCTAAATTAGATGTTAATAAAACATTACTTTAAAAAACTAAGGCATGTTTACTTTATTCCTGCATTAGGATTAGGATGATGTTTAGACACTCAAATAATAGAAAGGTAAGTTTAGTTCTTGGCTTGATTATGCATAGTAAAGACAATATGAATATTCAAGCCTTATATTGACAAGTCGGGACTCATCTCCCTGGAGATCCTGTAAAAATCAAACAGAGGTGAGTCAAAATGATCGACATTGGAGAAGTCAAAATTTTCGTATAAATAGTTTGATGACCATGTTGGGGCCTGTGCCTATTTGACTAAGTTTAACCCTCCTATTTTTTTAAATTTTCTAAATGTCATCTGGACTTTAGAGCTGTAGGCGCTATATAGATCTAGGCATTGTTTGTTTTTACTCTTTACTTTTTTTAGGATTAATTGAGGAAGATCTATACATGCTCACATATATTTATGAAAATACAACCCTCAATTTAAAAGTTGTATGAAAGCAATGTTTTCTCTCTTTGGATTTTTAATCCCAGTCATAGGCCCCATTGCCTTAGAACCAACAATTTGTGTATGTGTTCATATTTTAAAAATATCTCACACCTTATTCATCTTGGTCATCATGTTGCAGGCCTTGCCATGTGATCTGTAGAACTAGGGGAAGCTTCATGGTTGGACAACCTTTGGAGCTAGGTTTTAGATCCTCATTGTCTGTGCTTCAACACTTGCCAGGTATATAGGCAATGGACCAAGAAGGATGAAGAAAACTATGCCTTATAACCTAATGAAGAGGTCTATGCCACGTACTCTAAGCTATGCAATGGTATATAGACATATCTATACATATAACTGCAATTGATCTTGAAGCATAACTCAATTTAGGAAGTCCAAACCACTTTCTTAAATAATTCATGGTAGATTTCTTAGATAATGTTGTGTGTGTGTGTGTATATATATATATACCACGACTCCAGGATTTATTTGTCAAATAGACAGCTGATCAGAGTCATCCTCATGTTGCCCATTTGTTTTTTTTTTTTTTAATTTTCTGTTCCACATTTCTCTCTCCCTCACTCGCTCCCTTCCCTAACTCCCCCTCCTTTCTCACCATCAGCACCAGCATTCACCGGCACCATTCCTAGATGCCACCATCCCGATGGAGGCTTGGCGGGCCCACCAGCATGAGGAAATGGCACCGGCAGCCGCCTCTCCCCTTCCCCAACTCTCTCTTTTTTAGGACAAAAGGGTGGAAAACTCTACCCATCTTGGCTGCTGCCACCAGGTGCCTCATTGGTGGGCCCGCCGAGGCCCCGCCGAGGCCCCGCCAGTGAGGCACCAGGCAGTGGCAGCCAAGATGGGTGAAGTTTTCCACCCATCTTCTCTTGGGAAAAGAGGAGAGTTGGGGAATGGGAATAGGTGGCCGGCCGGTGCCATTGCTCGGCGTCAAGGAATGGCATTGGCCGCTGCTAGTATTGTGATAGTGAGAAGGGAGGGAATGAGGGAGAGAGGAATGATTGGGGAGAGAGAGAAAGATGAGAAAAAAATAAAAAAAATGAAATGGACAGCATGAGAGCTTTGATATATATATATATATGTGTGTGTGTGTGTGTGTGTGTGTGTATGTATGTATGTATATATATATGCACATTTAATTTCTCTCTTGGGATTGCCCTAATAAAACGATAACCAGAATTTTATCGTCACTTAATCTAGTCTCTTCAAGTCTAAGTGAATCAGCCTTACCATTTGATTGAATGAAGTCTCTTTATTTAGTTGTCTTAGCAAGGTTTATCCTCTTCACAGTCCGACCATTTATTTATTAACTTTCACCTTCTTGATATCAGTCACCATGATTTTGACTGATTTCAAAGGCCACATCATTCATAACATTTTTCATGAAGATCCTAAGATTCACTTCATTCCATTCAGACCCTTAGTTCTTCAATGGTATATGGATTAACTACCCAATTTCACCTATATGTAATTGGACCATTTTGAGAGTTGTGGGACTGAAGCAGCTACACAATCAACAAGTTAAATTATGAACTACAACCTCATGCATGCCACTGATGAAAAATGGAAACCAACGACTAATACTTTTTAGTTCCCTTGTGGAGAGATGACTTTTGCAAAGGAGAGCTTAGATATCACTTGTATCGTTTACAGGTAATTACAAGTTAATTTCATTGGACAAACTACATTGTCAAATTGAAAGTAAATCTTGCGTATATCATTATGTAAAAGTGAATATAATCATTTATACAAATCTGTATAGATGCAATTACAATTTTATTGAATGGATGTTTATGTGTAAAATTTTGAGAGAAAACATTGTGCACAACCTTAATGGAAAAAGATATACTCACTTGTGTTCCAAGAAATAGAGACATGACCTATCCTATCGATATGAAGATCTATCGTGCCTATCATCTTTTACTAGGAGTAACCAATCCAAGGTCCAAAACAACCACACTTAAAAATGTTGTATTGCAAACCTAATAAACAACACAAAACACAAATACATGTGCACATGAACTTATAATTTGGAAAAAGAATTGGCTTTCAAAACTAAAAGGCTTGGCATCTGCTAAGAAGTAAACCAAAATACCTATTTCATTGTTAGGGCATAACATGGACCTACATCTATGTGATGCATGCATATTTCAATAAAACATGACACATGACAAAAGAACTTAGACTACAAGCCTAATTAATGAGTCTAATCTACTAACCACATGATTGCCAATTAGCATGGACCTTGGAAAACACATTCTAACGTTCTAGAGAGGGTACACAAAGTGATGAGACATTAAAACATGAAGTCATCCTAATGAAACTTGAAGGGATGACTCTATGAAGTTAACCATTATTGTTGAATGTAAAGTACAATGCCGAATTCTTGACCATGTAACATCGAGTAGACATGCAATTTCATTATCCGTTTTTCTATAGAATGTTGAATTGAAAAAGACATGTTTCTATAATTTGGCTAGCAGAAGGGTCAAATGTTATAAAAAACTTGTAAACATAGGCACATTGAAAACCTAACAAATAGATGCATGCTTTGTTTTTTATGAGAACAAGAGATTCTACCTAGTTCATGAGCTATGAAGCTACTAAATCTGACAAAATTCCACAATTTGAATTTCTATATATAGAGACTACAAAAAATAAGTTTCCTATTTTTCATGTAATAGAGAGCAGAAACAAACTGTAAATCAAACAAAAATGGCACCAAACTATGTGGACATCTTGTTGATTCCAATACCTATCTAAACATTGAAATGATCCTCTTATAATGAGAGTTCCAACATGTTAATGTTAAAGGCAGATGAAATTTCTACTATGCGAGGGACTCGCCTACCTGAGACAACTTAAAAAAGATGAAACTATAGCATGCATGCATGTGCATAGGTGACTTGCGATCAAAACAAAATTCTATTAAAATTACTCTAACCAGCAGCATACAAATGGTAGGAATGCATTTTAAGCATTGATATTGGCCATATTAGCAAATTGTACCCATGAACCTCATCTAATTCAGCCACAATCATACACAATTAAATAGGAATATGAAAATATGGAGAAGAATGTTGAAACCTAAGAATCTCTAATGAGGGCCTGTGATTCAAAAGCCTAGACCTCTTGCTAGGATGTTGTAGAGTCCACGCAAGAAGTCCCCATGAGCCTCTATAGAGGGCAAGTGCTTTCATGGAAGAAAGTTTTCATAAAAGCATAAGAGAGGAAGGGAAAGGTACACACCTGGTGATGCCTCTCTTCTCCTTTGGTGAAGCCCTCTTCTTCTCTCATCTTATTGGACGTAGGTTAGAAAGCTCCTCTTTAGGTGATGGCACCTACAGAACCTCTTCTCTGAACCGTGAAAATCTTCTAAGTCAGAGAGAGATTATGAAAGAAATGAAGAATAGAAAAGAAAGAGAGCATACCTGAAAATATTCCAAGTTAGGGAGATGAGATGTCACAAACCCTTTGGCCTCAACTTATAATTTCTTCATGTGGTTGAACTACAGCTTCTCCCTAGGACTGGTGTCACCTCTTGCATTTTTGTAATCTTGTCACTTAGATAAAAATATGAAGCCTTGATATAGATGACTAAGATTAACTCTAGTAACATGCGTCAACATCTGCTGCACTTAGATCCTAAGATTGGAATCAGATACATATTTCTCTAAAATTTGAGTCCAAAAAAAAGATTTATATTTCTATTTCAGATAAAATACTGGATTAAAGATTTAAATTATGATATGGAGTTGACCTTTGGATCTAGAATAGATTTAGGATTAGTTGATTGATCTTGGTCAAGTTGAGGCTGGTTTTAGTGTTGCGCTCACTAGGCTTGAGCCTATGGGGCAGAGAATTGACTTGACTGGTCTTAGACCAGGTTAGGTTATTTTAAGCATGTCTGGATGGCCTAAGCTGAGTCAGGTGAATCTGGGCTATCAACTGGCTTTAGTGGGACGAGAGAGGTTCAGTTTTTGGTGAAATAGGTTACAATAATCAAGATTATCTAAATTAGATAGTCTTTTTTTTAAGGTTGGGGAGGTTCTACATGTGTAAATTAGACATGTTTTGCATAGATTGGACTAAGTAGGTTCTTTGGAGCTAAATTTGACAGATTTGGTGAAATTGAAATCTTCAGGTCATGTTGAAGATGTTTCTAGTAGGTATGATTCTGTGGGCCCCATAGAGACTCTTTAGGGAAGTTTGGGTTGAACTAAGATCTATGGGTCCTGCTTGGCAGGTTTGGTTCAACTAGGATATGTGGGGCTCGCTGGAGCTATTTCTGACAAGTTTTGGAAATTGAGGTTAAGAGACCAACATAGGTTATTTGTGGTAATTTTGAGAAAAATAGGGTTTGTGGGCTTATTGAAGTTATTTTTAGAAAGTTAGTATATGACAAGCTATATTATGCAAGACCTGCCTAAAATAGTGCCCAATAAGTTTGACCCTCAAATTTACTAAGATTGGTTGCCATGTCCCAAATTCCTAGCCTGGTTCAAAAGAAATTGAATAAATTTGTTTATTGTGTTCAAAAAGTCAGTTTTTCTAAACTAACTGAATGCAAATAGTAAAGAAATAGGAAAACTAGGGTCAAAATAGGAAAAATGTCAATTTGGTTAGTTCTAGGTAGACAACAGTTGAGCTAAGGAGACCCATATTAGTGATTTCTGAATATTCTAATGAAACCAAGCAAAAATGATCTCTAAACATAAATAGGGGTGAAGTGAATAAGTGAGTAAAATGGATAAATCTAGTAAATTTGTAGAATTGAGATTGTGCTTTACTACAAATGATATAACTGGAATAGAGCTCGTGGACGATAGATCAACTCATGGAGAAGATATCCTCAACTTAGTAGGAGTTGACATGATGGAGTTTTAAAGGAATGATGCTCGAACATCTAAAATAGAATGTTAGTCAACAGAAGGACTGACCTCCTAATGGCTTCGAGACTCGATTGAAATAAATCTAGGATGAGTTAATATATTGTAAGCTTTGGTTAATCAATTCAGAGTATGGCTAAAGGTCCTAAGATCAATCTAGTTTAACTCAACCTAATTGTGGTGGAGATGGGCTAAAACTTCAAAATGGATAGTTGAGTGATCCATCGTCTAACGTTTGAATTTAGAAGAACTAAAATTTGAGAATTGTATGACTTGAGTCACTAAAGTTAGGTCGGGTAGACTATGACGGATAATCTTAGGCTTCGTTACTGATTGAGCAAGACAAATGACATTTGAAACTTGCAACGTTTGGCAAAATGAGGCCTATCGAGCTTGTTTTAAGTCAAAATGAGCAAGGCAAAGAACCAATAAGCCAAAAAGTCAAGATACTAAGACCTACACTAGGCCTGAAGATGGGTGATTGAGGTCCATATGCCCAGATAAGGTTGTTTGTAGGGTTTTATAGGATTTAAAGGCAATATGGTAAAAGTGACTTAGGGTTAATGCAGGGGACAAGGGTTTTCCTAGATTCAGGGTCATGGTAGGCCTATTGTAGTAACATAGGTCAGTTTGACTTTATTTTAGAGGCGGAACAGACTAGTTGGGAAATAGTTTGAAATAATAATAAAACCTATGGTATAACGTAAAATGATCATTTTGCAGCAAGGAAAATTTGAGATGCTTACATCGAACTATAATTATACAATAGGACTTAGATATTGTTTTGTCATTACATAACTGTGAGTTGCAATAAATTAAATGAATCTCTATGGATATAATTGCAAACGAATCTCACTAATCAAACTACACTTGTGCAAACAAAAGACTTAAATCTCATTCATATCATTACATACTAGAGATTACAATAATTTAAATAAACCCTTATAGCTGTAATTACAAGTTAATCTCATTAGATGAACTGCGATTGCATAAAAGAAATATTTATATCTCATTTCTATCATTACGTACTTATGATTACAATCAATCAAATGAATCTTTAATGTTACACCCCAACCTTTTTTACCCTTAAACACATTTTTTTTTCATAAAGCATTGAAGTGTGACGACACAACAATTCAAAAGAGGGAGCTATGCCATTCAAAACAATGGGACGAACTTTCATTCATATAACAATTTTGATTCATATAAAATCACATCTAAGTGTATGACAAAAATGCCCCAAAACATATAATTGATGTCTAACAAAAACAAGACATCAATACAATCAAAATAAGATGCGACGACACTACAAAAGACCCAAAACCTCTCCAGTAGGACATGAGTGAAGTCATCTGCTCAACCTACTGCCCCTGGTCCACCAAAACCTAAAAAATGAAACAACAGAAGGCTTAGCCTTCGTAGTATGGCAACAAGCAAGAAAAATTCCAAACCATCTTAGGTAGGGTTCAAATCTGAGAACAATCATAAAAACAATCTATCATCATGTCGTGTTAGAGCATAGACACATCATTTACCACGAACCCTAACATAGACCACGACATGAAAAGGCCACTCAAGGGCGATAGTAACACAATCTCAATCACATGCAAGGCATGCTTAAACATTTCATTTCATTCATAGCATTCACATGCCCATCAATCACGTACATTCGTTCACACACATTTCATTCACATACTTTTATTTTCATTAGCTTTAATAAATTGACAGTTCCTGTGGGTGCAAACAGAGGCACGTGCATACCATGGACGGTCCATAGCCGAGAGACAACCCTCTTGGTGGCCCATAACGGTATGGATCCATTCATCCAATGCAGTGGTAGAGCACTCATCCATGGGTGTGTGAATTCTACAGAGAGAAACTCAGCCTTCCCTAGGACACCCAGGTTGGGAAGGCGGGAGCCCAATGCTCCAAGTACAACCCACAACAGTACTCTAGGGCCTTGCATCGCCTGCGCTCTGAATAGGCGAGACCAGTGGCGAAAGCGGGACGTCTCCCAAACACATTGCCACAACCCACTGGCATCTCATCTCTTATTCTTACATTATTATCATTATAAATTCACATTCACAAAATGACTGGCTAACTCATGAGGATGGTTCACTTCACGAGTGCACCCACGCCTCTAATTGCCTACACACGAGATCTACAGATAATATTAACAGCCATAGCTAGCCGTCATACAATACGAGTACAATTACCCTCCAATTCATTCATTTGCATCATTGCCCACGGTAATGTATATGCAACAAAGCACAACCTTCATATCAATTATCACATCAATCACCTCTTTGAAAAACTTAGCCAAACCACAGAGAGTAGTCTCGATCTGTGATTGGCTCGTAGCTGTCCTATGCACTTATCATTCTAGGATGCTTTCTAATGCATAATTGGGGTCGATGAGAGACTCAACTCGATACCCCACCTCATCTGTCCTAAACAGTGATCAATTCTAGCATGCATATGCAAATGCGTAACATTTTCAAAACATGCGTATAATAGTCTTTCAAAACAAATCATATCATATATCAATCCATTTGCATGCATACACACAATCGTTCACAAAACAATCCATCAATCACATCACAATCTTAGGATCCCACAATCCTAAGAAGACACATTCACACATTTGCCCAGGCAGGGATTTGCCTAAAATGCTGCCATATCTGTCGTGCGCCCACAAGACTCTTCAAAATGGTCGAGCTTCGAAACTGGTCGCTCAAGGTCTACGAGATGTGTCTGGTGTACCTGCAGACATAACCACAAGATAAGATTTCTACTAGCTACCTTTACGATCCAAACAAACATAAAACAAAATCATTGATGCACATGTCATCGCCTCAAGAAGGTGTCGACGGGTAGTGTCGACCTACAAGCCCTCCAATAGGCCTCCTCCTAACCTCTTGACGTTGCCACCAAACATCAAAATTCATTATTTCGATCAATTCATCACAACCCAATTCTCATTTGCTTTCTTTAGTCGAGGCGTCAACCCCATAGTCATATCCAACTTACGTATACTTTCCCCAAATAACTTCAAGATACACCCGTTCACAAAAACATGTGTCACGCTCTCACTAAGATGGTTCTAAATCTTCCCCACAACATCACAATCTCTACCATGCTTCTCTATTGCTTCGAAAATCAACACATCAAGCTTAAAAGATCAATATATATATATGAATCATCGCTTCTCCAACATAATCCTAAACTTTCCTCAAAAAGCAAAGTCGCTAACATGCATCCCTAAACATCAAATTCTAAATTCTAGCATGCTCAAACAATAATTATACATGCTCTAATTGAAAATAACAGTTGATTTAGGCTTGGTCAAGCCTCGCTCACCCCAAAATTATAGTCTAGACTGCTGTAATCCTCTCGGCAGCCACCTCAAGCGTTCAAACGACCCCCAAGTGGCAAAAATCGTGCAATGCTGCCAACACCAACACAACACCGTCTAATCGCTGTTATGAGGAAAAGGACACGTCCTCAAAGTTGGAATGCTATCAAATTGTGATAAAATCAGTGAGGAAGATTGCTCGGTTGGGGAAAAGGGGAAAAACAATCAGAAAATGGGGAGCGAACTTGAGTAGAGGGCATCACACGGGAGAGGGAAAGGGCATGGGCAGAGGGTACTGACGGAGAGGGGAGAGTGCAGGCAGAGAGAGAGCGTGCAAGGATGCGTGGGAGGAAGAGGGCATGCATAGAGAGAGGGCGATCAAAGAGGGCTCAGACAGAGAGCAGAGGGCTCGAGCAGAGAGCATTGACAGAGAGAGAGAGAGTGCAGGAGAGAGGGCTGGTAGAAAGGGGGATAACAGGGGAGAGACAGGAAGAGAGACCGATGGTTCACCTGAGCACCGCCGCTGCCACTGTCCACTCCCGTCGCCGCTGCACTGACCTCTGTCTTTCTCTTCTCTGCGTTGTGGTCGTAACAAAGGGAGAGACGAAAAGGGGAAACGAGGGAGACGAGGGAGACGAGGGCGACATCGGGCTCCCTTCCACGAGTGGAGATCGGGTCCGGGTCTGGACCCGCTCCAGCCCAACCTCTCTTAACAAAAGGAACGAGCGTTACATCCTACCCTCCTTAAATAAAATATTGTCCTCGAAATTTAGATCACACCTCAATGCAAGAACAGATGCGGGTACTTCTTTCGCATATCCTTCTCAAGTTCCCATGTGCTCTCCTTCAACCCATGGTGTTGCCATTCCACCCTTACTAAAGGAATTCTCTTCGTACGAAGCACTTGCTCTCTTTGATCCACAATTGTAATAGACTTTTCTTCCATTGTCAAATCATCTTGCACCTGAATACCTTGAAAATCAATCACATGCGTAGGATCTAGTACGTACTTTCGAAGCAGGGAAACATGGAAAACATCATGAACATGACTCAAATTAGGTGGTAGTGCCAATCTGTATGCCACCTCTCCAATCTTCTCTATGATTTCAAAAGGTCCCATGAACCTCGAGCTCAACTTTCCCTTCACACCAAAACGAAAAACACCTTTAGTAGGTGAAATCTTCAAGAACACGTGATCACCAACCTCAAAAGCCAACTCTCTATGTCGAATGTCGGCATAGCTTTTCTGTCTACTATGAGAAGTCAACAACTTTTTCCTTATCAATTGCACTTGGTCGGTATAGTGTTGTAATACTAAAGGGTTTTCAATCTTGCCATCACGCAAATCGGTTCAACAAGCGGGCGATCTGCACAACCTTTCATACAAAGCTTCAAAAGGTGCCATCCCAATACTAGAGTGGTAACTGTTATTATACGCAAATTTTGTCAATTTCACATGTTTGTCCCATTCTCCTTTCCACTCTAAGTCTCATGCAGGCAACATATCCTCTTAGGTTTGAATGATCCTCTCAGATTACCCATCGGTTTGGGGGTGGAATGCTGTGCTTAGCTTAAGCTTAGTACCCAATGCCTTTTGCAATTGTCCCCAAAACCTAGAGGTAAACCGTGGATCTCGATCCGCAATGATAGACTTTGGCACTCCATGCAATCTCGCTATCTCGTCAATATATAACTCTGCGAGACTTTCTAAAGACTGACTGATTCTTATTGGCAGAAAATGAGCGGACTTCGTAAGTTGATCAACAATCACCCATATGGCATCATGTTGTCTTCTGCTGTGAGGAAAACCAACCATAAAATCCATCGTAATGTCTTCCCATTTCCACATTGGGATATCAATTCTTTGCAACAAGCCCCCTGGCCGTTGATGCTCTGCTTTGACCCGCTGACAAACTAAGCACTTTGCTACATATTCTGCAATTTCACGCTTCATTCCAGGCCACCAAAATTTTTTTTTCATATCCTGAAACATCTTTGTGCTGCCAAGGTGTATAGAAAACTTAGATTTGTGAGCTTTATCAAGCAACTGGCGCTTAACCCCTTCATCTCTAGGGACCCACAATCTTTGTCGAAACCACAATGAACCATCTTCATCTTGATGCCAAAGAGAATCTACCTTCTTACATTCTTCCATATTCTTAGCAAAATCGGGATCTTCCTTTTGCTTCAATTTAAGCCCATCAAACAAAGGATGTCGTATCAAGGTCGTCATTGTTGCTTTGCTCTTGCCATAAAGGTAAGGTTGTCATGCTATCACATCTTGCAATAATGTCCATGAACGAGTCAACATACTGCACAACGTTGCTCTGCGCAAAGCATCAACCACCACATTCGCCTTGCCAGGATGATATGATATCATGAAATCATAATCCTTTAAGTATTCAATCCATCTTCTTTGCCTTAGATTTAGATCATTTTGAGAGAATATATACTTCAATGACTTGTGATCTGTAAACACCTCAAACGTTGCCCCATAGAGATAATGTCTCCAAATCTTCAATGCAAATACAACCGCTCCCAACTCCAAATCATGAGTGGGATAGTGTTGCTCATGGCTCTTCAACTGTCTTGATGCATAAGCCACCATACGGCCATGTTGCATCAATACACAACTATAACCGATTCCCGATGCATTTGTGTACACTACAAAACCAGGATGACCTGATGGAAGCGTCAGAATAGGTGTAGTAGTCAGCTTGTCCTTCAGAGTTTAAAAACTCTTCTCACACTCTTCATTCCAAACAAACTTCACTCCTTTTCTTAATAGCTTAGTCATGGGCATAGCTATTTTCGAAAAGTCTTGTATAAACCGGCGATAATATCCTGCCAATCCCAAAAAATTTCTAACCTCAGTTACATTGCATGGTGCCTTCCAGTCCTGTACAGCCGACACCTTGGCCGGATTGACAGAGACTCCATCCTTCGAGATTACCCAGAAAGTTTAACTTCTCTAGCCAAAATTCACATTTTGAGTATTTGGCATAAAGCTTATGCTTGCGCAAAAGACCCAACACACTTCTCAAGTGATTTCTATGCTCTGCCTCACTCTTTGAGTATACCAAAATATCATCAACAAAAACAATAACAAATCAATCCAAGTAGTCTTGGAACACCCGATTCATGAGGTCCATAAACGCTGCAGGAGCATTGGTCAATCCAAAAGACATGACCCTGAATTCATAATGCCCATATCTAGTTCGAAAAGCAGTCTTAACAACAACTTCCTCCCGTATCAAGAGTTGATGATAACCTGTCCTCAGATCGATCTTGGAGAATACTCTTGCATTCTTGAGTTGATCAAACAAGTATTCAATTCTTGGAAGCAGATACTTATTCTTGATGGTGACTTGATTCAACATGCGGCAATCGATACACAAGCGCATTGTTCTATCCTTCTTCTTAACAAACAACATACGTGCTCCCTAAGGTGACACACTAGGTCGGATGAAGCCCTTGTCTAAGAGCTCTTACAATTGCTTCTTCAATTCTTCTAACTCGACTGGTGCCATTCGGTATGGTGCCTTAGAAATGAGAGCTGTCCTTGGTAGCAACTCTATCTTGAATTCCACTTTTCGTGTTGGAGGCAGACTTGACAATTCCTCAAGAAACACATCGGGGTACTCACTCGCAACGGCAACATCCTGTAACCTCACCGGTTCAATCTCATTGGTCAACACGTTGACCAAGAACGCAACACTTCCATTTCCTATCAAACGTTTAGCTTTCAATGTAGACACCATAATCTTGTCAGTTCGACTAGCTTTACGAGGATGAAATTCTACAGGCTGCATCTCATCAGTCAACAATTGTATCTGCTTCTTCTTGCAATCTACATTAGCATAATGCGCATATAACAAATCCATGCCCAAAATCACATCGAAATCGCTGAGACTCATGATCACCAACTGTGCAGGTAAGTGATGTTGATGGATCTCCACGTCCACATCAGGTAGATACTCGCTACACGACTCTTGAGCATGCATAGGGCTGACAACTTTTAAAACATATGGCATCTTCCTAGCCGACACTTCTAGTGAAGTAGCAAATCAACTAGATATAAATGAATGAGTTGCCCCTGCATCAAACAACACTTTATCAATATGAGAACCAATAAGTAAAGTACCTTCAACAAGGTCGTGTGCCTAAAGCCCCTCCACAGTAGTAGGACATTTATTATTAAACATTGAGTCAATTGATTTGATTATGAATATATAACATAGTAACATTTATCAAAATGATATGTTAATGTTATTTATGATCGATCATCTTTAACACATTTGTTAACAAAGGTTTGTTTGATTGATTTGATTACGAACATGTGACTTGTTATTGTCTACGTAAATGTTAAGTTGGTATTATTTATCATCAAACATCATAAAGATATTCATTAATGATGATTGGTTCAATTGATTAGATTATAAACATATAACTTAGTATTGTCAATGTAAATGCTACATTGATGTTATTTATCATCGATTGTCTTAAAAACAATCATCAGTAAAAATTGATTTTATTGATTTAATTACAAACAAATAATTTGGTATTATCTATGTAAATGTTATGTTGATGTTATCTACCATCAATCATCTTTAAGACATTTGTTAAAGAAGATTTGGGTAGATTCATTACATTATGGATGTATAACTTAAGATTGTCAACCTAAATGTTAAGTTGATATTATTTATCATCAATCATCCTAAAGATATTCGATAATGAAGATAGGTTGGATTGATTTGATTGCAAACACATCACTTCATATTGTCTATGTGAATGTGATGTTGCTGAATATTAAATTGACTGATTTTATTACGTTAATATAACATGGTAATGCAAAAATGTTATGTTAATGTTTTCTTTATTAGCGATCTCTTAAAGACATTCATGAAAAGTAATTTGATTGTGAATAAATAACTTGGTATTATCTACTTAAATGTTATGTTGATGTTATCCATCATCATTCTTCTTAAACACATTCTTTTATGAAGATTGATTGGATTGTGATTAGATTATGAACATACTACTTAGTATTTTCTAAATAAATTGTTAAATTGATGTTTTTGAACATTGATTGTGCTAAACACATTAAAAAATGAAGATTAGTTTGATTGAATGGATTGTGAACATATAACTTCATATTGTTTATATAAATGCCACCTTGATGTCATTTATCATCAATCATCTTAAAGACATTCCTTTATGGGATCAGGTCATTGATTTGATGATGACATGTAGCAAGGTAATGTCTATAAAAATGTTATGTTGATGTTATTTATCATCAATCATCCGTAACACATTCAATAATAAGGATTGGTTCGATTGATTTGTATACAAACATATAAATTGGTATTATTTAAGTAAATGTTATGTTGATGTTATTTAACATTGATAATCCTAAAGACATTCTTAATAAAGATTGTATTGATTGATTTGATGATGTACGTATAACAAGGTATAAAAAAATGTTATGTTAATGTTATTTATCATTGATTGTTTTAAATATATTTTTTAATGAAGATTGGTTTGATTTATTTGACTTTATACATGTACCTTAGCATTGTCTACATAAATGTCAAGTTTATATTATTTATCATTGATCATCATAATGACATTTATTGATACTGATTGGTTGAATTGATTTAATTACAAACATATAACACGATATTGTCTATGTAAATGTTATGTTAATGTTATTCATCATCTATCACCTTAAACACATTTGTTAATAAAGATAGATTGGATATATTTGTTATGAACTTATAACTTTGTTACTTCTATGTAAATGTTGCATTCAAGTTATTAATCATCAATCATCTTAGAGACATTCATTAACAAAAATTGGTTCAATTGATTTGATTATGAATACATAACTTGGCGTTGTCTATGTGAATGTGAAGTTGATGTTACTTATAATCGATCGTCTTAAACATATTTGCTAATGAAGATTGTTTCGATTGATTTGGTTACGAACATGTAACTTGTTATTATCTACATAAATGTTTTGTTGATATTATTTATTATTAGTCGTAAACAGATTTATTAATGAAGATTGATTTGATTACAAATATATAACTTGATATGTCTATGTAAATATTACATTGATGTTACTTTTCATCGATCGTCTTAAAGACAATCGTCAATGAAGATTGATTTGATTACGAACATAATACTTGGTATTATGTACGTAAATTCCATATTGTCATTATTTATCTTCAGTCATCCTAAAGGCATTAAGATTGGGTCGATTATTAGATTATGGATGTATAATTTGATATGGTTTACGTAAATGTTAGGTTGATGTCATTTAAAATCAATCATCCTAAACATATTGATAATGAATATTAGTTTGATTGATTTGATTTTGAACACATAACTTGATGTTGTCTACGTAAATGTTATGTGCATGTTATTTATCAGTGATAATTTAAAGACATTCATTAATGAAATTTGGGTGGATTGATTTGATTACAAATTTAGATCATGATAATGTCTATGAAAATGTTATGTTAATGTTATTTATCTTCGATCATCTTAATGAAATTCGTAAAGATCGACTCGATTGATTTGGATATGAATATATAACTTGGTATTGTTCACATAAATTTTATGTAGATGTTATTTATCATCAACTGTCTTAAACATATTCGTTTATGAAGATGGATACTATTAAGTTGATGTTATTTATTATCAATTGTGCTAAACACAATATATAATAGAGGTTGTTTCGATTGATTTGAAAGTGAACAAATAACTTGTTATTCTCTACGTAAATGTTGTGTTAATGTTATTTATCATCGATCATTTGAAAGACATTCATTTATGAAGATAGGGTGAATTGATTTCATTATGAACATAGAACTTGGTAATGTCTACAAAAATTTTATACTGATGTTATTTATTATCGATCATCTTAAATATATTTGATAATGAAGATTTGTTCGATTGATTTTCTTATAAACTTATAACTTGGTATTGTCTATGTAAAAATTTCCTTAAACACAATCATTTATGAATATTTATTCATTTGATTTGATTATGAACAAATAACTTGATATTAATAATGTAAATGTTATGTAGATGTTATTTATCATCGATCATAATGAACATATTCGATATTCGATTGAGTTGATTGTAGATATATAACTTGGTAATGTCTATGTAAATGAGAAGTTGGTGTTATTTGTCATTGAATGTCATAAAGACATTCATTAATGAAGAATGATTCACTTGATTTGGTTACAAACATATAACTTAGTATTGTCCATATAAATGTTACATTGATGTTATTTATCATCAATCATCTTAAATACACTAGTTAACGAAGATTGGTTTTATTGATTCGTTTACAAACATAGAATAGAACTTGGTGTTATCAACATAAATGTTATGTTGATGTTAACTATCATTAATAATCTTAAAGCTATTCATTAATAAAGATTGGGTTGATTCACTAGATTATGGATATATAACTTCATATTGTCCACTTAAGTGTTAAGTTGTTGTTATTTAACATCAATCATCCTAAAGATATTCAATAATGAAGATTGGTTCGATTGATTTGATTGTGAACACATAACTCTGCATTGTCTACGTAAATGTTATATTGATGTTATTTATCAACAACCGTCTGAAAGGCATTTGTTGATGAATGATCGATTGATTTGATTGTGAGCATATAAGACGGTAATGTCTACAAAACTTGATATTTTAATTTTTTTTTTATCAGTGATCATCTTAAAGACATCTATGAAAAATGATTTGATTGATTTGACTTTGAATAGAAAACTTGTTATTGTCAACATCAATGTTATGTTGAAGTTATTTATCATCATTTGTCATAAATACATTTGTTTATAAAGATTGATTCAATTGATTAGATTTCAAGCATATGAATATTGAATTAAATTTCAAACATGTTGAAGTAAATGTGTAGTTGATTTTATTTACCATTGATCGTGCTAAACACATTCAATAATAAGATTAGTTTGGTTGAATTGATTGCAAATATATAACTTCGCACTATCTACGTGATTGTCATATTGATGTCAGTTATCATCGACATCGTTTGTGGGGATCAGGCCGACTGATTTGGTTAGGACTCATAGCAAAGTAATGTCTATTACAAATGATGTTATTTATCATCCATCTTCTTAAACACATTCAATAATGAAGATTGGTTTCATTGATTTGTTTGCCAAAATATATCATGGTATTGTCTAGGTAAATGTTATGTTTATGTTGTTTATCATCGATCGCCTTAAACTCGTTAATGAACATGGCATCGATATATTTAATTATAAATATTTGACTTTGATTTTTTTTTTATGTAAATGTTACATTGATGTTGTTAATCATCGATAATCTCAAATACATTTGTAAA
Source organism: Nymphaea colorata (assembly GCF_008831285.2). Taxonomy (NCBI): domain Eukaryota; kingdom Viridiplantae; phylum Streptophyta; class Magnoliopsida; order Nymphaeales; family Nymphaeaceae; genus Nymphaea; species Nymphaea colorata. Next base: position 11,446,905 of record NC_045138.2, on the reverse strand, counting down.
TGTAGATTAGTTCAATTGAATTGATTATGAACATATCACTTGGCATTATTTATGTAAATGTTATATTTATATTACTTAACATCGATTGTCTTAGATATATTTATTAATGAAGATTGTTTTGATTGATTTGATTACAAATGTGTCACTTGTTATTGTCTTAAATGTTATATTGATGTTATTTATCATCAATTATCTTAGACACAATCATCAATGAAGATTGATTTAATGATGAACATATAACCTGGTATTGTATATGTCAATTTTATATTAATGCTACTTATCATTGATCGTCTTAAAATATATTTGTTAATAAAGATTGATGTGATATATTTGACTACAAATATATAACTTGGTAAGTGATTTCGAACATATAACTTGGTACCGCCGACGTAAATTTTATATTGATGTTATTTATCATTGATAGTCTTAAATACATTCATTAATAAAGATTGAGTCAATTGACTTTATTACAAACATATGACTTGGTATTAACTACGTAAATGTTACATTGATGTTATTTATCATCGATCATCTTGAACATATTTTTAATGAAGATTGGTTTGATTGATTTGATTACGTACATATAAGTTGGTATTGTTTACGTAAATTTGATTACAAACATATTACTTGGTATTTGTCTACTTAAAAGTCATTGATCTTATATATATCATTTATTGTCTTAAACACATTCACAAATGAAGATTGATTCAATTGACTTTATTACAAGGTAAGACACTTGTTAATGAAGAATGAGTTGATAGATTTTATTATAAATATATAACTTGGTATTATATACGTAAATGTTATGTTGATGTTATTTATCATCGATCGCCTCAAAGACAACAATATATTCATCGATGATGTTAGTGAAAATGAATTCCATTGATTTGATTGTAGATATAAAACTTAGTGTTAAAGTTATATTGATATTATTGATTGTCGATTGACAACAATATATTCGTTAATTGGTTCATTTGGATTATTCACAAGCATAAAACATGGTATTATTTATCTACATAAATAATGCATTGGTGTTATTTGTAAGTGATCGTCTTAAACACCTTTGTTGATGAAGAATAGTTTGATTGACATAGTTATGAACAAATAACTTGTTATTGCCTACTTAAATGTTACATAAATCTTATTTATAATCGATCAACTCAAAGATAATTATTAAAGAAGATTCAATTGATTGATTTGGTTACGTACATTAAACTTGGTATTGTGTACATAATTATAATGTTGATGTTATTTATCATCATCATCTAAAAGGCATTTGTTAATGAACATTGAATCAATTGATTTGATTATGGACATATAACTTGATATATTTGCATAAATGTTATGTTGAAGTCATTTACTATCGATCATATTAAAGACATTAGTCAATGAAGATTGGGTCGATTGATTTGATTATGGACATATAACTTGATATTGTCTATATAAATATTAAGTTGATCTAATTTACCATCGATCGCTCTAGTCACATTCATTAGAGAAGATTGATTCGATTGATTTGATTGTAAACATATAACTTGCTATTGTCATCGTAAAATTTATGTTGATGTTATTTATCATCGTTCATCTTACATACATGCACTAATGAAGATTGATTCAATTGGTTTAATTACAAACTTATAACTTTGATATTGTCAATATAAATGTTACGTCAATGTTATTTATCATCTATCGTCTTAAACACATTTTTTAATGAAGATTAGGTCGGTTGATTTGATTATGAACATAAACCTTAATATTGATTACATACATAATATATTGGATTTACCTATCATCAATCGTCTTAAACACATAAGTTTATGAAGCTTGATTTGATTAGTTTGATTATGATATTATTCGCATTCCACCCCATCCTTGGCATCGATGCGAATCAGCAAGAATTTTAGAATGAGTTTTGAGAAAAAATTTCAAGAGAAAGGGATCCGCCCATTGGCACGAGATCCAATTGTTTATGCTGCCTTTAATAGGGGTAATCGGTCCAAGGATTAAACATTTTTTGGATTGTGTACAAGTCATTTGATGCAATCCTATATGCTTGTGCATAGAGGGTTGAAATTGAAATTGAAAATTCATTTTGAATTTGGTTTTGAACAAAAATTTTTAAGCTTGTTTTAAGTAAATTGGAATAAAATTTGGATAAGTTGTTTGGAAAATTAATTTATTTTGATCACTTATTTGAAAATTCAATTTGCCTTTAGGAGTTTGGGCAAAATTGAAAAATTTCCAAGATGGAACACCATTATTTTGGTTGGAAATGTGTCATTTAAATTTGATTTCAAAATTTGGCAAGAATATTGAAAATTGATTTGGGTTGTGGTTTTGACCCAAAATAACTTTGGGTTTTGTTGAGGGTTTCAAATAAACCCTCGGTTTTGTGAAGACTTTGAAACCCTCGGTTTTGTGAAGACTTTGAAACCCTCAATTTTGTCAAGGGTCTCCTTGTTCGAGTCTGAAACTCATGTCAAGGGTTTCAAAACAATTTTGAAACACTCTTTGAGGATTTTAGACGGACTTTGAAACCCTAGTCAAGGGTTTTAGGACTGTCAAGGGTTCTAGGGTTCTGGCAAGAGAGAGAGAGTCACCATCATCCTAGTTGTGGTCGTCCGTGGGTTCTTGACTGCCATGGCTTCATTGTTGAGGGCATACAGAGAGAAAGATATATATAGTTTTGATGCATCAGACGAGGTTTTTTAAAAACTTGATGTTTAAGATTCAAGAATCTTAGAGCCTTGGATCTTAATCTTCCTCGGATCTAGGATATGAGACTATCAAACACTACCTGAAGGAAAGGCTTGACAACCTGCAAAAGAGTGCACTTAGTAGCATTGTTCCATGGGCGAACGGAAAGGCTACTAATCAGACATTGTATAACAGCAAAGAAATCAGTCTTGAGCTTGTAAATGTATAAATGTATAACTACAGCAATAAGCACAACTGCAAACTTAGACGCAATCTCACATCAGAAAAAACATTATTTGTACACACAATCTGGTCCAACAATGCCTATTTGATACTGTCTTTTTTATCCATAAATGAATGTTTGCCAGTGCCATCCCGAAGAAGTTACGTTTTTCGATGCATCATGGGTAGTGTCGTAGAGAACTGGGTTGTTTACAATGTTATATCAATTAATGGTATTCTTCAGGTATTAATTACCAGTTGTATCCGATGCTTGAGGCGAGAACGGTATGATGGTACAATGATAGTAAGTGTCTCTTACAAAATTACAGTTCTGTAGGTTCAGGAGAAAAGAAGTGCAGTACTACAGTGCATAACTTATATTTACGGGTTTCACCAACTGCTGGTATGTGCTTCAAGTCACCTTTCCTAGGGTGGCAGAGAGACCATTTGTAGAAACCATGCATGTATAGTGTTTCCATACTTAAAAGGGACAGAGAAAAGCTAAATTAGTGAATACTTCTGAGAATACAAGGGATTATCTCTTAGTTTACACAATACAAAATGACAAGCTATGCCATAGAAGCCAAACAAGCATCAAACTCAGGACAAGGACAAACATTGTGCTGAATCGCTATCATTGTCATGCAGTGCCATTGAAACCACTTTCCTACCTATTAGAGCAAACATCAAGAATTAAAGCATGCAGTCCAGATAACCTGCAAGTAGCCAGGAGATGGGCATGCATAAGTACCAGATCGATAGTATGCACAAGCCCACAGAGCCATGTTCCTAGCATCAACGAATCATTCCAAGAAATTGATACTGTAAACAATCCAGTTCTAACCATAACATATAAATAAACTATTGCACTACCTGTGATGCATTGGCAAATGTAACTTCTTCAGGATGGCATTGGCAACCCTTCAGTTGTGAATAAGAAAAGAGCATCGAATAGGCATTGTTGGACCAGATTGATTGTAGAAATAATGATTCTTCTGGTGTGGCACTGTGTCTGAGTTTCCAGTTGTGCTTATTGCTGTAATTATAACATTTACAAGCTCATGTTCGTTGCTGTGATACAATGTCCAATTAGTAGTCTTTTCATCCGCCCATGGAACAATACTGCAAAGTACATTCTCTGCTTGGGGGTCATCAAGCCATTCCTTCAGGTAGCGTTTGATGGCCTCGGATCTTAGATCCGAGGCTGATTTAAGATCTGAGGATCTTAGATCCTCGAATCTTACAAACCGAGGTTTTTAAAACCATTCCAATTGACCTTTAGGAATAGTCGTACTCACCTTTAGAGATGATTCCGGGCCGTTCCTAGAAGCGTTATCTGTGGTCGTAGACGTCAATGATCGACTGATTTTTTTCCTTGGTTTGAACGCTAACAAATTGAACGTGCTGACCATCTATACCCAAATCACTTTGTAGAAAGATTCTCATTGATCAATGCATCGATCCACTACACATTCTATTCACTCGATAAAATTTCTCCTATTCAACCCTACAAAACTCAACCCAGAACTGTTCTCATTCTAATTGTCATTCCAAGTTTATATTTCTGCCGTCCACCATGCAAATGATTCATTAATTTGGGTTCCTTCTGTTGCATTCAAGTTACTGATGCTTGAGATTTGTCCATAGAAAGTAGCATCCAGAATGATTTAATTAATGGCTACTACTCGTTAAAGGAAAAAATTTTGTCAGTAGCACAACAATATTCTAGGAGATAATACACATGCACCTTGGCATATGATGTTGAGGAAACAGGTGATTGGTTGCACTGTGAATCGAAAGTATACCTTAATCTGATTAGCCGGAGTGGTCAGTGTATTTCTCTTTATAGTTAAGCATAGTAAACCGCCCTAATTTACTTCAGCTCGATCGGAAAACATGACTGCGGTCTAAGTGGAAAGCAGATCCCGTGCATGTGTCAACTTTTAAAATTCAATTTTGACGGATTTTTTGTTTCAATTTGGTCACATCTGGTAGTAAATGATTGATGTGATGCAATTTATTCCCATGCATGTAAGGGGCTGGTAGGGCCGATTTAGAATTTTTTTTTATGACGGGTCGAATTAAAGTTTTTAAATTTTGACACAGACCCAAATATCATTTTTCAAATTTTTTATATAGATTAAGTAAAATTTTCTAAAATTTAGATGTACTTTTTTTAAAAAAAAAATTAAAGTGGGCCAAGATCCATGGAGGCCACCCTTGGCAATGCCTCTGATCAAAAGTAGCTGGCTGCCTGATGGTTGCATTCATGATCGTAATGGATCAAAAGTAGCTGGCTGCCTGATGGTTGCATTCATGATCGTAATGGATTTCAATAGGTCCGATCCGATATGGAAAAAAAAAACCTTCCGATTAAAAAATCTGATCGAGTTTGGATTTAAAAGGTACATTCAGTCGAATTCAGATTTAAATAATGTAAGTCCAATCATATTCAAAGCGTAAGATTCAGATCAGACTTAGTTTTAAATAAATATCTTAATCCAACGTACATACATTTTGAGAGTTGGTTCGTAGTATGGTTATAATTCAGTTTATAGTGGGATTCAGAGATATGAATCTAAAATTGGATTTGGATTGTGATATAGATCAAAACATGTGAGTACAGATTCAAACATGTTATAGTCTTTCTTCATTCACATTCGAATATGAATTCAAATCTAAATATATACATAAACATAAAAAAAATATGACATATGAATTGAATCAAATTTGTTGACATTCCTAACATGATTGTTTAGCGGACAATAGAAGGAGCTAGACTAAGACTTTGCGGACCAAAGAGGTCCAGTATTTAACCGAAGCTGGTTATATGCTCAGCCCTGCACAGGGTGTGTTACGTGTGTAATGACCCTTAATAAAGTGAAAAAAAAAGAGGATAAAATGGAAATTATAAAAAAAATAAAAAGACTAAAAAAGTACTCGGCATGATCAAAAGTTTCTAAAACACCCCAACCTTCTCTCCTTTTTTTTAGCTGTGTATATGTGTTGCGTGCACAGGCAGGTGCATGCAACTCCAGCTAAACATCACCCGGTGGGACCTACAAGTAGCGAAACTTACCTCCTAGGCAGGGAAAGAAAAGGGTAGTATCAGATGTAGTCCATGCCGGTGACAGTTGCGAGGCCATCCCCTAAAGACTGATGTGAATATATATTCATAAGCATGTTCAGGTGCTGATGCCAGCAAAACATAACTGTAGTCATCGGTTTGCTATTTCAACTTGTTGATTTGATATAGAAGGGGGCATCAAATAATGTCACAGCGGCCAATCATCGTATTAAAATTGTAAAATTGCATTTCGAATTCATATTCGGTATGACTTTTATTTTGAATCCTAATTCGAAGTAGATATAGATATGGTTAAGGGCATATCTGCTTCTAATCCAATATATTGGCATCCCTCACATTGTCACATTAACATTTAATGTGTCCAACTCACAGTAACATTTAATGTGTCCAACTAATCTGGTCAATTTTCTTTTGTAAATGCATGGAACAGTCACATGCATTCCACTTCAAAATTTAATGTTTTTTTGGAGTGTGTCATGGGAATGAATATTTTTTTAATGTGCATACCAACTACTTTATTTCCTCGTGCCCACAAGGTGAGGTAAGCAAGAGATTAGTACCAAAGCCCCTTAAGGAGGGAGTTTCGTAAAAAACGATGAACGTTTTAGTCTATGGATCTACTTTTGCATTGTTTAGATGTATATATGTAATTAGAAATGTCGGCCTGCACATTTGCTGTAATATTTAATTGATTTTTTGACTTCACAAAAAGGTTAATTAACAAATTTTTTCCCTTTGATTCGTCAAAGCAAAGATCTATTTGTTTTTAAACAGCAATACAAATTAAACTCTGTTCTCCCCGTAATCAATATGATATCAACAAAGCTACCTGGACGAATTGCTGTCCATGGATATAAAACCTCCTGTGAAAAGGAAACGTCCAAACATTATTTTTCGTTATCTAAATCCGAGATCTAGGAATATGATCCACGATTGTCACAAGAATAACTATCTAGTTTTTTTAATGGGGCACTCTTCAGAACGTCAAATTCATGTAGGGCCTCAAGCACCAAGATTGACGCTTACGACAGTTAAAAACAATTAATTACTAGAAATTGTCCAATTTACAAAACAAGAAGCACGTCCTCCGAACACTTTTTGCCCTTGCAACATGCATGCACTTTAAAAATATTCGAGATCACCGATCGATCTCAATTTGTGATTACTTGAACTTTGTGTTTCTTTTGGAAGCCTTTCCTCCTTTTGGATTAACTTTGCGTCGTCTGATTCACGTTACTCTTCTGTTTATTTAATTGGAGCCATCGCCGGATACTTCAGAATTCACGTTACTCTTCTGTTTATTTAATTGAAGCCATCGCCGGATACTTCAGATGTTGCAGAGAAATCGTAGTTAAAAAATACATTACACAATTAATATTTTTAATGTATTATTTTTTTAATTAGGTGGGGTTGGCGCCCCCCCTCCCCCCTCCGCTCATACGAACAGGACAATAATCACGACGTCGATTGAAAGGCACCATCATACTGAAGAAGGGTGACAAATGTACAAAAAAGAGGATTGTACGGCAGCCTCGAGGGCAATGTTTTCTAGTAACAGGGTGACAGATGTGCTCCCAACTTGTTCGAATGGTTCAATTGGTTCTCGAAAATCAAGAAGGACGAGGGGTTTTAACCCTTGGCAATCAAACTGCATTTAGTTGAGACTATTTAACAAAAGTCTACAGTTTCGTCAAATTATTAATTTACAAAGTCGCGTTACAAGTTTAACGTACTTATTGATGAAAAACTGCCTAAGTTTCTAGGAGAACTGTTAATCTGCTAAGCTAAAAACTTTAGGCGGCTTCTACATGTATACGTTGGGAAAAGATGATTCATGTTGACCTTTTCAGTTTTAGTGTGATCCGAACATAACGGCCATATGGCTAGTCACTGGAATTAAACAAGGAAACACGAACCTTGAAGGTATCTTCAGGGTAGAACTAGAGATGTCAAAAGGATTTTTAACAAATATGGCTGGCCAAATTGGATATTGTACAATCCAACTTATATTCACAAACTCAGGTTTAAATAGGAAAAAATATGAAACTACAGTGTATTCAACTCATTGTTCAAATACATAGAGATGTCTGCAACAACCATCAACGTGGGGCAGCATCAACAACCATCAATGCAGAGAGAGAGAGAGAGAGAGAGAGAGAGAGAGAGTTCAAAAAGTACAATATTACATCGAATGTTGTTCGACTACTAAAATTTGTTCTTAAAAACAATCTCTGCATTGCAGTAGCAACAATTTATCTGCAATGACAATTTATTATTGGAGTTTTAGCAACCATTTGTGGTTGTTCACTTCTTTTGGCAATCCATTTTTAAACTTTGTTTGTCCAACAACTTTGCCTTGTTTGGTTATCATTTTTCTCTTTCAAATTCAATTACCTTAAATTTGTAATTGTAGGCTACTTGATGACTACAACAATATGTGTGCCTCCTCTTGTCAAACCATGCCCCAATCCATCCCTAGTTGAAGTTATTGGAAAAATGTTTTCATTTCAACTTGGATACCATCATTGCATCATTTTCATGATCAACTTCATTAGAACTTAAATCACATGTGTGCTTGCTCGTCTCTTATTTTTTATTCAGTTTTTGAAACTCCAAGCTCATGATGTCTTCAAAGATTTTTTTTTTTTTTTAGATCTTTTTCTCTACTTTGTCACAATGTTCAGCTTTGCTTTTTATATGTACAAGGTGATAGTTTGACCTATTAATACCGTCGGATATCTCCTTTTGAAAATTATTACACATGACCATTTTCATGTATTGACAACAGGCAAACAATGATTCCAATAAGGACCTTCATCTTTTGTAATAGAGTCTGAAGTATCACCATGTCTATCATAATTATTCAATTAGAGTTGACATCGCAAATACCGACTGGATATTGTTACAAGTTTGCAACCAAGAAACCGCAATTTGAAATGAAGAGAAAGTCTAAAAAGGCCATAAACCTGCGTTCGGGTATGATCATTTCTTATTCTTCAAGATATATATAATTTTCAATTAAAGAAGAAAAACCAACATGAAAAAGTACTCAAAAGTGACAATAAGTAGCCAAAAGAGAATTACAGTTAAAGCAAGATATGCTATATAGGAACGAATAACAGATTTAATCACGTTCTATGACTATATGACTTCACTGTCATAGCAGAAAGAGAAAGTGCTAGAAATTGCTCCGTACCAGACTTGACACATATCATTTAACATGTAATTTCATTTTAAACCTGTTAGTTGTAAATTTATCAAAAAGTCAAATAAGAGATACTTTTTGATAATAGAGTTATATAGTATACTTTACATTGTTAGTGTTAGAAAAAGATTGAATATATTTACAATATTAAGCTAAGATAAATGATCTTATATCCACTTAGCAGCCTTAGCGCCAACATATGCGCTGTGGACTATTTGTGAATTTCTCTTGGTTAAATGCATCAAATTTCATATGAGCACAATTTGGTATATGATTATCTGGTTTGTTATATATATATATATATATCTTTCTTTTACTTGGCACAATGATATGCATTATATCAACTCTCTCTCTTTCTCTTCCTTTTATATATATATATATATATATATATATATATATATATATATATATATATATATATATATATATATATATATATATATATATATATATATGAATTTCCCACGCTTGGCTTTAAAACTCCTCAACAAGAAGTCCGTTAGAAAAATGGCAGAAAACCTTGCCATATAATTTTTGTACCTACAACAAACATCGGGGGTCCGCCAGATCCCAACTTTACAATCTGTCAAATCTGTTAAAAGTTGCAGGATGCTGTGATGTGTTCCCCACACTTTGGCTCTTATAAATACCAACAACAGTGTATCTTTCCCCCCTGCAATTCTCTCTCTCTGATACAAAAGGAAAAATGGGGCAGATAGTGATGCTTCCGTTCTTGGCTCAGGGCCACTTCAACTCCTTCGTGAACCTCGCGAATCTCATTCTCCACCACCACCCATCCCACACCATCACCATCGCCACCACCCCTTCCAACCTTCCCAAACTCCGATCAATGCTCTCTCCCTCGATGCCCATCCAGCTAGCCGCTCTCCCTTTCGACCCCACCGTCCATGGCCTCCCTCCCCACGGCGAGTGCACCGACGCTCTCCCCTCCCACCTCAAGAACCGTCTGCTCGGCGCCACCTTCACTCTCCGACCCGCTTTCGAGCAGCTCCTCTCCGGCATCGCCGCAGCCAACAGCGGCCACCACCAACCTCTCTCCGTCATCTCCGACACCTTCTGCGCATGGTCGGTCGACGTCGCCGCGAAGCTCGGCATCTTCCACGCCGTCCTCACCACTTGCGGGGCTCAGGCCACCGTCACCACTTTCTCCATGTGGTTGCACCTCCCCAACCTGAACTCGGGCTCCGACGAGTTCGAGCTGCCGGGCTTCCCGGAAATCAGACTCCACCGCTCACAACTGAATGACAACATCAAGGCCGCAGACGGCACAGACTACTGCTCCGTCCTTTACCGCTCTTACATAAAGTCGAGTCTGAGATCATCCTGCATGCTGGTGAACTCGGTGGAGGAGATCGAGACGAAGGGGGTGGAGAGACTCCGAGTCATGTGTGGGAATAAACCGGTTTGGTGCATCGGTCCTCTGGTTTCTAGCTTCCTCTTTGATGGCACAGAGCTGTCGAAGGCCACGATCGATGAAAAACTTCGGAAAAAACCAGGCGTCTCGAAAGAGGAATTGATGGTCACCGACTGGCTCCATCTCCACCCACCCGGTTCGGTTCTCTACGTCTCCTTTGGTTCGGAATGCACCATCTCTTCTTCTCAGATGAAGGAGCTCGCCATGGGATTGGAGGAGAGCGAGGTGAACTTCATATGGGTGGTGAGGCCACCGGCCGAGTACCTTAAACCGGAAAAAGACCTTAGATCACCGGCATGGTTGCCAGAGGGATTCGAGGAGAGGATGAGGGTGGCAAAGCAAGGGTTGGTGGTGAAAAACTGGGCTCCCCAATGCACCATTCTGGCTCACGAGTCAACCGGTGGGTTCTTGAGCCACTGCGGTTGGAACTCGGTGATGGAGAGTCTAAGCTATGGGGTGGCCATCATAGGGTGGCCCATGGCTGCTGAGCAGTTCTACAACTCGAAGATGCTGGTGGAGGAGATGGGCGTGTGCGTAGAGGTGGCGAGGGGAAACAGGGCGGAGATCAGCAGGGAACAAGTGGCGAGAGCGGTGAAGTTGGTGATGGGCGAGACTGAGGGGGGAAAGGAGTTGAGAAGGCAGGCCGGTCGATTCAGGGAGATGATATCGAGGGCCGTGAGAAGCAAAAGGAGCGGTGACCATCGTCATGGCTCGGTGCAGTCATCTGCCTCGGCGCTGGATCAGTTCATAAACGCCGCCATGGGAGCTTCAAATGGGATCGCTCCAGCAGGCTGAAAGAGCTTGGTCCACTTCCCCATGTCAAACAAAAGCAAAATCAACGAATTAATAGAATTCAAAGACTCTGCATTGTTTGACCTTTATTTTTTCAATTAATTACAGGTTTATTTTGTTAATATAAAATCGCCAACGTACGTGCATAAAATCGGTTACGTCCAAGGTCATAGCATAGGGCCCGGTCGGGTTGTGCCGGGCCGGCCCGCCCCTGATAAAAATGTAAAAATGAAAGTCCGCCATTCTAAATGGGTTAGGCCGGGCTTATGTAACATCGGGTCTCGGGCTTCAGTTTATGCCCGAGGCTCGGCCCGGCCCGTGGGCTTTGAGGCGGGTTGGGCCGGGCCTTGGGGCGGGTATACCTTCTTACTACCATGATACATATCAATCAATATTCACATTGTAATTCTGCTGGGATCAATCAATAATTCTTATGTTTGGAGAACTTTTAGTGCACGTAAAAGAATATTAGTAGTGCAAAAGAAATAATTTTATGTTTAAAGAACTGTGCTGCAAACAAAAGAACATAAGTAGCGCAAAAGCATTAACACTTAATAATTCTTACGCCTGATAATTCTTATGCCTGGAGAACTGTCAAACAAAAGAACCAAAACAGGATTGCAAACTTGCGAAGTATTCTTTACCTGTTGAAAAAGCAAATATCAATTTCTGAAATAGATCTGTCCTTGGTGGCTTCTGCTAGCACTGACACAATTTCACTTTTACATGCGCTGGCCAAACAGTCATACTCATTTTGCAATATAATTGCAAAGTAATTGTCACTGAGTTCACTCAGCAATATGCCAATATCTTTTGAACAGCAGAAAGTGATATACGTCTTTTAAGTAGGGCAGCCTCTAAGTCTACTATATAAATAGAAATTTCAGTAATAAAAAATCTCCTCCGCTTAATTTTCCCATATCAAGTAAATTTCAAAACACTGTCTGCAAAAAGAACTTTAGTATCACCTGCAAAGAGCATATATCACACCATTCTGTAAAGTATTGATCACCTCAGTCCATTGCAATATAAAATCATTCAACGGTTCAATGTGATTTAACAAGCAGTAATAGAAATAAAAAGCTTCAAATAAGACACAACAATGAACAAGGAACAACCCTTTTTTGGGTCTATAGACAAATGAAAATCATTTAATGAGTGAGCCTACTTACATATGTTTCACTAACAAATCTAAATAACTCTCTAAGGGGTCTATAGACAAATGAAAATCACATAATCAGTGGCCTATTTACATGTTTCACTAACAAATCTGAATAACCCTCTATGTCCACCATGATTGCAGTCATCCTCTATGTCCACCATGATTGCAGTCCTGCTGCTCCTGCACTTGCAATGGCCCTGGCCCAATGGCAAAGTTGGATTTCACCTACAAGAGCAACGATAGGAAACAAAAGTAAAAATTAATTCAATAAAACCTAGACATATAAAAGGCTAAGTTGATTAATATAACCAAATGAACTCACAAACAAATATAATGCTTTTATTCAAAAATTATCCTTGATGGGCATGCATGTTGCTATGCTAGAGTGGAGCTAGCTATGTTCTATGGACACTTGCAAAAAATTTGAAGGCACTCATGTGTGTCAAGGAGATTTTATAAAATGTCAAGGAAATGTTATAACATTTTACCACAATGAAATATGAATCATGCTAATTCGTCACCAGAAGAGTCCTCCTTATCTTCAAAACTACAAAAAATACATCACCACAAGCAAACTACAATGTTAGTATATCATAAAAAAACAAAATGAATGAGCAAAATTTAGCATTAAACAATGAACATCTTACATTTCGCATGAGTTATCTTCATCACGAATCCAACTCTGTGTACAAACTAGTGCTTCAACAGTTTCAGAAGTGGTTGAACATCGATAATCATTAACAATTATTCCAACTGTACTGAATAAAGACTCAGATGCAGCCTTGGATATAGGGATTGCCAATATATCTCGAGCCATTTTAGATAAAACTCTATATTTACTTTCATTTGCCTTCCACCAATTTAATATATCGAAGTTTTCATTAGGCAGAGGTCATTCTATTGGATCAGTTAAATATGCTTCCAGATTTGTGCAAGGTACTTGAGATACAGAACTCATGTAATATGTGAAGAAGACATCTCTTGAAAAAGCTGAAGGTCTCTCTTCTTCAAATTCCACATTGGCGTTGTTTGCATTCTCATTTTCTTCATCATTTGTTGCATACGCATTTTTGTACTCAGCATACAATTCATGAAGACTTTTCTCTACCTTTTCATATTGTACCATTGTTTCACGTTCATTTAAATTCTCAAGCACATACTTCAAATATCCCAATTTGGACCTGGGATCTAAGACAAATGCAATTGCAAAGAGGACATTGTAGTCATTTTTCCAATATTTATCAAATTCTTCTTGCATTTTGACGACTAATGATCTTATATAATCATTGTCTGCCACACTATGTGTATGCAAATGGTTGTGTACCTTCTGTGTTTCTTCAAAAACCACATTAGCTGTTACATTTTTAGTAGCAGAGAAGATATTTGTAACATTATAGAATAACTTCAAAAATTGGCACAAAGTAGTTGCATAAGACCATTCATCATCAGAAGAGGCAGCCGATGGGCGACGGCGACGGCGACGAAGAGGCACTGCCGATGGGCGACGAAGAGGCAGCCGATGGGCGAGTCAACGAAGAGGCAGGCAACGAAGAGGCACTGCCGATGGGCGACGAAGAGGCACTGCCGATGGGCGACGAAGAGGCACAGCCAATGGGCGAGTCGACGAAGAGAGGCAGTCTCGACGGGGAGAAACAGGAAGTATCATTAATTCATTATCAACGTCATTAAACCCTAAGTTCATTTTTTTTAAAAAAAAATAATATCGGGCTTCTCGGGCCGCCGACGTTCAAAGCGGCTGGCCCGAGCCCGACCCATTAATTACCGGGCCGGGGTGAGCCCGGTAATTAACGACCCAAAATCAAATTTGCAAGGCCCGGGCTCGGGCCCGAGTCGGGCCGGGTACCGGGTACCCAGCGGCGGCCCGGCCCGGTGCTCATACTTATCATTTAGGGCCCCTTTGAGGGTTTGAAAATTTTAGAAATTTGTAGTTGGACATATATTTCTGAAAATATATTTCTTGGAATAAAGGAATGAAAAAAATCTTTTCGATTCTTTGAAAAATATATTTTTAAAAATATATTTATGTATTTGACAATAAAGAAATATATTTTATAGTGAGATGTACGAAGGTAAACTATATATCCATAAAACATATATAAAAAAAAAGCCGCATTCAAATTCCTTCAACTTTAACATAAACAAAATTTCTAAGTGCAAAAGCCTAAAGCTGCTGAAAGCGTTTTTTCATTAAATTTAGTAAACTTGAGAATAGGTTGGTAGCGATTTTTTTTTCAAGGGTTAAACCGCATTTCATTTCGAGAATTGTACACATAGCATTATCGAAATTGCAAAGCAAAATGCAGAAAATAAATAAAATCTTAGAATATGTCGCTAAAATAAACGATCAAAAGTTTTAAACCTGTTTGTGAAAATTTTAACAAGTTAGTGAGTCAATTTTGAAAATTATGTAAGCCCTAATGTGTCACGGACCTCACGGTATGCTCATTCTTCCCCAACTTTTTCTCTCTGTGCCGTTTGACCACCTTCACCGGCCTGTGGCAGGATTTGGTGGCGTCCGGCTGTTTCCAGCCACCGGTGAGTCCGTCCATTGGAAAATCAAAGGTAAGTTACTTGGTTTTTCCTATTTATTTCCAGTTTCTTCTTCTCCTTCTTCTTCTTCAAGGGCACGTTTGTTGGACGTAGCAATGGATGACAGAAACAAAAAATGAAGAACAAGGAAAAGAAGAAGAAGAGGCGGAATGGAGAAAAGATTAGGTTATCCTCTTTCCCCTTCTTTTTTCCTCTTTCTTCCTCAGATGCAAAGGAGGAGGAAGAAGGGAAGGAGGGAGGAGGAAGAAGGAAATGAGGGAGGCGGAGGAAGAAGGGAAGGAGGGAAGAGGAAAATACCAGGGAGGAGGAAGAAGGACGAAGGGAAGAGGAAGAACGGAGGCGGAGAGCGAGGGAGGAAGAAGGCGGAGGGAGGAAGAGGCATGGAGGAAGAGGAGTAACAGTAAAAAAAAAATTTTGAACAAATTTTTCCACCTCTTTGGCTGGAAATTTTTTTTCAAAATATATTTCCAGCTTCAATGTTCAAAAAGAAAATTTCCACGTTTGTTAAGGAGGAAAAATTTTTGAAAATTTGAAATATATTTCCTGTGCTAGAGGAAATTTTCAGCCCATCAAACGGGCCCTTAAGTAGAAGAAAAGAAAAGAAAATGGGTAATATATATTCACCTAATATATATTCAAGTACTCAACAGGTGAAGTCAAATGAAAAAGAAAAATTTAGAAGATTTTTCATGTGGAAGAGAATAGGAAGAGTTCGAGTATTCCCCTACAAAAACAACTGAGTCCCACAGTATTTAGTGGATCCAAGTTCATGCATGATTCCACGTTCTTCATTCAAAAACGTAATTGGGTTCCTCTCTATTTTCTTTCATTTATATATTTTCTTAATTTCTCTTTTTTGCTTTCCATACACATTTAAAACACGGAGAAAAAGAGAGGGTCCAATAGCACATTTCCCTACCACAAGAAAAATCGTTCTTGCCGACTGTGGGAGCCTGCCGAGACATTAGCAGACTGAAGATACTGTTTGGTTGGCTACTACCCCATAAACTTCAGGCCCTAAGATACTGTTTGGTTGCTGTGTTCATGAATACAAAAAGTTATTATCCAAGTGAACAAGGTATAATTATGTATGCCGTTTGTTTTCTTTTAACATATTCAATTTGTCCAACATTTGCTTAAATCATTAGTTAGACATGTTTTAAATCTCTCCCTCTCTCTCTCTTTTTGCACATACAAACTACCTAAAATCTACATATAATGAAATGAAATTCATGATAAAATATATAAAAATATATGAAACTAATAAAAATACTTTTTTTCTCTCTCTATACATGTGAACGACCTAAAATTCACATATGATGATAAAACATATTTGATAAAATAGATTAAAAAATATTCTCTTGCTTTCTCTTTTTCTCTCTATTCCTACAAAAGACCCAAAAACAACATATAACGAAAGAAAATACCTAATAAAATGAGTAAAAAACATTTTTTCTTTGAATGACCTAAAAATCTACATACAATGAAATGAATACCTAATAAAACATGTAAGAAGTATGAGCACCAAAAATTACTTCTTTTTCTTCTCTTTATACAAATACAAGCAACCTAAAATTCACATAGAAAGAAGGTGTCAAATTAATACTGTGCTGATAATCTGTTTGATGAAATGCAGAAGTGAAGAATATGATATTTAATAGAGATGAAGAGATAACCCATGTGTGTTTCACTCTACATACGGTGATGAAAAATTGAATTTTGGAGAGCACAAGTCCTTGTTGGTGCTCAGATTAACTAATTGTCTCTGCGTCCTTCCTTTGGTGACATGCTTATCTTTCTCAGATGTATTTGTATTTGTTCTATAGATAAAAATAGATATTCCACTTGTTTCACATGTAATTGTTCTAAGTCCTTCCCCACATTAAAGAAGGTAGATACAATGCAAGTCAAATATTGGTGTCCCAGAGCACAAGGACTACGCTTCTGTGGGTTATAGGGTCGATTTCTTAAGGGCATACCTTTAAATAAATTTTGGTTGGTGTTTGCAAGTATTTATTATCTAAGGAAATGAGATCAAAACAAAATTCTTCAATTGTATCTCTATCAAGTCATACTTGCAACCAAAACCCAAGCCATATTAATGTCTGAAATATTTAAGAAACAAATAAAAACTAGAAGGTATGATCTCCAAGACAACTTGAGAGGACTCCCAGCATCCATGTCAACGACTTCTATATTTTTAGTCAAAATCTTGTCACGAGTTAGCAACCAAAGATAATTCCTTCATCTCCTTCACCATCAGTGATCTGACTTTCTACTTCCTCAATATTTTTAGCTTCCATTTCTATAATTCCTTTAAGAAGTCCTTCAATAAAAAAAAGAAGATTAGAAGACACTCAATTACTTGATTTACTTAACAAAAAAAAAGTCAAGATTTGGAAAATGAAAGATATGTATTATTGTATGATACAGTAATCAAACAAATATTACCTCATCTCCATCCAAAACTCCTTGCTAATATATAATTGCAAGTTTATTTTATCTAAAGAAATGGGATCAAGGCCAAATTTCTTCAATTGCACCTCTCTCAAGCATAAATTGTAACGTGCAAATATTAAGAGATTGACCTTCTTTTGAACTATTTGTTCCTTCTCTTAGTGCGATCAAAAGTACTCCAATTCCATTCACACCTAGATTATGGATATGTTTGGCTAAGTGTATGAATAGCAATTCTTTGAAGATGAGGAGCACAAATTTGGTGCATCTTCAACAGTTGCTGTGTGACATGATCAAATTATATAAATAACACAACTACGATTGTCAGTTGTCCCTAGTTAGTTAGTTTAAACGTTAACTTTAACCGAGTGTAGCTTATTACCTGGCTTGTGCTTTTTTCTGGTGAGGGTAGCTAATGGAGTACTAAAATCTCCACTTGCATCTTCAAATAGTTCAAGATAAAAATAATTGTAAACAATTACATGGAAAAATATATAGCTGTGATATTGAAATTAATTTTACACTAAAACACTGAATAACTGAAGGTCTAAAATTAAAAAAATTGATATCCATTGCCTGCTTGCATGTCTTTACTCTAGATGAGATGTCTTGATCCAATCTTTCAATGCAATATTGGATTAAACCATGCTTTATTTCAATATACTTTGTGAATTGCAAATTGTAATTGCAAGAATTGTTCAAATATATATTAAGTTTTAAGAAGAAAATTAAAAATAGATAATTACACCATGAAAATATGAAATTATGGATGAAGATAAAAGAGAATAATATATATATATATATATATATATATATATATATATATATATATATATATTACATTATATTATATTATATTATCATGGATTTCTCTCATAGCTTCTTTAACACTGTAAAAAGCCTTATAAAATATCCCGTTGTTCGATATTCTTCCTCATCCACCATACATCAACTAGACACTCTACTGTTTTGACAGTTAAGTGTAATACCCTCCAAAATTACTATAGCAAATATTATAGTAACAGGTCACATGATCTCCTTATTAATGTCAAGTTAATAACAAAAGTGCAATTATAAATGAACTTTGTAATATTATTTTTCTTTTCCACACATGCTGATTTTGCTTATATCTTCAAGCATAAAATATATGCAACAAATTATACATGGGGTCCAAAACATGGTTTTCCTCTCCTCTTCTAACATTTTCCCAGTTGCTCGATAGTTCACCGGATTGTTTGTAATTATTTACGTGATGCGAATTGAGAAGACTACCTATCAGTATACTTCATTACTAAATACTAACAAGCATTAATGATTCAATATAATGTCAATATACTTAATTACTTATAAACATATGTAAACTGATTAAATGACAAATAAAAGATTTGCATAATATAGTAATATACCTGAGCAACATTTTTAGCTCCTATTATGTCCACCACCTCATTGAACAATTTAAAGATATTATCTTGACTTTTCATAATAATTGTTGCATCAATTGACTTCAAAAATTATATCCCCTTTGAACAATGAACCAAAAAATTGATTAATGTCCTCTGGTTAGCATCTTTCCAACCATCGGCCACAAGAGAGCAAGTAGTTTCAGCCCATGACTCTTTGTACTTTTTAAAATTCACCGGTTTTCTTTCATTTATTTTTTGAATAATGTTCCATAAAATTCACATGACGAAGGTGCTTCAAGGCCATTCCTACTGATGAACAAACTTCAATCATCTTGAGAAAATATGGTGAATTGGCTGCATTAAAAGGAATAGCTAAATGGTAAAAGAATGTTGCAAAAGTTGAACATAATTTATCTCTAGCCTTTCTACTCACTATTGTTCTTAGTCTAGGTTGCTTAATGTTGAAGTTCCTATTGGAATCAAGACTTCCTTTCTTGGAACCATCGACAATATATTTTAACTTTTGCATACACCCTAAAGTTTTACAGATTAAAATAACCATTTTACCCCTCATAAATGAGATTTTCAACTGATTTTTTAAAAGAATTTTAAATTTAGGAGGCCATGAACTGCACCTGATCAAAGTCATATGCTCTAGCTATCAGACACCAGGACTCAACTCAGATCATCAGGTTATCACCACCTAGATAAATGACCATGTTGCATCTACTACTCTATTTTGTCCTATTTTCCTTCAATTTTTCAAGAGCAGTTACAAGAATGATCTTCATAACAAGTTTATTAGCTTACATTGGTCGAAAATGGTCCATTTCCTAGTTTTTGACCTTTTTTTTTATCTGTACAACTGTAGACCTGATCAAACACATGTTATGTTTTCTCCAGTGTAGCAGAGCTTTTTCAACTCTATCTGCAACTTTGGAACTCGAATTCCAGTGTTAACACAATCATTTCTAGGAAATGATGACCTATTTTCTCATTTTTGCATGTTGGATCATCATTTTTTCCTGATTTGAGAAAGTCAGCTTGAATTGAGCTGGAATTGTATTCTTTAGTGCTAGAACTAATAATTGTAAACTTTAGTTCAAAAAATTATGTCACAAATTGAACACAATTAAAATTTTCCAGCTACTCTTAGGGTGTTTGTGTCCAAACATCATCGTTGGTGACTTCTGAACTAATTTTGAGAGATCTAAGATGTTAGACAAATGGATTCAATGTCACTTGAGGACAGTGTCCATTTGTTCATTTCTCACAAACAAGGTCGAAATCCCTATTTTTCATTTTACTTTTTGCACTTTCATTGACAATTTCAATTTCAGTTTGGTCAATTTTGAAAAATGCGTTTTTGCAAAGACAAAATGAGGAACTTTCTTTACCAAACTTGGAATGCCTCTAGGACTAAGCCTAGGTCACATCCCAATTTTGTACCCAAGGACAAAATTATCATTCACACATATGTGTGTTATCTTTTTATTAAGTTAAATCTGGAATTATATGAGCCAAGTTTAGGTTGTTCTTACACTAGACTTGAGCTCAGCAAAACTGACACTTGATTTGACCAAGAACTGAACCCTATTTGACTTGAGTCCAGTCTAATCAGCGTCCAACTGAGTCTACACCTAGATCCAGCTCAGATCCACCCCTAAAACGCTAAGTATGAGCTCACAAAACCCACACTAAGCCCAGATTAGGCACCCAGGCCTCAAAACCTTGATTCAAATTGCAAAGTTAGAGCTCAAACTAATAATTTGCTTTGATTCATATTCAAATCTTAACTTCAATTCTCCAGACCTAAATTTCTCAATCCAAATCATGATCTAGATTTTTTATCCAAGTAATAGATCTAAATACACGTTCAGATATCAATCCAGATAGCACTTTGAACATGCATATGAATCAAAGGTTTAGATCCAAACTGGCTGAATGTTGACACATGTTACAATCCTATGGAATCTCCCACTCCCAAAAGGCATTACACCACAATCCTATTGGGTCCCTCACTTTCAAAGGACATGTGTCACATTCTATTTGGTTTTCCACTCTCCATTAGGACACATGTCATTAATTGATGGTTTAGAAGGAATTGAGATGGAACTCTTTTCAAATCCTACTTCAGTAGATGGAACCCATTTGAAAGCCTACATCTATTGGTGGAACTCCTTTTAAATCCTACTTCAATAGACATAACTCTTTTGAAAGTCTGCTTCAATGAATAGAACTCTTAAGGATGTCTGCTCCAACAAATGCAAGTCTCTCCAAAGTCTACTTTGGCATATGGAACTCTTTGGAAACCCTCATTTGATAGATGGAACTCTTTTGAAAGCCTGCTTTGGTGGATAAAACTCTTTTGAAAGTCCACTTCGGCACAATGAGACTTGTGCTTTACAAACACAGGATTTGTGCTTTAGCACATGGATCTTGTACTTCATTGTATAAAACTTGTGCTTCATGTGTGTCAATGCATGGAACTTGTGCTTTGGCATGCAAAAATTGCACTTTGGTGCTTGGATCTCATGCTTTATGCACACAAAATTCTCACTTTGATGCACATGAACTTGTACTTTGTACACACATAACTCGTGCTTCAGCACAAGAAACTTATATTTCGATGCACAAAACTCATGTTGTAGCATATAGAGCTTTCAAAAATTTTCACCATGTGTTGCCATGCAAAGTTTTGTAATCTTGCATATGAAAGAAATCAAATTTTAACTTGTGTTGGTATTATCATTGTGAGAATCGATGAGAGATATGACAGGACTTATCAGTACAATATCTAACCATTTATGCGGCCTTAACCAGAGGTAATTAGATTAAGGACTAAAATAAGTATTCAAGGTTTTACAATATGATTGTCGTCAAACCTAAATGAAAAGGAGTGTCCTGAATTTTGGATATGAAAATGCTTTAGAAAAATAAGTGGATCATCAGAAATTAGAGAGCATGAATTGAAAATACTAGAACTCAGTTATAGAATTCATGATTTGTATCATCATATATACATGCAATGGCTAATTCCTAGATCTAATATGAATGCAGGCAATATTTGGTACATAATTGAGATCTGGATTCTAAGTTTGTGACATGGGCCTATAGTGGTCTTGATTGAAAGTTCAAATCTGAATTCATTGACTAAAAATGATCCAAATATTCATTAATTGATCTAGATTCATGGTTTAAACATAGGGTCATCCCAAAGGAGGTTTAAGTTCGTCCTAACTCAGAGTTGGTTGAAAGATGCAAATCCAATTCATATATAATCTTTTGACTCAAAATTCATGATCTAAATTCTGGATGAAATCTAACTTCCTATCTCATGGTTTAGGCATTTAGGGCTTCTAGACTCTGAACTCTAGGACAAGGTTTGAAATCTTGATTTGAGTTATCTCAGCTCTAAATCCAAAAACGTTGACATAGGGTGCAAATCTAGAACCCAATTCTCATCAAGTTCGAGTAATCTAATTGCTTTGATTCTTGAAATCCAAATCATATAAAATTTGTCAATCTCAAATCCAATCTTGTGTTTGATCTCAAATTCAACATTTACGAAGATCTGGATTTAATTCTTCTAGGGTCCACATTTCTAACCTATGTCACACGGATACGGGTACGGGTATCCTATGGATACGGGTACGGGTACGGGGACACGGCATTTTCAAAATTTTAGTATACGCGGATACGGCGAATATTATATTCAAAAAAATTAAAAATGATAATAAAGAAAGTCTCAAACAAAACATTGTTCATCACCAATCTCAAAAGTGATAACTGCTAAGACATAAGCAAGAAAGTCTCAAAGAAAGTTATAAAACATTGTTCATCATCATTCTAGTCATCATCAATGCCCAAATCATCGTTCTCCCCAATCTCCTCTTCTTCCACAATAGAAGATGTTGAGGGAATACAAGGTTCTTCGAATCTTGAATTAACAACTTCAAGTTCATTCTCTTGTTCTAAGTTAAAGTCCTCAACATTCACGTCCCAATATTTAGTTTCTCCTTCCCTACAAGACAAAAAAATTGTAATTATTATGATGTTAGCGAATAAGAAGAGAAACATCTAAATCAATAAATCATATACTTAATTTACCTATATTCTTCTTTGTTCCGTGATAGAAGCCGAAGGTTAGAATGCACATAAACCAGATTTTCTGCACGTTTGCTTGTGAGATTATTTCGTTTTATAGTGTGGATTTGTGAATATGTACTCCAATTTCTCTCACAGCATGAAGATGTAGCAGGTTGAACTAACAATCTGAAAGCAAGGTATTGAAGAGTAGGATAAGCAGTTCCATGTTTAATCCACCAAGATAAAGATGGATAATTATCTTTGTCTAAAGTTGCACCTACATCTTCTCCAATTCCAGTAGAAAACCTTTCAAACACATCAATGAAAATCCTATTAATACATGCTACTCTGTTTGTTGATAATTCTAGATCCAGATGTGGTGAGGTTCTTCCAACACCCTCTGTAAGCCACTTTTTTCCATAATATTTAGGATTTAATGTATGTGCCATGCATTGAAGAGGATTGCTACTTTTATCCCATCTTGCAATCAATATTCTATGCACATGATCAAAAAATGCTGAATCTTCAAGTGCAATACTTTTTTTTTCATGCTTAAAAATAACCTCTTGGATTTTTCAATCATAGTGTCCCACATCTCATACACACAGTGCAACGTTGAATTATCACAATCAAGAACTCTCAACATCTCCCAGATCGGCTCTGTGAATGCAAGAAAATAAAAGATTTGATCCCACCACTTGTCTTCAAGAATCATTCCTTTGATTGCTTGAGCTTTGTCATCATCATCAGCGCAGTAGAAACTCCAATCATCATCAGTCACCATACTGATCAATGCACTTTTCACTCTTTTTATCCTTTTGACCATAACAATTAGAGATGCAAAACGTGTCTCTGCAACTCTTAATAATTATAGATCAGAATGCTTGTTATAAATGGAAAGTGCATGTTGATGATTTACTATGAAATTTCTGACGTTCCTCACATCTTTTTCCAAGTCTTCAATCCACGAACATAATTCATAAGCATGAGGATCTTGCTCTTTACTTGGTGGATTGCATATCCTCTTTAGAGCCAAATTTAAGCTATGAACTGCACATGAAGTCCAAAAGATATGAGGGTACTCCTTTTCTATCGCAATACCAGCTGCTCTACATACAGGTGCATTGTCTGTAATTAGCTGAACAACGTTATCTTTCCCCACTTCAATTATTTTCATAAACAATCCTTTCAAATACTCAGCACTTTTGTATTCACCAGATGCATCTATTGCTTTCAAGAAAATTGGTCCATTTGCTGAAGTTGCAATGAAATTAATAAGAGGGCGTCGTTGCAAATCTGTCCAGCCATCAGAAACAATAGAAACTCCGTGTTGATCCCAAGTGAACTTTTGAGACTCTAACAATTTGTTCACTCGAGTCATCTGTTGTTCTAGTAGTACAGTGCGAAGCCTTTCAGAACTAGGGGGAACATACCCAGTCAAGTTAGAATTTGCAATAGATGTAACTAAGTCTCTCCAATATGAACTTCTAGCTACATTAAATGGTATGCAATTAGCATAGGAAAATGTCGCCACTTTTAGATCTAATTCTCGCCGTCCTTGTAAACTAAATGAATCCTTAATTGATTTCTGATGAACATCAACAACTTTTCTTTTTTTGGTAGGATTCTGAATATCATCATGTAAAATTGGAGCAATGTCAATGAAACCAGATCCAGATGATGTGCTTTTCTTATTCTCAAAGGCTTTTTGTTCTTTCTTCAACTGAGCCAAAGTCTCGTTAGTGATTTTCTTACATGGTTGAATTCCTTTTTGACTGATTTTTAATACATGTGCTTTCACTCTTGTATATGATCCATTGAACTGTCCCTCACAAAAATTACACCTAAAAAAAGCATTTCCACCGCCTCCAGGAGGTTTCCCCATTAGATTCACATATGACCATAATGGTGGCTGAGGTGTAGCTGATCCAGAACCAGAACTTGTAGGTTGAGACTGAGACACTGTTTTTCCTTTGCTCGCCATACTAGATTAAACATAATAAAAAAATGGAAAAAACGTATAATGAACATAAAATTTATGAAATAAAACAATACAACAAACTGATAAAGTATAAACATGCACTGCAGTCACAAAACTTCAGAGATTCAGAAGCAGAACGAAGGCTGAATAGTGAACAGGAACATTCAATAATGGTAAATGATAGTACTGCCAGCCTGAATAGTGAACAGGAACAGAAGCAGTTCGTTAAAGCCTAAAACTAAAAGAAACATGAACAATAACGAAGGCTGAAGTGAATAGTGAACAATGAACAGGAACATTCAAGAATGGTAAATTATATGTTAATGCCATCTAGATATCACGTATTCATCATTGTCTAACATCATGAACAACAGCGAAGACAAAATCCCCAAATCGGTTATACACCCAAAACGGCAAAATCCTCAAATCCCAAAATCAAACAAAAAAAAGAAAACATCGCACATAGCATTGAAGAATAGGATTCTAAACCATCCAATCTTCAAACCAAAACATCACCAAATCAGATTTTAATACCCAATCTAAAAAATCCCCAAATAAAAGTTGAAACCCTAACTTCTATTATCGAAAATAATAGACAAAACACTTACCTGTCTGTCGCTGGCTGCCACCGGACGCCACCGGAAGTCGCCGTCGATCGCCGGAGGTCGCCGTCGCCCGCCATTGCCTTGCTGTGCTGCCAGCCTGCTGCGAAAGCCGTCGAGGGTAAACGAAGGTCGAGCGTCGAGGGTAAATGTCAGTGCGTAAAACAAAACGCGGGTTAAAAAATCGGTTATACAAGTGTTTTGGATCGGGTCTGACCCAGACCCGATCCAAAACGTATCCAGCCGTATCGCCGTGTCGGGATCCCCGTGTCCGCGTGTCGACACCGGTACTCGACCCAGTCTGCCGTATCCGTGTGACATAGCTTCTAACCAAACTAGTGGGACACTTTTCATACCAAAAATGCAATTGTATGTTACGTTTAACTTAGCTAGGATTTTTGCCTAACTTGAAAGGTTTTCATTGTGGGTTAGGTTTAGGCATGTGATTGTGGACTCACTGTCAAGTCTTGGTTGAGATATTGAAAGAAAACTACGGTTTTAGGTAGGTTTAACGTTAATGATTAGATCTCAATCATGAATGAACTCTAGGTTTTTAGAAAACAAGTTCAAAATCAGCCAATTTGGAACTATGCATTTGAAATTATGATTTTGAAGGCAGTATTTCCATATAATCAATTTAGGTCAAGTATATACATGGGATGTTGTGTCGCATGTATATAGTTGATAATTTTAACTTGATCATTATGAAACTTAATTCTATGTGAACTTTTAAAATAGATGAATGCATTATGAAAGCAAATTATATGAATGCACACAAACAAGAATATTAATGAAAACAAAGCAAAAAGCAAATGTACACGCATGAATGACATGATATTTTAAAATAATATGAAATTCATGTTGAAATTAAAGCTTCTCACTTGATAAATCAAGCTTTATGGTCTTTAGCTTCAAGCTCATTGAAAACTCTAAATTAATTTACTAAAGTCCAAATACAATGTTTTCAAAATATGATGCATGAACAATGCACAATTAATGATGAATGAGTGTGAAGGAGGAATCGCTTGATGCGCCTTCAGCTCCAGACGTACCAGCAGTAGGCCACAATTAATCAAGTAAACACATTTGAAGAGCCTAAAATGATGGTTCACATTATTAGTCACATTAATTTGTGGCTTTACCAAAAGAAAGAAAAACATTTAGTTAAAAAACAAAAATCTGGTAAAATGTCCCTAACTAAATGAGAAAATATAGTTTTGGCGAAGTTCTAGAAAGGCTGCAATTTGTTCTCAACAATTCATTTGGGCAATCCTAAAAGATAGGCAAATGATTTCCAATCTTCATGAAATTTTAGGTGAAGAATCTTCATATATCAAACAATTAATTCCAATTGATCAATCTAAACAATCTATTTTTTATAAACAAAATATTAATGAGAAACTTGGTGCATAAAAGAGCTTTTCTGTAGAGAATAAAGCAAAAAATAGTTTTATTGTTATGACTTTTGTATGATTCAAAGGATATCAAAACAACTTAGATGGACCTAAAATTTGGACTAAAGATTCTCTGCATAATAGAGAGTCAGCGAGACTTTATAGATTTGGAAAAAGTCAAAATTGAAAATTTTATTCATTTACAAAGTTACTACAAAAACAACTTGTAGATAGATCAAATATATCTGAACTATGAGGATTCTATATGAAAAAAAAATCAGAAAATAGCAACACAGTTTCACAACTAATGTTGCACGAATGAAAAGATTGATTTAATGATGTTCAATGATCATGAGGCTCAAATCAAGCTTTCAATCACAAGCAAAATTTAAAAAAACCCTGGCCAGCCTTGAAATAATGGACTGCTAGGATTGATTATACTCAAGATGGATCAGAGAACGACATTGTACTTGAGAGCGGATACTTGATTTGGGTTTTGATCTGAATTATGAGTATGGATTTGAATCTTGGACTTAGATAAGAGGTTTACACCATGCTTTAGATTGACAAAAATGGCTCTAGATACCAAATCTAAGATCTGGATAAAAAATAATGCATATTACAAGTCCAAATTGCAGATCTTGAATTCAAAGGTCAGGGTTTGAGATTGAGGTGTAGGACCTAGGTTCAGTGAGTTCAAACTCTGTGCTTGGTTGCCTGGGCTTGTTTTGTGTCTAGGCTAGGTAGGATGCATGTCTATACTACTTATCTTAGCTAATCTTAGTTTTGGGTCAAACTAAGTTCAGTTTTAGAACAAGTTGAGTTGACTGAGTTTAGTTCTATCCTGAACTGGGTTTAGACCCTATGCAAGCCACATTGGGCTTAGGTCTGGCACATAAAACATATGAGTTAGGTTCATGTGTCTTTTAACTTAGGAAGATATAAAAATGAGGCCCATTTGATGAATGGCATTTCTATTCTAGATGCAAAAAACATGTTCTATGGGGTAGTTTGACTATGAAGAATCATAGGCAAGGTCAACAAATATGTTTATATGAAGTTTCATGGAAAATTGACTTGATTTTGCCCTTGGAAAATCACATTTTTTAGAATTGACGAAGCTGAAAAATAAAAATGTGTTGGGTAAAATGGAAAACATGAATTTTGACCTTATTTGCAAGAAATGGGCACATTCATACTCTCTTTGAGTCACATTGAATCCATTGGTGCGCTCTAATTGAAATTTGAAATCCTATATTGATTATAATTTAGCTCTCAAGCCACAAGTGACAATGTCTAGATTTGGACAAGGTAGAGTCATTCAGGGGTAGTGTTAAATTGTGTGATCTAGATATGATCCCTTCAAACTAAAGATGATATTACTTTGTTGAAATGTGCCTAATCACATTATACAAAGAAATCACAAATCTAACTCGTAGGCTGTGAGAATTTCAGCCCAAAAGTTTGTGTGGACATTGAGTGCTCCAGACATGTAGGAGAAATGAGAGATAATAAAAAATGAGCTAGACTTATGATGAATTAACCCATACTGAGCTAAAGATAGTCAGTTTTGTGGGTCACTTAAGTAGGGTACCCACTAACAAATCAAAGAAGTGGAGAGTCAGCATAAGTTTGCCCATCATCTCAAAGAGCTTCTGGAGCCAGAGGAGACTTTGAAGATCATATTGTTAGCACAACACAGAATGACCAGCCACAGATTAAGAGAATTTCAGCCGAAACACTAAAAAATGAAAGTGAGAGAGTGACCCTGATGTGAGAACAAATCAAGATTGTTGAGTGGAAAATAACTTTGTAAATACTCTTTGTGTCATTGAAAAGACTTTAATGTGAGCTCTATGGAGCTTGGCAAGGTGTCATTGGTGAGAATTTTACAAATCATTGACTAATGAGTTTATTTTAGTTGAAATGGAGAGAAACATTTATAGTGGAAATTTAGCTTTGGAATTAGGGGTATCACTCAAAATATTATGTTGACAATGAGAAAGATTTGAAGGTCATGTTGGTGAGATCACAGATATTCTGGCATGAAGAAATTACTGAAGCAACAGAAATTGGCCATTTGAGGCTAAATTTGACCTGTGAGCTAGAAAATGGTTGTAGAAGCTCTTGTGATCTGCATATATGGATATTTTCATAATTGGATTTGGTAAAGCATAATTCTCAAGAATTCTACATCTGTTTCATAAAATTGGACAAAATTTGGGGGAAACTAAAGGGTGATCAAGGACAAAAGTAGCCAATTTTCTAATTAACAGTAGACTAGGTGATTTTGGTCTAGTTGCTCAACATTTGGATTATAAAACCCATGTCTATGTGATCTTTGGCCTTGTATTTGAAAAATGCTTAAGAAAATCAACATAAAATTTCCATTAAAATGGGCAAAATGGTCTTTTTGGTAGTGAAAAATTTGGGGTCTACAAATGCCTCCCCTTGCTACTAAGTTGGTGTTGAGCCATGGTTAGTGGCGAAGATAAGACATACCAAATTGTAAAAGTAGATATTATTGGGAAAAGTTCTTAGTTTTTGAAAATCGTTTTGAAAATGCTATGAGAAAAGTCCTCTTTAGAAAAACAAAGATGCCCCAATGTGAATACTGGGTGGTCATTGTGAAGTTTCATTGTTCCAAACATTGTGAGAATAAAAAATATATCAGTTTGATTGTTGTCAAATTTGTTACTTCAAACATTGTAATAAAAGATGCATGAAGTTGAGAACTGAGCAGACATGAAAGTTCATGGTTTTGAGCATTGCAATAAAAAGATGCCTTGGTGTAAATTGGGTAAACATTGTGACGTTGTGCTCCTGTGATAGACAATTTCTGAACAAGGGGTGCCCTAGGGTGGCCTCATGCAAAATCCAATATTTTTAATAAATCATGTTCACTTTGAAATTGATATCCTTTTGAGCATTTATTTTGATCTTTTCACACTCTAAAAGGGCTGAAAAATTCACTCTAATTATAGACTTTTGGATTCTTGAAACAAACTTCTCTTCATTGTCATTTTATGAACTTTGGGAAGATAGACTCTCATTTTCACGGAAATGTAATAAAGGAGCAATTATTGATTTTAATGACCTTCATACCACAAGGAATCTCATATTGTTTAGAGGATAATTTCAGATTTTGAATAGTTTATACCTTTCAAGTATACACTCACTCTTCTTTTTCTTTCATTTTTCTCTTTGTATTGTTTCTTGCGAATTTATGGCTAATTAGCTTTTGAGTTCTTTTCATTGCCTTTGCTTAGGCCAACCTTCACCATGAGAGGGAAATACCTCACCACCAATAGGCTACTATGGAGGTCCATCACTTTAATGGTGGTGTATAGCTCTATCATGTGTAATGTCATGTCTATTGGGCTTCGTATTGAACAATTGTAGTCAGCTATTGTAGTGAGCTTTCAGGTTGGCAGCAACCAAACCAGTTGACCTTAGGGTGTTATATGTGAAACACCCTTTAGACTTACTTGCTCTAGGTTAGAAGGGTATAGAAGACATGAGTCGATAGAAGTTAATGGATCACATAACTTAGTAGAATAGATGCAAATCAAGCTTTAGGTACTCTCAAGTACTGATCTAGAGGAACTGCTATAATAACCCCGAACATATTTTTCAACACTCGTTTTGTGGTGTTTGTGCTTGATCGGCTTGAACCAAATCAAATTTTTGGTTCTCACATGAATTCAAGTAGGTTCTCATAGTGCCTTTTGATCATTTCAACTAATAACATTTCCTAAATTTTGATTCTCTCAAGACATTAAGTTTGCTTCCTTGGCCTATATCACAACATTGTTGAGATTGTTGTTCTTTATACAAAAAAAATATCCAAGTGTAGGTGTGCTCACATGTTTCTCAATGCACAGGATTGCAGGATCAAAAATTTGTGATCGTTGGGTTCCTACCAACAACAAGGGTTCTTTTGTGCATGTATGTTCCTTAATCCATATAGCCACAGAACAAGATATGTGA
Source organism: Nymphaea colorata (assembly GCF_008831285.2). Classification (NCBI taxonomy): domain Eukaryota; kingdom Viridiplantae; phylum Streptophyta; class Magnoliopsida; order Nymphaeales; family Nymphaeaceae; genus Nymphaea; species Nymphaea colorata. The sequence continues at coordinate 11,415,817 of NC_045138.2, read as the reverse complement.
TTAAGTGTTACTATGGTACACTTAACATGAAAAATATGTGCTCACATGTTGCTTAATGCATGTGAATTCAAGATCTAGAGGTGTGTGTTAGTTGGGTTCCTTTCAAAACATAGTCCCTTACATGGCTGCATGCTGCTCGATGCATACAGTCACAAAACACATGGTGTGTGTTTAAGTGTTACTCCAATACACTTAAACATGAAAACAGTATGCTCAAATTCTGCCTAATGCATGTGAGTACAAGATCTAGAGGCATGTGTTAGTTGGGTTACTACCAACGACATAGTCTCCCTCATAGCTACATATTGCTTAATGCATACAATCATGAAAAGAAGGTGTGTGCTTAAGTATTGCTTTGGTTCACTTAAACATGAAAAATGTGTACACACATGTTGTTCAATGCATGCTAGTACAAGATCTAGAAGCATGTGTTAGTTGGGTTCCTTCCAAAAATACAGTCTCTCTTGTGATTGCATGTTGTTCAATGCATACAATCACCAGATGAAAGTTTGTTGTGCTTAATGTTTCTTTGGTACACAAACACAAAAAAGGGCGTTAACGTGTTGCTCAATTTATGTGAGTGCAAAAATTTTGATTCGGGTGCTAGTTGGGTTCCTACCAACAATACAATCTCTCTTGTGGCTGCATGTTGCTCAATGCATATGGTCACAAGACGCAATTTGTGTGCTTAAGTGTTGCTTTGGTATACATAAACACAAAAAAGGTGTGCTTATGTGTTGCTCATTGCATGTGAATACAGGATCTAGAGGCATGTCTTAGTTGGGTTCCTACCAGCAGCATAGTCCCTCTCATGACCACATGTTGCTGGATGTATATGGTCATGAAATAAGATGTATCTAGATAGGGCTCCATGCACATAAATATGAGTTCAATGCTCTTTTGAGCTGCACTTTGCAAAAATTTTAATTCGTTGAAAAAGACACATCAAGGTGAGAAAAATTCCATACGACATGTGTGGGTGCCAAGCAGTGCAAAAAATTTGTACGAGCAGGTGTTCAATATTCATACTTGGTAAATGAGACTTGAAAACATGTGCTCATGAGTTCTTAAAATCCTTATGGGATGTTTTTCACAATTGCAAATTTGAAGACATATGTTTATTAAAACTTCAAACATCTGAAAGTTCTTTTCCTTTTTTGTGGGCAAATGTTTTGAGAATTGAGATACTTGAGGGGTTCTTTTCTTTTGAAAATCCTATTTTTCAAAATAGTTTTGTAAACATCCTTTGGAAGTTTGGTCATTGGATATCGTAACCTAATATGAGATAAAAAAAATAAGAGATGCTCAAGAGTTTTAAGTTGAAAGAAGGACGACTCACTGATCACATGAGACAAGATAAGTTTGGCCATCAAAAACGTAATCTTTATTGATGAAAGGAAATACATTAAGCATAAAATTTTTTTAAATCAAAAGCATTGATAGGATCAGTTAATTCTACACCATTTACATGATTACATAGTTAAGAATTCTCAAGAAGAATTTCTTCATTCGCATATGACCCATCCTAGTTTGATGCTCACTTTTCTCTCGGACGATGCCTTGATGTAATGGTTGATCTGACAATGTCATTTATTATAAATTTTATTTTGATTTCTGACTTAATATAATGTCTGACTACTCTCTAGCAATAAGCTTTGGCATGTTTTGTGGCGTTCAGTCTTTTTTCTTTCAAGGAAATCTAGTTTCAACATTATATACCATGAATATTAATCCATGGGAAATTTTGTGACTGCTGCAAAACTTGAATGTTGGTTTTTGCACATGAAGTGGTAATATTACACTTATTTCAAGCACTAACTCCATAGAAGTTGCATTGGTAGGAGTTCTAACGGTTGTTGTATAGGCTTATAATGTGTCATGAGTCTTTGCATGTCATTCTTGGCCTGACTCAACCATTTATTTTAAAATTATGATCAATATCTTATTTGTTGGCTTCTGTCTGGCCCTTGCCTTGTAAGTAATATGGTATTGAAAAGTGATGTTTGATTTTAAAGTTAGCACAAAGATCTTGTATGTATTCAATTTTTAAGTGTGCCCATTATCTAAGACCATATCATGGGGTACTCCAAATCTACATAGGATGTTTTTGTGAAAGAAATTCATTGCATGTTTGCCTTCCATTGTTCTAAGGGTGACAGCTTCTACCCACTTTGTGAAGTATTTTGTGGCTGCAATGAAGTATTTATTACCATTGGATGCATAGGAATTGATGGACCCTACAACATCAATTGCGTACATAGAAAAAGGCCATGGTGAGACTACTGAGTGTAAATATGCAGCCAGTGTGTGAATGGGGCCTGCATGAATTTGACATTCGAAACACTTCCTTACATATTTGTAACAATCATGGTGCATGGTTAGCCAATAATAACCTGTTCTCATCAATTGCTTGGTGACAGTTTGCTATGCTGCATTGCCACTACATATTCTATTATGTGCTTATTTAATTACTTCTTAAGCTTCACGTTTTTCTAAGGATCAGGAATATTATTAGTAGAACAGCAAGTAATTTTTATGCTTTGATACCATGGTGCTTCTTGTGATTCCACCTGGCTAACTTGTTCTGGCATTTCATGCTGGTTTAGTTAGCCTTCTAATCTCAAAGGCTCTACAAGGTTCAGATTTCTTAAAGGTAATGATGGAGCCTAGGCCATCTAAACCATCCGCAAATTGGTTGAATTTTCTTTTAATGTGGAGATTAAAATCATCAAACCATTTGGCCAATGTTTAGATCATTTCGTGACATGGCATGAGTTTAGAATTATTTACTTTTCATTCTTCATTGAATTAATTTACAATGAAAAGAGAATCTTCATAAGTATGATTCTGTTAACATTGAATTTTAAGAGTATCTTGAGACCTTGAATAAGAACTTCATATTTTGTCATGTGTTGACAAATTCTAGCCTAAGGGAATATGGTATCATTTCTTTTTCAAGTGTGAGGATGATGATGTCTATTCCTATTCATGCAATGTTTTTAGATCCATTGAAGAAAAATACCACATTGCTATGAACTCTACATGTAAGATTTGCTCATCATGGAAGTTATCATCTACTTTTAATTCTTTTGTTGAGGGGAAAACGACCAGTTGTTCTACTATTGCATATCTATTTATGGACTTTTAAAGAATGTCTTCTACAACATACTGGATGAAGAGAACTTGCCATCCAGTGATTCGGCCACCAAAAAATGGTTGTCTTAGAATGTTTTTTTAATGATTCAGTCAAGAGATCACCTTGGCTTCACATGGTAGAAGGTAATGTATGTATTTTTTTTTATACATCTATCCCAATGCTAGAGAAGTTTTTTCTATTGACGAACATCGCTTTTCATAATACACAAAGGTCTTGCTCACATATCATATTACATGTTCATTTTTGCATCCTTCTTTTTATTGAGCTAAAAATCCACTGCAAGCTGAGTCACTCATAGGTACAATAAAAGTCGTTTCCCCAATATTGGCAACTGAAGGATAGGTGGATTCAATAGATACAATTTGATATGTTCCAAATACTTCTGATGTTGAGGGCCCTACTCAAATTTAACTCCTTTTTGAGAAGATGGTTGAATGGTTTGCATTTGAGAGCCAAGTTTGAGATAAAACTTTTTATTGCTTGGATCCTGCAAGCTTTTGAGTTCATTAAGAGTTCTTGGGGAAAGCATATTAATTATATTGTTAGCTTTTGTTGGATATATTTCACTTCTTTTCTTACTTACCATATTGCCAAGAAGTTTTCTTAATTCAACACTGAATACACATTTTTGTAGATTTAACTTCAATTGGTATTGAATGAACCTTCCAAATACCCAGCTGAGAACATTAAGGTGGATGGTTTGAATTTTAGATTCGACCAGGATATCATCAATGTCTCCATAAACTTGTGCATCTAATCATGAAACATGGTTGTCATAGCTCTTGTGTTTTTTAGTCCAAATAGCATCACTGTATAGTAGAAGGTATCCTAGAGGGTTGTAAATGAAGTCTTTGGTTGATCTTTGATGGTTAACTTGATCATGTTATAACTTCAGTAGCCATCAAAGAAAGAGAATATCTCATGCCCTGTAGTACTGTCTATCAGTAGATTGATATTTGGCAATGGATAATCATCTTTGGAAGTGGATCTATTGAGGTTTCAGAAATCAATGCATATTTAACTTTTTCATTTTTTTCTTTAGTACAACAACAATGTTTGCCAACCATTATGAATAGTGAATACTTCTAACAAATTTTGCTTTTAAGAAATTTCTAACCCCTTTGGCCTTGTCTTAGACTTTGAGGTCTAAATTTCTTAATTTACGTTTTATCAGTTTGCTCTTTTTCAAGATCAACATGTGTTCCACCAGCTTTGGATCCAACATTGGCATGTCCATGTAGGTCCAAGCAAAAATAGTTTTGTATTCTTTGAGTAATTTGGAAAAGTTTTCTTCTACGGCATCAAGGTTGGCTCCAATTTGAATCATCTTGGTATATTCCGATGTCCTGACTAGTTCTTTAGTGGGATCTTCAACATAGTCGCAGGCTAATCTTCTTTCTGCAATTGTGCCAATTCTACTTAATCTAATATTGGTTTTGTTCCTCATTGGATTCATTGTGCCTCTATTCCTAAATTTCATGGGCTTTTGCTATTTTTGTTGTTATTGCAATATCAAGGGATTAACTATCATATTGTGAATATCCTTGCATGTCATACTGGCCCTGAAAAATTGCTCATGGTGAGAAATATAGTAATATTGTGGCAATCCATAAAAATTCACAAGAAGGAGAACACTACTTTCAACGCAAAGCAAATCATTTCTTTTATTGATTGTTGAAAAAGAAAGGAGGGGACCATCAATGTCCCAACAACATTGTGGGAAGAAAAGTTATTGCACGCTCATATAAATTCTGCTAGATGGAAACTTTCCGGTTATTTCATTTTCTTTGTCAGATTGAAGCATTAACTTAAGGCGCACATCATAATTCTAAGACATTATGTCGAATAGCTTCTCCAAGAGTGAGAATTGTTTCAATAGGACCTGATCTTCTATGACCGTCAGGGAAGAACTCAAATCTGACAAAGATCATGTGAATTTTACTAGATTAAGCCATTCTCATTGTCTCATTCTCTTCATTAGATTGGAGCATAAACTCATGGTACCCATCATAATCTTTGATACATGGAGCCTTCATCATGATTTCTTTAACTATTATTCAGTAAGAACTCACACTACAAATGATGACCAACAACTTCTCCAACAATGTGAACTATTTCAAAATGACCAGATCTTTTATGACGGCTGGGGAAGAATTTGTATAAAATGGAGAAATCCCAAGTTCAAGTCTTTAGTAGTGTTGATATAGTTCAATAACTTTCTAAAAGCCTTGTTTTCTACATAAGCTTTGCTGATCATAATGCACACATTTTTGAGGAAGTGCTGAGGGCCTTGCACATTGAAGCTTACTACTTTACCTTGAAATTTAAACACATGCAAGCTCGAGAGCTGGAGTTGGTACTTTTACAATGTTGACTCTTCACAATGATCTTTAACTTTAATGCTAGGAATGAAAATGGTTCCTGACTAGGTTGTAGTGTTTTGTACCATGTACAATCTTTTCAGCTTCATAAATTCACACTCCTCCAATAAGATTTTGATGGCCTTAGTAGAGATTTTTTTAATATCATCTATAACCAATTTTTTTAGACTTACAAGATTATTGAAGTCAATGGTCTGATACTTGAGTGTTTTATCTTGCAACACGAGAGTGTATAGAGAAAACATTTAGTTGAAGGTCACTCCCAGACTGTACAAGTGTGGCGATCCATCCTATCTGAAGGCTTTGAGCTCTAACTCTAATTCTTTTACATTTCTTCTTAGGTTGAACCAGAATCATCTATTGAGGCAAAATCTGAATTTTTTGTCAATGATGACTTGCAGCCAAAAAATCTTCATGTCACCATGAAAAACCATGTACTCCATCAGTTCAATTATCTTATGTTTTTTGAGAAAGGTAAGTCTTTTTTGTTCACAAAACATGGCAGCGTCATACAAATATTGTGAATAACTTTGTTGTCGATCCAACCCTACTCAAGCAGCAGCCTGCTCCACATTCACAGTCAATGACAAGGTACACAAATCTTCTTGATTCTTTAGCCAAGGTAAGTTTGTAGCTTGCTTAGTAGGAATGGATGAGACTATCTTGGCAACAACTTCCCTGGGAAGACCGTCTAGTAGGCTTGGTGCAGCCTAGGCTATTGCCTACATTATCTTCTCTACATTCAACCTTTTGAATTTGAATACAGCCATAGTTTTGCAAATGGGATATGGGGCCATAGTGATTCCTATATGATTAGAGAAAAATGAACAAAAATAGGCATATAAGAATGGATGGAGGACGAATGGAAACATAGATAATAAATGTATTTTATTGATGTTTAAAAGGGAAGACAGGAATCCCACATCCTTACAACTCTATGGGGCTAAGACATGGAATGAAACCAAACAAGGAAAGCAAAATACCCTAATGATAAACTAATTTTGTCATCTTGCATGCTCCTTCTTGTTTTTCTTCTTAGTCTTTTTGTTAGAAGCCATCCTCTTTTGTCCAAGTCTTGTAGTATTATGTTGGCCAATTATCTACCCTAGCAAGAGGTTCAAGTGATCCATCTTACTTTGCTCCTAGATCTTTGTAAGATTTGTAGATCATACTAATCATCATGTGTAACCCTTGGAGGGCTTCACTGAATTGCTTGTACATCAGGTGATCTATGAGAGGTGCAAGGTGGATTTTAATCCCGTTTTGTAAAAGGTAGGTCTCTTCCACTCAACTTGATTTACATGTGTTTCTGATTCCTCCAAATAGATCTCTTCACTGTAACATATACTAGAAGCTGGATATCGTAAAACCTAGGGATCATAGGTTTCAGTAACATTTCTTTAGGGTTCTCAACTAGTATTTTGGTGATTATTTTGCCGTGGTTTCATTTTATACACTTGTATAAAATGATGGGTATGGCATTTGCTTTGCGGATTCATAGAAGAAGACAGAATGCACTATGTAATTGATCCAAAGGTATAAGTAAATCTTGTCTTTCATGTTTGTCCACTTCAATCAAATCTGAAAATCACCTTATCATCTAGAGTGTAATCTTCTATTTTGAGGCCCAAGGCTTTAGTCATCATATCACCTGACATGCACGTACTACAATATATAATGCATTATTGTGTAACTGGTTTGGCTTGGGCTAATATCCTGAGAGAAGGTGATGGGGCCATTGGTCATCATTGAATTTACTATTTGTGCAAGTGTCTCGGGAGCAGTGCTTTATTTAGCTTAATTCTTACCAATAGTTCTTATAGTCCCTAGCGGTTCCCTATAGAAACATTTATCAATTATAGTACTAATACACTGAGAAGGGCATTGAGAACTTTACTTTCCACTTTTTCTTTAGTTGCTTGGAAGCATTCGAGCTATTTGGCCATTTGCTTGTCTGCTTTATGGCGATCCTCTTGGATTGTAAATCAGCTTGGAAATGGGTTTCGGCTGATTGGCCTGGAGACCAAGTGTTGTTTTTTGCATGTTCAGAGCTTGGATAATGTTTGGTGTGGCTAGCTTATAATGACCACTATTGCTATCATTTCTTTATGAGTGCATGGCTGGATGTGGCTTTGGTATCAATGAGAACATGCCAATTGCATTCATTTCTTTAGTTTCAGACTTAGGAAAAGGATCATTTATTACCTTTGGGGCATCTACTTCTAGCACTATGATTCATTTGTCAACACAGTTATGAAGAACGTGCTTAAAACTTATCCCATCATTTGTGATGTTCCAAGGCTCTTTGAAACTTGGAGAACTGGTCTCAATGTTTTCCTTTCATTTCTAGATGATCAGCCACCTTGGGTAACTGGCATAAATTTTGCTTTAAGAGTAATTCCAAGAATTATTCTTTGCCTTGCTCAATAGGAATAAATTTTTTATCCTTGTTCCAATATATGGCCTTTTTGAAGTTTGTGCCTCCTATTATGTCCCTTTGAGTGTCTTTAATTTGTACTTTATTGACACTGGCTCAATCTGCAGCTTTGGGGCCCTGTGGTGAAAGTGTTACCAGTCTTTATAGTGAAAATGGCATGGGCCTGAGATTTTCTTGGTTTCTTATCTTCTTTCTTGCTTGACTATTGATTGGTCTATGCTTTAGATGGAGCCTTACATCCTCTTTAAATTCTCTGAGTATTGTGGTGAGTGCGTGAACTTCGGGCATAGGGGTTCCGAGTTTCAACTAGTTGTATGCCACCTTTAAATGTAATCTCGAACTAATTCTCCTGATTCTTAACAAAGAGCCATGAGAGTAACTAACATCGAAACTACTCAGAGATTGACTTCATATTTTTTAATGAAAGCATTGTCCACTTCATCAAAGTACTTAATTTGAGTTGGGTCAATAGTTTTCAAATACCATTGAGTGGCTTTTCCTTCTAGGCTCTTGGGAAAGCAAATAAAGAGAACATTGTTGCTATCACAGAATTTGCCACATTCAGCAAAAAAAGATTTTAAGATGGGTATGAGAATTTTCAGCTCCTTTGAATTTGCTGACGTTTATAGGAAGCCCTTCTAGATCCTCATCATCCAGGCCCTCACAGAAGTCCTTCCTGTGGGGTTTTCTAGTACTCCACCAATAGTATTGTCAGCACTGCGATGGTTACATCCTCCTTCATTACTTCTTCGCTCCCTTGTAACATTATTATCATTATTTACAGTATCTCTTGCTTGAAAGCCTTCAGGATCATTGTTTCTATGAGTATTATGATCTTTTATGCTTAGTTCTTGCATCATTTACTCAATCATTTGCCTAATGGCTGCTAAGAGTATCATATTAACTTCTCTTGTTCCATTTACTTCTTTATTTGTAGTTTCTTCATTGGCATTATCATTAGCATTGGTTCTCTTGGGAGGCATGTTGGTTTGTCAATTGTTTTGCTTTCACATATTAAAATTGTATGACAAGTTGGGAGCAATGAGAATGTGCACTGATACAAGAAGCAGACGACACATAATGAAGGAGAGAATAAAAACTAAAATATAATTTATTCAACATGTTTGGAACGTATCAATAGACTTAATAATAGTAAGAACTAAAACCAACACTACTCCACCATGTCATGTACAATCTAGACCTACAAGGTCTACCATGACCAAGACCGTCCATCTAGACTGCTGACCAATTTGCTGCTTCTAAGCCACTAGCATTCTTTCAATCTTCTAAACATTGATGTCAATTGATGATAGTAGGATCCCCTTTTGGTATGCCAAAAGAAAACAACTATATTTTGGATAACTGATCTATGCATCTCTCTAGTAGGTAGGGCATGAGAAAGAATGGTCCTGTTAGCAAGATGTCAGTCTACCGCTCATGGTTAGTGTATCTAGATACATGTTGAACTACTCTATGTATCTTAGTTCAGCTTTTGACCTAAACTGGGTTTAGAGCAGGTTCAAACCCTACGTCAGCCATGCTGGGTTTTGGTCTAGCATATAAAACACATAAAAGTTAAATTAGGTGGCTCCTAACTTAGGATATGAAAATGATGCACATTTGAAAAATGATATTTTTTTCCCCTTACACAGAAATCATGTTTTATAGGCCAAGGTGCCCACTTTGACTGTGCATAATCATAGACAACACAAAACATTAAGTTTATATGAAGTTTCGTGGAAAATGATTTGATTTTGCCCTTAGAAAAACACAATTTTCAAACATGACCAAGCTGAAAAATGTAAATGTGACGGGTGAAATGAGAAACAGATATTTTGACCTTGTTTGTGTTGAATGGATGCACTACTGCTCTCTTTGAGTGATGTTGGATCCATCAGTGCACTTGGATTGGAAATTAGAATCATGGATTGATTGGAATTTAGCTCTAAAACCAAAATCAACAATGTCCAAATTTGGACAAGGTAGAGCAGTCACGGGTAGTGACAAATTGTGTGATCTAGATATGATCTCATATAATTGAAGATGATAATACTCTGTTGAAGTGTGCTCAATCACATTGATTCAAAGAAATCATAAATCTGACTCCTAGATTGTGAGAATTTCAGCTCAAAAGTTTGAGCTTACATTGAGTGCTCTAGACATATGGGAGAAATGAGTGAAAATAAAAAATGAGCTAGACTATGATAAATTAACTTGAATAGAGCGAAAAATAGTCAGTTCTGATATTAAAGATCATGTTGTCAGCTTAGCACAAGATGACCAGCCACAAATTAAGAGAATTTCATGTGAGACACTAAAAAATAAAGCATAGAAAGTGACTCTGATATCATGACAACTATCTAGAGCTCAAATCAGGATGAGTGAGTGGAAAGTAATTTTGATAATACTCTCCTATTACTAAAAAGATTTTATGTGATCTATGCGGAGATTGATGAGGTATCATTGCTGACAATTTAGTAAATCACTGACCAAATGAGTTCATTTTATTTTAAAGGAGGGAAATTAAAGGTTTATAATGGCTTTGGAAATTGGGGGTATGACTCAAAAATAGTATGTTGACACTAAGAAAGTTTTGAAGATGAAGTTGCTGAGATCAACATGTGTTTATGGTGTGAAACAATTGCTAAAACAGCAGAAATAGGCCACTTCAGCATAATTTGACCAAAAGTGAGCTAGAAAATGGGATGTGGAAGCTCGTGATTTTCAAATATGAATATTAATTGGATTAATAAAACATAGATAGGTGTGATCATAAAATTGACTTCCATAGTTGTTCATAAAATTAGAAAAAATGTAAGGCAAATAAAGTGTGATCAGGGGTAACATGGTCATTTTTTACTAACAATAGATAGGTGATCTAGGTCCATCTACTCAGCATTTGGATTATGAAATCCACGTCTATGTGATGTTTGGCCTTGGTATTTGAAAAATATTTAAGTAAAAATCAGTAGAAAATCTCTATTAAAAATAGACAAAATAATCATTTTGGTAGTGAAAATGTTAGGATGCCTACACCATGACTTTTATATCTTCTTAAGAGAAGAAAAATTTCTAATTGTTGTTTAGGGTAATCGAAAATAAAGGTCTCAATAAGACTATGATATTAGTCATGGGGCAGAATCAACTGAAATTGAGGAAAAGAAAGTTCAGAAAATGTCATTAACTTTGATAACCAAGTGGGTATAGGGATGTAGCAAGAATTTGTTTGAGAACAATGATCTAAGTAAGTCTAAGTGAAGTAGACGAGATGTGATGAAATGAGTGTTAAGAGGTGGCCTTGAGACAAGTATGGCCATTCCTCCAGGACAAAACTCAAGAGTACCAGATGGGTGTAAAGCTTAATGTGTTTCCACTCTACAAAGTTATGTGACCTATGAAATTTTGTCTTGTCATACTACTTAAGCATGTTGAACTTGAGCAAGTAAGAACATGGGTGTTCTACAACCCGAAGGCTAACTATTTTTGGGAGTTAGTGCAAAGCTTGTATGGCATAAAACTGCATACGACAACGACAATGTTATGTACAATCACCAAAGTAGCAGAGCTTTGTAGTAGCCTTTGGGTAGTAAGGTATTTCCCTCAAAAGTGAAGATTGACCTGATAAAAGAAAGAAAAAAGAAAAAGAAAAAGAAAAAATCAAGTACTGAAAGAAAAGATACAAAGCAGCCAACCAAGAAATCAGAAGAAAAATAAACAGCAAAAGAAAGTTGAAAATTTGAAAAAAAAAGAAGAAAAAAAAAGTGTTCATAGAATGATACTTCGGTGCATGGAACTTGTGCTTCAGCAAAGGGAACTTGTGAATTGGCATATATAACTCATATTTAGATATATGGAAGTCGTGCTTCTATGAAAGGAACTCATAATTCAGCACAAGAACTTCTAATATGACACTCAAACTTTGCACTTTTGTGCTCAGATCTTGTGCATCAGTGCACAGAGATTTTAAAATTTTCAAAGCTTTCAAGACTTTTGTTTTGTGAGATGAACTTTTAGATTTGGAGCTTTTTAACTTAAAGATAACATTTGATGATGAAACCATCATATGACTTTCAAATGTTTTCTCCTAAAAGGGCGACATTGTGACTTCAATATTTTCTCGGGAGAAGAATAATTCCTAATTGTTTTGAAGGCAATTGAATGAGAAGATGTCAATGAACCTGTGATATCAACTATGAAGAGAAGTCCAATGAAACTAACTAAATCAAAGTTTTAGAAATGTCAATGACTTTGACAACCAACTGGTTGTAGGGTCCTAGTATCAATCTGTAAGGAAAGGATGATCTAAACTAGTTCAAGCAAATCAGGCAAGACATAACAAAATGAGGGTTGAGAGGTGGGCTCAGGGCAAACATAATTGTTCTCTGTATCATCACTCAACAACACTAAATGAGAATAAAGAATGATTTTTATCCACTCTATGAAGTGATGCAACCCATAAATGACGATACCCACAACCATTCATTTTGTACAAACATGGTGCAATCTATGTGATGCATGCATAGTGTATCTGGTTTGCTTTTGTAATTGGTGAATAGAACAACCTGTCCTATGACACAATATAAAAGCAGCTAGTGTAATTGATGCATGGCTCGACCTATCCTATGCTTATATATGCTATACTCTATTAGAGTGATGCATCAGTGGGTGTACTGTACAAAAAACACAATATCCCATAGCCAAAACATAAATATTGATACATCATAACATGATAACTATACAAAATGGCAATACTTTACAAGGCCATATGTACACAAAACATGTTCATGACCAAAACTGGGCAAGGACTAGTGTCGGTCATACTGCCCAAGGATCACCTTCTATCCCGACATTATTACAATCTTGAGGCATCATCCTCCTTAGGGTGAGTACGTGAAAACAAACATCAACAAGCATCAAAGACAACTATGAGTAAGGCATATCCCTAAGGTCCACACATACATCATCCAATCAAACATAAATAGCATAGGTATAATAGAAATGCACGAGGTTTTCCAGCTTAGCAATAAATAGCATTTTAATGGAACCTATAGCTCCACAACACCATTGTATAGCTTACGGTCATCATACACAACAACTGAGTCACTAGGAATAGTAAAACTTGGGATAACCTTGTTGTAACTCCCAACTAGGCTGAGCTCAGCTATAGCTTCTGTTGTACCACATCTCGTACTTTATATGGAGATGGACTCCTTGCTAGAGCCCTGGTGAGGAGTACTTCACAATATGCTTCATTCTCGATGAGTTTGTTCTCGAAACCTAAGACCCTGCAATACCAACCCAACCCTTTTTAGAATGGGCTTGACTGATATCCAGGTATGGTACATTTACGCTAAATCTGGCCGAGGCCATAGCTCTACGTCCACCTTATACTTAGATTTGCAACATTAGATCATCAATTAGAAACCACTAAAACAAAACAGCACATCAAGGTCACATAAACTCAACATGGTACACAATTAGACTTGTATGCTTGAAAATACAACCACGTAGCCACAGCTAACCTGTCTATCTAAACATATGCAGCCCATCAGGCCTCTTAGAAAGGTCAACCTCACTTATATATCATAATTGCGCCAACCACAACTTTAGCCTCCACTTATCATATATCCCAAGTACACCTACATAAGATATCATAAGAGACATGTATACATAGCATGTAAGAAACTCAAAACAAGTCTTGCAACAAATATAACCCAATTCCTGCCCTCTCTACCATCTTTCGACACATAGAATGTGTCTGTGAGGTAAACTTCTCAAACAACAAGCCCCAAATTGCTATTTCATAAACTAGCCAGTTTGGGGTTTGTATAATCACCTCCACTACATTGTTTCTTGTCAAATAAATGATAGCAATTTGTATAGCACTAGAAAAAGGCACAATTTCTATGCAGTGCAAAATTATGCATTAAATGAATCAAAATCAATACTGAGAGCAAAAAGGAAACCCCAGGGCACCATACCTGAAATAACTCTAATATTTAATGATTTAAGAGCCCAAAGACTCTCAGATGAGTATTCTTGAGCTCACTGATTTCTCCTGCTCCCTTGGCCAAAACTCTCTCTCTCCCCCTCTCTCTCTCTCTCCCTCTCTCTCTCTCCCTCTCTCTCTCTCTCTCCCTCCCTCTCTCTCTCTCTCTTTCTCTCCTCTCTTTCTCTCAGAGTGTGTGATGGGGGTCAAGCAATTTTTATCCACGATTTTAAGCTTTTCCCATTTAAGCTCCAAGGTTTTTAGTAGCCTTTAATTATGGAATAGTTCAAATTAATCTCAGATTAATTAAGGTTAATCTATACTTAATGATACTTACGTGTATGTTAATCTTGTTTGATCACTAATCCCCTGATTAACCAAATTACTAATCCACATACTATCTTGCATTAATTTTCTTAAGAGTACCCGACATTTGCAGATAAGTAGCTCACCAATTATTAAAAATTGAATTTAAGTTTTTCATAATTCTCTAATGAACTCAAAGTTCTATGGACCAGTTCTTCACCTCCCACAATCCAGTTTTGGCATGGTTAGTATCGTTGAAGAGCTGATCATGAGCTCTATACATCTATACTAGTCTCATCTATAGACTCCAATTCACATGAAAGTTGACCTCTACAACTATCAACTTATACAAGTAGCTTAAGAATATAAAGGTATGGGCTCAAAAAGTACCCACATTCTAGGGCATTTTATTTCCTATTCCCTTGGAAAATTGGTCTACGAAATTTTCTAAGGATGAGCAAATAGTTGAGGGTATCATACTGCATTGAGGGTATCATGACTGCATCTCGACCTTAGGTTTGCATGTGCACTGTGCCACTCCATGATGCTGCCATTTGGCTTTAACAATTGGGATTGTCTTCATTCTTGTTCTTGCTCATCCACAATACCCAAGGGCTTTTCCTCCTAGGAAAGATTATCCTCCACCTCGAATTCCTCTCTAGAATATCAAAATGTCCAATATATTGTGGATTGAGCTTGTCCTTTTTACCAAATATGAAAACGCCCTTCATTGCGAAACTCTCAAGAAAATATGGTCCCCTTCCTCAGCCAAAGATGTATGACCTCCATTTTTTAATGCATTTATTAAAAGCTTTTATGTTTATTTACCCAGAATTACGTTGCTCACCTATAAGAGTTTGGATGCTCAGAAGTAGAGCACAAAGCATGCTTCATGTACGTTCGATCAGAATGAGAAACAAACATGTATATTGCAAATTATAATAAATTTATCTTAGGGGGCATGAAGGGAATTTTTGAAATTGTCAAGGGTAAAATTAGAATTGTAGATTGGAATTTCAGAAATTGACATGGAAATTTTGGTCGAAGTAAAAGATTAGATTCTAAGCACTGATTAAGCTAAACATGTTTTATAGCTAAACAAGATTAATTAAAGTTGAGCTTGATTATTAATGAAATAAGATAATAAAATATAATAATAATAATAAAATAAAATATATATTATATTACATTATCTTTAGGATAACTATTAGAGAGTGAGCACCATCCCTTTCAAGGTAGGTGCTTTAAGTGTGAAGAAAGAAAAAATAGAGGGAGAGAAGAAGGAAAAGAGAGAGAGAAGTGAGAATGACAAAGAAGAGAGAAGGAAAAGAGAAGAGAGGGAAAGAAGAAAAGAGAACAAAGAGATAACATACTTGTGATGGAGCAAAGACCATGTGGATGACCAGTAGCTCATGTAGGTCACCCTATGCATAGCTGTATAGTTTTAAATTTTTTAAATTAGTCTTTATTTTGTTAAAAACAAGGAAAATGCGATTCTTCAAGTCATACTGTATCCATTTGCATTTATTAATGCATATTCAGATTCCTCACTATCTCTAAAGCATGTCTACAGAAATGGAGTTTAATTTTGACAATCAGATTATTGTTTACCTAGTGTGCTTATGTAGGGACATTTTCATAGTTTTAAGTGAATAGTCCAGCCTATGAGGACGCATGTCGTACCATCAACTCATTTCGTTAAGTTGATTCCAATGGTACCACCCAACCATTAGGGCCTGTTGAAACATATTAGATGGGTCTCGGGACTGGGTCTGGATCCATACCTGATCCATCGTGTAGCCCTTGTTGGGCCTTACTTAAAGATTGTAACCCTAATTTTGTGAGAGTTAATGAAATCTTAAGAGAGAGAGAGTCTGGTTGCTAGTGAGCACCAGTTCCTCCTCATCTGTGGTTTTTCCCTTCTTATTGAGGGTTTTTCCACGTTACATCGTGCTCATCGTATTCCTTTTTCCTATTTTTCGTGTTTCTACATGGTATCAGAGCCAACGAGTTTGGGAAATTTTTTCGCGATCGTGAAGTTCTAGTCCTGACCGTTCCCTCACTCGCTGCTGCTGCCGCCGCCTCCACCACTGTCGCTGCTGCGAATGCTGCTGCCGTGAAGTTTCGACATCTCACTGGCATCTCTCTGTTTTCGTTGCTATTGTCCTTTTGCCTAACACCAGTGCTGCCACCAGACATCACTGCTGCGGTATACTGCCGCTACCGGAGATTGCCGTTGTGGTATCCTGCTCCACCATCGCCCCACTCAGCATCGCCAGTTCTGCTCAGTTCTGCCTGCCAATGCTCTTCTCTCTGCTGCACGATTCTAGTCGTTACTCACCTGACGCCTCTTTTGCTTCCTGCTCTCGCTCGACAGCCCTCTGTCTCTGCACCGCCCGACGGTTCCTGTTCGTTCAGTTCAGTGTTGCCCTTTTCGTCTAGCGCTGCCTATACTCCCTCCGTCAGTGTTCTCCTATGGGATCTGCTGTAGAGTTCCAGCACCTTTGCTCACGCCAGTTGCTGTGTGCTCCTAATTGCCGTGGCTGCCCTTTGTCACTGTAGGTACCCAGCGTCTATTGTGTGGGTCAGGCGACTGTCTCCTGCTTTGTTGTTTGTGCCGCCTAGCGTCGCCGTCCTATGACACCGGGTGTTACAGCCCCTGAGACTCTTGTTGGGCTTTGGTGCTATTCCTCTTGGCATTGTTATCAGCTTTGATTTGGGTGTTGGTGCACTTTTTTGTTTCGGGAGAAATTTGGGTGTTCTATCGACGTGATGGCGGATTCCCGTATGGGAGAGTGGATCATCGAAAATGGCGCTACTCACCACATGACCGGCAATCCTAAAGTCTTTCATGGGTATAAGCTTTCGTCAGGAAAGGAACGTGTTTCTCTTGCTGATGGTTCATCTATCTCTGTGGCTAGGAAAGGGAGTCTCCCACTTTTGAACAAGTTCTTAGTCCACAGTGCTCTACATGTTCCCCATCTTCCCTTGAACCTCTTGTCGGTTAGCAAGTTCACGAAAGAGTTGAATTGTGAACTTATCTTTTTTGTTGATCACTGTGTTATGCAGGACTTGGTGATAGGGAAGAGGATTGGGATTGGTCTAACTTCTAACGGGCTATATCGTTTACCTATGCGTACTGCTCAGGCTCTCATGACGGTAGTCAGTCAAGCAACGAAGAACAGAGAGGACTCCCTTCAGTTGATTCTACGTTGGCATGAGCGCCTTGGACACCTACCTTTTGCACTTCTTAGACAGTTGTTTCCTGATTTATGTTCCAGGTTAGATATGACTATGGTGTCCTGTGATGTCTATCACCTGGCCAAACATGTTAGGGCTTCATACCCTTTGTCTAGCCATCGGTCTCATGCAATATTTGCCATGATTC
Organism: Nymphaea colorata; assembly: GCF_008831285.2. Classification (NCBI taxonomy): domain Eukaryota; kingdom Viridiplantae; phylum Streptophyta; class Magnoliopsida; order Nymphaeales; family Nymphaeaceae; genus Nymphaea; species Nymphaea colorata. The sequence continues at coordinate 11,398,159 of NC_045138.2, read as the reverse complement.
ATTATGATATGTGGGGGCCTTCACGGATTCCTTCTTGTCATGGTTTTCAGTATTTTATCACCTTTATAGATGATTGTTCTCGTAACACTATTGTCTACTTGTTGAAAAACCGTAGTAAAGTTCTTACTGTCATAGAGACTTTCATTGCTTATGTGGAAACTCAATATGGAGCATCTGTTAAGGCCTTTTGATCTGACAATGCTCGTGAGTATATGTGTCAGTCTGTTGATAGCTTCTTTCGAAAAAAGGGAATTGTTCAAGAGACTTCATGTAGTTATACTCCTCCTCAAAATGGAGTTGCTGAACGAAAGAATCGTCAGTTATTGAATATGACTCTGGCTCTTCTTTTTCAATGTCATGTTCCAAAAAGGTATTGGGAGGATGCTGTGTTGACCAGTGCGTATCTTATAAACCGTTGCCTAGTCGTGTGTTGAATGGGTAGACGCCTCACTCTATGTTACCGGGGAGTCGTGAACCTTTATCTCTTCCACCAAGAGTTTTTGGTTGTGTTTGCTTTATTCACAATCATAGTCCTCACATTAAAAAGCTTGATCCAAGGTCTATTAAGGGCATATTTCTAGGTTATTCTCCCACTCAAAAAGGGTATAAGTGTCGGGACCCTTCCACTGGTCGTGCCTATGTTACCAAAGATGTCACTTTCCTTGAACATGCTTCCTATTTTGGTGAGAATCCTCTTCAGGGGGAGAATTCTATGTCAAAGGAAGAGTATTCTTCGAGTCAGGAAATTCTGTTTACAGATTTTTTGGACTACAGGAGTGAATCGGTTGGTCCTTCTATTGAGGTGCTTGAATAGGAGAAAAATGGAGAGTGTTCTACTGGAGCAGGTGAGGAATGCAATCATTTGTTTGGGCAAGTTTACTCTAGGCGAAGAGTATGTACTGATGAGATGACAGGTAGTGAGAATTCTACTCCCAATCCAGTTACTCCTTCCCTAGATGACCCAAGTCGTGCTCAGAAGCAACCTGTTGAAGAAGAGATTCAGACTGTTATTGCAAGTGAAGATCTTCCCATCGCCCTGCGAAAGGGTGTCAGGTCATGTACTCAACATCCTATTGGTAACTTTGTTTCATATTCTACACTGAGCAAGGACTACAAATGTTTTGTATGTTCTCTTTCTTTGGCTATAATTCCCAGGAATGTTGTTGAGGCTCAAAGTGATCCCAAGTGGACTTATGCAATGCAAGAAGATATCAATGTCTTGTAGGGAAGTTGATTTATCTTACTCTCACTAGACCTGATATTACCTTTGCTGTAAATGTGATGAGTCAGTTCATGCATACTCCCATGGATGCCTACTTGAAGGCTGTTGACAGGGTCTTGTGCTACTTGAAGAGAAATCTTGGCAAAGGTCTTTTGTATGTCAAGCAGGACACTGTTGGGATTGAAGATTATTTAGATGCAGACTGGGCAGGCTGTATCGACACTAGGAGGTCCACCTATGGCTATTGTATTTATTTGGGAGGGAATCTTACAGTGTGGAGAAGTAAAAAGCAAGATGTTTGTTCTCGTTCCAGTGTTGAAGCAAAATACAGAGCAGTGGCTATGGGAGTTTCAGAGCTTTTGTGGCTAAAAGTATTGTAGATTGATATTAGTATAAAGGTTGAAGAACCAATGAAGATGTATTGTGATAACAAGTCTGCAATCAACTTGGCCAGCAACCCTATGCTTCATGACAGAACAAAGCATGTTGAGATTGACCGACATTTCATTCGAGAGAGAATTGATGCTAAAGAACTTGTACTTCCTTACATGAGGTCTGAAGACCAAACAACTGATGTTATTGTTCTGACGAAAGCTCTATCTTCGACTTCGTTGGAGAGAAATGTATCCAAGTTGGGCATGTTTGATATGTATGCCCAACTTGAGGGGGAGTCTTGAAACATATTAGATGGGTCTCGAGACTGGGTCTGGATCCATACCCGATCCATCGTGTAGCCCTTGTTGGGCCTTACTTAAAGATTGTAACCCTAATTTTGTGAGAGTTAATGAAATCTTAAGAGAGAGAGAGTCTGGTTGCTAGTGAGCACTAGTTCCTCATCATCTGTGGTTTTTTCCCTCTTGTTGAGGGTTTTTCCATGTTACATCATATTCTTTTTTCCTATTTTTCGTGTTTCTATAGGGCCATACCATCAGACCAGCTTGGCTTGGTTGATCGACCCAAGTCAGCTATGACTGGGCTGAGCCAGCCAGGGATGGCTAGCCATGCTAAGCCAGTTTACCATGGCTAGCTGGCCATGGCCATGCCATGACCAAGCCAAGGCTTGGCCGATGCCAGGCTAGGCCAGCTAGTTCTGGGCTCAAGCCTAGACCTGAAAAACCTAGTCTGACCCTCAGCTTTTATTTTAAACACATAGTTTTGTGGTAAGTTAGGTTAACCTAACAGTCCTTAATTTGCATAAACTTGCGAACTTAGAGATCACCCATGACTTTAGGTTTGCCAGTTGTGAGCCAATCAATTGATCTTTTTAAGTTCTTGTCTTTGCATGTTTCAATTTTTATATTTAATGCTTAAATCCAATCAGATTGCTTGAAATGCATGAATCATGCTTAAAATAATTGTCATTCATATATGATGATAAAAAGATCACGTATTGATTAATAATAAGGTGAATTAGAAGCTCAGTGGAGCGACACAGATTTGAGGGTCGTGAGCAACAGTTTGCAATTGTAATTGTACGAGGATGATAGTTCTTTGTCTTGTACCAACTAAGAATACTCAATGGGAGTTGTCTGAATAATGACAAAGTTCCGTCTGTGGGCCTGGTGATTTGACCTTGAAGGTGTTGTAGTGTGCTTAGACGTGAGAAGTCTGATGAGACTCTTGTCCCAATGTCAACCTACAGCTCATGAGGGTCCAGGTTCAATAGGACAAGGCACGGTAGATGCCTTAGTTTTCTCTCTTACTCTTAGAATCTATAAGCAGAGAACATCTCATGAGAGTCGATCAGTGGAGAAGCTGACTAGAATAGTATTTTAAACAACTGAAAATTGAGTAAAAGATGACCATGGAAACAATGTAACACCCGTGATTGTACCCTATGGTTGAATTTCAACGATGACTAAATAAAGCAATGCATATTTGATATTCATCTGGTGTATATCCTCCTCTTATAATGTTGTGACATATTGTTGTCGATATGTGAACTACATCTTCACACACACATCGTTGGTGGGCCTCTCGAGTACGAGAAATCTTACTCATGTTCTGAAATTATATTGTTTTAAGGTGATTTTGGTGCACCACAATAGTGAACAAGGTTGATTTAGTAGATCTGATAGTTTTGGCTTGCAAACATCTATGTGATCGTTATTTGACTTGTTTATATATTTATGTGGTTTGTGCCTTTATAACTAGTTCAGAACAGTTGGTGGGACCTTCAATATGTAAATTATAAAGTTGGTCAAAATTGATATGAATTTTTGCACATGTATGTGATTGTTAACCACAATGGTATGTGGCACTCCATGCAATCTGACTATCCCTTCAATATATAGATCATGCAATGAATTTGTAAACCAAGTCTCCCAAATTTGTAAAAAATGAGCTGACTTAGTCAATTTATCAACTATAACCTAAATGACATCATGTTGTCTCTTAGTTTTCGATGGTCCCATAATGAAAGCCATTGTGATTGTGGAATCCCAAGAGATTGTAATAACCTACAAGAACTTTGATGTTCTGACTTATCCTGTTGATATATCTAACATCTAGCTATAAAATTAGCAATGTTAGACTTCATACCTGGCCACCAAAAAGTACATTTAACATCTTGATACATCTTGTTCTTACCAAGATAAATGATTTATCATGAGTAATGCAGCTCATCCAAAAGTCTCCTCTTTAGGGGTTTCTTTATCTGGCACCCACAATCTATGAAATTAGACTCCTCCATTCAGATCCATAGAAAAAGCCCTCTCTCCTGACTCACAATGAGTTCCCATCTGCGTATATTCTGGACTCTCCTTCTACTTCTACAAAATCATTTTTGATAAATCAGACTGAACTGAAGGCTAAAAAAAAATCACACCTCGGTTATTTGTAAATGGATGTCATATTGTCATATTCTCTATAAGTTTCCATGTGTGATGAACTAGGTTGTGAACAAGTACCTAGAATTATAACTCAACGATCCGCTACTACATTAGCTTTTTCAGGGTGATAAAAAAGTTTGAAATCATAATCCATCAGGTACTCTCTCCATTTACATTATTGAAGATTTAACTCCTTTTGTAAAAAGAGTTAAGTTAGAGATTTATGATCCATGAATACTTTAATCCACCCCATAAAGGTAATGGTGCCACGTCTTCAAGTCATGCATGACAACTTCCAACTGAAATATAGGCAATAACACACTTGTGTTGCATTAATACCCCACCATACATAAACACTAAAGCATCAATATATACTGCAAATCCTTTGTTCCTGATGATAAAGCCGAAACAGGTGTCATAGTCAACCTCTTCTTTAGTGTCTAAAAGCTCTACACACATGACTCTGAGCACACAAACTTCTCTTATTTCTTGATTAATGCAATCATGGGCAGAACTATATAGGTGAATCCCTCAATAAACCGCCTATAGTATTCTACCAACCCAAGAAAAGCTCATACTATAGGAGTCATAGGCGACTTCCACAGTTATACTGCATCTACTTTAGTTGGATCTACTGCCACTCTCTGATCATAACTAATGTAGCTCATAAATCCGACATCTTTCAGTAGAAAATTTGGCATACAATCATGAACTAGTCTAAATTGTATCTGAATGCACTGTTTATTAGGTCCATAAATACAACATGAGCATTAATAAACCCAAAAGGTAATACATGAAACTCATAATGGTCATACCAGGTTCTAAATGTAGCCTTAGACACATCTTCCTCCTTAATACATAGTTGATGACAACATGATCTCAAATTAATCTTGGAAAACATTTATGCATCTTTTAATTGATCTAGTAAATCTTCAAGAAGATAATGGGTACTTATTTTTAAGGTTACCTAGTTTAGCATACAACAATCAATAAACAGGCAAAGGGAGTCATCCTTCTTTCTCACAAATAATAATGGCACGCCCTAGAGAGACAATCTTGTGTGAATGAAACCCCTATTTATCATTTCTTGTAATTGCTTCTTCAACTCCTCCAACTTGCAATGCACCAACCTATAAGGTGCCTTCGAGAGAGGCACTATACCAAGCACCTGATCAATAGTGAAGTTAATCTCTCTAGGTGGCAGCAGCCCTAGGTATGGATTGGGGTGGCTCCACCTTTACTCCCACCAAGATTACTGTTTGCATCCCAAATTTTTATTGGTTTTGGAGTGCTTCAAAAAAATTGAGTTTTGTTTTGAAATAAGAAAAAAAAGGGACTCGCTCGTCGGTACGAGGATTGACCGTTCCCGGTGCCTTTACCGGGGGTAATCAACCCAAGGGCTATGTTCATCATTGATGCATTTCGTTTTAACTTAAAACATTTTTTTTATTTTATATGCGGTGTACAAAATATTGAAAGTTTGATGTTTCAAATTTTTGAAAAGACTCTTGAAGGGTTGCTTAAAAATGTGAAATATTTTGAGGAAAAAGTGGAATTTGTAAGTATTATTTGAAAAGCATGTGAAATCATTTTGAAATCACTTTAGTGTTCTCTTAAGACTTTAAGTAGGTTTGAGATTTTGCTCTAATTCGGTTACCACCTAACTGGAGCTTCATCCCATCTTGCTTAAGTTCTTTTGGAGAGGTGCTTGTGATCATAAGTGAAATAAAGTAGGTGAGAATGCATGGATGCATTTATCTTATATGATTGAAAGAATGTAAAACATTCCTGCCACAACATTCATGTAAAGTCATTCATACCACAACAAACATCTAAGGTTTTTCTTGTTGTATATAAGAAGGGAAAATTTTTGAAGGGGGATTGAGATTGTAGACTATCAAGCATGACTTCAGTGTTGGGTCATTACTTGGATTTTGGTTTTAATGAAGTTGGTAGATAAAAATATCATGAGAGGAGAATGTTAAAAAGAATACAAGAGATAAAACACTCTTATGAAAAGAAATAGAAAGAGATAGAGGAAGACATGCATAGATGTGTACATACCATCACATATACACATATATGAAAGCTTAAGAGAAAAAGATGTATTGATTTGAAGAAAAAGAAAAATTTTAGAGGAAAAGAAAAATATCATACGTATATATGGGTTTGAGAAATTTTATAAGAGAAGATATTTGTCTTGAAAAGTGGAATAAATATTTGAAAGAGAGGAAATAGAGCACATGTACATACGTATTCATGCACATATGAAAATTTATATAATGGAAAGTGAAAGCATAAAGAGAGAAAGATGGGGGGTCATCATGTTGGCATAGATGTATATAACATGTGTATACATCCATACCTTCACAAGATTAGAAATCAAGGAATAACTTAAAATTGCCAACTTCAAGTTTAATGTGGGCCGGAAGGGAGCTTGGACTCATACAAGAGTCTAAGCTAAGTCCCTAGGGCCATGTTAGAAGGTTTCTTTTGAAAATGTTTTGGAAAATAAGCATAGAATGTTATTATTTAGTTTGTTGTAAGGGATATATTTCTTCCACCGTTGGGTATGGAAGAAAACAAGCAACATAACGAGACACTCGTTAGGGTTTCTAATGGGATGATTAAGAAGGAAACTAGCGTAAAATGACATGCAAATGCATATTAACATGTACATTTTCGTGAAGGATTATCTCGGGTTGGACAAGTCCCAACCTCAAAAATTAATATGAAAATAAAGAGTCCCCAAACCACACTCTCATTCCCACCATACATTCACATATAAGTAGAAAACCAAACAACTTTGCATGAAAAATATATAGACAACATTCAAGGAAGGAAAAATAGAAAGAGGATGATGGAAAGTACAAGGTTCAATTAGGAGGAAGGACATGATGTAACTATGAAATGATATGTCACCTCATCTTCTCATATTCGCGGTGCACTTGAGTATAGCCTCTTGACTCTAAAATAGAGATTGAGAGCTATCTCGGCCATGGGAAAATAAAGAATATAGGAAAATAAGAGGAAGCAAAAGAACAACAAGAATGTATTAATGAAAAGAAAGAACATGATTAAAATGAAAGATCATTTCATCTTTCCATGCTCCCGGTGCACTTGAGCATAGCCTCTTGTCTCTAAAAAGAGATTGAGTGCTACCTCCTTTAGCTATAGGGAGATGAAGATGAGGATAAAATATAGAAAAAAAAACAATGTCATATTTAATAAAAGAGAAAGCATGATTCAATCATGAAATGAAAGATCATTTCATCCTTCCATGCTCCCAATGCACTTGAGCATAACCTCTTGTCTCTAAAAAGAGATTGAATGCTATCTCCTTTGGTCATGGGGAGAGGAGGAAGAGAGAAAAGAAAATAACAAGAACAAAGTTATATTGAAGAAAGGAAATAACAATAACAACAAGAATATATTCATGAATGGAAAGAATAACAACAACAAGAATACTTGAAAGAGTATGATTTAATCATAAAATAAAATATCATCTCATCTTCTCATGCTCCCGGTGCACTTGAGCATAGCCTCTTGTCTCTAAAAAGAGGTTGAGGGCTATCTCTTTTGGCCATGGGGAGACGAAGATGAGAAAAATAAAAAGAAAAAAAAAAGAAATGAAAGGGATTATGATTACATACCTCTAATGAAAAATGACCTAAGGAAGATAAACACCTTCACTTGAAATCTCCTTTGAGTAAGATGATGCATCCAAGAGCGTTGTAGCTTGCTCCAAGTTGGAGAGGAAAATAGAGAGAGGAAGAGGGAGAGAAAGAGAGCTCAAGAGAAACTCTAAGTCTTCAAGTGAGAATACACTAGAGTTTCTCCCAAGGGCCAATCTTACCCAAGAGAGGGAAAAATTGGGGGTATTTATAGAAGATTTTGGAGCCCAAACCCTAAATTTGAATTTTTTGACCTAAAAAGACTAAAATCACCCCTAAAAGGAGATTTTTTTGTCAAAAGGAAGGGCAAATTGGTCTTGTCCATCCAAAAAGACTAAAATCACCCTCTAAAAGAGATTTTTTTGTCAAAAGGAAGGGCAAATTGGTCTTATCCACCCAAAAAGACTAAAATCACCCTCTAAAATGAGATTTTTTGATCAAAAGGAGGGCAAATGGGTCTTAAATGATCGATTTGGATCTAAACTTGGGTTTTGGCTCTAATTTGGATATGGAAGTTGTATTTTGGATTTAATTTGGATCTAAATTTGAGTTTCGTACTTAGATGAAACATCATAGTCTTTTTAAAAACAATTTGGGTGATTACAGATGCCCCTCTTTGTTAATAAGCCGGTGTTAGCCGTGCTTAGTGACAAAGATAAACACCACAAATTTTTCAAACAAGACATTTTCATAGAGATGTTTCAGGCTTTACCCCTTACCTAATTGAGTTGTTTGAGCTTAAATTACAGGTTTAACCCCTTACCTGCACGGGTTTGCCGATTTCAAATTCAGGTTTAACCCCCCTGAATGGGTTGCCTTGACTTGCATCACAAGTTGAACCCTTTAACTGTATGGGTTGCTTTGGCTTGTAGCACAGGTTTAACCCCTTTGTCTGCATGGGTTGCTTTGGCAAGCATTGCAGGTTTAACACCTTGCCTGCATGGTTGCCCTCATATTGCAGGTTTAACCCTTTACCTGCACGGGTTGCTCTCAAGCCCTGAGCGATAATAATATAAAAAAAATGCTCCAGTGAAATTGTCATGTTTTACGACTGGGAAGAATCTAGATTGAATAATTGATGTGGAAACACAAACGTTTGACATTGATTGGAAAATGAATACAAGAGAACTAAACATAAAATTTCTTGAGGTGAAGGGCATTAACAGGATCGGTAAGTTCCACCCCATCAGCATCAATTAGTCGGTATGAATTGTGGGGCAAAGCTTCCTCAATGACATATGGGTCTTCCCAATTTGGTGCCCACTTGCCTCGTAGTCGTCCTCTAAGGTACACCGCAGATCGTAGGACCGAATCATTCACTTTGAACTATCTCTTGATAACTGACTTAGCAAATTGTCTGGCTACCATTTGGCGATAAGCTTTAGCATGTTCAGCCGCTTTTACCCTCTTTTCATCTAGCAAATCGAGCTGCATTAGCCTTTTCTACTGATATTGAGTAAGAGAGAGCTCTATGAGAGAAGCGAACTTCAAAGCAGGTTTCAACACATGTAATGGTAGAACCACTTCTGTTCCATAGACTAGCTCTGCTGGAGTGGCATTTGTTGGAGTTCTCATAGTGGTGCGATATGCCCATAGAGCATTATGCATCTTTTCATGCCAACCTCTTCCAGTTTCTACTGTCTGTTCCAAGATGTGGATCAAGATCTTGTTTGTAGCCTCTGCTTGTCCATTGCCTTGGGGGTAATAAGGAGCTGAAAAATGGTGCGTGATGTGGTACCTGCTACACAATTGCCTCATCTTTTCATTCTTGAAATTTGTCAGATACTATATCATGAGGGACTCCAAATCTGCAAAACAGATTTTTGTGAATGAATGACACTACATGACATCCTTCCACTGTTCTGAGTGTAACGACTTCTACCCACTTGGTAAAATAATTTGTTTCAGCAAGAAAATACTTACGGCCGTTAGAAGCTGTAGGGGATATCGGTCCAACTACGTCAAAAGCCCACATTGAAAATGGCCAAGGAGATGTCATAGAATGCAAGTGAGAGGCTGGGGCATGAATCACTAGAGCATGCAGTTGGCATTCTTTGCATCTTTTGCCAAATTAGTGACAATCTTTTTGCATGGTAGGCCAATAATACCCTGCTCGAATTATTTGTTTGGTGAGGGTTTGGTAACCAACATGGCCCCCACAATCTCCTCGATGTGATTGTTCGATTATTTTCTTTGTCTCATCTTCATCAAGGCACCGAGAGTATTCAGTGCTAAATCTACGCCTGTATAATACCCCTGCTAGGATAAAGTACCTCACTGACATACATTGTATTGCTTTTTGTTCATTTTTAGGCATTTTAGCCGGGAATTCTCTGCTTTCAATGTACCTTTTGATGTCATGGTACCAAGGCGTATTCCCCCCTTGGATATGATGAACATGCGCCATCGTTTCAAAAGCAGGGTGTTCTAATATTCCAATCTCAAAAGAACGGATTGTTTCATTGGTTCGAAAAGTGATGGTCGATCCTAAGCTCGCGAGGCCATCCGCAATAGGGTTACCTTCTCTCTTTACGTGAGCCAATTGTACTTCTTCGAATTGACAGATTAAGGAGGTAGCAATTTCTTGATATGGCACCAACTTTTCATCTTTGACTTGTCATTCTTCATTCACTTGGTTTATAATAAGCTGAAAGTCACCGAAGGCATGCACTCTTTTTACTTGAAAACTCAATAAAGAACAAAGTCCTTGTATGAGGGCTTCATATTCAGCCAAGTTATGGGTACATGGAAAATCAAGTTTCAAAGAGTAGGGGATCATTTTGCTTTCTAGAGTGATGAGTAAGATGCCTATGCCTGCTCCCATCACATTTCTGGACCCATCAAAGTACATCTTCCATGTCGGAACTGTTTCCAATCTTACTACATGTTCATCTAGAAACTCATCATTTGTTCTGATTTCTTCGTACTGAGGGAAGTCTGCTAACTGATCCGTAATTGCTTGTCCTTTGATTGACTTTTGAGACACATATTCAAGATCATATTGCATCAACAGAACTTGCCATTTGGCGATACGCCCATTAAGGAATGGTTGTTCCAAGATGTACTTGAGAGGATTTAGTTTGGAGAGTATCTTGACCTCACAAGCTAATAAATAATGTCTCAACTTCTGACACATCCAAACCAATGCCAGACAAGTTTTCTCTATTGGACAGTACTTCTTTTCGTATTGAACAAAAGTCTTGCTAATGTAATAGATTGCATGTTCGATGCGACTTCCTTCCTCATATTGTGCCAAAAAGCTGCCACATGTTGACTCATTCACTGTGATGTAAAACAGCAATGGTCTACCCAACGTTGGTGGTTTTAGAATTGGTGGATTTAGAAGGTATTTCTTGATCCTTTCGAATAACTGTTGGCATTCAAAACCTCATTCAAACTTGACACCTTTTCTCAACAGCTGGTTGAATGGTTCGCATCTCATGGCCAGATTAGAAATGAATCGTCTGATGGATTGGATTCGTCCTTGCAAGCTTCGCAACTCCTTGATATTGGTAAGTAGTGGCATATCGATTATTGCCTTAGCTTTGGTAAGATTCATTTCAATTCCCTTCTTACTAACCATGAAACCCAACAGCTTGCCTGACTCAACCCCAAACACACATTTTTGAGGATTCAGGCGAAGCTTGTACTGTAAAAGCCTCTCAAATACTTGGGCAAGAGTTTCAATGTGATCTTCTCTTATCTTGGATTTGATCAATATGTCATCGATATATGCATCCATAATTTTATGCATCTGGTCATGTAAGATGGCAGCCATGGCTCTTTGATAGGTTGCTCCAGCATTCTTCAACCCAAATGGCATTACCGTGTAACAAAAAATGCCCTAGGGTGTAGTAAAAGCGGTCTTAGGTTGATCTTTGATCTGGTTATATCCCGAATATCCATCCATGAAAGAAAACATTGCATGGCCTGCAGTACTGTCTACCAATAGATCAATGTTTGGAAGAGGATAATCATCCTTCGGTGTGGCTTTGTTCAAGTTCGAAAGTCAATGCACAACCTGACTTTACCATTTTTCTTAGGGACCACCACGATGTTCGCCAATAATTCGGGATAATCAATATCACGAATGAATTTTGCCTTTAGCAAGTCCTCTAGTCCTTCTTTTATAGGGCCTTCTAGTCGAGGGTCAAGCTTGTGCAATTTTTGCTTAACCGGCTTGCAGTTAGGATTTAAAGGCAAACGATGTTCGACCAACTGGGGGTCTAAGCCTGGCATATCTTCATAAGTCCAAGCAAAAGCTTCTTGGTTACTTATAAGAAAGTCCACCAATCTTTTCTTCTCATCCACTGACAAACTGGTGCCAATTTGAAGAATTTTAGGATCTTCACTGGTTCCAATATTAATTTCTTCAATTGGATCATTAACCAAGGATGATGGATGTTCTTGTTTTTGAATCTGAGTGAATTCATGTAATTCTGACTCAGGTATTGCCATAGGTGTCATTTCACCGACTGCTTGTTCGATAAATGCTTTCTGGGGGGACTTCCGAGGAAAAAGAATAAACTGAGTCATATTGAGTTCCGACATCCTATAAAGAAGATAAAGGAAAGAGTTGGACGAAATTAAAATCGACAACAAAAGATTACTTGCATTTGCATATATATATATATATATATATATATATATATATATATATATATATATATATATATATATATATATATATATATAAAGGTTCTTACTTCATAGAATGGGTCCTCTCATGAGACCAAACAAAAAGATGTTTAAAATTACAAAATTCATGAGAGGATTTTGAAACAAAAGTGAATACTGTTAGCCCCCAAGATCTTCTTCAAATTTCTTCGTGATATCCCAGTCCTCTCATGTTCATCTGAAAAGTGATGCTAATCGGTTGCAAGATGCCATCTTCATTTTTCCCGAGGCCAGTGAATGGACGGTAGCCACATTTCAGAAGCAATTGAAAACCCTTAGGATTTTTCATGAAATGAACATTCAATGGGTATTCTTGGTAACTTGCACGATTGCTTGAAATAGTATAAGCATTCACGGATGGTTCCCCTATCTCCATGTTCTGCATCCATTCTTCTAAAGGTTTGTCCTTTGTTGTTCTTATGCTCGGTACATCCACCGGATCAATTGGCCTAGGGAGCATGGGTTGCATCAACCTCTCGACCGGATCCTCAGCACGGACAGTGATGACTGATGGACCAAAACTCCATTTCAGGCATTGATGAAGAGTGAATGGGATCCCTCATACTTGATGGATCCAAGGTCGTCCCAAAAGCAAGTTGTATGATGGTGGTGCATCTACCACGTGAAATACAATGCAATGGCTAGTATTTTCAATGAGCACATTCATGTCGAGGGTACCTTTGCTGTTCATGCCTCGGCCATCGTATCCATAGATCTTGGTATTATCGGAACGATATTTGTCTTCACGAAATCCCAAAGCTTTGGCCGTGAGATCGGGGCAAATATTTAAGCCACTTCCTCCGTCAATCAATACATGTGGCACAGTCATTCCATTGACTTGGACGACGATGTAAAGAGCATCTTCATGAAAATATCCCCATTTTGAGAGATCCTTCTCTGAAAAGGTAATTGACTGGTCCTTAGAGGGTCGAATCCAATCTCCTTCAACTATACGTTCTTCCAAGGGGAGGACTTTACCCCAGTAGCTTGAATCTTCATCTAGAGAGTCATTTGATGATTCATCATCACCGATTTGTAAGATAAAAGTCTTTGGGATTATTGGAAGTTTTTCGGATGAACCTTCTATCTTTTCATTCATCAGAGCAATAAAATCCAAAGGTTTCCCACCTTGATCTATCACCTTGACTTTATGTGAACTACTTCCACCACAAGGTCAGATGTGCTCCTGCGGATGATATGGAAGTGGAGTGCCTATGGTGATCATGGCCACTGCCACCTTCCCATGGTCAGGAAATGGATTCCTCAACACCTCAGGGACGCGATCATCACCCATCTTGAGATCTTTGTTGATGAAGTCTTGAATAATTTTTTTGAGGAAAAAATAATCCTCAGTGTCATGACCAGGGGCACAATGAATTCTTTATTTCCTCCCATCATTCTCGGAGGCTCAGATACTTTTGGCAAGACGATAGTTCCTTTGGCGAGAAGGTATTCGAGGATCTTCTCATGAGACTGACTGAGAGGAGTGAATTTTCGGTCGTAGCTCCAACCTAGGTGTTTGTTTTTCCTTTCATCGTCGTCTTTGAGAAACTGCGAGTTCTTCTTGAAACTGACCTCCTTGTCATGCTTGTAGTTGTTGCCACGAACCTTTCTAATGTCAGCATTGGCTATGAAGTGTGTGGGCAACTATGCCCTTCTTCCTTTCTTTCTATCTTCTTTGTATTTAGGAGCAATAATTCCATCAAAATCTCCTTCCTCAATTCCTTCTTCTATTGAGTTTGCTTGTTCCATCAACTCAGTAAAGGTTTTGATCGAGGCGTTGCAGATGAAACTTTTCAAGGGTTGGGCAAGATTTTTCCTGATGAGTGACAAGGCTTGTGTCTCAGAAATGGGCTCCTTCATCTTATTGCATTGAATTCTCTATTTTTGGATAAATTCTCGAGCCTTTTCTTCCTGTTTCTGACGAAGACTGCAAATGGTACTGAGGGTTGGAGCCATGGGAGCATTTTGTTCAAATCTTTCGACAAACATGTTAATCAATTTGTCAAATTCCTTCAGCTCAATTGGATTGACATTTTCTTTGTACCATTGTGCGGCAATGCCTTCAAGACTTCTTGGAAAATATTGGAACAAAGCTCTGTTATTGTTCGAATTTTGTAGTAATCATTGAAAAACGTTGAAAGATGAACATGTGGGCAAGTGGTTCCATCATATCTGATAAATTATTTGGGCAAGCCTTTCACGTCTTCGTCCCCTTCAATGCCCTGGTAGTAGTCCTCACATGAGTATGAATGTTTCCCCTTCCGCCTAAGCTCAAGATTGTTCATTCTTTTCTCCATTTTATAGAATCTGTGCTTAGTTGGACTTTCATCATCACTTGTTGCAACCAATTCTGGCTTGGTCTTTTTCTTCTTGCCCTTGATCTCCTTTACTTTTTCTTTAGAACTCTCACTGTCTGAGCTACTGCTAGTGATGTACTTCTTTGTCTTTTTGACTTTCTTGGTAGGCTTTCTCTTCTGAACTTTCAGTGGTGATAGGACTGGGTGAGCTGTTTTATATCATAATTTCTTTTCCCTTTTTTGCTTCTTTTTGTCGTCTTTTTCTTTTTGAAAGGAAGCAGTTCAGGTTTTTCTTCCTTACTAATTGCCGAATCCGAACTCAAATAATCTTCATCCTGATCTGTAGGAGAGGACTTGTTCTTCTTCTTCTTTCTTTTCTGCTTGGCTACCTTTTCATTCTCAGGTTCTGGAGTAACCATCAAGGCCTTTTGTTCTTCTTGCTCTTTCATGAATCGCTCCATGAACAAACGAAACATATGGTAAGCTTCTGGCTCGATTGTTGGTAGGCCAAGTGTTTCTGGCCAAAGTTCAGAAGATGAAGCCTCATTCTGAGGAGCTTGCTTAGCTTGCGATCTAGTTTCAACCATCTTGTTGGCTTTCAAGTATTCACCTTATGACACAAGAAAATAGAGTAATTGACAAAATGAAGGTTCATATTGCATTACAAGTTTTAAAAGTTACATCCAAAGATACTAATAAAGATGACAATGACAGAAGGAATACAAAGTTGACAACATAAAACTTTTAGGGAAGGATGGATGGTGGTCAGTTGGCATCCCACCACTCAGCATATTCCTTCTTCACCACTGGGCCTGTGAACCAAGTGTATGATATATGTGTCTTCCATTCTTGTCGAGCTACTGCAAACAATGTCGTCCATTGAGGAGAATTAAGGTCGAATTCGGGAATAGCTCCAATTGGTGCATGCACAGAGACCATCTTCTGCCTTTGAAAGAATTGCCTCATACATCTATCAGCACAATAATCAACTATGAAGTAAGGGCCCAAGAGTGTGGTATGCCCATGATGGTGGTGAGTGTATCGAGGTAGGCTCTGCCGACGATCACAATAATCCCAAATGATCTCTCCTTCATTCAATTGCTCGATCAAACGACGGTATTGCTCCAAGGTTGTCAATGATTCATCAGTGTTTCTGAATAGACTGGCTTGGGGTCCCGCATGCTTGAGGAACCATAATTGCAAAGCATATGTGCATCCTTCTATGAAGTCGGTATCTCCAATGGTAAAGCGGGTGAGTCCTCGGTAAAGGAAGGCTAAGGCTATCATTATTACTGACAAGTGTCGGTCCCTGTATGCCCCCATACTCGAAAAAGTTGGGCAATACCGACATCTAAAAGGTCGCTTTCATCGATAAAAAAACACTCCTACTGTGCAGAGCATCATACAATGTTTAATTCTCCCTATGGCTTTTCGAGGTAGGGTAGAAGGTTCAACATATGTTCCAAATTCTTCATACAAATTTTTCATGTTGATTCTTTGATTTTCATGGTTTTCTACTAAAGGCCAAGTTTTTCGTCCAGTAAAGTGAGCAATGAGGTCATTTGCATTGACCTTGGTTGGGTTCATAAGGAATTGTTTTTCCAACAGATCATTTGGGTCACAAGTTGGGGTAGGGAGGTCTATTATTTCAGTAAATTCATCTAGTAATATTGTCATTTCTCCCAATGGAAACCAAAAAGTGGAGGTCCTTAGGTTCCAACGCTCGGCGATTGCATGTACCAACTTTCCATCAACTGACTGCATTCCTTCAGTTGCCACTGTCTCTAACCCACATTCTTCAAAGTAAGAAGGAAACATCCGAGAGAACGTGGGATGCCAAGTCCGATACCATTCGGGAGCCAAAGGTTTAGACTCAAGAGAAATGTAGGTGGACCGTTCGGGACCTTCCCCAAAGAGGATGTGATCATAAGGGAATGTGACACCACGTTGAAAAGAATACATCTTGATGATGACTCTAAAAGATAAAGATTGAATTAGTGGAAAACATTGACTAGGTTGACAAAGACAATATGAGGTAGATGTGTGGAATGAGGTTGTAAATCATCACATAAGTTTTCACGCACATCAACATCTATCATGAAATAATTTTTTTTTTAGAAAATTGGGTATAGGAACCTAATTGAGATAATTTCGTGTCATGATAATTTGATATCAAGTTATGTTTATATACCTTAGCCACATGGCTTAGTACGAGCATAGATTCTTCCTTAGGCAACTAAGGGTAGAGTTCATCAACTTCTTCTTGATCACTCGTCGATATACCATAAATTACCACTCATGGTACTAACGAGGGGGCTTTTCCGCCCAAGGTGTGGCATAGTTGCAAGGCTTAGTCTTGTGCTACCGCCAAAGACCAAGCCCGGCAACATGATGACCAGGACAAATAGGTATGAGGAATTTTGAAATATGAGAAATCATAAAAGATGAGTTGTCTCTAATGCAATGTTGCCTAAGTTTGATGATTAAAATAGAAGAGCAAACATGGTTTTCAAACAACTCCTAAATTGAGAAGGGTGGTATGTGATCATAGATATATGTGAGCATGATTGATCATCCTCAATTAGTCCTATGTGCAAGAAAACAATCATAATCATCAAACAATGCAATGAAATGCCAATGGGGTCGAGGCCAAAATAGGGGACATGCTTTATCATTGGCAATGTATGAGATGTACAAGTTTGTAGAAATGCATCAATTATAATCATAGCCAAACAATGACGGGTCCCATCACGGTCGTCATCTGTTTGCATCCCAAAATTTTATTGGTTTTGGAGTGCTTCAAAAAAATTGAGTTTTGTTTTGAAATAAGAAAGAAAAGGGACTTGCCCGTCGGTACGAGGATTGACCGTTCCCGGCACCTTTACCGGGGGTAATCAACCCAAGGGCTATGTTCATCATTGATGCATTTCGTTTTAACTTAAACATTTTTTTGATTCTATATGCGGTGTAGAAAATATTGAAAGTTTTATGTTTCAAATTTTTGAAAAGACTCTTGAAGGGTTGCTTGAAAATGTGAAATGTGTTGAGGAAAAAGTGGAATTAGTAAGTATTCTTTGAAAAGCTTGTGAAATCATTTTGAAATCACTTTAGTGTTCTCTTAAGACTTTAAGTAGGTTTGAGATTTTGTTCTAATTCGGTTACCACCTAGCTAGAGCTCCATCCTATCTTGCTTAAGTTCTTTTGGAGAGGTGCTTGTGATCATAAGTAAAATAAAGTGGGTGAGAATGTATGGATGCATTTATCCTATATGATTGAAAGAATGTAAAACATTCCTACCACAATATTCATCTAAAGTCATTCCTACCACAACAAACATCTAAGGTTTTTCTTGTTGTATATAAGAAGGGAAATTTTTTGAAAGGGAATTGAGATTGTAGACCATCAAGCATGACTTCAATGTTGGGTCATTACTTGGTTTGTGGTTTTAATGAAGTTGGTAGATAAAAATATCATGATAGGAGAATGTTAAAAAGAATACAAGAGATAAAACACTCTTATGAAAAGAAAGAGAAAGAGATAGAGGAAGACATGCATAGATGTGTACATACCATCACATATACACATATATGAAAGCTTAAGAGAAAAAGATGTATTGATTTGAAGAAAAAGAGAAATTTTAGATGAAAAGAAAAATATCATACATATAAATGGGTTTGAGAAATTTTATAAGAGAAGATATTTGTCTTGAAAAGTGGAATAAATATTTTAAAGAGAGGAAATAGAGCACATGTACATACGTATTCATGCACATATGAAAATTTATAAAATGAAAAGTGAAAGCATAAAGAGAGAAAGATGGAGGGTCATCATGTTGGCATAGATGTATATAACATGTGTATACATCCATACCTTCACAATATTAGAAATCAAAGAATAACTTAAAATTATCAACTTCAAGTTTAATGTGGGCCGGAAGGGAGCTTGAACTCATACAAGAGTTAAGCAAAGTCCCTAGGGCCTTGTTAGAAGGTTTCTTTTGAAAATGTTTTGGAAAATAAGCATAGAATGTTATTATTTAGTTTGTTGTAAGGGATATATTTCTTCCACCGTTGGGTATGGAAGAAAACAAGCAACATAACGAGACACTCGTTAGGGTTTCTAATGGGATGATTAAGAAGGAAACTAGCGTAAAATGACATGCAAATGCATATTAACATGTATATTTTCGTGAAGGTTTATCTCGGGTTGGACAAGTCCCAACCTCAAAAATTAATATGAAAATAAAGAGTCCCCAAACCACACTCTTATTCCCACCATACATTCACATATAAGTAGAAAACCAAACAACTATGCATGGAAAATATATAGACAACATTCAAGGAAGGAAAAAGAGAAAGAGGATGACAGAAAGTGCAAGGTTTAATTAGGAGGGAGGACATGATGTAACTATGAAATGATATGTCACTTTATTTTCTCATGTTCGCGGTGCACTTGAGTATAGCCTCTTGATTCTAAAATAGAGATTGAGAGCTATCTCGGCCATGGAAAAATAAGGAATATAGGAAAATAAGAGGAAGCAAAAGAACAATAAGAATGTATTAATGAAAAGAAAGAACATGATTAAAATGAAAGATCATCTCATCTTTCCATGCTCCCGGTGCACTTGAGCATAGCCTCTTGAAAAGAGATTGAGTTCTACCTCCTTTAGCCATAGGGAGATGAAGATGAGGATAAAATATAGAAAAAAAACAATGTCATATTTAATAAAAGAGAAAGCATGATTCAATCATGAAATGAAAGATCATCTCATCCTTCCATGCTCCCAATGCACTTGAGCATAGCCTCTTGTCTCTAAAAAGAGATTGAGTGCTATCTCCTTTGGTCATAGGGAGAGGAGAAAGAGAGAAAAGAAAATAACAAGAACAAAGTTATATTGAAGAAAGAAAATAACAATAACAACAAGAATATATTCATGAAGGGAAAGAACAACAACAACAAGAATACTTGAAAGAGCATGATTTAATCATAAAATAAAATATCATCTAATCTTCTCATGCTCTCGGTGCACTTGAGTATAGCCTCTTGTCTCTAAAAAGAGGTTGAGGGCTATCTCCTTTGGCCATGGGGAGATGAAGATGAGAAGAGAAAATGAAAACAATCAACAAGATTGTGTTCAATAAAAAAGAATAGCATAATAATAAGAACATATTAATAAAAAATAACAACAACAAGAATACTTGAAAAAATATGATTTTAATCATAAAATAAAATATCATCTCATCTTCTCATACTCCCGGTACACTTGAGCATAGCCTCTTGTCTCTAAAAAGAGGTTGAGGGCTATCTCCTTTGGCCATGGGGAGAGGAAGATGAAAAAAAGAAAAAAAAAAAAGAAATGAAAGGGATTATGATTACATACCTCTAATGAGAAATGACCTGAGGAAGATAAACACCTTCACTTGAAATCTTCTTTGAGTGAAGCTCCAAGATGATGCCTCCAAGAGGGTTGTAGCTTGCTCCAAGTTGGATAGGAAAATGGAGAGAGGAAGAGGGAGAGAGAGAGAGCTCAAGAGAAACTCTAAGTCTTCAAGTGAGAATACACTAGAGTTTCTCCCAAGGGCCAATCTTACCCAAGAGGGGGTAAAATGGGGGGTATTTATAGAAGATTTTGGATCCAAAACCCTAAATTTGAATTTTTTGACCTAAAAAGACTAAAATCACCCTCTAAAAGGAGATTTTTTGGTCAAAAAGAAGGGCAAATGGGTCTTGTCCACCCAAAAAGACTAAAATTACCCTCTAAAAGGAGGTTTTTTGGTAAAAAGGAAAGGCAAATTGGTCTTGTCCGCCCAAAAAGACTAAAATCACCCTCTAAAAAGATATTTTTTTGGTCAAAAAGAAGGGCAAATGGGTCTTGTCTACCCAAAAAGACTAAAATCACCATCTAAAAGGAGATTTTTTGGTCAAAATGAAGGGCAAATTGGTCTTGTCTACCCAAAAAGACTAAAATCACCCTCTAAAAGAGATTTTTTGGTCAAAAGGAATGGCAAATGGGTCTTGTCCACCCAAAAAGACTAAAATCACCCTCTAAAAGAGAATTTTTTTGTCAAAAGAAAGGGCAAATTGGTATTATCCACCCAAAAATACTAAAATCACCCTCTAAAATGAGATTTTTTGGCTAAAAGGATGGGCAAATGGGTCTTAAATGATCAATTTGGATCTGAACTTGGGTTTTGGATCTAATTTGGATATGAAAGTTGTATTTTGGATTTAATTTGGATCTAAATTTGAGTTTCGTGCTTGGATGAAACATCATAATATTTTTAAAAAAAAATTGGGGTGATTACAATTACCATATGGGTAATCTCTCAGAGTGAATGCTTTGCTACACACATAGTGTAAGGGATGCCAAATGAGATGATACTTTGCATGTTTGAGCTTTGAATTCCATAAAACTTGCTTCAGAAGCATGAATAAAAACATGTTTGGCATGACAATCAATATGGACATCACACTCGTAAAGTCAATCCATACCTAGGATTACATCAAAGCCCTATTGATCAACAATGATCAACTCAACAGGACATACTACCCCTGAGATCTTAATAAGTACATCAAGCAAATACTGGATGCAATAAGTCCAAAATCCCATACTAGAGATTGCATGTAACTTATAAGTTCATCATGAATATAAAAAAAGTGGCTAGTCTATTGGAGACAAAGGAATAGGAGGCACCTTAATCAAAGAAAATGTGTACAAAGAAGGACTCCACAAGAAGAGTACCTTCAATTTGATTGTGGTAAGGAATCTGACGATCTTGGAACAAACATCCTCATCTTCGTTCTACTGGGTCATCAGGGCGCGGTGGAGGGAGAACCTTTATAGGAAAGGGGCCTTCTTCGTCTAATGCACCTTCCTCATAGGCTACAGCTTCTATGGTTGAATCTTCTACCTCTGCTCCATCATACTCTCTCAACTTAAGTAAGGAGGAATATGATCTAGTTCTTGCTTAGAGGTCCTCCCCTGCATCTACCAGCACTGCTACAGTAGAGTCGGCTTTCACTGTTGGTGCCCCTACCACTGACCCAGGTATGGTATGGATGATCGAGTCAGGAGCTTCTAGGCATTGTTGTAATCAGCCACATATGTTTCTATCATTAACCAGGTTCACTACACCACAGCACGTCAGATTGGCTGATGGCAAATTGTCACCTATTCTGAGCAGCGGGGATATCTACCTCACATCTTTGGGCACCATTACCCATGTGCTATATGCTCCTAAATTTCCTATTAATCTGTTATCTATTAAGCAATTGGCTAAAGACTTATAGTGTATAGTTATTTTTTATCCTGGTTCATGTTCTTTTCAGGACTTACAAACTAGGAAGACGATTGGTGGTGGCCATGAACGAAGGGACTCTACTTTCTCTCTACCCCAGTCAATGTTGCTGCATCATCATTCACATCGAAGCCGACTCCTTTGCAGTGGCATCTCAGACTGGGTCATCCCATTGTGTCCAAACTTCGTCGCATGTTTCCAGATATTCCTGCATCAGAGTCTTTCCTATGTGAAGCATGCCAGTTAGGCAAGCATACACATAGTAGTTTTCCATCGAGTCAGAGTCCTTTTGATCTAGTTTATGTTGATGTTTGGGGTCCAAGTCGGGTTTCTTTTCGTTCACATTTTTGGTATTACCTTGTTTTAGTTGATAATTTTACCAAAGTCAGTTGGGTATTTTTGTTATGGAAAAGGTTTGAAGTCATTTGTATTCTTCATAGATTTATCAAGGAAATAAAAACTCAGTTTGATTGCATTGTCAAAAATATTCGCACTGATGCTCTTGAATTTAAATCTTCTGTTCTACTTCAATTTTATGCCAATCATGGGATTCGACCACAACATACATATCCCCACATGTCTCAACAAAATGGTGTCGCAGAACGTAAACATCGTCAGCTTCTAAATGTGGCTCGTACCCTCATGTTACACATTCATATGCCCGCCTACTTTTGGGGTGATATTAATTCTTACAGCTTACTATCTCACCTTACTATCTCACTAACCGATTGCCCTCGTCTGCCATTCAGGAACGCATCCCCATCCAATTACTATACCCAGATAGACCATTATTTCATATACCTCTAAAAGTATTTGGATGCACCTGCTTTGCACACATCTTAGGCCCAAATAGAAACAAACTTACTGCCCAGGCTATTAAATGTTTGTTCATTGGTTATTCTGCCAATCAAAAAGGGTATCGGTGCTTTGATCCCTAGACCAAGAAAGAGATTGTCAGTGCGGATGTTACATTATTTGAGTCTCGTCGATATTTTTCCACTTCGTGTTCTACCATGTCTGAGCATCCAGTTTCTATTCCTCTTCCTATTCCTCCAATTTCACTTGAGTCTTTTCCTTCTTCTCCACTGTCGTCTTGTGATCGTTTCCGTGATCCTCCACTTGTCTATACTCGTCGTCAAAATCTCTCTTCCAACTGTCCACCAACATCTTCTCATGAGGTAAGTTCCACTGATAAGACTGACTCAAGTAGAAATGATGACTTATATGCAGATGATCTACCAATTGCCATTCGTAAGGGCCGACGACAGTGCACCATGCATTTGATCTCTAACTCTATTTCTATGAATCATTTGAGTACAAGTTTGGTGCAGTTTGATCGAGCTATGTGTAGTCACACTATCCTATCATCTCACCACCAAGCCTTGTTAGATTCTCGGTGGAAGCAAGCTATACAGGAGGAAATGGATGCTCTTCTCTCTCGGGAGACTTGGGACTTGGTGGATCCCCCACTAGATTGTGATGTTGTTGGCTCCAAATGGGTATTCACTATCAAATATCATTCTGATGGTTCCGTCAACCAATTCAAAGCACGTCTTGTTGCAAAAGGTTATACACAGACTTATGGGGTTGACTTCTTTGAGACGTTTTCACCAGTGGCAAGGTTAGGTACTATTCGCCTAATTACCTCTCTCGCAAATGGTTTATATGCAACAACCACCTGGTTTTGAACGTCAGGGGGAGTGTTTTAAGGTATGCAAACTCAAAAAGGCTATCTATGAACTTAAACAAAGTCCCCGCACATGGTTTCATAAGCTAAGTGAGATTATATTTAAGTGTGGCTTTCAAAGATCCCAACTTGATCATTCATTGTTTATCAAGCGCAGCACAGATGGTATAGTGATATTGATTGTATATGTTGATGACATTGTTATCACAGGAGAAAGTAATCAAGAGATAGCTAAGACAAAGGAGTTTTTACAGAAACACTTTGTCACAAAAGACCTTGGTCAACTCCGTTATTTTCTTGGTATTGAAGTGGCTCGTACTGGTAAAGCGGTTGTGATGTCTTAGAGGAAATATGTTCTTGATCTTTTGTAGGAAACAGAATTATTGAGGGTCAAACCTGTCACACTTCCTATGAATCCTCGGATTCATATTCATGATGATGAATCAAAGACTTTTGACTCTCGATCTTACAGATCTCTGATCGGAAAATTTTTATATTTGACCATCACTCGTCCAGACCTATGTCACAATGGTACGCCTATTTGGGTGGTGTACCCGTACCAGTACGCCGATACGTGCCGGTACATTTGGATCTGGTTTCGGGTCGAAACCAGATCCAAAGCATATCATAAGTCCATAACCTAAAAACATAAAATGAAAAATCGTGATGGCCTTTCCCCTTCCCGACTTTGGAACAACCCTCGGCGGCGAGTGCTTGCACCCTTGCAGCAACCTTGGGCAGTGGCGGCGGATGGTGGCTGGCGACGTACGGTGACCGGTGACGGACGGTGAACGGTGGTTGTGACGGACGGCGTGGCAGTGTTGAGGGTTTTGCTGGTATTCTTTTCAGTTTTCATTGATTGCATTGTTTTGTTGCTTTGCAATGGAATTTGGGCATTTTTTTCTGAAAAACAATGGGAATGCGAAGGTGACATCGGCTTCCTTCGTGGTCATCTCATCAATCTCTGGGCATCTACATCAGCAACGAAGAAGACAGGCCAATCTGTGATCCAACTACAAGTTGTTTCTTCATTCGCTGCTCTGATTCTAATCATTAGTCACCTGTGAGTTTACTGTTGTTCATTTCTTTCTTTCATTAGATTGGTGAAATATTCAGCGATTATTCTCTTGCTACTAAACGGCCCTGAAGTTCTGTTTACTACAAGGAACAGAGCATAATCGTTCTATGGTTTATCTACAATTTTTTAAAGGCTTATTCTGCAATTGATTTTGTATTTCAGTTTATTTTGTCGACCAATGTCAATAGATGAATAAACTTAAGCCAAACAATGCAACTGTTGTCACTTATGAGTAGAATCAAAAAATTTTGGTATCTATTTTGTTGTCAAGAATTGGAAGAATGATCTATGAAAGGAGTATTTTATGTTTTTTGTTTTTTTTTTATGAGTTATGAGATTATCTATGGATTCATGGAAGGAACATTTTCTTAATGTGATGATATCTTTTGTTTTTTTTTTTTGGAATTAAAAATATATAATAATATAATATATAATAGTCGCCGTACCCATATCAAGATTTATGAAAATGTCGTACCAGTACCCATACCCCCATACCCGTACCATTGTGACATAGGTCCACACATTAGCTTTGCTGTAAATAAGCTAAGCCAATTCATGAAAAAACCTTGAAAAGTTCATTGGGAGGCTACCTTAATGGTGGTAAAATACTTTAAATCAGCCCCGAGAAAGGGGTTATGGTTCAAAAAGGGAGAAAGTGCGGACATAGTAGCATATAGTGATGCTGATTATGCAGGGTCAGTAGATGACATGAGATCTACTACAGGTTTTTGCGTTTTTGTTGGAGGGAATCTTATTTCTTGGAGAAGCAAGAAACAAAATGTGGTTGCTAGATCTAGTGCTGAGTCTCAGTATAGAGTTATGGCCCAAACTGCGGTTGAAATGTCTTGGGTCAAATCAGTGCTTCTAAAATTGGGGATTTCAGTGAACCTCCCAATGAATATGTATTATGATAACAAAGCAGCAACCTATGTTGCAAATAACCCTGTTTTTCATGAGAGGACAAAGTACATTGAAGTGGATTGTCATTATGTTTGGGACTTGGTATAAGAAGAAGTCATTAACATTATTCATGTATCTTCTGAAGATCAAGCAGCTGACATATTTACTAAGGTGCTTCCCATCGGCGATTTCTAGAGAGGATGTAACAAGTTGAGCATGATTGATATCTATGCTCCAGCTTGAGGGGGAGTCCACTTTATTGTTTTCTGAAATTGATTAGAGGTTTTCTGAAATTTTAGAAAGTTGGAAGAGTCCACTTTATTGTTTTTTTATTTCTAGTGGACTAATTTTGTAAAGTTGTTAATACCCTAATCTCTTTTAATATGAGTTAGGGTTACGTGAATGAACATTAGGATGTTTCCTCTCTCTCTCTCTCTCTCTCTCTCTCTCTCTCTCTCTCTCTCTCTCTCTCTCTCTCTCGTCCCTTTCTTCCTCCAACCAATAGACAGAGAGAGAAAAGGCACAAGAATTAACTATATCATAACGTTACAGCCAGCATAGAGTAACAATAACAAAGATATAAAATTAAATTAATACTACTTATCTCACTTGATTGGTGGTGTTTAGGATCGTTGGCCTGTCTTAGGGATAGATGAGTGGTCTAATATCAACTTTTATAATGGTGCTATCGACAACCATACATTTCCTACAAACATGGTGTTACGTGTGTGATGCATGCATAGTATATGAAAATTGCCTTTGTAATTGGCAAATAACATGAGCTATTGTACAACACAATATAAAAGTAGCAAGCAGAGTTGGTGCATGGTCTGACCTGTCCTATGCAGATATGTGCTCTACTCTACGCAGAGTGAAGCGTCAGTGGATGTACTATAGAAAACACACAATAGTTTTTATGGCCAAAACATAAGTATAGATACATCATAACATGATATGCAAAATGACATCACCCAACAAGGCCATATAAACACAACCATGCCCACAACCAAAAGTAGGCAAGGATTAGTGTCAATCACACTATCAAGAATGACCATCTATCCCAATAGCATCACGATCTTGAGGCGCCGCCCTCCTCAAGGTGAGTACCAGAAACAAACATCAAGCGTTAGAGATAACTTTGAGTATAGCCTATCCCTGAGGCCCACACATACATCATCTATTCAGACATAAATAACGTAATTATAATAAGAGATACCATCACACCAAATATTTCAATTGGGCAATAAATAGCCATCACAACATAGGGTGTACATTCAAACGTATAACCCTAGGCATTGACCAACGATGTAGCTTCTTAAAGAAATATATAGCTCCGCAAGACCATTGCATAGATTATGGTCATCACACTTATAACTGAGTCCTTGGGAATAATAGAACCTAATTAACCTGCTATGACTCACAACTAGGCTAAGCTCTGCTGCAGCAACACATCTCGTACTCTATGTGGGGATAGGCTCTTAGCTAGTAGGCTAGCTGAGAAGTACTTCACAATAAGGTATGTTCTCGGCATGTCTGTCCATGGAAACCAAGCCCATGTGCTGCCACCTAACCCATTTGGGCTCAACTGATACCTAGTTGGTATGGTTCATTCATGGCAAATCTGCCCTAGGTCATCACCTTATGTTCAGCTCATGTTTTTTTCTTAACATCAAATCATTAATAAAAACCAGCAAAACAAAACAGTACATAAGACAACACATTCTCAACCTCTGTGTGTGTGTGTGTGTGTATGTGTGTGTACATCACACAATTGAGCTTGCATGCCTGAAACCATAACCACGTAGCCACAAATAAGCTTGTCTGCTTGCATGTATGCAGCCCATCAGGCCTCTTACCAAAATCCTACTCACTTGTATATCAGTCATGCCAACCGTGACTTTAGCCTCCACTTATCATATATATACAGTACACTCACATACCATATCATAAGGGGCATGTACAATTAGTATGTAACAAGACTAAAAACAAGTCATGCAATAGATATAATCTCAATTCTTGCCCTATTGGAAAAGGATGACTATGATATTTTCTAATGATACACTTTAGTGGTCAAAGGACACACATTAATGCATCTAGGGCCAGCTAATGGTTGTCTGTTCAATTAGTCTTGTAATTATGAATGTGAGGGGAAAAACAACATGATTATCACTCGGGGGTTCTCCTGCATACACAACAAATCCCAAACGAGTTAAGATGCATGGGTGCACCTCAAGAAGCCAGAAACATGTCGAGCTTACAACCAATGGTGGTGCCTAGCTACATGCGAGCTATGGCCTTGCAGGGTAGGCCACAGCTCGGCTGTGGCCAGCCAATGCCAACTATGGGTAGTCGCTGACCACTAGCAAAATGGCTTGGGCACTCAAAAACTGGTTGGGCTATATTGTCTTTCAACACATAGAATGGGTCCATGAGGTCATGTTTTGGAAAAATGAGGCAAAAAGGGCTATTTTGGAAACTAGCTGGTCGGGGATTTGTGAAATTTCTTGCACTGTACCATTTTTCATCATAAACAATAGCAATATGTACAGCACTAGAAAAAGGCATAATTCCTAGAATATAGTGTAATGCTCGTTTTATGCTTGAGGTCTGGTTGGAGTGGGTCGAGACCCAGACCCGATCTCCACGTGCAAGAGGGTCCCGACGTCGCCCTCTCCTCCCTTGTCTTTCCCTCTTATCCCTTGTTTCCCCTCTTCGTCTCTCCCTGAGCTACGACCGCAGCACAGAGAAGAAGAAGACGGTGGTGGTGCATGGCAGCAACGAGGATGGCAGCGGTGACAGCAATGACAGCGGCCGCGGCGCTTGGGTAAACACTCTCTCTCTTGTGCTATTTCCATTCTCTGCCACTCCCTTGCTCTCTCTGCCGCACGTTCTCTTTCTCTCTCTCGCCACTCTCTTTTCCCTTTCCGCTAGCTCTCTCCCACACGGTCCCTCTCCTCACTCACTCTCACCCTCGTGTTTTCTTCTCCCTTCTCACGCACTCTCATCCTCACTACCGTTTTTCCCTTTTTTTTGTTTGAACCCTCCCTCTCTCTGTCTCCCCTTTCTATCAGCACCTCTCCCTGCCCACAAGCTCCTTACTTGAGCTCTCTCTCCCCAATTTCTGATTGTTTTTTTCCTTTTCCCCAATTGAGCAATCTTCCTCATTGATTTTATCACTGTTTGATAGGATTCCAGCTTGGGGGAAATGTCCTTTTCCTCATAACAGCGATTAGACGGTGTTGGTGGTGGCGGCATTGCACGATTTTTGTCGCTTGGGGGTCGATTGAACGCTTG
Source organism: Nymphaea colorata (assembly GCF_008831285.2). Lineage (NCBI taxonomy): Eukaryota > Viridiplantae > Streptophyta > Magnoliopsida > Nymphaeales > Nymphaeaceae > Nymphaea > Nymphaea colorata. The sequence goes on along the minus strand of NC_045138.2, from coordinate 11,369,198 downwards.
AGGTGGCTGCCGAGAAGATTACAGCAGTCTAGACTATAATTTTGGGGTGAGCGAGGCTTAACCAAGCCTAAATCAACTGTTATCTTCTATTAGAGCATGCATAATTATTGTTTGAGCATACTAGAATTTATAATTTGATGATCAGGGATGCATGTTAGCGACTCTACTTTTTGAGGAAAGTTTAAGATTATGTTGGAGAAGCGATGATTCATGTATATATTAATCTTTTAAGCTTGAGGTGTTGATTTTCGAAGCAACAGGGAAGCATGGTAGAGATTGTGATGTTGTGGGAAAGATTTAGAACCATCTTAGTGAGCACGTGGCACATGCTTTTGTGAACGGGTGTATCTTGGAGTTATTTGGGGAAAACATACGTAAGTTAGATATGACTTTGGGGTTGATGCCTCTACTAAAGAAAGCAAATGAGAAGTCGGTTGTGATGGATTGATCGAAACAGTGAATCTTGACGTTTGGTGGCAACATCAAGAGGTTAGGAGGAGGGCTATTGGAGGGCTTGTAGGTCGACATTACCCGTCGACACCTTCTTGAGGCGATGACATGTGCCTCAATGATCTTGTTTTATGTTTGTTTGGATCGTAAACGTAACTAGTAGAAATCTTATCTTTGCTTATGTCTGTAGGTAAATCGGGCACGTCCTGTCGACCTTGAGCAACCAGATTCAAAGCTCGAGACATTTTGAAGAGTTTTGAGGGCGCGCGACAGGTATGACAGCATTCCAGGCAAATCCCTGCCTGGTTAAATGTGTGAATGTGTGTTCATAGGATCGTGGGATCTTAGGATTGTGATGTGATTGATGAATTGTTTTGTGAACAAATGTATGTATGCATGCAAATGGTTTGATACATGATATGATTTGTTTTGAAAGGCTATTAGAAGCATGTTTTGAAATGTTATGCATTTGCATGTGCATGCTATAATTGATAACTATTTAGGACAGATGAGGTGGGGTATCGAGTCGAGTGTCTCCTCGACCCCAATTGTGCATTAGAAAGCATCGTAGAATGATAACTGTATAGGACAGCTACGAACCAATCACAGATCGAGACTACTCTTTGTGGTTTGGCTAAGTTTTTCAAAGAGGTGATTGGTGTGACAATTGATGTGACTGATGTGATAATTGATGTGACTGATGTGATAATTGATGTGAAGGTTGTGCTTTGTTGCATACATATTGTCGCAGGCAATGATGCAAATGAATGAATTGGAGGGTAATTGTACCCGTATTGTATGACAGCTAGCTATGACTGTTAATGTTATATGTAGACCTCGTGTGGAGGCAATTGTAGGTGTGGGTGCACTCGTGAAGTGAACCAACCTCATGAGCTAGCTAATCATTTTATGAATGTGCAATTGAAATGAGAATAATGAAAGAATAAGAGATGAGAGACCAGTGGGTTGTGGCAATGTGTTTGGGAGACGTCTCGCTTTCACCACTGGTCTCGCCTGTTCGGAGCGCAGGCGGTGCAAGGCCCTAGGGTACTGTTGTGTGTTGTGTGTTGTGCTTGGACCGTTGGGCTCCCGCCTTCCCAACCTGGGTGTCCTAGGGAAGGCTGAGTATCTCTCCTTGAAATTCACACATCCATAGATGAGTGATCTACCGCTGCAGCGGGTGAATGGATCCATACTGTTATGGACCACCACGGGGGTTGTCTCTCGACTGTAGGCCGCCCGCGGTGTGCATGTGCCTGTGTTTGCTCCCACAGAAACTATCAATAAGTTAATGAAATGAAAAGTAGATGAATGAAATGTATATGATTGATGTGCATGTGAATGATATGAATGAAATTATATGTTTAAGCATGTCTTGCATGTTATTGAAATTGTGTTACTGTGCCCCTTGAATGACCTTTACATGTCGTGGTCTATGTTAGTGTTTTTCTTGGTAAATGATGTGGCCATGCCCTGACACAACATGATGATATATTGTTTTTATGATTGTTCTCATATTTGGGCCCTACCTAAGTGGGTTTGGAATTTCCTGGCTTGTTGCCATACTGCGAAGGCTAAGCCTTCTGTTGTTTCTTTTTTTGAGGTTTTGGTGGACTAGGGGCAGCAGGTTGAGCGGATGGCTTCACTCACGTCCTACTGGGGAGGTTTTGGATCTTTTGTAGTGCCAGCGCATCTTCTTTTGATTGTATTGATGTCTTGTTTTTGTTAGACATCAATTATATGTTTTGGGGTTTTGTCATACACTTAGATGTGATTGTGTATGAATCAAAGTTGTTGTATGAATGAAAGTTCGCCCCATTGTTTTGAATGACAGCTCCCTCTTTTGAATTGTTGTGTCGTCACACTTCAATGCTTTATGTTAGGAAAAAAAATGTGTTTGAGGGTCAAAAAGGTTGGGTGTGTGACATATAGTCCAAAATTACACAATAAACAAATGAAAATCAATTCTAAAAGCAAAAAGGGAAACCCCATTGACACCATACCTGAAATAAACTCTGATTTTAATGATTCAACTGCCCAACAACTATCACGACTATTCCTAAGGTCACTGGTCCTCCCTCGGCCAAAACCCCTCTTCCTAATTCTCTCTCTCCCCCCTCTCTCTCCCCTCTCCTTCTCTTTCTCTCTCTCTCCTCTCCCTCTCTTTCTCTCTCTCTCTCCTCTCCCTTTCTCTCTCCCTTTCTCGAGATGTGGGATGGAAAACTCGAGCCAATCTTTATCTCATTTTTTAAAATCTTTATTCATGATTTTAAACTTTGGCTAGATCAGAAAGAAAGAAAAAGGCAAAAGTAAAGTAAAGAAAGCAAATCAAAGAGTATTGGATTGAAGAACAAAGATAGGTTGGATCCCAAGTTTCCCTATAGGGACTGCAACTTCTCTTGCAACTACAAAGCATCAGGTTAATGGTTGCTCCTTTTATGAGATTTCCTATGAAATCAAAATTAATTGCTCTAAGCTCATGTCATGGAAATGGACATTTATTCTAGAAAGCTTGGTAACCTTGATCAGAGAAACTCTACCGCTTAAAGGATATTGAATAACAAAGGCTGTCCCTCTTGGATACTAAATTTGAAATATGTGAAGCTTCAACATCATGTGATGAACTTTTCAAAGAGCTTTGATGGGGCTCATTTCTACTAGCATCTTTTATTTTGAACAATGTTTGATCAACATTTTGGAGCAAGAAACTTTCACAACGTTAAACCTAGTTACCAAACTAGTCCATCTTTTATTTTTTCTTAAGTACAGCAAGATCTAATTCTCATAGTTCATGATCTAAACGTCACATAAATGTTTTCAAACCATGAACTTTCTCTTACACGGGGGGCATTTCTTTCGAAAATTTGGTGTGTTCTCTGTCACTAAACCCATTTTTTTCATTAATTTAGTAACACTTTTAAACATCCATAATTTTTCCTTGGCCAAATTACCATTTTACCTCTCATTGTTTTGATTTTGAACTCAGTTTTCTTAATACTTTCTGATCTGGATGGCCTTAAGCCCGAACTAGGTCTAAATTCATCCTAACAGCTATAACATTAAAAATCTCTAGCCTGCTTGGATATTGCCCCTTGTCAAATGATATTTTTGTCCCAAATTAGAAAGCCTCAAGAATAGTGAGAATTGCCTATAACCAGTTTGATTAGGATATTTCTCACCTTTACAAGTCTTAAGGAGTCATTAGAGTTAGCTTGTTAGCCTTGCACAACCAATCTATTGGTGGATGGACACCACCCCTTTTTTGAGAAATCAGATCAAACAAGCACAAAGAATTACAAAGAATAGAACAATCAAAAGGACAAGAAATAGAGAAGAACTGCTGCTACTTCAGCAGCAATGTCTGAAGAGTTCAAAACAACGCATGAAGCAAAATCTTCAACCCTTTGAAGGCCATTGTGTTATCACAGCCTCCCTTCCAAGCAAGCTTATTAGCCTTCACTTAGCACAAAACAACTCATTCTAACCCACAGCAGCTCACTAAACCAAATTACTTACCAATTATAATCATAGTGATATTGTCAAACCTGACCAAGCTCAAATTAGCATCTCAGTGCAACTAACTTACAACCAGTTACTTTGAATTGCATTATCTATATTTCAGTTCCAAACCAAGATGTTTGATTACATTGTCAGTGTCTCACCTATTTGGTATGATTCGAGCCCAATTTCAGCTCAATCAAAACTAGTCAACTCATACTAAGCTAAGATCATGTTCTTCAATGCTTTATCTAAGTATTTTTAGCTCATTCAAATTTATTCTTCCTGGATTGAGTTCAATTCCACTTATATAGTTTCACTAAGGGTTGTCTAGTTCTGAACATCCCATTCAATGTGCAACTCAACTTTTGAGTTCAATTCTAATCAATCATGACATCAATTTTACAATTTCTTCATCAATTTTGGATCAAATACACTTTACCAGAGTATTTCTAATGTTGGTTGGGATTGTAATGCCCTAAATCGTGTTTTCTAAGAATGTCCATGTTGCATGCGTATAGAGTCATTTACATACCAGTCAACATAGAAAAATGTAATTTTGAAGCGACAACTGATGGAATTTTGAATTGAAACTTGGCATGTGCTAGATCTAGAGCTAACCCAAGATGTAGTGTGTTCAGTTTGACCACACAACACATAGAACCTGGTTTTTGCACCAATGCTAAAATTGTCATTTTTCAATGTGCACATTATATCTACATAAACCTTCCTTCCTTGCCATAAAAACCAAAATATAGGTTGTGCATGAACTTAGGGACACAGAACTAAACCTAAAAGGTACACACCCATGCTAAACTGGATTTGACCTCGTGGTCAACTTGGCTTGAGTCTAGCTTAGTAGCACCTGTGCCTACTCAAACCTACACTGAATTTAGGAGCTGACTTGGTCAAGTCCACCATGAACTGAACCCACTAGAGCCCACCTAGCCTAGACTGAGCCTAACCAAGCACACCATATTAGAGCTGCATTCTTCCAAATCTAGAGATTTGAAATCATACTCATATGCACATCAAGTTACATATCCATGATTTATTTTCTAGAACTTTCTATGCATTTAAAGCATCCTTTACATTTCAGAACTGTATCTTGATATGAGGTCTAGATACATTGGATATAGACACCTAGGATTTGGCACCAAAATATGCCTCATATTGTTTGCATCATATGGTTTCTACATTGAATTTCTCTTAATGCCATTCATTTCTAAATCAGTTGAAGTAAATTAACTTTTTTGAACTTTTCAGCACTCTAAGTAGATCATCTTTCAACTGACAAAACTTGTTTTGATAGAGAATTGAGCATGGAATGTTCAAAACACTACTGCAACATAGTTTATGTGCTATTGAATAAAGTTTTGAGCTGAATATTGCATTCCATGAAGAGAACAAATTGAGCAGAAAAAAAAAGGAACGAAGAAGACACTCCAAGGCATGACCCAAGAGCTGCGGATTAAGTATAAGAGCTTGGTTAAAGACGGTTGCAGTACTCAGCTAGCTAGGCTCAGAGGAGAAGTAAAGTTTTTAAAAGAGTTTGTGTTAAGGTTTTGTCTCCAAATGTAGTAGTACTCAACCAAGACTTCTTGTCAAGCTCATGTGTGTTGGATAGGGGTCGTGGTCCAAGCCCAGCTAGGTCTTCCAGTTAGGTGATTTCTCATCTTTTCTTCTTCGTTTTTTGTTTTTATTTTATGCTTTCTTAAGAGTAGCTTTTTTTTTCTTAGCATGTTTAGAGTAGTTTTCCTTTCTATTTTAGGATAGTTTATTCCTGCTTTATATTCACATATCCATGATGGTTTGTTTTCTTATACATGCAACAGAGTAGCTTATATACTGCTTTACCAGATAGACTTAATTTTATGTCTTCGGGCGGGGCCATGGATGTCAGGTATGTCTTCCTCTCCTTTCTCTTTTTCATTTCAGTTCTTATATTCTAGTTCGCTTTTTTGCATAAAGCACATTGTTTCCATTTTCATATAACTGCTTGAATTCATGCTAGGCAGCACAGGGTTTTAAATAAGCACCATGATATGCAAATCTAGCACACACCATTGTTTGTAAGGAAGCTGGATTTAATAGGATCAGCACCATGCCTTGATTATAGTAGTTCAAGCACGTGATATCGTAATTCAACTTAGCCTCTGCATAAGCACACTTTAATCAGTCATGGTTTTCAAAATGCATCTCAAAATATACCATTTTTTAACTAGTTTGGGAACACCTTAGGTTCATGCATTGTCAGAATAACCCACGTTTATGTCTTCTAAGGCTTTGCGCAGGCCAACCTTAAAACCCTTCACTTGATTCCCAAATCCCAATTCAAGTCTCTTGGCCAACCACTGATACAACTCACTTCAATATCTACCCAAAGATTAGATATTGATGCCTGTTGATAATGCTGCATTAATTTTTAATATTTTTTTTTTATATAATGTTGATGTGATTTAGTGTTTAAATCTTCATGTTTGTATTAGTGTAGAGTTCAAAGAATCGTAGTTAAAATTTGATCGAAATCAAAGTTAAAACAGATAAATTATTGTGCAAAACAGTGTGATTAGGCTCCTAAAGGTAAAACCGGTTTTTTGTATCGTGAAAACTATTTCTGCTTAAGTCTAGGTCCTTGACTCCTAGCTTTCAAATATTTATGCTTAGGATTTATGTTTATCATAGTATATTTAGGTTTTAGCGTGAAATAAACTTGAAAAAAAAGACATAAGAGCATTTTTATAAAAATCATGATGATTAAGAGGGTTTTTCTTAAAATAAAAATAAAAATGAAAATAAAATAAATCTACCTCAATTTCTTTTTTTTTAACATAAAGTGGCATTTCAACCTTTTCTTCACAAAAGAAACTTCCCCCTAGGAGTCATTTGATGGGCAGGAAATATCCTGTAGTGGCATTTTTATAATGGCATTTCCTGTAGTGGCATTTGATGGGCAGGAAATATCCTCTAGTGGCATTTTTATAAAAATCATGATGATTAAGAGGGTTTTTCTTAAAATGAAAATAAAATAAATCTACCTCAATTTCTTTTTTTTAGCAATAAAGCGGCATTTCAACCCTTTATTCACAAAAGAAACTTTCCCCTAGGAGTCATTTGATGGGCAGATAAGATTCAAATTTTTTAAAATTTTTCAGCAATGAAAAAACTTGCTGTTGGGTTTATTTTCGCAAAATTATTCCTGAAAATTTAGTCCCACCCAAGGGATGAAAAAAATTCTCAGGACGAAAAAATGCCTGTTGGGAATGAGCGTCCACCACAGCCATCCTGTTCTCAGCTTCAACCTCACTACAGAGTGCATCTCAGCCACCGACCATATGAAGCAACAAAAAGAAGACGATCATTATAATGTCGGAGACGACAGCCTCAGCACCCTCTTCTTAGGCTTTCGGCGACCCACAGTCACAACAAAGGGTTCCAGTGCCAAAGGTTAGAGAAAGAGAACGAGCGAAAACGAGAGAGAAAGAGAGAGGTAACTAGAAATCACCGGTCGCTGGTTTTTCCGGTGATAAAGAAAAATAAACCCTAAAATAAAAAGAAATAGATAAAAAAAAACCGTCGTCTCACAGCCATTTCGTCAGTCGCTGGTGGTTGGTGACAGCCATTTCTTCCATCACCGGTCCCTAGCCATCAGTGTCCAGTCTCCAACCTTGTCGCTCTCGAGCCGTAGGTCGTCGAATGCCAAACGCAGTGGAAATGAAAGAACAAGGAGTGAATGTGAAGATGAAAACCGGAAAAAAGAAAGCATCGAACCCCTTTTATAAAAAAAATTCACTTCATCTCCAATTATCTTTTATATTTTCAATATTATGGGCATCCTTTACCAAAATTAGTTACATGCCTCAAGTTTTTAGTAAAAAATCTAAGCTACTCTTCATTTCTAAGAACCCAAATTTTATCCTTTATTAGTGTGACAAACCTGGGAACTTGTTTTCAGGAATGTAAATCCAAACTAAATAAACCTGACAAATATGAAAACTTGTTTCAAGGAATGTAAAATTTCAAATCTATCAAATAAAGCTGTCATTTTAGAAATATGCATTTTATGTTCATTCCACTCTTTCCAGAATAAACAAGCTGATTTATTTCCGTTCCCCTATTTCCAAAATTTTGTTTCCGGAAACAACTTTCTTATTCCACAATTCCTGACTCTCAAACGTTACCTAGTGGAATAAGGGGAACTCCCTCCTTTCCTCTTATTTTTCGGTCTCTTCTTGGTGAAGGCTATGAGCAGCCCATCCTCTACGTTTCCTATAGGTGATGCTCCTTGGAGAAGGCTCACGTGATCCAACTTGTTCCTTTGCCTCATCCTCCTAAGCCTTGAAGCCCAGCTCGTGGAATGGTGAAATCTTGATCCGTTGAAGATTCTAGAAAGCGTGTTGCAGAGGTGAATCTCGGATTCAAGAGGACCACACCACTTTCAGGTAGGTTATTTACGATTTTGCGTATTTCATGTCATTGATTAGGTATTTTTCATGTTGTCCGAAATAAACTTACGGTTTCTCGATTTCGATTTTGAAACCATGTCTTTAGGCGCATTTCTGATAAAAAATTGTTTGGGTCATCCAAATCGTGTGTTCATTCTGCATTTTAGCTGAAATATTTGGGCATTTTCGTTAGCTGGTGTTGCAGTCAAAACGAGTCTAGGAGTTTCACCTGCAGCTCCCTTGCTGTACGGTGGGTGTTGGCTGCATCCAGCAGCTATTTTCTGCTATTTTGCTTTAGTTTCATGCATCTAGAGTATATTTCTGAGTAGATCATCAGATCCAGACCATGTTGTACTGTGTATAGCCATTACAACAGTACTTTAAAAACCTATTGATTTTACTCAAATTATGATTTGAGGTTAAATTGACTCTTATACTAAATTGTTACATACGTGTCTCCCAAGTATCATTCCTTTTTTCCCTTTTGGATGAGAGTGAGCCCCAAAAACTGAGCGTAAATCTAACAAGGGAAGTATCATGGAAAGCTCAGGCAACTGGGGGTTCGATCTGGACCATCTGGTAGCAATTTTCTTGAATCTAATCATGTTCGACTTCAGTTCGACTCCAATACGTAGAGTTCATGCAGGTAAAAGTCCAAATTTTAAAAAATATATAAGCACTCACATTACAAATAGTGCTACAAGAAGAGCATGCTCAAGTACTAGAACTTCACATTTGGCCACCTAACGTCATGTTAAGCCTTAATACAAAGACAATAGAAAAGAGAAAATATTGTGGGAACGAAAACCAATCAAGTGCATCGACATCATTGTTTCTATGTTCTTAATGTCAAGTTTTTATGTTATTTGGATATAACTGTTGTCATAAATTTATCGACTTTGTTACTGTGATGCTCTTTTTTTTGGTTCTACGTACTTCTATGAAACTTTTGTCAGTTGCTTCCTACGTTTTCCTATTTGAGGGTTCTGGTTTCATTTGTGGTAGAAAGATGCAAATGCATTCTTGTTTCTTTTTTGGAGAGATTGAAAACAAGTTCTGACTTCTGATTTTCTGTCTTTCTGTTTTTGAATTCATGTTATTGTTTCAGACCATTCCCATTTATACATATTCAAAGCCCCCAACTTTTTGGTGAATTTGTGAAGTTAGTGTGTAAATTTTCTTCCTTTTTTGAGTTTCAGTGGAAGTGCCTTCCTTGACTAATACTACTACTAATTTGTCATCACCAGAGCATGCAGCTGATAAGACTGTGGTTGGTAGGGGTTCCAAGGAGCGGAAACCTCTTCTATAGATAAGGAATGCCCAATTTGTCAAGAAAGTATGGGAATGTTGATGGGATCATGTTCAAAGAATTGAACAGATATTGAGGGTTGTACAGGAAGCACAAAATCTGACTAAGGTGATAGAACTTGGTGGGTATATGCTTGGGTGGGTTGCCCAAAAATGGAGGCCCCTTGTTTTTCATGGTGATTTGTTTTCAGTTAAAGAAAATGGGCATTGAAATTGCAACAAAAAGAAAAACAAACTACGTATTTACAAGAACTAACAATCACTAAAAGTCTAAAAGTATTAAAACAAAATGTAGATATCAAGTTGTGTTGTTTATGATGATTAAGAAACTGGCAATAGTATAAATCTGTGAAAATTCCAAAGTTGTATAAGAAAGAGAAAATGCATACTACTTTTCATGCGGACTAGATATGTTCCTTATATGTTGATCCTCTAAGGACCTCCGTGTATGCATGCTAGTCTCGCGTATCGTTGGCATGTTGAGTTTCAATTTTGTGCTATAAAATTCTTTATTTCATCTTTGTACTGATAGGACAGTAGCTGTCCATAAATAATTAGAAACACTACTTTGAAGAGATACTCTTTCCAGCCGTGGGTATACAAAGGTATGCATTTGAGGTTTAACACGATCTTCTTCTTCATAGATTGTTAATGCAAGTGGCAGAAATCTCAATATTAAGATGCATGAACAAGAAAGAAGTGGTAGCACGTGAAATTGCTGAAAGTCATGCTATGGCCTTTAACAGCAGTGGAGAACTTACATGTACAGGGTCCTTATGGATTTTAAAAGCAAGAAAAGAAACATCACAGGTCAAATTTCACACAGAACCTAGCAAATGTGATAACAATAACTGAAAGAGAAAGGCGACCTTTACCTGTTGACATCTGTTTGCACTGCAGCTTAGTTGGTTGTGATGCATTTATCCCTAGTTGCCACGAGAGAGAGAGAAAGTGAGAGAGAGTACCTCGCCGATGGAGGCCTGCAGGTATGGAGACAGACAGGAGGGGAGAGTGAAAGAGATGATGCTTTAACGGGCAAAAGATATATTCCCAGTAACTGAGGATGTTCAACGAATCAGGCCCATGTCCAAACAGGCATCCGTCCATGTAAGCATGTTGACACGAATACGACACTTTCTCAAGTGCACCTGTGTATCATAGCTGTCCTCCATTAAGCAACTCACTTGGTCTGTGTAACAGTTTTTTCATACCACGACCAATTTGATGGATACGGTGCGAATGTTCTATAAGGTGTTTGTGCTCTCCTATGTTGACAGGAAAACATGTGCCTTTTGTTTTTGGCAAATTTAGGTCTAGACATTTCATCCAACTTTTTGGAATATTAATGCCGGTTTGCAATGCTGGTCCATGTTGGGGAGGTTCATTATTATGCCCATGTGGATTGCTGAGATAGAAGGAAGAACTATCAGAACTAGATCCCTGGAATCATCAATGTAGGGGGTCTAACTTCGTACACAATGCATTGTGCTTTCTTATCCACCTCAATCTGCTGATACCACAGGTGGACCAAGTCCTTGCTGTAAGAGGACAATTTTTCAGTACAAGTTTAAGTTGCCCTGTCTCAGTTTCCATTTCAAAAAGGCTTTCCATAATCCCAAAAGGAAATTGTAGTTAACAATTCATAATCAATATGCTAAAACTATTGCCTAGATGTTGATTTGCTAAAGCTTAATCATTCAAATCTTCACTATTGTAGAGTTCGTGCTTATAGATCTGCAGTTTTGTGAGAAGTAGAAAATTTTAGGTCTTTGCTTATTTGCCACATTAACAAGAACATCTCAGTTGGTACTGCAGGACAACCAACAGTAAGTTTTTTGGTCCATTTTAACATTTTCCCTGTTGCAGCGAACAGGTGAAAAGGATTCCTGGAATTAATATTCTGGGCTACCATATACATGCCCAAACTAGGATTTTGAATTGTTTTCCCTCTTCCAGCTATACCAGAATTACAAGCACAGAACCTCAAGTTATGGGTTTTTGAGAATGGTATATTGGTTGTTAAGCAGGAATGAGGCCACAGACTCCTTGGAGCTCAATTTTCATAATCTTCAGAATATGCTCAGAACTTGTTTGTGAATGTTTTTGGTTCTCAAGCGAGAGATTTGTGTTCGGTTCTAACTAGTCTTGCTAATTTTGGTGTTTCAGTCTTTTTTTTTTTTCTTCCAAGTGCATCTAATGAGATTTCTGATTTTGAATCGACTAGTTATTTTGCTGGTTGTCCTAGAGATTTGCATCTCATACTTTCGTTGATACTATCATTGTGTATTAGGAAATGCAAATAAAATGGTGGTTTGACTTTGACTTCACCCTATAGCGAGGGGAGAGAGGGAAATATATTTCCTGGTTTCAGAATTCCATTCAGTCAGTGGAAACAATATTTGAACTTGTTTTTTTAAATTCTGAGATTTTCCAAACACCTTTCCAGTAAAGAAAATGAATTAAGTTTTTCAAAAACATGGACAGTGGATCCAGGAAAATGTAATGAAACAGGCCCTACGTGTTGCCATCTTTTGGAAAATCTGAACTTTGATATTTTGGAAAGCGGACTTCCTGTTTATGGAAACATGGTTTCCCTATTGAAAATACATAGTTTTGCTCTTCTAGATTGAGCTTTTGGGGCTTTGATAAGTTTTCTGCCATGATATAACTTTAACCATTGCCATAAATATTGTTCTCGGGAAAATATCAGCAAGGCATTTCTCGGGTACTTTTTAGCAAATTTGTTTTTCTCTGGAAAGTTTTGGGAAAAATCTTGGCAAATTTTAAGGAAATAAAAAAACCTAAAAATTAGATTAAACAAATTAAGCAAATGAGAAAATAATAAGAAAGCGAACAATTGTCAAAAATCACAAAAAAATCGCCAGATATTCATTTTTGCTGGGATTTTCAAAATTTAGTGGGATTTTCCCGATATTTTCATTTTACTTGTTTTTCTTGTAAATATAGCAAGATTTTCAAAAATCTCGTGATATCTGTGAGAGTGGCTTTAACTTCTTATCTGATTCTGATCCTCTCTTGATTTTCTTTGAGTGTCATTTTTCTTTCTTTTTTCATGTGGCTCTGCAAACTTATTCATATGTAGTACATCAGATGCTATGATGTAATTGAGCATGTTTTTTTTTCCTGAGAAATGTCTGCATTACTTTTCTGAAATATTTATAACAGGATTTAGGTGTCTACTTTGGACCTGGATTTTTTAGAGATTGACAGATTTAGATATTATCATTGTCAATCGCCTTGTGCATTTGAAGTTAAGGATAGCTCTAAAGCAATGGGAGATATTGACATGAATGGAAATGTCAGAAAGATAGTCTTTGTCACCGTGGGAACAACTTGTTTCGATGCTTTGGTCAGAGCTGTTGACTCGGAAGAAGTTAGGACAATATTATTGAATAAAGGCTATACAGATCTTCTTATTCAACTTGGACGTGGATCATTTAGGCCTTCTAAGGTATTAAATCTTCCTTTCATTAGGTTGAGTTCATGATAAAGTTACTGCTTGTAGGTAATAACTTTTTAAGCGCTATTCTGTGCTTTGACATTCAATTTTGTAGGCAAAATTTCTTGTCACTCTTCATTGCAAATGGTAATATGTAAAAATGATTTCTTTTTACTGTATGGAACAAGGCAACCAGAACAGAACAGGTAAACAAGAAGATCCAAATGCTGTCACATGTCAAAGGGTTGTTTGTTCCGATTGTCATAAAAAGGAAAGCAGTTGTTACGGAATGCATGGAAGAGAGAACAAATATCTGTTTGGAAAGAAATGCCGTGCAGTAGAAATTTTAGTAGGAGTATCTTGAATGAAAAGGATTTTCTTGTTCTGTGTGACATGAGAAAAATGGATAAGAAAAGGAAAATTTTGAGAAAGTTGGGTTGCATAGTGCAAAGCAAAGCAGCACAAAAATTTCTTGGAAAGTTAGATGGAGAAATTTGTGCTAGCAAAAGTGACTAGTTTAGAATTTTTTTTTTTTCTAGCAAAGTTTGTTGATCTTGTTTAGAATGATGAGAATAAGTTTGACTCTTATCGCTTCCTGCTTCCTAATGCCCAATTTCTTCCTTGTCTCCTTGCATTTATGACACCTTTTAGCCCTACGAAGAGAAGTTTGAATTATCAATTCTCATGTTTTCCTGTTAAGCTTGGGATGTAATGCGTCATTTCCTTCCTAAACTATTGTACGTTAGAATCTAGAGATTGGACAAAACATAAACAAATGGATGACCCTCTACTTGATGCAGAAGACGGTAAAAGCGTTGGAGATGTTTTATTCAGATGCATGTTTTTTGTGCGAGTACTGATCTTTTGTTTGTACAGACCAGTGGCATGGGATGGTCAAGATTCAAAAATTACATGTTCAGTATTTATGCTTCTACTTTTTCTCTTGGCCCGCTTGTGTGGAAACTTTATTCATATGTTGCCTGTCACTTGGGGTGATGTGCATGAGAAGTCCGTTTGTAATTTCATAAATGATGACGCTTGCCTTGGATTTGCAAAAGTGAGTACCTCCTACTGTATCAATCTGCTTGAAATGAGTCTAGGACAACTCTAACTTTGGCTGGGGCACCCCCTTCTTTTCCTTGAAGAAATGTTTATGCCTTAAACTATGTCGAAAATATGAACAATGCCTCCATAAAGAATATGAGGGGGCACACACTAAAAAAGTTTTCAATATACCAGATAGGGTTGAGTTTCGTAATAAGTCCTTTTGAGCATCTAAATGTGTTATACATTTCTCAATAGTATATATTGGTTGTCAGTTAAGACTAAAATCTAGATATGGATTCATATCTGATGGTCTTCCAGATATTGGTTATACTCAATGTTGATTTTCTTGATGGTGGGACATATCTTTCTCTCTCTTCTTATGGTGACCTTCTCTGTGCAGTCTGCAGGAGAGAATGGCTCTTTGGTGGTTGACTATTTTACCTTTTCACCTAGTATTGCAGATCATCTGAGGTCAGCATCCCTTGTTATCAGTCATGCAGGTATTAATACTTGACCATTCATTGTGTGCAGTTGACAAGTTTTCCCAAATTTAATATGTTCAATAAATGTGCATTTTAAGTTGAACGCAGATGAATTCATGCCTGATCTTTTAATACACACACCAAAAATGGTAAATTCCTAAACCTGAAACCATGTTGAAACAGATGAAAGAGAGAAGGCGACCTTAAAATCTTGGTTGTTAGTTAACCAGATACCAATGTTTTTGTGGCGGTGAAATACAGGTTTAAGGTGTTAACTTGCTAAATGCTCGGACAAGGGTATTTGCAATTGGAATGGACATACCCCAACGACTATAGAGTTTGATTGTGGCTGCTGTTTGCAGGATCAGGAAGCATATTTGAGACCTTGCATTTGGGTAAGCCTCTGATTGTAGTTGTGAATGAGGACTTGATGGATAATCATCAGTGTGAGCTGGCTGAAGAACTAGCAGAGAGAAAACATCTCCTTTGTGCCAGTCCCCAAACATTGTACCCAACTCTTGTGAACATGAACCTTGATTCAATCATACCTTACCCACCAGCAGATGCAACCCCTGTTGCAAAGATCCTAACCCGATTTCTTGGTTTTCCTAGTGACTGATACAACAATCAGCCTGCTAGATCTCCTGGTGAAGATTACTTCATCCATCCAGTAGCGCTTGACCTGAATTATTAAACACCAATAATTTTGGTTCACGAGCCCATCACTCTTGAGTATTTTGTACGCCACAGTTGTATGGTATGTCATTCATGGTGGATACGATTGTCTAACAGATGACAAATTTAAATCCATTTTGCCTTGTTCTAAGATTTGTTTCATTCTTGTACCTAAAAACCGTCAACTATATGAAAAACCTTGGTGTTGGCATAAAAACTAGTTTCAAAACCCTTCTTTTGTAGCTAAGATCCGTTTTTCAAACATGGTTTTACATAATTTGGTGCCATTAACATTTTGAACGCTCTTTAGATCATGGTTCAGACAGTTATATTAATGGAACACATGAAATTCCGATTTGCTTTAGTTACTAGGATGTTTGGTGATAATATAGATGAAGTGGATATGTCCCAACCTGGAAAACAAAAAACAGCAATTGATACTTCACTACTGATGATGCATTGCAATTGTTCGGGAAACTTAATCAATCAAACCAATGAACAATGTGCTTGACGTTTTCAGTGCATGCATATAAATGTATTGAGGGCTAATGAACTTTTTGCAAAAATTCCAATTTCGAACAGTGTTAACTAAAATAAACAGAAATATTCATTCAGGCCATAAAATGTTGCATCATCCATCAGCGTAACCATTTATGGACTTCAATTGCCTAACGTTTGAAAGGTTAATGGCACCAATAGTGATAAACGTAGTAAAGGCTAAATAACTCTCTGCAAAGGATAAAATTTCGAACATGGCATTCTTAACGAAAATAGAAAGTGATTCTTCCGGCCTTAATAAACTGCAATATGCATCAGCAACAACAAGTTTACGAACTTCAACTCCTATTGCTGGCAGGAAGTATTCATTTTAGTTCAAGAACTTGATCTTGAAACACACCATGGCAATTTGGGTTTTACAGTTCAGCTCAAGTGTACGACCATGGAAGCAGGATCTATATGAATTTTACCCTATATTCTTACTGCATGTTTGAGCACCAATGCCGGAGTATAATCTGCTCCCGTTAACAGCATTCCCATGTTGCTCTGCTGCAAGGGAAATAACGACAACCTTGCTCAAAATCCATAGTTTGCGGGAAGCCCTTGGTCAAATATGAACTCGTAGGCAGTGATTCCACCACAATTGTAGTGCTGAGAGGTACGGAGAGATTGTCTTCAGATTTTGAATTGGATACAAGACCAGATCTTCCTGATTATCAGATTTGGACAATAGGTAGTATGCAATATACTATATTAGTGTGAGCAAAAGATTCACACTGGTTGTAGATTAAGCAAGCCTTACTTTTATCAGTGACTACTTGATTTGACGAGAATCTGGTTATAATAGAGTGGATGAAATTTAATAAAATGCAGGTCAAGTCACAAAGTGCTGTAATTGACATTGTGAATGTCTAAAAGCCCGTGGACCAGTTCCTGATGTATGTCCAACAGCAAGGCTGCAAACCTGCCAAGATCCATGTGGTCATTGGTAGTGTTGCACATGCATGTAACAGTGACATGTAGTCCATTAATATAGTTGGAGTGTGTTAAAGTTGAGTAGGGTTAAGGACAACAGCCAACTAAATGATGCCCAGGTGAAGATGAGAAAAGATGCAACTCACCAAGGGCATGTCAGACATTGAAGCTTGACACATCCTTGGAGGGGAACAACACCAAAACTTCTATTGATTTAGAGTCACAGCACACGTTGTTACTGGAAAATCCTCACCTTGATCAGCTGGAGGTTTTGGTTTTCCCAATTGTGAGTTGGATTCAGTCGTTGACATGTAGATCAATAAGCCATCTTAAGACATAGAAGGTTTGAAATTTTAAGGATGCTTTTTAACTTTAAGATTTAAGATGCTAATCCCATATCTTTTTTCTCAATTTAAGAAGTTGACCATAAATTGGTTTCGACAATAATCTCATTCACTTTTCCAGTAAAAATTAGCATCAACATAAAGAGATGACTTTGCAATTTTTTTTTTTTTGCTTCTCGCATAGACTGCATCTATGTCAAGAGACTTTGCTGCTTGCCAGCAGCATTAAACTCCAAGGCTAGTATTCCCCCTAAAAGGCCTATATCTACTTCGGCTTCTACAAGACCATAGTGACCACAAGATCAAATAGGGTAGACACCAGCCCGCCCTAAGGCCCCTAACACACAATCCCATAGGGAGTCTAACATGTAGCCTACTCTAGATAAAAGCAGTTTAGCTTAAAAATTTCATTCAATTCGAAACTTTTAAATGAAAGAAATTTAAACTCACAAGGCTATTGAATGTTGGGTGCCCTTTTTGTGCTCAATTATCATGATACAATCTTAACAACTGGGGCTGCTAATTACTGAAGACGATTTGGGCTAGTGGCCATATACATGGAATGGAGCTAATTGAGGTTCATGTTCTATTAGAGTATGTTTGATTGTTGATCAAGCACCGAAAATTAAGGCCATTTTGATGCCAAATTTGGACTTAGAACACACAAAAAGAAAATACTATGGGCGCATTTCAAATTTATTGTTTCTAAACTCCCACAGAAAAGGGTAGAGCATGTGACAATGGACATGCAAAGTAATTCAAAAAGCAGTGGTCTTGCCCCTTCAGATATGCTACATGCAAAAATTTCTGTCCCCATTGCTGGATATGCTTGCTAGTTGAGAAGGCTTTTCGTGTTTCACCTTTATATAGAAGAATAAAATAGGACATCCACTTCTACCTGTTTAGAGAATAATGAACCAAGCATACTCCTAAGCCTAGTTGGCCCGAACTTATGTTGTAATTATTAGTCTCCATCTCATTTCAGAAACATAAATGATAACTGATGTTATATTGGCCTCATCGTCTATATCAAACACTATATATATATATATATATATGTCCGCTCTACCTCATAGCTGGTAAGAGAAAACGAAGGAGATGATCCATTATTCACCCCAACAAGTGGAGAGGGAATGGAAAGTCCCACTTCCTACAACTTGGGCTCTACCAAAGAAAAGAATAGGATGAAAGAATGTGAAAGCAAGATGTGCGAGAAGTTATGAAGTTTAACTTGACATGGGTTCCTGTGTGTCTCATCCAAATCCAACCTATGGACAGCCATGGACCCCATCCCTCACCCAAGCCCACATTTTTCTTAGACCTTGTGAACTTAATGTAAAAAATTACCAAACCACATTAAACTTAGCAAGCTGAACCCCCAAATAATCAGTCAATGTGTCAACTGCAGCTTGTGTGAAAAGATGATAATGGTATCTATAGGCGAAAATTATTGGTTCCAAATTTTATTCTTCTTTTAGAAAAGAGAAAGTTGTGTCCCAACATGGTTACTAGTTTATTTATGGGTAAAATTTTTTGGGCAAAGTAAGTTTCTAAAACTCACATCTGAATTTGAAAAGCACGGGAAACTTGGAAAATGGAACCCGCTTATTGGTACAAGATCTAACCATTCATAATGCCTTTATCAAGGGTAACATGATTTGACTTTGAAAATGGCTTGTTTTTTGAAATCATAACACATATATTATAAGTTTTGAAAAATATACTTGTTGAAAACCCTAAGTTGGATTTTCAAGGTTTTGAATATATGAATTAGTCTTAAATCTCTTTCGTCAGCTGGTCTAAACATGACTACAACGTAAGCCAACATGATGCATGACTTTTGAAAAACGAAACCTTGAAAACTAGAGTTTTGAGGTTTGAAATCAGGATTGCTGATCTTGGAAGCTAAGGTTTAGAGTTTGAATATGGTTTGAAAGGGGATCAATCCTAGGGTTAAGTCTGAGGTTGTGGTTTTAAGGTTTGAACCTTACCTTGGAGGGAAAATGTATGCTGAATTTAAAGGGAGTATTATTTGAATTGGGTTATGGGACAATATCAATTCAAAATAATATTTGGAGAGAAAGTTTACTGTATTAGATATAGGTGGGAAACTCTATTTTAGAATCATCTAGGAGGGAAGAACCTTTTGAACTATGTTGATAGGAAAAATCATTTTGGACTTGGAACTTCAATACGGGTCAATCTAGATTTTGAAAATAGTTTTCCACGTCCTAGGGTTTTTAGTAATTGGGAAATTTTGAAATTCTAACCTTCTAAAATTTTGAAAAGAGGTGTGTTTCCTTAAGATATTATGATGAAATAGGTCTTTTCATAACTTGTCTATAGTCAATTGTATGAGTTAGATCTATTTTTATTAATTTCTTATTGGGAGGTGCATGCACATACATTTGTGAAGACTATAGGGCATGATTTGCGTGCATATGCATGAATAAACTTAGAATGAAATAAACTAGATGCAACACATCATAAACTAGGACCTACTACTTGTATATAAAACTTGTTTTTGGAAAGGATGGACCCTAAGATGCTAGGCCACCTATAACCCTAATGTCATGATTATGAAGGCAAAACAGATCCTAAACATTATAAATGGAGAAATCACACAAGATGATCCCATATGCACTTATGCAATGTAAAGAGAAATCAAACTTTGATATAGGCCCTTTTAAGGTATCTCCATCTTCTAATAAAAATGGGCATTACCTTATTGAATGACTTCAACACACCATGCATGATATGTTCAAGGAAACAAAGCCACAACTAATGCATCAATAGAGCAAAACATAGACTAAACAAACATGTAAAGACAAACATTGAATAATAAATTTGAACATACTATAAAGCAATTAATGACCAGACATGTAGCAACTAGGGCAAAAGCATGACATAACTAAAGAGGCCAAAATGTGGGGGTGCTAAACATGAATTAATTTAAGATCAAAACAATAACAGCCTAAATGATGAAAGAAGAAAAATAAATGAAAGGGAGAACAAATAGAGGTTCAAGAGCATGAAGAAGGAAGAGGAAGAAATAAAAGAAGATGAGGATGTAGAGAAGAAGAAGAAAAAAGAGCAAAAGAAGGGAGTGGGAACAGAGAGAGAGAGAGAGAGAATCAAACTCCTCTAGGATGCACTCTTACTGTGGATGGATACTCCTTTGCTCTCCTCCTCCTCCTTCATGTTTCTCCTTAGCTACCTCCAAAGTGCATCGTCTTGAGACCTAGGAAGGGTATTTATGGGTCTCTAATTAAGAGGAGGGTGGGGAGCCTTAGGAGTCTATTAGGGATCATTTGGTAAACAAAGCACTTTGTGTATGTTTCATGAATCTGCCTTAAAGATTGGGGTAAGTTCATAGACACCTAGTTTTAGTGTTCTATAAATCTGATTCAAACATTAGGATAGATTCATGAAATACTCATAGAATGTTTCAACTACCAAACGACCCTACAGGGTTTCAGCTTTCTAAAGCATATGAAAATCTAGGATAAACCTTAAGATTGAGGGTGGGGATCGTTTATAAAGACAAATGGTGAGAACAAATATGTTTTAAATCTAGGTTCCAGAAATAGATTTTAAATCTAAAACCTCGGCTAAGATCTTAGAAGGGGGAATTTTCCATTAGGATGGACATTAAGCCAAGTTCAACTATATGGACATTTTCTAGAAATTGGATATGGGATCCAAGTTTGGATTGTAAGTATGAACAAAAAAAGCTAATTCAAATAGTATTCTAGAAAGTGGATGTTGAATAATACATTGAAATTTGGATTTCGATATGAGATGAAGGCTCAAATCTAAAATAGAAGATGAATAATAGGTCCAAGATTTGGACTACAGATTTCAGTCAAAATTCAAAGATCGATGGGAATTGTTGATTGGATCCTGGTAGGAATTTAGATTGAAGATATGGATTATAAATCTGAAATTGAAGTGAGCCAACTGGTCCCTTTAGCTTAGGTAGGCTTGGACAAAGTTGACCTATAGGTGCATTAGGACTGGGCTCAACTATTTTAGGTTGTTTGAATTGGTTTAGCTAGGACTTAGCCTAGGTAATGTAGGCTCTAATTGATCAAAATTTGATCTAATTGGCTTTAGACTAGCTTTAATGTGTTTAGTGCTAGGTTTAATAGAATTAGGTTCAGATTAGGATGAAGAGGATGTTTCCTAGGTCCAGTCATAGTCATAGTTTGAGCTATGTAGCCATGCAAACCTAGGTCATATGGAGATTGCATGAGATTAGTATGAGAATATTCATGGTACATTGTGGGCTTACTGTACCACCATTCAACCCCCCAAACATATTACTTCTTTGGAAATAGAATGTGGATATGATGTTGTTCTTATCCTACACTTGCGTAAATATCACATGCATGCGTCCAAATATATATCAAGAGTTCAGAATGCATTGTCGATAGGGATAATAATATCATTCATGCACATCCTTAACATTATCATGTCATGTAGGTGCGAGGCCACATGTCCCATGTCATTCCATGTAAACTATGGTAGCACATCATGCACGTGTGACATGCATAAAAACAATCATATCCCACATCTTATGTGCATAACATATTATACCCATACAGGCTACATATCATATATGCAACACTTTGTCATGTCATGTCCTCATGTCAACATCTATCCATGCATGACATGAATGGCATGTCATGATTACAGTCATCCTCATCCATCATTATTCATTATTCAAATGCATAAGCATTCATACATTCATATACGTGGATTACATATTTATGTCAGATCGTATAGGATATCAAATAGTTAGATCATATCATCATATCTCCAGCATGTATTCATATCATTCTATACCATATAGATATCATTTTAAGATCGTACTAATCCATTCCATGACATTCATTCATTTAAATGCATTGTGAGCAAGAATTAGGGTTTTACGAATTAATTCCTTAGGTTTGTATAGGGTCACGTTAGATTAGGCTTAGTTTGATATGTCAGTTTTATGCTTTTATGGTGTTACAGTTGCGATTAAGTATGTTTGCATTGAGTGCTAATCATTGTATAAGTGAAAGTAATGTTAATTTCACTCACAGACCGCAGTACGCAAAATATTCTTAACGGTACTTCACTTTATTTCTATCAAACCATAATTTGAGTTGCTTACGACAAAGGTTTCCCTTTGTTTTCATAAAATTCCAGGACCCAACCAAAACAAAAATTCAATAAATTAATATAGTATAATCACATTTAAAAAAAAAACAATTGATTTCTCAACTCTGTAGGAAGGCTGTTTTCTCAAGTATGTCAGCTTTCACTCATCGGTTACACAAAATTTGGACGTCATTGGCCCTTTGTCCCAAGCGAATTACAAAACTCTTGTCTATAATAGTCTACTGCATAACATAAGGGCATGTATGTCCTTCCATTAGGTTTTCTTTATTTCAGCCATTTAGACTAGAGATGTAGCTCACTCTAATTAGTTGGCTTTGAGTCTTGTCTAGGACTTGGAATTATTAGGTAAACATCATTTCGCTGTTAATTATTGGTACATGAGTCTAAACATTATGTCTTCTTAAAATTAAGATAAGGAGCTGTGATGAGACTTCGACAATTTGTTTAGTGTTTTGATAGTTGAGTTGTGTTTTTATCTGTTACTTGTGATTTTCTAAAGTTATTGTGCTTTAAGTTTAATTTGTTTATGTTTCAGGTCTGCGGCCTAGTTTGGTGCTTCAATATTTCCTAGATCATGGTATTGAAAGTTTATTAAAACTTTCATTTGCTTAGTTCTCATTGCCTCAATGTATTTGGCACTGCAATTGAGTGTCGACTGGTTGTAATTGAATTACCTTATGTTGAACAATTCTTTCTCGATCAGCAAAGTTGAATTATGACTGTGATTCTATGCATTTAATCCATTTTCTTGCAAGTTCGAAGCTCATTCATCATCGCATGAGAGTTTTAGAACTTTGGTTGATGCATGACTATCAATATTTCACACCGCCAATATTTTTTTAAAATGTATGTGGGGCCAAAAGTCGCATTACCAACATCAATCTTTTTTCCTTCTTATTGTCCTGTTTCTTTTCTATCTTCCCTTTCGTTTACTATAATTTGATAGCTTTTATTCCAAACTCTTTCTTTTTTCTGTTGATCAGGTGGACATGGTGTCAGGCACATCTAGTTAGGAATGTCAATGGATCGAATGAGAAAATGAATGTACTCTTAGATATATCCTCTTCTTCGTCTTCTTTTTCTTTTGATGTACACATGTTCATATATGAATTCATATTGAAATGAAGAAAAGTCTATATCATAACCGAATCTAAGCACGAATTCACTATTAGAATCTGATTTTTAAATTCATATCCGAATTTTGAGTTGAATAAAAAGCCTATATCATAACTGAATCCAAGCAAGAATTCGCTATCAGAATCTGATTTTTAAATTTACAACCGAATCTAAATCCATCTTTTAAACCAATTCTAACCGCATTACTATACGTTAAGAATTAGCTTTTAGAATATATTAACATTAAATGTAGGATATATATTTAAAATTAAATCATATTTGAACTCAAATGAATTAGATTAAACATTTAAATCCAAATCAAAATTTGAATGTGATCAAATGCCATTTTTTAAATCCAAATCCGATCCAATTTCTTAATAGGATATCAGACTTTTTTTGTCGGTATTTATTTTTTAATAATTTAGTCGGATACAGATCTATATCAGAATTACTTCTTAGATCTATCAGAGATTCATATAAATTCAAACCCACCGTCTCAACGTCCATTTACTAAAAAGCTTTCTTCATTGAGATAATCGTCTCGTCCCATTTGGGAACAGATCTCAACCTCGTTTCATGTGCTACTCGAGATGACCCTCTCGATTCTAGGTTTGGTTCTTGCAGCAGCGCTTGAAATTGGGCAAATCCGTAATCTCCCTCGCTGCCCGCACAAGAAACCCTGGAATGGAAAGGTGTTAGGGCTTTTGTAGTCGAAGTTGCTGTTTGAGTCTTTCGTCTCGCTTCCACCTCCTCTTGTCCTTGCTTTCTCCGTTCCGCTCGATTGGCGGTAGCGCCAAACGTGGATAGACGATCGGAATCCGACAGCCGGAGATGGCAGAGAGAGGTGGTTTCGGACGGGGCTTCGGTCGGGGAGGAGGTCGCGGTGACCGTGGTCGCGGTGACCGGGGTCGTGGAGGCCGCGGCGGAGGCCGCCGTGGGGGTGCTCGCCGCGACGAGGAGGAGAAGTGGGTTCCAGTCACGAAACTCGGACGCCTCGTCAAGGAAGGGCGCATCCGTACACTGGAGCAGATTTACTTGCACTCGCTCCCCGTGAAGGAGCACCAGATCGTGGAGTCCCTACTTGGGCCCCTACTCAAGGACGAGGTCATGAAGATCATGCCCGTCCAGAAACAGACACGCGCAGGGCAGCGCACACGATTCAAGGCCTTCGTTGTGGTCGGTGACGGCAATGGCCATGTTGGCCTCGGGGTCAAGTGCAGTAAGGAGGTCGCGACGGCCATCCGTGGCGCCATCATCCTCGCTAAGCTCTCCGTCATCCCCGTTCGCAGGGGTTACTGGGGGAACAAGATCGGCAAGCCCCATACCGTTCCCTGCAAGGTCACCGGAAAGTGTGGTTCAGTAACCGTCCGGCTCGTTCCGGCGCCCAGGGGTTCCGGTATCGTCGCTGCTAGGGTACCGAAGAAGGTTCTGCAGTTTGCGGGAATCGAGGACGTATTCACCTCGTCTCGCGGCTCAACCAAGACTCTTGGAAACTTCGTCAAGGTCCGTATCTTCCTTTCTCTATATTCTACTGAACTCTTTGTTCTAGTTGTTTTTACTGTTCCAAAACGTTTGGATCTGGAATGTTTCTTTAGTCGTTAGTCGTAGCAGGCAAACCGAGGGAAAGAATTGTGTAGTTTGTTTTTCTCGATGAGAAATGATCGATAATTGATATGTGTGTTTTCTTCAGGTTCGCGATTTCTATTTAAATTCTTATTATTTTTGAAAATCTATTTGTAGTTTTTGTGCATTAACCTGATATCCCATTCATCCTTTCCGTTCTTGTTAAATTTGGTTGTTCTTGTGGTTCAGTTTTCAGCATTACAATCTTTTTATGGCCCAATGCATCTCATAAGTGTAGTTCACCAATGGTTTTTGTTGTTTAATGGGTTTTACCAGTATTATGCATTTCCGTAGTTGTAGTTTTGTACTGTCGTTTGTTCTGAGGTAAAAAGATAGATGGTTTCCAGAATGAGGAAACTTTTCAGTTATGCATGTATCATGCACTTCTTTTCGGCAATCTAGAGACTCGGTTTCCGATAGCCAGTTCCCACTCTCATGGCTCGGGCAGGCCACATCATCTTCTTTAGTTTATTATGTAGAAAGGAAAACATACGACTTTTAATTTTCCTATTGTGAAAAAATAAAACCAATAGAAGTGAGACCTCAAATCAAAATAATGAAGTCTTATACTAAATTAGCTAATCATTGTTTGTATTTTGATAATCAGGAGCCTTGTAAGGCCCAGACTACTTAACGGCCCTCTCCTTGAGAAGGAAAAAAAAGTTAACTAATCTTAAGTCACCAACTTTTTATAGACAACTGTATGAGGTAAAGCAAAAAAAAAAAAAGATGAACAATGTTATATATTTGAAATGTAAAATATGTTCAGTATTTTGTATTATCATGCATTTCTATATGGATTGAGGGAAGGAGAAGGATTCATTCGACAACCATGGCCTTATTTTGTTCATCTGTGCTTTCTTTAGGTCGTGCTGTGACTTGTCTGTATCATTTAATCAGGTCTTAGTTGATAAACGACTAGGGTGAGATTTTTTTGACAAACTTTCTATGTTGCCAAGGCGCCTAGGTGCTGCCTGGTTGCCAGGCAGAGCTTAGCACGTAGGCTGGCCTAGGTGATCCTAGGCAGAAAAGGCAACCATTTTTTTTTTTAGTTTTAGTTTAGTTCTGTTAATATGTCAAGTTATTTTGACTAACTATTACTAATATTTGAAATGTGGAGAGTAGTAATATAACAAGCATAATCTACTTAAAGAATAAAAAATAATTGTTTGACTTCATTGAATATGAAAAATCAATAGAATAAGTGTAAGATTATTCATTAAATGTAATCTAATACAAGTAAAAAAAAAAAAAAACTGAATCTATCTCTAGAAGAAGGAATGTAAATCTGTAGGAAGGCGTTAATCCATCTGTACTTAAAGACTTAATATAATAAGAAAGACTAACAGTACACAGTAGTATACATATAAGTGCATAATAGTAACAATACATATTAAGTACATAACCATACTAACATATACATGTAACGGGTATCACAATATTACATATTTTATAACAGGCTAACTGTATATACATATAATATGTTGATGAAATATTATGTAACAGGTATAACAGACTGTACATAACAGTACATACATATAACATGTAGTACAATATATATAACAAGAATAACAAATTCTATTACAATACAATTTGACATAATGGTATATATACATATAAGTTTATAACATGTATAACAAAGTAACAATACATATTACTATATGATATAAGTACGTAACGTAACCATACTAATGTCTATTTATAATAAGTATGAGGTATCACAATCAGTGTTGTACGTATCGCAATGTTGTAAAACGCGTATCGTAAGCCGTATCGGTCGGGCTTTAAGATACGCCGTATCGTAACGTATCGTAACGTATCGTAAATTTTTTTAAAAAATTATTAATAAATCAGAAAAAATTTAAAAAAAATCGGAAAATTCATAAAAAAATCAGAAAAAATTAAAAATAATAAATTGTTCATAGAAAACATGTTTGAGATAATGATAGACTTATTATTGCTATAAACTTACGCGTTCATCATTCATAAACATCAAAATTCATAACAATAATAATACAATATCATTCAACAAAGCATAAGGCCATAAGCCATAAAGTGATAAAGTCATAAATGATAAAACATTCAATCAAGTATTCAACAACCATAGATACATATAAAATGAAAGCACTCTTGACTTGACTCTCATTCATGATTCATCATTCATAATCTTCATCATCTTCATCTTCATCTTCTTCTTCTTCTTCATCGTCAAGAATTGGAAGATCTTCACCAACATATTTAGCACCAGCACCAGCAGTAGCAGACTCTCCTTCATCAACAAAGCCTTCTGTTGCTTCAACTTCAAGGTTGAAGCATTCAAGATCTTCATCATCAAATATTGTAGCTGGTTCTTCTTCAATCCATGGCTCTAGATCGTCAAAATTTTCCAAGCTGATAGGATCGAACTGAGATGTGTGCTTCCTTGCTAATGATTTTTCTAATTCTCTACATTAAATAAGAGAAAATTTGTTAGTATATAATTTCATATAAATATATTGTACAAAATATGTAAACATTAATTAAGCTATATGCCTATATTACATTTGTTTCAACCTCATATTATATCGAACAAAGACAAGGTCATTCAACCTTTTATGTTCGAGCCTATTCCTTTTTTTGCTATGGATATGTTGGAACACACTCCAGTTCCTTTCGCATCCACTAGCACTGCATGTCTGGCTGAGGACTTTGACTGCAAAACGTGCTAGGTTTGGACAATCAAACCCATACCTATTCCACCACAAATCTAAACAAAAATATAACAAATCAATGTGAAAGTTTTAAAAGAATCAAATGTAACAAATGCAAAGTAAATTAAAAATTTCTATGTATTTACCTGGACGCTGGCTCGAACGGCGGCAGGTAGTCCCATGTTCCGAAAACAACTATCATATAGATCCAACTCATTGTGCACAGCATCTTGTTCTGTAGAATCTTCCACTAACACATTAATACAATCTAACAAACCATGCATGACTTCTCTGTCCTTCTTAAATGTAGGAGAAAATCTAATTGCAAGATTTAGATAATAAGCTGCTGCATGAAGAGGTTGATGAAGCTGTCCAGTCCACCTTTTATCTATAATCTTCCATATGGGCATATATAACTTTTTCTTTCCTTTAAGTTGTCTCGAATTGCCTCTTTTGCTTTGTCCATAGCCTCATATAAGTACCCTATAGAAGGTCTGTCCTCGCTGTCAGCCAACCTGAGAACCTTAACTAATGGAACACAAACCTTCAATAGCTTCACACATGATTCTCAAAATACGTTATTGAATATAATATCTACAACTAAAGAAGCATTTCTTTTATGAGCATGTGGATATGCAGCCCATTCTTCACTAGTAAACATCTGTCTCAAAGGAGTTCTTTGTTTCACCACACTCTGCACAGTCAATACATTTGTGGCAAATCTAGTTTGTGCAGGTCGTATTAATTCAACTCCTTTTGTAAATTTTCTCATCAAATTCAATACATATGCATGATTATAGATAAATTTTGTTACCTCTTGACATTGGTCAATGACTGATTTCATATCATGCATCTCATTAAGATCTTGAAGCATTAGATTAACACAATGAGTGGCACATGGACTCCAATAAAATGTTCTATACTTTTGAAATAACAAATCTCCTGCAGCTCTATAATTTGCAGCATTATCTGTAATAAACTGTACAATGTTTGCAGGTCCAACTTCTTGTACGACATTATCAAAAACATTGAATAAAATCTCAGCAGTCTTAGGAACATCGGACAAGTCAAGAGATTTCAAGAACATTGTACCTTTAGGGCAATAAACAAGAAAATTTACAAGTGTTCTTGACCTTGTATCAGTCCAACCATCTGACATAATGGAGTAACCTGTTTCCTTCCAACATAATTTCAACTCATCGCAATGCTCAGACACTTCTTTGACTGTATCCTGAAGAATTTTGCCCCTCAACTGATGATATGATGGCATTTTGAATCCGGGGCCTATAGAAGCAATTGCATCTGCCATGGCTTGGAATTGAAAAGAATTAGCTGCATTGAATGGAATACATGCATCATAAAACCATTGCCCTACCTGCTTTTGTGCATGATATAGCATATCTTTAGATGTCATAGCAGCACGAATCTGCGACTGACCACCTGGGCTGGTATATGAAGGGAAAAAACTCTTAATAGAGCCAACACTAGACCTACCAGTAGGAACTCTACCACTAGGTGGTCGCATACCACGCCTGGCCCTAACATCTGTTGTGCCTCTCCTCTTCCTTCCCGTTATGCCAGATCGACCTCCTTCATACATAATCCCTTTTCCTCTACGATCTCTACCTCTTGAGGTCTCCAAATCTGTTCTTAGACTGCTATCGTCTTCATCATCACATTCATAAGCTTCTTCCTCTTCTTCTTCATCTTCCAAAGGCACATTATAGCCTACATCTGCATCTTCAGTTTCTTTTTGTATTCTCTTTTGACGTAAAGCATGAAGCATATCTAAACATTGTTGACGCACAAATGGAGGCAAAGGTTTGTTTGGTCTTCCAACACAAGGAGACGCATCTTTGGAGGTCCCTGCCAAATGGTGTTTCATTCTAATAATCCCTCCTGAAAGTGTATGCCCACAGAAGCCACATTTGAGTTTCAAACGGTTATTCTCCTTCACCCTTTCGCACCATTGCCATGTAGGATCCATATCTTCAAAAAAAAAACGAAATCTTATGGTAAAAACTTAATGAAAAACACTCAAAGTCTTCAAATCTACGATTATACGGTAAAAAATTAAGAATACATGGTAAGAACATGAGATTTCATACCTTACGAAGAAGAAATGTCTGAAATGAAGAAAACCCCTTTCCTTCCCACGAAAATCAAGCACCCACGCACAAATCGACCACTTAATCTTCGATTTGACGATGAAAATCAAGTTTTTCACGGTGAAAATGAACGATCGCCCTCCCTCACGGCACTATCCAAGCGTTAGAAATGAAGAACAGAAGAAAAATTTGAAAAAGAAGCCGAATAAGTAGGTCTCGGCCCCCTTTTGCGTTTTTAGGCCGTATCGTACGATACGGGGTGTATCGCCCCGTATCGTACGATACGGGCCCTGTATCGTACGATACGGGCCCTGTATCGTACGATACGTGCGATACAGGGTCGATACACCCCCTTTTTACGATACGGGGGGTGTATCGTATCGTTTTCTTCAAACGATACGGGGTCGTATCGTACGATACGTACAACATTGACGTATCGTACGATACGTATCGTATCGTTTGCAAAAAACGATACGATACACCCCCTGTATCGCAAATGGGGGTGTATCGTACCTGTATCGTACGATACGGTGCGATACGGCCCGTATCGTACGATACGGGCTGATTTCTAAAAAGGAGACTTGAACCCCATTTTTTCGAGTTTTTTTTATAAAAACCCACCCCTTCCTCATTTCTAATCTATAGATTGTACCGTTTTAGAGGGAAATCATTGATTTCCATTGTGAAATCATCGATTGTCACCGTGAAATCATCTATTAAACCATGGATTTGTGCATGGGTGGCTGATTCCCATTGAGAGGAAATGGTTTTTTTTAAACCATGAAGATAAAGATGAAAAAGAATGATATTGTTATGAATTTTTATGTCTATGAAGTATGAATGATGAACCGTGAACGTGTAAGTTTATAGCATTTAGCAAAATAATAAGTCTTATCATTATCTAAAAGACTAAACCATGTTTTCTATGAAGAATTTATTATTTTTAATTTTTTCTGATTTTTTATGATTTTTTTGATTTTTTTAATTTTTTTTTCTGATTTATTATTATTATTTTTTTAAAATTTACGATACGGTTACGATACGGTTACGATACGTTACGATACGTTACGATACGGCGTATCTTAAAGCCCGACCGATACGCCTTACGATACGCTTTTTACAACATTGATCACAATACTATATAACAGACTAAGTGACTACTGACTAACAGTATATACATATAACAGTATACATATTACAACATAATCAACATAACAATACATAAAAACACATGCTCAATACAAAATAAAGTACATAACAATATGTACTCAATTAAGAAATTTTAATTGAAAGGGAAAGTGACTTTTCACTTTCTCATGGACTAGGTGTGTTGGCGCCTAGGTTGGGCGCTCAAACACATGTCCCGTGCCTAAGTGGTGGAACTTAGGCGACGGGCGTGGACTCGTGCTTAGTCCCTGCCTAGGCGAGGCTTAGTCCCTGCCTAGGCGAGGTCTTAAACTTTCTTGGTTGTTTTGGCTCAAACAGAAGTCATGGCTTAAGCGAGTCAGGGTTGGCTTGCTGATTATTCCAGTTGTATTTCTGTTGAATGTGAATTGTTTACTGTTGCCAAAATGTTTCTGCCTTCGGGAAAACTTCTCTTGCTTTATAATGTTATCTTTCCTTCTTTAAGTTACTTCTGTTGTTATAAATACGGGAATACTATTTGTACGGTTTATAGTTCTTCATGCTTTGTTTACTGGATCAGTACAAAGTACAAAACCAATTATCTTGGATTAGTAAAATTCTGTTTCTTAGCATGCTTCCTGCACCAATCAGGGTCTCTCTTTATTACTTGTTACTTGTTAGGATGGTGGAATGTTGTTGAGCAATTATGTTTTTACTGATGACCTGTCTGCTTAGTTCCATAAGATATTTCTGTTGGGGAAATGGGAAAACATGGCGTGCTCTGGGTGCTGTATGATCAACATGTATCTGGAATGTTACGAACCCCTTTTGATCATAGCATCTTCGTACTACACCTTTATTCTTTGCAGCTTTTGTGTCTTGAGATGGCTGACAATCGTTCTTCTTTTGTGCTTTGAAGGCTACTTTTGATTGTCTATTGAAGACATATGGCTTCCTTACTCCTGATTTCTGGCGAGAGACTCGCTTCACAAAATCTCCTTTCCAGGAGTACACGGACTTGTTAGCAAAGCCTACCAAGACCCTTATTCTCGAGGAGGTTGAAAAAGATGATGCCTGATGAAGTTCTTGAACCTTAAGCATAGTAAATTTGCTTGGATAGCAAGTATCACACGGTTAATGTTCTCTCAGAATAGGCCCATAGAGTATTCCTCCAATCTGGTTTTCTCCATTTTTGAAGGATTTGGTGTTCAGGTTCTTGGTTTCATATTTTTTTATATATATTCGTAATATTTCGCGTTGTAAGGCCTGGTTGGTGCGCTTGTCTTTGGAACCCCTGGAAGCCTTAGTCCATTACTGCTTGACATGATAAGATGGACTTATTTGCTTTTGGTAGGCACTGCTTGGAGGATTAAGAGCTTCCAAGCTGTTTATATCCTTGGATGCAGATGTTAAATTCACGCTTTTATATTGACTAAGTTTCACTACATGAATCTGTTCATTATTTGTTGCTTTTTATGCAATGCATTATTTTGAAAGGAACCTTTGTGCACACGGAGCGTGAAATTCACACACCAATGAGCATGCGTCTGCATGATTGTTAATGCATGTATGCCAGAGCGTGAAATTCACTTACCAATATGCGTGTGCCTGGATGCTTTTAGTGCTTGTGATGCTTATAATGCTTGTGAATGTTTATATTGATTGTGGATTGACATGTTCATTCTGAAGTTCTAAGTTTGTAACTTTCATAAAACTTTTGAAATTCATCTTGAAGGATTTCAATTTTTTTTTTTTTTCAAGATGCCCCATTTATGAAGGTGAAAGCTAGGATATTGATCATGGAGAGAGAGAGAGAGAGAGAGAGAGAGAGAGAGTTTGGCCACCAAAAAGTATATTTTATTTGATAGATAAATAATAATACATCAATTTGTATATAGAACTGTTTCAATTGGAGGGCAATTCAGCTCCATTGGCATGAATTAATTAATAAGAATTTTCATGGAGGTTGATGCTCATTTCTATCGTGTGCTATGAATTGGTGGATCTCAATATTAACTCGTTCAACTTGAATTTGCATTGGGCCACCTTCTATTGATATGCTTCTGGACGCTCGGCTGCTTAGAATTTCTTTTCATCCAAGAGGTACAATTGCAACATCCTTTGCGTCTCCTTATGAGAAGTTTAGCTAGGGACACAAATTTGAATGCACGCTTTTGTATGTGTATGGCAACACCAAGTGAGTCCTCTGTACAAGCTCGGTATAGGTAGCACTAGTAGGTGTCTTGATCGTGGTCTTGTAGGCCTATAGGGCATCATAAATCTTTTGATGCCCGTCATGACCCGTCATCACAAGTTTTTTTTTTCAAAATCTTGTTCAAGATTTTGTTAGTGGTTTCAACTTGGTCATTCACTTGAAGGTAATGAGACATAGAGGAATGGCACACTTAATCTACTCATAATATTCTTCTGGATAAAAGATGTATGCTTTCCTTCTACAATTTTTATAGTGATATCCTCAGCCCACTTAATAAAATATTATGTAACTATTAGAAAGTACTTGTGTTACTTCGATGTGTTACTTCGATGCAGATAGGACCTACCACATCAAAAGCTCACATGGAGAATGGTCACTGTGATATCATTGAGTTGGGGATATGCTATTGGGACATGAAACAAGTCAACATGTGTCTAACATTTGAGGCACTCTTTGATATGTTTATAACAGTTATGTTGCGTGGTCGACCATTAGTGACCTGCTCATATTATTTGCCTGACCAAGAAGGGTTTGGTAGCCAACGTGACCACCACAAATTCCCTCATATGCCTCTTTAATTGTTGCTTGTACCTTATCTTGGTCAAGGTCGTGAAAGTAGCCTCCCTGTACATGACTCCTGCTAAGATGAAAATGTCCTAGATAACCTCTAAATGACCATCCGTTCTCTTTTCGGCATGTCTAAAAGAAATTTTTCTGTTTTTGAGTAATTCTTAATGTTCTGATACTAGGTTCCTTCGATTGACTTGACTGATTGACTTGTTCGTGCGATTTATAAACCGGTTGAGTGAGTCTCCTAACTTCAAAAGCTCTGCAGGGTTCTGTTTTTAAAATGCTACAATGGAGTCCAGACTAGCCAAACCATCAATAAAGTGGTTGAACTCTCTCTTGATATGAAATAATTAAAATTCTTCAAGCTATTGCACCAAAGCCCTTGTGCATGGGTATTGACTCTTTCTGGATTAGTGAATACGATTTATAAGGAGTGATTTGATTCTTCAAAAGTTTTTTCAAATTGAAAGTTATAGAATCTTATTTAAGAAAATGAATAATTTGACATAAGACTAAACGTAAGAGCTTCAAATAGTTGTGGCCGCATCATAAAAAATACCATGTCAATGAATTCACCTTCGATGTACACATGCTTTTGTTTGAGTTGTTTAATTTGCTTTTTGTCTTTTATGCATTAGTTAGGTTGTCATGTGCATATAGTTTCTTTGCTTGTTTGCATGCACATTGTGGTTTGTCATGCATCTCTGCACATAGTTTTAACTTTTACAAGTTAATCAATATGAATGTCACCACACACATGCACTATCCTCTTTGAAACTAATGTGGTTTTGGCACTATCCATGTACTTAGTTGGAGCTTCCTACCTGGTGAAGGTCGAATGCCTTCGCACCTTATAAGATACAGTTTCAAACTTGCATCATGATTTCTAAATCTCTTTCCCAAAATTGATTTTTAATATAGTTTTGAATTCTCATTCCAAATGTTATTCTAAAGTTGCTTTCCAAGTCCTCAACCTAAATCTCTTTCTGAATTTGGTTTTCACACTATATTATAAATTATGTTCCAATTCATTTCCACATTTAGGATTCATGTGGAAACTCCAGCCAGTGCATAACATGTTATGAGACACTAGTCCTTGTATGTGAATACAAAATCAGTTAATTGTCTACATGGATTCCAATATCTACTTCAAATTCATGTTCCATGTTCCAAAATTGATTTTTAACGTCACTTTCCAACATGTATGCATCTTGTAGTTCGAGGTTGCATATCATAGCCACATGATGAAACGGCAGACATTTTCATAAGCCGACAGAGTCACCCTAGTTTTTCTAAAGCCAACCCTTTTCCAAATCTTACGTTCATGCAAGTGCATGTGTTTCACGTTATTCCTCAGGTTGAAGGATAACATTTAGAGCATTTAAACATTGAGCGAACTAGTTTGGACGTTTGATTCATTAAAGCACTATGAAAGGTCAATTCACTCACCAACATGTTGAGTTTATTCTATACTTGGAACGAAAGCGAGTTATTATGTTTCCATCAAGGTTGCATGCAATTTGAACAAAGTTTGAACGTAAACACTCCTCTAGAAAACACCAACATCCCCATTTCTCTCTTCAAAGAGTGAATGGTACCTACTGAATTCATGATGCAAATTCAACTTTAATATCTTATTTGAATCAACATAAAAGCTTAAAAAGAATGATATTCCATGCTGAGAATAGAAGAAAGTATGAGAGAGAGAGAGCTACCCACTGGAGATACCATAACCAATCTACCTATGAATTGGTTGGCTTCGACTTCTTCCTTCTACCTTTCTTCATTGCTTTGTTCTAACAACTTGGACTTGGGAGGCTGGGGAGTCTCTTGAAGGTTGCGAGATCAACTAAACAAATTCTTAAAGACTTGAAAAGATTCTAAGTTGTAGAACCAATGAAACAAAGAGGAGCATTGAAATAGGAAACAAGAGAAAGCATACCAGAAAGATTTTTAAGTCAGATATTGTTGAAATAAGAATGTTTATGTTTCTAGGTGGTTCTTTGTAATATTAAAGAGTTATAAGATCTCTTTAATATTTTCTTTATTTTAGATTGATGTAATCTGTAAATCTTCTTTCTACCCTAATCTCTTTATAATAGAGATTAGGGTTAGTGAATTAAATGTGTTCTTTTCTTCTCAACTCTCACGTCTTCAGCCCTCTCTCTCTCTCTCCACGTTTCAAGGCTGCAACATGGTATCAGAGCGGGACGTGACTGGCGACGCAACTTGAACAGCCGGCGATAGGCTGCAGACGTCCGTGAATCTGGCGAGGTGACGTGAACAGCCGGCGACCCTCCTTCTCCTTCTCAGGCTATCTCTTCCACCATATTGTTCTCCTTCCTCTTCTTTCGTCTCTTCCTTCTTCTCTTCTCATTTGTTCTAGTTGACTGATTTTCAGCAACGAAACTAGGTGGAGGAGTCTATTCACGCTAGGAAGTATGCGTGAATAGACTCCAGTCGTTTGGACTCTTATGGGTTGATGTGGTCTATGATCAAGGCAGCCAAGTGGAGGACTACTCTTTATGATTTTTTTGTGGCAGTTTACATTGATTACATTTATCTGATGTCGTTATCCATGATGTGTGAAAATTAATGTGTGGTACAGCTGCGTTAGATACATAAATAGACAAGTTGTTGGTTGGTTAAGACTGGATTTGCTTGTTTCCTGCTGAGATCGTGAGGAGGAGCTGCCCTGCCCTGTTCTGAAATAGCCTGTGACAGGCGACAGTCCAGCTCCTTGCCTTGACAACGAGTGGACCTTAGGTTGGGCATTTGCCCCCCATCTTTTGGGCTTCTGTATATAATCATCCCAGCAAGCTTCAGTCCAAAATTCAGCTCGATCTGAGCTCTGGATGAATTTTGGCGGATTTTAGAAGATTCAGCCCTGTTCTACCTTGAAGCTGCCTGCGACCAGTTTTTTTTCAGATTGCTGTTTTTTGTTGGCCGTGGGTTGCTGTCAATAGTTGGACAACGGTTTGCTTGCTCTTGTGCATCTAACGTGGCTGTGTGGGAAGTTTGGTCTTGCTGATTCTTTTTCAATATATATATATATAATTTCTTTTGCCTGTGGTTGTTGATCCCTTGTGGATAGATTTGCAATGGCTGAAAATCTCAGGACTGATTTTTCTCATGAGGTTAAACGTGAAGGAAACCCATTCTCTTATGGTTCTACGGTAAAGTTAGATGGATCTAACTATGAGATTTGGTCTTGTGTGTTTATGATGTCAGTGATTGGATATGACAAGGAGCATGTTATAGAAGAAAATGAGCCTGTCGAAAAGAGTGGAAAATATGCTTCATAGAAGGGAGATAATAATATTGTCATGTCATGGATCATGAATAGTGTGCAACCACAAATAGCATCAACTATTGCATACTATACCTCGGCCAAACAAATGTGGGATTTCTTGAAACAAACTTACTCAAATGACAAGAATGTTAGCAAGATATTGCAGGTGGAGGAGGAATTACTTAATTTGCAATAGGGTGATCAAAGTTTTGCTCAGTACTTCACTTCCCTCAAGTCCATCTATGAACGACTTAAAGCATTACGTCCCACATGTCCAACATGTCATAAAACTCATGGTGAACAGTCTATAGTTGTGAAGTTTTTACAGGGTCTCTCCCTTGAATATGCTGTAGTAAAGACTCAGATGTTGACTGGAGCAGAAATCCCTGACCTAGCCGACGCCTACAACAGACTCAGTCGTCTTGCTGTGACCCTTTCTCAGCCCTCTAGTGACTTACAGGCTTCGGCCTTGGTAGCCTCAGGAGGTCGTGGACGCGGTTCATTCAGGGGGAGAGGCATTGGTCGTGGGTCAGGAGGAGGTAGGGGAAGATTTCAGTGCACCTATTGTGGTAAAATAGGACATTTAGAAGACAGATGTTGGGATAAACATGGTCGTCCTTCCGGTGCATCCTTAGGAAGAAATGTTGCATCTAAGCAGGGCAAGAATTCTTTACCATCTCCTATTGGGTCTGTTCAGGCAGCTTCATCAATTGTAGATGGGTCTTTATCTCCTTATCACCCTGAGACAGTGGATAAATAACGGAAGGCCGATCCTTCGTAGTCTGGCGACAAACTAGATAAATCTCTAATTCTCTAAGGTAAGAGCTCAAATCTAGAGTCCAATATATAAAGAAACATAATCACTATGATATCACAATGCATATGTGCATTCACATGAAGTGTCATTATTGTCTGTTACATATTCCACAATATGTAGGGATGACTCAATAGCTATAATCAATTAACATATTAATCTCATTCGTTTCATTCGCATTCATTTCTTTCACATTTATTATAGTTAATTGACAATTCATGTGGATGCAAAACACAATATAAAGAAACATAATCACTATGATATCACAATGCATATGTGCATTCACATGAACTGTCATTATTGTCCGTTACATATTTCACAATATGTAGGGATGACTCAATAGCTATAATCAATTCACATATTAGTCTCATTTGTTTCATTCACATTCATTTCTTTCATATTCATTGTAGTTAATTGACAATTTATGTGGATGCAAAACACAAACGTGTGCACACCGCAGGTGATCTATAATAGGGAGACAACTCTAGTGGTGGCCCACAACAATATGACTCTATACACACCGCAACGATAGAGCAATACACCAAGGATGTGTAAATTTCAATATAAGTTACTCAGTCTTTCTTATAACACCTAGGTTGGGAATGTGGGAGCCAACGCTCTAAGCATAACACACAACGATATCATGAGGCAACTATTGTCCTGTTGTCCTGTAATCATGAGGCAACCTTATAACGTATTGCCATAACCTATTGTCCTGTAATCAACTATTCTTTCTTAGTTTATCATTATTAAAACACATTCAAAATGAGATTGGCTAGCACCCATGGCTAGTTCACTTCTTAAGTGCAACCAGACCCACAAACCGCCTTCATAAGGTCATATACTCAATCAATACTCTTGGATAGCCAAACCATACTCTATGAGTACTTCTACCTGTTAAGTCAATTCAATCAAATCATTTCTCAATGGCAATGTAGACAAAAAACTCATAACAATCACAACAATCAAACTATAATAATCATTTCATATGAAAATTTCACTGAACCACGTAGATTAATCTCGATTCTTGATTGACTCATAGTAGTTTTAGGAAAATATCACATTAGGATGCTCATTAATGCATAATCAAGATGGAGGAGGTACTCAACTCAATATCCCACCTAACATTTTAAAAACAATTAATCAATATCATAATCAATCAATCTTACACAAACATGCATACGTCAATAAACATGTCATATCACACATCATTCAAATAAAACTTATTCATAGGATCCAACGATCCTAGAAGCCCCCACTCGGGAATGCAACATTCAATCCAATTTTTTATGCCAGATAGGAGTTTGCTCGATGTACCGAGTCCACCTACAAAAACTTAAAGTAATAAGTTTTCTATCCTCTTTACTCTAAAATCTATTTAGGTAAGAAATAGGACCACCAAATTGCAAGTATTGACTCGAGCAGATGCTGATAGGTTGAATGGGCTTGTAGAACTTTCTTTTATGTTTTTCTCATATTTATGAGGTCACTAAGCGTGAACCTTCACTAAGCATGAACCTTCCCAAATACATCACTCCACATCTTATCAATTAATTAGACACCTAATCTAGGTGGCTAACACGTTGTTGAGACATCATGTATGCAATTATACTTCTCCATTGTCAATTCAGTGATGACGACATTAGCTCACTACTAAGAGAATATAAATTAATCAAATTAACATGAATGAGCATTTTCATCGTACCTTAATGTATGTTCAGACCCTAATAACCTGCATGTTGCGTTTTCCCTTCAAACCATAAATTTCACATACAAAAAAATCATAAGTACTCCCTTCCCATATGCATTGCAAAATCCAACAACACATAGCATATATTAATGCCACTCCAAAGCAGTCCTAAACATTTCCTAATGCAATAAGATCTCTACCATGCTTGACTCAAGAGATAATTATTCATGCACTCAAACAAAATAGGCTCCATTAGGCCTCTGTCACCCCTCTTAGGGAACCTAAACTGATATAGTCTTCCATGGCAGCCCCTCTAGTCCTCCTACCAACAAACGTCAAGGCAATCCATCGCTACCGCCTACCAACCTCCCTATTTGCTGGTAAGTGGAAGAAATCATGTTCTCCCAAAATATCAATCCCAAAAATCAACACTAACAAGAGTGAGAGGAAGCAAAAGAGAAAAAGAGAGAAATCTGGCGTGAGAGAGTGCATGGGACCAGGGGGCCATGAGAGAGGGCTCGATTGAGGGAGACACTCAGAAGAGAGGGAAAACGACAGAGAGAAACCAAGAGAGAGGGCACAAGAGGGACAATGTGCTAATGATTGCAAGAGTGAGCAGGAGGTGTGAGGTAAGTGTAAGGGAGAGAGACTAGAAGCAAGACCAAGAGAAGGTCTGAGTGGTAAAGTTTTGAGTGATGGAGAGACCATGAGACAGAGAGAGGGATTAGTTGATTGAGCGGGTGAGAAAATGGGAGCACAGAGGAGAATGGCTGGACAAAGAACGTGAGTGATGGAGAAAGTAAAAGGGTGAGAGTAAAATTACCTTCGTTGCCTCCTCCGATTCTGCTCCTTCCTCACATGTTCTTCTTAGCTATGCCTTCTTCCTCCTCTTCTTCTATTAACCCAAATCGTCGAGATTGAGAGAAAGAGTTCGATTGAGCGGGAGAGAGAACCAGAAAAAGAGAAGGGACATGAGAAGAATGAGAGGAAACAAGAGATAGCAAGGAGAGGGGGGAGATTACATCTACTGAAATTCCAGCTGCCTCCTCAGTTCTTCTTCTCCTTGAGCTACTTCTTCTTTCACCTCTTGTTCCTCTTCGTTAATGCAGAACAGTGAGAGGGAGAGAGCCCCCCTGATGTGCAACACGGGTCCAGATTTGGACCCTGATTCAGATCCACCCAATACCTTGAAAACACCAAATGTTACAATAAGCCACTAAAGCTAAGTTGTGGGAGTATGAATAATTGTCTTAAGCTTAGTTTAGGCATCAGATGAAAAAAAAAAGCTAGAAATTGCGATTTCTAGAGAAATGGGCCCACTAGGTTTAATTGGGTGAGAAAAATGCCAATAATCTCAAGATAAAGGTTCATGGGTACGCTGTAAGCCTAAAACTAGGTTGGTTGAAATAATCCATCTAAGTTGGTCTATTTTTAAAGTTTTTCCTAGGGTTTGAGGGTGAAATGGCAAAAATGGCTTAAGGTCAAACTACGAGAATTAGGGATGTCCTACATTTTAGCAAATCCAAATCCTAGCAAATATCTTGACGATGACTTTGAGTCAAGAATTACATTGCTTTAAAATGTGCAGATTAGGGGCAAAATGATAATTTTAAATGGTGGAAAAGT
This sequence comes from Nymphaea colorata, assembly GCF_008831285.2. NCBI lineage: Eukaryota > Viridiplantae > Streptophyta > Magnoliopsida > Nymphaeales > Nymphaeaceae > Nymphaea > Nymphaea colorata. The sequence continues at coordinate 11,327,978 of NC_045138.2, read as the reverse complement.
TGAGATGTTTTTACCATCATTCACCTTTAACTTCCTTTCAATGATCAACTTAGCAAAGTGATGAACTTATTGATTATACACCTCTACATGCTCTATTGCTTTTAGTCTCTTCTCATAAAAAATGTTGAGTTGCACCAACCTATGTTGATGGTGTTGATATGGTACCAACGACAAGAAGTTAACACATTTTAACAATTTAATTATCTAATATTAACTCAATTAAATGAGATAAGAGTATTAATTAGTTAGCATACCAACTAGGATTGGGTGTATCCTTAGGGATATCCTACATGGATGTTGAATCATCTCTAGTAGGGCTCAACCAGTAGACACGTCGATATCTCATTTACCCAAGTAAATGGTAAAAGTAAAACCCTAAGTTAATTACTGCAGGAATTATCCCAATTATCTGGTGAGTTAGTCACGAAAATTGGGCCTATGCTTACTCTAGTATGTTTCGCTATTTCCAAGATTTCTACAAAATCAGTTGTAATAAGACAATTTGCAGTATTTATACTCATAGATATTGTTGATCCAATACCCTTCGTTAATTTAGTATATAATTTGCCTTATATGCCTATGTAAGCACACGCAAAAAAAAAAAATTGTAAGATTTCCCATTTAAACTCTTACTTTTTCAAAGTTGCACCATTATGATTTGAGTGGACCCTAAGAGTCCCATCCGAAAGCTATTCTCCTAAAAATGGGCAATCTGCAGTCAAACCTTGTCCATTGCGTCGCATAAATGAGTTGATTGAGCCACCTATCAAATATACGCCCAATAAAGACCACACCTAGTGTCTAAAATAAATAAATTCAACTTTAAAGTCGAATTTCTGATCCAAGCATATCAATATTTCGATCCTCATTTGGATAAAATCTATATTCAAGACTAATCATGAAACCTTTAAGTTCAATCCAGAATTCATATCTAACCAAGTAAATTTTCATAAATCCGAGAACCCGGCTAGATCCGGGCAGGGATAGTGGCGCCCATTCCTCACCAGTTCCAAAAAGGTTCGCTCATGAGGGAGGGAGCATCCCACTTCTATCTTCATAAGCTCATCCTCAAACCTAGATGATATCAACTTGGATTTCATATTCAAACTCAAACCAAGTTTACTTTATAAACCAAATCCCATGAAGTTCTATTTTCAAAACCTAACCAAAGTTCAATCGGATCTAGTTCCTAGATCCATACCTAGCTTTCTATTTCATGACCAAATAATAAAACCTAATGCTCATGCCTGATTTCCAAATACCTAAATCCAACCCGCAAAATGAAAATTCAATCCAACTCCGAATCTGAAATTAGGATCACAACCTACGTTTAAAATTGGATCTAAATTCAAATTTGAGAGTTTTGAATACAAATTAAGTACTAAAATCTAGTCCTATCTAGCCTTCAATTCTAAGTCAAAATGCAATCTAATCCAACCTCTTTTTTGGATTGATTTCTCATAGGGAATTGTCCCCTACTGGATTTCCAATGGCGTTTTACATTTGACCCGAAGGAGGGACGAATAGGTTTGGATCTCTACCTAACAAGTCAACCGACCCATTTCGCAGATGGCACCCTTGACTGTTTATTTGTCTTCGCATAGCCTGAACCATCATGACCTACCTGACTCATGATGGCACTTCAGGCCTCAGTTCTTCCAAAGATAAGCCTAACACCAAACCAGGTGAACCATTTCTGTTGGCTTGGTTAGGCAACGCCTGGCTCGTCCCACTTGAGGTCCCTAACCCTGTCGGACTGGGTTTAGGTAAGAACCCAGCTAGGTTAACAACTATAACCCAAGGCCTACTTGGTTTAGGACAGATCCAGCTTCACATGCTCAAGGTCCTTAACCTGAGAACGCTAAAGCTTGATTCAAGCATAAAGTAGCTGTGCTTTCCTCTTAAAACCGAGTATGGTATGGTTGGCCTGAGTGCAGTTTACTCGAGGTCTATAACCTGTGCAAAACCTGAGCATAGTCAAAACAACATCAACCTAAGACAATATACAATTCCAAAACCTCCCTGACATGGCGAAGATTAGCCTAGCTTGCTTGAGGTCTATAACCTAGGTGATGCTCGAGATTGAACAACACTAGACCGGCCCCCTAACCCAACACTCATCTGAATTGGTTAAGTCTAGCTAGGCCCATCTGAAGTACTCAATGAATGGGATCTAGTCTCAAACAAATCCCAAGTCACGCGAGCCTAGTTTAGCTTAGCCTAATTCATTTGAGGTACTTAAACTAAGTGAAGCCAGAAATTAGCCAAAGCTAATCAAATCTTTACCAGCCAATCCAAATCCAAGCTGGTTGGGTGAATCTTAGACCAATCACCTCAAGGTCCTTGACATGAGTTTGGATTGTGTTTTGGCCAAACCGACACCTGGATATTCCTATGACCTTGACCCTGAACAATTTGGTTCAATCCCATCTTTGGAATATAACCCAGATGTGACCCAGGTGTTGATCGTACTAAGTTATGTGTAGTTTCATGCCTTAAACCACTCAAAATCCCATTTGGCATGGAAGAGAGCAGGTGGTTTCATTGCAGGTTCATAATCAAGTTGGAGCCCTCGTCTAGCTCAAATCATATCATGTAAATCCAAAATCAATTTGGTCAAGTCTAATTAAGGTTCATGCTTACTTGAGTTTACAACCCGAGAAAGTAGGAACTCCATTCAAACATTAATCAAAATGGACCCCCATAAATCTACCCCATTCCAAACTAGGTTAATGTTCTTCTCTATTATCCTTAAAACTCCCTCAGATGAGTTTAAGATCACCCTAGTCTCCAGGTATTACATTTCTGTAAACTAGGCTATCCATGCATATACATTAGGGAGCATGTCTTTGCATCCCATGATGGCATAGGGACAAATAATGCCTTCTTTTATTCATTCACCCTAAGTCATAAGGCTCAAATTAGGCTAGATTGGGAATGTTTACTTCTTGCCTTGCACATAGATTATGATGACATTTGATATTTAGGCAGATGAAAAACATGATTTTGACCTTTAGTTTGGTTACCCCTGGTAAAGGAACCAGGGACAGCTCAATTTCAAATTGAGAGAATGTGATCTCTGTGTCACTTTTGACCATCCTTAGCTATGATTGTAAAGGGGATCAAAGTTGTTTCATATTATAGGTTCATGTTGTCGATCTTCTGAAATCCATATAGGACTTCAAGCAAGTATTTATGGATGACTTTTCAATAAATAGCTCATTATCTAAGGATTGTCTTTAAGCTTCATCATATATCTTATAGAAGAAGTCATGCAAGTATTTGTGGACGACTTTCAATATTTTGCTCATCATCTAAGAATTGTCTTCAGAAGCTTTAGTATGAGCTTAAAGATGTGAGAGAAACCTGGCGTATCATGGGAGAAGTGCTACTTCATGATGGCAAAAGTTAACGTGCTTGACCACATTTTGATAGAGATATGTATTAAAGTTGATTGAGCTAAGGTAGAATAAGTTTCAAGACTGGCTCTACCTTCATTTGTTCGAGAGGTATATTCTTTTCTTATGCATGCAAGGATTTTAGTAAAGGTTCATGATTTTAATACAATCGCTAGACCTCTATGTGCATTATTGTCTAAGAGGTAGCCTTTATTTCCAATGATGAGTGTTTGTGAGCATTTGAAACTCTTAAGAGTGTGCTCGCCACAACCTTGATTCTTCGCTCTTTGTATTGGTTTCCATCCTTTAAGATCATGTGTGACATGCCTGATTGTGTGATTAGAGTGATTCTGGGGTAGAAGGCACACAAGAAATCAATTGTCATGCACTATGTGAGTCATTGTTTGTAATATGCTCAGATGGATTATACTGCTATAAAAAAAGGGTTACTCGTTATATCCTTTACATTGGTTAAGTTTCTTTCATTTGTCCTTTGTTCTAAGATTATCATGTATTTTGATCATATTGTATTGAGATATCTTTTGAGTAAAAGAGGCATGAAGCCTAAACCCATTTGCTAGATTTTTTTTTCTACAATAGTTTGAAATTTAAGACTATTGCAGCAAGAATGTATTTGAAGATCATCGTTCGAGACTCGTCTAGAATCTATAGGAGATCAATTTCCTACTCAAGACTTGTTTCCATATGAGCAAATTATTGGGGTCAGAGTATCACAAATACTATGGTATTTGAAGACAATTAATTACCTAGTGGCTAGTCAAATGCCTGAGCATTGGAATAAATATGAGAGAGATAGATTTCTATCTCAGGCTAAGTTATATTGTTGGGATGATCGACAATTTTCAAATATTGCATAGATTTAAGTCATTCGGAAGTGTGTGCTGAAGGAAAGGTTTGAGTCATTGTGCTGCAGGAAGCGTTTGAGCCATCCTTTCTTTTTGTCATTCCTAGGGCCATGGAGGCCATGACAATGGAAAGAAGATTGTAAGTGAACGTTTTTGTAGGTCAATTCTACCTGTCATCCCTTCATACCCTTCATAAAGATTCATATGAATTTTATAAACTTTAATTAATGTGCCAGTAAATGGAAAGCAATTCACCTAAAGACTTCATGCCCATGATACCTACCAATTATGGTTGTGGTGATTTTTGGAATCTAGGATATCAATTTTATGGGGTCATTTTCACAGTCTTGTGGTAATATATATATTCTTGTGGTAATAAACAATGTGTCCAAGTGGGTCAAGACCATTACCACTAAGATGATATTATCATAAGGCTGTGTTGAAATTCATTAAGCACAATATCTTTAATTATTTTGGGTATGTCATGTACGATTATTGGTGATGGTAGAAAGCATTTGAGGAATGTACAAGTTGCTTCTTCTTTGAGGAAGTGTTTTGTACATCATAATTTTGCCGCACAAGGTTGAGGTTCCAAACAAGGAAATTAAATGTGTCATGGAGAAGATATTCCAACTAAATTCGAAGGAAAACCTAGCGGCTTGCTTATGTGTTGTGGCATACAAAACTGCATTAAGACCCCTCTTGGTATCCCTCATTGCAGCCTTATCTTTGGTGTGTCACCTACCTATCAAGTTGGAGCATAGAGCATATTAGGCTATAAAGAAATTGAATTATGATTTTGCTCAAGTTGGGGAAGAGTACTTGTACCTCTTGAAGCTTCAAGAGTTTCACAATAATGCTCATGAGAATGCCAAGATCCATAATGACAAAAGCTTGTCATGCTGAACACGTTGAAATTGCAATCACATTGGGAAAGACTATATGAGGTTAAGCAAGTTTATCCCTCCCAAACTATGGATATCGAGGGCTGCAACTTCAGGAGTCAATTCATTATCAATGGGCAAGGTCTAAAGTCCTACATTCATGGAGTATAATGCATGGTGAACATTGAAGAAATCAACATCATCCAACATGTGGCATAATCATTTTGAAGTCGAGCAAAGAAATCATGCAGGCTTAGGGTTTTGCAAACAAGACAAAGCAGTTTATCTCTATAAAGACCCCCACTTTCATTGTGTTCGCGTACTATCGCCTTCACCATGTCTTGATAAGTACCACTACAAGGAAGACAATACTTAGTAATGCATCATTATTGTTGCTGAAGGTTTACAACAATGAAAACAATGTGTGACCAAAGTTGTCACTAAAAGTCATGCCACTAAAACTATTGCTTACGAAAATGTCATTTGTTGCTAATGACCAAGAATCAATAAACAAAAAATTTTTGTTATTAATTATCTATGAAAACATACATTGCAAATTCTTGGTTGTCTAAGAGCTAACTTTGACTTCATTATTAATAATGGCCTAACCTCCCAGCAATATTGCATCGCAACTGATTTAGACTCTAGCGAAATAACTCAAAACCCATAAGGAAGTAATGTAGCATCATCAACAAATGACTCATCAATAGGAGAACAGCGAAGCTGGCCACAAGCTCCAACTGCATTCTCATCATCTCCACTATAAATCTAAAGAAAGGAGAAAAAGGAAAAAAAAAAAGCAAATCACAATTAGAGAAGAAGGCATTGTTTCTCCTTTTCCAATAGAAAGAGCAAGCTCTCTTACCGATAACAATACCTGTAGAATCAGTCACATCCAAACTGAGCAGGAAGAAAGATTTAAGATTTAAACTTGCTGTATTTGGATGTTTATATTTATTGTATATACATTTCAGACCCTAATTCAATCACATATACCTCTCTTTCCTCCCACACTATATATATATATAAGGGACCTAACACACACATGTATCTATTTTTCATCATGTATGTGCCCTCACTGCACCCATATTCATATAAAAGCCTGCAGGGCCAACATTTCTAAAGAATTAAAGCATACAGTAACTGTGTACAAGAAAAAACTATCATTATGCAATAAAACAACAAATGAATAAACAAAACAGGGTAGCAAAAGCTGCCTACAAATCCATCTAAACATATATGAGTAGAAAGATTAGAGGGTAGATGATCTAACCCTCGATAGTGCATCTTCTCTAATATAGAGATTGCTTCCATAAAAATACAAGCCAAACATGGAAAAGAGACATCTAGAGCTTCTGGTGTTTAAAAGATAACCTTTTTGCTCAAGGTCTCTTCCTTTAGTAGGAGAGAGACATCTAGAGACATCTAGAGCTTCCGCCACGAGAAAAATCATCCACTACCACGAGAAAAATCATCCACTACTACTAGCTAACCCTCGTTCATGGCCTCCGCCAAACATGGAAAAGAGACATCTAGAGCTTCTGGTGTTTAAAAGATAACCTTTTTGCTCAAGGTCTCTTCCTTTAGTAGGAGAGAGAGAAAAAAATCACTTTTGTTCCATCGAAAAAGATGGTGATGATACATAAAACAACAAAATATGAAACATAGCAAAGAAAAACTTCTGACATGAGTGCGTAAATAAGTGTTTCCAGTTGGCCGCCCATCCCCAAAATCAAATAATGTTGGAGTATAAGACAAAAGGGTGGCTGGTGATGATGCCTCAAATGTCTACGGGAATGATGAAAGTCGTCGATGAAAATCAATTGCATGTTCACCAGAAAAGCAGCAGAGAAGATGAATACCACTGGAAAAATTGGACAAACCAGCCACCAGTGACAATGCCTTAATGGTTTAGTGATGAAAATCATTTCGGAATGTACAACCAGTGATTTGAGCTCAAGCTCGGCCAGCTCGAGCTCACTTATTGCTTGGCTGGAGCTCAATTTGAACTCAAGTCGTGCTTTAAACTTGAGCTCAACTCATTTAAGCTCATGTCACCAGGTTCTTTTTTTTTTCATTTTTGTTTTTCAATAGTAACTTCACAATAAATTGCTTCAAGAAAATTATTCACAAAATCAGCACAACATCAAAGATTTTTCTCTAGTGAGAAAATGAGTTTGCATTTTTTCAATACATGACGTGAGTTTCTACAGAAATGTTCAAAGGTCATCTTCTATCGAAAGGGAAACATCTATCTGCTATAAAGAAGGCAGATGATGTCGTCAACAAAGAACAACAAAATTTGATTCAAAGTCCAATATATCTCTGAAAATACAAGTTCTCAAATTATACACATTAAGAAGGCTCAACAGCTTGAACCTTTGTGTCCAAAATGAAACAAGAAGAGACTAGCATAATACATGCCTATGCTAGAGCATGAAAATTGGCAAAAAACCGAAAAACAATCAGAAGCAAAACCTCCGAAAGCCCACAAAAATACAAAATCCCAGCTATGGAAAAGAACAACCATGAAGAATCCTTAGGATGAAGAAACTGAAAAGCATTAGAAATTAACCATAATGGAAGCAAGAGAAATACCTATAATCCATACCCACCGATGAACTTACCTCTAAAACCCTTGATTTACAACTATGGTACTGAAGAATCAAAGAATCCAAACTTGCCAAGGTCTACTACTCGACAACCTATTCAACTATTCTCACTCTCCCACCCCTACCAACTACCACCATACTATCATCCCATTTGGGCTTCCGCATCTATCCACCAAAAGCCCTGTCAAGACTGCCACTCAAAGCAAAGTAATAGCGTAAAGAGGTTCCAAAGACACCCATTCATGGGCACCATCTCAGGAACAACAGCCATAAACGTGATGAACAAATTGAAGAGGTGGGTGGTAGGCTTCTGTGCTTCTCTCCCTAAGATTAGGTTTTGGGAAAATGTCAAAAGCCAAAGCCCCTTTGCCAAAATCTCAATGACTGGCCATCGGTGGACCGAGAGTAAAGAGAGAGAGCGAGAGAGAGAGAGAGAGAGAGAGAGAGAGAGAGGAAGTAGAGGTAGAGGGAGAGAAGAGAGAGACAGAGAGAGGCTAGGATCTTGGAGAGGTGGTTCGAATGAAATGAGGGTTTCAACTTTCAAAATAGTAACTCTAAAATTTTTGTAAACAAAGAAGTGTGTTCGAGTATAAACGAGTCGAGTTCCCACAACTCGAAATTGACTTGTTTACAAGCTTGAGCTTCAGTTTCAGCTCCAGTTCAATCGTTTATTAAATGAATCAAGTATTATCAAAAGAGTTCGAGTCAACCCTGAGTTGGCTCGACTTGAAGTACATTCCTATAATCAATTAGATGGAAAAGGAAAACTTTGATAAAAGAAAAAGGTCTCCAAAAAATTCACATACCATATGGCAAGAAATGTGGGAAACCCCATGATAGTGGGGTATATATAGCACCTTCAGCAACAAAAGTTGTTTCCTTTGGTGAATGATGCCACTTAGAAACAAAATTTTTGTTACTGAACCCACATGTCAAACCATATAGCAACAAATGGTTTCTTTCATTGGTGATCCTATCATGGTCTAAAGCATCTACAAAGAGGACAACTTTTTGTTGCCAAAGTATCAACAAACAACATCACTCAATCTTGCACTTGTAAAGGTGATGTTTCTTGTAGTGAGTCAATGCATCTTGTCCACCATCCTTTCAGGAACATCAGCCCCTTCTTATGGAAACACCACAATGATTGTTTCCCTTTGATGAGATCCAAGGGGCATAATCGAGCAATTGGGTATATGAGAGGTACATGGATTTGTATCATGATGTACGAGCAACTTTCAATAAATGTCGATGCTTTCTCTCTATGACACCATTCTGTTACGAGGTATGTGGACAGGTAAATTGAGGAACAATTCCATGGTTTGAGTAAAATTGTAAAAGGGTGCACGATTTGAATTTCAGAGCATTGTCAGTGTGAGTCCTACCTAAGAGGGTTTGGTATTGTCCTGGCTTGTTGCCATACTGCAGACCGTTCCTTCAAAAGGAAAACCTAACTAACACGAGAAAAATCATCCACTACTACTAGCTAACCCTCGTTCATGGCCTCCGCCAATCATTCTCCTAGTCTGCAAGTCCTGAAACCAACACGAACCGGGATAAAAAGAAAATGACTCTACAGTTCAAATCATGAGTCAGTCCTTTAAGTGAGAGAAGGTGAGCGGGAAAATCAGGAGCAAACAACACATTATTCACAGTTAAACAATCAGAAATATTCACATTGCCCCAACCGACAATGGGGGTGAATCTCCCATATACAAGCTTCACTTGTCTAGGTTGAGGAAAATGGTGAATCATAGTGAATAAATTTGGTTGACTACAGAAGTGCTTGTAGGCTCCAGAATCAATAATCCATGACATACCTGGATCTTGGTTCTGCATATTGGTGGAAAAAGCGGAATCGCCCACAACCATAGATGCTAAGGCGAAAGAGGAGCCTTTCTAAGCAAGAAATTGTTGATACTCAGATTTAATAAAACTAACAGTGGCCTTTTCAGCAGCAGGTTCTGTAGTATCATCTTCAAATGTGAGGCTTTTGGGATATGAGTAGAACCCTTGATCTGTGATGACTCAGAGTTGCATCATTGGCCGACCATGTTTATTCCAGCATCTATCTTCTAGATGTCCAAGTCTTCCACAGAATGTGCACTGAAATCTACCACATCCACCTCCTAGACCATGACCCCCTCTCCCTCTATAGAAGCCCTGTCTTCGACTTCCTGAGATGGCTAAGGCCTGCCCACGGCCTCTTGGAACAGCTAGTGTTGAAGAGGGTGCATCAATTGAGAATGGAGTAAGTGTCACGCCTCACCTCCCTTCCTCATTTCTCTTTTCTTGTTCTCTCTCTTAACCTTTCCTTTGCTGAAACTAATCATGCATTATAGTTTGATACCCAAAATCTTACATGGTATTAGAGCAAGGTTTGGCTGGTTCTACCAAAGAGCATGTTTGAACAAACTTGAATTCTCCTTGTTGGTTTTCTCTTATACCCGTTATAACATTCTGCTCCTAATCCTTCATCTATCTTGGCAATATTCTTTTATTTCTTATTAGTACTTGTTATATATCTACGTTGATAGATATATAAATTGTAATGGATATTATCTCCCAATGCAGTATGCCATCCAACTTCTTACCACACATTATTTCTGAAAAACTGAACCACTCTTACTACCTTACTTGGAAAAGGTTGATCACTCCTTTCATAAGGACTCAAGATCTGTATGAACATCTTGATGGCTCCATTCTAATCCCACCACAGTTCATTTGGCCCTTCAATCTTTATGTCAATATCAGTTAATAATACTTTCAACCATAGTAGCTCAAAAACCCCCATAGCAACAACTCTGTATTCAGTTTCTGCGTTGGAGTGAGAGCAAATATCTTGCTTCTTACTCCTCCATACTATGAGATTCCCTCCTATGTAGACATAGTAGCATGAGGTGGACCTCCCAGTATCAACGCAGTCTGCCCAGTCAGCATTAGAATACCCTTAAATCTGAAAAGGGTCTTGCCTAACATATAGGAGCCCCTTGCCAGGATTCCTCTTCAGATAACATAGGATCCTATCAATTGCTTTCAAATGTGCATCCATTGGAGCATGCGTAAATTGACTCATCATGTTCAAAACAAATGTACTATCATGTCTAGTGAGAGTAAGGTAGATCAACTTTCCAACCAAACATTGATACCTTCCCTTGGCCTATTCACAAAGAGGTTCTCCATCTCTAATACTAAGATTGTGTCCAGCATCCAGAGGAGTAGAAGCAGATCTACACCAGAGTTTTTCAGTCTCCTTTAGTAAATCTAAAGTATACTTTCGTTGATTCAACACAAAGCTCATGCCAGACCGAGCGATTTCAATACCAAGAAAATATCAAAGCTTACCAAGGTCCTTAAGATCAAACTCAACAACCAATAACTCCTTTAACTTTGTTATTTCACCTTCATCATCGCCTGTAACAATCATATCAACATAAACTAACAAAAGAGTAACTTTATGTTCCTTCCTCTTCGCAAAGAGAGTATGATTTCAATTTCCTTGATTATGACTATGTTGTCTCATAACTAATGTAAGACAAACCATGCTCGAAGAGATTGCTTGAGTCCATATAAAGCTTTTTTCAGTTTGTAGCATTTTTCTTATTCCTCATATCCTGTGAGCCTACACATATAAACTTCCTCTTCAAGGTTTTCATTGAGGAAAGCATTCTTAACATCAAGTTAGTACATCTTCCACTCCTTTATTATTGCTAAAGAGATAATAACTCTAACAATATTTATATTTTCCACAAGAGCAAAAGTCTCCAAATAGTCAATTCCATATTTCTAACTGAGCCCCTTGGCAATAAGGCGAGCTTTTTACTTATCAACACTCACATCTGGTTTGTACTTAATGGTGTAAACTCACTTGGATCTAACCACATGAGCTGCTTCAGGGATCTTTACCACCTCCCATGTCCTATTTCTGTTCAAAGCTTCCATCTCTTCTTGCATTGCATGAGTCCACTTGGGACTACTCTGAGCCTCAGAGATAGTCCTGAGAATAATAGTCAAAGAAAGTGATGATATAAAACATTTGTATTCCTTGCTCAACTTAAAATATGACAAGAAGTTACCAATAGGGTGTTGAGTACATGACCTGACACCCTTTCTCAGGGCAATGGGTATCTCTTCATTAGCAACCTCTGTCTGAAACTCTTTTTCAATTGACTCCTCCCGAGCATGACTTGGGTCATCCAGGGAAGGTGTAGCATTTGAATTGGGAGTATAATTCTTTCAATCAGTCACTTCATCTGTAGGAAATCTTCACCTAGAGTAAACCCACCCAAACAAGTGATTACGTTCTTCCATAGTCCCAGTAGAACAATCTTCATCCTTCTCATGCTCAAGAACATCTGTAATTGCAACTTGACTCTCTTTCTTTTTGTATTCTAGAAGATCTGTGAATTGAATTTTTTGGCTTAAAGAATACTCTTCCCTTGACATAGACTTCTCCCCCTGAAGAGAATTCTCATTAAAATAGGAGACATGTTCTAGGAAAGTGATATCCTTGGTGACATAGACATGACAAGTGGATGGATCAAGACACTTATACCCCTTTTGAGTGGGAGAATAGCCAACAAATACATCCTTAATCGACCTTGGATCAAGTTTTTTAACATTAGGATTGTGATTATGAATAAAACATAAACATCCAAAGACACAAGGTGGAAGAGGAAAAGGTTGACGACTCCCCTGGTAGTCTCATGAACAATCTCCATTTTTCGAAAGAAATCATCAACAGATTGACACACATAGTCATGAGTATTGTCAGACTCAAATGTTTTAATAGATCCACCATATTGAGTTTCTACAAGAATAATGAAAGTTTCTATGATCTTAAGCACTTCACTACGGTCTTTCAGTAAGTATACAAAAGTATTATGAGATCAATCATCTAAAAATGTTATAAAGTACTAAAAACCATGACATGAATGAATTCTCGAAGGCCCCTACACATCAGAATGTATCAAGGAAAAAACTTCATCAGTACGAGTGGTGGAAATAGGATATGAAGCCCTAACATGTTTGGCAAACTGACATACATCATAGGATATCATATTCATATCCAAATTAGAACATAAATCAGGGAATTGCCGTCTCAAATCTCGAAAAGGAAGATGCCGAAGACATTCATGCCAATACAAAAACAACTGAAGGAAGTCCTATTTCTTCTTCTTCGTTTTACTAATTGCTGTATACGCTGTAGATGTGGATGCCATCAAGATTATTTTCATTATTGATACAATTTGATTGACATTCTTAGAAGGCATAATTTGTACTTTGATCCAACATCATCCCTCACAATGAACTGCCCCAAAATCTTGTGGGGATCGATTGAATTCAGAGTGCATGGAGCGAGAAAACTCGTTTTTAAAAGAGACAGACAAGAGGGGGTGACGGAATTAGCTGGATTAACCGGCCATGCCTACATTTGTCTCCTCCCTCATCAATCATTTAAAGCTCTGGATGGAAGGTCAACGGAAGAAGCATTATAACTATGGAGAGGATGAAAATGGTGCGAGATCGTAGTCAGTACCATCCAGGAGGCGTCCATCTTCGTGGTGAAATACATACAAAGGATGTTAAATCTCCTTTCTCTAAGATCACCTTTCCCAACCAAAGCCTCTCTCTCTCTCTCTCAGTACTATAACGTTATTGCCCGCCTACTCATGGTTTCCTCCACCAAAAAAAGGTTGCCATAAATTCAGTTTATCTTTAAGAAGCCTTGTCATTATCCCATTAAAAAATATAATTTTGAAGCATAGATCCAACAGTTCCAACTTCCAAGCTTTTACAAATATCAATCAATCTAATAATTACACTTGATAACATCATACTATCTTCTGTAATCAATGAAGTCCTCCCATGCATTCAAAGGAGTGCGATCATAAAATGGGAGGCCAAGAAATTATAGGAAACAATTAGAAATTTAATTGTAGATGCTCTAAAATGCGAAAAAAAACATCTGAACGAGAAAAGGTAACAAGGTTCCATTTCCAAGCAGATCTCACTTGAATCCATGATGCCTCCTTGTCACACCCCGACCTTTTGACACTCAAACATTTTTTTTTTCTAAACATAAAGCATCGAGGTGCAACTACTCAACAATTCAAAAGTGAAGGAGCCATGCCATTCAAAACAATGGGGTGAACTTTCATTTATGTAATCGTTTCAATTCATACAAAATCACATCTATGTATGACAAAAATGCCCCAAATTATATAATTGATGCCTAACAAAAACAAGACATCAATAAAACCAAAATAAGACGTGTTGGCACTACCAAAAACACATCCCAAAACCTCCCCAGTAGGACGTGAGTGAAGCCATTTGCTCAACCTGCTGCCCCTGGTCCACCAAACCTGAAAAAGAAGACAACTGAAGGCTTAGCCTTCGCAGTATGGCAACAAGCCAGGACAATACCAAACCCTCTTAGGTAGGGCTCAAATAAAAGAACAAACATCAAGATCATCTATCATCATGTCGTATCAGGACACGACACGTAGAAGCCACTCAATGGCTACAGTAACTAACTTTTAAATCACATGCAAGGCATGCTTAAACATTTCACTTGCATTTATAAGTACAACGATCACATTCATCTCAATCATGTACAATCAACCATATACAATACATTTTCATTAACTTCAGTGTATTAACAGCTCCTGTGGGTGCAACACAGGCACGTGCACACTGCGGGTGGCCTACAGCCGAGAGACAACCCCCGTGGTGGCCCAAAACAATATGGATCCATTTCATCCACTGCAGCGGTAGAGCACTCGTCCATAGATGTGTGAAGTCCAAGGAGAGATACTCAGCCTTCCATAGGACACTCAGGTTGGGAAGGTGGGAGCCCAACACTCCAAGTACAACACACAACAGAACCTTGGGGCGCACCGCCTGCGCTCCGAACAGGCGAGACCAGTGGCAAAAGCGAGACGTCTCCTAAACACATAGCCACATCCCACTGGCCTCTCATCTCTTATTCATTCATTCTTGTCATTACATTAACACATTCACAAACTAACTGGCTAGCTCATGAGGTTGGTGCACTTCACGAGTGCACCTACACCTCCAATTGCCTCCACACGAGGTCTCCACATAACAATAACAGCCATAGCTAGTCGTCATACAGTACGGATATGACTACCCTCCAATTTCAATATTTGCATCATTGCCCACAGCAATGTGTATGCAACAGAACAAAACATTTACATCATTCATCATATCAATCACATCTTCAAAAACTTAGCCAAACCACAGAGAGTAGTCTCGATCTGTGATTGGCTCGTAGTTGTCCTATGCAATTATCATTCTAGGATGTTTTCTAATGCACAATTGGGGTCGAGGAGACATTCGACTCGATACCCCACCTCATCTGTCCTAAACAGTTATCAATTCTAAAATGCACATGCAAATGCGTAACATTTTCAAAACAAACTTCTCATAGTCTTTCCAAAACAATTCATATCATATATCAAAACATTTACATGCATACACACATTCATTCACTAAACAGTCAATCAATTGCATCACAATCCTAGGATCCCATGACTCTAGGAACACACATTCATACATTTGCCCCAGGCACGGATTTGCCTGGAATGCTGCCATACCTGTGGCGCGCTCACAAACTCTTCAAAATGCCTCAAGCTTCGAATCCGGTAGATCAAGGTTGATGGGACGTGCCCGGTGTTCCTGCAAACATAAAAAAAATATAAGATTCCTACTAGATACCCAAACAATTCAAACAAATACAAAACAACATCATTGAGGCACGTGTGATCGCCTCAAGTGGGTGTCGACGGGTAGTGTCGACCTACAAACTCTCTAATAGGTCACTTCTCAACTTCTTGCCGTGCCAACAGATGTCAAAACTCAATGCTTTGCCCAGTCCCTCACAACACATTTCTCATTTGCTTTCTGTAGTCTAGGCGTCAACCCCATAGTCACACCCAACTTACGTATGCTTTCCCTATTTAACTCCAAGGTGCACCCATTCACAAAAACGTGTGCCATGTGCTCCCAAAGATGGTTTTAAATCTTCCTCACAACGACACAATCTCTACCGTGCTTCCCTATTGCTTCGAAAATCAACTCATCATGCTTAAATGATCATTATAGGCATGAATCAACACTTCTCCATCATAATCCTAAACTTCACCAAAAACAAAATCGTTAACATGCGTCCCAAATCATCAATTCTAAACTCTAACATGTTCAAACAATAATTACACATGCTCTAATAGATAATATTCAATAATCTCAGCTCAAAAAGGCCTTGCTCACCCCAATCTAAGTGTTCAAACTGTTGTGACACCTCCAACAGCCTCCTCAAGTTTTCAGTCAAGTGCCACCGCCAAAAATTGCTGGCTGCCTTCACCACCAATGCCCTCACTTCACTGGTATGAGGGGAAAAACGTCCCCAAGTTGCAATTCCAAACCCAAAGACCACAAGAGAGTCAAAACAGACCTAAGGAAGTTAAAAGAGGACCTTCCGCAGTGAATAATTGGTCCCGTAGAAGATGAGGGACACTCCGAGTGAGGGAGAATCGGCGGGAAGGAGAGAGGGCACGACTGAGGGCTGCCGATAGTGAAAAACCGACAGGAAGAGGGTTTGGGCAAATGGGAGAAACAGGCAGAGGGGAGGAAAAAAATCGAGCAGGGAAAAGGAAGAAGGAGGCGAGAGAAGAAGGGAGGAGGGCTCGAGCAAGGAGGAGAGGGACGGCGTAAGGAAGGAGAGAGCGCTGCAGAGAGGGAAGGACGCGCAAGAGAGAAAGGGAAAGGCAGGCAGAGAGGGCGAAAGAGGGAGCTTATCCGCGTGCTACCGCCGCTGCCGCTGCCATCGTCGCCGACACTGCCGCCTTCTTCTTCTTTGCTGAGTTCCAGTAGTGGGTAAGGGAGAGACGAAGAGGGGAAACGAGGGAGGAGAGGCGGAGTCAGGCTCCTTATGCACGTGTGGGGCTCGGGTCCGGGTCTGAACCCTGACCTGACCCGTCCTGTAATAAACCGAGTGTTACATCCTACCCTCCTTAAAGAAAATTTCGTCCTTGAAATTTAAGTCATATCTCAATGTAAGAACAAGTGTGGATACTTCTTTCGCATGTCCTCCTTAGGTTCCCATGTATGTCCTCCAATCCATGGTCCTGTCATTCCACTTTCACTAAAGGAATTCTCTTAGTGCGAAGCACTTGCTCTCTTTGATCCACAATTCTAATGGGTCTTTCTTCCATTGTCAAATCATCTTGTACCTGAATATCTTGAAAATCAATCACGTGTCGGATCTGGTACATATTTTCGAAGCATGGAAACATGGAAAACGTCGTGAATATGACTCAAGTCAGGTGGTAGTGCCAATCTATAGGCCACCTCTCCAATCTTATCTAATATCTCAAATGGTCCTACGAACCTCGGGCTCAACTTTCCCTTCACACCAAAACGAAAAACACCTTTAGTAGGGGAAATCTTTAGGAATACATGAGCACCAACTTCAAAAGCCAACTCTCTACGTCGAATGTCGGCATAGCTTTTCTGTCTACTCTGAGCAGTCAACAACTTTTTCCTTATCAATTGCACTTGGTCGGTGTAGTGTTGCAATACTAAAGGGTTTTCGATCTTACCATCACCCAATTCAGTCCAACAAGCTGGCGATCTGCACGGCCTTCCATACAAAGCCTCAAAAGGTACCATCCCAATAGTGGTAACTGTTATTATATGCAAATTCTGCCAATTTCACATGTTTATCTCACTCTCCCTTCCAATCTAAGACACATGCACGCAGCATGTCCTCTAAGGTCTAAATGGTCCTCTCAGACTGCTCATCAGTTTGGGGGTGGAACGTTGTGCTCAATTTAAGCTTGGTACCCAAAGCCTTCTGCAATTGCCCCCAAAACCTAGAGGTGAAACGTGGATCTCGATCCGAAATGATAGACCTTGGCACACCATGCAATCTCACTATCTCGCCAATATATAACTCTGCGAGACTTTCCAAAGACTGACTGATTCTTATAGGCAGAAAATGAGCGGACTTCGTCAGTCGATCAACAATTACCCATATGGCATCATGTTGTCTTCTAGTGCGTGGCAAACCAACCACAAAATCCATCGTAATGTCTTCCCATTTCCACGCTGGGAAAACTATTCTTTGCAACAAGCCTCCTGGATGTTGATGCTCTGCTTTGACTCGTTGGCAAACTAAACACTTTGCTACATACTCTGCAATTTTACGCTTCATTTCAGGCCACCAAAAATTTTTCTTCATATCCTGAAACATCTTTGTACTGCCAGGGTGTATAGAAAACTTAGATTTGTGAGCTTCATCAAGCAACTGTCGCTTCACCCCTTCATCTCTGGGAACCCACAATCTTTGTTGAAACCGCAATGAACCATCTTCATCTTGACACCATGAAGAATCAGTCTTCTTGCTTTCTTTCATGTTCTTACCAAATTCTGGATCTTCCCTTTGCTTCATCACAAGCTCTTCCATCAAGGGATGTCGTATCAAGGCCGTCATCGTTGCCTTTCGTCACAAAGGTGAGGCTGCCAAGCTATCACATCTTGCCACAATGTCCAAGAACGAGTCAACATATTGCACATTGTTGCCTTGGCATGCCTACTCAACACATCTGCCACCACATTCGCCTTGCCTGAGTGATATGATATAGTGAAATCATAATCCTTTATGTATTCAATCCATCTTCTTTGCTTCAAATTTAGATCCTTTTGGGAGAATATATACTTCAAAGACTTGTGATCTGTAAACACCTCAAATGTTGCCCCATAGAGATAGTGTCTTCACATCTTCAATGCGAACACAACTGCTCTCAACTCCAAATCATGAGTGGGATAGTGTTGCTCATGTGTCTTCAACTGCCTTGATGCATAAGCCACTACACGGCCATGTTGCATCAATACACACCCAAAACCAATTCCCGATGCATCTGTGTACACTACAAAACCAGAATGACCTGATGGCAGCGTCAGAATAGGGGCAGTAGTAAGCTTGTCCTTTAGAGTTTGAAAGCTCTTCTCACACTCTTCATTCCAAACAAACTTCACTCATTTTCTCAATAGCTTCGTCATGGGTGTAGCTATTTTTGAAAAGTCTTGTATGAATCTACGATAGTATCCTGCCAATCCCAAAAAGCTTTTAACCTCAGTTACATTGCATGGCATCTTCCAGTCCTGTACAGTTGACAACTTAGCCGGATCGACGGATACACCATCCTTTGATATTACATGACCCAGAAAGTTTACCTTCTCTAGCCAAAATTCACATTTTGAATACTTGGCATATAACTTATGCTTGCGCAAAAGACCCAATACACTTCTCAAGTGATCTCTATGCTCTGTCACACTCTCTGAGTACACCAAAATATCATCAACAAAAACAATAACAAATTGATCCAAAAACTCTTGTAAAACCCGATTCATGTCCATGAATGCTGCAGGAGCATTGGTCAACCCAAAAGGCATGACCCTGAATTCATAGTGCTCATATCTAGTTCGAAAAGCAGTCTTAGAAACATCTTCCTCATGTATCAAGAGTTGATGGTACCCTGTCCTCAGATCGATCTTGGAGAAAACCTTTGCATTCTTAAGCTGATCAAACAAGTCTTCGATTCTTGGAAGCAGATACTTATTCTTGATGTTGACTTGATTCAACATGTGATAATCTATACACAAGCGCATTGTCCCATCTTTCTTCTTAACAAACAACACTGGTGCTCCCCACGGTGACACACTAGGTCGAATGAAGCCATTGTCTAAGAGCTCTGCAATTGCTTCTTCAATTCTTCTAACTATGCCGGTGCCATACGGTATGTTTGAATTCCACTTCTCGCGTTGGAGGCAAATTTGACAGTTCCTCAGGAAACACATCGGAATACTCCCTCACAACGGCAACCTCCTGCAACCTCACCGGTTCAGCCTCATGGGTCAACATGTTGACCAAGAAAGCAACACTTCCATTTTCTATCAAACGTTTAGCCTTCAATGCAGAGACCATTATCTTGTCAGTTCGACTAGCTTTACGAGCATGAAATTCCACCGGTTGCATCTCATCAGTCAACAATCGTATATGCTTCTTCCTGCAATCTATATTAGCATAATGTGTAACGCTCGGCATTTTGGGCAGAGCGGGTCGGGTCAAGGTCCAGACCCGGACCCTAGCCCCACGCGCGAGGAGCCTGACACCGTCTCTCCTCCCTCGCTTTCTCTTCTCCCCCGTTTTCCTCGTATCGTCTCTTCCTTACCCACGACCGGAACTCAGGGAAGAAGAAGGAGGCGACGACGGCGATGACGACGACGGCGCTTGAGGTGAACTCTGTCGTCCCCTGCCTCTTCCTCTCTTCTCTCCTCTTCTTCTTCCCGTTTTCTTTTCCCTCCACCCTCTCCCACTGTCTGTTGTCTCCCCTCTCAACCGAATGACTCTCTCTGGCCGTCTGCCTCTTTTCTCTTGTGCCCTCTTCTTCACACGATCCCTCTCCTCACTCACTCTCACTCCCCCACCTGCTCTCTCTCTTCTCTCACCCCCACCGCCGTTTTCCCTTTTTTGGTCCAAACCCCTCCTCTCTCTGTCTCCCCTTTTCTGTCAGCGCCTCTCCCAGCCCACACGGTCCCTTCGTGAGCACTCTCTCCCTATTTTCTATCTGATTTTCCCTTTTTCCCCAACTGAGCACTCATTTTCACTAATTTTATCGCTGTTGATCGATTTTCAGCTTGGGGGAAGTGTTCATTTTCCTCATAGCAGCGACTAGGTGTGTTGGTGGTGGAGGCTGGGCACGATTTTTGTTGGTTGGGGATCGATTGGATGCTTGAGGTGGCTGTTGAAGGCATTGCAGCAGTTTAGACTTTTGATTTGGGGTGAGCTAGACCTAATCTAGCTCAAATTATTGAATGTTATCTTTAAAAGCATGTATAATTATTGTTTGAGCATGCTAGAGCTTAGAATTGATTATTTGGAACACATGTTAGTGATTTTGTTTTTGGGGGAAAGCTTAGGATTATGTTGGAAAGCGAAGATTCATACATTTGATGATCATTTAAGCATGATGGATTAATTTTTGAAGCATTAGGGAAGCATGGTAGAGATTGTGAGGTTGTGGGGAAATATACGTTTTTGGAGGAGACTTTGGGGTTGATGTCTTAATTAAAGAACATTATTGAGGAAGGTATTAGTGATGGATTGATTGATGGCTGTGGGTTTTGATATTTTGTGCCAACGTCTAGTTGTGAGGAGGAGGCCTAATGGAGAGCTTGTTGGTCGACACTACCCGTCGACCCCCCCTCTTGAGGCGATCACACGTGTCTCAATGATTCTTTTTGTATTTGTTTGAATTGTTTAGGTATCTAGTAGGAATCTTACCTTTGGTTTATGTTTGCAAGTACACCGGGCACGTCCCGTCGACCTTGAGTTCAAAGCTCGAGGAGTTTTGAAGAATTTGATGAGCACGCCACAGGTATGGCGACATTCCAGGCAAATCCATGCCTGGGCAAATGTGTGACTGTGTGCTCCTAGGATCACGGGATCCTAGGATTGAGATGTGAATTGATTGATTGTTTCGTGAATGAGTATATGTATGCTTTGATATATAACATGGACTGTTTTGAAAGGCTATTAGTAGTTTGTTTTGAAAATAATGACGCATTTGCATGTGCATGCTAGAATTGATAACTGTTTAGGACAGATGAGGCGGGGTATCGAGTCGAGTGTCTCCTTGACCCCAATTGTGCATTAGAAAGCATCATAGAATGATAACTGCATAGGA
This sequence comes from Nymphaea colorata, assembly GCF_008831285.2. NCBI lineage: Eukaryota > Viridiplantae > Streptophyta > Magnoliopsida > Nymphaeales > Nymphaeaceae > Nymphaea > Nymphaea colorata. Next base: position 11,306,446 of record NC_045138.2, on the reverse strand, counting down.
CAGCTACGAGCCAACCGCAGATCGAGACTACTCTCTATAGTTTGGCTAAGTCTTCAAAAGATGTGATTGATGTGATTGATGAGATGATCGTTATGAATGTGTATGTGGTTGCATATACATTGCCATGGGCAATGATGCAAATGGATGTTTTGGAGGGTAGTTGTACCCGTATAGTATGACGGCTAGCAATGACTGTTACTGTATGTATAGACCTCATGTGTAGCTTAATTGGAGGTATGGGTGCACTCGTAAAGTGTACTAACCTCATGTGCTAGCCAGTCATCTTGTGAATGTATAACTATAATGATAAGAATGAATGAATAAGAGATGAGAGGTCAGTGGGATGTGGCTTTGTGTTTGGGAGTTGTCCCGCTTTTGCCACTGGTCTCGCCTGTTCGGAGCGCAGGCGGTGCAAGGCCCTAGGGTTCTGTTGTGTGATGTGCTTGGAGCGTAGGCTCCCGCCTTCCCAACCTGGGTGTCCTAGGGAAGGCTGAGTGTCTCTTCTTGGAACTCACACATCCATGGATGAGTGCTCTACCGCTGCAGCGGATGGATGGATCCATACTGTTCTGGGCCACCACGGGGGTTGTCTCTCTGCTGTAGGCCGCCCGCGGTGTGCACGTGCCTGTGTTTGCACCCACAGGAACTGTTAATACATTGAAGTTAATGAAAATGTGATGTATATGATGGAATGCATGTGACTGATGTGTATGTGAATGATCTGAATGCAAGTGTTATGTTTAAGCATGCTTCGCATGTGATTGACATTGTGTTAGTGTGGCCATCAAGTGGCCTTTACGTGTCATACTCTGACACGACATGATGATAGATGGGTTGATATTTGTTCTCTTATTTGAGCCTTACTTGAGAATGTTTGGTATTTTCCTAGCTTGTTTCCATACTGCGAAGGCTGAGCCTTTAGTTGTTTTCTTTTTCAGGTTTTGGCGGACCCCGGGCAGCAGGTTGAGCAGATGGCTTCACTCACGTCCTACTGGGGAGGTTTTGGGTTTTGTTTGTATAGTGTCGGCGTGTCTTGCTTCGTTTGTATTGATGTCTTATTTTGTTAGGCATCAATGTTAGGATTTTGGGGCATTTTTGTCATGTATAGGGATGTGATTTTGTATGAAATGATGTTGCTCTATAAATGAAAGTTCGCCTCATTGTTTTGAATTGCTTGGCTCATTTCTTTTGAACTGTTGTGTAGTTACACCTCGATGTTTGATGTTTAGAAAAAAAAAATGGTTGTGTGTCAAAAGGTCGGGGTGTGACAGTTTTGGTGTCAGAGCCATGGCAAACCCCACTATGGGTGTGAGTTAAAGCCTATCTGTGAAGCCGCATTGCCCAGGTACGCATTTATTTGATTAGATTGTTATTGTAGTTTTGATTTTTCACGTACAAATACGTAATGTGATCTATGTTTTGAACTTTGCGCTAATGCATGTTGTGATTTGACCTGTGAGTTGGTTTTAGACGTGATTTGAAAATGAAGTTTCTTGTTTGTACGGATGGAATATCAACGTAGGGGTAAGAAGCGAGCTGGGCCATCTACAGAGGCACACAGAGAGCCCAGTCCGGCCCATTCTGATGCGCATACTCCTCGGGATGACAGTGCGTCAGAGCCCCAGTATGCCCAGCTAGGTGAGGGTGCCCGAACCCCACCGAGGCAGACTCCGCCTGTGAATCAGCAGACTATATTGCTGACCATGTTGCAGACGCTGACCTTGTTAGTGCAGTCGATGGTCGGTAATCAGAGGAGTAATGCCTACCCGGTACTCTTGATTATTAACCGAGAGAAACAACTACACAAACCCCGAGCCCATCTCTCAACTCTCATTTTGCTACGTACCAAGATTTTAAATGGCCCCGACCCCATGTAATTAATGTCCTTGTAGCTTGTGAAATCTCCTAGGATTCTACAATTGGAGACCCTTAGAATTCTGGAAATGAGATTATAAATAGAGGTCATGCAAACCACTTTGGTCATGGCTTCTTCTCCTCATCTTCTTCTTGTTCACTCTTTCTCTCTATATATTCCTGCGTGAGTGCTGATTTCAGAACTCAGATATTGGTGCTTGAATTTCTTACATGGTATCAGAGCGCCAGGTTACGTTATCTCTACCTAGCAAAATGTCCAAACCGGTATGATCTGGTTAGAACTCTTTTCTCATCTTGTTTCTATCCTGAATTTACTTTTCTCTAGCGTACTTTTTGTTCATTTTCTTCTTGTTTGCCAAAGGATACATCTTGCTATATCGTGTCTTCTTTACCTCTCATCTTCTACCTGTATACCCTTCCTTTCTGCTGTTATGGAAAACCTTTCGCATTTTGGCATGTCCTCAAGTTTTCTTCCTCACCTTATTACTGAAAAACTCAACCATGAGAATTATCTGATCTAGAAAAGGCAAATCATGCCTTTCATAAGAAGTCAAGGCCTCTTTGGACATCTCGATGGTTCAACAAAGGCTCCACCAATATCCCGTTTGCAGGAAATAAAAAATGAAGCAGGAGAAGTTATTGTTGTTCATGAATACATGAAGACAGCAACCTTGAACATGCTGTATGGATGAGACGTGACCAAAGTCTGGTTGCGTATATTTTGTCTACTCTATCTCAACAAGTGTTACTTTTAGTTTCTGATGACTGTACTGCAGAAGAATTATGGGAAACCCTTGCTGATACATTTTTCCAAATATCAGAAGCTCAAATTATGTACTTAAAAGAAAGAATTTCACAATTTGAGCAAAGGTTCAACGTCTATCATGGATTATTTGGGGTGTATTAAGACCGTCGCAAACCAACTTGCTGCCTTAGGGAATAACACTTCTGATAAGGAGAATGTGCAGCAAACCTTGAATGGACTTGGGCATGATTATCATGCTTTTATTACAGCTCTTGAGGTCCTTCCTGTTCTGCCTTCCTTCAACGAATTACAAGGTAAACTTCTCCAACACGAAATGAATATGAAAAGAGTCATTGAAAGGACTGATCAAGGGAACTTTCAAAATGTGTTGGCCATGAATGTAAAGTTTAGTAAGAGCCATGGGAACTCCAATCATGGTGGTCGTGGCATTCTACCAACACCACATAACCAAGGTATGTCTCCTTTGGATACTTCAAGAAAAATACCAATTTGTTTTCAGTGCAACAAGAAAGGGCACATGAAGGCACACTGCTGGTTTAATCCTCAAAATAAAAACAAAAGGGTAAGACATGATTATAAACAAGGAGGACAAAGTTCTAAATCCAATGTCGAAGATATGCAACAGCTATTGATGACCGCATTCTCAAAGATGACTATAAAGCAAAATGAGCAGGAGAATGGTTCTTGATATGCAACAGCTATTGATGACCGCATTCTCAAAGATGACTATAAAGCAAAATGAGCAGGAGAATGGTTCTTGGCTTCAGGTGCAGCTACCCATGTGACAGGAAATGCAGGTAAATTGACTCACTTATCCCTTCATTACAGTAGAAGTTGCATTATAACAGGTGATGGAAAATCCCATCCCATTACACATATTGGAAATGCACATATTCTATTGTCATCCTTGTCTCTATCACTGTCTAATGTTGTTCTTGCTCCCAATATAAAAAAGAACATCATATCCATTTATAAACTCATTGATGATACAAGCTCTTCTGTTGAATTCACACCTTCTTTTATCTATGTCAAGGACCTCCAAACGAAGAAAATGTTCGCTAGAAGGGAGCGTCAAGGGAATATGTATGTCCTCAAGGAATATCTACCCAAGGATTCATCCACTTTTTATATAGGATTCAAGACATTTTCTCTTTCTCATAATGTGTCATCAGTGCCAAGTTCTTGCCATTTTCAATCAAAAGTAAGGGCCCAAACCAATTTTTAGAGTCTGATCTGTGACATAGTCGGCTGGGATACTATGGTCGACATTTTGTTGAAAAACTTATCACAGATAGCCTCATTCCAAGATCAAGCTTACCTCTTACTTCAAGTGTCAAAAAATGTTCAAGTTGTGGACTTTGTAAGAGTCATGTTTTAGTTTTCCATAATATAAATCAAAGGGCTTCCAAACCTTTTGAAACTATTTTTTCTGATGTATGGGGCCCAGCCCCCATTGATTCAATGTCTGGAACAAGATATTATGTCTTATTCATTGACTCTTACTCACGTTTCACCTAGATTTACTTCATGAAACACAAATCAGAAGTACCTCACATATTTCGAAACTTCTATGTCATGATTCAAACCAAATTTTCATCCAATGTGGTGCATTTTCAATGTGATGGAGGGGGAGAATATTCATCGCTTGATTTTATTGAATTTCTATGTGAAAAGGAGATAACTAGACAAATGTCTTGCCCTTACACACTACAACAAAATGGTGTAGTTGAGCAGAAACATCGACATATAGTTGAAAGCGCCATGAGCATGATGCATGATACTAATGTGCCCATTTCCTTGTGTACTGAAGCCTTCCATACTGCTGTATACATAATAAATTGTTTGCCTATGACACTCTTGATGTCTAAATCACCATATTTTACACTCTTAGGCAAACAACCTGATTACATGAACTTGAAGGTTTTTGGTTGTGCATGCTATGTTCATGTTGATGCTGCCTTGAGGAACAAGTTTCAAGACAAAGCTATTCAATGTAGATTCATTGGATATGCTGATGAATATAGAGGTTTTCGATGCTATGATCCAACAACTAAACGTATCAAAACTTCAAGAAATGTCATTTTTGATGAATACAAATGAAATGCCTATGACCATTGAATCTTATGATCCCTGGACCAGTACATAGTTATTCAATGCAGATCCTGTTATAGAAAATAATGTATCTCAAGGTGAAGATCCAAAGAGAGCAATACAACCGTCAGATATGGCTCAAAGTGAAAATCACGAAGATCCAACACAGTCATCACGAAAGCAATAATGAAGAACAGAGCAACGATTCACATCGGTATTCGGGTCTTATCTACAGTCGACGACTAAGGGATAGAGATGCTCACAATGAAGAAGACAACATGCCCCACCTTAAAAGATCCCAACGCATTCATCATCCCATTCACAGGTGGGTTAGCTATGATTCTTTATCACTTGATTTTCAGTTATTCATGGCAAAAGTTGGCAAGGAGGAAGAACCTACTTCATTTGATCAAGCATCAAAATCACATCATTGGAGAAAGACTATGAAAGAAGAAATGGATGCCTTGCATAAGTGTGAAACATGGGAGATCGTTCCAAGGCCACACGAAAAGAACATAGTGAGCTCCAAATGGGTATACAAAATCAAATACAAACCTGATGGCAGCATAGAAAGTCACAAAGCAAGGTTAGTAGCAAAAGAGTTTACACAACAATACAGAGAAGATTATGATGAGACATTCAGCCTTGTGATCAAAATGGAAACAATTCGCGTGATTATATCATTGACAGTTGAATATGGATGGAGACTACATTAAATGGACGTGAAGAATGCTTTTCTTCATAGTGATTTGAGGGAGGAAGTATATATGGAACAACCTCCAGGATATACGAAAGGAGACTCTCATGCATGGGTCTGTAAACTAAGAAAATCTATTTATGGACTTAAACAGGCCTCATGCTCATGGTTTGACAGTTTCTCATACAAGATTCAAGAATGTGGTTTTCGGAGATGTCCTCTAGATCACTCTCTTTTCATTTATCGAAAGGAAAACATATTTACTTTACTTCTTATATATGTTGATGATATTGTTATCACAGGCAATTCAAAAAAACGCATAGAAGAAGTTAAAGTTTTGATGATGCAAAACTTCAAAATGAAAGAGCTTGGTGATTTATGATTCTTTCTTGGAGTGGAGATTGATAGGCACAATAATCGCCTCACATTGACACAACAGAAATATACGTTGGATCTGCTGAACAATCAGGTATGTCTGATTGTAAGCCTGTTGGAATTCCTAGTGTTCAAAATCAAAGACTAAGTGCTCAGGATGAGGAGTTATATGAAGATCCTACGCAATATCAAAGTATTGTTAGGGCACTTCAATATCTTACATTTACTAGACCAGATATTATAGAATCAAGTATCTCAATTTATGCATGCACCTAGAGATACTCACATGGATGCTGTCAAAAAAATATTAAGATATCTTAAACGGACAGTAGAAGATGACTTAGTTTATGGTAAGAGTGAAAATATAACTGTTGGACATCAACTTATGACATTCACAGATGCAGATTGGGCTGGAGATCCCGATCAGAGAAAGTCCATTTCTGGTTTTTTATTTTCATTGGACATAATCTTGTGTCTTGGAGTTGTCGAAAGCAAAAGGCAGTAGCAAGATCCAACACGGAAGCTGAATACAGGTGCATGGTTGCAAGTGCTACTGAAGTTACATGGGTTAGACATTTGCTAGAAGACATTGGAGAAAAGCTTAAAACGTCAATGTTAATGTGCGATAATCAAACCACTATTAACATTGCCTTTAATCTCATACAACATGGTCGAACAAAGCACATTCAGATTGATCAACAGTTTGTTAGACAAAAGGTGGAAGACAAGGAGATTCAGACTATTTATGTTCGTACAGATGAACAAATTGCAGACTTATTTATAAAAGGATTAATGAAGCAACGATTCTGGTTTCTCAAAGGCAAGTTGTACATGGTGCAAAACCATGCACAATTTAAGGGAGGGTGTTAAACTATAAATCCTTCACCATCACATTGAAGAGGAGTCCCTTAGGGTTCCACATCTTTGTAAAATGTGTTAAGGTATTTAATGTTCTTGTAACATGTGAAGAGTCTCCTAGGATTCTATGTTGTAGTTAATATCTCTGTAATATGTGAAGTCTCTTAGGATTCTATGTTGTAGTTATTATCCTTGTAATATATGAAGTCTCCTAGGATTCTATAATGTAATTAATATTCTTGTAGCCTATGAAATCTCATAGGATTCTATCATGTAATTAATGTCCTTGTAGCTTGTGAAATCTCCTAGGATTCTACGATTGGAGACTCTTAGAATTCTGGAAATGGGATTATAAATAGAGGCCGTGCAAACCACTTTGGTCATGGCTTCTTCTCCTCATCTTCTTCTTGTTCACTCTTTCTCTCTCTATATTTCTTCGTGAATGTTGATTTCAGAACTCAGATATTGGTGCTTGAATTTCTTACAAGTGTCTCATAGACCCCAATTGTGTATTAGAAAATATCCTAGAATGATAACTACCTAGAACAGCTACGATCCTATCACGGATCGAGACTACTCTCCAGGATTTGTCTAAGTTTTTAAAGATGTGAATGAAGTGTTTGATAGGATGTGAGTTTCTATGAATGTAAATGTTGTGATTCGTTGCATATGCATTGCCGCGTGCAATGATGCAAATGAATGAATTGGAGTATAGTTGTCGGCTAGCTAAGGATGTAATGATATGTGTGCCCTCACTCGTGAAGTGTACCAACCTCATGAGCTAGCCAGTCATTTTGTGAATGTGCAATTATAATGATAATAATGAAGGAATAAGAGATGAGAGGCCAGTGGGATGTGGCTATGTGTTTGGGAGTTGTCCCGCCTTCACCACTGGTCTCGCCTGTTTGGAGCGCAGGCGGTGCAAGACCCCAGGGTACTGTTGTGTGATGTGCTTGGAGCGTTGGGCTCCCGCTTTTCCAACCTGGGTGTCCTAGGAAAGGCTGAGTATCTCTCCTGGGAATTCACACACCCATGAATGAGTGTTCTACCGCGGCAGCAGAATGGATCCATACTGACATGGTCGTGTAGTGGCTTATGCATCAAAACAATTGAAGGACTATGAAAAACACTATCTCACTCATGTTTTGGAGTTGGGAGCGATTGTGTTCGCATTGAAGATGTGGAGACATTATCTCTATAGTGTAATTTTTGATGTGTTTACAGACCACAAGTCATTAAAGTACATATTCTTTCAAAAGGATCTCAACTTGAGGCAAAGAAGATGGATTGAATACTTAATGGATTATGATTTCACAATATCATATCATCCAGGCAAGGCAAATGTGGTGGCTGATGCTTTGAGCAAACAGGCTAAAACAACGTTGTGCAGTATGATGACTCGTTCTTGGACATTGTTGCAAGATGTGATAGCATGGTAGCCTTACCTTTGTGGTGAGAACAAAGCAACAATGACGGCCTTGATAGGACATCCTCTATTGGAGGTGCTTAAATTGAAGCAAAAGAAAGATCCCGATTTTGCTAAGAACATGGAAGAAAGTAAGAAGGTAGATTCTCTTTGGCATCAAGATGAATATGGTTCATTGTAGTTTCGACAAAAATTGTGGGTCCCTAGAGATGAAGGGGTAAAGCGTCAGTTGCTTGATGAAGCTCATAAATCTAAGTTCTCTATACACCTTGGCAGTACAAAGTTGTTTTAGGATATGAAAATAAATTTTTTGTGGCCTGAAATGAAGCGTGAAATTGCAAAATATATAGCAAAGTGCTTAGTTTTCTAGCGGGTCAAAGCAGAGCATCAATGGCTAGGAGGCTTGTTGCAATGAATTGATATCCCACTATGAAAATGGGAGGACATTACGATGGATTTTGTGGTTGGTTTGCCTCACACCAGAAGACAACATGATGCCATATGGGTAATTGTTGATCGACTTACGAAGTCTGCTCATTTTTTGCCAATCAGGATCAATCAATCTTTGGAAAGTCTCGCAGAGTTATATATTGGCGAAATAGTGAGATTGCATGGAGTGCCAAAGTCTATTATTGCGGACCGAGATCCACGTTTTACCTTTAGGTTTTGAGAGCAATTACAAAAGGCATTGGGTACTAAGCTTAAGCTGATCACAACGTTCCACCCCCAAACTGATGGGCAATCTGAGAGGAGACCTTAGAGGACATGTTGCGTGCTTGTGTTTTTTACTAGAAAGGAGAATATGATAAACATGTGAAATTGACATAATTTGCATATAATAACAGTTACCACTCCAGTATTGAGATGGCACCTTTTTAGGCCTTGCATGGGAAGCCATGCAGATCGCCAGCTTGTTGGACCGAATTGAGTGATGGCAAGATCGAGAACCCTTTAGTATTGCAACACTATACTGACCAAGTACTATTGATAAGGAAAAAGTTGTTGACTGCTCAGAGTAGACAGAAAAGCTATGCTGACATTCGACGTAGAGAGTTGGCTTTTGAGGTTGGTGACCATGTGTTCTTGAAGATTTCACCTACTAAAGGCGTTTTTTGATTTGGTGTTAAGGGAAAGTTGAGTCTAAGGTTCATTCGCCCGTTCGAGATATTAGAGAAGATCAGAGAGGTGGCGTACAGATTGGCACTACCACCTAATTTGAGTCATGTTCATGATGTTTTCCATGTTTCCATGCTTCGAAAGTACGTACCAGATCCTACGCATGTGATTGACTTTCAAGGTATTCAAGTGCAAGATGATTTGACAATGGAAGAAAAACCTATTAGAATTATAGATCAAAGAGAACAAGTGTTTCGCACGAAGAGGATTCCTTTAGTGAGAGTGGAATAGCAACACCATGGGTTGAAGGAAAGCACATGGGAACTCGAGGAAGATATGCGAAATAAATATTCACACTTATTCTTGCATTGAGGTATAATCTAAATTTCGAAGACAAAATTTTATTTAAGGAGGGTAGGATGTAACGTTACTTATTTGGGCAGGTCGGGATCAGGTCCAGATCTGGACCCGAGCTCCAAACGTGATAGGGGAGCCCGTCACGCGAGGGAACTCTTCTCCCTCGCCTTCCTCAACGTCTCCTTCTCCTTTGTCTCTCGCTGGTTCGCATGACAGAGAGCAACCAGAGGCGGAGGTTGGTGCAGGGCGGCAACGAGAACGGCGATGGGCAGCGCTCAGGTGAGGCTTCCGATTTCTCTCCGCCTCCTCCCTCCTACGCAGCCTCTCCTCTCTCCGTTAGCACCCTCTGCCCGCACGTTTTCTTTCTCTCCCTCTCTGCTCGAGCTCCCTTCTCGTCTCATCTATCTCCTCCGCACCATCTCCCCCATTTCCCTCGCCCATGCTATCCCTCTTACTCTGCCACTCACACTCTCTTGCTCTCTCTACCTGCACTCTCTCCTCACTGTCAGCACCCTCAACCGAACGATCCATCTCACCATTGAATGTCTTCTTCTCTCGGCAGACCCTCCTTTTTAACTCTCTGCTATTTTTTTTCTTCTACTTATTGTCATTGGGTTTGGAATCACAGCTTGGGGACACATCTTTCCCTCATATCAGTGAAGTGAAGGTGTTAGTGGTGGAGGTAGCGATCAATTTTGGGCATTGGCACTTGATCGAACGCTTGAGGTGGCTGCCAAGAACATTGCGACAGTTTGGACACTAAGATTGGGGTGAGCAAGACCTAATCGAGCTTGAATTGTTGAATTTTTGTTGTTGGAACACGTATAATTATTGTTTGAGCATGCTAGAATTTAGAATTGATGATTTGGGATGCATGTTAGCAACTTTGCTTTTTGGGGGAAGTTTATAACTATGTTGAGAAGACGAGGATCTACATGTATAAGTGTTTTTCTAGCATGATGTGTTGATTTTCAAAGCTATTTGGAAACATGGTAGAGATTTTGATGTGGGTGAGAAGATTTAGAATCGTTTTAGTGAGCATGTGTCCCATGCTATTGTCAATGGGTGTTTTGCTGTGTTGATGGAGAAGAATATGTAAGTTGGGTGTACTATTGGGAAGACGCTTCAACTAATGAAAGCAATTGAGAATGTGTTAGTGATAGTTTGATCGAAGCTTTGAGTTAAGATGTTTGGTCACAACCTCAAAGAGTTGGGAAGAGTCCTTTTTGAGGGCTTTGTAGGTCAATGTTACCCGTCGACACCTTCTTGAGGCAATGGCATGCCTTAATGATTTTGTTTTTATTTGTTTTGATTGTGGAGCTAAACCAGTAGAGAATTTAGTCATTTACCACTTGTGTATGTTTGCAGGTACACCAGGTACGTCCAGTAGACTTTGAGCAACTAGACGTGAAACTCGAGGCATTTTGAAGTATTTTGTGGACACACGACAGGTATAGCGGTATTCCAAGGAAATCCCTGCTTGGGGCCATGGGGGCCAACGTGTGATTGTGTGTTCCTAGGATTGTGATGTGATTGAATGATTGTTTTGTCAGTGAATGTATGCATGCATGCAAATAATTTGATATATGATAAGATTTGTTTTGAAAACCTATTAGAAGCTTGTTTTGAAAATGTTGTGCATTGCATGTGCATGCTAGAATTGATAAATGTTTTAAACAGATGAGGTGCGATATCGAGTCGAGTGTCTCCTCAACCCCAATTGTGCATTAGAAAGCATCCTAGAATTATAACTGCCTAGGACAGCTACGAGCCAATCACGGATCGAGACTACTCTCCAAGATTTAGACAAGTTTTTAAAGATGTGAATGAAGTGTTTGATAGGATGTGAGTTTCTATGAATGTAAATGGTGTGATTCGTTGCATATGCATTGCCGCATGCAATGATGCAAATGAATGAATTGGAGTGTAGTTGTCGGCTAGCTAAGGATGTAATGATATGTGTGGCCCTCACTCGTGAAGTGTACCAACCTCATGAGCTAGCCAGTCATTTTGTGAATGTGTAATTATAATGATAATAATGAAAGAATAAAAGATGAGAGGCCAGTGGGATGTGGCTATGTGTTTGGGAGTTGTCCCGCCTTCACCACTGGCCTCGCCTGTTCGGAGCACAGGCGGTGCAAAGCCCCAGGGTACTGTTGTGTGGTGTGCTTGGAGGGTTGGGCTCCCGCCTTTCCAACCTGGGTGTCCTAGGAAAGGCTGAGTATCTCTCTTTGGAATTCACACACCCATGAATGAGTGCTCTACCACTGCAACGGGAATGGATCCATATTGTTATGGGCCACTACGGGGGTTGTCTTTTGGCTGTAGGCCGCCCATGGTGTGCACGTGCCTGTGTTTGCCCCATTGTTTCTAATGGCATAGCTCTCTTTCTTTTTGAATTGTTTTATAGTCGCACCTCAATGCTTTATATTTAAAAAAAAATTTGTTTGAGGGTCAAAAGTTTTGGGTGTGACAATGAAGATGACAGAAGACAAAATAGAATATGAATTCAGAAAATGCAAGCACATGTACGTCTTATTTCTTTCCTTTTTCCTGCTTCTCTCACATTTTACTCTTAAAATATGATTAATGTTCTCAGTTCCTTACCATTTGTAGTTTCCAATGATGATGAAATTAGGACAATTGGTATAAGCTTTTAAATGGAAGTAAACATCAAATGACATGACAGCTTCTGTTAATAAATGGGAGGACAGAAGATGAAGTTGCAAGGAGCTTGGAAAGGGTGTTGCTTACAATGCCAATAAGCACCTCAGAGCCTAACTGGTAAGGCATTAGCTATGCAATCAAAAGTTGACTACCCAGTCTCCCTAGGATTACATCTAACACCTAGGTGCTTAACCAGTTGCTTAAATGGGAAACGCCTCAGGTTTTCTCTATTTGATGTTCAAAATTGTGATGAGTTGTGTGGTTTGTGTTTTTGGAACAATAGTAACAAGGAAGCCCTGTCCTGCTTATTCGTAGGCAAGGTTAATTTGTTCCCCTTGGAACAGCAGTGGATAAAACCAGCATTTGCATATTGGATGAGAACATGCTCTGTCCAGCATTTGCTTAAGTTGGAATTTAAGGGACATGTCATTCTACTGTGCAGCATTTGATTCCCATAGAACAACCATAAAATAATTTAGTGAACGTTTTTTGATTTGGTGACAGGATTAGGTATATGTTTTTGCACAACAAAGTCCAACACTAGTGATAACTAGATTTAGTTTTGGCATGGACAGGCAAGGGTAATCAAACATTCATGAGAATCCACTGGAACTTAGAAGAACATGGAAGCTTCATGACAAAGAACAATTGACAAGCTTAACTTGGATTCTCCTTCACACAGAAATGTGAATTGATACGACTCCTTGTGCAACAAGTCCTAGAACTCCTAATAATTAGGATTTGGTTCAAAAGTAGTTGCAATTCTCATTTATCACTCATCCAGAACCTCTATTCTCTCCTTACCACAGAATTTTGCATCTTGTGAACAGTGTTTTGCTGTTAGAAAATCTATTAAGGGCCTAGTCCTGTCAAACAAAACTAGCACCTTTGATTAGCCTATGTAGTAGAAAATGTATGTAGTCTGTTGGCACTTGGCAGTGACCTTCTAAACTAGGCTGGGCCATTCATGCGCTTAAGTAAAACAAAGATTGTAATATTTATTCCCCTTTTCTTCTTTTTCTACTTTTACCTTTTTTGTATTTTTTTCTTTTTTTATTTTCTTTTTGCTCTCTTTCCAGTTCTTCTTCGTTTTCTTTTCTTTCATTTACTGTTTTTTTGGCTCACCTCGGCACTTTTCATTTCCCTGACTTAGCGCTTTTGAGTACTTACTGTCTACCTGGTGCATCATTATTTGAGAGAGTGAGAAGGTGACTCTATTTCCACATAAATACTTGGAACATAGTTGTACATGCATGGAATACATTAGTGCATATGCATACATATGTTTACACTACTTCTTCTTGTTAGCACAAATTGGCAGGGGACACTATGATGCTGCTTAGAAAACAGGTTTGTGGACGCTGGATACTTTTTTCTGGTTGTTTCTCTATCCTTAACTTGGAGCACTACAACATTGGGGGCATTTTGAAAATCCCATTTGTGGTCAAGCCTTAATATTACCTTTGATGGCTGCAGTTTATGGGATGCTGTAGATGGTAGGAGACAGGTTTGAGGAACTACATGAAACGAAATACTGAGGAAATTGTGAGTGGTTAAGCGGTAATCCGGAAATTAATAATGGCTAAGTAGGTTCCATGGCAGTATTGTTGCTTTCTTTATATGTTGAAAACATTCTGAAATTATCATGCCATTTTTCATGTTTTTGCTAGATGTTGGGAAGCTAGGACCGTGGTGCTCTTGTTTGCAGCTGTTTCATGTGAAAACAAGTGATATTTATTGAATTGAATACCATGCAGTTATCACATTTAGAATATTGTTCCATGCTGTTGCCTTGTGCCCTTGTTCATAAGGCCATCTATGTATGCTGATTGCTAACTTTACTGTTTTATGTTGCTGCTTTGGTGATGCAAGATGAAAGCATAACCAAATTTTGTAATTGGATCCAATTAGAATTTTTAGTATTTGTAAATGGATCCAGATCTGCAGTCCATCCCTTTCTCTATATAAAGGGGCGTTGGATCATGTTGTTGGGGAATCAATCAGTTGAAAGAAATGCAAGTTGTTTGTTAGTTTTCTTATGTTCTTCTTGTTTGTTTGGTCTTTGCTTGAGTTTTTTTGAGTTTTAGTTAGTTTCAGTTTAGTAGTGAATGCAGTTGGATTAAGATTCGTTAATCTTAATTTTTCTTGCATTAATTGGTATCAGAGCGAGGTTTTTACGAACATGAGAGACCAAGTTCAACAAACCTTGCTGTCGTCCCTACAGTGCGTTCCTACCCTGCATGTTCCTACCCTGCGCATGGCTGTAAAAGATGCAAAAGATATGGAACGGGCAAAGGATTATGCTGCTACAGAAAATGACTTTGCTAAGTTTGCATCCAAATTAAATGAAGGAAATCCTGCAGAAATGGTGCAGTCTTAAGAAGAAAATCAAGAAAACTTACAGCAGACGGTGGCAAAGCACGGATTTGAAATCGCCCGCATGAGACAAGATCTTGCTGTCGTAACCAGAAATATTGATGAAATCAGAGGAATGCTTTGCTTGGTTTTGCAGAACGTGCAGAATAAAGACGAGAATCACCAGGCATTTCCTGCTGCAAATCGTGTCCCCAACATCGGTGCATTGGGAGCTGAAGGAGGCGAACGGTCACGGGATTACCTTGCGAGAGGAGTTGGGGTTTTGGGGGAAAACTGGGATCGTGACTTTGTATCAGTTGAAGGGTTTCCTATTGAAGCACCATTGCCAGTTGGCATTCTAAACCCAACGTCAAGGCTCCCTGCCAGAGTTCCCTTGCATTCGTCTGTGTCTTCCTCCCATCAACAGGCGGTGGGTTCAGCCGTGGATTCGACCGTTGCTGGTCTGCACGCCGGTGAACGGACAAGGATGCCTTGTCCGGCTAAGGAAGCGTCTACAGCATCATGGTTGCCCATCACTTTGGGTGGGCAAGGAGAGGTGTGACGGACATCACCAGCCGGTGGTGGTGCAGGGAGTGCCGCCGGCACCCACGGAGTCCATTTTGCTCCTTTTGTAACTGGTGGGCGAGATTCAAAGGCGCCTCCAACTGTTCGACCGCCGCCTGTGACCTTACTGCCCGGAGAAGAAGGTGGATTGATGGGCGGACGCCCACCGTCGTCATTCTCCCACCATCATCATGGGTGGGAGGCGGTGGGCGAGCCTCCCTTTTGCGGCGGCTTCACCTTTCCACCTGAGGCAAAAGGAGAAACCCCCAATGTGTCGAGGGGCTTCGAGAAAAATCTCAAAGGGCCCGACGGTTCGGGCCGGTCCCTTATGGGACTGGTTCGAACCGAATCAGAGTTTGGACCCGATTCGGGTCCATATCACCTGATTCACGGGTATAAGGGTTTGAATCGGGATAAAAATCAGTTTGTTTCATCATTTGAGACTTGATTCGGGTCCATATCACCTGATTCATAGGTATAAGGGTTTGAATCGGGATCAAAATCAATTTGTTTCATCATTTGAGACTGGATCTGATTTGGGGATGCCCATAGATTATATCCAAGTTTGGGTTCCTTCTCCAAAGCCGCCATGAACCTGCCACCTTGATCATCATCAGAAGATAGGGAGCATACCACCACTTTAGCATACGCAGGCGAACAGTGGGACCTTTTGTTCAACAGATCCAAACCTTGTCCAAACTCTCTAAGGTGAAGAAGCATTTTGGCAGAATGAAAGATTTAAACTCGTCGAGGATGACTTTTCTCCAACTAGGAGAGTTTGATGCAAGATGAAAGCATAACCAAATTTTGTAATTGGATCCAATTAGAATTTTTAGTATTTGTAAATGGATCCAGATCTGCAGTCCATCCCTTTCTCTATATAAAGGGGCGTTGGATCATGTTGTAGGGGAATCAATCAGTTGAAAGAAATGCCAGTTGTTTGTTAGTTTTCTTTTGTTCTTCTTGTTTGTTTGATCTTTGCTTGAGTTTTTTTGAGTTTTAGTTAGTTTCAGTTTAATAGTGAGTGCAGTTGGATTAAGATTTGTTAATCTTAATTCTTCTTGCATTATTTAGCCTCCTGTAATTTCCTACTATTGTGCTTTCACAATTACTGTCACTGTTGGATCTTTGTATGCAATCTGTATTTATGCTTCATCTGCTACTTTTGAAAACTTGATACATGTTATAGCCCTTTACAACGTCCAGAGAGATTGTTCCTCATGTCATTTGCTTGTGTAATCCAAGTTTAAATGTGCTAATCACTGCAAATTGAAGGCTTGGTATTGCATCAGGAAATGACTAATGACAGAAACATTTTCATCTGTTACTTTGTACTGGATAACTAAAACAACTATATCGTATTCCTAAATGGTCATTCCATTGTCAAAGCATGTATGGTTATGTACGTGGCTTTTGTACCTCTTCATAATTTGAGCATTTCTCTACGTAAAGGCTTATGGCTCCTCGTTATGTCAACTTCTTACTTGATTAATCTCATATCAATTAAGCTAAGTGGATCATGTTTGTGTATTACATTTTTTGTGTATATAATAGAAGACAGTTTTTAGTTCGTCTCACTGTATTTATCCATTTTTCGCAGCATCTGTCCCTAATCTTGACATGGTTGAAAGTGTAGATGATCAAAAGGTACTTATTACTCTTAATGCTTTTTGGAAGTTGATGTTGATTTTATTGTTTATTTTTTTTCATACTTTTTTTGTATTAAACAATATTTTTTAACACGAAGCCATAAATTGTCAATTTTTCATTGTGGATTAGCTCATGGGAAGTGTTTATCATCACATGCATGATGCAATGTAGGTTTAGGTGGTATTGCTAAGAGCTTCACTTTTCTTCTGCTTATGCTGCGTGTGGATGCTGGTGTATACAATGGACCTTTTCCCTTCTTTAATGTTTATGCCTAAAAATGATGTAGTTAATTTGACTGATGGCACCATAATTATTTATTCTGTTTGTCTTGAAGACTGGAATGTTGGATAGGCAGTTTGAAAATAGTCTTCATCTCTTTTATGTAAGTTAACTTTGTCTAGTTACACGTTCGTTTTTCCCTTGTTTGCTTTGATGTCCAATATTCATGACTGTGTGAAGAGCTTCTGAGTGCGTGCATGTATGTAGTTCTCTCTCTCTCTCTCTCTCTGTCAGCCTGCCTACAGGTGACCTTATTCAATTTCTTTGTGATGACAGTTTAGACACATGAGCTAATCATGGCATGACATCCCTGTGATGCTTCATTATTGCTAGTAGGTAATGGAGTTTCCCTGTATCTGTCTCCTTTTCACCCTCGTTTGGGAT
Organism: Nymphaea colorata; assembly: GCF_008831285.2. Taxonomy (NCBI): domain Eukaryota; kingdom Viridiplantae; phylum Streptophyta; class Magnoliopsida; order Nymphaeales; family Nymphaeaceae; genus Nymphaea; species Nymphaea colorata. The sequence continues at coordinate 11,288,986 of NC_045138.2, read as the reverse complement.
ACTTTTGTTGCTTCTGTTTAGGTGTTTAGCTAAACATTAAAGCGGATAGGCATTCGAGGCTGGGCAACAAGCATTGCTTGAAACTGACTTATTTGAGCGGCGCTGGCATTTTTTCAGCGATGGTGGAGAAATTAGAGCCCTATGGTACAGAAAATTGTGAAAGAACTAGTTGACTCCGGACAGCTTGAATTTATGTACGAATAATTTGATTTTTCCAATCTGTTGAAACGATGTTTTCAATTAGGTGTTCTTGCTTCACCTTTTCCTGTGATGTTCAACTATGGATGGTGGTTCTGGAATTAATGGACCGACCTGCCTTTTGACATTGTAGAAATGGTGGTATGTGTATGCATGACGAAGCTGCGCCCCATTACAACGATATGATTGAACAGACGACTCTAGGTCATGGGTTTATAAAGGAAGAGTTTGGCAAGACACCTAGAATTGGTTGGCAGATTGATCCATTTGGACACTCAGCAGTACAATTTTATTTGCTTAGTGCAGAAGTGAGTTTTCTGCTGCTACTTTTTGTACTTAATTTTTTAATTTGGCTTTGGTCTTGTTGTTTCTTGATCTTTTTTTCACCTGGTGAGGAGGCTATGTCACAAGAACACTCCAATTTGATTCTGATTACGAATCCCTTGACAGAGAAATTACATTGGAAACTTGAAAAGAAATCCGGGGCCTGCATGATGTCATTATTCTTTCCACCACTGTATCCGGTGACTGGTGAGCTCCACTTTGCAAAGGATACAAAGTAGCATCTTCAAGAATATAACATATCCATAACATAACGTGATTAGCAAAAGTAGAAGATTAAGAAAGGAAAAAAATGAATCCCTGCCATGATGACATAATATAGACTATATAGTTACTCAAACGAGTTTGTCGAGCCTTAATCGAGTCGAGCTCGAGATCAACAAGTAACGGTGAGTATCAAACGAGTTTGTCAAGCGTTACTCAAGTCGAGCTCGAGCTCAACATGGGATTGTTGAGTCGAGCTCGAGGTTTCCTTTAGTCGAGCCGAGTTCGAGCTGACTGAACTCGGGCTCGACTCGACTCGTGTTCACCCCTAGTCTTCTTTAAGGAGACACAAGGTCAGGTGAGAAATAAGATCATCATTGAAAATGGGCAGACATGGATTCCACCATCAGTTCGTGCACTCCTGCTCAAGTAGAAGTTGAAAAGGTTGTTGTACAAAAGAACTTTCTCATTATATTACTTTTTCAAAGTGCTGTTATGTATTATCTAAACCATGCTTCTCTTTCTCATAGTAAAATCTCAAGATATGACCAAAACAAACAGAGAGAAGAGAGATAATGCCATAAGATTTGTAATGCTTGCTAACATCTCTGTTGGTAACCTTTCATCTTCAATTGTTGAAAGGCGTAATGCTTGCTAACATTTTTGCTTGCTCACAATAACTTTCTTCATGTTGCAGGAATTGATTTCTCAAGCACATGCAATCTGATTAGCAGGAAGACTCATGTCAAGTCCAGGGGAATGGCTTGCAGCAGTGTCATTGTTGCTATAGCTATCAAAGAACTGTTTATCTTTATGTGAGAAAATTGGTCCCAGACATGGTGCCATTCTACTTTTGATTACAATAAAATGCAATACTACTGATTAAATGGTAGCTGAAAAAGCAAACATGACCCTAAACAACTTGGTGAAGTGTCCAAAAAATAGCAAGATCATGGCAGAAAATAAACTTTTGGAACCTCTTCTCAGCAACCTCATTGAAGTTATTGACTTGATATCTACAGACTGCATTGCATGTAATCAATTGACTGCACCTGCGTTTTCTGAACTAGTCTACAGTGCCATTTGCATATACACACAGGGATATGCATTCGCCAGAAGTGACTGAAACATGTGTGTGTGTATTAACACACACACACATATGTATATGTACTATATGTAGGTATGAATGTATCATGTATCATGTACTTATGTGTCCTGTGAGCAGGAAGAAAAGTATATTATATGTTGTATATGTATATTCTATAATATATTAGTAGTATATATGTTATAGATGCCAACATAGTGTTAACTTTATTTTCATCTTGTTAAAGATACAAAAATAGGTTTTCTGAAATATTAGGAAGTTAGGGAGGATCTCTTTAAATGTTTTGTTATTTTTAGTGGACTTCTCTTGTAATTTTCCCTAACCCTAATCTCTTAATAGAGATTAGGGTCACGTAATGAACTTCAACGTTTTGCCGCCTCTCTCTCTCTCTCGCAACATGGTATCAGAGCGGGTTTGGGCGTCGACGGCAGTGTGCGCTTTCCGGTGACCTTCTCCGGCGACCATCTTCTCCGGCGACAATCTTTCCGGCGAACAGGCAAGTGAGTTCCTTTCTTTTTCGTCCTCTCTCTTGTCATCGCTACTCCTTATTCCCTCTTATCACCCAATAAGGAGACAGTGAGGGAATAGGGGTTGGGCGTGCCGTGTGAAGGAGGACCTGATCACGCCTATGTGGAAGGCGTGATCAGATCCTCATATTGGTCGTATGAAGCAGACTATTGTGGATGTAGCATGACGTGTGACGTTGTGGTTTGTGATGATCGTAAATACAATTTCGGGAAAGTCAGGCTGCGTGAGGTGTTGTGGATGCTTTGTGGAGTCTATATGCTGCTTATAAATTCAGTTTTTTGAATATGATCAGAATTTTTCTATAGATCGTGGATACAAATTCAGTAAAGTAAGGCTGTGTGAGGACTGCTGCTGATCCTTAGTACAAGTTTTTGTTTGATTTTGTGGATTTCTTTGACACGTGGATAGGAAGTTTTATGAGAACTAGCTGCTGTTATATGTGGCAGCAGCCTTCAGTCGTTGGGAGTTCATTCTTGTTTTTTTTTTGTCATCGGCTGAACCAGATCTGAAGTGACAGTAATTTCCTAGCCCTCTTTCTTTAAACGTTTGCGTCAATCTAGTCTTCTTTATTTACTATGGCTGAAAACAGTAAATCTGAAGGGTCTACTGACTACAAGATGGTTGGGAATTCATTCTCTTATGGAACCACGATGAAACTTAATGGCTCAAATTATGAAATATGGTCTAGGGTATTCATAATGTCAGTGGCTGGTCATAGGAAGAAATATATTCTTGAGGAGGATGAACCTATTGAGAAAAAAAGAATATATGTTGCGTGGGATGAAGATAATTATATTGTTATGTCTTGGATTATGAATAGTGTGGAGTCTCATATAGCCCCAACTATTGCATATTATACCAAGGCCAAGGATATGTGGTATTTCTTGAGAAAGACATACTCGCATGCCACTAATGTAATCAAAATCCTACAACTAGAAGAGGAGTTATGTAACATTCGACAAGGGGATCAGGACCTATCCCAATATTTTGCTACTTTGACTGCTGCATATAAACGGTTAAAGGCTCTTCATCCACCTTGCCAGCATTGTTATGCATCACACGTTGAGACTGGTATGGTGGCGAAGTTTTTATCTGGCCTATCTTCAAAATACTCTGTGGTAAAGTCTCAAATTCTAACAGGCAGTGAACTTCCAGATTTAGCAGACACGTATAATAGGCTGAGTCATTTTGCAGCCACTCTTTCTCAGACTACGCATGACACACCAGTCTCTGCACTTGTGATATCAGGAGGACGGGGCCCTAGTTCTTTTGGAGGCACTAGGGGACGTGGTACAGGCCGTGGTGCTGGACGTGGCAGATTTCAGTGCTCTTATTGTGGCAAAATTGGTCATCTAGAGGATCGTTGTTGGGACAAACATCCTCACCTCAGGTCTAATGTTTCCTCTGGACGTGGTGGAGGTAGAATCACCACAAGTAGAGGTCCTTCTTCATCCCATGCAGCTCATTCAAAGGCAACAATATCTATGGTTGAGTCTTCTACTGATCCTTCTATATCTATGTCATATTCTCTTAACCTAAGTAAGGATGAATATGATCGTGTTCTTGCTCAGAGGTCTGCCTCTACATCTACCTCTACATCTACCAATGCCGCTGTTGTAGATTCAGCATTCTCTGTTGGTGCTCCTACTGCTGATCCAGGTATGACATGGATGATAGACTCGGGCGCTTCTAGACATTGTTGTAATCAACCACAAAATTTTTCATCATTTGTCAGATTTTCTACACCACAACATGTTAAGCTGGCTGATGGCAAGTTGTCCCCTGTTTTGGGTAGCGGGGATATTTACCTTCCATGTTTAGGCACTATTACTCATGTGCTATATGCTCCTCAGTTTCCTGTTAATTTGATATCTGTGAAACAGCTAGCTATTGACTTACAATGTAAAGTCATTTTTGAATCTGACTCTTGTTCTTTTCAGGACTTACCAACTAGGAAGATGATTGGTGGCGGCCATGAGCATGAGGGCCTTTATTTTTTGTCAATCCCAGTTGATGTTGCTGCATCTTCAGTCCCTTCCAAGCCTTCTCCCTTCCAATGGCATCTCAGACTGGGTCATCCTTCAGTACCAAAACTTCATCGCATGTTTCCAGATATTCCTGCATCAGAGTCCTTCTTATGTGATGCCTGCCAGTTGGGCAAGCATACATGGAGCAGCTTTCCTTCGAGTCAGAGTCCGTCGAGTCAGAGTCCTTTTAATCTCATTCATGTGGATGTATGGGGTCCTAGTCGGGTTCCTTTTCGATCATGTTTTCGATATTATCTTGTTCTAGTTGATGATTTTACTAGAGTCAGTTGGGTTTTCTTGTTAAGGGAAAGATCTGAAGTCATATGTATTCTTCAAAAATTTATCAAGGAAATAAAAACTCAGATTGGACTCATTGTCAAAAATATTCACACTGATAATGCTCTTGAATTCAAGTCTTCCATTCTACTTCAGTTTTATGCCGACCATGGAATTCGACCTCAATATACTTGTCCACATACATCCCAACAGAATGGTGTAGCCGAACGCAAACATCGGCAACTCCTAAACGTAGCTCGTACCCTCATGTTACATTCTCACATGTCTGCCTATTTTTGGGGTGATGCTATTCTTACTGCGTGTTACCTCATTAATAGATTACCCTCTTCCTCTATTCAAGACCGTATTCCAATTCAAATTCTATATCCAGGGCGTTCATTATTTCATTTACCTCCCAAAGTTTTTGGATGCACTTGCTTTGCACATATCCTAGGCCCGAACAAAAGCAAACTTGCTGCCCAAGCCATCAAATGTATCTTTATTGGCTATTCAGCCAATCAAAAGGGATACAAATGCTTTGATCCCTTGACCAAGAAAGACATTATCAGTGCGGATGTTACCTTCTTTGAGTCTCGTCCTTATTTCCCTCCGTCAAGTCCCTCTTCATATGAGATGCATGCACCTATACCTCTTCCTATTCCACCAGTGTCACTTGAGTCATTTCCATCATCTCAACCTAGGTCACATGAACGTTTTCTTGAGCCTCCGTTGGTTTACACTCGTCGTCTAGGTCCCTCTCTCAACCGTCCACCAGCATCATCTCAAGAGGTAAGCTCTACTGATAAGACTGACTCAGGTTTAAGTGATGACTATTCTGCAGCAGATCTCCCTATTGCTATTCGCAAGGGCAAGCGACAGTGTACCTTACATCCTATATCTAATTTTGTCTCTACTGCTCATCTGAGTACACGCTTAGTACAGTTTGATCAAGCTCTATCTAGTCATGTTATCCCGTCCTCACACCATCACGCCCTGTTAGATCCATGTTGGCGACAAGCTATGCAGGAGGAAATGGATGCTCTTCTTTCTCGGGAGACTTGGGATTTGGTAGACCCCCCAACACGCTGTGATGTGGTTGGCTCACGATGGGTATTCACCATCAAGTATCATTCTGATGGGTCAGTTGAAAGGTTCAAGGCCCGTCTTGTCGCAAAAGGGTATACTCAGACTTATGGTGTTGACTTCTTTGAGACATTTTTGCCTGTGGCCCGGTTGGGCACTATTCGCTTGATTATCTCTCTTGCTGTCCAACGAGAGTGGCCTCTTTTTCAATTGGATGTAAAAAATGCATTTCTGTATGGAGACCTTTCTGAAATCGTTTATATGCAGCAACCACCTGGTTTTGAGCGACAATGGGAGTGTTCCAAGCTATGCAAGTTAAAGAAGGCTATTTATGGACTCAAACAGAGTCCCTGTGGATGGTTCCAAAAGCTTACTGAAGTGTTATCTAATTGTGGATTTCACCGATCTCAGCTTGATCACTCATTGTTTATCAAGCGAGGCTCAGCAGGACTTGTGATATTGATTGTCTACGTGGATGATATTGTTCTTACAGGAAAAAATGAACAAGAGATAGCTCAAACAAAGGAGTTTTTACAGCAATACTTTGTTACGAAAGACCTTGAACAACTTCGTTATTTTCTTGGTATTGAGGTGGCTCGTAGTAATAAAGGAGTTGTAGTGTCTCAAAGGAAATATGTTCTTGATCTTCTACAGGAAACGGGACTATTGGGGGATAAACCTGCCACACTTCCCATGAATCCTCGCATTCATATACATGATGATGACTCAGAGCCATTTGACTCTAGATCTTATAGATCTCTGATAGGGAAACTGTTATATTTGACTGTCACTCGTCCCGACATTAGCTTTGCTGTGAATAAGTTGAGCCAATTCATGAAAAAACCCCAAAAAGTTCACTGGGATGCAGCTCTAATGATTGTAAGATACTTGAAATCAGCCCCGAGAAAGGGGCTATGGTTCAAGAAAGGAGAATGTGTTGACATCGAGGCGTATAGTGATGCTGATTATGCTGGATCTGTAGATGACAAGAAGTCTACTACCGGTTTTTGTGTCTTTGTGGGCGGTAATCTTATTTCTTGGAGGAGCAAGAAGCAGAATGTTGTGGCTCGTTCTAGTGCTGAGTCAGAATATAGGGCTATGGCTCAAACTGCGGCTGAAATGTCGTGGGTTAGATCACTACTTGTAGAGTTGGGTGTCTCAGTGAATCTCCCAATGAAGATGTAATGTGACAACAAGGCAGCTACATATATCGCTAACAATCCTGTCTTCCATGAGAGGACTTAACACATTGAAGTGGATTGCCACTATATTCGGGACTTACTTCAAGGAAGAATTGTTAGCACTATTCATGTCTCCTCAGAAGATCAGGCAGCAGATATTCTCACTAAAGCTCTTCCCATAGGCGATTTCCTGAGATGTTGTAACAAGCTGAGCATGATTGATATATATGCTCCAGCTTGAGGGGGAGTGTTAAAGTTACAAAAAGAGGTTTTCTGAAATATTAGGAAGTTAGGGAGGATCTCTTTAAATGTTTTGTTATTTTTAGTGGACTTCTCTTGTAATTTTCCCTAACCCTAATCTCTTAATAGAGATTAGGGTCACGTAATGAACTTCAACGTTTTGCCGCCTCTCTCTCTCTCTCGCAACACATCTCATCAGTTGGACAATGTTTCTGCGGGTATGACTGAATGGAAGAGTCTTTTGAACAATTACTGGACACGGTTTAGCAAGTACTGTGACCATGTGACCAAAGTTGATATTCGACAGGTATTCCTTGTTTCCAAATTGCTAATGAATTGCAGGAGATATCTGTTTTTAGGCTGTTGCTTATAAATTTATTTTTCTGTTTGAATCTTTGTAAAACTCATGTTAGGCATTTCAGCTAGTTGTATTGGTATGAAAATCCCTGAACAGGGAAAAGGTGCAAGTTGTAATTTACCTCTGCTTCTTGCTCTTCTCTTACTGACCACTCTTCTTGCACGTGGAACAGATGTTGGGAGAGACTTTTAAGGATCAATTATTCTCTTCTCTACTTATTAAACACAGAACCTGTCCTAGGTACTTATGCTGGTGTACACTTATTATTATTATTTTTTTTGGTTCAACAAGTACCCTATTGCACAGTTATCTGGCTTCAGATATAATTTCCTGCACTTAATTTCTACCAAGCTTTCATGAATGACCAAAGATGAGCGGAGGGAGATTTGATACTAACAGCTCAGCTTCCTGAGTAGTGAGTTTGCTGGATGGGCTAATGCATTCAATCTTGCTTTTTCTTTTGGGGTGCTCAAGGAGGTCTAGTCAAAGCCTCACAGGCCAATGCATGTACAAGGAAATGAATGGACATGAAAACACTTTCATATTTGTAATGTGCTGATATGGTAAATATTATTAAGCTATTTGCAAAATTTGCTTGAGAAGTTTCCGACCAGAGCTAAGGAATTTTGTGTGTGACCAAGTTAAACATGAAAGGACAGAAAATTAAAAAAGAGCAAGGTACTCAAGAACTGACAAAATATGCACAAAAGTTTGTTTATAATGAAAAATGCTGTCATATAAAATGACACTAGTGTGGCTGTGTTTTGCTTGTCACACAGACACAGGACCGTGTGCAGAAAATGATCTCGGATGTATCGACGATTCAGGGTTCCTCTCTCTCTCTCTCTCCATCTTAAAGTGAATCACAAAGTAAAAGAAAAAAGTATATGTAAAAATTATAGCTTACAACATAAATGCTTATCTAGTAATGACAATTATCCTCCTCTGTGGTTGAGAGATTGAGTTATCAGCATATGCATCAACTCATCAAAATACCCAAGCAAAATCATATACCAGCTTTTGAAAAAATAAAGGAAAATTTAGTGTTGAATTATTTATCTCGTTACATGCTTGTTTGGGATTTGTCATACTGATTTGAGCTCGATAGAGGCCAATGCTGGGGCCTTTAGCTATATGGTCCTGTGTTCTTCTTGTTTGTTTCCTTTTTCTGCTTTTGAAGAAGGAATCAAGTATTATTGTATTGGCAAAGAAATGTCATATTCTGTAAAATTAAATGTATGACCTTTGTTACAGTTGTCTAGTTGGGAGCTTGTTCTTTAAAGTCAGCAGACATGGTTCCGGATACTTCATTGGTTGCGATCAACATCCAAAATGCTCATGAGTTTTTTAGAAAAATTACTCCTGCTTTTTTTCTTGCAGATTTTACATGTAAAACTAGTTATTCTTTATTTCATATCCAAGATTTTATTTTTTGTCCATTTTATCCTAGACCAGAAGTTGTTGCCTGCAAGTAGTCTTTGAATACCTATTTTTGTTCATGAGCTATAGTTTGATGTAGTACAACTCTCCTTCTCCCCCACACACCTACATGTTACATTCATGTGCATCTGTTTGGCCTTGTCAGAGCTGCTAGTAAAAACTGTAAAAGTATAATGCTGTTTGTGCTACCAAACACTGTTCAGCAATCTAGTCAAGCTAACCAATATGCAATGTCCTCATATTTCTATGTAACACATTTTTAGACCGATCATGCACGTGCAAACTTTAGGGCATCCTATGATGTATCATTACACACTTCATTTTTGTTGGACAAAGAGATGATAAGTGTAGGATGAGGATTTAACAACTACATATTTTTCATTCTATGGACTTATGTTTCAAAAGATAAGAAAAATGGAATGATGGACAAACTTATTCATTGTTCTTCTCTCTTTAGTTTTTGATTGATTTTTTTGTTTTAATCTATGATTCTATACTGTTAAACTAGCAAGCTCTGGTTGCTAGTCCACCAACTAGTCCCTGGCCTCCAAATTTGCCAGTGCATAGATTGAGGACATGTTGGTTGACTTGGACATTCTTCTTCTTTCTTCCTTCCTCTCTCTCTCTCTCTCTCTCTCTCCCCTCTCTTTCTCTCACTATGTGTGTGTGTGCAGCCTCCTCCTCCTTCTGCTTATTATTATTATGATTACTATTTATAATCAACTGTCAAAATTTTCTTATATAATGCCTTTTGATAAGTCTGTGATCTACAGCTATCAGTGTTAGAATGTATGTATCCCAAATGTATACATATATATATTTATATATATCACATATATTAGTCATCTAATATATGCTTTATATGTATATATATATTTTATTATCTTTTGGGTACTTAGGACACTTATGTAATCTTTACTTTCTTCATGTATCTTTTCTTTTAGTTCATTTTCCGTTTTTCCCCTTTTATCCCTCTCCTTTTTCTGTTTTACCTAGAGGGAGACTAGTCCCAACGGCTAGATTTCTAGCCATTGGGACTGCCTCCTCCTCCTTCTCTTTGGCCCTCTCCTCTATAAATAGGGCAGCTTCTCCTTTGTTTTGGCATGGCTTTTTAGCCTACTTTATGTATCTCTTATTGTGATTAATTTAAGTGCTTCTTCACCTCTTGTTTGAGGGCTTGTGAGTTTGACTTGTTGGTGGAAGCTTCAAGGCTGATTTGCTTGAAGTATTTGTCTTTTCGGGCCTGATTTTCATGGTATCAGAGCCACGTTTTGGCTATTCATCGTGTTGTCCTTCAGTTTGAAGTTTCAGCTCTTACTCCTTCTTTGGAGCCGTAAAACACTCCAAGTGTTCGACGTTATTACTGGCTGATTCTTGACACAAGAAGGTACTGTTTTGCTGGCCTCTATTGGTGGTGAAGATTGTGGTTGAGGTGTTGTTTTGCTGGCCTCTATTGGTGGTGAAGATTGTGGCTGTTTTCTTCATTTGTTTGTCATCTCAAAAATACAAGTTTTACACAAGAATAAGGGTGACTGGTTTCTTCTCCTTTGCCGTGGACTTCTTCTCACATGGCTGCTAGCTTCTTCATTACTTGTAAGTGGATCTACCTTCTTGATTGTGCTCATGGATGACAAAGTCTCTTCTCTACCATTTCCTAAACTCTCATCAACAAGTTATATATAATGGGATAGAACTATGAAACACTTTATACGTAGTAAGAGCCTTTGGGGACTAGTTGATGGGACAAAACTTGAACCACAATTAGTCCTTACTAAAGTTGTTGATAGAAGAGCTATGGAATTGGATGGAACGGAAAAAGAGAAAGTTATGGCTGAATTTAATAAGAAATGTGAAGAATGGAGTGTTGGTAATCATAAGATTATTACTTGGATCTTGACCTGTGTTGACAATGCTACTAGTGGGCAAATCTCTAAATTAAATTCTGCCTTAAAGGCTTGGGAGTATCTAAAGAAAACTCACACCATGAGAGATGTTGCCTATATGCATAATGTTCAACTCAAAATTCACAAACTCCAACAAGGAGATAGATCCATTAAAGAGTATGTGGCTGAAATGGATCAATTGTATGATAAATTAAGCATTTTTGAACCACATTGGACGCAAGATCTTCTTCTTAGAGAAAAGCAAATACAACGTGACAAGTTCTATAAGTTTATCATAGGTCTTAGACCCGAATTTGATGGTGTTAAAACCACTTTACTTCATCGTTCTAAAACATCATCTATGAATGAGGCTATTGCGGAGCTTCAAATGAAAGAAAATCAACTTTGTCTTGATAAAGAAAAAGTCAATAATGTTCTTGCCACATCTAGGCCAGGGGACCATTTGAGACCTTATAGACCTCCTCACTTTAATCGTACAAATGAAGGAGCAAGAAGAAAGATTATTTGCTATCATTGTCAAGAAGGACATACCAAGCCTAGATGTCCAAAACTTAGATTTTTTGACAAAAGAAGCAATGTTGCGGCTCCAATTCAAGAAGAAAGGAAAGATGCAAGCTCATTCCAACTAGATCAACTCATGAGTGCTCTTCAACCCAAGATCATTGAAGTTATTCAACCTTTATTAAAGGGAGGAGGCACACCTTCAACATTGGGCGCCACCATGGCATCTACTTCTTCAAGTAAGTACTCTTGGATTATTGATTCGGGAGCATCTTTTCATATGACTCCTTGTGGATCCCTTCTCTCCGAATGCACGAAAAATGATTCTTATTCTTTTGTGAAAACGACGGATGATACTTCTCTTGAAATCGATTTTATTGGAAATCTTGACCAAACTCTTGGATCCAAAACTCTAAAAGTACCTTATGTTAGATATATTCCTAAATTAAACTTAAATTTATTATCCGTTTCTCAAATAGCCGACCTTGGTTTTGATATAATCTTCTCACAATACAAATGTTTGATACAGGACCGTGTATCCAAGAAGACGATTAGGGAAGGTTTTAGAACAAATGATCTCTACTACATAGAGTTTTTGGATCTTTCAAGACCATCTTGCAATATCTCCAAAGGATGTGACATTCAAACTTGGCATCAAAGACTTGGACACTCAAATCTAGAAAAAATGTCTCATCTTCCCTTTATGGAGAATTTTTGTCAAAAGAATTTTCATTGTAATGATTGTATTAAGGCAAAAATGAAAGCCTTACCTTTTGATAATAGAAATTTCATTGTCCAAAAATCATTTGATTTGGTGCATTTGGATGTGTGGGGACCCGCTCCTATTATGTCAAAAGGAGGATTATTGTACTATGTGATCTTTATTGATGATTATTCTAGACATACTTGGGTTTACTTTCTCAAACACAAATCGGAGGTTTTTAAAAACTTTAAGAATTTTTACAATATGATCTATACCCAATTTGGCTCAAATATCAAAGTCTTTAGAAGTGATTCGGGAGGAGAATTTATGTCAAATGAGTTTCAACAATTTCTAAAAGAGAAAGGTATTGTTCATCAAAGATCTTGTCCTAACACTCCACAACAAAATGGAGTAGCCGAGCGTAAGCATAGGCACATTATTGAAACAACAAGAGCTCTTCTTTTATTCAAAAATGTTCCCAAAAACTTTTGGGCTGAGGCTGTTTTAACTTCAACCTATTTAATTAATAGAATGCCTTCCAAACTTTTGAAACATATTTCTCCTTTTGAAAAACTTCACCACGTTAAACCTAATTACAATAAAGTCTTTGGTTGCAAATGTTTTGTGTTAAGTGACAAAGACGATAAGCTTTCTTCCAAAGCTATTTGTTGTGTTTTTATTGGGTATTCTGAAACTCAAAAGGGTTATAGGTGTTATAATATTGTAAGAGATAGAGTGTATGTTTCTAGAAATGTGATTTTCTTAGAAAGTGAAGATGGTTTTAAAAACGAACCCAAGAAACTAGAAGATTATACTTTTCTTTGGACTAATGATATTGATGATGATGATGATTTTGATGATGATGAATCCGATAAAGTTGAAGAAGTACAAATTGAAGAAGTCAACAATGATAATCCTACTCATGAGATTTTAGTTTATAGAAGAAGAGATCCCCAAAGTCAAGAAACTAATCAATCTCTTCCTAGGAGATCCCAAAGGCACATTAGGCCTCCTCAAAGATTTGTCTCTTATAAGTCTTTTTCTTCAAAATTTCAAGCTTGTCTTATGGCACACCATTCTTTTTATGAGCCTTCTTCTTACCTTGAAGCTAAGGAAGATCCCAATTGGATTGAGGCCATGAATCTGGAGCTTAAGGCTCTTGAAAGCAATGAGACTTGGGATATTGTTTCTCTACCAACAGGAAAGAAGACTATTGGTTGTAGATGGATCTATAAGGTCAAAACTAGAAATGATGGAACTTTAGAAAGATATAAGGTCAGACTTGTTGCCAAGGGATATGCCCAAGAATATGAGATTGATTATGAAGAAACCTTTGCTCTTGTTGCTCGCATGACTTCTGTTAGAACCCTTATTGCCATTGCTTCTATTAAACATTGGACTATTTTTCAAATAGATGTTAAAAATGCTTTCTTAAATGGTCACCTACAGGAAGAAGTTTTCATGAATGCTCCTCCTGGTTTTGATCTACCTCAAAACAAAGTTTTACGTCTTAAGAAAGCCCTTTGTGGTTTAAAACAAGCTCCCAAGGCCTGGTTCGACAAGTTTAGTAGTGTCATGTTTAATCAAGGTTTTCAATCTTGCTACTCTGATACTGCTATGTTTGTAAAAACCACCTCCGTAGGTGTAATTATTTTATTATTGTATGTTGATGATATCGTTATTACTAGGAGTGATGATGAAGGGATTATTGAGGTAAAACATTTTCTTAAGAAATGTTTTCAAATGACTGATTTGGAAAGACTATCATATTTTCTTGGAATTGAAGTTGCTTGTAGCAAGCAGGGTTATCTTCTTTCTCAAATGAAATTTGCCAGTGAGTTAGTTGATAGAACAGGTATCTTAGATGATAAAGTTGTGGATACTCCAGAAGCACTGGGAGTTAAAATGAAATTTGATGATGGAGAGATAGTAGAGAATCTCACTCCTTTTCGGCAAATAGTTGGTGCTCTCTCTTACCTCTCCATCACTAGACCTGACATTGCTCATGTCGTGCATGTGATAAGCCAATTTTAACAAAGACCCACCTCAATACACATGGGAGCGGCAATGCGGATCGTTCGTTATGTGAAAAACACGATTAACAAAGAACTATTTCTGTCTTCCTCTTCTATATTAGAATTAGTTGCTTATACAGATGCTGATTGGGATAGAGATCCCAATAATAGGCACTCCACCACTAGTTTTTGTGTGTTTTTAGGTGATTCCTTAATTTCCTGGCGATGCAAGAAACAGAATAAGGTGTCGCTATCATCAACAGAAGTTGAGTATCGTGCAATGGCAACTACAACAATGGAGATAGTGTGGCTCAAACGCTTACTGAAAGATATGGGAATTTGTATATGTAGAAACACGAGCATAGAGAAAGAGGATATGAGAATCATGATGTAACATGGAAAAACCCTCAACAAGAGGGAAAAAACCACGGATGAGGAGGAGCTGGTTGCCCAACCGCCAGACTCTCTTTCTCTAAAGATTTCATTCAACTAGAAGATAAGGGTTACAATGGTATAAGTATGCCCTAATTAGGACATGCTGGATCTGGTCTAGGCCTGGACCCGTACACCAATATTCGTCAACACTCCCCCTCAAGTTGAGCATACATATCAAACATGCCTAACTTGGATACATCTCTCTCAAACGAAGTCGAAGATAAATCCTTCGTCAGAACATCAGCTGTTTGGTCTTCAGACTTCATGTACGGAAGGATCAACTCTTTGGCATCAATTCTTTCACGAATAAAGTGACGAACAATCTCAACATGTTTGGTTCTATCGTGTAGAACAGGGTTGTTGGCAAGATTGATTGCAGACTTGTTATCACAGTACATCTTCATAGGTCCTTCAATCTCTATACCAATATCAGTCAGCAATATTTTCAACCATAGTAACTCTGACACTCCCATCGCAACGGCTCTTTATTCTGCCTCTGCACTAGATCGAGAACATACATCCTGTCTCTTGTTCCTCCATACTATAAAATTTCCTCCCAAGTAGACACAGTACCCTGTAGTAGATCGTCTGGTGTCAGCACATCCTGCCCAGTCTGTATCGAAATATCCCTCGACCTCTACAGTATCTTGTTTTACATACAAGAGTCCCTTACCAGAATTTCTCTTCAAGTAACATAATACTCTGTCCACAGCCTTCAGATGTGCATCTATAGGAGCATGCATGAATTGACTCAATACATTGACCGCGAAAGTGATATCAAGTCGCGTGAGGGTAAGGTAGATCAACTTCCCAACCAGACGTTGATATCTTCCCTTAGCTTCTTCACAGAGCAGCTCTCCATCCCTAAGACTCAACTTGTGCCCGATGTCAAGTGGTGTAGAAGCAGGCCTACACCCCAACTTACCAGTCTCTTCCAGCAGATCTAACGTGTATTTCCTTTGGTTTAGCACAAGACCAGTACTCGATCTAGCAATCTCAATACCAAAGAAATACCTCAGCTTGCCAAGATCCTTGAGATCAAATTCCGTAGCCAGTAATCCTTTTAACTTGATGATCTCCTCCTCATCATTGCCTATGACAATCACGTCATCCACATAGACAAGTAAAAGAGTGACTCTGCCCTCCTTTTTCTTCACGAATAGTGTGTGGTCTCCATTCCCTTGTTTGTACCCATGATGTTGCATTACTCGTCTCAGTCGTTCGAACCATGCTCTGGGCGACTGCTTGAGGCCATATAAGGCCTTTTTCAGCTTACAACATTTCTCTGGTTCTTCATATTCTGGAGGCATATGCATATACACTTCTTCTTCAAGGTCACCATTGAGGAAGGCATTCCTGACATCTAGTTGGTACATTTTCCACTCCTTCATCACAGCTAGGGATATAATAACTCTGACTGTCTTCATTTTCACAATGGACGCAAAGGTCTCCAAGTAATCAATCTCATATTTGTGGCTAAACCCCTTGGCCACAAGACGAGCTTTATATCTTTCAACACTCCCATCTGGTTTGTACTTGATGGTATACACCCATTTGGATCCAACCAAGTGAGCCGCCTCAGGGATCCTCACAACCTCCCATGTCATGTTTCTTCTCAAGGCTTCCATTTATTCTTTCATAGCATCAGCCCACTTGGAATCACTTTGAGCTTCAGCAACGGTCATGAGAATCACAGCCAAGGAAAGAGAAGAAACAAAACACTTGTAATCCTTGCCAAGTCTAGAATAAGATACAAAATTACCAATAGGGTGTTGAGTACATGACCTGACACCCTTTCTCAGGGCAATGGGAAGTTCTTCATTTTCCTTTTCAACCTCATCTTGAGTCTTCAAGGTAGGATTTGGTTCATCCAGGGAAGGAGTGGCATTGGGATTGGACGTAGATCTTGCACCACAAGTCACCTCCTCTGGCCAAGCACCTCGTCTAGAATAGACCCGTCCAAACAAACGATGGCCTTCCTTCTCAATTCCAGTGTCACACACTTCCTCCTTCTCAGGCACATCAAAAACAGTGAGAGATTTTGCTTTTCTGTAGTCCAAGAAATCTGTAAATTGAAGCTCCTAACTCTGAGAATACTCTTCCCTAACCACAGACTTCTCCCCCTGAAGAGGGTTCTCACCAAAGTAAGAGGCATGTTCCAAGAAGGTAACATCCCTCGTAACATAGACTCGGCCAGTGGTGGGGTCAATACATCTGTATCCTTTCTGAGTGGGGGAATACCTAACAAACACACCTTTGATAGACCTGGGATCAAGTTTCTTAATATTGGGACTGTGATTATGTATAAAACACACACAGCCAAAAACACGAGGGGGAGTAGAAATGCTTGACGACTGTCGGAAAGAAGCGAATGGGGAGTCCGACCATTCAGAACACGACTAGGCATGCGATTAATGAGATACGCACTAGTAAGAACTGCATCACCCCAATAGTGTTTAGGGAGATTTCTCTGAAACAGAAGGGCCCGGGTGACATTAAGAAGCTAGCGATTTTTCCTTTTAGCCACCCCATTTTGTGGGGGGTATAACTACAGGACGTCTCATGAACAATCCCCCTTTTTCAAAGAAAATCCTCAATAGACTCACACATATACTCACGGGCATTATCAGACCGAAAGGTTTTAATAGTTCCATCATATTGAGTATGCACAAGAATAATGAAGGTCTCTATGATATGAGAAACCTCACTGCGATCTTTTAACAACTACACAAAGGTAGCCCGAGAGAAGTCATAAATAAAAGTGATAAAGTATTGAAAACCTTGACGGGTATGAATTCCCAAAGGCCCCCACACATCCAAGTGAACCAACGAAAAAGTTTCATTAACACAACTAGTAGAAATGGGGTACGAAGCCCTCACATGTTTGGCAAACTGACACACATCACAGGAAATCAAGGACAAATTCAAAGAAGAACACAAATCAGGGAACAATTGTTTCAAAATCCCAAAAGGTAAATGCCCAAAACGTTCATGCCAGTACAAGAAGGACTGAAGACAATCTTCTCTTCGTTTCTCTGTCTTGTTGATCGTTGTCACAAGAGCTGTAGCCACGTGTATGGGAAGACAATATAGGCCATCGGACGCCAAACCAATCCCAATCCTCTTCCCTGTCACCAAGTCCTGCAAAACACAACGGTTGGCAGAAAAAATGAGTTCACAGTTCAGCTCTTTAGTAAGTTTGCTAACTGACAAAAGATTTAAGGAAAACTGGGGAACATGTAATGCACCCCGTACATGAAATTTGTAACTGACAAAAGATTTAAGGGAAACTGGGGAACATGTAATGCACCCCGTACATGAAATTTGTCCAACAAGGACAGAGTCCCTTCGCCTGCCACAACAGTAGAGGAACCATCTGCGAGAGAAACCCATTCCCTTCCCGAAGATAACTTATATTCATGAAATAATTTTGGGTTACCTGTCATGTGGTGAGTGGCACCACTATCCACAATCCATTCCCCCACAGAAGAGTTACCTGTATCGCCAATATCTGCAAGAGCATGATTAGCCTTTGTCTCATCTGGTGTCTCGGCCTGGTTGACATCAATCCGACCCAAGTAGGCCCTCAGTTCACGAATCTGGTCGGCAGAAATGGAGACTCTTTTGCCACTGGATTTGGGCACCTCAGACACAGACATCTTCCCAATAGAAGACCTCCCTTTGTTTCCCTTCTTCTCTGGATGAAGATCCCAACAATAATCAACGGTATGACCAGTTTTCTTGCAGTGGATGCATCTGCGGAGGGATCTAGTACCACGACTCACAAGAGCGGATCTCTCATGATAGGGTACGAGATCCCTCTTGCCCTCTTTTGTAACCAGCCTTCTCTGTTCTTCTACTTCAACACAGGAGTACACATCTTCAATACTGGGCACCTCTCCTGAATTCAGAATCTGACTTCTAACACCTTCAAACTCATCATTTAAACCAGCTAAAAAGAGGAACACCCTGTTCTCCCATACTTGAGCGACATAAAGTGTCTGATCTTGGGGACAATGCCAAGGAATATCAGAATGATAGTCAAGCTCTTCCCATTTGGCTTTCAAAGCCCCATAGTATTCGGCAACAAAAGAGTTCCCTTGTCGAAGGCCATAGACAGTCTTCACTATTTGGTAAGTACGAATTGTTGTTTTCTTTTGGCCATACATCTGCTCTAAGACTACCCACATGTCTCTTGTAGTCTTCTTCTGAAGGATAAGGGGCTGAATATCGGCGGAGACGGAGTTGACAATCCAAGTTTTCACTTGATTATCCTTAAGAAACCAAGTGTCCCATACACCACTTGTCTTTGCTGGTTCAGGGTTTCATCCGTCGATATAGGCAATCCGACCGCGGGCAACAATCCCCATAGTCATAGCGGCCAACCATGGGAAATAGTTGTCTTTTGTAAGGCGAAGAGTAATGACCTGAGCGGGAACATTCTCAGTTTTAAACACCTCGATTTCAGATTGATTGGTGTTAACGGTAGACGAAGAAGAGGCTGCCATAATCGCAGGTCAGTCCGGCAAAGGGCATGGGCGGCAGTAAAACACGGGAGGCACCGGTGACAACAGGAAGCACCAACGGAAGCAAGGAGCAAGGGCATCAACAGTGGTGGCAGCAAGGTCAGTGACGCCGGTGGCGGAGTCGGCGGCGGTGGCAGCAGCGTCGTCGGACGATGCAGTAGAAAGGTAACGAAAGTGGTGACTAAGAGCAGGGCAGCGATCCAGCAGCGGAAGAACACCAGACCTCACGGTAGCAACCAAGGCAGAACAGATGAAGAAGGAGGAAGACGACGGGGGACCAGCACGGGGCGACGCTGGAACTCCAACGGCGTCGGGTCAAAAACAAGGACCGAACAGAGTAACGTCGGGCGACTCAGAGAACCGCGGGCGACGCAGCTGGTGGCGTTGGTGGCGGTGATGGCAAGCAGGGCAGAAACAGAGAGTCGCCGGAACTCCAGATGGCGTCGAGGGACTCCTACGGCGTCGAGGCATCACCGGAACTCCAACTGCGTCGAGAGCGTCGCTGGAAGAGACACCGAAACTCCAACAGCGTCGGGCGATGACCACATCGGGCAGCGAGCCGTCGGGCGATGGGCAATGAACAGTACCGACACGAGTCTCCCTCTCACATGGCCACAACAGAAACAAAAACTTGAACCAGTCACGCCGGAACTTCACGGCTCTGATACCATGTAGAAACACGAGCACAGAGAAAGAGGATATGAGAAACACGATGTAACGTGGAAAAACTCTCAACAAGAGGGAAAAAACCACGGATGAGGAGGAGCTGGTTGCCCACTAGCCGCCAGACTCTCTCTCTCTAAAGATTTCATTCAACTAGAAGATAAGGGTTACAATGGTATAAGTATGCCCAAATTAGGACATACTGGATCGGGTCTAGGCCTGGACCCGTACACCAATATCCGTCAACAGTATCACAAATCCTGTCAAGCTTTGTTGTGACAACAAAAGTGCAATATATATTGCTAGCAATCACACATTTCACGAAAGAACAAAGCATATAGAGATGAATTGTCATTATGTTCGTGAAGAATTCTTACAGAAAAACATTGATCTCTCCTATGTTCCATCAAAGTATCAGCTTGGCGAATTCTTCACTAAAGCTCTTGCTGCTGCCAGATTCAAATTTCTCCTTGGCAAACTTTCGGTTATCACACCGTAAGTTTGAGGGGGGGTGTTAGAATGTATGTATCCCAAATGTATACATATATATATTTATATATATCACATATATTAGTCATCTAATATATGCTTTATATGTATATATATATTTTATATCTTTTGGGTACTTAGAACACTTATGTAATTTTTAATTTCTTCATGTATCTTTTCTTTTAGTTCATTTTCCGTTTTTCCCCTTTCATCCCTCTCCTTTTTCTGTTTTACCTAGAGGGAGACTAGTCCCAACGGCTAGATTTCTAGCCGTTGGGACTGCCTCCTCCTTCTTTTCTTTGGCCCTCTCCTCTATAAATAGGGCAGCTTCTCCTTTGTTTTGGCATGGCTTTTTAGCCTACTTTATGTATCTCTTATTGTGATTAATTTAAGTGCTTCTTCACCTCTTGTTTGAGGGCTTGTGAGTTTGACTTGTTGGTGGAAGCTTCAAGGCTGATTTGCTTGAAGTATTTGTCTTTTCGGGCCTGATTTTTAATCAGTTGTCTTGGGAAGTAGATATTGTGTCACTGTGTGCATTTATCTTTATTGATTTATGCACATGCCTGTGTATCTATTTGGTTTTGTTATCATAAGTTCAAATTTCCCAATACACACACTCTCTCTCTCTCTCTCTCTCTCTCTCTCTCTCTCACACACACACACACACAGAGAAAGGTATGTTTCTGATTAATTATAATATTTTGCCTTATATTACTTTTGGCACACCAAATATTGTGTTTCTACACCTTATTGATTTTATTTTAGTAAAACAACTAATCCCGTTTAGTCATGGCTAGTGTTTTTTAGCCCCTTGATTGACTGTGCTGACTCACGAATTTTGACATCTTGGGTTTTAATAACTTCAACAAAATGTGGTCATACTATGTTACACTGATTCTGGTTGTGAGTGCATCTTCAAGAGAAAAAAATACATCAAGACTTTCATCATCTTCTTAACACAGCTTTTTGTATTTATGTTTCTTTGTTGTCTTACATTTGCTTGGTCTCTATTAGGTTAATCTGTTGTTTGCAACCAACGTTGCTGAAGAAGGCCTTGATATTCAAACATGCTGCATTATCCGCTTTGACTTGCCATCAATAGTGGCCAGCTATATACAATCCAAAGGTCGTGCTTGCATGCAGGAGTCTGAATACCTTCTTCTAGTAGAGAGGTAAATCTCCATTTGTTTTCTTCCTGCAAGATCCAAGTGTTCTTACATGGAACTTAGGGCATGTCTGAATGTTGGAATAAATGGTCTGAGACAAACCTTCTGTCTTGAGCATCACCTCCACATTTTGACATGGAAAGACCCTTCCCCATCTCCTCTGATTTTTCTTTTATGGCTCGTCTGACACTGCACCCTCTTCTAGAATTTCTGTCACACTCTTAAGGGTGCAAAGAAAAGCAATAACAAAAGGTCCTGGGATATGCTGTTTGAGACCTTTCTTACTGCTATTAAAACATACCCTTAATTTTCTCTTTTTCTGTTGTATTAAGTCTCTTTTCTTTTGGCTTACATTATAAATTTTGTCATCTGATGTAGGAACAATATCCATGAGCTAAATCTGGTCAATGATTTCATTTCTGGTGAAAAACATATTAACAATGAAATTTTGAACCGGACAGCTGATGAGACTTTTGATGCCACAGAAGATTCAATTTATAAAGTCGAAAAGACTGGTGCTTCCATTAGTACTGCATGCAGTGTGTCTTTACTGCATCACTATTGTTCAAGACTCCCACATGATGAGTATGGGTTTGCTTTTTTCTTTTTTAAATTCCTCCATGTTTTGTAATCTAGGTATGTCCAAGCTTATCTGTCTGAATGATCCTTATTTAGCTTCTCAGGCTCTCTTTTTCCTGGTATGCGCAGATACTTTAATCCTGCCCCAGAGTTCATTTATTTGGATGATTTGGATGGTGTCACTTGTCATGTGGTTCTCCCTTCCAATGACCCCATTCATTGTGTTGAGGGGCCATCATGTGCTTCAAAAGAGGATGCAAAAAGAGCCGCTTCTCTTCTAGCATGCAAGATGCTATATGAGTTAGGTTCCCTGACGGACCATCTTTTGCCAATGCAAAAGGAGAAGATTGAAATATTTTCAGAAAATCCACATGATAAGCTTGTAAATTCTAGGGGTACAGGTTCTTTTTATGTCCATTAAGCTCTTTCTCTAGTTACTTTAGTTGGTTCTTTTGAATGACCATAATGCTACATGTAGATGACTTCTCCAGAGCAGAGCTTCATGAAACAGTAGTACCTTCTGCACTTCAAATGGACTGGAGGGGATCCGCTTCTCATCTCACATTTCTTTTTTATCATATGAACTTTATTCCTAGGACAAGGGATTGGTGCTACAGAAGATTTGGTCTCTTTTCGGCACTTCCTATTCCCAAAGAAGCTGAACATATGCAAGTTGACCTTCATCTTGCTCGTGGCAGAATTGTGGAAACAAAATTTATCCCATCTGGGGTAATTTCATTTAGTGAAACTGAGGTAAGCCACTTCCAGGTAGAACAGACTATGAATTTATATTTATCCCTTTTCATATTTCCTTATTTTGTAATGTGGACAGAGGGTGGAGGGTGGGAGATTTCAAGAAATGTGCCTCAAACTCATGCTTGACAGGTCAGAGGTTAGAGATGACTATGTTCAATTGGGTAAGCATGATTCATTCCAATTGAGCTCTTCAACATACTATTTGATGCTACCTCTTAAACAAGTTGAAGATACTGATGATCAATTGATAGTAGACTGGGTCATTTTGGATTTTGTCAATGTAGAAACGGTAAAACCGAGTAGAGCAAGAACAAACACATATGTAACATGGAAAACCCCTCAACTAGAGGGAAAAGCCCACGCGTGAGGAAGACTGGTGCCCACAAGCATCCAAACACTCTCTCTCTTAGATTTTCATTCACGCACTGAAATTAGGGTTTACAATGAGATAGTACCTAAACAAGAGCACACTGGACTGGGTCGAGACCCAGACCTGAACACTAAAACACTTCAACACTCCCCCTCAAGTTGGGCATACATATCAAACATGCCAAACTTGGATACTTTTCTCTCAAACAAAGTAGAAGGCAAGGCTTTAGTCAGAACATCAGCAGTTTGGTCTTCAGACTTCATTTATGGTAAGATTAATTCTTTAGCATCAATCCTCTCACGAATGAAGTGACAGTCAATCTTCACATGCTTTGTTCTATCATGTAGCACAAGGTTGTTGGCTAAGTTGATTGCAGACTTGTTATCACAGTACATCCTCATTGGTCCTTCAGTCTCTATTCCAATATTAATCAGCAATATTTTCAGCCATAGTAATTCTGACACTCCTATAGCAATAGCTTTATACTCAGCCTCTGCACTAGAATGGGAACACACATCTTGTCTCTTGCTCCTCCAAACAATAAGGTTTCCTCCCAAGTCGACACAATACCTGAAGTATACCTTCTAGTATCAGAACATCTTGCCCAGTCTGCATCAGAATACCCTTCGATCATAATAAGCCCTTGTTTCACATATAAGAGCCATTTGCCAAGATTCCTCTTCAAGTAACACAAGATTATGTCCACAGCCTTCAAGTGTGCATCTATAGGGGCATGCATGAATTATGTGTCTAGTCTTAAGCAGCTGGCCTGGGCAATCTAACAAGCACTCACAGTAAAATCTGGACCAAACATGTCGACTGCAAGGATCAACAATGTAATAGATGAAGCATGTTCTCATAACAGAAATGCAACCAAGAATGGCCCTATGACTGCCAAAGTTTTTAGTGCCTCTAATTGCATCAAGTAGTTTGATCATCAACTGCTAGACTAGCAATCTATCAAGTTTGCACATTTGACAGATGCAAAGGCTCTACAATCCTAGCTACTTTTGATGATGACATTACTGATGGAGTCGACCTACTGTCCCTCTCGCTTGTGACCAAGTGAGCAAGGACACTAGCATGAATAAGACATATCGAGATAGCAATACAGGATGAGCAAATGATAAAGAACTAGCAAGGGAGTGGCACCTCAAAAAAAAAAAAACCATTGATGCCAAAATTCATGACACATATTTAACTAGTATTTGTGTGTGTGCAATGTACAAAACCATCCACATAATCTAAATGAACACAGTTGGCTGCATCGACATATACTGCTAGCTAACTCATTCAACACAGCTGTCACATATCAAATCTCTAGGAAAGACAGGCGGCTACATCGACATAACTGCTTGAATGACACCGCTATTGCTTTCTCCTTAGGTGGTGTGGTGGTGTCTCCTGTAGGAAATGCATGGCTCCTCTGATTACTGACCATCGACTGTACTAGCGAGGTCAGTATATGCAAAGTTGTCAGTAGTGTGGTTTGTTGTTCCAAAGGTGGAGTTTGCCTTGGTGGGGTATGGGCACCCACACTAGTCTTGGGCATATGGCTGTGATGACATACTATCATCCAATGGGGTATGCGCATCTGAATGGGCCAAATTTGTCTCTCTTTGTGCCTCTGTAGCTGGCCCATGTCGCTTCTCACCCCTACGTTGGTACTCTATCTGTACAAACTAGAACTTTCATTCTCATTACAAAGTCTGAGGCACTTTTACAAGTCTCATTTGTAAAGATGCATCACAATCATCCAAACATCAATCCATCACATATGTATATATCATAATAAAATTAAAACTTCAATAAAAGCTAACTCAAACAGCACGTACCTGGGCCATAGTGGGGTTTTGCATAGCTCTGATACCGTCACACCCCAACACTTTTGACCCTCAAATAATTTTTTTTTCTAAACATAAAACATTGAGGTGTGACGATACAACAATTCAAAAGGAAATGAGCCATGCAATTCAAAACAATGGACCAAACTTTCCATTAGATAATAAATTTCATTCATACAAAATTTCTTCACATTTCTCAATAACACATATGACAAAAATGCCCCAAAACCATGACATTGGCCTAACAAAAACAAGGCATCAATAAGACCAAAAGAAGACGCGTCGACACTACAATTGACCCCAAAACCTCCCCAGTAGGATGTGAGTAGCGCCATCTGATCAACCTGCTGCCCCGAGCCCGCCAAAACATGAAAAATAAAACAACAGAAGGCTTAGCCTTCGCAGTATGGCAACAAGCCTGATAAATCCTTAACCCTCTAGGGTGCTCAAATATGAGATATAACCAATATGAAAGTCATTTACTATCATGTCGTGAGAGGGCATGCAGTCACACGACTAGACAAGAAGGCCCCTCACATATAACACGACATACAAAGGCCACTCAATGGCCCCAGACAACATAATAACAAATCACATGCAACTCATGCATAAACATATAATTCTCATTCGCTTCATTCACATTCTTTTCATTTACATTAACTTTATTGAATTGACAGTTCCTGTGGGTGCAAACGCAGGCACGTGCACACCACGGGTAACTTACAGCCAGGAGTCAACCCTCGTGGTGGCCCGAAATAATATGGATCCATTCACACCGCAACGGAAGAGTACTCATCCCTGGGTGTGTGAATTCCAATAAGAGATACTCAGCCTTCCCTAGGACATCCAGTTTGGGAAGGTGGGAGCCCAACGCTCTAAGCACATCACACAACGGTACCCTGGGGCCTTGCACCACCTGCGCTCCGAATAGGCGAGACCAGTGGAGAAGGCAAGACAACTCCCAAACACATTGCCACAACCCACTGGCCTCCAATCTCTTATTCTTTCTTTCTTATCATTATAATTGCATATTCACGACAATACGGGTATAACTACTGTTCAATTGCATTATTGCCCACAACAAAGCATATGCAACATATCACAACATTGACATTAATCAAATACATCAATCATATCTTTCAAAATTTAGCCAAACCATGAAGAGTAGTCTCGATCCGTGATTGGCTCGTCCTATGCAGTTATCATTCTAGTATGCTTTCTAATGCATAATCGGAGTCGAAGAGATACTCAACTCGATACCCCACCTCAATTATCCTAAGTAGTTAACATTGCTAGCATGCAAATGCAATTGCATAGTAATTTTAAAAACAAAACTAATCACATAAGCATTCAATTTCCATGTATGCATTCATTCTATCACATCACAATCATTCAAGCACATCACAATCACATGATCCAACGATCCTGGAAACACACATTCAAAGTTGGCCCCAGGTAGGGATTTGCCTGGAATGCTGCCATACCAGTCGCGCGTCCACAAAACACCCAAAATGCCTTGAGCTTCAAATTGCATTGCTCAAGGTCTACTTGACGTGCCCAGTGTACCTGCAACCACAATCAAGCGATAAGTTCTCTACTCGTTGCACGTTACAATTTATACAAATTTGAAAATACAATCATTGAGGCATGTCATCGCCTTTGTTGAAGGTTTTTAGTATTCAGGTTTGGGTCTGGACCCGATCCAGTGAGCTCTGGTTTGGGGACTACTTATATCATTGTAAACTCTAATCTTTTGAGTTAATGAAGTTTTAAGAGAGAGAGAGTCTGGCGGCTAGTGGGCACCAGACCTCCTCACCTGTGGTTTTTTCTCCCTCTCATTGAGGGTTTTCCACATTACATCCGTGTTCGATCTTTATTTCTCGTGTTTATATTGTTTCAACTTGGTATTAGAGCCGTGAAGTTCTGGCTTAACTAGTTTGTTTTTTTGCTTCCATTGTGTTCATGTTGGAGGAGGGCTCGTGTCGTCACTGTTCATTGCCCATCACCCGATAGTTCCAACCAGACGCCTCTCTATCGCCCATCGCCACCGCTGCTCCCTGCCATCATGCCTCTGTTGCCCCCGATGCTCCTTGCTGCTCGGGTGTTGCCCTGCTGTCGCTGACCAGTCTGAATCTTGGTCTTGCCATCGCTGCCTTCCCCGATGCTCCTTGCTGCTCGGGTGTTGCCCTGCTGTCGCTGACCAGTTTGAATCCTGGTCTTGCCATCGCTGCCTTCCCCGACGCTCTCTGTTTCTCTTTTGTTGCCACCAGCGTCGTCGATCAGCTCTGCCACCTGTTCCCTGTTATCTGTGCCCCTTGCTGCTGCCGGTGCCTCTTGCTGCCGCACAGAGGATGTTGACAAACTAAAAAAATAGAAGGCATCAAATGAAGATTTACATGAATGACTGGAAATGGTTGATCTAAAAAAAAAAGGTTTACATGACAAGAATATTAAGCTTGAGAAGGTTAACCTAAACTGGCTAGCAGGACTTGGATAAGTTTGCCCTCTCACTGAAAGTAGAAGAACCTTGATAATGGCTGACCACTGGATGTAGGATAGCTACCAATTTTATACCTCTTCCTCGTCCAATATTGTTTCCTGAAGAAGGATAAAATGAGATGTTCATATCAAGTGCAGCAACAGAGAAAGGAACAAAAACTCTTTGCTCTCTTTTACTGCATTTGCCATCGAGTGAGACATTACAACTATAGAATGTAGAATCTACCATTCAGGAGATCAAAGGTCAAAATGAATATAGAAGACACTTTAGCATGTCAAATGCGGCATACACAGTTCTGCGCTATAGAAGAAGCTCGACCTGTTATTTTTTCAGCTTATATTTTCATGCATAACGTGGGCCAAGTTCATTCGCCTGATCATTCTTCTTGTTAGGATGCAAATCCCAGCAAAACTCCACGGTATGACCTATTTTCTTGCAATGAATGCATTTTCGGGAAGATCGAGTGGCTCCCACAGGAGCCTGGCTAACAAGGGCAGACCTCTTAGCATTTGAGATATGGGCCTCTTTTCTCCCTGTAATAATAACAAGGCATCTTGGCTCTTTAGCTTCAACATGAGAGTAGACATCTTCAATGCTACAAAGTCCCTTTGAATTAAGAATCTGACTCCTTATGTCTTTAAAATCATCGTTGAGCCCTGCTAAGAATACAAATACTCTATTCTTCCATTCTTTGGTCCAATAATGCAGCTGGTCTTGGAGACAACTCCAAGCATCATCCGAGTAGTAGTCGAGCTCTTCCCATTTTGATTTCAAATATCGCATAAAAATCAGCCACAGAAAGTTCCCCTTGTCATAGGGCATTGACTTCCTTCATTAACTGATGCACACGAAGAATAAGAGGAAGAATATCAAAAGATACAAAGTTAATATTCTTCATTAACTGATGTCATAGGGCACAATTGTTCTAAAATGTCCCACATGTCTCTAGCAGTCCTCTTACGAAGAATAAGAGGAAGAATATCAAAAGATACAAAGTTAATAATCCAAGTTTTTACTAGATTGTCTTTAAGAAACCATGTATCCCATGTTGGGTTAGTCTCAGGTGGTTCAACCTTCTTCCCATTGACATAGGAAATTCATCCCTGACCAACAATCTCCATAGTGATAGCAACGGACCATTGAAGATAATTATCCTTAGTAAGACGAATAGTGGTAACGTTAACAAGTATATTTTCAGTTCTAGAGACCCCAACAAATGCCTGGTCAATATTAACAGTAGAAGAGGTTGATTCTGCCATCCCAATGCAGTGAATTAACAGACAAGGACAAAGAGAAATGCCTGGGACATGAAGTGGTGCAGCAATAAACAAACAACAATTGTAACAAAAGATAATACTGAAAGAGGTTACTTGCTGAAACGAGGACAGGGAGGCGACACAACAACTATGTCGTATGACTGTAGATAGAAGTCGGGCAACGTAGCAAGACAGGCACCACTGAAGTCGTGTGATGTTCTTAGGCATAGGTAGCTCAGGCGGTGGACGATGACAAGAAGCCATGCAGCAGGCGGAAGCTACGGAGCGAGTAGGAGACCTACCATTGACCAGAGCAGGGAAGACGTTGTTGTCGACAGAGTAGGTTACTCTCGATCAGAGTAGGGCACTCGAGGAATAGGCGATACAAAACCTTGTGCCACTACAAAGGGCTGCGGCAAGGAGTAGTGACAGCATAGAGCAGCGGCAGGGAGCAGCGGGCTGAGATGGATTTGTGCCTGCCAAAAACGCAGAAGCGACGGGCGATCCTCATGCGGAGCACGGTAGGGCACATAGTTGACTTACCTAAACTTCATGGCTAAGACGGTTGACGGGAGCTCGTGTGACTTGGCCAAAACAATGGTGGCAGCATGAAAACAGGCGTACACATGAATCAAAAACTCAAAACCGTGTCGGCTCTGATACCATGTTGAAACAAAAAAAAGGATAGAACAGTAACTGAAGACGGGTGTAACTTGAAAAACCCCTCAACTTGAGGTAAAAAAACCACGATAGAGGAGAGTTGATGCCCACTAGCAACCAGACTCTCTCTCTCTCTCTAAAATATTTTCATTCACACTGAAATTAGGGATTACAATGACTAAGTAAAGCCTTAACAAGAACACACACTGGACCAGGTCCAGACCCATACTCGAATAGAAAACTCATTCACTAATACATGTCAACACTAAGAAAATCTATTTATGGACTCAAACAAGCCTCATGCTCATGGTTTGACAGTTTCTCATGCCAGATTCAAGAATGTAGCTTTTGGAGATGTCCTCTAGATCACTCTCTTTTCATTTATGAAAAGGAAAACATATTTTCTTTACTTATATATGTTGATGATATTGTTATCACAGGCAATTCTGAAAAACACATATAGAAGACACTAAAGCTTTGATAATGCAAAAATTCAAAATGAAAGAGCTTGGTGATTTACGATTCTTTCTTGGAGTGGAGATTGATAGGCACAATGATTGCCTCACATTGGCACAATAGAAATACACATTGAATCTGCTGAAAAAGACAAGCATGTTTGATTGTAAGCCTGTTGGAACACCTAATGTTCTAAATAAAAAATTAAGTGCTTAGGACAAGGACTTATATGAAGATCCTACACAATACCAAAGCATTGTTGGGGCACTTCAATATGTTGTGAATCAAGTATCTCAATTTATACATGCACCTAAAGATACTCATATGGATGCTGTCAAAAGAATATTAAGATATCTTAAAGGGACAGTAGGAGATGACTTAGTTTATGGTAAGAGTGGAATTATAACTATTGGAAATCAACTTATGACATTCACAAATACAGATTGAGCTGAAGATACCGATCCAAGAAAGTCTATTTTTGGTTTTGTATTTTCATTGGATGTAATCTTGTGTTTTGGAGTTGTAGAAAGCAAAAGGCAGTGGCAAGATCTAACACTGAAGTTGAATACAGATGTATGGCTCCAGGTACTACTGAAGTTACATGGGTTAGACATTTGCTAGAAGACATTGGAGAAAAGATTAAAATATCAATGTTAATATGCGATAATCAAAGCGCTATTAACATTACCTTTAATCCCATACAACATAGTCGAACAAAGCACATTGAGATTGATCAACACTTTATTAAACAAAAGGTGGAAGACAATGAGATTCAGCCTATTTGTGTTCATATAGACAAGTTGTAGACTTATTTACAAAAGAACTAACGAAGCAACGATTCTGGTTTCTAAAAGGCAAGTTGTACATGGTCCAAAACCATATACAACTTGAAGGAGGTTGATAAGTTGTTGGATCTAATCTGATCCAGATCCAACACATCTATTGATCAGATCCACGTTTAACTATGTCTGATCACATCTATTTAGGTAGGGATATTATTGTAATTTCTATAATTGTTTTATTAGACTCTAGATTATTGTGTTGCTTTACTCTACATTCTAGATTATTGTGATTGCTTCATTCTAGATTCTTGTAAATTGTGTAGAGGGATCATTACATAAATGGGCTGCGTGAAAATGTAGAACCTCACCTCCCTTCCTCATGTCTCTTTTATTGTTCTCTCTCTTAACCTTTCCTTTGTTGAAACTAATCATGTGTTATAGTTCGATACCCAAAATCTTACAACCATGGCTCTAACAAATACCCTCACCACATGCTTCCATTGACCCAAGAGCACTTTTGCATTTGGTGATTTATTGAATTGTTTTTCTCCAATTGCTCTTTCTCCCATCTTAGATCTATATTGTGTGAATTGCACATCTTTGTAAATTCAAATCGAGCATCCTTACAATGCCCACTTGTTGTGCAACATTTTATGAAGATCCTACACACTTAATGTAATACATGTAAATCACTTTCTTTTATTTGCATTGGTTTTAAGTATCCATCATTAAAGAAAATTATATTACCAATATATATTTCCAAAAAAAGACACTCATCCACGAGTGATTACCATAAACAATTGATGCATCAATTCCAAAGTGTGAGCAATTTCTATGGTGTAGCAAGGATGGATTCCTTCATGAAAAACTATTTTGTACTCAGTGATGTGGACCTCAGTAAGGGTCCATGCCTTTCTCGACCCATTGCATGCATCCTTTAGCATGACCCGACTGGTGCGAACCTCAGTAAGAGCGCGCACCCTTTTCTATCCATTGCTTGCATCCTTCAGTAGTACCCTGCACCATGATCTCAAGAGGAGGCTAGTCTTCTAGCACTAGCTTCTCAAAGTCATCAGCCACATAGAGTTGTGGAGCGGGGGACCAACCCGAGCGAGCACACCCACCTTGAGTCCACTCAAGCTGGACTGGAACCAACCAAGCATATAACTGGTGCACACTTGGCACATACTCAACCCACTCAGTAGACATCCACAGTCAGCAGCCAACATCCTCCTATGTGCTAAGCCATGTCCACATAGGAGCCGTGTTAGCTACAATGCATTGTACAAGCTTTCCATCTTGGTCACACCAAACCAGCCAATGACTTGCCTTTCTCAACTCACCACACCCTTTCCAATTGCAGGCCACATGCTTTCCACATGTAGTTTCACATGGGCCCAGACAAACTTGCCTATTGAGTATGATAGCTCATGAGAGCGTTGCCACATAAATGCTAGATTTGCATCAATAGAGTGCCAGCACAGCACACGAGCCTCTCCTTCAGATCACACTTCCTTGTGCAAGAATACAAAAAACAAAAAGTTCCCATATTTTGTGTTGCCTAGCCCAGATCCCCCAATATGAAGCATAGATCTAAAAATCAGCCAATAGCAAATTTTTTCCTTTTCTATAAAGCGCACAACAAAAACTATTGTGGATTGTTTTGGGATTATTCATTCAGCATCAGTGGAATTTTGAGTTAGAGCTTTTGTAAACCGAATAGTCTCTCTCTCTCTCTCTCTCTCCTAGCCATTCGTCATTGCCTAGCACCAACTCCCCTGTTGTTGTGCAACATCTATAGTGGATACCCTTGCTGAAACAACCTTATGGGCACCATCACTTTATCTTTCTTTCTGTCTCAGTCCCACTCTAGCTCTTCAGCAATCCACTAGTGTCCTTCTGTGGTTCACCTGTCGCAACTCTTCTTAGATGCAAAGCACTCCAACACGCGTGGAACCCGCATGGTCACCTCTCGACAACTCCACCCCAGATGTAGAGCTCTCCCATGGGATCATGTGATATAGGCTGATCTGTGCATCCTTCATCATATTTGGCTAATCCAATGCCTCGACCAACTTGTCAGTCGAGAGCAAAATTCTCTGGTACCATCTAGCTGTGGGTGAACCGTGGAGACAAACCATCATGAATCAGTCCCTAGTGCAAAGGTAAATCCGACTTCTCTCAGTCCATGGTTTGATTGGTTTGCTTTGCCCATGCTCTCTATCTCTTCCACACTTCTCAACACCTAACCTTTGACGTTGAGACCAAGGCCCTAGCACTCATGCCCGACCTAGATCCATCGATCAACCACCACCGAGAACGCTCATGCATCCCCAACAACAATTTGCCTTCGTTCGGCTGACTCTCGGCCTTCACCAAACCTCAGTCACAGCCTATGCATTAGGTCTACACCCCATGCTAGGCCTCAACCACCCTCGCATAGCCACTTGTTGAAGCACAACTGGCAACCCTTCGTCAGATTCTACCAACTATTGTTGCATGTGCCTTAGCGTGCCATCCTTTGTCCCTCTAGTCTCCTTAGCTCAAGGCCCAGTCACTCCAGGTCATCATGGTGCTAGTCGCAGGGCCACATTCCTTGCACCAGCCACCAATTGGCTGTTGTCTCCCTCACCAACCGAGCATAGCCTCCTCAATTGCAGCCAAGCTGTCGATCAATCCACGAACCTAGCTCGCCTTTGGCTGAGCCTCCTACACTTAGTGCACCCAAAATGGAAGGCTTCAACCTCAGGACCAACCTATCACTCTAGGTTCCTAGCTGCCAAGCCTGACTCTTCCTGTGCCCAACCATGGTATCCACTTGGCCTAGCCGAGTGGGTCCTCTCACATCCTTGATTTCTATCTCACTGTCTTTCATTGGATTGTTCACACACCAGATTCCAGTACTTGCACCGCAAGAGATCTTCCTTATTGGTGAGCTAATTATTTGGGGGTTACTTGCTCTAGGGTCCTACCAGGATGGGAATGTTGTACTTCATACTTCAGCGAGAGGCTAGATGCGTGCATGATATCATCGTCTAGCAAGAATGGCTCGCATAACACTCAGTAGACAATTATATGTAACTGTTGAATACGAAAAATCACAATAAACACAATCATAGCATGGAAAAACCTCAACATGAGGAAAAAACCATAATTAGAGGAGGATTCTAGTGCTCACTAGCTGCTGGTCTCTCTCTCTCTTAATTCTCGTTCACTTATAGAAAATAGGATTACAAATGCTCTAATAGAACTCAACATGAACAACGGGTCAAATAGGGTCTAGACCCGGACCCAAACATACAAACACGTCAATACTCCCCCTCAAGTTAGGCATACAAATCAAACATGCCCAATTTGGATACATTTCTCTCAAATGCATAACATCAGTTGTTTGGTCTTCGGACTTCATGTAAGGTAGAACAAGTTCTTTAACATCAATTCTCTCTTGAATGAAATGACATTCAATCTCCACATGCTTCGTTCTATCATGTAATACTAGATTGTTGGCCAAGTTGATTGCTTACTTGTTATTGCAATACATCTACATAAGTCCCTAAGTTTTTATTCTGATGTCGGCCAATAGCACTATCAGCCATAACAACTCGGAGACTCCCATGGCCACAGCTCTACATTCAGCCTCAGCACTAGAGCGAGAGCAAACGTCCTGTCTTCTCTACACTACGAGCTTACCTCCTAAGTAAATACAATAGTTTGAGGTGGATCTCTTAGTATCAACACATCCTGCCCAGTCAGCATCTGAGTAACCTTCAATCTCAAGAGAGTCTTGGTTAACATACAAGAGGCCCTTACCAAGACTCATCTTCAAGTAACATAAAATCTTGTTGACAGCCTTCAAGTGAACATCCGTGGGAGCATGCATGAATCATCATATTTATAGCAAAAGTAATATTAGGTCAGTGAGAGTAAGATAAATCAATTTTCCAATAAGACGTTAATATCTTCAGTTGGCTTCTTCACAAAGAGGTTCCCCATCTCTAAGACTAAGCTTGCGTCCAACATCTAAAGGAGTAAAAACAGGTCTACACCCAAGTTTCCTAATCTCCTTTAATAAATCTATAGTGTATTTCCATTGTTTTAACACAAGACTTGTGTTTGACCTAGCAATTTCAATAACAAGAAAATATTTCAACTTGCCAAGGTCCTTGAGGTTGAACTCAATAGCCAATAGTTCATTTAACTTTGTTATTTCATCTTCATCATTACCTGTGACAATCATATCATCAACATATACCAACAAAAGAATAACATTATTCTCTTTTTTCTTTACAAAGAGAGTGCGATCTCCATTTCCTTGATAATATCTATGTTGTCTCATTACAAGTCTAAAACCATGCTTGGGGAGATTGCATGAGCCCAAACAAAGCTTTCTTTGACATGCATTATTTTTCAGGTTCCTCATATCCTGGAGGCATGCACATATACACTTCCTCTTTGAGATATCTATTAAGAAATGTGTTCTTAACATCAAGTTGGTACATCTTCCACTCCTTTATTACTACTGAGAGATGATAACTCTGATTGCCTTCATCTTTGCAACAAGAGAAAACGTTTTCAAGTAGTCAATCTCATATTTCTGACTAAACCCCTTGGCAACCAAGCGAGCTTTGTATCTGTCCACACTCCCATCTGACTTATATTTAATGGTGTAGACCCACTTGGATCCTACCAGATGAGCTGCTTTAGGGATATTTACCACCTCACACGTTCTGTTTTTATTCAGTGCTTCCATTTTTTTTTTCATCGCATGTGCCCACTTGGAATTGCTATGAGCCTCAATAATAGTCTTGAGAATCGTAGCTATAGAAAGATGCAATATGAAACATTTGTAGTTTTTGCTCCGTTTAGACTATGATATGAAATTACTAATAGGGTGTGAGACCTGATACCCTTTCTAAGATCAATGAGTAACTCTTCATTTCCAGCTTCTATCTGAGTACCTTCGACTAGCATCTCCAAAGCACGACTTGGATAGTGAAGGTGTGACATTATGATTGAGATTGAAATTCTTGTCACCATTCAGCTCACCAGTGAGCTCTATTGCAGTTAATCTTCTCCTAGAGTAAACCTGCCCAAACAAGCAGTCATGTTCCTCCTCATTCCCAGTTGAGCAACCCTCATCCTTGTTGTGCTTGTTGTGCTCAAGAAGGTCTATAAATGAAGTCTCTTTCTTTTTGTACTCTAGCAAGTCTATGAACTAAATCTCTTGATTTGGAGAATACTCTTCTCTTCTTATGGATCTTTCCCCCTGAAGAGAATTCTCACTAAAATAGGAAATATGTTATAGGAAGATGAAATCTTTGGTAACATAGACACAATCAGTGGATGGGTATAAACACTTATATCCTTTTTTTGTAGGGAAATAACCTATAAACACTCCCTTAATCGACCTCGAATCAAGTTTTTTAATATGAGGATTGTGATTGTGAATGAAACAGACACAACCAAAGACTCGAGGTGGAAGAGAAAAAGGTTGATGACTCCGTGCTAACATAGAATGAGGCATTCACCCATTCAACACATGACTAGGGATACGATTGATCAAATACGCACTGGTGAGCACAACATCCCCCCAATACTGCTTTGGAAGATGTCGTTAGAATAAAAGGGCCCTAGTGACATTTAGCAACCCACGATTCCATCGTTCAACAGTCCCATTTTGAGGAGAGGTATAACTACAGGATGTCTCATGAACAATTTGCCTTTGTCGAATGAAACTATCAATAGAGTGACATATGTATCATGTACATTGTCTGAGCAAAGTCTTAACCGAAGTTCCAAACTGAGTTTCCACAAGAATGATGAAAGTCCCTCTATGACCTTAAGCACTTCACTACGAACCTTCAACAAGTACATGAAGGAGTTATGAGAGCAATCATCTATAAAAGTTGTAAAGTACTGAAAACCATGAGAAGAAGAAATTCTCAAAGCTCTCCACACATCAGAATGGATCAAAGCAAAAACTTCATTAAAATAACTTGTAGATACATGGTACGAAGCCCTAACATGTTTAGCCAAATGACACACATCACAAGATAACATAATCACATCTAGACTGGAACATTAAATAAAAAAATAGCAGTATAAGTATTCCAAAAGAAAGATGCCCAAGGTGCTCATGCCATCGCAAGACTAGCTTAAGGAAGTCCTCTCTACTCTTCTTTGTTTTGTTAACTGCATCATGAGAGTTGTGGCAGCATGCATGGGTAACTGATATAACCACTCAGAAACCAAACAAATCCCAATCATCTTCTCCATTAGCAAGTCCTGCAAGACACAATGATTAGTAGAAAAAATAAGTTCGCAATTCAACTCTCTCATAATCTTGCTAACTGACTTGGTTTAAGGGAAGGTGAGGAACACGTAAGGCATTGTGAACTCATCACATATGGTTTTGAAACATGTTATATACTCAGTGATAGTTTTGTCTTGCTTTTGAAACGTCTATAATTTTATGTTTAAAAGAAACTCTCTGTCATTTGATTCTCTAGCAAAGACCTTTATAAGGGTATTCCAAACATC
Organism: Nymphaea colorata; assembly: GCF_008831285.2. Classification (NCBI taxonomy): domain Eukaryota; kingdom Viridiplantae; phylum Streptophyta; class Magnoliopsida; order Nymphaeales; family Nymphaeaceae; genus Nymphaea; species Nymphaea colorata. The sequence continues at coordinate 11,251,859 of NC_045138.2, read as the reverse complement.
GGCAAAGCTTTGGAGTCCAACCACAAGACCTAGTACTTCTTATAAAGTGATCTGGTAATCCACCCTCTAAGAAGTCGGTCTGATTTTTTTCTAGGCAAAGAATTCTAGATTTGGAACAAAGTAGGCCTCACCATTTTCAACGAGTTCAATGGTGGAGGTCGGCTTGGAAACTTGTCCATCAATAAATCCCATCATGTGTTGGATTTCAATACGTCCAAGAATTTGGCTTTTCCAAATTAGGTAATTCTTATGAGAAATTTTGATAGAGATAAAATTTGCAACATTAGCCATGGAAGGATATGGATACTTAGCTGCCATTATGGAAGAAGAAGACATCGGAGAAGCCATGAAGAAGATAACTAAAAAAAAAATTCCTCACGAATATAGCTCTGATACCATGAAATGAAATAAGCAAGACAAAGAAAAGGAATTTTAAGTGGTTCGAATAAAATCCTACGTTCACTATCTCTCACACTGTAAACTTAATGGTGTGAGGTTCCCTTGATTCCAATATTTATACAAGATTTCTGGAGTGAATTTTACAAGTTTGTTTGAATTTTGAACAAACCTTCCTTAAATCTCTATTCTCTGTAACTGTTTCTCTCATTCTCAATAAGGTGTCCTTGCCACGGTTTTTGTCAAGATTTTCTTGATTTATCAATTCAGGTCCAACGAATGTAGTTTCCTTTTTGTTAGGATTTGGCTGAATTGATTTGCCAATTCCATCATGATCTTCTCCATCCTTTGTGTAACTGTCATCAGATTGTGCGTTAACAATACAATGCATGCTTCCTCCCCGGAGGGGAATTAAGGAACAACAAAAGAACCTTCTTGCGTGGCATGAATTTCAGACCAATGAAAGCACTTTTGACGATTTCTTGAATGTTATGGAAAGGTCAGGACTGTTTTGAAAGGTCAGGACTCACACAACAAAATATATAGTACAATACACAAGACACAACACAATATAGTACATATAATATACAATACAATTCAATACACAATGCACGTATAATATGATATACAATATATTTAGTTCCATACACTTTACAATTTACAATACAATCTAATGCAATATACAATACAATACAATATAGAATATGCAATATAATACAATTCATGTAATACAATATATAATATACTCAATTTAATACATTACAAAAAAGTACAATATATAATACACAATGTAATAGAAAATATACAATATACAACAAAATGCAATGCATTCTAGAATACAATATGCAACATACTATAGTTGCTTTCAATTTCTGCTTTCTTTAAATAGGGTCAGATAAGAATAAAACAGCTGCTTGCATTAACCAAGTTGGTGATTTATGTCAACCTGCATGCACTTTGCTTGCAATTTTCCATTAACTCAGTTGAATTTCTCTCAATACAAGTATCTATAGTATTGGTGATGTGTATAAAATTTGCACTTGTAGTTCACATTGCAATAGAATTGATGCAAGGAACTGAAACAAAAACTTAGTGGCATAAAGAATTAATAATTCATATTATGGAAGAATCAATTGAAATGTTACAAAGAAGTATTTTCTATTATGTAAATGTCTTTCTTTCTTTTTTCCACCATTTTTAGATGGCAAATGATGTCAGCCAGTTTAACCATTGCATTATCCAACAATGGAAGGTGGTTTGACAACTCCTCCTAGTCTATTTTTGTGTGTCAAGGATCTTGAAGTTCAACCAAAGTATGACGAGGCCACTCAGGCTTTCTTTTGGGGGGCTGGGGTTGGCAGGAAGGGGATAATAATGTTGAAACCATTGTGATGGATAGGACACTGAAGGGGAGAGTGGGGGTGGGATGGAGATGGTATGTTAAGGCCATTGGGAAGGATGACGATAGTATGTTGTGGCCATTGGGGAATGTGGTGATAAGTTCGGGATAGTGGTCAACATAAGTGGTTGTGATGTGTTGATATCATGGTGGGAGACACATGTTTTACTCTACTATGTTATCTGCCCTTTTTCCCTGAGGGAATCTGCATCAAAAGGACTCGAGATACACATTTTTGGTGCATGTGTAGGAGTTGTATCCTACCATTGCTTTCAGTACCATGATGCAATTTCTGCTACTAGTTGGCATAGTAAGGAATCATGACACCTCCTTGGATCCAATTCTCCAACTGATTCAAATATGGAATACCATCCCTTTGTACCCATGTGCACTATTCTTCATTTCTTCTAAGGCTGGGTCTAGCATGTTGCATCTCTACTTCATTCATGCACAACAGCTAAGGCTAGTGGTGGAGCCAAAAAATTTTTGCTAAGGGGCACCATTAATTTAAAATTCAAATTTTAAAGGGCATTCACTTGTAAAAAAAATTACAACTAATAAAGTATTTGTGCGTAAATCAAGAAAATTTTGTATAACGTGACTCTACCAATAGTCAAGGCCGACTTTGTGACCTAATGTCTGCCTCTCTATGTTCATGCCCCCTTCCAAATATGGTATTCACTTTACCTATATATAAAGATTATGGTTCAACAAAAATTGTATTTACCTTATACAAAACACTAGAAAACAAATTTAATTGAAGTACTTCATGTGGCCATATATCATTTATAATGATAATATAAAGTTCCACATAAATCTTGTGCTTCACCAGTCCCCACATGGCAGTCTTTGGGAATCCGCTCATTAAAGCACAACCAACTAGACTCATGATTGGTACATACTCCTACTGATAGACCTACAAAAAATGACATATATTAAATTTTGTCATCTCACAATGGTATAACTAAATCAATACAATATAGCTTAAATTATATGTTTTACATATCTAAATGGTCAAAACTCTCAATTGATCAATACCCACCATCATGCAGTGGAGTAGGGTGTACAAGGGCAAGCATAGTAGCTCCAAATGTATGAGTCCACTTGTTTAATGTCTTTGATAAATGATATATACCTTGAACTTATTGGACAACCAGAATGACCACTAAACAAACACAAACCAAAACAAAATAAATAGTGAAACTTCTAATCCTTTGATTTGCTGCTACTAATGGGATATTACATTACCATCTGACCCATTTCTATCGTAGATGAGAGAACCTTCATCATCATAGAATTGCCTCAATTTAAAAAATAATTGCCCTATTATTTTAATGTCAAACCTAGGAAGTTACATTTGTCGCTTCCATTGTAGCTTTAGCTTCCAAGCGCAACTTCCATGGCACTGCAGTCTCATAATTCTTATAAATCTTCCAATATTATAGTGACTGTCTCCAAATTGGATTGTGTTTTATCTAAGAGTTCCACTTCTTGATAAACATACTTGTCATAACCAGTATTCATAATCTCTACAGAAGTGCATGCTCCTCAGTTGCCCCTTCCAAAAAATGCTCAACTAATTGTACCAATTGAGAATTTAATTTCACAAAAATTGCCCAAAAAGTTTCACTTTGAACACAATAATTGATTTTGAACTACATAATCTATAATAAAATTGTTAATCACATGTTAAGACGATGTCTTCATGTTGAACATAATTGAAAATGTAGCCCATATTGAGATACAAAAATAAATTGTTTTGAGTCTCTTCTACAATGGATCACTATAGAGAAATGCTTATGTTGTGAAGGTCCTTTCTTTTCAGTTGTTGTATTACACTCATTAAATTTTATAGCTCCAATATATTATGCAATACATGAACAAGTTAGTCAAACAATTTATATACTAGTTCTATCTTTTAAGTAATAATTGCATATAGATGTAACCACAAAGTAAAATTGCTTCATGCATATCAATTTCTCCAACTTACCCTAAACCTTTGTATATGATCCATCTTCTTCTCTTTCTCATCATCTTTCTCATCATTTGACCCTTCCTCTTTTCTCTTGGTATTCATCTTCTCTCTTTCCTACCACAAGCTTTCTTTTGTTATCCATTTCCTCCTCCTCAATGCTCTTGATTTCAATTATCTGCTCTTCTTTCTTCTCAGCTTGCTCTTTTCGCTCTACTCCAACCCTCTCCCCTTCCCTTCCACCACACACGCTTCCCCCCTTGGGAGATGTACCCTCTCTTGAGTTCTACTGTTTCTTCCATACTCTCAACCTCCTCTTCTATGTTCTTGACTTCAATTTATCTTCTCTTAACCTATTATTCTTTTTTCTTTACGTTTTGTTTGGATGGAGGGAAAGGGATGGATGGAAAGGAAAGGGAGGGAAAGGGAATGAAAAAGGAATGGAATGGAAAGGAAAGGAAAGAGGTGATTACAAACCTTGTTTGGATAGAAAGGAAAGGAAATGATAGAATTTATAATAATTTACAATAATACCCCTAACATTAAAAAATTTATCATTCAAATAAAAAAAATTTAATTTGATTTCCTGATTCAATAAAAGAGGAACCACACTTACACTCAACATTTCTGTCTATAGTAATAAATATGATAAAAATTTATATGAATCAAACAAAGCACCATTTTCAGGTGCATTAATTGGATGACATAAAAATCACAAAAACTTGATTTTGGTAAAAAGGTCATTGTGAAATACCATCCAAGTCTCGAGCAGTGGTAGAAAGGGATAGAGAGGCAGACCGAGCGCCTCTCAGAGTCTTACCAGCGGCGAGGAGGGAGATAAAGAGCCACACAAGGTCAGTTGATATCTCTTCCGTAGGCGATAGTATACACGGTAAAAGGAGATAGACTTTTCCTTTCCTTCCCAATCCCTCCAATTTTGGAGGGATTGGATTTACATTAGAGTTTCCTTTCCTTTCCCTTCTTTTTAATTAATCAACCAAACAACGGATTGGTTGTTCTTTCCTTCCCTTTCCTTCCAACCAAATAGGGCATTAGTTACACCTTCTCTTCTTTTCTCTTTCACCTTCCTCTTCCCACAACAACGACAGCCACACCCCGCGCCCCACACCCCCCCCACCACCGGCCACCAAAAAAAAAAAAAAGTTCTCCTCAAACATCCATCTTCTATCCCTCTCTCCCCACAACCACCTCTTCTTCACTCATATGTTTCTCAGTAACACTGTCTTCTTTCTTGAGCTAAATAATATTTTCTCTAATTTCAACTTCTCTTTATTGTTGATGTTGATCTCTCTTTTGCTCACCTTTTGACTTGCTCTTCTTTCCTCTAGAGTGCTACGCTCTCTACTTTCCTCTTTGCTTCTTCTTCCTTCCTTGCTTCACGTCTCTCTTATATCCCATTTCTCAGATAATCACCTCTTCTTCTCACCTCCACTCTCTCACTGGACCCCTCCCTTTGTTTGACTCTCAACTTCATTTTCTATGCTCTCAAAATTAATCTTATCTCCTTCTCTCTTCTCAGCATATTATTCATTCTTTTATAGTTCAATCCTCTTTTATTTTCTCCACTTGCTTGCTTTGATCTCATCATTGCTTTCTCTCCTCTCCTCTTAGCTTCTTCTCTCTTCCCCTTCTTTTAGGTTCCCCACGTCTCTCCCCACCCCCCCACCCCCCACAACTACCCTAACACCAAAAAAAAAGACACTCTTCCCTATACTATTAGATATGTATTCTTCTATATTTACCTTTGTAAGCATCACCTAATCAATCTTTTCTCAACTTTGCTTCTTCAATCTTGATTACTTCAAGTTTTAATTTCATCCTCTTGATTTTCATCTTCTCCTCTCAAGTTTCTCACATCCTCCTCCTCTTTTCCCCTACTCTTAGGTCTATGTTCTTTCACACTCACTTCTTGAGTCCTCTCTTCTAAAACTCTCACTTCTTCGACCCTCACTTCTATCACCGCAATTTTTCATCCTCTCTCCTTTTCTATTCTTTGTCTACCAGGTTTCACAAATTTCTCCCCTTGTCCTCTCTACTCTTAGTTGTCTTCTTCCATCTTCACTTGTTGAACCATTGTTTCTTTAACCCTCACTTGTTCAATCCTCTCTTTTTTACTCTTCTAGTTTCAGCTGGCCTTTGAATTCCATACATAACATAATATAAATCACACATATCATCCATTGCCAATCTCGTGCCAAAGTAGAAGTGGCATGGAAGGCATCTTGGTTGTGGCCATAGATGTAATGTTTGTGCCTTTTTGACTGGAGCAATGCTATATGTATAATACAATGATTAACTTGTGTACCAATAGTGACAAACTTTGCATTTATAAAGAATGATTGAACCTGAAAGTTAAGCAATTAGCCAAAAAATCTGACAATAAGAACGACAAGTTGGCTGCTACAATCTTGACAAATGGAAAAGGTTAAATTTATATGGTTGAACATACTAATGCACTCAATATGTTTTCTATAGAGTCAATCTTGTCAAGTAGTGAAGCACTAAAGGGATCAAATATTGTTTGGTGATTTACTGTCATACATACAAAAAACAAACATGTTCTCACAAGACTGGAATCGATTTTATAAAATGTATGCACGGTGAGAAGTACGCGTTGTTCAATAGACATTGTCTAAAAAGTAACAATTTACATTGATTTTATATATTGTCCAGTGAGCTGCTAGTCTATATACCAAAAACAAACTTGCTTAAGGAGCAAGACTGACAAGCTGGGTTCTGACATGCTAAAATATATTATGTCAACTTAAGTGTGCATATCATTCAACACATACACTTTGGTTTTTGCTAATTCAAAATTCACTCTGTCACATAGCGATGTATTAATTGAGCTTTTTTGCGTAGCTATGTTCTTTGTTACATGATAACTTGATGAAATTGCAGGATGACAAATTTCTAACATATTACAATAAATGAAACTATTCCTACAACAAGAGTAGAAAGATACTATAGGTCATAAATAAAACTTACCAGAATTGTGAGAGTAGTTGAGCAGTAAGAAGACACCTTGGAAATAGAAGATACATGCTCAAATAGTCGAAGTAAGCAAAAAGTAGTAAGCGAGAGTGAACACCAAGATGCTACTTGGTTGTTTGAGGTACACCTGCACTAACAATTCTTCGACTTTAGTGAAAGCTCAAGGCATCTGTTATTTGGGGTTTTATGAGGAATTTGTCCAAGGATTCAGAATTTCCCAGGGTTCTTGAAAGGGTCATAATTGTGTCTCTATGTTGAAGGACAATTAAATCTTCCCATGGATTCACAAACTGTTTAATGTCTATTTATTCAAGTGCATTTATGTCTTTGTAATGGCGGCTACAACGTGTCTGAGAAGGATATAGTATTCAGGTAGAGGACATCACTGTCTTATTACTGAAAGGCATCCATGCCTTCTTATCAATGGGCTCACCAGTTCAAATGAGAACTGATTTAGAGGCACAGCATTAATATAGTTAACTTGCTCTATATTATCTACCTAACATCTAACTTGCTATGCTTAAAAAGTGCCATGAAGCAAGAAGGCAATTGTGTTTGTAGAGCAATGATATAAACAAAAAAGGGTTACAAGTGAAGATGCTAGTACAATAATTATTAAATAAATAAAGAATATGAAAATCAGCAAAACGCCAGATAAAAGTTAATGAAGAGTTGACCCAATCCATAACACATTAAGGACAAGGATAAAATGTAGAGAAATAATGAAATAAATAAAGAAATGGAAATACATTAATAAAGAAATTAGATTTCCATTTTTAAACGCAAACAAACTTTTAATAAATGAGAAACGAGTTTCCCAAGTTTTCTCATCTTTAAACCAACTGCCAAGCTTTCAAGAATTGTACTTGTAAGAATGTGATGCATTCCATTTAGATGAAAGCTCTTCGCACCCCAGTTACCTCTGATTAATCTTTCAAGTATATAAAAGAATCTGCATAGGCATTATTGATTTACGTGTATCTTAGGTGTGTTGCGAAGTTCTTGTTCACAATGTTTTACATGCAAGTTGCCGCTATTTTGATACCGATATAGCTCTGGACCCTGAAGTCAAAGGAAAGGAAGGATAAAAAGCTGGGCTCCCTCATTCCTCATTTGGGTGGTGGGATAATTTCTCTCTTCCAAAAAAATATGCTGGAAAAATGGTGAAAAATTTTATGAAAAGAAACTTTGGTTATTATGAAAATAAGCAAGTTCAAATTTAAGGTCCGAGCATCGAGCCTAGCTATTCGTGCATTCACTCAAATAAAGTCGGGACCCGAGTACTTGATCGAGTCGAAATTCGAGTTTTATAATCTCAACTCGATTAAGGTCGAAGGGATCCGGGTACGAATAGTGCATATTCATATTCAAATAAGAGGAAACCCGGATCCATACCTACTGTATGATTAGGGCTCGTCTTCACGTTTCCCGTTTCTCGTTCTCCCTGTTTTCTCTCTCCTTCTCCCTGCAAGTCTGCTACACGCCTGCCGCCGACGAACCCTCTCTCGCCGCCGTCCACGAACCTGCCTGCCGCTGTCGCTGCGCCCCCTATTGCCTCCACCTGCCTCCCGCCGTCTTCGGCTGCGCTTTTTCTCTCTCCCTGCCTCTCCGCTCTCTTGCTCTTTCTCTCTGCAAAACTGCGAGCAACAGAAGAAAAATACCCTCTCCACGTGCCGCTGTGGTCTCTCCGCCTGCCCTTGCTCTGTATCTGTTTGCCGCCTGTCGATGTGCTTCACCTCTTTTTGGTACACATACTCTGTCTCTCTATAAATGCCAAGATGGGGTTGTGAAACTTTCTGTTCCTTGCGCACAGTGGGAATGTTAATTTGATCCATGTATTATAGTACTTCAGATAGGAAGAAGCTAGCAATCTCTCTCTCTCTCTCTCTCTCTCTCTCTCTCTCTCTCTCTGAGTCCCAGGTGGGGCCTCTCCCACTTGGTTGCTGTTTTAGAGATGCAGTTATGGTCTGTTTTGAGCATTTGGTGTGCCGATATATTATATTGGAACTTGTGCTGAACTAGAAATTTACATACAGAAAACTTCCTTTTTCGTTTTAGATCTTTTTCTTATGATTTTTTGAGTGTATGATTGACGGGGCCGACTGGCTTGTGCTGATTGCAACATAGACAATTAGGGATTACTTCTTTGATGTGTTAATTCTTCCGTATAATTGGATCGGAAAATTGGCGTTCTTATTCTCCACTGTAAGGTGAGGTAATCTAGTTTTCTCTTTTTAAGTTCTGGTGGTTTATGATTCTTGTGGATGGTATAGGATCATCGACTTCTTCTGTTTGTTCCTTCAGTACTCTCATTTAAGTTTGTGAAAAAAAATATAACTCTAATTTTCCAAGAACTGGTTGATATCTCCAGGCTTAGAAACATTTTTCCATCGTTCTCTTCATTTGAATATATGAAGTGGTTGACGCAGGCCAGTAACACAATGTTTTTGGCATTTTGAATTAGCAGTGCTCTTGCTTTCAAATCGAGGTGACCTGGTGGTCTTGCTGCCAATTTTTTAACATCTTTGGTTCGAACTTATGTAGTACTTTATAGATTGGTAGGAAAAAGTTCGAATATGACTATTCTTATGGGCTGGTAGGATGTAATTGACTAGCTTTGTCTAGGCTGTTTCGAGGACCTATGTTGTTAAAATTGACTATTGCGTTGAATTTTTCAAAAAACATTTTCCCTAAATTGGAGATGAACTAAAACTTTGTTTTGTTGTGAAAAGCTTAATTACAAACCAAAGAGAAAATGTAAAGGTATATTTCAAAATCCACCAAATTAAGTAATTGCTGATCTACAATGCAATTGGCAAAGAAAATTAGTAAAGAACTGAACAAAAAGAAGCGTTTCTGTGGTTCAAAAATGATTGGATAATGATAACCTGAACTGATGAACCTACCTTGTAACTGAATAACATACCTATTAGCATATCTATTTATGATATGTTTGAGGAAGAATGCAATGGAGGATTAAGGATTTTAATTCTATCAGATAGTTTTGAGAATCTGAGATGTTATGTCGGTTGTACTATTATTTTCTTTAGGTAGTGTTTGATGGTTAGGGATTTAGGAATTGGAAATATATTTCCTGGAATAGAAGAATGAGAAAAATATTTCTGATTCTCATTTTGATATGTGTGTGATAACTAAGAATTATGTTTCCAGAAATATATTTCTGTGTTTGTTTAAAAGGTTCTTCCAACATATGGTGATTGTATTTCTTCATATATGTCCCTTGAACGACACGAACATGGCATAATACTTATGTCAGCGCTTCAACTCCGATTACCTATGAACATAAACATAAAGATTAGCGTGATCAAGTCATAACATACAATAACTAAGAAAAGTAAAACATAAACAAACTAAACATATGAATAACTAATAATCATCAACACAATTGTTTCCATGTGTCATAAGTTCCTATGCACCTACGATTTTCAAAATCCATAAACATTTGAGATGTTATTGAACTGCGCAGGTCATTATTTGATCCTCGATGAATACTTTGTGTCGCACTTTCAAGTTCGTTGACGAATGATGTACTCTCATTTGCATCGTCAGATGCACCTTCATCAAGTTCGTTAACAATCCTGTTATATATGTGTTTGATTAGTTGTTAATGCAGCCTACTTTCAGTAATAACTTGCCAGTAATAATTTACAAGTGGCACAGTTGAACTCGTGGAACCATGAATGTCACACATGATTGTATTGAATCTCTTCTTCTATTGAGCTCATTTCACAAGTTCCATTTCTGTATGAGTTCCACATGTCCAACCTACACATATCACGCCCACATGATAGGTAGATTACTAGATTCTACCAAATTCCAAATTTTGACATTCAGCAGTAGGTAAAAACTTCAGAAGAAAAGAAATCCCAGAAAAAACCTCATCAAGAAGTATGATATTCAGATTATGATGTAGCCTTCATCTCAATTATGGATGTCCCCAACATTAGATTTGAATACACATTCAAGTAGTAGGCTTCCACAAGAAAATCCACAACCAATTACTAATAGGATGAAGATATGCTATATAAGATATAGCTACATTACAGATAGCTACATTACAGGAAATATATACTATCTTGCTGCATTGTAGAGATTTCTAGCTCAAAATAAATGAAATAAAACTACAATATGCAGGTAAAGATGTAACTTTCATCTCAATTAGGGACATCGGCAACATTAGATTTGAACGTGCATTCAAATAGTTCGATTCCTCACTTGTTTCACAAAAATGCAATGTTTTTATTGTTTCTGAAAAACTGCAAGTAAATTCAGGTTCAAATTAGAATGTTAATGGAGATCATACAGAACAGCAATAACCATATGTTTATCCAGACTCCAATATGTAAAATCAAGCCAAGAGACGCTGAGATGCAGGTTCTTGATAGTTGGACATGGCATGACTTGAATAAGGGCAAGCAGACTGACCGTCCAAAGCATGCCTCTTTGTTTATGATATGAGCTCAATCAATGGAATATTAATACCCATTGTGGATAAGCAGCAAATAAGAGAGGTGAAACTCAATCGGCTAAAAAAATAAATAACAGCAGAATCTCTCGGCAACCAACCGAGACATCAATAGCCATACCTCCAAAAAAAAAAAAACAGAGCGAGAGAACTGCAAAAAACAAGTAAAGCTAGACAAAATGCTGAAATTGCTGCTTTACAGCAGTACTGGCTTGAGATGCGCATAGGCAGTTCCTGTCTGACATGAACTCAGATCAAGTCATCACCAGTTTGTCACCCAGTAACTTGGACCACAACTCAACCAGATCAAGAACTGTTGTCAGGTCACTTAATAAGGTAAAAAGGATGGCGATCTGAACTTATTTAACTCATACACCATAATGTAATTTTAATAAGGCACTTATGTCGGAACACTATGTTATTTGTTAACAGACCCTTGAGAAATAAGCGAAAACCTCGCCATTCCCGCAGGAGCTCTTGCATCAAATCTATAGACAAAGGAAACAGGGTTCTGGTGTTACCCTTCAAAGAAACAGGATCATAAACCAGAGAGAGAGAATAGTAAAGGAAAGAAAAACTCAGAAACAGCTCAAGGCTACAGAGGGACAACCACGGAAAGAGAGACAGGGAAGCCAAAATGAGAAAAGGAACTCCAACGCAGCAGAAACCTACAAAAAGGGGAATCCCCAACAGGCGAGCGAGAGAGACATAGGACTCAGAGGCAAACTAGAAACACAACATCCAGCTCAAAATCACTGCCATTGCCACATTTAACAAATCAAATTCGCACAACACACAACAACCCAGAAAAGGAAAAAGAAAAGCAACGACAAAGAGACTAGGAAAAGAAAGAAAAACCAGCTCCCCACCTCACCCCTCTTTCTCTCCCCTTCCCCACGACCAAAAAGGAGCCAACACCCATTCAACCAAAAGGAACAACCCCCTGCCTGAGATTATCCCTTCCGTTTAGATCTAGAACGACAAAGAGTCCAGTAAGAATGTTGAAACGCTCACCTTGTTAAGGAGCTTGACGAGGGAATCCTTCGAGTGGGGTCGCGGCAGCAGGAAGAAGGCTATAGCAGTGAGGAACTTCCTCAGAAAGCAGGGGATTGAAGCAGCAGCAGCGCAGTAGTAGGATGAAGCAGCGGCAAGAGCAAGACACGAGAGGCAGCGGCAGGAGGAAGACGCGAGAGGCTGCGGCAGGAGGAAAACGCGAGCCCTAACGGGCAAAAAAATAATCCAGGAAATATGTTTCCACCCCTCGTGGTGGAAACATGTTTCCGGAAATATTATTTCGGAAACGGGTTTAACGGCTACAAAATTAATTCCGTGTTTGATAAACAGAATTTTTTTAAAATTTTGAATTTTTATTCCTCTGCTACAGGATATTTCCTGCTCGGCAAACACTACCTTATGGATTACCAACTGACTGCTTTTGGTAAAGGCTTTCGAATTTATCATTAAGAAGTCACTACATTGTTTTTTTGGCGTGCTTATCTTCTTTCCAAAATCAAGAAAAGTGAAACAACAGACATACTGATGTAACGACATTGATTTTTCTCACAGTTACATTGTTTATTCTCACAATGAGCTGAATGAGTATGTACAGTGTTGTCCCTAAAGTCCCATTGTTTTTTTTTTTCAAATTTTTCATATAGAGTTTGCAAATTTGATATTGTTGGACTTAAATTCTGGTGTTCCATGGGCTTGAGCCTAGCATTTGTCAGCAATTTGTGTCCGGACCATATATAAGGGATGACGGGGTCCAAACTGCACAAATACCTATTCAATAACCAGATTTTACTTCTCCATCTTTATGCAACTCCTTTACTCCTAATCATCTCCCAATTTGAGTTCCTTGAAACCGTATATGGGGTTGCTCATAAGTCAGACCAAATCAAGGGATCGGGTTGGTTCTTAGTTATAACCGGAGAGCGTGACTCTGGTCTAATACAATGGAGAAAATTTAGCAATCGGGAATCAGTTTTGAGTATCACCTGATCAATAGAGACCTGTGCATTCATCTTGCCAGTATATTGATGAACAGCAGGGAGCAGTGGCTGGAGGCGGACCAACCCAGTTCAAACATACCAGAATTTAATTCTGTTATCATCTTTGAGCTGCCATAAAACCACATCTTTGATGCTTTTTTTGGCTGCAAAGATAGCTTGGCAGATAGAAGGAGCAATGCTGGACTTAGTTAGAGGCGCAAAGGCTTCAATGTTTAAATATTTTTGTCTCATATAGGATGACCATAAGTTGTCAGAAGAGAGTTGGTTGATAGTTCCTATGCTTATTTCTTATTGTATAAAATGTTGTAATAAAGACCTTTTGGATTTAGACTTTTACCTATTATAGAAGGTTCCACAGTGTAAAATTTTTAAGGTAGGTCGTGCTTCTATGTGCCCCTACTTTGTGCAACTCATGAGTGGTGAGTTCAAATTAAGTCTATTGACAACAATACTAAATATGAATAATCTGAGTTCATTTCGTTATAATAATTTATAGACATCGTTATTGGTATGATTATGTTTAGATTTTTTAAATATTTTGTTATGCTATTGGATATTACATATGTTTCATGATACTTTTTTTTGGTGAATATGAACCTTGTGAATTCTCTTGATTGTTGTGATTATATGCTTAAAAGCATTTAAAGGAGACTTTGGTTCACACAACAAGAGAAAAATCATTTACTTGCATGAATACATGATATACTTTTAGTATCAGATCAATTCTTATAGTAAGAGGTCTAGGACACCTACATGCGATGGATACCAAACTGGCCGTATTCACCTCCTTAAGATTCCATAATCCAGCAACACCTTCACCTTTTGTAAGCTTCTATTCTAAGTAAAACTTGAAAAACTGTTCCGTTCTGTTCTAATTGAACGATTACACTTTGTAAGCCAAAAAGTGAAACATGAAAACTGTTATGTTCTTGTTTACATGACAGACCAACAGTACATTTCCATCTTGTTTACATACTGGAAAACTGTGCTGTTCTGTTCTATCTTATGCCTTTGTTGGATACACAAAAGAAGACGTCATTATTGTTTACATATTGGACACAATGCTTGCATTTCTTATAGACTATTTCAGTTATAGACCTGATAGACTATTTCATTTGAATCATTTCAAACAAAAATTGTATCAAATCAGTACATTAATATACATCATAACAGATTGTACAAATCAATACATACAATATACATCGTAACAGATTCAACTGCAGATGGAACCACTTTAAAAGTTGCTTCAGATTGTACTAATGTAGATATATAACACATTAATATACAATATGTAAATATACATTATTTCAGATTGTACATATATTATACATTATAACAGATTGTACATACTACATAGTATATACAATAAAACCACAGGTATATACCTTCCCATTGACTAGGTGTGCTGGTGCTAGTCCATCCTTGGCGCCATCGCCATACCCATCCTAAGTGATGGACCTAGGTGACGGGTGTGGACTGGCACCTAGTCCACAACTAGGCGTCTCCTAGACGACGCCTTAACAACATAGTTTGGAAGATATATTCTAATCTAGTACACTTGATAGGTTTAGCCTCCTGGTTCACTCCCTCCTCCCAATAAGAAACTAAACGAAGGCAGCTCAAAGGAAAATGTTCATCATTAAAATTTACTAATAAAATTCATTTTTAATGAAAGTAAAACTAGTGGATCATAAATCATCATGTTTGCGCTACAGAGTTAAGCCCAGAAAAGTGTGGCTGTCACATTCAGTAGTCCCTTCATTTTGGAGGCACAGTTTGATAACTTTGATTGTTTCCAATGGCATGGAGATGGAGGTCATGTATCATTTCTCTATGGTTACACGTGATTATCTATTTTAATTGTTTGTATATGAGTCTTATTATGTTGGCAATGTAGGCATGTTTTAGAGCTTGTGAACTTGTCATCTTAAGAGTTTGTTTACTATATCTTATAGTGTGGGTTAAACATGTCATTACTGCACTCATCTAGGGTTGTGGATATTCTTGATCTCATGGTTGATGATCTTGTTGAAGAATAGATTATGCTGGACAAATTGCTAATGGAAAACAACAGAGCCGATCCTCATAAGCTGAAAGTTCAGATATTGATGTTTATGTAAGTTAGTTGCTTTACTATGTAAAATTTTTGGTCGCAAATTTGCGGATTTTTTTTTTTGGAATCAAAGTAAGCACCTTTGTCGTTGTAGCAATAGTGTTTAAGATTGACTACTGCCTTCTCTTCCTTGAAGGAACACAGATTTATTCCACATCTGTTGGTAGGTGAAATTTTTTGTAGTTGCTCATGATATTGCTGATGAAAACAATTTGCCAGATGATACTGCGTACGTACTATGTTGTTAACTTATGTGAAAACTAAATATTGATGTTTTCACTTGAGTTGATTCATATCAGGCTTTTGCTTTCTCTTAGACTAAGTCACACGGGATCCGCACGGTACCGGTACGACACCGGTACCGGTATGCCCATGGGTGCGGCATGGGTGCTGTGTTGACCGCACTGGGTTCGGTCAACGCACCCAAGGTCATGTTCGACCTTTTTTAGGCTCGGTCAAAGTTGACCGAGTCTAAATCTATCCGATTTTGAATTTTATCGTTTTTTACTTTTTAACATTTTTTAAATATTTCACGTTAAAATTATTAACCCTTAAAGTTAAACTACCATCGTTCTTCGTCTTCCCTTCACCTCGGTCTTCAACCTTCACCGAAAGACTGGCAGGCGGCAGCGGCGACGACAGGCAGCGAACGGTGTACGGTGAGCGGCGAAGGGAAGACGACGAACTGAGTTTCAGAGAAGGAAGAAGAAGAAGAAGAAGAAAAAGAAGAAGAAGAAGAAGTTTGTGGGGTCGATTGGAGGCGTTTCTCTACTGGCGTTCGCCCCTTTCTCGTTGTGGTGAATTTTCTTTTGATTGGCATGCCGCTGTCCATTTTTCTTTCATCGTCCTGGCTTTATCATGACATATTGTCGCAAAAAAGATTTAACGATAATATTGGTTCTCTATTTGTTGTTCCCTTGTTCCACTATCCATTTTTCTTTCGCTGTCTTGTTTCCCCTTTCGCTGTCTTGGTGTATGGTTACATTTGCTAATAGACCCTTTAGATGTCCCTCTCTGCAAGTCCATCTATGTGAATCTTTGTGTTGTGATTGTGGCATTTGATTACATGACATTTTATCCCTGTGCTGCTTAGTGCATATTTGTGCTTTGGCATGGTTCTGACCTTTATCATGACCACTTAAATCTGCATTTTATTTAACATTCTCATTCTCGTCTTTTGGTTTTGTCTTGCTAGGTGCTTTAGATATAAGTTGTAATGGCTGAATATGTATATGGGGTTTTATTTGTAATTTTTTGATATATATATATGTGAATATGTTATTCTGTTTGAAATTTTGTGTGTGTATATATATATATATATATATATATATATATATATATATATGCATGTGTGTACGGCCGTACCCTCGCACCCAAGTTTTTTAAAAATGGTCCGTACCCGCACCAGTACCCGTACCTATGTGACATAGCTCTTAGACTCCCTTGTATAGAAAGATATGCTTCGTCAGTAGAAAAGCTCGATCGTTTGGAGGTGTTAAAACTCAAAGGTTATTTGGCATTTCTAATTCTGCCAGGTTATTTTGAGAAACCTATGTTAGATCCTGTAGAAACATGCAACACACGAAGGAAGAAGAAAGGAACACACGGTATACGTGGAAAAACCTCAGAAAGGAAAAAAACCACGGGAAGCTCTAACCTAGGTGCACACCGCAACCCTAGGAGAGAGAAAATCTATTCACTTAATTCAACAATTACACTTAAGTGAAGATTATATAGGAGGGAGAGAAAGAGTGCCGCCTAGGGTACCGAGCCAGCCTCGGTACCCATGCCCCATGGGACCGGGTCCAAAATTGGACCCGGTTCCCCATTACAATCTATTTCAACACTCCCCCTCAAGCTTGGCATACATGTCAAACATGCCAAGCTTGCTAACATTTTTCTCAAATTGAGATGTACATAAAGACTTAGTTAAGACATCAGCAACTTGATCTTCACACTTCATATAGGGCAGGATCAACTCCTTAGAATCTATGCGTTCTCGTATGAAGTGGCGATCGATCTCCACATGTTTGGTTCTGTCGTGCAGGACTGGATTGTTTGCCAAGTTAATAGCCGACTTGTTGTCACAATACATCCTCATCTTCTCTTCCATTTTCACCCCAATATATGCTAACAGAATTTTGAGCCATGACATTTCTGTAACCCCCATAGCAACCGCCCTGTATTCAGCCTCAGCACTAGACCTGGAACAAACTTCTTGTCTTTTACTTCTCCATACCACCAGGTTACCTCCAAGAAAGATGCAGTATCCTGTGGTAGACCTTCTAGTATCTGTGCAACCTGCCCAGTCGGCGTCAGAGTATCCTTTAATGCTGAGTTGACCTTGTCGAGTATAGAGCAGTCCTTTCCCTGGGTCATTCTTTAAGTATCCCAATACTCTTTCAGCACTTTTCCAATGACAATCAGTAGGGGCATGCATAAACTGACTTAACACACCCACAGCATACGTAATATCCGGGGGAGTAAGAGTGAGATAAATGAATTTACCAACCAGCCGCTGATACCTCCCTTTTCCTTCCTCATCCAAGATCGTCCCAGTTTTGATACTTATCCTTGTGCCAGACTCCATTGGAGTAAGAAAGGGCCTGCATCCCAGTTTACCTGTCTCTTTTAGAAGATCCAAAGTTTATTTCCTTTGGCTCATAACAAGACCAGTCTCAGATCTAGCGATCTCAATTCCTAAAAAATACCTCAATTTACCCAGATCTTTGAGATCAAATTCAGCAGCTAACGTTTCTTTCATCTTCTTTTTTTCTTCTTCGTCATCACCTGTGACAATCATATCATCAACATATACTAGTAGAAGGCTCACCAGACCATTTCTCTGCTTGATGAAGAGGGTGTGATGACCATTTCCCTGTTTATATCCATTAGTCTTCATCACAACCCTTAGTCTTTCAAACCACGCTTTAGGAGACTGCTTGAGGCCATACAATGCTTTCTTGAGATAACAACACTTTCCTTTCTGCGCATATCCAGGCGGCATGCTCATATAGACTTCTTCCTCAAGGTGACCATTCAAGAAGGCGTTCTTGACATCAAGTTGGTCCATGCTCCACTTCTTTTGTACTGCCAGAGCTAAGATGACCCTTACTGTCTTCAGTTTAGCAACGGGAGCGAACGTCTCAAGATAGTCAATCCCATATTTCTGGCTAAACCCCTTTGCAACAAGACGAGCTTTATAGCGTTCAACAGTGCCATCAGGTTTGTACTTCACAGTAAACACCCACTTGGAACCAACTAAGTGAGTTCCATTAGGAATATCAACAACCTCCCACGTATTGTTCTTTGCCAGGGCGTCCATCTCCTCTGTCATGGCCTGTAGCCATTTGGGATCCTCCCTGGCATCCTCCACTGACCTGGGAATAACAACCATAGATAAAGAGGTAATAAAGCACTTATAGTCTTTACTGAGTTTAGCATACGAAACAAATCTCTGAATAGGATGAGAAATACATGACCTGGTGCCTTTGCGTAGGGCTATAGGAAGATCTTCATTCATCGGACTTGGATCATCCGGGGAGCTCACAAGATCGGGATTGGTAACATCAACAACCTCCATCACATCCTTCTTCTTCCTGTTGTAAACCTAACCAAACAAATGATCACGGGACTGTTCTTCCACAGGGCCCCCTCCATCTGACTGTCTCTGTCTTCACTGACTGTGTCTACCACACTCACACTCGGAGAACTAGCCGTGTAATCCAAGAAATCTATGAACTGAATCAACTGATGCGAAGAATACTCGTCCACTCTCTCACCTAGACACTCCCCCTGAAGATGATTCGCAGGAAAGTATGCCTCATGTTCATGAAAGGTAACATCCCTGGAGACATACACTCTGGAAGTGCTAGGGTGAACACACTTGTATCCCTTATGGGTGGAGGAATACCCCAAAAAGACCGCTTTGATGGATCGAGGATCAAGTTTCTTGAGAGTGGGACTATGATCATAAGCAAACACACCCAAACACCCGAGGGGTCAAAGACCCGGGATTCTGAGTAGGCCACAAAACAGAATATGGGGAATGACCATTCAACACACGATTAGGCATACGGTTAATGAGATGAGCACTAGTGACAAGTGCATCACCCCAGTACCGCTTAGGGACATGACGTTGAAACATGATGGCCCGGGTGACATTTAACAAATGACGGTTCTTTCTTTTAGCCACGCCATTCTGAGGAGGTGTGTAGCTACAAGATGTTTCATGTATAATACCCTTGCTTCGCAAGAAGTCATCAAGGGATTGGGAGACATACTCTCGAGCATTGTCAGTACGAAGGGTCTGAACAGGGGTCTGGAATTGAGTTTCAACAAATGCAACGAAGTTTTTTACAATGCCGGGAACTTCACTACGTTCTTTCAACAAATACACGAACATACACCGAGAGTAATCATCGATAAGAGTCATGAAATAATGAAAACCACGACAGGTGGGTACTCCCGAAGGACCCCAAACATCAGAGTGAACCAAAGCAAATGCACGGCTGGTTTTATTGAACGAAATAGGGTACGAGGCCCTAACATGCTTAGACAACTGACACACTTCACAGGCGAAGGTGTCCAAAGAAACAGACTAAAACATCTTAGGAAACAACTGTTTAATCAACTGAAAAGGAAGATGACCAAGTCTCTCGTGCCAGCGCATAATAACGGATCTGTCCTCCACGCCAGGCAACTGTCCACTGGTGGCTGAAATCAAAGCAGAGGCAACCTGTACTGGCATTCTGTAGAGCCCATCAATAGCCGAACCAATCCCAATCTTCTGCCCCGTCCCCAAGTCCTGCAGTAAACAACGATCAACAGAGAATATTAGATTACAGTTTAGCTCTTTGGTAATACTGCTAACAGATAACAAATTTACGGGAATATTAGGAACATGCAGGGCATTATGAAGACAATATTTGTTCAGTAATGATAAACTCCCTTTTCCAGCCACAGAAATAGAAGAACCATCAGCCATAAATGCACGCTGCTGCCCAGAAGTCAACTTGTATTCTTGAAACATCTTAGGGTCCCCGGTCATATGATGAGTAGCCCCACTGTCAACAATCCAATCACCGGGAGGGGAATTACCTTGATCACTAGTAGCAACAAGAGCCTGAGCTAACTTAGCTCCATCAGACGTAGATGTGTCCTCTGACGTAGTAGAAAGGCGACTGATGTAAGCTTGTAGTTCCTTGATTTGATCCGGGGAAAGCCTCGACTTTTCACCACTAGAAGAACCACTTTGATTTGAGTCCTGCACAAGAGAACCTCGCCGACTAGACGGAGGGCGACCACGAACAAGTCTCTTCTCAGGGTGGAGATCCCAACAAAAGTCAACAGAATGTCCTGACTTGTGACAATGTGTACATCGCCTAACAGGGCGCTGGCCAGACACAGAAGAACGGCTAACAAAGGCCGAGGGACCATTCCCATGACTGGGGTCAATCTGCATCACTTGGCGTCTTCGTTCCTCGGATTCCACTCTGGCATAAACATCTTCTATTCCAGGAATCTCATCACAGTTTAGAATTTGACTCTGAATGGATTCAAACTCATCACGCAAGCCTCCAAGGAAAAGGAACGTCCGGTCCATCCATTCCTTTTCCCAGTACCGGGCATGATCAGAACCACAGTCTCAGTTATCATTCACATGATAATCAAGTTCCTCCCACTTAGTTTTCAGGGATGCATAGAAGGAGGCAACAGACAGGTCACCCTGTTTCAGAGAATAAATACTGCGTTTAATCTGGTACGTACGCAGAACCCTTTTCTTGCGACCATACATCCTCGCAAGCACAGTCCACATATCAAACGAAGTCGGCTTCCGCAGAATAAGAGGCTGAATATTAGCGGACACAGAGCTGATGATCCACACCTTAACCTGACTGTCTTCCAACACCCACGTCGCCCATTGAGGATCAGTTTTGCTGGGCGCCGGTTTGTCGCCTGTGATATAGGAAAGACGACCACGGCTTGTTATCCCAATCTCGAGAGCAGCAGACCAGGAGAGATAGTTTTCTTTAGTCAGACGAATGGGCGTGACCTGGACCGGCAAGATCTCGCTCTTGGGAGCGCTGCCCGCGTCAAAAGCCACATCACTTTTAGGTGCGATCTCTTCCGCCATCACAAGCAGTCAAGTCAGACGCAACACCAAGCAGCAACAAGACAACATAGCGGCAGCTGAAACACCAGCACCACACGGAACCCTAGGTGTCGGCGACGGCGCGCTGGATCGCCCTACGGCGGCGGCGCAGAGGCGTGACAGCGCTGGATCGTTCGACGGCGGAACAGGAGACACCCACGGCAGCGGAAGCTACAAACGGCAACCGGCGGCGGCGCTGGATCGTCTGATGGCGGCGGCGGCGGTGGATCGTCCGACGGCGGCGGCGCAGAAGATCCCAAAGGCGGCGGCACGGAAAACTCCAACGGCGCAGGCAGCAGCGGCGCAGGCAGCAGCGGCGCAGGGGCGACGGCGGAAACACGAGACGAAGCCGAACGATCTCACGAACGTGGCTCTGATACCATGTAGAAACATGCAACACACGAAGGAAGAAGAAAGGAACACACGGTATACGTGGAAAAACCTCAGAAAGAGGAAAAAAACCACGGGAAGCTCTAACCTAGTTGCACACCGCAACCCTAGGAGAGAGAAAATCTATTCACTTAATTCAACAATTACACTTAAGTGAAGATTATATAGGAGGGAGAGAAAGAGTGCCACCTAGGGTACCGAGCCAGCCTCGGTACCCGTGCCCCATGGGACCGTGTCCAGAATTGGACCCGGTTCCCCATTACAATCTATTTCAACAGATCCTTTGGTAATTGATCATTTGTGGGCTGAGCTCTGACTTAATGCATCATGAATTTAGTGAAGCTAGATTTGGCCATAGAGATGATGAGAAAGATTTTTTTTTTTCTTTTTTCATGTGCGTTTTTTTCAAAACTATTCTAAGAATTAACTAAATTTAAGGCTTTATTAGATTAATCTTGTATGGCTGTTGACTTTCAGAGTGAACTGCCACTGAAATGCTTTTATTTCCCATGTATATGGTCTAGGAAAACAAAACTTTGATGCGTGGACACTGTTGCAAATATTAGATACTATACTGCCGTACCCAATGTCCATCATGAGACTGCTTGTTTATGTTCACAAATAGTTTATTTTCTGCCTAAAACAAGGCCTTCATGTAGCAAGTTTGCTTGGTATGGTGAAAATTTAGATATTTTGGTAATGAGTCCTCCTACATGCTTCCATTTGATCAAATGCATTTAAAGCTATCACATGGGTGTGGGGTGTGAGTTAACATATATAAGGGTGCACTTCAGATAGTAATCAGTTAAGCATACACTATTCAAATTTTCAAAATGTACAAAAATGCCTTCAAATTTAAATCACATGGGTGTGCCAAATATGGTGGCGCACTCGCATCGGCTTGGGTGCAGCCAAACATGGCACCCGACTTGGTCAAACCGAATCGGGTGCTATTGACCGCACCCATTCTTCTTTTCTCGTGTTATTTTTCATTTTTTCCTTCTCCTATCTTTCTCTCTTCTCTCTCTCATCCCCTATTTTATGTTATATATATAACATAAAATAAGAATTCAAACAAAATAACACATCCATTATTCCAAATTTATAGTTTCTAAAGAAGAAACTATAGAACAAAATATGAAAACACAGCTCTATATGTGTTTCTTAAGTGTAAATGGTGTAAAGAACAAAACTGAAATCCTCCTGAGTACCTCTTGGGTACTGGTCAAACAGTATCGGATACGGTCAACGTACCCATAACTGTATGCATTCAATTTAGGACTCGATCAAAGTTGACCGGTACGGGTATGCTGCCTTTATTACAGTACCGATGTGACAAAGCATTTAAGGCATGTTTGGATGATTGTTGAACTGGGTTTCTGGAAAACCTAGTTTTGACAAAATGATGTTTTCAGAAGGAAATGAATAACCGTTCTATTTATACAAAAATGTCATTTTGGTATTTTCACCCAAAAACACAAACTATAGTTAAAAAATTAGATATTTATAAAACCTGGTTTCATGAAACTTTGTCTTTTGAGGGTGTCATCTAAGGACAACCTAAAATTTAATGCCATTTTCATAAAAACTTCAGTTTTGTATGTTTAACTAGTAATATCTTTCACCCAATGTTGTAAAACGCGCATCGTAAGCCGTATCGGTCGGGCTTTAAGATACGTCGTATCGTAAAATATCGTAACGTATCGTAACCGTATCGTAAATTTTTTTAAAAAATTATTAATAAATCAGAAAAAATTTAAAAAAATCGGAAAATTCATAAAAAATCAGAAAAAATTAAAAATAATAAATTCTTTGTAGAAAACATGTTTGAGATAATGATAGACTTATTATTGCTATAAACTTACGCGTTCATCATTCATAGACATCAAAATTCATAACAATATCATTCAACAAAGGATAAGTCATGAAGTGATAAAACATTTAAGTGTTCAACAACCATAGATTCATAACTCTTAAGTCGTTCGATACATATAAAATGAAAGCACTCTTGACTTGACTCTCATTCATGATTCATCATTCATAATCTTCATCATCTTCATCTTCATCGTCAAGAATTGGAAGATCCTCACCAACATATTGAGCACCAGCAGTGCCAGTAGCAGACTCTCCTTCATCAACAAAGCCTTTTGTTGCTTTAGCTTCAAGGTTGAAGCATTCAAGATCTTCATCATCAAATATTGTAGCTGGTTCTTCCTCAATCCATGGCTCTAGATCTTCAAAATTTTCCAAGCTGATAGGATCGAACTGAGATGTGTGCTTCCTTGCTAATGATTTTTCTAATTCTCTACGTTAAATAAGAGAAAACTTGTTAATATATAATTTCATACAAATATATTGTACAAAAAATGTAAACATTATGCTATATGCCTGTAATACCTTTGTTTCAACTTCATATTATATCGAACAAAGACAAGGTCATTCAACCTTTTATATTCGAGTCTATTCCTTTTTTTGCTATGGATATGTTGAAACACACTCCAGTTCCTTTCGCATCCACTAGCACTGCATGTCTGGCTGAGGATTTGATTGCAAAACGTGCTAGGTTTGGACAATCAAACCCATACCTATTCAACCACAAATCTAAACGAAAATATAACAAATCAATGTGAAAGTTTTAAAAGAATTAAATGTAACAAATGCAAAGTAAATTAAAAATTTCTATGTATTTAACGGGACGCATGGTTGTCCTGACTCGAATGGCGACAGGTTGTCCCATGTTTCGAAAACAAGTATCATATAGATCCAACTCATTGTGCACAACATCTTGTTCTTTAGAATCTGCCACTAACACGTTAATACAATCCAACAAACCACCTAAGACTTCTCTGTCCTTAAATGTAGGAGAAAATCTAATTGCAGGATTTAGATAGTAAGTTGCTGCATATAGAGGTTGATGAAGTTGTGCAGTCCACCTTTTATCTATAATCTTCCATATGAGCATATATAACTTTTTCTTTCTTTTCAAGTTTTCTCGAATTGCCTCTTTTGCTTTATCCATAGCCTCATATAAGTACCCTATGGAAGGTCTATCCTCGCTGTTAGCTAACCTGAGAACTTTAATTAATGGAACACAAACCTTCAATAGCTTCACACATGATTCTCAAAATTCGTTATTGAATACAATATCCACAACTAAAGAAGCATTTCTTTTATGAGCATGGGGATATGCAAGCCCATTCTTCACTAGCGAACATCTGCCTCAAAGGAGTTCTTTGTTTCACCACACTCTGCACAGTCAATACATTTGTGGCAAATCTAGTTTGTGTCGGTCGTATTAATTCAACTCGTTTTGTAAACTTTCTCATCAAACTCAATACATATGCATGATTATAGATAAATTTTGTTACCTCTTGACATTGGTCAATGGCTGATTTCATATCATACATCTCATTAAGATCTTGGAGCATTAGATTAATACAATGAGTGACACATGGACTCCAAATAAATGTTATATACTTTTGAAATAACAAATCTCATGCAGCTCTATAATTTGCAGCATTATATATACTAAACTGTACAATGTTTGCAGGTTCAACTTCTTGTACGACATTATAAAAAATATTGAACAAAATCTCAGTAGTCTTAGTAACATCAGACAAGTCAAGAGATTTCAAGAACATTGTACCTTTAGGGCAATAAACAAGAAAATTTACAAGTGTTCTTGACCATGAATCAATCCATCCATCTAACATAATGGAGCAACCTGTTTCCTTCCAACATAATTTCAACTCATCACAATGTTCATACACTTCTTTGACCGTATCCTGAAGAATTTTGCCCCTCAACTGATGATATGATGACATTTTGAATCTGGGGCCTATAGAAGCAATTGCATCTACCATGGCTTGGAATTGAGAAGAATTAGCTGCATTAAATATTACATGCATCATAAAACCATTTCCCTACCATCTTTTGTGCATGATATAGCATATCTTTAGATGTCATAGCAACACGAATCTGCGGCTGACCACCTGGGCTAGTATATGAACGGAAAAAACTCTCAATAGAACCAACACTAGACCTACCAGTAGGAACTCTACCACTAGGTGGTCGCATACCACGCCTGACCCTAATATCTGCTGTGCCTTTTTTTTTCTTCCCGTTATGCCAGATCGACCTCCTACATACATGATCCCTTTTCCTCTACAATCTCTACCTCTTGAGGTCTCCAAATCTGTTCTTAGACTGCTATCCAATGTTATAAAAGGTGTAGCGTATCGTGTATCCGTCGGGCTGACCTATACGCCGTATCGTAACGTATCGCAAATGTAGCGTAGCGTATCGTAAAATTAATTTTTTAATTTTAAAAAATATTTAAAAATCATAAAAAATAGAGAAAAATCATTAAAAATCTGAAAAAAAAGAACAAAAAATCAGAAATTAAGAAAAATGTATTCAAATATAAAAAAGATCATCATACATAAGGAACATTCATGTGTATTAACGATACATTCAAAAATAAGAAATCAAATTTTCAAGAATAACATATAAGCATCCATCACGATTTTAAACTTGAAAATTTTATAGAATCTTAGGACTTAGAGTCTTAGGACTTGGAGTTTTAGGACTTAGATTACATCACAATTTTATAAGTTCAAAATATATAGTTATCATCTTTCCTGATTCAATGATAATATCTTCCAAATTGATGAATCTTTGGTTATTTTTTATGAAAATGAGCAAAATTTCTCCCTCCTACGTTTATTGGAGTCTTTAAATACAAGAAGAGAGAGGGGGAGGAGTGTTTAAACTTTTAAAAAATAAAGAAATATGTGTTTTCTCCCGTATCGTACGATACGGGGGTGTATCGCTCGTATCGTACGATACGGCCCCCGTATCGTACGATACGGACGATACGCATACGATACGGACGCGTATCGTGTTTCAATCACGTATCGTATAGGTTTTCTTGACCTATACGATACGTATCGTACGATACGCGTCTGTATCGTACGATACGGATAACATTGCTGCTATCATCATCATCACATTCATAAGCTTCTTCCTCTTCTTCTTCATCTTCCAAAGGCTCATTATAGCCTACATCTGCCTTTTTAATTTCTTTTCGTATCCTCTTTTGATGTAAAGCATGAAGCATATCTAAACATTGTTGACGCACAAATGGAGGCAAAGGTTTGTTTGGTCCTCCAACACAAGGACATGCATCTTTGGAGGTTCCTGCCAAATCTGAAAATGTATTCCCACAAAAGCTACAATTGAGTTTTAAACGGTTATTCTCCTTCACCCTTTCGCACCATTGCCATGTAGGATCCATATCTTCAAAAAAAAAAACGAAATCCTATGGTAAACTTAATGAAAAACATTCAAAATCTTTCAATCTACGATTGTACGGTAAAAAAATATGAATATATGGTAAAAACATGAGATTTCATACCTTACGAAGAAAAAATGAAGAAAACCCCTTTCCTCCCAACGAAAATCAACCACCCACGTACAAATCGGCCCCTTAATCTTCGATTTCACGGTGAAAATCAACTTTTTGATAATGAAAATGGACGATCGCCCTCCTTGACGGCAGTATCTGAGTGTGAGAAATGAAGAAAGGAGGGTATTTTTCAAAAAGAAGTCGAATAAGTAGGTCGCGGGCGAGTTTATGTGAAATCAGCCTGTATCGTACGATACGGGCCCTGTATCGCACGATACGTGCGATACAGGAACGATACACCCCGGGGGGTGTATCGTACCGTATTTTCAATACGTATCGTACGATACGGGCTCGTATCGTACGAAACGTACGACACTGCTTTCACCCAATGTGGAAAAATCTGGGCGTGATTGTCATTGTTTAAGATCGAGCTAGGTATTCTTGTCAAAAAGTCTTAAATGAGGTAATCAAAATCCTCATTTTGCTTTAAACCATTGAACTTTTTTCCTTTTCAGTCGGTGAGAAAGGTGGACCTATAATTATCCTTTTTCATCTTCTAACTTGACTTGTTGACAAATTTCATTTAGTTCTTATAATTCAGTGAAGTAGATTTGAAGAAGGGCAAACCTAAAAGAATTGCAAGGTTTCTCATGCTCTCTTTTTTTTTTGCGATCATATACGCGTTTTTATGGTCTTCAAATGATCTTTTTTGGGGTTTTTTTTATTTTCTTCTGAAGGTCTTTCATGATCCCCACTTACACGGATGCCCCATGTAACATGGACACTTGCAAAAAGGCAGGGTAGGTATGGGGGAAGCGGGTACAGGTACGGCGGTATGGCGATAATTATATATATTTAATTC
This sequence comes from Nymphaea colorata, assembly GCF_008831285.2. Lineage (NCBI taxonomy): Eukaryota > Viridiplantae > Streptophyta > Magnoliopsida > Nymphaeales > Nymphaeaceae > Nymphaea > Nymphaea colorata. Next base: position 11,223,653 of record NC_045138.2, on the reverse strand, counting down.
CAAAAAATAAAATAAAAACAAAATTCATATCATCACATCATTAAAATAAACAAACAACGTAAATATACTAAAAAAACATATATAAATTTAGGACTTTAAGAAACACATCATGGCAGTTGCGGTTCAAATTAAATGAAACCAGCAAAAAAGTAACATAAATAGACCAAAACTGTCAAAATTTGGAATCTGGACAATTTCCATTAGGTCTATATAATCCAAAATTTATGGCTTTCTCCATTGTGTATATACATGGTAAACAGCCTTTGACCGAAGTCAAAGGCTCTTCTATTGCAGGATGCTGCATGCAGAAACCTCTAGCGCCCAAGCTATCATCAATTTATAACATCTGGCAACCTTCTCTGGTGATTGGCTGCTTTCCCCAGCTGTATCCTCGTACTCAAGTTTTTTGAAATTGTTCCACATCTGTACCTCTACTGGCACCAGTTAGCCATACGTATGTGACATAGCACTTTCCTTTTTTATATTTTTCACTTCAATAATTATGTCAAGTTTCCTTTTTTGTTTTGTTGATAAATGCAATTTGTCCTTTTTTATTTCAGTTGGTTGTCTCTGGAAGATCTTCATGGTGATTTTTTGGTTCTTCCAATTATTTTTTCCATGCATTGTTCCTTTCTCCTTCTGATATATGTGAATTTGCCTTTTATACTTGAGATTGTTGCTCCAAGTGGAGGTCTTTTGCTCTAAAGTAAGGTTAGGTTTTGATTGTTGTTACTGTTTGCATCCCTTCTCTCTTTGTTTGATCAGGTTTTTTGGCATGGATATTTTCGATCTCCTTTTTTGTTATTGTCCGCTTGTTTTTGGTTTCATTGCCTTCCATGAGGGTGGAAGCTTTCTCGCTCATTGCTTGATTTATATGTTACTTGTAGTTGGGCAGGATTCTCCTTTTTGCTAATAGAAAGCATGCTGCTAATCATATATATTGGGAGGAGGGGGGTATCTTTTATTTTAGAACATGATTCTGCTTCAACTCATATCTCTTTTGATTTTTCATATATTTTGTCAGAGTTTTAAATTAGATCCCCTTCTTTGGAATTTCTTTCCTTTAAGTTTTTTGTGATTGTAATTTTTTTGTTAATTTTATACCTTTTTTTATGAGTTCAATTTTGCAGTTTGTAGGGGATTTGACAAATCTATGTCGGCGGTCATTTCCTGAGAAGATATACAGAAATTATGCAGTCAAAATCTGACAGTGCAAATGTAGTAGAGCGGGGGTCAGATGCCGTACCTGGATCTAGGATTAGCCCAAAGCCATGGTGGCGAACGTTTGGGGTTTTTGATACGCCTTCTGAAGGGTTTCAAGAGAACCCTACAAATTCATCGTCTTTAAAATATTCAGATGGTGGGTCAGGGAATAGTCGGTTAGCACCCAGTGATTCCCTACCTTCCCCATTGAATAACTTAAATGAATGGAGTGGTACTGCAAGGGAAGTTCAACAGGTGGAACCACAAACAGGTGTAACTCTTTTTCCAACATTTGTCTTGGTTGCTGCAAGCTGGCATGCTTTTTCTTGTTTGTTTGGTGTGATTAAATCAATCATCTTTAACCTTATCTTTCCATATTAACATCTACTTTGATCATTTCCTTGAATATGGGATTTGATGTTATTTCTATTTATGGAGCTTTGATCCCAGGAAGTCATATTTGTTTGGTTCTTGAGTTGGCCTGCTATTTAGCTGGTACCTGCCATGTTGTATTCATAATGCAAGTCTTACTTGAAAAGGAATCTGCTTTCTTGATCATCTTCTGTTGGTTTAACAACGACTATGAATTTGTTTCATTCTATCTTTTGGTTGACTCTCATCATATTGGGTGTGTGATTGGTAAAGAGTATCAGAATTGTGACACAAGAAAAGAAGCCGGTGACAATCTAATATGATGCATATAGATAATTTGAGGATTGAAAATACTTTCTACCAAAAGAAAATTTTATGAAATGTTATTTTTTATATATATTTGTGGTTTGTGATAGTTAGGATACCGTGTCACTTTGTGTTCTGGAGTGGCAGTTTTTTGAGAAACTTGGGTATAAGGGTGTTTATACATTATGAAGCTCATACCATGTGACATGGTGTGTTATGGCCTGCATTTAACGATACAAGCTTGGTGGAAAATTTAAGTGATCCATGCCTCCTCCATCCCCCATTTACTAAGTATGAAAATCCTCTCATACTAGACTCCTGCAAACCCTTAGGACTTTTATGAGAGAGTTCTTGCCATGTTGAGGAATAAAAGTTATTCATGTTCATTATCGTAGAAAGTTTGGTTCGTGGTGTATAAGAGTCAATAACTTTATCTCTTGATTGATTATATGACTTATGCATGTTAAACTGATGAATGTTCATCTATATGTTTATGTAAGATATGTTTTTCATAGTAAGAATATTTTTCTTCATTTTCTAAAGATTTTTGGACTTTTTGCATATTTCTCAATATTCATAAAATAAATGTATGAATTTTTTAACTTTACATTATGATTTAACTATTGGCCTGGTGCATACAACTTATCTTACACACTTTAATATATATATATATATATATATGTGTGTGTGTGTGTGTGTGTGTGTGTGTGTGTGTGTGTGTGTGTAGTGACTGAACACTGACACCTTTTTGTTTACATCAATGTTGTAAAAGGTGTATCATATCGCCTATCGGTCGGGCCAACCTATACGTTCTATCGTAAAAAACGGTGTTTTTAAAAAAAAAACGCATATTATACGCCAAATGACTCTAGCGAATAAAACGAGAATAAGACGCGTTTTATTCAAAAAAACGACAAAAAATTAAAAAACGCGTATAAAACGTGTGTTTCTCGCCATTTTCTTTTAAGGTGCGACCGAAAATGGCACAGCGTGTAAATTGTTTAAAAAGTTTGTTTTAAAACTTGTTCGCCCCTTTTAGTGGCAAAAAGTATTTTCAGATAGGAAAGGGGCTAGGACCACTAGGTTAAAATTTTTGCACCAAATCGATGGCATTCAAGACTCGAGTCTTTGACTTCCTTCCTCAGTTTGTCTTTCTCATTCGGCTGAAAGGAGGCGGCGCCACTGAAAACCACCGACCACCCCAGTACTCAGGCGGTCAGGCCGACTCTCTGTCGTCGGGCGACAGTGTTGGACCACTGCCCGACTGGGGAGACGATCTCCACCAGCCGGAATCTCATTACAACCAGTTGCCTCCCTGTGGCGGTGCTTCTGCAAGCGAGGGCTTCTCTCAACTCCACCGGCGGTCCTTCTCGTTCTCATTCGGCTGAAGAGGAGGGCATTCTACTTCCTTCGATTGTCTTACTCTTGTTATTTTACTGTAGTTCTTTATATATGCATGCTTAGATGAAATATTAGTCGAAGTGACAATTGGAGACTTGAGTTCTGTTGTTTGGCTTCTTTATTGGATTATGTTAGTTCTTTGTTCTGAAGATTCTATGTAGGCATAGCTATAAAGTATAAATTACTTGTCATCATCTTTGTGAAGTCTTTGACTCCATTTTGTAGTTTGTATTATGTTTGTAGTTTGTAGTTTGTACATGTGTGGTGTGTTATCTTGTGTAGTTTAATTTCTCATTTACTTTCTTTTTATATAATTATCAAGATTATTTATTTATTTTTTAAAAATATGCCGTCTTTTTTCCGTTTTATTCCCGAGATATACAACTATGCCATATTATACCGTTTTTTTCTTCACCGTATAATACCCGTACACGTTTTTTGTGACAATGTGTAAATGTACTGTAAATTACACACACACACACACACACACACACACACACATATATATATATGGGGAATTGAAATTAGCCAGATCACAATTGGTTTTGTTTACATGATGGCACAGAGATGGACCCAGTATCACTAATCTGAATTACCATGCTTGTGATGGATGCAGCAGGCCTTCTGAAGGGGCCACCTACATATCAGAATAGAAAAAGTGCAAGCTACTTTTTAACTGTTTAGATATTGTCAGGCTTACAGAGTTTGTTTCTGATAAATGTTTCAAGCTTTTACATGTGCTCCACACTCAATATATTCATATTTTGTGTGTGTGTTTGTACATGCATGCATGCCATCTTACACCTGCAACTTTGATATGCTTACCTCTCGACATTTGCCTTCAGGTTCCAATGGCAACGTTGCTCATGAGCAACACCTGCAGAATGTCGTTGCTCCAGTTCCTCCAGTGATAACAGAATACATCACCCCACACACTCAGCTGGAACTTGGTCATTCTGTGGTATGTTTACTAAGAAGTAAATTGTTTTCCAGGTCATCGCCACTCAAGTAATGCAGCTTTTACTTTCTTCTTTTTTTGTGGAAATTGCTCCTCCCTATAGAAAGGGATAGAGGCCTGTTATTTATTAAGAGCCTTTAAATTTATCATTTTTTTTTACTCCATTTTTTCCAGGCAGCTTATCCATACCATGATCCTTATTATGGAGGGGTATATGCAGCTTATGGACATCAGGCTTTGGTTAGTATTTGTTCCTTAATGTTGACTTATTTGTAATAATATGGACCTTTGAACTTCTTAGTAGATCTTTAGATGTTTTAATCCAAATTGTATTAGGTGGTTGCTTCATTTCTAGGATATACAATTACTAGTCTTACTAGCCAAATTCTGTGGTAAGCTATGGGCCTGGATGGGCAGGTGGCTACCTAGGTGCCTAGGGCAAGGCAGCTAAGTGGTCCAAACAGAAATGTTAGTTGTGGTGGTTGTGCTAGGGGAATTTCAACACCTCAAGATTCCTCTTGCCTCTCTTTAGTTGCGCTTATTTAGTTTGTTTTTCTTAGGCTACTTCACGAAATTACTCAGTCTACCCCCTGGTTTTTGCGTAGTTCTTTTTTGGGGTCTGCCTGCACATATCTGTTAGATGCCTTCTTATTTTATTTAATCATTTTCACATTTGCACTCACATATGCATTAATTGTACATTGTATTGTGTGTTCTCATTAAGATTCTTGATTGTAACATTTGCATATATTTCCTCCTGTCATGTATGTGCATGATTATTAGGATGACCATGATTAATAGCTTTGCACTGTCTTGTCCTCTGCCATTTCAGGTTCATCCCCAGTTGCTGAGTTTGCATCAGAATCGCATGCTGCTGCCAGTGGAAATGGCTGAAGAGCCTGTGTATGTCAATGCAAAGCAATATCATGGGATTCTTAGGCGAAGACAATCACGTGCCAAGGCTGAACTGGACAAGAAAGTGATCAAAGTTCGAAAGGTAGATTTGGCTTTTAATACGTTGCGTCGGTAGATACTGATGTTTTTCAATAGGCTATAAGACATGTATGATGTTTGTAATGTTTAAAAAGGTAAATTTTCATGGGCTGCTCCACTTTTCAATCAATTTCTAAGCCTTTAATATTTCCGTCTTCTTGATTCAGCAACAAGCTACTGCAACAGTTTCTGATATTGGGGTTGTTATGTTATATATTCTGTTAGCTCCTGATTATGTATTTTCAAAGCCTATTCGACTTGCGAAACTTATGCTTGAATCATGAGAACCATTAGCATCGAGTAATTTCTTCATTTTATTTGCCCAAGTTCCAACTTTCAAGTGATCGAAATCCTACACACATCGTTGAGCATCTTTCTATCTCTTATCATTTTTATTGTCGTCATACTATAGACATCACTATGAAGTACTGTTTTATTGCTCTCTGTGGTTGTCTCCAATACTAGTACCTATTAGGCCTTTTCATTTCAAACCAGGAAAGCTGGCTGGAAGTCCTTAAAACCCTCTGAGTTGATGTATCTTGCTTGCCAAATGAATGATTACTTTGTACTGGGTTATCCTTTCTAATCGATTCCAATTAGTAGCCAACTGTGGATCAAGAGAAAATCATTATTAGGTGCCACATTTCTAAATGAATGCTGATGACTAGTGGCTGTTGGAAGCGTCTGACATTTTTCCATATTTTTCTTTTCCCGAATCAACTCTGAATTCAATTAAAAATTTATCTGCATTTGATGCACAGGAAAAAGGGTAAAAATCTGGAGAGAAGTGCGTCATGGAATTTTTTCAATGTGCATCAAATTGCCCCTGGCTCTTTTTTAGAAATGATTCTTTAAGTTTGTTTAACATAAAACAAATGGATTGGCATGGTGTGATGGAGTGTGGCTGTCAGGTGCAAGTCTGGGTTTCTCTTGAACATGTTCTGCTGATAGCCTGTAATTGGGTGGGAGTTTGTGATCGAGCCTTCTGCACTGTGAAATTCTGAAGTAGGATGCTTTAGACAGAAGACGGGTTATGCGGTTGCATCTGCTGATCTAAAATTTTTCATAACTGTTTCTGCCTTTCTGGATGATTTAGTACAACTGTACAAGAAAAAACACTTGAGCATGATATGTTTCCTTCTGAGTTTCAGTTTCATTTGTTTATATTTTTGAAGAATTTTGAGTCTTTTCATGCCGTGTGAAACCTCTTGCCCCTTTTGTTGCTTGATTGCAGCCCTACCTTCATGAATCACGTCATCGGCATGCACTGAGAAGAGCGAGGGGCTGTGGTGGTCGTTTTCTTAATACCAAGAAGCAAGACACAAGTTCTCTTTCTTCTAAGCCTGAAAACAAAGATGAGCCGTTAGCATCTTCTACTTTGCCGCAGTCATTGGGTTCATCAAGTGCTGAGCTTTTGGTTTCTAAACCTGGAGATCTGAATTGTTCTTCTGGGCAGGAAGTCAAACAAGTAGCTGTTCGTGGCATTTGTGAGCAGCATGCATACTCCAACTGCAATGGGTGTTACAAGAACACGGGTTTCCACTACTCAGCATTCCATTCAGTTCCAGGTGAGAGGGCTGATGAAGGAGACTGCTCAGTGCAGAGGGGTGGAATCCTTTCGAACATGGCTCGCCAACAGGTTCTTGCAATCCAGTGACCTTGGCACATGGTTCTGGGTGGGATTAGGAACAAAAGGCAACTATCTTGTGACGTTGGTTGTCTGGTGTTTCAAAAGGCAATTCATTCTTGGCTTGTATGGTTTTGTTTGTGCTATGCAAAACTGGTTGGTAAGTGGGCCACGGCATGGACATTCTACTACTCTTTGTGGCCCCATTTCTTTTCATTTTTAGTCTTTGCAAAGACCGTAGTGTTTAAGTGGATGTATGCTTTAGGAGGAAGTGAATGTGAATGTTTGCTTTCAAGGAAATGCCACTTTTGCATTTCGCCTTGTTGAGTTTGCTTTTGATTCTGGGTTTTGTCTTGATAAATAATCTTGTTTGATTGTTTAGGCGGGGTCATCCAAGATCTTAGCAATTATTAGTCCATTTTGTGTTAGATGCAACTTGGGTTTGAATGCCACCACACATCCAATTGGGTCAGGTTGGATTGGGACAAATATTTAAGACTTTCAAGTGTTTGATTCTATAACCAATAGTTTTTTTATTATAGAGGATATGATGACTTTAAAGCGATGCTTTTGAGCTTGGCCGAGTAGGCTTTGGGTTCTATAACTCCTGCCATTCCTTAATATGTTTTGCTCTCAAGGTTTCTGCCTATATGCTTAGGGGTTTGGACATGAGAACCAATGCATGCAAATTGGAAGAGATGATACCCGTAGGCGTCTGCTTTCTGATGACTTTTTCAACAGCTGTGTACCGTGTGCAAATTGCTCAAAGCTTCTTGTGCTTGCTTGGGGTCACTATGGCTTTGTGTGAGGATTTAATTCGAGTCTTTTTGTCAGCCTGAGCTAAAATATCTTGTTTGGGTTGTTGGAGTTCGGTGTGTGCTATGTTGGCGTATTTTCCTTTAACTTCAGGGTCGTGTGGGAGTATCTGTGAATTTTACGTGTTATGTAGCCTTCGGTAATCTGAGGATATTATGAGCCAATAGTGGAATGTTCTAAGACGTCTTTCAGGGTGGTGTTGGCAAACACTGTGGCGCATTCGCCAGGTTACGAGTACGGCATGATACCAAACGTTTAGTTTGTGACTAATATAATTTTGACTTTTATGTCTTAGTAATAACTCGATAAAATCTCCAAATCTTCAATGATGGGAGTGAAGAATACAACCATCTTTTTTTTGGGGAGTAGGAGTATTTCATCTCAGCGTTGAGAAGAGAGTTAAAACTTTATCTCTTGTTCTTGTAGGTACATGGTCTGCTTGCGGTGCTTTAATGGTCTGCTTGCGGTGCTTTAGGATTAATGGATTCGTTCATGCATACAAACAAACTAGTTTATGTGTCGGTTTGCTGGCAGAGTGATTTTGGCTGTTTTATTTTTTTTTCTTGTGAAAAAAAATATTCGACTTCATGCGTGAGATCTGATTACTCGAACCTATAGTTAAGGAATTTTGTTGAATTTTAGAGAACCTGTTCAAGCCATCCTTTGCTGTACTTGCACCAGTTCGCTACCGTTCTATCGCTTTTGGGAAAAAGGAGATGAGAGGGGTGTTGCTTGCCCTCCAAAGTTCTGTGACCTGTCCTTGAGCTACTATTTGCAATCGTCTAAGAAGACCATACGTAGTACCTACGACATACTTTCTTGAGGTGTGGACTGGTGTTCTTCAATTCCACTTATTATAAGGATCGATTGCATAGCTTTTCACTTCATCAATTGAACCCTAGGTGACTTCTGCCTTGAAATCACCGTGTAAGCCTATTTCACCCGAAAACTAACATTTATCTCTCTCAAACTATTAGACTTAAAGCTTCCTCGTGCAAATGGGCGGGGCGTGTAGATGGTGATTCTCCAATTCATCTCCAATGGGTGCTATGCCCTTGTGCTGTAAAGGGATAGAAACACTACATGTGAGTTAAAGCACATCGGCCCCCCGCTTACTGATAGAGTCCTGGACCATGCAGGCAAGGAGAAAAAACGAGCTTCGGCTCTCATTCGCAAGGTGGGATTAGTTTCCCACTCATCCGGAAAGCTCCTACTTTTGCTAAACATGCTTGTTTCCAACTTATCAAGTGGAAGTACGTTATTTGGATGATGGAAACGCAAGAATTTTTACATGATTGCTCAATTTTTTGGTTTATCAACCGAACCTGTCGTGACTAGAATCTCCCCACCACCTTCCAGTGTCGTTTTGCCAAAAAAGGAACATTGAATTCTCTCGAACAATGAGACCCATGCTTCTTCCTTTTTGTAAACATGCCTGTTTCCTATCAAGTGAGTAATGTTGTCTAGAGGGTCAAAACTACAAGGATTCTCCATGATTGCTTCCATCTTCCTTGCTGTGACCTGCCAAAGTAAGGATCTCCACATCTAATAGCTGGGAAGACTATCTGAACTGTAGCAACTAAAACTAAGTCGCCCGAAAAAGATACATTGTTAGACCACCATTGCATCTGGCTCTATAACATTTGTAACACTTGGTTTTGAAAACTCCTACGAGAAGGAAACTCCCAAGTACCTCCAAGGAAGGAGGGTCACATTTTTGTAAATTTGCAGATCGATAAAACCCATACCAAAACAACTCAAATCTCATTAAGAGAGTCATAAAGTTCATAAATACTGCGAAAGACTTGATGTGCATCGAAGCACACCAAAAGTAATACAAGAAAGCTGTATGACAAACATATGCTTCAAAGAAGCTACAGTTTAACCCTACACGATATAGGGTTTGAGATCCCCAAGGGGGGAGGGGGAGTATTTTACTTGGAAACAATAAAAAAGCCGACCTATACATTCATTAGCTATTTACCACGTCATATTTTTTGGAGTGGGAGCTGTTTCTTAGGTCCATAAATTTATGGATATAGTACAATGAATTAAGAAAATAACTGTAGGCACAAATTTGCAAGATAACATAAGGCGGGGAGTACTTTAAAATGTAGTCCACAGCAAAGGTATCATTTTGTAAAACATGGTCCTTATGGAAATAAACCTACTTAACTGCTAAACGAAAAAAAAAAAAGGGATATTCACCAAAAACATCGGTGACATGAGATTGTTAAAGAAACACTTATTTAGCATTGGCAAAGTTTAGAAAATACCAATACAAGGGCAGCAGAGTTGTGTATAAAAAAAAGGTCGAAGGAAAATAGTAAACTCGAGAACTAGGTGCCTCAAGGGGCATAGAGTAGCTAGTTGGGGTAGGGACCTGTTAGAAAGCAGAATTTTAGTTCAATCCTTGTGCCCAATATGGTCCTATGGGTGGCAGAGTGCAGTGTGTAAGTTGAAGGGTACAAAATTACCCTTGCTGATGCTACCACAAGATCCCAAGGTAAGGGGAATGAGGAGACCTTCGGGCCTCATCTAGCTCATGGGAAGACTGAAAAACTAGTTACTAATCCAATATCGCACAAATGAATTCAAAGTATATGACTCTTTTTTCCTAGCTAATTTAATTTGGATTGAAGATAACCCAAGACAAATGGACAGATCACTTTGTTTTTTTTTTTATTAAAGTTTAGGCTGCCTTTCATCATCACAAAAGAAATTTAGTGCATTTTCTTGAGAGTTGTCCGCAAAGAACGTACAAGCCTCCCACGGTTGTCAGCATATTTAGGAAAATCATATGATCTACGTTACTGGGCATGGCTAGAAGGTGAGACTGCGCGAAAACATGCTGGATAAATTTAAGGAAATTTGTGAAAGTTATGTGATTCACAATGCACGTGGCCAAGATCAGTTATGAGGTCGGTTGAATTTGGTTATTGATGGCTTGACTAGCAACCCAACAATCGCAAAGTTAGTTTCATCTCAACAATAGTAACTTCGAAATACGCTTCTTGTCTACTGAGTTAATTAAGCACTTGCAATTGAAATCTCCAATTTTTTTTTTGATGTACAGAAGATCATGGAATCAACGAAGGGACCATTTATAAATAGCATATTTTAGTTGACCCTTATCAGCATAGAAGCTATGGTTAGTCCACGATGGTCCACGGGAAATTTCCTCATTGATTTAGGGACATAACAAAAAAAATGCATCTTAAACATTGAGTTCAGTGCCCCAATATTTGTAGGCTTTAACATCACCCACCTAGTCAGGTACGGAGAGCCCTTCTGGGCTTGACCTTGTAAAAGATTTTTGTTTTCCCTAGGTCGTTTCGACCATCATCAAAGTAAGGCAAGGTTAAGGACCCTACGATTCAGCTTGTTTACCAGCCGTAATTTCCATATAACTATAATGATATCCAAAAGAATTGTTTCTTGCGTCATTTTTTCGCCAGGAAGAGATTTCCAACATGTTAATTTATTGAATCAGAATCTCCTTCGAACTGTTAATCCTGATATGGCATCAAGAAGGCCATAATCTTGGGAGATATATTGATTGGACTTGAGCCGAATCCAGACGCTGGTACAGCCAACTAGTAAGTTGTTTACTGGAAATAGTCAGCTTCGCATTTAAAGGGAGAGAGCATGAAGTCTCAAATTGGATTATTTACACAGAGTTCTGAAGATCCCCAAAATGAGCATCCATAGATCTGGTGCAAAGAACCTCAACCTGATTCAAGTCAAATTGCTGTTTTGGATTTCTGAATGTGACCAATCGAAAATGGTTAACACCATCAGTTCCTTACGTCCAAACCTCAGTCGCATTTCAGACCAAACATCCACTTCAAACAGTAATATTGTGAACCTAGGGTTGGCGAATCTACTTAAAGATTTCTAAGTTCTGTAGACCACAAGGCTTACAATGTTTTGCGCCAAAACATAATTATTTGCATGCACAGCATTTGAACATGAAATGTGTTACCTGGGACACCATAGGCCACCTATTCAGAAAGATGTAGAATCATTACTTGGTTTACCTTCAACAGTCAATTAGAGAAACATTAATGGATTAGGCTTAGACAATTGGTATAAGTTAAGGTGAACCAGCAAATCTAGTTTCCAATATAAGCACATTGGCATAATCAGATCCACGCTCGAAATAAGAAGGAATTGCATAACCGACGGTTCCACAAATATGACACTTGAATTTAGAATCAGATGTATGACACTAATACAAAAATCAAACATTATGTACGAAATTAATCAGGTGAAGAATCAAACTCGTCCACTGGAAACAAACTTAAATAGGCAGCAAAGAGTAGGTCAGATGTCCAAACCGTAGCTTACATAATCTTCATGATGAAACAGCTGGACCCCAATAAGAAATTCAGAGCACCAATGTGGATCCATGTTCGTGCATATCCACAGAGAGCTAATCATGATCAAGTGTGGGCCTAGCACATCCTTTTCAAATTTTGAATAGTATAATAGGTTTTCATAACAGCTCGTGTAGGACAGCATCAAAACAAGGCTAGCACCAACAAGTTATGTCATATTCGACAAATAAGACCACCAGAAACTGAAACACAGACATGATCATGTTACAGATGCCAGATATAGAAAGCCTGCAACACCAATTATGTTTGGCCCCACAGTAATTCCTTTAGTGTATGAACATCATAAACCCTAGACTCCAGCTAATTACGAGGAAGACAGCCCATAAACCTTAAACGTGCATGGAAGGACATTAGCTTTCCCCTCAACTCCTTCTTCTGATTAAGACATAACAACTTGATGGCTCCCTCTGCAAATGAGCTACTATGCAGGTTTTCCTTCACAACAATGTGACGGGCTTGGAAAATGACTCTTTTCTGTTGACAGCAGAAACAGCTTGCTGCATAAAAGATTCAGACAGCATTGTATGTATGATCACACAAAGTTCATAGTTTGAAACGACAATTTAAATTTTACAGAAATAGCGGAATATTCTAGTCGTTGGATATTTGCAATGTACCCTGTAACAAATAAGTTTTTTAAAGAATCCATGATTGATAAATCACAACCTCCATACTTTCTCAACTTTTGATGAAACACAAAACTGTTGTGCAATAGTTATAACATGAGAATGGTCAGCACATCAATCCTGGGACTACCTTGAACCAATGATTTGCTTACTTTGCAGGGGCCATTAATATGTCATCCGGATGAGGCTTGATAAGGCAGGTTAGCAGCCATGATTATTCATCCAACCTAGTAGGAACAAATCACATGATACAATTACCAGGCTGATCCCATGTTACTTACATCAAAAAACACACTTCACGATTCCTTAGAAAATTATCAACCAAATAAAGGAAATTGAGAAACAGTTTGAAGACATGAAAGCATTTCTTTTTAGATCGAAGCAAACACCATGAAACAAAATGAAAACTAAAGCATCATTCTTAAGCAAAGACAGATTGGAAAATGAGAATAATGAAAATATGAGCATTTGCACCGACTGGAAAAGCTTGTGCATACATCAAATAATTATTGTTAAGTTTGTGTGCATGGGATCGGGTCTGTCCAGACCCGATCCAATTCTTTTATAATCCACACGCCCAAATGTACTAGGCGGTGGCACACTTGTAATTTTTTACACTTTTGTGTACAATCTGTTGTATTCAGATTAGGTTAATGTTATAATAGTGTTTAAGGATTGCAGGGCCACTAAGCGCCGGCTGCACCTTTGCGTCCATCAACTTCTTATCTATCCTCTCTTCTCAATCATTCTTGTTTTCACCCGGAGAGACACGAACTTTTGAAGATTCTCACATGGTATCAGAACCAGGTTACATCGTCCTCCGGTGAGTGATTTCAGCTTGGAGTATTCTGCCCTAAATCTTATTTTCTGCCGTGGTTATCCCCAAACTCTGTTTCTGCCCTTAATCCCACGATTTGCCCTAAATTCTGTTTTTTGCCCTAAATCACACGGTTTGCCCTAATTTCTGTCGTGACCTTTAAAATTTCTGCCCAAACCATCTGCTCTAATCCTCTCTTTCAATCATGGACCAGCCAGCTCCCTCTCTTCTATCTCTAGTTTTCTCTCACAACTCATCTCTCAAAAACTGAACCATAGTAATTATTTGACTTGGAAACGTCAAATTGTCCTATTTATTAAGAGCCATAGACTGTATGGGCACATCGATGGGACTACTCCAGCACCTCCAAAGTATGTTAACCGTGAAGTAAAGAAGACAGTCGTAGGAGATAAAGGTGTTGGGTCATCGGTTGGAAGTGAAATCAGTTTTGAATATGAAACTCTTCCTGAGAGCAATCCCGAATATGAAGTTTGGCTGGCTCACGACCAGTCTCTTGTTGCTTATATCACTTCTACCTGAAGAGGTATTGGGAGGTATTGATGATGATTTAACTGCCCTAGAGTTGTGGTCTACCCTTGCCACAACATATTCTCAAGTCTCGGAAGCACGTTTTCTACAATTAAGAAGGCAATTTCAGCATATCAAGCGTGGGACACATACAGTTTTGGAGTATTTGAATGAAATCAAGAGTGTTAGTGATCAGCTTGCTGCAATTGGACATCCCGTCAGCGACAAGGACAAAGTCCAACAAGCCTTAGGTGGATTGGGAACAGAATTTGATATTTTTTGCACAGCCTTGGAAGTCTTACCTGTTCTCCCATCTTTTGAAGATCTAAAGGCTAAGCTTTTTCAACATGAAGCTAGTCGAGTTCAACGACATAATATGATTCCTTCCAACAGCCACAATGTACTGATCACAGGAACTCACGCACTGCAAGGAAATCGCACTCGTTCTTGGACTCCTCAGGCAGGCATGGGAAGAGGGATTCTCCCAACACCGCCAAACATGAATACTACCTCTGCCACATCTAGAAGAATTCCGACATGCTTCTATTGCAACAAGAAGGGGCATGTAAAATCAGAATGTTGGCACAATCCTCAGAACAAGAATAGTCAGGTCAGGCGCGAGAACAGGACAGCAGTGGGGTCAGCTCTATCCTCATCTAGATCAAATCCAACTTCAAAGGTTTCAGCAGACGTGCAACAACTTCTAATGACAGTCTTATCCAAACTTAACTTGAAGCAAAATGAGCAAGGAGAGTGGTATGTGGACTCCGGAGCAGCAGCCCACGTTACTGGTGACACAGGTAATCTCTCTAGTGTTTCCCCTTATTTAGATCAAGGCTCAGTAGTCACGGGAGATGGTTCCCATCACACAATATCGCACATTGGAAATGCACAAATATCCATGGGTTCTTCTTCCATTCCATTAAAGAATGTCCTTGTTGTTCCAAGTGTCAAGAAAAATATTATCTCAGTGTCCAAACTTATTGATGATACACACTCCTCTGTTGAATTCACACCATCTTCTGTTTATGTCAAGGATGCTCAAACCAAGAAGACATTCGCTGAGGGCACTCGCAAATGAGATATGTATGTCCTTGAAGAAGCTCCAAAGCTGTCCAAACCTCACCCTCCAGATTCATGTTCTTCAAGTCATAATGGAAGTCAATGTCGCAGAGTATAATAAGCCATCCATTTGGCATGGTCGGTTAGCTCATTGTAGTCAGTCTTTTGTTCGAAGTCTTGTTGCAGACGGACTCTTAGATAAGTCCAGTCTGAGTTCAGTCAGTGAGTCCAGCATGTGCTCGAGTTGTCATCTTTGTAAAAGCCATGCCCTTCCTTTTCAGTCAATTAATAAAAGAGCTTCAAGGATTTTTGACACCATATATTCTGATGTTTGGGGGCCTGCTCCAATTCCCTCTTCTTCTGGGAGTAGGTACTATGTCATTTTTATAGATTCATATTCCCGACATACTTGGATACACTTCATGAAACACAAATCTGAAGTTTTCCGTTTGTTTACTCAATTCCATGCCTTGGTTCGAAATAAATACTCTAGTAATATTGTGCATTTTCAATGTGATGATGGTGGTGAATTTATTTCTAATGAATTTACTGAGTATCTACTAGATAATGGGATCACTAGACAGATTTCATGCCCACATACTCCTCAGCAAAATGGAATTGTTGAACGGAAACATAGACATATTGTTGAAAGCGCGCTCAGCATGATGCATGACACAGACTTACCCATGACATTGTGGACTGAGGCTTTTCATACGGCTGTCCATGTTATAAATCAACTGCCATTGGCTTTGCTTGATGGCAAATCCCCATATTTTTTATTACATCAAGAGCAGCCACGCTATGAGGAATTGCGTGTTTTTGGATGTGTTTGCTATGTGCATGTTGATGTTTCCTTACGTAACAAGTTTCAGGATCGTGCTATTTTGTGCAGATTTATAGGGTATGCAGAAAACTACAAGGGTTATAGATATTACAACCCTAAAACTGAGCGTGTTCATATTTCACGGCATGTTGTTTTTGATGAAAACATGTTACAAGATCCCAAGGCTACTTGCATGACACTCAATCAAGGATAAAAATGAGGTTTATGATACTTGGCTGCATGCTGAAATCCTAAGACAAGGGGCTAACCGTTTGACTGAGCACGAGGAGCAAGATGTTAATGAGCCTGAGACACTTGTGAGCGATTCCTTGGACAGCATGCCCTCATCCTCACAACCCCATGATTCATCTATACATAGTCGGTTCTCAAGCCTTGTGTACTCTAGGCGATTAGCTCCTACTGCAGCCCCACGTCAGTCCCAACGTGTGCGACATCCCATTGATCGGTGGGTAAGTTATAACAACTTTTCTTTAGATTTTCAATTGTTTATGACAAAAGTCAGCAAGAAGGTCGAACCAAAATCCTATCACCATGCAAGTAAGGAAAAATGTTGGGTTGAAGTTATGAATGAGGAAATGGCAGCCTTGCATGAGTGTCAGACTTGGCAGATTGTCCCTCGTCCAACTGATAAGAATGTTGTGGGCTCCAAATGGGTCTACAAACTGAAATATAAGCCAGATGGTAGCATTGATCGACATAAAGCACGTCTTGTGGCGCGCGGTTTCACACAGCAATATGGGGAAGATTATGATGAAACATTCAGTCTGGTTATCAAGATGGGCATAATACGTGTGATTATTTCTCTTGCAGTCTCATATGGGTGGCCTCTTTATCAGTTAGATGTCAAAAATGCTTTTCTTCATGGGATTCTTAAGGAAGAGGTATACATGGAGCAACCTCCCGGCTACAATACTCATGATCCTCAAAAATGGGTTTGTAAGTTACACAAGTCTTTATATGGACTGAAGCAAGCTTCTAGATCATGGTTCGATCAGTTTTCTCATCATATACAACAAGTTGGTTTTCTACGAAGCTCTCTAGATCATTCCTTGTTTATGTATCATACCGAAGAAGCTACTACTTGGTTACTTATCTATGTAGATGATATTGTTATAACTGGGAATTCTTCTTCTCATATATCTTATGTTAAGGATCTGTTGCAACAAGAATTCAAGATGAAAGATCTCGGCGAACTTCGGTACTTCTTCGGTGTTGAACTTGACAGGGCAAATGATCGATTGACTCTTACGCAGCATAAGTATACTCTTGATATTTTGGACAAGGCAGGTATGATTAATTGCAAACCCATAACTACTCCTAGTGTTCTAAACACTAAATTGGCTGCCTCTGATGGAACCGCTGCCTATTCAAATCCTACCTTCTATCGCAGCATTGTTGGTATGTTACAATACCTTACCTTTACCCGCCCAGACATAGTCTATGCTGTAAATCAGATCTCTCAATTTATGCATGCACCCACGGAAGGACATATGGATGCCGCTAAGCGGATCTTACGGTATCTCAAAGCTACACTTGGGGATGGATTGATCTATACAAAGTGTCCCAATGTTTCTCTTGGACATAGCATATATACTTATACTGATGCAGACTGGGCAGGAGATCCTGATGACCGACGCTCAGTTTCAGGTTTCTGCCTTAGATCGAGCACTGAGGCAGAATATAGAGCAATGGCTGCCGGGACAGCTGAAGCGTCATGGTTATGACATTTGCTTGGCGAGCTCACTCTTCCTATTGTTCAATCATCGTTACTATGTGACAACCAAAGTGCAATAAAGATTGCCTTCAACCCAGTTCTACATAATCGCACCAAACACATAGAGATTGATCAACACTTCATCCGTCAGAAGGTTGCAGAAGCTGAGATCTTGCCTACGTATATATCCACCAGTGAACAAATAGCTGATCTCTTCACCAAAGGACTCACAGGGCAGCACTTCTAGGAATTGAAGAACAAGTTATGCATGATCAAATCTCATGCACAACTTGAGGGGGGCTGTTAAGTTTGTGTGCATGGGATCGGGTCTGTCCAGACCCGATCCAATTCTTTTATAATCCACACGCCCAAATGTACTAGGCGGTGGCACACTTGTAATTTTTTACACTTTTGTGTACAATCTGTTGTATTCAGATTAGGTTAATGTTATAATAGTGTTTAAGGATTGTAGGGCCACTAAGCGCCGGCTGCACCTTTGCCTCCATCAACTTCTTCTCTATCATCTCTTCTCAATCATTCTTGTTTTCACTCGGAGAGACACGAACTTCTGAAGATTCTCACAATTATATGCCCTTCTAACTAGAAGAGCTACAACACAACTAGGACAGGCGAGCAGATCAGGCAAAATTAAATGTAACGCAGCTCTGTAAAACAGTAACAAAGCTTTCAACATGCGCCCTCATAGTATGCCATCGCAAGTAAAGGCTCCACTGCCACTGCATGTCTGCACATAGGAGGAACTGAACTCCTGGCTCAAGATACCCTAATGCTCACACTAAAGAGCTAGGCAATTACAGGGGCTAACCAAATCCATGCTTTTCATTTCCATTGACTATTCCAACATAGAGAAATTCTTCAATAAAAACATCTAACAGGTAATAAAAAATGGTGGTTAGTAATGCATGTGTAAGCAACCAAATAAACAAACCAGAAAGAATCAGCTAACTGATGATGTAATGCCAATATGCCATCAATGGGATCCTCCGAAAACTCAGAAACAGACACATTTTCTCAGCATTTCTATCACTCGAGTGAAATTCTCAAATCAAATTATCAGAGCTTCTGTGCGGAACATCGAATACAACTTAAGAAGAGTCTTACAAACTAAATAACAAAGCTGACGTTCTATTTCATAACATACAGGCGCATCCATATCCATAAAACAAAAGTTAAAACCTCTGAAGTCATTGCGTACAAGAACCTCTATGGCAGACAAATTAATCAGATAGGATGATAGGAAATGCCGCACACATACACCTGCGTATGTGCATCCACACATGCACATATGCACAGCCATGAGCTAATGCGTGTAAAAGTATATTCTGAATACAAGATTCTTTTCTTCAACAAAATAAATTTCTGAAGCCACAATCGTGTTGAAAGGAAAAGGTAAAACAGTGAAACTCAAACATGGCGTAGCAGTTGCTACATCAATAAAAACTATCGAACCAACATATACAGAATACAACTGAAAATATTAACAGAGACGACAAAGAGAACCTACCATAAAAACAAGGGGAGTGGTGTGAAGCCGGCCAACCTACCTAACTAAATTATCTCTATGAATCCCTCTGGAAGTGTGTGTAGTCTGATGTTATTGGCTTTATATTCTTTATAGTCCTGAATCTAATATCAATCTGATCTTCAATTGTACGACGAACTTCATCTGGCAATCCAGATTCACCAGCTGAGTGCAATGAATCTATTACCAGATTATAGGTATACACCCTAGGAACTGATCCACCCTTAACCATCTTCACCAGGAACTCACGTGCCTCACATACCCGACCACTCTCACATAACGCATGGATGATTGGGGTATAAGAACTTGAAGTGGGTACACCATGGTTCCTCGTGGTCATAAGGACTAACATTTCTATTGCTTTGTCAATCTCATTAACAGTACTATAGTACCTAATGAATGAGTTATAGGTCACTCTATTCGGAGAACATCCGCTAGTGATCATTGAATCCAAGAGTTCAAGTGCCCTTCCTATCCTATAATTTTTGCAGAGTCCATCAATCAAGCAATTGTAGGTAACTGTGTCAGGTTTAAGCCCTTTGGACAGCATGATCCTGAACAGATGGTTAGCTTCCCATAGCCTCCGCTTAATCGCCTTCAGGCAACCAGTTTTCATGCTATGCTTGCAGTAAGAACCAATCAAAATTGTGTAAGTAAATGCATCAGGCGGACATCTAGACCCAGGAACCCCCATTTTATCAACAAGAAACTTCGCCTTCTTGAAGTCTCCTATTCTGCATAGTGCTACAATCACAGTGTTGTATGCAACCACATCCGGTTTGCACCAGAATTGCTTCATTCTGTAGAATGCCATCAACGCTTCCTTCACCAGGCCTTCCTCCCCCAGCACCTTGATGACAGCAGTTATAGTAGCCGTCTTCACCAGCTCGTTTGGGGCACCCCTTCTGCTCATTTCGTGAAGAAATTGCCACAGCTTCTTCAAGCAGTTCGCTTTGGCCAAGACGTAGGCCATCTCTCTGCAAGTGATGTCAGTGTGGGTGAAACCTCCCCCTGATTCAACCCAAGTGTAGAAGTTCAACGCTTTATTCACGCCCTCGAGTACTCTCCGCTGATCTCTATAGGCAGCAGGACCATAAATTCTAACTCCATTGCTTGAATCCTTATATTCTTGCCACAGATTCCTCTGTTTCAAAGGAGACCTTCTCCTGAAGCCCTTCTGGCATCCAACCGACCTTTCGCTCTGAAAGTAAATCCTCGGAAAGGACCGCAAACATGCTGCAACCAAATCCTCGTTCCATAGATTGGAAGCCCTAATACCCTCAAAACCCTTGTTATCAACAATAACGGCCATTACATCCTCTAGTTTCCTCGAGAAAATGCAAGAATCCGAAGGAGCTGTAAGAAAGGTGCGTGTCAAGTCGCCGTAACCGCTTCCTGCTTCAGATTCACACGTATGAATTGGCCGGCACGAAGTCGTCATGCTTCTGAGGAAACTGACGGAGAAGATGAAATGGGTGGTTCGGCATTGGGCTCTGCATCTCCACAACATCAAACTTCAGTTGTTTGACTCAAATCCCCCGTACGAACGAACGATCTCCCTAAAAGTCTAGGCTAACCCACGCCATCGCTACCAACTAAGACACCAAAACAAAGAAAATCGAGTTCTCATAAACAACCTTCAAAATGTTCCCGGTCTGAAGTCGGGAAAAGACTCAGACCTTCATACTGTCAAACGCAGGTCGCGGCAAAAATGCCGAAAAGTCGAAAACCAGAAACAAGATCTAACCCATTGAGAAAAAGATACCAAATAGCAGCACACCGCTCAAAAATTGAGAGATTAACAGATCGCCGCCCACTATTTCACTTAATTCTCAAACAGCGGCCTGCTAGCGGGAAGCGTGAAAATGGGACGCTTGAGTACCAAAAGTGCTTCTTAATATTGAAGTTTTCTAGACAGTAAATTACAAAAGAATAACACAAAATCGCCCTCTGTGAGGGATGATGACGTCGTCCTTCCAGGACATCGCCGTCATCATCAGTTGAACCATTACAGAAAAATATATGTAAAGAAACAAAAAGGCCATCATCCGGCTGAACGGCGAGAGACGATGGCGTTGCCTTGCAGGGCAGACGAGACCCACCGTCGCTCTTAAGTAGGCGATAGGCAATGAGCATAAGTCGGTTTTGAACATTATTATATATATATATATATATATATATATATATATATATATATTTTTTAAATATTACATATACATATATGAGATTACAAATAAATATAAAATAATAAATAAATATAAAATAATAAATAGGTATACAATAATAAATAAATATAAGATAATATTTACGAAACAATGAGATAACAAACATACATATATAAGAAAAAGCTAAACATAAATATGAGATAATGTTTATGAGATAATAAAAAATTTATGAAATAATGAGATAACTAAACATAAGTATAAAATATTGTTTATGAAGTAATAGCATATTTATGAGACAATGAGACAATAGAAGGATGTATGAAACAATGCTAAACATAAGTATGAGATAATAAAATATTTATGAGATAATAAAATAACAATATAAGTAAGACAAAAAAAAATGTAACGTTTTTTTTTTTGTGGTTTTTGCTTTTATCCATACAAAAAGTTTATTTTATTAATAATGAGTTCTTTTTTATCATAATTAAAATGAAGCACTTCAACGGAAGTAGTGATGTATATAACCAGCTTTAGCAACTAAATTTTCATAAACCTATGGGGCCCACAAATTATATTCTAATGTTATTTATAATTATCACGAAGAAGTTATAGCTTTGACTTAAATATCATTTTCGTGCAAGAACGCAAACATGTATTTTCCTATCTTAATTTTAGGCTTATAACAAACAACTTAAGTTGAAGAAAACTGGTCGTCAAGTTGGAAGAAAGAAATAAGCTAGTGAATGAGAAATAAAACCATGAGCAAGGAAAAAGTGAATATATGTTATTCTTGGAATGAGGTTGAGCATTCTATTTTCATAATACCTATGTGTTTTGTTATAATTTTGTTTTGATGGATGGATCTTTGAAGAAATTGAATAAGCGCTTTCACACTCTATAAAGTTCAATGTTACTCTAACATATGGAAAAAACATACAAACAACATGCAGTATCCCCCAATGGATTTCTATTGACAGTCGGTAGATCGTCACGGTCAATACTTGCAATGCTGACGGTAAAATTGGTTGTGAGAAAGAACCCACAAGACAAAGCATCACTCACTTGGCGTTTGGGTGTGGGGCAAAGCACTGTCGACGGTGAACGTGGTCGTTAAAGGCATGGACGATCATGCTTAAAATGTCGATGCCAAACACAAACGAGCTGCTTATCCTTCATTTTGTACTGCCATCTGGCCAGCATGAAAATCTATTTTACCCGAGTGCGGGTGTTGGAGCAGCACATCTTAAAAAATTTAAGTGCCGCGCTGCGGCGGTGAGAGTATTTTGTTATTATTATTCTAACAGAATAAACATGTATATATTATTATTACAATTTAGTTATTAATATATATAACATACTTGAATAATTGTATTGGATAATAAAATATCAAAACAATATATATTATATAAGTAATTTAGTAATATGACATTTTAATTAGGCTCAGGTGTGAGTCAGAGCCGCACTCATATCCGGTGCGCACCCGACTCGATGCGACTCAGGTGCGACAGTAAAATAAAAAAGTCCGAGTGACTTAGATAAAAATCTACAAATTTCATCATACCAAACATAAAAGTGCTTCCGGTAAAGCTTTGAGGGAATCAGGAGGATAGAGGAGTAATACAAAATGTCAAAGTTTCAAAGACATCAGCACTTTGGGAGGACTCGACCGGATTGAACCAATCCAACAGTTAGAAATAACTAGAAAACCAATCCAACAATTAGAAATAACTGCAAAACAAACGTTTGAATCTTTTGTTATCGCTCCAAATTTTTTCAGAAAGATTATACTTCAGATATTCAAATATAACATCAGTAATTTCAATAATTTTTTACAGCAATTTGCATTTAACTTTGGGCACTAGACCCATGCTCGCCCCAAAATAGGCCTTTAGATCTGTATCTAAGTCCAAATCCCGACTCTAGATCCAAAATAGCCCTCTAGATCCGTATCTAAATTTAAACCTCGACACAGATCCAAAATGGACCTCTAGAAAACCATATCCAAATCCAAATACATGGTCTAAATCCAAAATCCAACTTCAGACCTACTCGATCCAAATCCAAGTACTAGATCCAAAATTCATACCTCGAGCAGAAATACAGGTCAAAATCAAACCTACCGGGAGAAATCGAGTCCAAATTAAGAAAATGGATCCATAAAACCATTTTTGGGACCAAATTAAATCTAAAAACAAAGTTTGGATCTAAATCAATAATTTCAACTCAAAAATCCCAAGTAAAGATCAAAATAATAAATTCAAACCCTATTTAGCGCTGCACGCGCACACACACGCACAAGTCTCCTATTTGTTTTTCGTCTCAAACTTGCTTCAAAATAAAAAAAAAAATGCTTTAAGCCCAACACACTCATCTAACTCTTGAACTGAGCCTTGGGCATTGATCACAACGCTTTCGAGAGTAAACTCAATCTAGGTCTAAAACGTGCTGAACCTCCCAAATTAAAACTAAACCCTTTTTACAAAATATTATTTTGCCCTTCAAAATATACATTTTAAGATAAGTTTTAAGTTTTTTTAAGTGGACCCCACCCAAGAGGGGGGCTGGTGGGGAACCTCTAGACCCGGCTTGACAAATTCGCACCCGAGTACAGACCCCGAAGCCAGGATCACTCGTGGGAGCCAAGACTAACAAAAAACAAATTATATTTACAGAACTTACCTTCGCCGGACAGCAACCCCAGCTTAATATTACCCTAGGACAAGGATACAAGAATGTTTTCCCCGAACCCAACATTTAATTCCTACTACAACACCGAGGGGATCAAGACTTGTACAAACGTGAGCGATACAAATTTTGCTCTCACAACTCACTCAGCATTCATTCACAAACCATTCATACAGTCCCTAAGAACAGCCAAACCATGCCCTTTTCCTTAGATGGTCTAGCTACTCGCAACCAAGTCCTTGGCGAGGTGCCTTGAATGGACTACCGACAATAGCAAATGACTAGAGCCTAGTTTAGAAAGCAATTACACCCGTAACCCCGTTCTATAGAATGTTGAGAAGTTACCTAGCCGACGAGAATTCGACTTAATCAACAAAAGGATCCAAGAGAATACTGGTGGCTAAGCGACTCTCGGATATCACAGCAAGGAGGAGGAGTGCTGGCTAGGCCCGCCTGGCCTAGGATGCTTGGTCGTCTAGTAAGTGCTGGCCGAAGAGGATTCGGCGATGCGGGACTAGGACGCCGATGAAGATAGCTGGTAGGCCGAGTAGAAGTCTCGGCAGGACGGGGCGACAGCGCTGGAGGTGAAGGTCGCGTCGCCCAGGAGGAGGTGGAAACGGCTGGCCTCGGTTGGCCAGGTGCTGGGGCAGCGGTGAGAAGGGCGCTCAGGTGGTTGGCAGGGGCTCGGCCTGCCTGGCCGAGGTCGCCTTGGCGCCTGCTGCTGCTGGTCAACTACGGTAGGCAGGAGTGGCGGCAGAACTGGCCGCAAGATGATGTCGAAGCCGAAGGGGAAACGATGGACTGATCACGTACAAGACCTTGGAGAAGTTCCTAGCAATTAGACTCCAAGGTCGAGCTCGGGATGAGGAGATGAGCTCGAGGTAGGTTTAGGTAGGCTCGGGTTAGGTAAGTGAGCTAGGTCTAGTTGGAAGGGTTGGGGTCTGTTCCATGGCCTTCTTATTTTGGATTCTCTCACAGTTGGTGAGGAACCCACATAGACTAGGTGGGTTAGGCGAGCTCGGTCGGAGTTGTGAGCTTGGATGGACTCGATCAAGGTACAACGGTATTGGATTAGGTTGGGTAATTTGGGGGAGGAGGATTAATGACTAGAGGATCGGTTATGGTTTAGAGCTAGGTGAAGGGTTGTGCGAGGGAGTTGGCTAACTAATGAGGGGAGGTGGCTTACTAATGATCAGGAGCAGTTACGGCTATAGGATAAGCTAAGGGTCATGCGAATGAAGGGGTTCACTAATGGCGAGGGGAATAGGTAATGACGAGGTGGAGGGAGTAAGTGAGGTTAAGGCTAGAATTAATGAGCTAGGGTCAGTTACGAGAGTTGAATGAGTAAAGGTATGCGAAAGGCTCCTAGCTACGAGAGTGGGGGACTTACTTCCTTAACTCTCAATGATGGTTAAGTGGTGTGCGCAATGAAGTGAAGGAGGTGCGCTCATGCATTGGAGATGAGGTGGCGTTGGCGTGCTGGATGGATGCCACGTGGAGGATGAACGGTTGAGAAGGATGACACCTTGAGGAATTGTAACCCCCGCGCCCTATCCTTATCTCGAATTAAAGCCCAATTGACTGGACTACCCTTGCCAATTAAATATAACTTTAATAACGAATCAAACTGAACATGGGCAATTTAGGAATTAACGGAATTGATCGGGCTTGACCGGAAACTGATCGGAAAAATGGCAGCGATCTGTTTTCCAGCGATAGCAAGCTGAATTCTGACTGGGAGTGATTTCTCCGAGATGGCTGGTTGGATTCGCCTAAAACTTGGTGGGGAGGTTGCTGAGATTTGGGCGACGCTACTGAGATATCCCTGAGAGTGAAACACACCCACGATTGCTACAGATTTCGCCTGCAACTTCCGCCTAGGTGCTGGATTGTTTCCGCCAAGCCGTGAACACTATTTTGCTTGTTTTGGGGATTCGTCTAGGGGAAAACCTATCTCCTTTTAACATCAACTTCACGATGGAATTAGGATTGGATTATTGCTGCCGTGGACGTGATTTCAAGATGATCAGCCGATCAAGTCGCTGAATTCTGATTGGCCTTCTACCAATGGAATCCAAAGATTTCTCTCGGTTTCTCACCTTGAAAACAGCCCGTAAGACTAGGCCACAATCTGCCTTTCCAGTGTCACTTTCTCTGGTTTTGGCATAGATCAAGATGCTTACTAGGGCCGATCTTAATCTATCCTAAATTCTGCTCGAGAGGGAAGGAACCGAGAGATGAATTTGGTACCAACCTCAATCTCTAGGCAACTAGAGCCACAAGTTGCTCTCCTCCAAGCCTTCCCGTGATTCTTCTCCACCCTCTAACTCCTTTCGGGGATGAAGAAGTTGCACTATGAGAAGATAATGATTCGGTCGGGGAATTTGTGCTTAGGGTGAAGGTGCTCTAAGAGGTTTTTTGGTGGCCTCAAGGAAAGTCTTCAAACCTGTCCTGTTTTGCTTCAACCAGAGCCACGGGTTGGAGTTTTGGAATTCCGGTCACCGGCAGTAATCCGATGAAGGGAAGAGAGAGGCAAGAGCCAATTCACACGAAAACTTCAACTTGATTCTTAGATTGCATAATGAAATTCTACTTTCAAAAGCTTTTAAGTACTGAAAATAAAACCGGTTCTAACATATGAACCAAGACACTTGCTGAAATGAGATGACTCAACATAAGCAGATGCATAAAAGGGAAATGAACATAGACGAGACATCTCAAAGAGCTAGAACCCCTCGAACCTTGTAAGCCTGAGGAGGCGACTCATCTGGGTGCCGCCCAGACTCGGTAAGTATCGAGTTAGCCTCACCCGTGAGGGCTTAGCCATATAATTTGTCTAAGTTAGGCCTTAAACAACCACGTTGGACCCGGTTGTAGGACTAGACTCTAGGTTTGAACTTGTTTCAGCCGGGTCTAGGTCTTGATCTGCCTTGGAGTCCTCAGCCCTCTGATCCTGTTCGACTGTTGATACTCCGCCCACACTGCCTGCTGCAACAACTTTAAGACTGTCGCTAGCCTCCCTTGATCTCCCTGCACCTTCTATCCTGACAGTCGCAAGTCTGGCCGAGGGAGCTCGGTCCTTCCGGCCTCGCTTGGCCACGCTTGCTGCAGTTCTCGGCCAATGGGTAGGAAGGTCTGCATCAGGGGCCAAGAAGCTCGAGACACCCTCATTGGCAAAAAAATGAGCTAGTAAGGGGGAAGATGTGCCTTGTCCGTGCAATGCACGACATAGTCATGCACTGTGGCCAGGGTGTAGGGATGGTAGCATCCTAGCACTATTGCACCAGGCTCTATCACATCTTGCACTTCCGCGGCAGCTGGCGCGACAACATACGATCCTGTCAGGTAGGCAATCCTGGCCATGCGCGGGCAATCCTGGGCTCGCATGAACAGCACATGCCCTCTTTTGGGCTAAAAGCAACCCCTTGGCCTAGTTAGGTGGGCTTTAGTCCAGTCCACACCCCAAAAAAGGGTGTTTGCATGGCTAAGGGCTAATCCTTTTTAGTCAATGTCTATTTTAAAAAAATTAAATAATTCAAAAATACTTGAAATTCGTATGAAGGAGTTGTTAAATTAAAAAAATAAATAAATTTTGAGTTTTGGCTCCAAAACCCTTTACAAATACTCTTCAAATCTTCTCTCTTGGATATAAGCTAACCTTTGGAAAACCTATAGAGCTTTATTATTTGAAGATTTAGAGTTTTTTTTTTTTCTAGCTCCCTCTCTATTTTTCTCATTTTCTTATTCTTTTCATGTCTTCTTCTTTTCTAACCTTAGGTGCAAGCTTCTTCCTCAACCTCAAGACCTTGGAGGTTCATTTGGAAGGCTTTGGGACTATACGGGAAGAAGACTCATCTTCTCAAACATTCTCATTAGATTTACGTAGTCAATATCACACTCGTTGTTCCCGTCTTCATTTTCTCAAAGCCATACAACGTCGCTCTAAAATTTCCTCTACAGAGTCAATAACTGCTCTTGAGTACATCTAGAGCATGAGCAAAGTAAAATAAAATTTCATTTTTCTTTGTAAGATTGAAATAAGTTTTTTTCTTGCTCATTGAATGTGTGCATTGTTTATGCTTGAAATGATGTTTATGCATAATTGATTGATTTTCCTACTAATATGCAAATGAACGGTAATAACAAGGGCTTGGGTTAGAATTTCTTTATTATCATGTTGATTTTTGAGGTTGCATTTGTCCAACTTGAGAAAACCCTTACCAATGATGACATGATAAAATGTATCTTTATGACATTCTTATGTTTAACATTTCTTTTAATCACCTAATTAGGGATCTCAATTAAAGTTTTCTTATTATATTAACTTTTCATTTCATGTATGCTTGATTTTCTCCTATACTCAATGGTGGGGGAATAAATTTCTTTGTAAAAGATGAAATAATTATTGTTTTACAAGTTTCATATGGAAATATTTTGGATCTTGCTTTCAAAAGAATTTCAAAAATAAGAATCCTCTTCAATGAGGCATTCAGGACTTAGCATAAGCACTTACATGAGTCTAAGTTCCTCTTCGACTTACAAAAAAAATAATCAAAATCAGAAATGCTTCAAGTCTTCTATTGATTTTAATTTTCATATATGCATTTGGATATATACACACATATATATATATATATGTAGACATAAAAATATCTCTTTTTATCTTTCTCTCTTTGAGTTAACATCTTCTTTTATAGACTTTCATATACACTACCCGTGTGTATAGGCCTGGCATCGGGCCAGCCCTTGACGGGAATCAAACTTGGGAGCTCATCCCATACGAATCTTACATGAATATAGTAGGGTCTAAATGGGTCTTACTAAGTTAAAAGCACATGAAACCTTATACAAACCTAAAGTGCATCTTGTCAGTGGAGAATTTAGTAAAAAAAGAGGGTTGATTTTAACGCAACTTTCTCGTCAGTCATTCGGCTTGCTAGCATCGAGGCTATTCTTTCCATTGCTATTGTTTGTGCTTGACATAAAGATATTTTTTTGAATGGGAATCTTAGCATGAGACAGTCCCCATGATATCAACACTCGTCTACTCAAAATTATGTTTGTAAATTGAAGCATTCGCGTTATGGCCTTAAACATGCATCCGGGGCTTGGTTTTCACGTTTGAGCATATTGCTTCTTGACTATGGTTTTACCAAGCCACTTTCAAAAAATTGGTTCTACTATCTTCGAGGCAAACGCAATCAGCTGAAGCCGCTTGGTTTGAGGGGGAGTATTAACGGAAATAATATCTAGGAGGATCAAAATCGTTCCGTAAAAGGTGGGTCCGGAAAGGAAGCTTAACAATATTGAAGGAGAAAATAAAGCACGCCAGCTTGGGAAGCAAGATCATCCTGCGAGACAGCTTATTTGCTAGAATTTCTTTATTGCCTACCACATTTCAGATTCTTGGAATGGCATGCACTTGAAGTGTGCATGTTTGATTTTGTTATAACCTTAGGAAGTCTTACCCTTGATGTACTAATGCCCTCTTCTACAGTGAAAAAAAGAACAAAGTTGGTGACTGTTGTTAATAGTTTAGGGCCATTGATGGTGATGGAGGAAGTCCGAGAAACTCGATGGTTCTCGAGGACAAGTCATGATTTTAGCAGTATTTCAATCACCATATTTAAGCCAAGTTAAGTGACTTTTAGACTGCTGTTTCCGATGGGTTTCGTCCCTGTACTTCTATTCTTCAATCTACTGGATGAGAACGTTAGCTCTAGGAAGAAGTTGATGAATCACACGACGAGTGAGTTCTGCATTCAAGGTTAGTTGTTCGATGTTGGAAAGCTCCATTTAAGGATGTCAATGAATTGGATTTGAAATGAATATACTCTTAACCGTAATTACTTTTTCTGTATATTCACATATTCAAACTCAAATTCACATTCAGATAGGAACAAAAAAAAAAATTACAAATCGAAACTGAATCTAAAATTTAATTTTACAATCTAAATCTGATTTTTATATTCATATCGGAATCTGAATTTGAGTTTTGAAGGCTGATTTTCATAATATGTAAGCATTGGATATAAGATTTATTTAAAAAATGAAATCCGACCTGAATCCAAATCCAAATCTGAACTGATATTTATATATTTGAATCTGGTCAAATGTCGTTTCTTAAATTTGAATCTGATCCAACTTCTTAATTATATATTATTTTTTTTCCATATCCGACTTTTTTGAAACGACTTGATCAGATACTCATTCTACATGAGATACATTGACATCCCTTGCTCCTCCTCTCAATTCTTTATATCATGAAATTTGTTTTCTTTTCCTCTGCCTAATCTAGGAGGTGATGATGGATGAAAGGCGATGAAGTTTAATGCAAACTGAGATGGCTGACCTGAATGATTCCAGTGGCTAGTTCTTGAACAAGGTGATGATGGATGGAAGACGATGAAGTTTAATGCAAATTGAGACGGCTGACCTGAATGATTCCAGTGGCTGATTCCAACATTGTTGAACAAGGTCCTAAACAAGGTCCAGGGGACTCGGTGCCACCATAGGTCACAAGAGAGAGAGGGAGAGAGAGAGACGTTTAAGTGTCATGTTTGTTTGGTGCCTGGAGGCTATAAGGACGGGTGTCGAAAAGGCAGCAAACAAGGTCGTATTGACTCCATGCACACATGAAGGCATGGTCCCTACGTTTCTCCAATCGATGGATAAGCATGCAGAACAAAACGCATGGAGCAGGCCTGCACCTGGAAACGGGGGCGGCAGTGGGCTCGTCTGAATGTTTGTTGAACGGTGGATGGAACGCCAGAGTTTGACCTGAACGCGGCAAAGCTGCCAATTCAGTTGGCGGCGGTTCGAAATCGAATCCTCCCGATTCCCCGAATGGCGAACCAAGAAGTGCAGATGGAAAAAAGAAGGTGGTGTCGACGTGGCATCATCCAGAGCATAGGAGACGGGAAGCAGCAAGCCCGCCCGAACGCACATACAAATTACAGTACCGCCACAGCACGACTCCAAACGACGCAGAGCTCACACTCTCTCTCTCTCCCCCTTCACCCCCCACTCTGAGATTTTCTTGCATTCGGAGGTGGTCTCTCTCTCTCTCTCTCACACACACACAAATGGTGCTGAGTTATGATATTGTTGAATCTTGGATTTCTGATTTCCATTTAGTAGGCTTCTCTGATCACTTTCTTGGTGCCTTAGACACTGGATGTTCTTTTTCTTGAGAATCCTTGGTATATTTGTCAAAGTGGCTGCTACTCTAAATTCTTCTTTCTCTTCGGATTGCTTTTCACTAATTCAAGCGTTCTTATTTCTTTTTTCTTTTGCTTGTCAATGATAGGCGAATCGCAAGGTGTATTACGATCATGAACAAGATGAGGCCATCTTTAATCTTGGCCCCCGTTTTCTTGTTGGCTGTATTGGTCGGAAGAACCAGGGGAGTGACAGATTACTTGGATGGTAGTTTCCTTCCGATCTTGTAGTTCTTTTTTAATTTCCGGAATTTCATCCTGAAGGTTTTGCTTAAACTATGCTCTGTCTCTATCCTGAAGAGCTTACGTGTCCTTGTTTTAGCATGACGTTCTGTTGAGCACGGGTTTCCCAGTTTTCTATCTCCAGTTTTTTCTGACAAGCGTGTCATTGGAACTTCGATTTTGTTCGGTCAATATGAATTCATCTAGTCAGCAAGCACAACGGATATCAGGAATTCTTTTTTTTTTGTTGTCAGTAATTGCAATCATGTTGCACAACTTGTTTTAACTTGTTCGTCTGTATCCTTGTACGGCGTGTAGTCTTGGCACTTCAGGATCTCTATGGCGCCCTTAACTCTCCGAAACAACTCACTGGTTGGAACTCAATTGGCGGTGATCCATGTGCAGAATCATGGAAAGGAGTTTCTTGCTTTGGATCAGCAGTTGTGTCAATGTAACGTTTAGCTAGATTATCATTCTGTTTTATTACTTAAAGTTCATATTGTAGCCTATCTCTAATGTTTGGAATCGTAGACATGAAACGCAGTGTCATGGTTTTCCTTTATCAGTAGGCTAAGTGGACTTGGGATTTCTGGAACTCTTGGACACCACCTATCAGGCCTTCGTAACGTGAATTCTCTGTAAGTTGTTGCAGTTGCACAAAATATGCAGGCACATTCATATACTTTGTTGAAGTGTCGTACTATTCTCATTCTAGCTTTCACATATAGGGATGTCAGCAATAACAGCATTGGTGACACAATACCATCTGAGTTACCTACTAGCATTTCTTATCTGTAAGTGCTTTCGATCTCCTGCTGCAGTTTGTTGTTAAAATAACCTTTTACTCTATTTGTTTTTTCACTCGTCATAAATCTTCCACTGCACTACAGAGACCTTTCAGCAAATAAATTTTCTGGAAATATCCCGTTTGTTTTTTCTGCCATGATGTCACTCAATTATTTGTAAGTGTTTAATCTTTGGTATTTTTTCTTTTTAGCAGTGAATTTTGTAATATTTATTTCTGCTTCTGAATGCAGGAATCTTAGTCACAATTTGCTTACTGGCTCAATTGGCAATATCTTCACTAATTTGAAGAAACTCTCCGTTCTGTAAGATCTTATTGAACTTATTTCTTATAGGGTAGACCTCGAAATAGTGGTGTCAATGTCATTCTAGACATGCTTAAGAAATATCTATTTTACTGAACCTTGACTCTTTTCTTTGAAAGTTACTTCTTTGGAAATGTTTGAGTATTTTTGTGGAAAGCAGAGAAGTACCTTCTCCAATATCCTGAAAATTGCCTTTTTTTTTGGGGGGGGTGGGCTGGTATCTGCACATGCAAATCTTAGCTGTGCATTGGTCTAGGGCTCACTCTTCTTCTTTGACAATGACAGAGATCTTTCTTTCAACAAGCTTGCTGGAGATCTGCCCATTTCGTTCAGCTCCATGTCCAGCCTCTCTGTTTTGTGAGTAAAAAAACTTTTTGAAATAATTTCTATGCACAATAACTGACATTAATTTACAAATTTCTGGCAGAAATTTGCAAGGCAATGACTTGACTGGGTCTGTTACCTTTTTGGTTGGCCTGCCTTTATCAAATCTGTAGGTGTTAAAACTTTAATAATCATGTTTTCTATATAAAATTGGCTTCTTCACTTCTACTGACAAATTTTCTGCTTGCCAGGAACATTGAGAACAACCAATTCAGTGGCTATATTCCAAAGGAGCTTGACTTAATTCCAGATCATAGGTACAGCATTCACATATATGTTTGTCAAACAGGTGATCAATATGCACATATATGTCTGTGTGTGTGTGAGAGTATATATATATATATATATACGCACACATATCTATGTAGGTATATATATGTGTATATAACTATATATACCTTTTAGATGTAATCCCAAAAAAGGGGCTGAAGTTTCTGATTTTCTTGATATGGTCCTTAGTTTTGTTGAAAACTGCCAGATAAAGGCCTCGATTCAAGTAACGTCATATTCAAAAATGTGAAAATTATGAATTTCAACAGTCCTTTGAAGTTCAAAAGCATTTTCATCCTTTTCAGTTATGTTGATATTCCAATTAGT
The DNA here is from genome assembly GCF_008831285.2 of Nymphaea colorata. NCBI lineage: Eukaryota > Viridiplantae > Streptophyta > Magnoliopsida > Nymphaeales > Nymphaeaceae > Nymphaea > Nymphaea colorata. The sequence continues at coordinate 11,190,061 of NC_045138.2, read as the reverse complement.
CACAAATGTAAGAAGATAGGCCCTTATTTAACAGTCGTTATCAAAATTGAGGCATGTCCCAGGAAAATCAGAAATGTGGTGCAAACTTTTGCGGTTATGAACAAAAGACGAGCCCCTTAAATGGCAAATTTCTTGGTTATACATTGCCAGCTAACTTTGTTAATTTTGATATTACAATGTGAAAATACAATGAGCGCAGAACTGCAGGCAATAAATTCCAGAACAGTGATGACAGTCAAACAGGGAATTTGACAAGAGTTCCAATTACAAGGCATACGCTTCCTTCTACAGCACATAATATCAGTTACAGACAACAAAATGAGCTCACAGCCTCTAGAAACTTTCCTCCCTATGGAGGTAGCAAATATCATAACAAGCGGGCCATACCAGGAAAAGTGGCTGGTGCTGTTACTGCAACGATATTTGTGGCAACCTGCTTGATGTTGGTTGTCATATTCAGAGTTCGTCGTTGTGTAAAAACAAAGCATGAGAAAAGGCATAGAATTGATGGCTGCTGTGATACTCTTCCGATTACCTCAGATGATGGTAACAATAATACTGCTTTTTCCAGCACTTAATGAGGATCTTTAATAAGATGGTGTAAAACGTTCTGCTTTGTGGTTCTAAATTGTAAAAATATTAGAAGCATATTCTTTCCAATTTCAATTTCCCTTAATGTGGTTCTCAATTCAAATGTTATGATTATTAGCAAACTTGATCAGTCTGTGGATACGAGTTCTGTCCTTAACATGCACCTCATTTGTCTGAAAAACTACATGATTGCCAATTAGAACATATGCAGAATCTGTCGGATCATAATGACCAGCTTGGAAGGGGCAGGAGAAAACATCTTGCACGTGTTAGCTAATTTCGGTGAAACCAACCATTTTATATCATGGACTCATGAATTTGTCTTTTATGATATTGGATACTCTACTAAGCCAATTGCATGCAACTTATTTCATGCAATAATAAAAATGAATCCACAGTGAAGCATCAGATTTATAATGCATGTACCAGTTTGGAACCATTGTGGAGAGAAATTACCTTTTTCCTTGTCTTGTTTGAGAAGCATCATTGTCATCTTCAAGATTATTTACTTTTGTGGCCTGTTGTAGATTCTGAAACAGGAAAGAATTACTGACTCTTCCAAATCTTTCCTTATGTTGTTTCCAATTTACCAACTTGTTGGTTTTCTGTTTCTGTTCATTATCTCATAACTAAAATTTTGAAAATAATCTTATAAGCTCGATACAAGATTTATTACAGTAATGGCTATATATCGTCGGAGGACATTTATTTCCTCTTGCTATGTTTTTCGCTTCTTCCTAGTCTACTGTTATATTATGTTAACTTGGTCAATTTCCATTTTTGTCTCTGCATCAGAACTGAGCACAAACTATGTTAGGGCTCATCTATCTCCTAACAGTTCAAAGGTTGCACCCTTACATAGTAAATCGATTACATTAAGATTAGATGGAAGAAGAAATGTGTGGAAAGGAGCAGATACAAATGCAACATCATACTCGCTTATCGACCTTCAAAGTGCAACAGAAAACTTCAGTGCAAAAAGGCTTTTGGGGGAAGGGTCTACTGGATGTGTCTACATGGCAAAGTTTCCTAATAATCAGGTATGCAGCTTAATCCAGATTTTGTCTATAACAGTCTTTAATAATGACATAGTAAAATGGCTGCCAATTATGCGCAGCATATACTTTTCAGTAGGGAAGAATGATGGTTTCATAAAACTATAATGTTCCTTATGTCGTAGATGTCTTTTAAGCCTGGTTAACCATGTGTAGCTTTATGCTGGTTCTCATTCTTTCTGGTTATTTTGAAGATTATCTTGGGTATTCTTTCTGATCACTGTAGTTGGCTTCACAGGTTCTGGCGGTTAAGAAGTTGGAACTGCTACCATCCCTTAGAGAGAGAGAGCAATTTTTGGAAATTGTTTCCAACTTATCACAATTAAGGCACCCAAACATTGTAAACCTTGTAGGTTACTGTGCAGAGCATGGCCAACACCTTCTTGTTTATGAGTACATTAGCAGTACAACCCTCCATGATGCATTGCATTGTGTTGGTAACACTAAGAAAGTTCTGACATGGGATGCTCGACTGGATATTGCACTTGGTGTTGCGAGGGCTTTGGAGTAAGTATACTTACAAACAAAATTCTTTAGATTAAAGTTTAAGTATTTCTTACATCTACAAGCTTTTATAGGTTTTAGTGTCAGAGGCACATTGGATCATGCCTTTCCTCAGCAGTTGAGAGCACTTCATGAAAAATAAATTGATAGCCGACACCATCCTTTTTGACATTTTCTTTTCCCCATTTGTTTGTGTTCAAATACAAGTTTGACATTTTTTCTATCTTACTGGCAAAAATCTCTGTCTTCTGCATATCTATTTTCCTTGTATAGTTCTCTCGAACTGGCTTATTCTTTAATGCTGACATTCACATAAGTTTACCTTGCGAAGGTGCAGTGGTACATGGGAGCTGACTGGATGAGCTTAATTTGGGGGACCAAGGATATTTGAGCACAATAAAAACACAATATAGACATATAATGTGCATGAACAAACTTGGGCACTGTGATGTTGGTTATCATATTTGCATTAGTTCCAGGCCAACCATACATCATTATACCTATATTTTGTACCACTCTCTTTAGCCTCTCTGTACAAGATACACATCCTAGTTTATGGACTTCAGCAAGTAAGGATTGAAGAGCGACTTGGTCATACCAAAAAGGAGTAATTTGTTTATTATATATGCATGAACTATATGACGGCAGACATTGATGCTCACATGATAAGATATTCAAAACAATGCTACTTCTATAGATTTTTTTTTTTCAGTGTAGAACATAAATCAATGAGACATACATGACGTGCTTGTGAAGGATCACTTGCTCTAGCACTTAAAAATATGAAATACATGGCAGAGAATTAAAGGTCGAAGCTGAGGCTCACAGAGCATGGTGAATTTGATTGCATCTTGGCATCTGAATTAGGATTATTTCTGATTGTAGCTTGAAGTGTTTTTGGTATCTGTCATCTAATGACATAAATAGCATCATTACTGGGGTATCTTATCCGGTGCATTTGGAAAGGCCTGTTAGCTGCTTGAGCCTCATTTCGTCTCACCTTTTTGTCATCTTTGCTTATTCCCATTGGTTCTTTTAGAAAATACTACATTCACATATGTAGGATAATAAGTTTTTCACTTGATAATTTCTCTCTGAATTGCAAAGGTACTTGCACGTGTCATGTTTGCCTTCTGTTATCCATGGAAATGTGAAGGCGAGTAATGTTCTGTTGGATGATGATCTCTTTCCTCAACTATCTGACTGTGGGTTGGCACTAGTACCTAACGCTAGACGTCAGGTTTGCTTCTTCTCGGGTATCTGAATTATGTTGCCATGACTCATAAGATTCATTGACTGCAAGAAAGCTAATTTCTGCTCAAGTATGTTGCTTTTTAGTTCACTAAGTTTACCAATGTATCTTGTAATTTTCTGGTTGGGAAACAACTGTTTCTGCTTTTTCTTTTAAAAAGTTCTCAAATTGAAGCTCAGTATATTAATATTACTGTTTCTTCTGTTTCCTCTTATATGAAAAGCAAGGTTTCTCTTCTTGATGTTATGTTATTTCTCCACCTTTGTTTGTTTTTCATGTAAATGGCCATCATTCACGCTTATATGGGTACATGTATTTGGTTCTTCAGTAGATCCTCAATCAACTTATGCGAAGTGTTTTACCATAAATTGCGTGAAACAGTAGCATAGTTCTCATTAATAAGAGCACAAGGCAAAGGCATATATTTCATGAATAACTTTAAGAGTTACAATTGATGACTAGGAAGACCCTCATTTTGCTATGTCTGCCAGGATCTGTCACCGACTTCTGCAGAAAGTATCAGTTGCTCATGCAAGTTACAGCAGGAATTTGTGGGTGGTTATACAAGAAAAGTGACTAGAAAATCCCTGTTATTTTTTTTTGGTTACTAAATTTTTATGTGTGAAAGTCATGCTGCACATTTTGTAATTAAGATGCACACAATTTTGTCTATTCTGTCTCTTCTTGGAAAGCTATTTGAATTCAGATAACATTGGGAGCTTTTGTAGGTGTTTTTGTTTGTGGCCTCACAATGAAACTGTTTGTGCAACAGACCTCATCTTTGTTGTTCTACTCATCTGGCTACACAGCACCTGAATCAACGATGGTTGGAATATACAGTGAGAAAGGTGATGTTTACAGCTTGGGCGTCATAATGTTGGAACTGCTGACAAAGCGAAAGCCAAAGGACAGGTTCTAGTATATCTGAACTTGACTGCTCCCAGTGTCTTTGCAATACTCATAATTCCTCTAATCTACTTGACCTGGTTAATATTCTTATTCATAGGGTAGTTTATCAAATAATATGCACCTGCTCTCCTACATAATTAAGACGATAACCGGCTTTAATCTAATCTTGACGGATTATGGTATGTGCTTTTTCATCTGATTTTTAAATAAAAGGTGTGTCACACAAGATAAGGTTTACATATGTGTCATAAGATGCACCAAGAGATATTTTGAATAGTAAAGGGAACTTTGTGACTTTCCAACCTTCTTTGACATGACTTACATTTATTTAAGCTTAGAGAAGGTTTTCAGAATGAGTGCTTCTGAGGAAATATATTACATACTAGGACATATTCTGTCTCTGCAGACATAACTAAGGGAATCTGCTATGTTATACAATTAGTGTGGATGTCCCTAACATCTCATTATTGTAATAGAAGGATAGTTCATACAGATTTCTGGAGTTAATAGAGATGTGCTCAAAGCCGATCATGGTGATGGAAATGCTGCAAAGAAAAGCACAATTGCCAAAACTTCTCCGTATAACAACAATATAAAGACTGATATCCAAATGTCAACATGATATAGGACAGAGTGCTTAGTCCACAAAATTAAAGGCAGGGGTCTACCGTTTGATGACTCATATTAGAAACCTTTCACTACGTCTTGTTTATTAGACATCCATAGGGACCTGGAGGTATTAGAAACTCTTCACTCAAATATCTTTTGACTACTTTTGCATTTTTATTTTTGGTATTTACGAAGCATCGTTTGTCTATCCCTTGTATTTTTTCTTCAGTGAAGAATGAAAAACACATGCGAGGTTTCTAATATTTGATTCATTGTATATTATGTTGCACGAGCGCAAGGTCATTATGTTCTTTATCCACCTGTATCCCCAAAAGTTACTTCAATTTTCCAACATGCTTTATTGAAGAAGAATTTAGTTCCTTCAACATGGTCATTGTGATAAAGGACGTGGTGGAACCATCAAGATATATCCAAGTAATATCATGTGGTCCCTCATCATATGAATGGATGGAGAATGGATCAAAGCTGATTTTCTGCTTCATTTTTCACTTCAAAGCTTCAAAACCAGGACTTCTGAGGCTTGGTTAACTGGCGTGTACTTTACTTCAATTTGGGCCCTCTTAGGTCGTTCTCCTAATAACGTTGAGGTTGCTCCATGGAGGTGTATTCCTTCAAACCCCTTCTTGAGGGGTTTTAGGTCATTTGGTTCAAGACCCATTTGCAGTAGCAAGGGACAAGTTAATCCTTTTCCGTTAAACAAAAATAAGACTAGTTAGCCTTCTGATAATCTATTCTATGTTTCTTGAAGAAGCCTTTTACAACAAATTTGAACTTAAATCTTGCAGTGCTGAAACTATATACTTGGTTCTGTACACATACTTTGATATGACAAACATTCTTGTCCTTGGCCATGTATATCTTAAATTCTTCATTCCTCCTTTTCATAAATGGTCTTGGCCCGGTTGTTTTCTCAATTTCATTACAGAAATTTAATGATCAATGCTGAAAGTACTGAAAAGCCAATTTATTGGTGCCAAATCCCCTCAGATCTTTGCAAATTCCATAACAGGTACACTTCAAAGGCTCTTAGTTGCTGTACCTTCTTTCATATGGCTGACTGCCTAGAGTCTTGCTGCCAGACCCCTGACTCATTCATTGTGTAGCTTTCCTCTTGTTCTCTTTGCTGCACTGGGTCCTGCATCGCATGTTCTTGTTGCATGCTAGGAGTAGTAGAGTGACAGGGTTGGCTGCACCTTCTTTTCCCCTTGTATTATCGCTGCAGTTACCTCTAAATCTGTATTCATCCAAATCAGCATTCTTTTATCTTTCACATTAACAATTAAACTATACAGTTCAAGACTTATATACATGAGTTTTAATTTCCTTTTGTTCTTTGATAGAAGTAGAGTATTTTCCACCCTTACCTTTTTATGTCTAATACATTTGAAACTCCAGTCATGAACTTTTATTCCTTAGTTTCCTCATCATGCAAAATTATGGCTATGATCTTTTCTATTGTTTTTACAGTTTGCTGCCGAGATGTGAGCAATATCTAGTCAGATGGTTTGGTTCACGGAGACAAGATTCTAAGGCATTAATGGAAATAGTTGATCCTGCAATTTGTGGCATCTCGTCAAGTTTTCTTTTACAATTTGCAGACATCGCTGTTGCTTGTGTTCAGGTACCATAAAATTAAAAGACTGATCCCAGAATGAAGTTTCAATTTTTCAAACATATATGTGAAGAGTGACATGTAAACTTGTAGAAATGAATAAGAAAAAACATTACAGTTCCTAGTTTTCTTTCATAAACATTTTTCCATGTCCAAGTGTAAATATCTAGTTGATTTATGGTTATTGTCAATCTTATCTAGTACATCTGGTTTTTTAACCCTCTTCAATTATTGACAGTCTGAGCCAGAATCTCGACCACAGATCTCTGAAGTGGTTGCTGCGCTTCTTCATTTATTTCAAAATGCAAGCCCTAATTCAGCAGAGGCGTCTGATGATGCATCATTCTGGAGCAGTGGCACAGCATTCGAAAGTTCTCCACTTTGATTGTGGTTCTTCACCATGAGAGAACAAGTATTGGGAGTTATTTTCTTGCTTGTTCATGAAAAATTGAACTTTTATTCTTTTATCTGTGAGGAAAGGCAGTTGTTTTCAATCTCAGGATGGTCATGATTCTAACTTTTTATCAGGGTCTGCATGTGCAGATCTTGGTGAACTCTCATATGATTACATTGAAGCTAAATCAATCATGTTCATTAGCAGCGCAGTTAAGGCATATTAGTTACCTTTGCAAATGACAACGTTTTCAACTGCTAAATGCAACATATTGGACTAGGCTTTTTACCTATACACCAGAAAAATCAAACTCGTAAAGGATAGAATGTGGTTATATAAATTATTAAGAATAGGTGCGTGTTTAACATGGTGGGCAAATGTCTGTTGGCACCAGTGAGATGCCCCGGGAAAATACCCAAGGTGCAATGTGAGTTTGGAAGTCTACAAGCTGAATGAAAGTCTGATCTCGTCCTGCTCATTGAAATACGAAATGTCAACTTGATACATCTATCAAAAGCTTTCATCATGTTGTGAGGATGTTGATATTCATAAAAAATAATCAAATCCCAATGTATCAACTGTACTAAGGCAAACAGGGTGAAGTAATCTTTATACAGAACCATGGAATGGTGGAAATGGAATAACACAACTTTTTTCCGAACAGAGAAACCACTGGAATGGGAGGACTACGTGTTAGTTTGGCCTCTCATACCTATCATTGCCTCCTTACAGTGTAGGCTGCAGAACTCTTTGGTGATGGTCTCCGTCTCTTCGACTTGCCAAGAATATCGAAACAATTTTTATTGCCAACAGTTGCAAGGCAATAAATTTATTGAAAAACTTGCTGGAGCAGCTAGATCAGCTTTACGTTTCAGGTTGATGGGGCTTGAGGGATTGACATTGGTTGTGTGCTCCTTGCCGCTTGACTGAAGTGACGGTAACTCTTTCTTGATGAATGGGGAATTGGTACCTGGACATCTACGGTGTGCAGTTGGCCAGTCGATTTTCAATCCCTTCCAACTGCTCTCTCTCCCTCTCTCTCTCTCTCTCTCTATATATATATATATATATATATATATATAAAGAGAGAGAGAGGGGGGGCGTGGTGTAGACACTTTCTCTTGTTTTATTTCCTAAAATGTAGCTGACATACTTTAGAGCATCCATAAAGTGTACGCGTACCATCGTACATTTCTGTTTTAGGCAGCATTATTTAGAAAAGAGAAGTGCCAGGATTTTTAACAGAGTTTTGTCATCAGAAATGATATGCATGTTGAACAACGAAGATATGCTGATAGATAAAATTGTCAATCACTAACTCCTAAGGAGAAATGGCTGGCTTTGAAGGATATCTCAAGACGCTTTTGAGGAAGAGAACCCCTTGATAGTACATTGACAAACCTCGGTCCAGCAATGCTGCAACCTCTGTTCGAGCAACTAACTAAAGTTACACAGCATCATCATAAATGAACCTGCCACAAACTTAGCTTCTCATATAATAACTTGGTCTGCTTTGGAGGACAAGGTTAGATTACCCTATTCCTCATATTCCAATCATCCGAATGACTGTAGGGAAGGTAGCAGGTAGCCACGAATTTTGCTTCAATCCCCTCCTAATGCTTTGAACGGTACTCTTTTTTGAGAAGGTCCACAACCACAACCATCGATCTCCATGCAAGCACTCCCATATCTTTTTCTAGGAGGCCTTATTCTTTCCGATGAACTCTTCTCGCTTGGGTACTATCACGGGGAGTGGAGTGAGACTTCCTCGTCCCCAAGAAGGTTGGCGTTGTGGCTTGGGGTAAGGGCTGGTATGTAGTCACTGTCCATTTCAACACCAAAAGTATATTGTCAAAAGGTCCTTTAGTAACAGTAAAAATATGTTACTTTTCCACAAATCTATTCCAAAAATTAAGTTATGATCATAAAATATTTAGAAAAATGTTTTATGAATATGCTCTAATTTTTAGGATAGATTCATGGAACAATAACACAATGTTGTTCCTATTGTGAAACAGCCGCTAAAAAAAAAGGACGGGTTGGGTGGAAACTTTGACTTTCTACCGTGGAAGGAGACTCCATTTTCCAATTTTTTCTCATCGACCAAAAGCTGAAGATGCCAATTCCCCACTTGCATATGATGGCAGGGACCATCACGTCCCGGTCCCCATGATGCACCTTCATATTAAATACGTCCTGCAACGTGCAAGCACAGCCCACTCTGCATCAGCTTAATTGAAACACAATAGCTTAATCCACATTTAAACAACAAAAAGAATAATTACACATCTGCGCTCAAGCATTTTGCCAAGTTTGGTGGCTGTGGGTACCGCCATTCCTAAAGGTAATGAAACAAGAAGTTAAAAATACAAAGAGGTCGCGGCCTGCCCTTCTGTGAAACGGGCGTAATGGAGTGGAGTACAGCAGGGTTTGCAGAAATTAGGAAGCTAAGCTGCAACCCGTCTGATCGCCACCTTAGACGCCCTCAAATCTCACACCCCAAAAAGACCGATCAATCTTCCCCCTTCGCCTATCTTCAAAAATAAAGGAAAAAGTGAAATTAAGCTTCAGCTGCAAAAATGATGTTCTCAAGGTCTGAACTGGTTTTTGGAAAGGATCTGGCCCATTGGATGACTGCTACATGGCAATATTATCATCGATTAGCCTCATATCGACTGATCCTCAGACATGGCTGAAGATGCCCACCTTCGCAAAAATTATGTCCGGCGAGGTAGGCATTGTCAATTCTAAAGACTTCGGTTGAGCGGGGTTTTCCAACGTCCATCAGAAAGTTGAAGCCTCTGTCCAACTCCTCGTCTCAAATACAAGGCTTATTTTTTTCGATGTGTCAGGATGTCGCTCTCACTTAGGCTTCATATTGTGTGCTGGTGACTCTTGGTGACTTTCCTTTTGCAGTTGACAGTTTGGGAATTCAAAACAAAAACTAGTTGCATTTTAGCTTTGCACTAACTCCACGGGGGATGGCTCCAAACTTGAGCAGCCATTTGATGAAGGTGAAAGTTTGAGCAGCACCTGCTTGTAGTTTTTTCATTAAATAACATTAGCTTGTACGGCCTAACTGCATTTAACAATAAATTCACGAGTCTTTATAAACCATGTCACCACATGTAATGCTAATTGTCAAATCTATAAAACACATGCCCACATAATATAAATCAAACATGGGCAAAAAGCTTACCTTTCAGGTCTAACCAACAGCAGAAAGACAACTCTATAACCCAACAGAGACAGCCCTATCCAACAATGAAGAAGACGCAACTATCCACAATCTTCACTGCAATGCACACATTCCCCACCATTAGAATGAAAGAGACGATGTATATATCTCCCAAATGTGTGCATTCAATTCATGCGTTAAGTTTCCTTTCCTTTGTGCCTCTATGAATTCTTTTTTGGTTTCAATTTTCTCATCATGACTCATGAGACAACAAAAAATCCTGCGTTAGGACATTCAATATCGAGTCTAGATCCTATGCTACCCATAATGGGCGGATCCTTAGACTTTAGAGATCGAACATATATGAAACTAAAACTTCCATTGTGCTCCATATTTACAATGATATTAAAAGTTTCTTACAAAGTGGGACAACTTGTCGACAATAAATTTGAACAACAATGAATTGACACATTATCATTCTTCACTACTAATGCCTTTTGCACCAAAATTGACTATTTTTTTTATATGTTTCAATGACTCTAGACACTATAATAAAATATCAACACTAATATATATATCTTTAAAACATAGTTAGAAGTCACTAAGATCAATACTTAAATGAGGAAATAACTTTATATATTTTTAGGGACTCGCACAGTAAAGAAACAGGGATGATTTTTCTTGGTAAGTCAACTTAGAATTTAATGCAACATACATGGGTATAACTTCAGGAATATGAAAAAACTTTCTTTCTCATTTCTGCAAAGCATACAACCATTAAGTTATATTTTTCTTGTACAAGTCATCAAGTGGCTAGTCCCTCATCCTCATGTTCATTATCATTTTCTTCATTAATTATTTCAATTCCTTCTAATGGAATGTCATCACCAACATTCCATGGCTCTCCTTCTTCAAAAGCTCTGCTGCTCCTTCAATATTTAGAAAATCATAATCATCCTCTTCAAGGATAGCAGATGATTCTTTTCAACTCAAGAATACAATACATCAAAATTGTCTATCCTCATGAGATCAAACCGAGTGTGATACTTCTTTACAAATGCTGCTTCTAATTGCTTAAAGTTCAACAAGAAAAAAAAATTAACAAATTGTTAAAATACATATTCTAATTTGCAATTTTGTATAACAAACATATTTAACTTACATTTGTCTTAACTTCATATTGTATCCGATGAAGACAAAGTCAATCAACCTTTTATCTTCCAATCTATTTCGCTTCTTACTATGGACATGCTGAAATCCACTTCAGGAAAGTAAATACTAAATACATGAAGTATGAGAAACCACAAATAATAACAAACAAAAAGTAGATAAGATAACATCTGTTTTTTCTACTACCTAGACACAAGGTTGTCTTGCATCAAATTGTTGTACATCTCCCGATGTTACCATAACAAGTATCATATTTACTGATCAATATGTGGACAACATTTTGTTTTTTCACTAAACAATATCTTAATACAGTACAACATACCATGCTCAACCTCTTTATCATTCAATAAAAGAAGGAAGAATTCTACTAGCAGGATTTACATAGTAGGCTGCTATATGAAGTAGACAATGAAGTTGTCCATACTACTTTTCATTTACAATTTTCTATATAGGCATGTACCACTTTTTTTTTTTGTTTCTTTCAAATTATTTCTAATGACCTCCATTGCTTTGTCTATAGCCTCACATCAATATCCAATAGGAGGTCTAACTTCACGAGGGACTTTCACTAAAAGTATACAAATCTTTAATAAGTTCACATATGATTAGTATCCACAACTATTGTTGCCTTTCTTTTATATGTAGTGGACATGAAGCCCAATCGTCACTTGAAAATATTTGCTAAGAGGATTTCTCTACTTGACTATACCATGCACAGTCAAAACATTTGTGGCAAATTATGTTTATATAGGTTGAATCGATTCAACCCCATTTGTGAATTTTTTTTATCAAGTTCAAAACTGATGCATGAATATAGATAAACTTCATTATTTCTCAACATCTTTGAACTATCTTGAAGCATTAGATTTACATAGTGAACAACACATAGACTGTAATAAAATGTCATATATTGTGCTGCAACATTTCACTTGTAGTTTTATAATTTGTCGTATTATATGTAATAAATTGCATGACATTTTTTTTCTCAACTTCTTATACAATTTTATCAAAAATATCTTAGAAAACAACAAGAACCTTAGAAATATCAAACAAATCAGTGGATTTTAACAACATTATACCGAAGGGGCAAAGTTTTGTTCTTTATGTATAGCATGTTTGTCATCACACTACATCATGTGTCATTCCAGCTTATTTTAATATGTCTCGACATCTTTAACTGCATTATTAAGAGTGTTGCTTCACAATTTATGATAAGTGGATATTTTATACCTGTGACCTATAAAAGTGATCACATTGATATAGGCTGAAAATGAACAGAGTTGGCTACATTAAAAGGAATGCATACATCATAGAACCACCTCCCTATAGTATCTTTTTTGCATTGACAATGTCCCTTGAACACATGATTATACAAATCTTAGGCTGAACACTTGCAGCAATATAAACTGGAAAAAAAATTTGATCGAACCAATTCCAATATTTGACCTCCCAATTGGTACTTTACCACCAGTTCTACTAGTACAACCAAGACTCCTGCCCACATCTTGGTAAAGTTGTACTTATACCTAGACCTAGACATGCACCTCTTTCCTTTCTAGCTGAAGTTGAAAAACAGCCTCTATATATTATATTTCCCTTTACTTGTTCGACCAACATCCTCTTTTTCGAGCTCAACATCTTCACCTTTGCTTCCTTCCTCTTCATAAAGCTCCTCAGATCCTGTTTCAGCCTCATTCATTGTTTTTCTCAATCTTATTTGCTTTCACGACATTAATAAGTTTCATATGTTGATCTTTCACATAGGGTGGCAATGAGTTCTACGGGGAAATAGTGCACTGAGCCACATCTTAGTGTGTACCAGTTAAATGGTGTTTAAATGAGAAATTCATCTTGATATCATTTGCTTACAAAAATTATACTTCATTTTTAACAAATCTTTGGGATCTAGTGGTGGGTATCGGCCCGGCCCGGTAAGGGCCGGCCCGGGTCTCGTTCCGGGCCCAACCCGGCCCATTTAAATTTAAAAAATATTTTTTAATTATAAAATAACATTTTTTAATATAAAATATATTTATTAAGAATAAAAAAATATTATTAAAACAAAAAAATTAAAATATATATATATTTTTAACTTACCGGGCCGACCCGGGCCTGGCTGTCGGGCCCATGCCCGGCACGGGCCGAGAATTTCCTGCCCCAAACCCGGCCCGACGCCCAGCCTTATTGGGATCCACCCTTATACACCATTGCCAAACAAGATCTGTTAATATCTTCACAAAACAAGTAAAACCTACAATTAATTGTAAGAAATAAGAGAAATCAATGATTTATCCATCTTTCTCCAAGCCTCACACCATTCACACCATGAGAAAACTTTTCCCACCGCGAGTTCTCCAACAAATCGCTGGTTTCTCTCTCTCTCTCTCTCTCTTTTGGTTGAAAACTGGCAAAACCTCTCCCTTCTACGGCTTATAGAATGTTTAGAAAGAGGGAGGAAGGAAGAGTAACATTTAAAAATACACACGCAAAAAGAGGCCTCTGGTTCCTTTTGCATTTTTGTCTTGTATCGTACGAAAAAAATGAAGGAGTATCACTTGCATACGAGCAATATACTTATGATACATGAGCATATCATTTATCATAAGCGTACCATATAGGTTTTCTAAACCTGTACGATACGTACATATCCTACGATGTGGATAACATTTAGAATGCATGGGTAGAGAATTGCAAGCCCATTGTGGGCCTTCCAAACTTTTGAAGTCCAATAAAATTGGTCAACCAAATTTTGCATACAGGTACCAGCGATCCTGAGTCGGTGTCATCATTGATCTGTTGGAACAACTATAACGCGAGACCTGCCAAAGCTGGTTAAATATGGATTAGGGATGATTAACTACAATCGCTCTGCACAAGATCACAGGGTGGCTTCTGTTGTTTACTGGTTAACAAGATGGAGATGTTCAAAGTCAGAACTCCAAGAATATAGTTTAATTTAAACTTGGTAATGTCAACCATACGCAACTTAATAAATTGCAGTGCCAGATAAATTTCCTCAACAGGCAATATGGCTCCAAGAGCTGGAATTATTGTGATCCAAGCATCCCCACTTTCTTCGGTGAATTTAGAAGATTGGTAAACTATATACACAGAGTGCTTCTAGAGGCTTAAAACATGCTCTTCAGGATTCTGACAGCAACCATCAAGCAGTAGAAATTTCAGAAAAGAGTTTCTGAAGTCCACGTTTTCACCAGTAATCCCTGCAGGAACAAGCACCATCTTTGAAATGATGGAAACGGATGGCATCCCTTACCACAATTGTCCTACTTTCACTTTTTGCAACAAGTTTAACAAAATTATGACAATCCCCACATATTCTTAGGTTCTTCATGATCCTAATAGGTTTTTCCTTAGTAATACTGATCAGGCCAAAGGCCACTGCCAGTTTCTCACTATGATAACGCAGTGAATCTTCTTTCTGTTCATTTTCAATATCATGCAATACGAAATTTGTATCAGGAAGGTAGCCAAAGCTGCTTATTCTCTGGATCAGTCTATCAATTTCATTGCTGATCGCCTCCATCTGGGGATGTGATTTATCGCCTAAAGTAAATGCATGCAGCTTTCTGTCAACTTCAATCCAACTGCAACCAGGCTCTTTTCTTACTCCTCTGTCTCTCATGGACTTCCTAACTCGAGAAACATCATTCCAGTTGGAGGAAGCAGCATAAATATTTGACAATAGTATGTAAGTTCCCTCGTCATCAGGTTCCAGTTCAAGAACTTGATTTGCAACATAAGCTGCAAGCTTGACGTTTCCATGAACCCTGCATGCTCCAAGGAGTGCCCTCCAGATAACAGCATCAGTTTTACCTGGCGTTTCATGAATGAAATTGATTGCTTCATCAAGCTTCCCTGCACGTCCAAGAAGATCAACCATGCAACAGTGATGCTCCATTTGAGGTTCTATCCCATAAAGCCTTTTCATTGATCTAAAGAAATGCCATCCTTCATCAACCAGACCAGCATGACTGCAGGCAAACAGAACCCCAACAAGGGTAATACCATTTGGATTTGTCCCCGACTTCAACATCAACTCAAAAAGATGCAGACCTTCCTTGCTAAAACCATTTTGAGCCATGCCAACTATCATCGTGCTCCAAGAAATGACGTCCTTGACAACCATCCTTGTAAATGCAGTTTTTGCCTCTCCAAGATTTCCACACTTGCAGTACATATCCAGAAGAGCATTTTCCACAATCAAATCTCTTTCAGACTTGATAACATGAGCATGCACTTGCGTGCCCACCTCTAAAAGCACTAAGCTAGTACAAGCTCTAAAAGCACTGGCGAGAGTTGCCTGATTCGGTATGAATCCAACACGTTTCATCTGCTTAAAAAGGTCGACAGCTTGATCGCCATCACCATTCTGAGCCACAGCACCAATGACAGAATTCCACACAACCAAATCGCCAGTAACCATTTCGTTAAAAACGTCATATGCATCACTCAAGCTACCACACTTAGCGTACGTGTCGATCAAAGAACTTCTAACAAAGACATCCGATTCCAACCCACTCTGTATGATACGACCTTGCAAGTGCTGCAGGGTTCTCAAGTCGTGACAAGCTCGAAGAACAGAAGAAAACGTGAACATGTTTGGTCTTGTTCCGTCTCTATACATCCGAACCAAAAGCTCCAATGCTTCATCATCGGAACCATGATCGACGCAGGAGGTAATCATTGTTGTCCAGGAGACGACATTTCTCTGGGGTATTCCCTCGAACAGTTTACGTGCATCAGCCAAACAATTGAATCTAACGTACATATTGAGTAGATTGTTGAGCAGAAACGTATTAGGGCGATACCCATTTGAGGAAATATGTTGGTGAACGAGTTTACCTTGAGAGAGTGCTCCTCTGTCCACACAGCACCTGATGAGCTCAGCGTAAGTGAGATAGTGAGCGAAAACACCATGCTCCTCGAGCAAATGCATCCTGGTGATGGCCTTTTCAAGATTTCTTCCATAGCAGAACCTGCTGAAATCGTCAATCAAATTCGAACAGCTTCTTTGGACGTTCGGCACAGCTTTGGCGAAAGAATTCATACGTGGAAATGGTTGGACAACATCGCCCACCCGTCGTTCATGCCAACGAAACGCTCCGTCGTCGTCAACTGGCCGAGACTGGTGCAAATGGATCCAATTTGGACCGGGTTCATATAATAAGGGGATTCCTCTTTTATTGATCCAACGAGTCCGACATGAGCGTGAGGCATACGCCGATGCAGTGAATCATGCTCAGTCTCGAGTCAGACATTTACTCGACAAGTTTCGAATCCTGCCGGACACATGTTGCCAAGGATTCATATGCCGAGCCATTACCATTCTACTTCATAGTTTTGATTCAGCTAGATCTGGTTGAAGTTCTAATGATTGCTATATGTATGCCCATACACAATTGATGCTAGAAGCCAAGATATTGGTTCTCTCGTTTGTAAAGATGTGCACATCTATTTTTTTCCTATTTCCTCTGTGTGTTAGATTAATTAACTTTGTCATATATGTTTATAGATAATATCTACTTCATGATTTTGGTCCTACTGCTTCCGCTTTGCTGCGCCTTGTTTCACAGGCTTGGACATATATTAGGACATGTCCTGAGTTGCTGCAGATGGCCCTTTGTGTAATTCCTGTGTCTTCTCTTCCTTCCTTCACGCATTTAGAAACACCAACAACAGTGAAATTGGCTGGTTCTTTCAAATAGGACATTTTTCTCAAAGCATTTTTCGGTTTTGCTATTTTTTCAAAATATTACTATGAAATCTATTTTGTGTAGCCTGAATCAGCTCGCCTTTGTATTTATATTTTCTCGAAACTTCACACATAAGCATGACTATAGATTTACTTCATGATTTTTGGCACTGTTCTATAGTTGACTTTGTTCCATCCAGCTTACTAAGATAATTTAGCTTAAGATTGACGCATAGCCACAACAATCGTTCTCGGATTTTTACCGATGAGATTTTTCTCGGATACTTTTTGGCAAGGAAAATCTCAGAGTTTTTTAAAAACATAGAAAATGTTAAGTAAATGTACAATAAATGAGAAACTAATAAGAATATATTAAAAAAATCTAGTTAAAAATATAAAAATGTAAAGTAATAAGCATTATATTGCATTTATGAGTAATTTTAAATACCTAAAATAAGAGGAGATCAAACAATGAAAAAAATAAAAATAGAAAATGAAATAAAAATAAATCAAAAAAATGGCAATAACTTGATTTCAAATGTTTTTTAAGTATCTTTCATTTTTTGTTAATTTTGCACTACTTTTGAAAATATTACGATATTGTAGCTATGGATTGATGTAATGACTTGACTAGCACATGTAGTCCTGAAAAATGACCAGTACTCTGAAGCCGTCGTTCTACTGACAAGTTTACAATTTGTTGAATTGTTTGTGATCAACCAATATTTTTAGTATCCATTTTTTCTTACATCATAAAAGGACAAAATAAAAAATTAATGATCTTTAGATAGGTATTATAGGTACGGTTGCTAATACGGGTATGGGTGTCGACTATTTTCAATAAACTATGAAAGGCATTGAAATTCTTTAGCTTAAACGTTCATGGGGCAACATTTTCATGCATCCATTTAGATGATGCTTCAAACGAGAAATTTTTGTTAAAATCAGTCTACTAAAGTTACAAGTTATTCTTGGAGGATCGTCAACTTTACAAAAGCATGTACCATTTCCGTGTGGGACTGTTTGAAAGTATATCTTCCAAACGGCTTAAGTCTACGGTTAAACCAAAAGATTATATAATCCTTTCACAATGAAAACCACTTTCCGCAGGACAAGTGGAAACACACTTTCTCCAATTCGAGGTCAATCTCCCAAGCACAAATATAACCCCAATTTGTTGCTTTCTCAAGGGCACAACATCTTTCTGTTGCCGTCTCACAAGCCTCCTAACAGTGTCTAAGGCTCTTTAAGGGGAGCTTTTAGATAGAAACTCAAGAATGGAGGTGTTGTACCATTTCTAATCTCTGCCAAGGCTTATCATATGATATGGCTGTTAGACATGCATATGACAACACTCTTGTGACAAGTTTTTGAAGTGCGTTTCAAATTATAAATCTATACCGGTGCAATTTCTATGGAAGTGTCTTCAATCTTGATGCATGAAGCCCATCCGGTTGTCTATGAATGAAACACCACGATGGATGTAGAGTGCCTCTATGTTCTCGGAATTCTCGACTAACTGGCCAAATAGACATTCACTGAGTCGTAAACTCAACCAAGGAAGGGCCTGTAAGAAATGAAAATGAAGAAATAATTAAAGGGACATGAATTTTTAAAGTGGTTCAGCCAATGGCCTACGTCCACTGCTCTATCATTTCTTACTTGCCTTCCTTTGATGGAGAGACTCATTTATATAGAGGAGTTACATAAGGGGTCTCTAGTTCCCAAGAGACATGACTTTTCATCTTTCAACATACATGACTTTTCATCCCTCAAGAGACATGACTTTTCATCTCTCAAGAGACATGTCTTTTCATCTCTTAAGAGACATGACTTTTCATCCCCCAACAAACATGACTTTTCATCTCTTAAGAGATATGACTTTTCATCTCCCAAGTAATTCACATTGAAAGCCTTCACGGTGTTTCTGTTAACATGGCCAACTCTCAAAAGAAAAAAAGGGGGTGATTTTCTATGATTATTTGCTTTTTTTTTTTTTTTAAAAAAAACAGAATGTATAGTAACATGTACATTAACATGTACAGTGCTTGAATTATTAACATACATATTAGATGTATAAGTATGCATACACATATGCGGACATGTAAATCATAATTTAACACCAACCTAAAGCTTTTGGTGCCACAATTAAAAGTTTGTCAAAGGAGAGAGATAATTAGGCAATGCAAGATCCTTGTGAAGAAGGCCATCAACTGATATTCAAATTAAAATATAATAGATCATAAAAGATCAAGGAACGTCTAGAATAATCATCAAGAAAAATTGCATAATAACCCCCTTTTGTCCGCATTGGAAACAACATGATTAGGTTATACATAGTGCACAACTCAAAAAAACCTCTTGTCAAGAACACCTCTTCTCCAAGAAAAACTTGGATTTCTTTTTTCCTAATATCAAATCATTACGTTCAATTTGATCTTTTCATTACAAAATCCATTTCAAATGGTTTATATGGAACTTTAGTAGGACTCTTCATTTGTTTTGCACCAAAGTTAAACGTCATTATCTATGTCACATGGATAAGCCTGGAAAAGCACCAAACTCATGTCAGAGTAGCTGGACACAGGTGCAGGTGTCAAGACTTACCTTGGACATGTTAGCCTCATATTTCTATATCTTAGTATATTTTTTTAGTAATTTATATTTTATGAGTATAAATAATGAATATATGTGTTCATTGCTTAAAAAATTATTGCTGCTATATATGCATATGCCTACACAAACGGATTTGATACATACATAAATGGCTGTCTCTCTGCATCTAAGTTTTTTGAAAATTCTTTACATTGGTGTTTGTACCCATTTATGTCACATGGGTGCTTCTAAGGAGTTGCTGCACACACGAATTAGGTGCTGGTGCAGCTCGAACATGGTACGTCCATTGCAGTTGGGCATGAACTGTCCATTTTAGTTGCACAGCTGACTACGCTAGCCCTATTATAGATGTGACTAAAATGTAAATATGGAGAAATTAGGCTTTTAGACAGTTAATTAACTATATATATATATATATGTGTATTGTGTATTTGTATATATATACACATATGCACCCACACCCTACATTCATGTGACATAGGTCATTAGTTTGGGCTACATTACAAAATTCATACTTAGGAACATCTAATTAAAGATCTCCTCTTTTAAGACCTTCCCAAATCAAATAAAAGACTCACACTGTTTTTTTTTTTTTTTTTTTTTTTAAATTGCTATACTTTTACCCGCATCCGCATCTGCATCCACACTAGCACCCGCACCCCACATCCATGTGATATAGTTGCCCATGTAGCATAGGTCATTCGTTTGGGCTAAATTACAAAAAGCATGCTTAGGAATGTCTAACTAAAGATCTCCTCTATTATAAAGACCTTCCCAAATCAAATAAAATGACCACTTATCTTGCATAAAACAACTCTAGAGGAGAATGAGGGATTATGTTTGTGATTGATAATTTGAGCAATAGACAGAAGATTTTGGTTTGCTTAGAACACATCTAATGTTTTGGATTTATAAGAATTTTGTTTCAACGTACCTTTTCCAACTTTCAGTATTTTGGTTTTAGAAGAAGCTTCATCGTCTGGGTAGACATAGGATTGGGATGAATTGGTGAAATACTTGACTATATGTACTATAGGCCTTGACATTAGACATGAGTCAAGAAGCAACAATAACATTTATCACTCTTGATCTGAATTGAAGAAACCATTCTCCTCCTTATTGAGATCAACTCCAAGTCACATGGGTACTCCATATCGGGTGATGCACCCATGTTGGTATGTCATTTTTTAGCATACTGGATACTTCATGGTTCTGGTCATGATCAGATCCAGATCTGGCGTTAGGTTGTGTCACATAGGTGTGGGATGCCTGTGCTGGTGCTAGTGAGGATGCCGGTACCGGTGACAGTGTGGCACATATCAGAAAATTTGGGTATAATATATATATATATATATATATATATATATATATATACACTAAATTAAGTTATTTTCAAAGGTTATTTTGCTTGTTGGGTCCATTTTAAATTTTTAAATTGAATGTTAATATTGGGTGCATTTTAAGGGCACATGAAAATAGAATGTAATTTATTATTAAAATTTTAATTTGAATAAAATAAAGCTCTTTTAAAATGTAGGCAATCTGGCCGACAGTGCATTTTAAGGACAGTTAATTTTTAAAATTTTAAGTTGAATAAAGTATATTCTTTTTAAATGCAAGCAGTCTAGTTGAAGGACAGAAACTTGGTCCTTATGCTGAGCCTTTTGCACAGTAGTTTTTTTGTTGTCTTCCTTTTTAAAGAAAAAAAGAAAGTTAAAAGTTTGAAGAAGAAAGAGAGATAGAGGAAATAAAATAAAATTTTTTCTTTTAAATATACCTAGTCTAGTCGACTTTTTAAAAGTTTTTAAAGAACAGTACACTGGTTGTCCTTTAATTGTCTTCTTTTTTAAAAAGGAAGACCACCTTTGATTGTCTTCTTTTTTAAAAAGAGAATGAGAAAACTCAAAGTTTGAGAGAGAGAGAGAGAGAGAGAGAGAGAGAGAAAGAAGGGAAAAGGAAAAAGGGGTGAGGAAAAAGGGAAAAAAAAAGAGAGAAAATAGAAAAAAAAAAAAATCAGGTGCACAACGAAGACGCAGCCGGCACTCGTATCATGTCGACATGGGTACTGGGTGCATTTTAAAGCATCCATGTAACATAGGTTTTAACATTAGACATGAGTCATGAAATGAGATGAGATAACATTGTCACTCTTCGTTTGAGTCCAGGAGCCTATTCTCTTATTAAGTTCAGCCCCAAGTCACATGGCTACTCCATGTTGGTTCACTTCACACACCCATGTTTGTATAGCAATTCTAGGATGCAAATACTTGTAGCATACCAGGTACTTCTTCATTCTAGTCTATGTCAGATCCAGATTCTGCTCATTCTTTATAAGGCATTTATGACTCTTTCTTTTATTGTAGATAGTGGACGTCATTTTATTTTTAATTAGAATGGATAAATGAACTTATAGAACCTGAACTTTTGCCGATCATGATTCTGAATAGTTTGAACACTTTCTATCAATAAGAGAGGTTCTACCACCATCACATTCTGACGTAAGCCTTACCGCAAACTTGTAGAATTAATTTTTTTGAACTTCCAATTTCTCTAAGGTTAGTAGTAAGTTAAATAATATTCCCCTATGGCTCAATAGTGCAAGGACATCCCGAAGTTGAGCAAGTGCTTCAAGATACTTCTATATGATGTTGTCACCATGTTATATTTTCATGATTTGATATGAGGTTACAATTATGAGCAGTACCTTTTGAGATTAGCACTTTCCTGACAACTTCATGTAAGAGTATGGTGCATCGTTTTGGTGGCTGGCGGCTAGGATTTTGAGAATCAACATGGGAGCTATCACATGAATTCAAAAATTTATTTGAAAATTAATAAAATGACCATAAAAAATTTTGCCATAGATATTCTCAGTGACATGGCTTATCTTATGGAAAACATAGCGTATAATTGAAACTATTTGGCTTTTCTCATCTTAGGAAGTATTTCAAAGAAATTTTGGGGCGAAACTGCCCCCTTAGATTGATTTATCCTGCTAATAAAATGCCACATTACAAAAGGCTTAGAATTTTTTTAGTGTGTGCGCTTCATTAATTTTAACTTATAAAAGAGGAAAGTATCCTCAAGAGCTATTCCTTATGCCCTTACTGGATATTCAAATATTTAAAAAGGAATAGATGTTATGATGCAAAAGTTGACAAATTATTTATTTCAAATAACCTAAATTTTGGGGGAAAAGATAGTATATTTTGATTTGAAACTCAAAATGAAAATATTGAATATTATTTCTTGTTTGAATTGCTTCTTAGCGATGAAGACAATAGCCACAATGATGTATTCATTGTTAGATTTGGTCAATGCAGAAAATTTTAGGTTAAATATTAGGAAAGGAAGATCCGTTGGTAGCAATTTACACTAGAATGAATAGAATGTAATCCTTAATTATTCAAGTGAAGATTCAAGTACCGTCTATTGCTTCAATGCCAACAAGCAAATTCCCCTAGATGGGAGAGAATGATAGGAACTCCAATAAGTTTGTTTTTTCATACATTCTTATTTATAACCATTTGTTTATAGATGCATCTATAAGGTGAAAGCTAATTTAGTAGCCAAGGACCATACTCAAGAATTCCATTCCACTTTTGGTAAACACTTTGAATGATTTGTGTTACCTTCAATATTAATAACCATTTAATGAGATCACAGGCACTCTCTTAAGCGGAAATAGCTATTTGGAGGTTTGACCTTGAAAATACGTGACATCCAATACCTTTCATTTGTGCTAAGAAAGGTTATATGTATAAGGACTAGGTTTCATCCGTCTCAATCGCAGTAAACTTCTATAACAACCCGAACTACATCGAGTTCAGGTCCCTAGTATGATAGATTTCATCCCGTCCCCTAACAATTTCAACAAAAAAAAAAACTAAAAAGTATGATAGCCAACCATTTTAAGTTTTTCAAGATCTCTCACATTCTTATATATGAGATTAAACTTTTGAGGTGTTATAATTCATTCCTAGCACACACATCTACACGTGTAGGATTGTTTGAGTGTCAAACTATATTCTGATACCACTATAACAACCCGTCCGACATCAGGCTCAGGTCTTCAATCTGGATCCCAACTCCATTCCTAATGGTTTTAGTTTTACCTCGAAAAAAAGTTAAGAACCAAGACAACCAACCATTTTAACTTCTTTTATAAGTATCCGAAGATCCTTTATAATTTTAGATACGAGACTAAACTTTTGAAGTGTTATAATAAAGTGACTAGGTGTTACTTTATCTAAGAAATAAAATGTTTTTCAAATAAATTTTAAAGAAACCGAATATCCATGTCAATGAGAAATTTTATATAGATGTTACATTCAGGATGAATGTTCCCTATGGTGCTTTAGTTGAGAAAAGCTTTATCCGGTGCCAAACAAACAAGCACGCAAAGTTCTGTTATATAAATTTAATAAGGTATATATATATATATATATATATATATATATATATATATACGTGTATACGTGAATTGTGATACTATTTTTGTATGTAGATAACATGTGGTAAAGCTGGAATTCAGAAAGTCAAACTACTCTCCGGAAGGCAATAAAATGTGATATTTCCTTGGCATTATTATTTGCAATGAAATTATTTATTGTTGAAGAGGATATCGCTTTTACATGAACGCCGCTTGGAAGCAATGGCTGCTGCCGCGTTTCCTGCTCCTCCCTCCAGCACCAATCAGCGTCACCATCGCCGCCAAGTTCCTCTGGTGTCTCCTGTGCAAGTCAATGCTGATTCCCTCAACCGCAGACAGGTCGTATGGACGGAGAAGATAAGGGAATTTACTCGGTCCGGGCAATATAACGACGCATTGAGTACTTACATCAACATGCTATGCACTGGAGTTTCGGTTGACAACTTCGTCTTCCCGGCTGTTATTAAAGCAGCAACTGCCCTCGGAGACCTGTCGGTTGGGAGACAGACGCATGGCCTCGCCGTGAAGACTGGTTATTACTGTTCTACAGCGGTATGCAATACGATCATTACCTTATATGGGAGGTGTGGACGGACGGTTGATGCACTTCAGTTGTTCGACGCAATGCCTCAGAGAGACCATGTGTCGTGGAATTCTGTTATCGCTGCGTTGTGCGAGGCAGAGGATTATGAGATGGCATTGTGGTTGTTTAGAGAGATGCAGAGGGAGCCACATGTAGAACCAACTTCGTTTACGTTGGTTAGCGGGGCGCTTGCTTGTGGGCGTCTCCATGAACTGTTGTTGGGTAGGGAGTTGCATGGCTTTGCTATGAAATGTGGCTTGTTGGATGCCCAGACATTCACTAGTAATGCTTTGATTTCTATGTATGCTAGCCTTGGAAAGATTAGGGAAGCAAGGGCGGTATTCAATTTGGCCCATGCTGGTAAGAACATAGATCTTGTCTCATGGAACACCATGATTGCTGCTTATACTCACAATGATTTGTCCGTAGAAGCACTGCACTTCTTTTATCTCCTGTTGACAGAGGAGCATGTTCCAGAACTGGATGGCGTTACTATTGCAAGCATACTCCCCGCTTGTGCTCAAACTCGTTGCTTGAGATTAGGCAGAGAGATCCATGCATTTGCTTTGAGGAATAAAGGTATCTTTCTTAATGACTATGTGGCTAGTGCTCTTGTTGATATGTACTGCAACTGTGGCAGAGTCGGGGCAGGTGTGAGAGTTTTTGAGATGGTCCCTAGTAATAAGAAGATTGGGCTGTGGAATGCCATGATCACAGGTTATGCGCAGAATGAGTTCGACAGTGATGCACTTGAGCTATTTGTTGCTATGCTGTCCAATGGAATTACACCAAACCCGACTACGATGGCTAGTGTTTTACCGGCATGTTCCCGTTCCCATGGGTTTAATGGAGGTAGAGATGTACACAGTATGGTCCTGAAGTTGGGGTTTGTGTTGGATAGGTTTGTTCAGAATGCTCTT
This sequence comes from Nymphaea colorata, assembly GCF_008831285.2. Taxonomy (NCBI): domain Eukaryota; kingdom Viridiplantae; phylum Streptophyta; class Magnoliopsida; order Nymphaeales; family Nymphaeaceae; genus Nymphaea; species Nymphaea colorata. The sequence goes on along the minus strand of NC_045138.2, from coordinate 11,164,502 downwards.
GTGGACATGTATTCTAGGGTGGGGACGATAGAGATCTCAAAGAGAATTTTCCAACTGATGGGGAACAGAGACTTGGTATCATGGAATACCATGATAACTGGATATGTGATTTGCGGGTATCATGACGAAGCGCTCAAGTTATTAGGAGAGATACAGAAAAGTTCCGGAGGTTATCTCCGACCTAATTCTGTTACGTTGATGGCTGCTCTTCCTGCTTGTGCTTACTTGGCTGCTCTGACAAAGGGAAAGGAGATGCATTCTTATGCCCTGAAGAATGATCTTTTATATTCTAATATTGGTGTTGGCAGTGCACTTGTGGATGTCTATGCAAAATGTGGGTGCTTAGGTGCAGCTAGAAGAGTATTTGATGAAATGCCTGAAAGGAATGTAATCACATGGAATTCATTGATCTTGGGATACGGAATGCATGGCCAAGGTGAGGAAGCACTCGATCTTTTCTATAAACTAGAAAACGAGGAGAAAGTTCAGCCTAATGAGGTAACATTTATTGCCGTTCTTGCGGCATGCAGTCACTCAGGACTAGTGAACCAAGGAAAGGAAATTTTTGACAAACTGAGGAGAATCGAATACTCCATAGAACCACAACCAGACCACTATGCCTGTATGGTAGACCTGCTTGGCAGAGCAGGGCAGCTGGAAGAGGCTTACCAGCTGATACTTAGCATGTCTAACAAGCCCGACGCCAGCGTGTGGAGCAGCTTGTTGGGAGCATGTAGAATCCATAACAATGTAGCACTTGGAGAAATTGCTGCAGATCACCTTTTCGCTCTAGAGCCCCAGGTACCCAGCCACTATGTCCTCCTCTCTAACATTTATGCAGCATCCGGGCTGTGGGAAGCGGTGACTAAGGTCAGGGGTACTATGAAAGAAAGGGGAGTGAAAAAGGAGCCTGGTTGCAGTTGGATTGAGATTGGCAACGAAATTCACAACTTTTTGGTTGGAGATGGTGTTCATCAACAATGTGAGCAAGTCTATGAGTTCCTGGAAGAGTTGTTGGAGGAGATGAAGAAAGGAGGTTATGTTCCTGACACAAGTTGTGTGCTCCATGACATCGAGGATGATCAGAAAGAATTGCTGCTGCATCGGCACAGTGAGAGGCTGGCCATCGCTTTTGGGATCCTCAACACTCCCCCTGGGGCAGTGATTCGTGTGACCAAGAACCTAAGAGTTTGCAATGACTGCCACAATGCTATTAAGATAATCTCCAAAATTACAGAGAGACGAATTCTTGTTCGGGACATCCGAAGATTCCATCATTTTAGAGATGGGGAGTGCTCCTGCGGAGACTACTGGTGAACGTGCTGCTGTTTTTCCCAACTGCACCTGGAATTGGACCTTTAACCTTCATAATTTTTAGTATTCACGTTAAGCCTTCAGCCACTGGCATGGCTGTATCTCCATGCACTTTCATAATGGGCAGCGATAATGGAAACATTCTGAGAGTTTAAGATCTTAAACGTGTTAGGACTTGCCATGGCTTGGGGTGCAGCTCACGTAATTGTTAGCCATACTGGTCTAATCAAAGAAACTTGCTATTAGTATGGCACTTTATTGGACTGTAAAGATACAAGTTCGATATGGGATTATATATGCTTTAAATTTTTATTTTTAAATTAATTTGAAATATTTTTTATATTTTAAGCATGTTAAAAAGTAAGACTTATTATATGGAGCAACATTCACATGGAAACCCAAAAAGGGAGCCTAGAGTCCTTGAGCAAGAGAGATTTTTAAAGGTTTTTCACAACAGTTTTCATAATAAGAGGTTAACTGTAATTTCCCAAGTGCTAAAAATAGAGGAAAACAAATATGGCATGATCCCTAAAGGAGAGTTTTCATCCTTGGAGTGGAGCTTTCATGGTGTTAGTGTTGAAGAAGCATGAAGCTTGTGGTACCGTAGCTATTTACCAGGTGCCCATATTCACCATGACCGTTTGCCAGGTTCCCATTCTCTTCTTTTCCACCTCTCTTCTTGTGTTTCCCAGTGTTTTTAGTGTCTATTTTCCTTTTTTTGTGTTGCTTTTGCAGGGACTAGCAAGCTTGAGGATGGCTCTTTCTTTGCCCTGAGGACATTCAACGAGCATCTTTCCTACATCTCCACCTTTCCCACAACTTTTCCATCCACCAAGACGCTGGACATGTAGGAGCACACTTCAACAAGTAGGAGCAGACTTCAACAAGTGGGAAACTCACTTCATTGGACCAAAAGGTCACTCTAGTATAGGTTTGTTCGCACCCCTCCTCGTCCTCAGGGGCATCGATGATGCGAATCAGCAAAATTTTTTGAGTTTGGTTTTGAGAAAAACTTTCAAAAGAAAGGAATCTGCCTGTCGGTACAAGGTCCAACCACTCTTGCCGCCTTTAACAGGGGTAATTGGACCAAGGACTAAAGATTCTTTGGATAACGTACAAGTTATCGATGCAAATCCTATATGCTTGTGCAATGAGGCTTTGGTTTAACAATCAAAAGTTCATTTCGAACAAATGATTTGAACTTGTTTTGAAGTGAAATTGAAACAAGTTGCTTGAGAAAATGACTTGTTTTTACAAGTTATTTTGGAAATTCTTTGGAAAATTTTCTAATTGATTTGTATTGAAGACCATTATTTTGGTTGAACTTGCATGCCATTTGGATTGAATGGGATTAATAATCGTCATGATTTTGAAAGTCAATTGACGTTTTTAGATCGTAACTTGTGGGGAAAATTAGAGATTTCGAAGATTGAAATCGACTTTTTTGTCGTAAACTCAAGATAATTTTAAAATTTTGGGTTGATCTTATGATCAACTTTTAGGAAAATGGTCAAGTTACCTTAGTAAGCTGAATTGATTTTGAAATTCTTTTGCCAAATCATGTGATTAGGTCTTAGAGATATGAATGAGAAAATTTGGATTTACTCAAGTAAACATGGGTTCTAAAATGTCAGAAAACATATTGTTTTCAAAACAGGTTTTGGCTAACATTGGGGATGTGATGCTTATGTTTTCTTTGTAAACTAAGTGAATTCTTCAAATGCTTGTTGCAATATGACTTGGTCATCTTTTTCAACTCAAAATTGAATCATTTAATTTCTAGAGAATGTGCACGTGGTGCCATTGATTTTCGGAGAGTATGAATGGATGAAATAAGAAGAGAAGCTATATGAAACATTTATTCTTCTCTCTCCCATAATCTCTCAAAATTTATTCATGTGATCATACATCATATTATCTTCACACATAAAGATTGATTTTTAATTAGAATGTAGGACTTTCTCCAATTGTGCTTATCATATTAACATAAAAGTTAGAGATGCAGTCCACAAGCTTCAGACTTGAATAAAAATCTCAAAATAATTGAAAATCATGTAAATAAAGTTAAAATCCATCTTCAAAATATAGGAAAGGTGTGGATAATACCCACTTCGCCTCAAAATTGTCATAAAATCAGATTTTATACTGATTTAAACGGTTTAAAATTTAAAACATTGGTTCTAAGAATGTTTGATTCTTAATGAATGATGAAATTTTGCTTGACTGCATATAGGTTAAGCATCCAAGTCATCAAAAGGGCATGTGCTTCTTGAGAATATGCTTTCATTCACGTCATGAAGTTTTAGAAACCTTTCTTTCTCCAAAGCCAAATTAGATTTCAGATTCTTATGCCAAAAGATCTGTCCATCCCTGGGATGATTTCAGCATCTTCTCCTTTGGAAGATATTAAAATTAGATTCTTGAGTATGATTTTACATTATTTTTATATCTTAGCTTATCATATGTAAATCTAAAAATTGATAAAAGAAACCAGCAATCCCTAAAGTGTTCTGGGGGAGGATTGAATAGAATTAGAACTATATCTTGTTCTATGAATGATAGCCACTATGTGGTTGAAAATTGATATTTCAAGTATGTAAAATTTGAAGTTTTTAAACTAATTTTTGTAAAACATGGTCTGATTTCAGCAACTTGCATGCACTTCACGCATGAATTTTGAAATGAAATGAAAGTGATATTGTAGTTTTGTATTACAAAAGTCCACATAATGATTCCCTTTTCTTAAAATCAGCTTGGAAATGTATTCCAACTTAACTTTAAAAGAGAAAAATGATTTTTAACAGAAGATTGTATATATATATATATATATATATATATATGTATATATATATATATATACACACACACACATGCATCTTACCCCTTTTAACAATAGACCACATAACTTATGAATGGTGATGATTCATAGTTGGGCTCTTTTACGCAGGGAGATTGAAAACTAGTTTTTAATCTCTTCCACCACCCTTGACCAATTAAATTGAGAAGACATCAATCAAAATGATCTTGAATGAAAAAGAAATAATAGGATGTTCAAGCTGGTTCATCCATAATTTTGCGGTGCAAAGGTAGATCAGATTCATGAGAATGCATTCATCCTTAATAGGCATTTAAATTATACATATTGCAGTGAATCTCTCTCTCACCATGTGATTCACTCATGGTGGGGAATTCAAAAGGTTTTAGGCTGATTGTTTTTGGATGGAACATGGCCTTGGGGTCATTTTTAAAGTTTGATTCATGGGTTCATCTTTTAGAAAAAACTAGTTCATGCATGCATCATGCATTAACATGAACATTTGATTATGGTTTTCCCTAGCTAGACATCATTTCTAGCCATGAATAAAGGTGAAAATAAAATCCCTCCCATGAAATACCGAAATTAAAAATGAATAATAAGAAGCCAAAATGGATGAAGGATGGGCTAGAATCGCCTACCTTGTGCTTGGTCTCAATGCTTGAATCTCTTCCTTACTTGTTTTCTAAATAGAGCATCCTACACAAGAACTCAAGCTTGAATTCAAGCTTAACAAAGCTAGAATAAGATAGCTTCATTCTTGGAACTTGCAGTGGTAAAGAAAGCTTCTTACCACGAAAATCCTAAGAAAGGGTCCACTTAAGTACCCTAGCTTAGCAAGCTCGAGAAAGACTTGGATGATTTCTTCTTCTCCAAGTTTCTTCATCTTTGCTCCTTGGCTGTAATGTTCTGATTCAGACCTCAAAAATTCGTCCCTACACACCCCTCTCCCCCCACCCGCCCCCCCCCCCCCCCCAACCCGCGCCACACACACACACCTTCGCTGCCAAGGGGGGTTTATATAGGGGAGGAGGTGGGCACACCTACCTCCTTAACTCTTTTTAAAAATTCATTGACTTCGCCTCTTTTTGTGTTGGCAAGCTAGGATGGGTCCAGCTGGACGCCATTCTGGATTTAAGCTTATTTATTTTTTTTGGAAAATAAGCTGAGGTGGCTGCCACCTCAATCAGCCTCAAATTCGGCCAATAGTTGAGAGAAACTTGGTCTCTCATTGGCTTAATCCATGTCACATGGATTGATGACTTGTAAAATGGATTAAATATGCTTTTAATGCCCCTAATCAATCACACCTAGCCCATATACACGAGCTGGGTGGGCTTGGATAGGTGTGGTCAACCGTGGTCCAGACCTAGCCAGGCCCAAATTTGACCAAGAATATGGATAGAAATGCCCTGACCAAGGTTTTGCTTTAATTTATTTGTTTGGAATTGAGCTTGTTAGGTTCAAACATATTAAGCTCTAAATGTTATTGAATTGTGAATTTATTTTTGACAATTCAATTTAAATTTGAACAAATTTTGAAATTTTTGTCAAATTTGGTTGGAAAAGGGCATTTTTGTCCATACTTTAATTGAAAATGGGTTTTAATTGAATCAAATTTTGATTTGAAATATTGTCTTTCAATTTGATATTTGATTTGTGTATTTGACAAATTCAAATGTATATTTGCTTTTCATAGAATCCCAATTTGGGTTATGTGATTTCAATTTGATCATGGAATGACAAACTTGTCCAAATTAGGTCAAATTTGACCAATCGACCAAAGTCAAAGTTCATTTTGCAAGTTGATGTCGACTTGCTTGAGGTAATTTGATGAATTTGAGCTAAGAAATCACTTAATTGAGTTAAATTTTGAATTGTACTTCGATTAGGTTGTCAAAGTAGATTTGATATAGTCAAGGTCTATTCATGTCTGTCAACTGGGTCGTGGGATAGTCCTACCCCTTTGACTGGGTTAAGCTCATATTGACTGAACTTAGTTGAAGTTGATGCCACATTTGGGTGCACTAAGGTCAAACCTATTTGGATTAAGTAGATTAGGTGAATTTACTTGCCATTAGTAGGTTGGTTAAAAACACATTGCTTCTTTGGAATTCGACTTCTTTTTTAATGAGAGGATCTTCTTTAATTAATAGGGAGAAAGATGTATAAATGAATCTCTTTTCCTATGAATCCAATTATAATCCTATTCATTCTGCATTGAAATTTATTCTTTTATTTAATTGAAAGGAGACATTTCTCTTTTCTTCTCTTTTATGTATAATCAAATTCTGCTTTGGGATTTGTGTTACGAGTCAAATTCATGATTTGAATCTAAATTGTGTTTAGATTCGAAATTGGCTTTGAAATTGCATCTTTCACAATTTTTTTGTGAAATTCTTTTGTAAAATTTTGACATTGCTTCCATCAATGAAGATGGAAAATTTTGGGGTGTTAACAAGGTTAGTATCTATCTCTCCTTCATTTTGTCATTTATGTTGTAGAGTAGGCCTAGTCTGAAGTCTATTGCTAGTGTAGTTGATTACTGATGTTTCCAAAAAATAAACCTCTGCTGCTTTCTTTAATTCATGTTAGATTAGGAGGTTCTCTTTGGTATTTGGTGAGGGGTTTAGGAGTTTTAGTCATTAGATTGTTGATTTGATAGTTTAATTTGATTTTTGTTGTAGTAATAGTGGTAAATTCTGACTGGTTTCTTCACTTAAGGGAAGCAGCCATTGATGCCTTTTCTTGAGGTTTGTGCACTGATTTGAGGGCACTTTAGCCATAGGTACTTTGGATTTAATGACTTTTAACTTATTTAATTAGGTTGCATTTGATTGCATACATATATATATATATATATATATATATATATATATATATATATATATATATATATATATATATATATATATATAACACATACACACAAATATAGGACTTACATTTCTCACACACAACCCGGAGGATTTTGTTTGAATATTGCATTGCATATCACATAATTAGGAATGAGATTAAGTATTGATCCAGGTTTCCTTAGTTTTAGGACCTGATTTTATTGAATTTATTTCATAATTTGATTTTTTTTTTTACGAAGAATTCTCTAGAAGTGGTACAAACCTAGGGGTAGTTTTGGTGTTTTTTAATGTAGTTATGGTCATTTTAGGGAATCTATGCATTGTCATGTTAGAATTGGGAAAAAGTAGTTGTACAATTTTTCAAGATAATTTAGTTATGCATTTGTGGTTGGTTTTGTTTATTTTACTTAGGTTAAGCTGTTTTCTCATATTTTAATAGTAAATTATATGGTTTAGTACTTACTTTAGATTAATATTCATTTATTTTTGCATATTTTTAATTTAGTTAGAAAAGGGTCTATATAGTTGCCCGCCCTCTTTTTCTCTCTCCCATCCCTCCTTTTTCTCGATTCTCCCCTAATCTCACTCACTCTCTGTCTCTCTTGTCTCTCTTCCCTCCATGCTAAAGAAATTAACAACCCTTGTCAGGTTGCTCTTAGAGGTAAAGTTTAGTTTTTTTCCTAAACTTTCTTTAATTATTTATTTTACCTAATTTACTTTAGTTTAATGTTTAGTTTTAATTTGCTTTAAGTTAAATTGTTTTTAGGTCAAGTTTAAATTCCTTTGCTACTTAGGTTAAGTGGAAGTTAAATTCCAGCGTTAATTATAGTTGGTAACATGCTTACATCGCATTCATATTAGGCTTTTATCTTTATATTACATTAAGGAGTCTAAGTAGAAGTCAATTATATTAGAGGTGTAGTTTAATCATTGTCGTGCACATTTAAGTGTTTTTCATGACTTGTATTTAATTGACTATTATTAGTTGTTAGATCAGTATTGATGGTTCAATTGTGTTGGTGTACATAGTTTAATTGTGTTTGGTTGCTTTAGAAGTAGCTTGCATAGTAGCTCCGTGTTTCAGTTTTTAGTCTGCAAGTTAGCATAGAGTAAGTCATGGTTATTGTAGTTGTACGCTGGCATACTAGTTATTATTCTTTTGGTTCTTAGGTTAGCATAATTAATTCTTCTATTGTGTTTAGCTTTGCATAGCTTTGGAATTTTGTTGAGTTGTTCTTGCCTAAGTTAAATCAGAAGTACTATGTGAATCAATAATAAGTTATTTGAAATTCGGACCTGACTCTGGACCAAATTTGAGACTTCATTTCATGTGGAGTTTGTAAGTCTTTCAAGTCCAATTTTTTCCAGTGTTTACTTCCACATCTTGAGTGTCTACACACCAAATTCCATCCAGATTGGAGGTTATTAGGTTTAAGGTTTTCATGTTTCAGGAAACTCATTTGTCTGCATTTCTGTTTAGGCAGGATTTTATCAAAGGTTAAAACGACCATATCTTGAGATTTAGGAATTACTTTTGAGTTCTGGTAAAAGGGTATTTCTTGAGAGTCTTAGCTTTGAGACAAGGGCTAATTTTGCAGTATTTGGACTCCATTTGACCCTCCAAAAGTCTATGCATCTTAACCTTTGTCTAAAAGTTTGATACAAGATTAGGGGTATTTTTGTCAATCATTAGTTAGCTATTTTTATGCTATTCTTTGCCCATTTTTTTAGTTTATTAAAGGGTATTCCTGCATAGGTGAAAAATGTATTAGTGAGTTATATTTTGTTATTTATTTTGTAACTTATTAGATAATCGCACTTCAACTAGGTGAAGTTCAGTACTCAGTCATTTTTTAAGGGTTTTGGGTGGGTGTGGACAGTCTTTATATAGTTTTAGTAGCTTCCTTTCATTATTTAATATTCTAACTTATTTTTATTTTTCATGTTTTTTAGGCCATTCAAGTTCTCTACAGGACAAGGACAAACTATTGAACTTAACTGAAGATTTTCATGCGAGCTTAGAAGATGAAATTTTTAAAACGTGAAGACTTAAATATTCTAGTTGGGAACTTTTGTGCTTTCTTTGCTATTGCTTCCGCATCAAACCTGCTGGAGGACTCCTCCATAAATTTTATTAATCCAACAGTGCCAAAAAACAATATTTACAGGGTAACTAACAAAAATTGCTGCAACTCGCACGAGAAAACAATGAAACTCGAACTAAGGGCAGCAAGGAAAGAGTATGCACATCTGGATTTTCGTTTATGATGCGAAAAAGTTGAACTTTGTCAGCCACGATTTGGGGAGCAGCTCTATTTCCTTCTTTACCTGCAATAAGAGAACTAAGCCAGAATTTCCATTTCCTGTTGTTAGTATTGATGATAATGTTAGAGCAACAATTGAAGTCAAAATGAAGAAGCGTCCAAGCTAACATTTCTATCTCAAGGAAAGGAAATATCGATCTGCGGCAGAAAAGATTTTCCACGTCAAAAACATTTTTGGCTCCATGAACCTTAACCGCAACCCAACAAGCACCATTAGTTTTCATAGATGCTATTTGGATAGTTCCATGGTTAGGATTGAGTGGTTACCCATTTGCCCGGAAGAATGCCAAAACTGGTTCAAAACTGCATTTCCAAAAGTTCCTCAGGCCGGCTATCAAGGAGGGCGGCAAAGCTGTTGACACAGTCCAACCATGTATGTGAGCACATGAAGTATAAGGATCTGCTATCTCCCCCATGAAATGGCTTGTTTCTCCACTTCCATATACTCCAAATTACAGTTTGAAAGCAAATCCTCCAACATCGAGCGACCCAACCTCTCTTGAAGCTACAACTGTACCATTGGGCATGTGAAACCTACGAAGAACTGCGTCGAATTGAGGAACAAGGAAAATGTCAGATTCTAAAATTTGCTGGATGGTCATTGTTCTAGATTCTTGGAGGAATAAAAGTTCTTCTTCTAAGAGGGCATCAGCCAGAACATGACCTCCCCATTTACCATACCAATAGCTTATTAACATTTCCCTTAACATGATACCAGGACAAAATGCAGTTCTTGAAAAACCAAGATTGTTTTGCTTTGGGCTTAATAACCCATAAACTCCTAGGAGTAACATATTTCTTGTGACAAAATTTGGCTCAATTTACTTCATGAGCATAGATGGAAAGGGACCATTTTACCTGGCACACCTTGGACCATTCTTCGAGACGTGGTAATCCCACACCTCCCTCCGAGTAAGGTTTACAAACTTGGTCCCAAGCAATAAGGTGCCTAGCTCTAGAGTTCCCATCTCCTCCCCATAAAAAATTGGCCATAGATGCAGCAAGTAGCCCAGACACCTCCTTAGGAAGAGCAAAGACTGACGTCCAAAAGCCAATAACGCTGCTAAGGACGTGTTTGAGGAGGCATAGTCGGCCAGCATAGGAGAGGGTGGCCGACTTCCACAAAGAAAGCCATTTTTCGACCTTGTTGATGAGGGGTTGACATCATTCATCCTTTAGTTTACCAGCGAACAAAGGTAGCCCAAGGTAAGATGTAGGGAGGGCATCACAAGCCACCCAAGAGTGGCACAAATCCTGTCTTTCACCTCATCCGACACTGCATCAGAAAAATAAATATTAGATTTATGGGAGTTAACGTTCAGACCAGCATTAGTCGCTAGGAGCTGCAATGTTTCTTGCACTTGCTCTATCGAAACATGAGAAATGTCACTAAAGAGGAGTACATCATCCGCAAAGGCAAGAAACGGGGGAGCACGACCCACACGAGGTATGAGGGGGGCCTAAACAAGCGGTCTACCATTCGCCCAAAGATACCTACTAAAAATTTTCATAATGACAATGAAGAGATAAGGAGATAGTGGATCTCCCTGGCGAAGCCCATGAGCAAGCTAAAAATACTCCCCTTGAACCCCATTAACCAAGACCTAAACAGAGGCAGAGGCGACACAAGACATGACGCGCGTAACCCACGCTTCTGAAAATCCCACCTTGAGGAGAGCATTTTCAAGGAATTTCCAATTAACCAAATCATATGCTTTAGACAAGTCAAGTTTAAGTAGCAAGAAAGCCTCTTGGAGGGTTGCAACGAGTGGACAACTTCATGGGCTAAAATAACATTATCATAAATAGATCTACCCGGGATAAACACACACTGCACCTTGCCAATAATCCTTGTGAATATGTTTTTCATCCTATTGGCCAGCAATTTGGACATAAATTTATATAATGAATTGCAAAGCGCAATCGGGCGAAACTCGGTGACCCTTCTGGCGCTCTCATGTTTTGGAATAAGAGCTATCATAGACTTGTTAATCTTCTTGACAAGCCTCCCAGAATTTATAAAGCTACGCATAACCTCAAAAATATCATTTGACACTATATTCCAATAAGATCTAAAGAAAGAGGCAGGGAAACCATCTGGCCCCGGAGCGCTGTCTGGGTCAGACTGTTTCACTTCCTCTCTAGTGGCAGGTTTAAACAAACTTTGGTTTTCTGACTCTGACACGACTTCTCCATCCCATAAACCTGGAAAAATCTCACATGAGCCATCCGTAGTGCCAAGGAGACTAGAAAAATAGTTGAAACATGTTTGTTGAATCGTATCTTGGTCTTCATACTCCAAGCCACCTTCTTCCATAGTGAGGATTTGGTTTTTGACACGACGCCCCTTCACCACTCTTTAGAAAAAAGCCGTATTACCATCCCCCTCTCGGAGCCATTTAATCCTAGCCTTCTGTCTAAACTGACTTTCTTCTTCTAAGAGTGCATTCGACAACTCTTGCCTAAGCAACATTTCTACCGGAGCCGCAGAACTATCCCCTGCTCACATCTGATTTGGGTGTCCTCAAGCGACTGCTTTAGGCCGTTGATACGAAGAGCCACGTCCCCAACCTGGTGTTTGTACCATCTAGATAAATCTTTCATTACTCTTTCAAGCTTTGAGATAACGCTAATTAGGGGGCAGCCCAGATCATGACGAGACCAAGCTTCAACCACTATCCTGTGGCTCTCAGGTAGCCGAGCCCAGCTACTGAAAAACCTGAAAAGTCTAGGGCGAGTGTGGCCGATATCAGAGAAGGAAGACGAGAAGACAAGAGGCGAATGATCAGAAGAAGATCGAATCACCACTTTAAGTTGATTTCTCCCTGACCATTGTTGTCGCCATGCAGAGTTCAACAGACACCAATCCAACCTACAGAAGATGGTTTCTTCGTTTTGCGGTTATTAGTCCAAGTGAAAGTCCTTTTAGGATCTACCAGTGGATTAAAGCTATTGCTCGCCAAGAAAGAGGCAAAATTATTGCAGGAAAAGAGTGAGGGACTATTACCAGTTTTATCTTGTGGGCCAGCATGCAATTAAAATCTCCCATCAACAAAGTAGGTTCTTGAAGATGTTGAAGGAGAGAGCGAAGTTTTTGAAATTCCACCTACCTAGCATAAGGGTTTGTGGGAAGATAGATACCTCCCACATAGAAAATCTCCTGGGAGCCTCTCCTAGAACATTTCAAGAAAATCCAACAATGATCTATGACCACAACTTGAGCTTTTAATCTTGCTGGATCCCATGCACAGAGAATACGGGCAACCCCAGAGGACAAGTGGGAATTGGAAACCATACTGTAATTCTTCATAATAAGCTGCCATTGTTGGAACTTGATAGTAGAGAGCATTGTGTCAATTAAGCAAAACCAACCAGGGGAGAAATCATGTAGGAGAGAGGAGAGTTCTAGGTTAGCCTCCCATCTAACCAACCCTCTTACATTCCATGACATGAAGTTCATGGAAGAAACTCTGATAAGGACATCTCACCCTCCTTGGTCTCCCCCATAGGGCTCTCTAGGGGCTGAACCTAGGGATTTAGGACAAAATCGGGTGAAAAGTTTTCATAGCAAGTCCTTTTTCGTTTGTTGCCCGCTCCTTTAAGGTCTTCATGCATGAGAAGATTAAAGATAGATGTGTCCTTTACGATGTTCTGACCTTTGCTCCTCCTACTTCCCCTCCCCCGGCTTATGTGTTTAGCATCTCGACTTAATCTAAATGTCCGTGACGAGGAACCTTTGTTGCGCCAAGTTGACTCGAAGAACTGGCAACTCCATCTTGCCCCAGTTGACTAGGAGAAGAAAAGGAAAACCCTGGAGGGACATCATAAGGGAAGTCCTGCACATCAGGAGGCTTTGAGGCGAAAGGATTGGGAAGGCGCTCAGTGGATATGTGACTGTTGTTTTGATCTTTCACTGAATTAGGCGATTTATTTTGCCCTTTTTTCTTCCGGGTGCACGAAGAGGGGCAGAACCTTCCTGCTCTAACTTCTGAAGCAACTTTTTTGGCCACTCCTTGATTTTGTCATGAGGGCCATGATCCTCCTCAGTTTTCACTAACACTTCAAACCTGTTGGCTGCAGAAATGTGCTCCAATCGGGACCCGCTTGATGGCCCATTTCCTCTGTTGAGAGAAATTCCAGTGACCATGTGGCCAGCCTCCGAAGTTCTAGAGTCGTCTTTCACTTTTGAGTTAATAATTTTAGGGCATTTCTCCGGAGGATGAGAGTTCACACCACACATACGACAGAAACGAAGGCGACCTTCATAAATGGTTGCTTGCGCGAGGATATGGCCACCTCCCAAGTCAATCTCCACCTCTGGCGGGAGTTCAGATTGGATGGGAAGATCCAATAGAATGCGAGCAAAGTTAGTGCGGGACATTTGAACCGTAGGAGTGTCTGCCTCTAGGAAATCACCTTGTAATCCTGTTGCCACTGCTTTGAAGATTCGACCATTCCAAAAATATGGTGGGAGACTTGGCAGCGTCACCCACAAAAGGAGCGGTAGTACTTGGTTGGCCAGGGCTCCATCTAGCAGTGACCAGAACCCTACCACCCACTTTCCAAACTCGTTTTTCAATACCAAGTTAAGTTCTTCTTCACTAGTCACTCGAATAAAAAAATCCCCTTTATTGAGAAGGGAGATTTGAGGAGATATTCTCCCCATCCATTGAGTAAGCAGGCCAGAGATGAGCTTATAGATGTTCCTGCTGACTTTAGAGGTTGAACCCATAAAACAACAAACTGCCGACCATTGGAAGGGTTTTGTCATGCTTAAGAGGTCTTCTTCAGTCACTACTATTCTTAGTCATCCCTTACCGAGAATAACTTTTAAGGGAGGCAAATCTTCTTGACGGGCAGAACCACACCCTGCAACACGGTCTGCCCAAGAAGGAGGCTGAGGAAGCCCTCTTCTGCCCACACTGCCAAACGGCGCTTGATCACCCACTGCCACACCTTGGTTACTCTTCGTCTCTTCACAGCGAGCATTCTCTACAAGAGATTTTTTTATCCCCAGTGGCAGAGATTGATCCTCCTCCAATCATTTGCCCCTCAGATTCCCCATTCCCTACAGGAGATTTTTTATCCCCAATAGCAGAGATTGTTTCTCCTCCAATCATATGCCCCTCATATTCCCCATTACGAGAGGAGAGCAGAAGAGGAGGCACAAAACCATCCATTTCATTAACCGGTAAAGGGGGAGGAAGAGGAGACTTACCTCGAATGCAGCTGGAGTCCTCAATCGGCAGAGTCTCCTCCTCCATACATGCAACGCCTATCAGCGCAGGCGCCACCTCCTGCTCCTTCTCCATCTCTGGAAGCCCACCGCTGGAGGTCAGCGGGAAGACCCCCACGGAGTCTCCCCTGCCTCCTCACTCCTCCTCCTCGTCACGCAGCCGCTCGCCTTGTCCCCTCCTCTACCTGGCTGCCTCCACCGCTGGGGGTCAGTGGGAAGGACCCCCACAAAGCCTCCTCCTGCAACCGCGACCCCCTCCCACGCCCGTTCGCTCGCCTCCTCCACGGAGCCTCCACGCTGGCCTCCTCCACCACCAGGAGAAAACCCCCTCCCCCTCTTTGCTATTGCTTATGTGCTTGTTTTAGTTTGAATAGTGTAATTACATAGGTTTTTTTATTTAATTGATAAAGTGAGGTTTGATTGGTTATAGAATTTGGATATATTACGTTCCCCATACTCACCATATCTTTGGGAGTTCGTTTTTGTCTTAAAATCTGGTGTCCAAATTTGTAAGTTTTTATTGAAAGTATCTTTTTACAAGATTTAACCGCCCAAGTAATACCACTCTATATTGCTACAGCTACATAATATTTGCCTGCATATCTTTGTGATACCACTCTATATTGCTACAGTTACATAATATTTGCCTGCATATCTTTGTGATGTTACAAAGCATGAATGAGCAGCTTAGGTCAGATCCGTTAGGCTCTATAAATCTCTATTAGATATGGTAAACCTGATTTAATGAACTCATACAAAATTGGTTCTACTATTGCAAGTGTTCTAACAGTTTCCACTGGACTCTGTCACTGTCGGGACATGCTTGTCATGCATGTTTTGCTGTTTTAGCTGATTTCCTTCTGCATTTTTGATGAATTTGTAATCTGCAAAGCATAGAATGTACTTAGGAGTAGTTTTTCCTTTGAAACCGGGTCATGCGGGAGGCTTTTGTTGAAAATTCGTGCTACTTCAGGATTTCCTCTGACACCTTTTGTGGTAGATGATTTTATTGTTTTTGTTTTAGTTCAATTTCTTATCGATTACCTCTCTATTTTAGGATGTGTCTAGGAAAAAAAATTGTTTATGTTGGATGATCCATTGTGTTGGAGCATGGAGCCGATCCTAATTTGATAGGGTTTCCTAATTGTAATTTGCCGCCTTTGCAGTGCTGCCATATGACCCTTTATTTGAAGAGACCATCATCTATTGTATTTGTCTTGTTGGTCTTTTCGAACCATTTAAATCTGTATTCGTTTCGTTTTCTTTCCTTTCTTCTTAATCTTGAATGTGAGAGTTATTACTCTTAGCACATTAGTCGGAATATTCGGCCAGAAAATCACAGTATTCAACCATTTTTGCAATTTGTTGCAACTATTGTTACAAATATTGTATCAGTAAAATCTCAACGAGATTTTTCTTGCTTATTTTTTGCGATGTTTTTTTTTTTCAAAAATCTTGAAATTCTAAAAAATAAAAATAAAATAAAACCGTAAAAAACCTTAAAAATAAAACAAAAATATTAAAACCCTGGGAAAAATTGTGAAAAAATTATGATAAATTTGTGAGAGTTTCAAATTTCTCGATTTTTTTATGTGTGATCGAGAGATCTTATTCGTAGGCATTTTATTTGGTATGGTATGTCGTATTCTGTCTAAGCATAAACTAACGATTTCTGTTTTTTATTTTTTTCTTTTTGGCATTGCTTTGTAGTCTTTTATTTCTTTGCTTATTTTGATTTCTTTGCTTATTTGTATTTGATTTTTTAGCATAGCTAAAGATAAAAAACTTGTTGGTTGTAGATGGTTGCACAATGCTCAATATAGAAGTGATGGAACTATTGAATGTTTGAGGGCACAACTCATGGAAAAGCAATAGTCTCAACGGTAGGTAAAGATTGTAATGAACTTTTCTCGGATTGCATAAAGGACTAGGATTAGAATTTTGCTGTCTATCAATTGAAACTTAAATTAGGATATGTTCTAGTTGATGTTAAAAATGTTTTTCTACAAAATGACAATGAAAAAGCATTTCTTGAAAATATCACATGGGTATTTAAGGTACAATCAAATGTATTGCTTATGGACCAAAGAAGGATATCTATGGGCTTAAACGTCCGCGTGGTGTTTAAAGTTAACCCAAGCCTTGGAAGGGAAAGGATATAAAAAGTGTATATTTGATAAATTCTTTTTTCACGAAGAAAAATGTGCAGCATGCCACCATTGTGCTTATTTACATAGATGATATTATTATTACACTTAATAACAGCGAAGAAATTTGTCAAAAAATATTTGCAGAGTATCTAAAGATTTGTAGTGACTGAAAGCTTTTCTTGGAATTGAAACTAGACAACCTAAGAAGAGTTACGCATGTGTTCCTGCAGTAGGTTTGCTAAAATAAATTGAGAAGTAGAGTTCCAAATTGGCTAAGACACCCATAGATGTGAACCAGAAACTTCAAAAAGCCGACAAAGAAAGAAAATTAGACAATATCAAAGAATTGTCACCAAACTTATTTACCTCACCAATACAAAGACTAGAAATAGCAATTGCAGGTGGGGAGGTAAGTAACTTCATAAAGTCCTAAGAAAAACGCATATGGAAGCAATTAACATAATTTCTCGATACATTATATGTTTGTCATTTAGGGTTATCCGATGTGCCCCTTCGTATTCAACTATGCAATGGTCAATGCTTGATGTGGCTTTTGGTTATTCATTGTGCCTCTTTTGAATTCATAAAATTGCTGCCAGTTGCTAGAAGTGCATCTTCATATTCAACTATGTAATAAATGCTTCACCCAGCTAGCTCTTGGATACTCGTCCAAATTCACCTTGCTGTAGATGCCACTACATATCGGAAATCATGTCCTCTCCGGTTCATGGGTGTAGGTCATGTATGATTGAAACAGATAGAAGATCTAAGCATAACTTTTTATTTTTTGCTTTTTATCTTTTTTTAATGAATAATTCATATTTTAGCAAGGATCATCCTTGCCTAAGTAGCTCGCGCACCTCCATAGCCAAAGGATTATCCCTTGTCTAAGTAACTTCATCATAAGTTTGTTCAATTATTGTTCATCTTTCTCCCTCATGTCTTTTTCCCCATCATCCCTGTTTGACATTACTCGCTGTATCACTTCCTCCAATTGCAGTTAGTAGCCATACCACAACCAGCTCACCCACTTTGTTCCCCATTGCAAAGAGCCTACCTAGTGCTTCCCCTTTCATCAGTTTGCGCTCTTAAATGCCTAAAGAATTTTTGTGTGGGCCCCACGCCTACAATTGGACAAGGATATTGAGGTATACGTTTTGAACTCTCTCTCTCTCTCTCTCTCTCTCTCTCTCTCTCTCTCTCGCCCGCCCGCTCGCCCGTCTCCTCACCTGCTCTCTCGCCTGCTCGCCCGTCTCTCCCGCCCGCCGTCTCCTCACCTCCCGTCTCCTCACCTCCCGCCTACTCACCTCCCGTCTGCTCACCTGCCGCCCATCTCGCTCGCCCGCCCGTCTGCTCACCTCTCATCTCCTCACCTCTTTGGAGTTGTGTGCCAGTTCGATGAAATGTCTTTTACAGCTTGTGCTCTCCTCATTGTCCTTTGGAGCATTTTGTTAGCTAACTGGTCCTCATTCGGTGCCTTGCTCTCACATTGCACTAAGTTGTGTCTCACCAGCCTACAGGGCCGTCCTCAGCTTAGGCTTTGAGCAAGTCCGGACGTAGCTGCCTTGGCAGTGGGTGCGCACACACGTGTGATTGGCTTTGTTGCTTTGGACTGGCCACCATTGTTCTTGCACAGGGTTGGTGTCATGGCCACCCTCCCTCCTCCTCTGCCTTTGCGACCACCGCAGGGGTCTTGGGTTGGTGGTTCCAGTCTCTATGGTATCAAGCCAGGTAACCCCCTCCCCCTTAATCGCTTGCTATGTCGTGCTGCGGTCAGTTTTCTTTGCTCGCGTGAGGGGATCTATCAGGCTTTGGCGTTGTCATTCAGTTGGCAGTCTACCATCTTCAGTTGTGTCTTCGCTGGCTCGCTTCAGCTGCAAGATGCTCGCGGCCTCCTCCAGGCATTCGTTCCACCTGTGCACTGTTGGTTTCTCCTTTTGTAGATGGGTGATTGTTTCTTGCGACCGAGGCTCCCCAAGGTGGTCTCCGTCGGTAGGCCGGCCCCCTCGCCTTGGTGTGTCCCCTCTTCCCATCGTGCTTTCAGGCTTCGCCACCTTCTTCAGTCTATCGCTTCTATCCGTGTCAGATGGGGCCAGTGGTGGTGTCAGAGGTGTGCTACCTTGAATGGCCACCGGGCCATCACGTGTTCTCGCTGTCGTTTTCCTGCTTGTCAGAATGATCCGTGACTTTTGGTCGACGACATGGCTTTGCAACGGTTGCTTCCTCCTTCTGGGTTCGGGCTCCTATGTCAACTGCTCCTTTGTCGCCTTCTTCAGATGCTAGCTCTATTTTCTTTGGATCTATCAGACTTCCTTGGCCTGGGCCTACTTTTCCTGGCACACGGGGTCCGTGTTTCTCGGTAGAGGTCCAGCGGATCTTCAGCCCAGGTGGTCTGTCGCAACAGTGTTCTTCGCTTGTCGAGCTCCTGCCATCACAGCTCCTGCCCTTGCTTTCCTCACCACTGGAGCTAGCCTCGCCTTCTCCACAGAGTCTTGCCTGCTCTCTGCCACGCTCCCCCGAGGTTTCCCTTTCCTTTTTCTTCTTTGCGAGATGGGGGTTCACGCACATCCACCTCGGGATGCCCCGACCTGGTGCTGCTTGCTGCTCAGTCTGATTTTGGCCACGTCCGGTCCTTTGCACCATCACAGTCGACTGCCCGCCTGTTTGCAGAGGGTTATCCCCTTGAGGTTGCTGTTGTTGCTCGCTCTTTTTCGACTGCGGCCTCTATTGCCTTGACTGCTAGTGTTTCATCACCCCCAGTCAGCCCATCCCCCTATGTTGCATGTTCCTTGCTCTTTACCCTTGTTACCGGGCCCCCTCTACCACCTCCACCTCCCAGGACTTCACTCACCTGCTCAGGTTTCCTTTTGTTTCCTTTGGTTGTAGCTTTACCACCGACTTGCCTTCCCTACATGTACTGCTCTCAGGACTCAGTGGCGGCTGTCATTGCAACCCTGCCTGCCTACCCCTCCCAAATGTTAGCCCTGCCCTGCCCTCCCCCACTTCCCTTATGTGGACACTTCTTCCCCTGCGCTGCGTCCTGATTATTTGTCCACTACTAACCCCCCCCCCCCGGGATCCTCACCTCTCTCTCATGCTAAGTTGCCTGGTCCCACCATTGGACCTACCGTTTGTCCCCTCTTGTCCGATGGGTTGCCACATGTCTCTCCCTTGTTAGATGTTGAGCTAGGCATCTCCCTTCCGATTGCGCTTGCCGCTCTTAAGGTCTCTTTCCCACAGGAGCAACTTGATTTTTTCCTACGTTCTTCTTTTGTTGCCGCTCTTGCGCCAGCCTTGCCAGGTTGCAGGGGGAAATGCGTAGGATTGGAGCTTCTACAGCCTCCATCCTCCCTTCCGGTGTGGCTAGGATGGCCAGGCATACGTCACTTCACGTGGTTTCTCCATGAAGGTTGCATGCTAGAATGTGCGGGGCCTGAGTGCCTGTTATCGGCGTAGGTATCTCTCTTCTTGGATCTATCAACATGGACCTTCAATGCTTATTGTGGTTGAGACCAAGCTGTTTGTGATTTCTCATGCCTGTGTTCGTACTTTTTTTCGTCAGTCGTCCTTTGGGTTCCTACCTGCTAATGCGGCCGTTGGCGGCATCCTGCTAGCTTGGTCTCCGCCTCTTACAGGAGTAGTTGTGCATGTTGGTAGGTACTCTATCTCAGCCTCTCTCAATGGTCTTTGGCCCCATGGCCCGGTCTTAGTTACTGCGGTCTATGGCCCTTGCGTTGGGGCTTTGCGTGACCAGCTGTGGGTTGAGCTACATCATGCTCGTTAGCTTGCTCATTCGCCTTGGCTTTTGGTAGGAGACTTCAATTGTTTGCTTAGCCCTGTTGATTCATCCTCTCCTATCACTTTTGGTCTGTCTATGTTTGCTTTTCGCTTGTTCGTTGAAGAGTTCAATTTTTTTGACGTGTCTCTGAATAATGGTGAGTTTATTTGGTTCAACAATAGAAATCCTTCCATTCTCTGTAGGTTGGACTATGTCTTCCTCTCGCCTGAGCTGTTCTTTGCTTTTCCTTCATCCTCCTCGGTTTTAGGACCGAGACACTTGTCTTATCATGCTCCGCTACTCCTTTCCTTTCTTCAGGGTAGGGCTAGTACCGGGCGCGCCAGGTTCTGTTTCGAGCTTTGGTGGCTCCGTGACGAGTCCTTTGTGGTTGTCGTCCATAAATGGTAGGTTCGCATCATCAATGGTAGGTGGGTTGCTTTTAGGCTCTCGCAGAAGTTGCGTTCCATCAGGAAGGAGGTCTTCGCCTGTAAACGCTTTTTTTGGAGTGGCAAATTTTCTGAGGTGACTGTTTGAGATGAGGAGATCCTGTCTTCTAACAATATTTCTGTGGATCAGTCTTTCCATCTTATTTGTCTCCAGTGTCTTGCTCAGGAGTGGCAGATTAGAGAGTTCATCCATTGGCAGCAACGTTCTAGGCTGGGTTGGCTTTTATATGGAGACTAGAATTCTATATTCTTCCACTTGGCCACCTCTCAAAGGCACCGCCAGACATTGCTCTAGTCTATGGTTATCGGGCATAGGGTTTTTCTTTGTGATGACATTCTCCTGGCTTTGACTGCTCAGTTTCGAGATTTCTACTCTAAGTCTCTTCGCGTCTGTGCCCCGTTGTCGAACTTTCACCTCTCCTCTCTCTCCGTCTCGTGTTCAATCTCTCTTGAGCGGCCCTTTCTACACCAAGAGATAAAAAATGTTGTCTGGGCCCTTGGCCCTGGTAAGGCGTCCGGCATTGATGGTTTCCCTATTGAATTTTTTCGCACATTTATATTCTTCCACTTGGCCACCTCTCAAAGGCACCGCCAGACATTGCTCTAGTCTATGGTTATCGGGCATAGGGTTTTTCTTTGTGATGACATTCTCCTGGCTTTGACTGCTCAGTTTCGAGATTTCTACTCTAAGTCTCTTCGCGTCTGTGCCCCGTTGTCGAACTTTCACCTCTCCTCTCTCTCCGTCTCGTGTTCAATCTCTCTTGAGCGGCCCTTTCTGCACCAAGAGATAAAAAATGTTGTCTGGGCCCTTGGCCCTGGTAAGGCGTCCGGCATTGATGGTTTCCCTATTGAATTTTTTCGCACATTTTGAGAGGCTTGTAGTGCTGATGTATTTGCGTTTTGTATTGAGTTTGCCTCCAACTCCGTCTTTCTTAAGGAATTTAATCGAGTCACCTGCGTCTTGGTGCCTAAGTGTCTTAACCCTACGGACATCAATCACTTTCGTCTGATCTCCATCTTGTGCACACCTTACATGATTATTGCTAAGTTGCTTTCTTAACAGCTTGCGCCTGTTTTGTCTTCTCTCATTAACCTGTTCCAAGTTGCTTTCATCAATGGTCGGCGTTTGTATGATGTTGTTGTCTTGGCCAATGAGGTTGTTCACTCCCTATATTGTCAGTGTCTTCCTTCCATCTTCCTTAAGTTGGACATCTTTAAGACCTTTGATTCGATTAGTTGTGAGTCCTTTTCTGACCTCCTCACCCATCTTGCTTTTGGTTTGTCATTTAGGCAGTGGATCCTTTCACTTGTCACTGGGGCTCTGCTTGCAGTCTCTTTCAATGGGTTGTGTGGTGATTTCTTTTGTCTCCGTCGTGGCCTTCGTCAGGGTTGTCCGTTATCGCATTTGATTTTCAACTTAGTTGTCGAGTGCTTTTCTGCTTTATTTCATCACGTTGACTTCCTCACACTACATTCACTCCCCCACTTACAAGTCTTTTCCACCCTTCAGTATGCTGACGACTTTCTCCTGTTTGGCACTACTTCTCACCAACAGATTGTGAGAACTTAGCTCATCCTTTAGATTTTTGAGTTCATCTTGGGTCTTTCTATTAATTTCTTTAAGTGTCACATTTTCCTCACACACGCAGATCTTGCCACGGTACTTTTTGCAAAAGCTTGCTTTAGGTGTAAGGCTGTTGGCCTGCCTATGGACTATTTGAGTCTTCATATTACAGTCGCCTCCTGCACCCTCCTTTCGGGATGGAGTGGAGCATAAACTTGTTGATTACCTTCAGTGTTGGCAGAGAAAACTGTTTTCTCTCTCAGGTCGTATTGCTTTTGCTAAACATTGTCTTGCATCTGTCCCCTTCCATGCTCTGACGGTTCTGAATAGGTTTGACAAAATCATTCGTAATTTTATCTGGGATGGTGATCAGCCTTCGGATCGCCTTGTGCGTTGAGATATGGTTGTCTTTCCACGTCTTCTTGGAGGTGCTGGGGTTACCAACCTTAGTCGAGCTTGTGAGTCTTCTGTATGTACTTGGTGGTGACATCTGGCAACTGAGCACTCTCCCATCACCCTATTCATTTGCTCCAAATTTGACATGTCTTCCTCTAGTATTTGGAGTAGTTTCATCTCTCACACATCTCCCTCTCATTGGTGCAACCTACTTTACGTTCTTCCTCTTTTCCTCCGCCTTGCTGACCTCTCATCATTTGCATCTTCATCTTGGCATCTTTCACCTTCCCGTGGTTTCACTTTTTCTTCTTGTTACTAGCTTCCTTTGGTTCTTCCGTGGTGTCGCTCCCACCCCGATCCCTTTGGTCTCCTGGCCCTTCTTCTCGTGTCATTGCTTTTGTTTGGCTTCTTCTTGCTGGCCACATCAACACTTTTGACAACTTGCAGTGCCTTAGCATCAGTTTAGCTAACCAGTGTCCCCTTTATCTTACCGCGGTTGAGTCTCGGGTTTATCTTTTTACCTCTTGCTCTTTCTTTTTTAGTGTTCTTGTCTCTGTCTGGCCTTCTCATGTTAGTAGTCTTTCAGACCCACCCTCCATTTATCTTCTTTTCATCTTCTGTCATTCCCCCCACTTGTCTGTTTCTTGTGGTCGTGTCTAGAGGTTGTGGCTCATTTCAGTTTGGTGGCGCATTTGGGAGGAGCACAACAATAGGGTCTTCAGAGGCACCTTCTCTTCGCCGGAGTCTGTGGCTCGTCTTGTGCATGGGGATGTCCATTTTGTCATTCGGCTGCGGCATCTGTCGTCTTCCTTCTGCGGCTGGGTGATGGTGTCGTTCCGTCCTTCCACTCGCTCTCCACCCCTCTTATTTCGTTTTTATGTGAATTGTATTATATCTTTCATCTTTTTGTTTCTGTCTTGTGGTTTGTTAATGATGGGTAGTGCAACTGGTGGCATGTAGTAACTATATCATCAGTTCGTGCTGATCTTGAAAATAAGGCAGGTTTTTGCTTCCCCCACCCACATATCTCTCTCTCTCTCTCTCTCTCTCTCTCTCTCTTTATATATATATATATATACACACACACACACACATAACTCTGATCCATGATTGCCAATGGTTCAGTCTTAAGCACATGTTTGGACCAATGTTTTCCCTTACCAAGTATTCTTTTTTTCAAGTATTCTCTTCGTCTAATGTGCAAGGGAGCAACCTCAGAAGCAAGCATACGTTGTCTGCATGAATGGAGGCAACATGTAGTTTAGCTTTGAATTTTGAAATTATAATCTTCCTTTCACAATATGAGCCTGTAGGTTCTGTACAAGGTATCTAAGGCCACTCTAAGATAGTTGGTCTATCCTACAAGTTATCAGCTTGTGGCGTGCTGCGTACTTTGTTCCTTTGTTGCCTCCTTCCAAAAACAACCCTGCTGGAGGATAGGTTTTCACCTTTTATTAACGAAGATAATGACAAAAAATTTTATACAAATGAAGGGAACCAAAAATGAGTAAAGTGTACAAAAATGTACAGCAAATCAATAGTATCTGTAGAAGGGTTGATCCAGAGAATGGTTAGCCTGCCACTGATATCATTAATGTTGGCTAACCCAGCAAAACAATAGTCCTACCTTTCAAAAAAACGACCCAATCTACCCAACCAAGTCTTGTTGTCTGACACTGGAAGAGACCGCATGATAACTGGAAAAAAAAAAAGGTTAAATAACACAATTCAGCATGATTGCTTCTGCAATCATTTCAGACACTGCTATCCAAAAGCACGTTGTCGCTGGAGTTCAACTTCCAGGTGGCTACCACAACTTTGGTGAGATCTTGGACAACCCAAGAGATTTGAACACAAAGATTGTTCTCTTGCATATCTGGCCATGCATCAACAAAACAGCTTGAATGAAGCCACACGACCAGCTCCTTATAATCTTTGTGCACATGAATTTTTGTAAGGAAGCATTCAAGACAGGTCGCCCCAAACTTAGCTGGTAGACCATCGAGATGGACTGGGGCATCTTCATGAATGAGTCTATTCCTAGTGGACCATAGTTGCCAAATGACTAACTGAAAGCACATTTGCCAGCATCGCATAACCTAGCACCTCTTGAAACTGGAAGAGAACCACTAGTAAAATTTCGAAATAAAATTCTGGTGGGGAACCCGCTTTTTGCCGAGCTTATTTGTTGCCTCCTTCAAACGCTTATGCCTCTGTGCTTTGAGACATCCTCCACTGTTTGGTTTGGGATACATTTGTCTTATTTAAGGACATTTGAGTTTGAACCTTGCTACCAATGTAAACCGTAACTTGTTTAGTTTCAGTCCTCTAGGAAATTGGTACAATGGTTGCGGCATAAGTTGGTAGGTGGTCAATTCCTATTTTGAATCATTATAAGGTGTTAACCGTGTTGTAAAAGGAGAGACCACTAACGTGTAAGTTGAAGTCTCATGAGGTCGTGACATTTGAAAGCAGACCTTGTATTCTAAATGAACAAGGGGTTGGGTGGGAGCTAAGGCCCCCCTTTAGACGGTAAGAGGAAATGCTCCTCCACACAAGCCTTATTTAGACCTACAACCGATTAACTAAGTCACAGGGATACCTAAGTTTATCCCATTTATTGGTGTCGATACAGGGATACGGAGATACAAATACAAATACGACATAGATACGTTTTGGATCGGGTTAGGATCAGACATGATCCAAACAAAAAAAACCCGATTTAAGTTAGGTCCAGCTCTTCTCCCTTTCTCTTCGGGTTTTTTTTTTCGGTTTTTCTAATAAATGACTAGAATTATGATATTGATAGACAATATTTTGTAACAAACAATATTTTGTTTGTGACTTTAGGAACAAACTATTAATTTTTTTTTTCAATTTATAATTTTTGAGAATATTATATTTACTGTATCCACATATCAGAAAATTGTGAAACTTACCTTGTCCGTACCCGTATCCCCGTATTCGCACCCATATCACACTTACACCCGTGTGACTTAGCCGATTAGTTTCACGTTTTTATTCTTATAGGAACAACAAGTCTACGAGCATGCCATCATTTAGATTTGAAATTCCCATTCATTCGTCTTTGCATTTTGAATTCAAACAATTTTATCTTTTTGTTTGTATTTGGATTCCAATTATTTAATTGTTCGATTTGAATATGAATTTACGTAAAGTTATTTCTCCCATTGATCACATGTAACAAACTTACATAAGGGCTCATTGTTATTATCTAAAAAAACCAGGTGACTTTAAGAAGGAAGCGAGTTTTCAATTGTTACCCGAACAAGTGCAGACTACAGCGGCCATTGAGCGATGCTATTCGGCTCGAATGCCACGTCGGCCGGCTCCACCCGAAACGGAGAGAAAAGGTTGAGAGAGAGAGAGAGAGACGGTGGTGGTGGTGGTGTCTGCGAGATGCAGCAGTAGCAGCCCGCTCTCTCTTCTCTCTCTATCGCTCCCTCCTCAGCCCTCAACCGTGAAAGTTAAAAGACGGGGGTATCCCTGCGTTTCCCTCCCATGGTCTCTCTTCTGTTCAGTTGGCAAGCAAAGGAATGTTAGTGGACGAAGCGTGACACATAGGAATTGAACCAGGCGGTAAGAAGAAAAGGAGAAGAGAGAAGGGGGAGAGAGATAGAGGGAGAGCCATGTCGGTGAGGATCAAGGCTGTGGTGGACAAGTTCGTGAAAGAGCTAAAGGAAGCGCTGGATGCGGACATCCAGGATCGGATAATGAAGGAGAGGGAGATGCAGAGCTATATCGAGGAGCGGGAGAGGGAAGTCGCCGAGCGGGAGGCTGCATGGAAGGCTGAGCTCTCCCGTCGAGAGGTATAAACCGGCCATAATTTGCTAGCTCCCTGCTTGCCCTTTAGGAATTTCGATGGCATCCCCGTGTTGAAGTCGCATGAAACGCCCTAATGGATTGATCACTTGATTCCTTCTTGTTTCTGAAATGGTAATCCGATGCCATACGTTTGTCTCCTGGGTTGTTTTCATTGTCAAAAGTGGATATCTGGTAGACTGGACTTTCCGATGAGGATGCTTGTGGATGGATTCTTTGAGTGGGGAATTGATTTCGTTGGGGTATCTTTGTCCGTTCTTTTTCGTGTCTAAGCTTGGGATGCCTTTTCTTCGATTCCTTCACGTAGTCAGGCGGTATGGACTCGCGCGGAGGAATTGATATGCACGTACTTTGTGCCCATTCTATGACTCTGAACTTCCTCCATGTTGCAAATTTGGATCTGGAGTTTTGCAATCGCCTGTAGTTCCGCATATAATTATATGCATTCTAATGCTCATTGCCATTATATTAATTTGTTTATCCGACTAGTTGGCGTTCTTTGGAACAAGCTCGAGTATTGTTTCTTTGATACTCTAATGGTTTCACTGGATCAAGCTATCATTACTACACGTTCTTTATCATACAAACGTCATCCTTCATAAAGTTCTGGGCTAGTGGTTCACTAGCTTTAGGTGACCTCGTACTGTCCTGAATTCTTTGCTAGGGAGCCTCGCTGCTTTTTGCACCTTCCCCGCAGAAATTTGGGTCTCGTTCTATATTTGGCTTTTCTACTAGATCATTTGGCATTGTAAGTTGCGTGCTCTGAATTTTGAAAACGTAAATGGTCGACCTAGTTATTCTTTATGAACCAGATGCCATTTGTTCTGGCCATGTTTGATTGCAGCATGGTATTTCTGTTCACGGGGAATCTGTTCTCGTGGTAGGAGATCTGGCTGTGCTGGATATGTTTCCATACTAATGGTTGCTTTCCTAACGGACATTCTGAAGATGTATTCTTTTCCGGAAAAATGTGATAAAGAGGGTTCATTCTTATTCTACGATCTTTTTTTTTTCAATATGCAGACTTTATGTTTAGCTTTTATCCAAGAGCTGTTTTTGACAATAAAAGTTGTGAATCTCTATAAACTATGAAATAAGCTCTAGTTAGTTTGGTAATTTGGATTAATATTCTATTCAATGTTATCACTGGTGTAGCGTATCGCGTATCGGTCGGACCTACCTATACGCCGTATCGTAACCTATTGTAACTTATCGTAAAATTAATTTTTTAATTTTTTAAAAATATTAAAAAAATCATAAAAATTCCAAAAAAGTCCTAAAAACAAGTAAAAATCAGAAAAAATCAAGAAAAATGTATTTAAAGGAACATTCATGTATATGAAGTATGAACAACACATTCCAAAATAAGAAATCAGACATTCAAAATAACATAATAAGCAACTGAAGAGAATTCGATTACATCACAATTCATAAGTTCAAAAGTCAAAACATATAGTTATCATGATTCAATAACAATCCTCGTCAATCGTCATCTGCATTGTCATCTTCATCAACATCTTCATTTTCTTCATTAAGTGCTTCTATCCCCTCTGTTGGAAATGGAATGTCACCAACATTTCATTGCTCCTCAGCCTCTCCTTCTTCAATAATCTCTGTTGCTCCTTCAAGGTTCAAAAAATCAAGATCGTCCTCATCAAGTATTGCATATTGTTCTTCTTCAACCCAAGAATGTAATATATCAAAATGGTCAATGTTGATAGGATCATATTGAGTGTGATGCTTCCTCATAGATGTTGTTTCTAGTTGCCTAACAAGAGAACAAATTAACAAATTGTTAGAAATTAAAATGTATATTAGAATTTGCTATTTTGCATAACAAATGTTTACCTTTGTCTCAACTTCATATTATAACGAACGTAAACAAGGTCATTCAACCTTTTATGTTCCAGTCTGTTCCTCTTCTTACTGTGGATGTGCTGAAATACACTCCAATTTCTTTCACATCCAGTTGCACTACATGTTTGGCTGAGGATTCTAATTGTAAACTTCTTTAATTTTGGGCAATCAACCCCAAACCTGTCCCACCACATAAATTGTCTAATAACAGATGGAAAGTAAAAATGAAATAGAATAATATGAGAAGGTAGAAGCTATAAAGAACAAATGAAATAACAACCAAAAAGTATAAAGTCCCTTTTTCTAATACCTGGACGCATAGATGATCTGCATCTCATTGTTGTGTCTCTCCGCATGCTACCAGAACTAGTATCATATTTGTTGACCGACATATGGATAGCTTCTTGTTCTTTATAATCACTTACTAATACCTCAATACAATCCAATATGTCATACTCGACCTCTCTGTCCTTCTTAAAATTAAGAAGAAATCTAATAGCAGGATTTAGGTAATAGGCTGCTGCATGAAGTGGGCGATGAAGTTGTCCAAACCACCTTTCATCTATAATCTTCCATATAGTCATGTACAACTTCTTTTTTCCCTTCATATTATCTCTAATGGCCTCCTTTCCTCTGTCCATAACCTTATATAAATGTCCAATAGAAGGTCTATCTTCACTATCAACTAATCTGAGGACTTTCACTAGAGGTACACAAATCTTCAATAAGTTCACACATGATTCCCAAAAGTCAGCATTGAATATGGTATCCACAACTGTCATAGCCTTTCTTTTATAGGCATGTGGATATGCAACCCAATCATCACTTGAAAACATCTGTCTGAGAGAATTTCTTTGCTTGACTATACTCTGCACAGTCAAAACATTTGTAGCAAACCGTGTTTGTGCAAGTTGAATCAATTCGGCCCCATTTGTGAATTTCCTCATCAAATTCAAGACATAAGCATGATCATAAATAAACTTCGTGATTTTTTGGCATCTTTGAACTGTAAACTTCATATCATCTCTTTCATGAAGATCTTGAAGCATTAGATTTACACAGTGAGCAGCACACGGGCTCCAATAAAATGCCCTATATCGTGCTGCTAACATTTCACCTGCAACTTTATAATTTGCTGCATTATCAGTGATAAATTGCACGACATTTTGAGGCCCAACTGCTTGTATAACTTTATCAAAAACCTCAAACAAAACATCAGCAGTCTTAGGAGTATCAGACAAATTAACAGATTTTATGAACATTGTACCAAAGGGGCAATATACAAGGAAGTTTACCAATATTCTGTTCTTGATGTCTGTCCACCCATCAGCCATTACACTGCATCCTGTTTGTTTCCAGCTCAATTTCAGTTCATCACAATATGCCTTGACATCTCTAACTACATTATTGAGAATTTTACCTTGCAATTTATAAAAAGAGGGCATTTTACACCCTCGGCCTATAGTAGCAATCGCATCTGCTATAGCCTGAAAATGAAAAGAGTTTTACTGCATTGAAGGGAATGGATGCGTCATAGAACCACCTTCCTATGGTTTTATCTGCTGCTTCAACAATATCCTTTGAACACGTGGCTGTACGAATCTCAGGCTGAGCACCAACAGCAGTATAATTGGGGAAAAAAATTCTTGATCGAGCCAAACATATTACTCGACTTCATAGTAGGTACTCTACCACCACCAATACAACCCCCACTCTTGCTACGTCCTCGTAAAATTGTACTTGCACCTCTTCTTTGTCTGGTTGCAGTTGAAGAAGAACCACCTGTATGCATGATGTCTTTCCCTTTAGCTGTTCCCAAACTAACACCAACATCTTCTTCTTCGAGCTCAACATCTTCACCTTCGCTTCTTTCCTCTTCATATGGGTCGCCATATCCTACATCTGCATCTTGCATTTTCTTTTCAATCCCGCTTGCTTTCACAACATTAATAGGCTCCAAACATTGGTGCCTTACATAGGCTGGCAATAGGTTCTCTAGGGAGCCATTGCATTGAGCCACATCGTTGTGTGTACCAGCTATATGGTGTTTAAAGCGAGAGATCCCTCTTGATATGATTTGCTTACAATAATTGCACTTAACTTTTAACCTATCTTTGGGATTCACTCTTGTACACCACTTCCATGCAGGATCCGACATTATATTTTCACAAAACAAGTAAAAACATACAAATAAATGTAGGAAATAAGAGAAATGAACGATTCAACAGCGAAAATGAGTTATTTCTTACCTTTTTGCTGTTAGAAACCAAAAAACTCTCTTTCTCCAAGCTTCCCAGTTCCCACCATCCCTAGACTCCCCACAATGAGAATGAAAGCTTCTTCACCGGCAAAACTTGATGCAAATGGAGAAAATCTCTCCCTCCTACGTCTCTTGCAGTGTTTACAAACAAGAAAAGAGAGAGAGAGGAGCATCGGTTTTAAAAGAACATGCAAAAAAGGAGCCGTCGGGCCCCTTTTTTTATTTTTTCCCGTATCGTGCGATACGGGAGTGTATCGCACGTATTATGCGATACGCGTACGATACGTATGCGTATCGCGTATCGATGATGTATTGTATAGGTTTTTTCGACCTATACGATACGTATCGTACGATACGCATACGTATCATACGAGACGGATAACATTGATTCTATTACTTGCTCGTCCATGTATTGCCTGCATCATGCCTCATTTATGCGGCATGGATTTTGAAGATCACTATATGATTCCTTATCCAGCTTTATCTTGTCAATGTAATTTTCTGCAGTCTCCTTCTTGAATAATCTAAGTTACTTGGAGATTAATTGGTTTTATGATTTTATCCCCCTTGAATAATTCCAGTAGGGGTAAAGCTGAATGGTCTTGGACTCTTGCTGAGAGTTTGAACTAGTTATTCGCAGGTCTGCCATCATTGATTTACATTATTTTTTTTTTAATTTGATATTGTTGCTTCAGTTGGAGCACATGACTTTTTCACCTTTGGTGGATCCATGTCCGAAAGAAAGCAAGGAAAGAATCCTATATGGGTTTTTTTTTCTCAAATTTTGGATATACTTACCCATAGAGGTATAGGACAGCAGTGTCCATTTTTTCTCCTAGAGGCCTTTACTGGCAGAAGTAGTCAATGACTTTTTCCGATCAACAAAATGGCCTTATAAGACATCTTGTGTGCTAATGAGCTTCCTGTATCTCTCTAAAGCCATCCATGCATATAGGTGAAGTTTTTGTTGGCAATGAAGACCTTCAGACGATAACTTCTTCACAATCACAAAAATCTGAATATATGAGGATCAAAATAGGATGACCTTAAGCTTCTCCATACTTGTAGTGTGTACTTTATATTATATCATATTGCATCATGGACATAGTAATCATGCTTCTTAGACTCGAAAGGTTTATTGAATATTATTCAGGACTCTATTACCTAATGGTGTTTCTAGGATAAATTTCATTTACTTCCATTTAATCACTCCCATGCTCCTTTAAGACAACAAAAGCTAAAAGATTCACATTTCAAAGAAGAATGATGATTTTCAATCATAGAATCAATTAAAAAATATTGTATTTCACTATTTTAAGACTATTTATTAACAAATGAATTTAAAGATTAACCATGAGTTAATATTGGCTGTGATAAGGTTGTACCTTTTCCTTGTTTTGGTTCTTCCCTCTCTTATTTGCGGCAGTTAAATTATGCTGGCAATATTCTTCTGAAAATCTATTGATGCTGGAAAAATTTAGTGCTTCATGAGTTCAGATTTCCTCCTGAGATACAATGTCATGATTTCTTCGGCTGCATTCTGTATTTGTAATCTCCAGTGTAGGTCCTTCTCAAAGGCATTGCAAGTTAGACACATGGCAGCAATTTGGTATGTGACTGATTGACTATGTATATTAGGGAAAGTAACTGCTACTTTTTCCATTCTGGTAGTTGAAATGTGAATGGTGTGGATTTGGACAATCTGAATACATCTGAAACTGGATGTGGTCAAATTCGATTCACCTAAAAACTCAAAATCAACAAACCATATCAGAACCATTTATGCTCACTAGGTAGCTGTTTTATGCATTTGTAATTGCTTAATACAATAGTCACAAATGTTGGGAACATTTTGAAAGTATTACAAATTTACTGCCAAAAAGGAGGAAAACAATATTACTAGAAAAGTACTGCAACTCTTTCACTATATCCTCAGAAGATAACTACAGTAAAGATATTTTGGCATTTACTTTTTCCTTTAAAAGTAAAATCCTTTGTTCATATGTCATTTCAATGTATATTTGTCATTTTCTAATTTTTCTCAAATTTCAAAAGTTATTTTGAATGTTGTCAGTATTTTGAGAAGAAAATCAGTAGTAACCTCATAATTTGGAAAGCTTTTCTGTTATTACTGGTCTACCTTCTAATTTCTTAAATTCCTGTGATTGTTCGGCAAAAACAAAATTTAAGATGAAAATTTCTCAGAAGGTCCCAGGAGTGTTTGTGATGATGGTTAATACTTGGCTTATATAATAAACCATGGTCCATACATATAATTGGGTGCTTTGACCTTCCTAAGAAGTTCATTTATGAGGTTTGTAGGTCAAATCTGAATGCATGATGCATGGTATGCATTTTGAGTAGGATGACAGTCTTCTGCTAGGGTGACTTTTTTATACTTGATGGAGTGTAGCAAAATGTATGGGTCTCAACCATACTATGATGGACAAAAGTACTTTACTCTGTGTGACACTGTCACATTTCGATTTTCGTTTTCCAAAATTTCTTTTCCACCGCTCATTGAGACCCTGTCATAGAGAGGTGGTCTTAGTGAGGATGTTGGATAAACCTGTCTGCATCTCTCAAAGTTGGCCTTAAGAAACAATTCACTGTTCCTCTAACCTAGCTGCGTCCTTTGTCATTAAGGTGGTGGAATGCTCCTTGGGCCATAAAGCTGCATGCTTTATATGCTTTTATTGAATTTGTTTTTGTTTTTTCTTGTTTTTTCTTTTAACACAGATGTGTGTATTTGTGGTCTTCTTGGGGAATATGTGGTATATGTGGGTTGATGAACAGGATATGTGTTTAAATTTCCTAACATGCTGTTACACTTCTACTCTAGGATTCTGTCTTGATGTCTGTGACAGAACCTTGAAAGATGAACAATTTCTAGGAAGCACTCTTTTTCATTTTTCCCAATAGTCCTTCAATAAAATCTGCATCTCAAAAGTTCCTTTTTTTTACCGTTCGTGCATATTGGTAGGTTTCCAAATGGGTTGGATCTGGTTTGAGGGTTTCGACATTTTTTTTAATCTATTGGAGGTGTCTATGACTTGCTATCCGTGTATATAGCTCTCACAGGTAAAGCTGTTCATTTAGGCTAGTGTTTTTCCTGCGTGTTCTTGTCATGCTTCTTCAATGTTGTAAATAATATTTATAAAGTTTTGTGCAGTTTTCTGTCTTTATATTCTAAAATAAGAGACATGGATATCCACAAATAACAAACAAAATAAATAAATAAATTGGACAAATAGATCTGCTCTAAGCATTCCTATGTCTTTGTTTCTGTTGTTCTATTGCATCTGCCATTCTTGGCCATTGAATTTTGTTGTTGCAATTTTTTGTCACACTTTTAGACATTTTGTCTTCCTACATATATATGGAGACTCATTGCAACAGTGTAAATATATGAGGTTAGGGTAAGAAAAAATCAGTTGGGTCGGATCCCCCACTTACGCATGTAATTCACCATACCAATGCTGGTGGTGATCCCGATAGTTTTATGCTTAATGAATGAATTTTGAAGTTTCTCTCTCGGGTCCTTCTTTAGACCGAGAGTTTTACCCTATTTGGGAATTAGGGCTGAGCTTTGGGTGCATGAGTTTCTTTTATCTCAGTGAGCAGGGGAGGTAGCCGGCTGCCATCAATGCTAAAAAGGAACACATCTGGTTGTCTGCTGAATTATATTCCTGAATAAATTGACTTCCCTGCAGCAAAGCATCCAACCATTCTCAAAATAGATGACGGGATCACCTAAGGGTACATTATATGTCCGCCATTGAAATGGTTTAGATTTTAGATCTCTTTAATGATGTGTTTAAGCAGATCATATGATTTATTCACGTGCTAGATTGATCTAATAGTCTGAGTGGACGAGACTGAATTTTTATAATAGATGCTTGTCCAACATACAGTTTTCTTGTGTCACCCATCTTTGAAGCGAGCCCATACCTGTCATTAAAAGAAATTTATTGATCGACTGTGGTACCTTTTTATATATATACTACCAATAGTTTTCATAACATTTTTGCTTTCTTCAGTGAGCCTGATGATTCCGTTCCTACCAAGAAATTAAAGGCACTAAAGAATTTTGACTTGGAAATTTACTATTTTAGCTGAAATTTCTCTTTCTCCGCCACTGCATATATATATATATATATATATATATATATATATATATATATATATATATATATATATATATACTTGATGGATAAGATTACTTTTCCTGGGAAGTTCTATTTGAAGTTCGCATTTGTTAACCTAAACTTGGATTTAATTTTGCAGGCAGAGATTTCTAGACAAGAAGCAAGATTGAAACTGGAACGAGAAAACTTGGAAAAAGAGAAGAGTGTCTTAATGGGGACGGCATCAAATCAAGATAATCAGGATGGTGCTCTTGAAATCACAGTCAGTGGAGAGAAATATCGGTGCCTGAGATTTGCGAAAGCAAAAAAATAAAAAAAAAATATCAAAACAATTAAGAGAACAAAACAGATTTAAATGCTGTTTCCTCGGGGGTTAGCTTAAACCATGATGATTCATGTTATGGAGGAATTTGAAAATGATTCTCACTTGTGCAGTTTCTCTTGATTGACTTGTCATGGCATTCTTATATGCTGATTGTGTACAAAAAAAATCATTCAACAATGCTGTTTCTTCCCTTTACATTTTTTTTTATTGCTAAAGTGCACATTACGTCAGTCGGAGGTAGCTGAAGTTCATTTGTGGCTTGCTGCTGCTGCCAGTGACGTGAGTATGTACATAACCGGCAACAAGGGGGTTGGAGCCTACATTTTTTTGTTTCTACCTGCTATAGTTGAAAAATTCAAACATTGTTAGTGTACATCCAAATGAAAAGCTTTTGCTAATATGTAGTCGCAATCTGCAGCATACTCTTCACCATGTAACCATTGACTCAGGTTTACACCATTTTTGAGCTGGTTTATGTGGTTGTTTATGGTTAGCTGACCCCACTTATTGCAGTTTCTACTGTACAGAAATATACAAGAATGGAACTCCTGCAAGGATTGTCTAACCTTCTCTTCAAGTACTTTGGACTGATGCCTTAACCGGCATAGTACAACCAGGTAGTAAGGTGGCTCACACTCAAAAGGGGTCCAAGGTTCTAACCCCTTGGTCGTCGCATTCTGGTGTGTTACTTCTTGTTCATAAGAGCAATAATCAATTGAAAAGCCTATAGTCCTGATCTTTTCAGTTCCCAATATGCAGATTGGAGATTCAATCCTAAGAAGATAATGACTTGTCTCCCTAGCTCGGACAAAAGGTCTGACCTCTCGTGGATTTTAAACGTACTCATTCATGGTTTAACAAATCAGGGTGATAGGGCCCAAAGAAACAAGCAAATTGATGTCTAATTTAAAAATAAACACAGACCTAATGACTATCTGATACCATGTTCATAAAATTCAATGACTTGGATCTCCACCTTCATGGGTCTATCGCACCGAGCATTGAATCTGAGCCTAAGAACAAATTCAATTTGAACAGAGCACCCGGTCCGTTCATGCCTGCCTTTTTCTTCATGGTAAGAAGTGGTTTCCCAGCTGAATCCGTAAGAATCGTTTCTTCCCTGTTATCGTGGCCATAGTTGTCTACTCGGAAGAAAGGTCTCCTTTGCTGTTAAACATGATGAACTCACTGCAGCTCACCAAATTTCCCGTTTGTTTTCATGGTTTCCTACAACAAAGGCGTGTTCGTGTGGCCCTTCTGATCGTTTTGAGATGGGGACTGTAAATATATTTTTGGGCTATCAACTAAGCAATGGCCCAAAATCTTGTCCACGGTAACTTTTTCCTATCTAAAACTGTGAAGTTTTTTTTCTCGAAATAAAATTTCAGACCATCACACATGGCTTTCCAGATCGAAACTCAAGAATGGGGGTCTTCTACCCCTTGTAATTTCTGCCAAGGCTTATCATATGATAGGGAAGTCAGATATGCATATATGTGCATATTACAACATTCTGCAACCAGTTTCGGGAGTGTGTTTGAAGTCTAAACTGGTGCAAATTTCTATGGAAGCGTCTTGAATCTTGATGCATGAAGCTCATCTGATTGCCTATGAATGGGGCACCATGACAGACGTAGACTGCCTCTATTTACATTAGAATATTATAGATTGTGGAAGATCACAGAATGCCTAGTATAATCATCATGAAAAAATATATAATAACCCCATTTCGTCCGTAAGGGAAACAACAAAAATGAGGTTATACACAGGGCACTAACTCAAAAAGACCTCTTGTCAAAGAACTATTCTCCAAGAAAATTGGATTTCATTTTTCCTTATAAGCAGTCATCATGTTCACTTGGATCTTTTCATTACAAAAATCCATTTAAAATGGCTTATATGAAAGTTTGCTAAAACTCTTCAATTTCTTTGCATCAAAGTTAAATATCATTGCCTAGTATAATCATCATGAAAAAATATATAATAACCCCATTTCGTCCCTAAGGAAAACAACAAAAATGAGGTTATACACAGGGCACTAACTCAAAAAGACCTCTTGTCAAAGAACTATTCTCCAAGAAAATTGGATTTCATTTTTCCTTATAAGCAGTCATCATGTTCACTTGGATCTTTTCATTACAAAAATCCATTTAAAATGGCTTATATGAAAGTTTGCTAAAACTCTTCAATTTCTTTGCATCAAAGTTAAATATCGTTGCCTAGTATAATCATCATGAAAAAATATATAATAACCCCATTTCGTCCCTAAGGGAAACAACAAAAATGAGGTTATACACAGGGCACTAACTCAAAAAGACCTCTTGTCAAAGAACTATTCTCCAAGAAAATTGGATTTCATTTTTCCTTATAAGCAGTCATCATGTTCACTTGGATCTTTTCATTACAAAAATCCATTTAAAATGGCTTATATGAAAGTTTGCTAAAACTCTTCAATTTCTTTGCATCA
Source organism: Nymphaea colorata (assembly GCF_008831285.2). Classification (NCBI taxonomy): domain Eukaryota; kingdom Viridiplantae; phylum Streptophyta; class Magnoliopsida; order Nymphaeales; family Nymphaeaceae; genus Nymphaea; species Nymphaea colorata. Next base: position 11,126,721 of record NC_045138.2, on the reverse strand, counting down.
AAGTTAAATATCATTGCCTAGTATAATCATCATGAAAAAATATATAATAACCCCATTTCGTCCCTAAGGGAAACAACAAAAATGAGGTTATACACAGGGCACTAACTCAAAAACACCTCTTGTCAAAGAACTATTCTCCAAGAAAATTGGATTTCATTTTTCCTTATAAGCAGTCATCATGTTCACTTGGATCTTTTCATTACAAAAATCCATTTAAAATGGCTTATATGAAAGTTTGCTAAAACTCTTCAATTTCTTTGCATCAAAGTTAAATATCATTGCCTAGTATAATCATCATGAAAAAATATATAATAACCCCATTTCGTCCCTAAGGAAAACAACAAAAATGAGGTTATACACAGGGCACTAACTCAAAAAGACCTCTTGTCAAAGAACTATTCTCCAAGAAAATTGGATTTCATTTTTCCTTATAAGCAGTCATCATGTTCACTTGGATCTTTTCATTACAAAAATCCATTTAAAATGGCTTATATGAAAGTTTGCTAAAACTCTTCAATTTCTTTGCATCAAAGTTAAATATCGTTGCCTAGTATAATCATCATGAAAAAATATATAATAACCCCATTTCGTCCCTAAGGGAAACAACAAAAATGAGGTTATACACAGGGCACTAACTCAAAAAGACCTCTTGTCAAAGAACTATTCTCCAAGAAAATTGGATTTCATTTTTCCTTATAAGCAGTCATCATGTTCACTTGGATCTTTTCATTACAAAAATCCATTTAAAATGGCTTATATGAAAGTTTGCTAAAACTCTTCAATTTCTTTGCATCAAAGTTAAATATCATTGCCTAGTATAATCATCATGAAAAAATATATAATAACCCCATTTCGTCCCTAAGGGAAACAACAAAAATGAGGTTATACACAGGGCACTAACTCAAAAACACCTCTTGTCAAAGAACTATTCTCCAAGAAAATTGGATTTCATTTTTCCTTATAAGCAGTCATCATGTTCACTTGGATCTTTTCATTACAAAAATCCATTTAAAATGGCTTATATGAAAGTTTGCTAAAACTCTTCAATTTCTTTGCATCAAAGTTAAATATCATTGCCTAGTATAATCATCATGAAAAAATATATAATAACCCCATTTCGTCCCTAAGGAAAACAACAAAAATGAGGTTATACACAGGGCACTAACTCAAAAAGACCTCTTGTCAAAGAACTATTCTCCAAGAAAATTGGATTTCATTTTTCCTTATAAGCAGTCATCATGTTCACTTGGATCTTTTCATTACAAAAATCCATTTAAAATGGCTTATATGAAAGTTTGCTAAAACTCTTCAATTTCTTTGCATCAAAGTTAAATATCGTTGCCTAGTATAATCATCATGAAAAAATATATAATAACCCCATTTCGTCCCTAAGGGAAACAACAAAAATGAGGTTATACACAGGGCACTAACTCAAAAAGACCTCTTGTCAAAGAACTATTCTCCAAGAAAATTGGATTTCATTTTTCCTTATAAGCAGTCATCATGTTCACTTGGATCTTTTCATTACAAAAATCCATTTAAAATGGCTTATATGAAAGTTTGCTAAAACTCTTCAATTTCTTTGCATCAAAGTTAAATATCATTGCCTAGTATAATCATCATGAAAAAATATATAATAACCCCATTTCGTCCCTAAGGGAAACAACAAAAATGAGGTTATACACAGGGCACTAACTCAAAAACACCTCTTGTCAAAGAACTATTCTCCAAGAAAATTGGATTTCATTTTTCCTTATAAGCAGTCATCATGTTCACTTGGATCTTTTCATTACAAAAATCCATTTAAAATGGCTTATATGAAAGTTTGCTAAAACTCTTCAATTTCTTTGCATCAAAGTTAAATATCATTGCCTAGTATAATCATCATGAAAAAATATATAATAACCCCATTTCGTCCCTAAGGGAAACAACAAAAATGAGGTTATACACAGGGCACTAACTCAAAAAGACCTCTTGTCAAAGAACTATTCTCCAAGAAAATTGGATTTCATTTTTCCTTATAAGCAGTCATCATGTTCACTTGGATCTTTTCATTACAAAAATCCATTTAAAATGGCTTATATGAAAGTTTGCTAAAACTCTTCAATTTCTTTGCATCAAAGTTAAATATCATTGCCTAGTATAATCATCATGAAAAAATATATAATAACCCCATTTCGTCCCTAAGGGAAACAACAAAAATGAGGTTATACACAGGGCACTAACTCAAAAACACCTCTTGTCAAAGAACTATTCTCCAAGAAAATTGGATTTCATTTTTCCTTATAAGCAGTCATCATGTTCACTTGGATCTTTTCATTACAAAAATCCATTTAAAATGGCTTATATGAAAGTTTGCTAAAACTCTTCAATTTCTTTGCATCAAAGTTAAATATCATTGCCTAGTATAATCATCATGAAAAAATATATAATAACCCCATTTCGTCCCTAAGGGAAACAACAAAAATGAGGTTATACACAGGGCACTAACTCAAAAAGACCTCTTGTCAAAGAACTATTCTCCAAGAAAATTGGATTTCATTTTTCCTTATAAGCAGTCATCATGTTCACTTGGATCTTTTCATTACAAAAATCCATTTAAAATGGCTTATATGAAAGTTTGCTAAAACTCTTCAATTTCTTTGCATCAAAGTTAAATATCATTGCCTAGTATAATCATCATGAAAAAATATATAATAACCCCATTTCGTCCCTGAGGGAAACAACAAAAATGAGGTTATACACAGGGCACTAACTCAAAAACACCTCTTGTCAAAGAACTATTCTCCAAGAAAATTGGATTTCATTTTTCCTTATAAGCAGTCATCATGTTCACTTGGATCTTTTCATTACAAAAATCCATTTAAAATGGCTTATATGAAAGTTTGCTAAAACTCTTCAATTTCTTTGCATCAAAGTTAAATATCATTATCTATGTGACGTGGGCACGTATGGAAGGGCACTGCACCTGTGTCAACCATTTTTTAATATATTTTGGCACATTTTTGTTTAATAATTTGTATTTTATGAGTATAAATAATGAAATGTATATGTTCATTCAAACTTTATTGTTGTTATATGTTCATACAAACACACACGGATACATACATACATGGCTATAGGTTTGCACCTTTTTTTTTTCTTTTAATGCTTCACATTGGTGGCCGTACATATATCACATAGGACATTAGTTTGGGCCCAATTTACGAAAAACATACTTAGGAAGATCTAATTAAAGACCCCGTTTAAGACCTTCCTAAATCAAATAATTAGACTGGTTATCTTGCACTGATATAGCAACCCCAGATGAGAAATAGGCATTACGTTTGTCATTGATAATCTGAGCAGTAGTCAGAAGATTTTGGTTTATATAAAATACATTTAATGTTTTGAATTTATAAAATTATATCTTGAAATACTTTTTCAAATTTTCAATATTTTGGTTTTAGGACAAGCTCCATTTGCCTGGCAGACTTAGACTGGAATTAATTGGTGAAACAGTTGAACGAAAGGACCATTAGGAATTATGTGAAGAAAGTGCTCTAGATATTAAGAATTCAAGAAGTCACACCACATGGATATATCGATGTACAGGGGGGCATTTGAATGCCACAGAAACTTCCGGCTATCGTTGAATGAAAACCTAGGGACAAAAATCCATGGACAAGAAAAATATAGCCGTGCATGATTCGCACTAACCTACATTCATGGACTTCATGCCTCTGTTGATAGAGCAAGGATCAGTTTTTGTGACAAAAATCTTAGCCGTTGTCCCCAATTTCAGTAAACCTCATGCCCGATTATAGTTATATAACATATACAAGAAAGCCGATATAAATTCACACCACATGGCACATGTTGGAGAAAGTAAAATATTCACAACTTTCTACCATAATGAAACTTCTAAAAGCTAAGCATAAAAATCCACAAGGGCGTGTTTGAAATGCGCGGACGGCACTGTTGACCGTGGTTGTCTGTCCGCGATCCACTATTTCACTTTCATCCGCCCTCCATCACGCACGGAAGAAAACACCGCGACGAACCGTTCCTTTCCGCGTCCGCGGAAAAACGTCGAACCTGTTTACGTTTATCCGCGGACAAATTTTGTAGCCGTTGGGGCTTCTCAGCTGAGCTTTGCAGCATACTCCCTCACCCGTCTCCTCTCGCCCGTCGGGCTCCATCACCCTCGCTTGTGCTCTTCGCTGCCGCTGAAGTTCCGTCGACCATTATCGTCGGCGTTCGTTTCAGGTATAGTGTGCGCCTCTCTCTTTGACCCCTCTGTGTGTTTTCGGTTTTCATACTTTCTCCTCTCGTGGTCTCTCTCTCAATTGTCCCTGTTCTTCTACCGCAGCTGTATTGGTTGCCGTCCGACCACTACCGCTGCGTTCCAGGAGCCGTCTGACCACCGTGCGTCCAGCTCCACCACCGCCACCTTGCAGGTGATGAAACGCCTGTCTGTGACTCTGATTTTTTTAGGGCTTTCGTTTTCCCCAACGTGCAAGATCCATCTGAAGGCGTCTTCTCTTCTACCGCAGCAACATTGGAGCCATCCGACCACCACTGCATTCCTCCAGTGTCGTCTGACTACTACTGCTCGTCCACCTGCACGATCTACGTCTTCCAGGTGCTCTGCGCCTCTCTCTCCTGGCTGGGTAAAAAAGGGTTTCATTTCTAATCTCGTGCTCTCCTTCTCAACTTGTGTTACCTTCTACCTTAGCAGCATTCACCGCCGTCCGACGATCCCCCCGCTATTCCAGTGTCGTCCGACCTCCACCACAGACAAACAAGTGTTTATTAACCACCGTTGCTCTAGTGACTATATGGATTTACCTGATACTGTAGTCCCTATTTGTAGTTTGCAGACGGTTAATTTATTTTGTTTAGCTTCTATGCTAACCCCTGCTTTTGAGAGAAGCGTATGCATCTTTTTCTGATCATGATGTTCTTTTGCTTCAATCTTGAAGATCTTCCATCTCATCATTTTTTGTTGTACATGATCTCATGAGCTTGATAGACGTAGTGTGCCTTATTGGGTGATGCACCCATGTTGGTATTGCAATTTGGGAATGCAGATACTTGTAGCATACCAAGTACTTCATGGTTCTGGCCTGGGTCAGATCCAGATCTGGCCTTATAGGTCTTGAGTTTTGACTTAGACACAGAGTCATGAAGTGATGATAACACATTATCACTCTTGATTTGAATTCAAGAGTCCATTCTCTTCCTTATTGAGTTCGGCAGCCCCAAGTCACATGGGTGAAGTTGCATGGCTACTCCATCTTGGGTCAAGCATCCATGTTGTTAAAGCAAATCTCAGATGCAAATACTTTTTGGCATACCTGGTACTTCATGATTCTGGTCTAGGTCGTATCCAGATCCTGCTCATTCTTTGTAGGGCCATCTGTAGCTCTTTAACTTTGTTTATATTGTAGATAGTGGGAAATTTTTTAATTTTAATTACAATATATTATATATGAACTTAGAGAACTATTTTGCTTGAACTTTTGTCGATTTATGGTTCTGAATAGTTTGAACACTATCAGTAAGAGAGGTTCCGCCACCATCTTATTCTGACCTAAGCCTGATTGCAAACTGGTAGAATTATTCTTTTTGAAGTTACAGTTTGTGTAAGGTTAGCATGTTTGATAATGTGCCCTTTTGGCTCAATGGATCTAGTTCATCCCAAAGTTGAGCAAGTATTTCAAGATACTGCTATATAATGTTGTCACCTTATTATATTTTCACTGCTTCTTATGGGGTTACAAATATGAGCATACCTTTGATGGTATCACACTCCTTAAGATATCCTCCTGCTTCATGTGCTAAGCACTTTTGTATTTGGTGGCTAGGAATTTTGGAATTGACTTGGGAGCATAATACCCATCGCATGGATTCAAAAAGTATTTGAAAAAATAAAATTGGACGTAAAAAGTTTTGCCCTAGAGCTTCTCAATGACATGGCTTATCTGATGGAATGCATAGAGACATATCATTGAAATTACATGGGCTTTGCTCATTTTATTAAGTATTTCAACGAAATTTTGGGGCAAAGTGGCCTTAGATTGGTTTATCTTATTAATGGAATGCCTTAAATCCTTTATCGAATATTATTCTTTTCGAAATTTTTCAAGTATGGACAACGTTACAAAAGGCTTAGAATTTTTTAGAGTGCATTCTTCATTTTAACTTATAAAAGAGGTAAACTATTCTCAAAATCTGTTCCTTATGCCTTTACTAGATATTCAAAGTCTTAAAAAGGTATAGAACTATAGATGCTATGATGAAAAGTGACAAGTTGTTTATTCCAAATAATATAAATTTCATGGAAAGAGAGTAGATTTGAAGGATTCAAAACACAAAATGAAAATGTTTGTTATTCTTTCTTGTTTGAATTGCTTCTAGCAATGAAACAATGGCTGTGATGATGTATTTATTGATAATCTTGATTTGGTCAATGAAAAAATTTCGGGTTAAATATTGGGAAAGGAACATTCATTATCAGTAATTTACACTAGATGAATACAAATCGGTCCTCTGGGATTCAAAATCAAGATAGCATTACTGTCTAGATTCAATGTCAACAAGCAAATACTCCTAGATGGGAGAGAATGATAGGAGTACCAATAGGTTGGTTTCCTATACATCCTTATTTTGAACCAACTAATTGTAATGAGCTAATATTGATTTAAATGTCCTTAGAAGAGCCAATGTTTGGTAGATTCGAGGACTACTCATAGGTAAGAAAACTATGTGGTTTTAGGATTTAAAGTGAAGACCAAGCGTGGTGGTTCCTTAGAAAGACACAAGCTAATTTAGTAGCTGAAGACTTCCCCAAGACCAAGAATATGAAATAAATTGTCAAAAAACTTTTGTCCTTTAGCTAAACTGACCACTATTAGAACTTTTATGGATGTTAGCTCATTTAAGAAATAGAATATTTTCCAAATGACTTTTAAACTATGTCACATAGGTATAGGTGCTGGTGCGGGTACATGTTCGGACTATTTTAAAAAAACTTGGATACGGGGGCACGGCTATATATATATATATATATATATATATATATATATATATATATATATATATATATAAAATAAGAATTCAAACAAAATAACACATTCATGATTCAAAATTTATAGATCCTAAAGAAGAAACTATTAAACAAAATATGAAAACGGATCTCTATATGTGTTTCCTAAGTATAAATGGTGTAAAGAACAAAACTGAAATTCTAAATTTTGGATAGGAAAGGACTCGGTCAACTTTGACCAAGTCCTACATAAGACGGATACAGTTCTAGGTACATTGACCGTATCTGGTATTGTTTGACTAGTACTCAAGAAGTACCTAGGACAGTACCAGACTACCAGTACCAGTACCGGTGTCGTAAATGACCAGTACGGGTACATTGCCTTTACAGCAGTACCCATGTGACAAAGCTTTTAAAGAGTTGAACATTCATCTCAATGGGAAAGTCCATATAATTGTTCCATTGAGTATGAATGTCCTTTATGGTGCTTTGGTTGGGAAAAGCCTTGTAGGGTGTGAAAACCTAAATCTTGGTTGGATAAAGTTAATAACATAATGATGAAATGTATTTATAAATCTTGTTCTACCAACACTGCACTGTTCTTTAAGAACTCTAGTGCAAGAATTGTGATGTTACTTTTGCATGTAGATAACATGTTAAAAACCTGAAATGACGAAGCTGGAAGCCAGGAAGTCAAACTACTCTTTGGAAGGCAGACTAAAATGTGATATTTCCTTGGTATTTTTTTGGCATTGAAGTTGTTTACTTTTCACAAAGATATATCTTACACGAGCAAAGCTTTCCTTATGTATTATTACTAGGTCAATGATAATTGATGATAAAATGGCTGGAATTTCTGAAACCATTGGGACTAAAACAAACTTGATGATTGAAATTCTTATGGATAATTTAACTCTTTATAGACAATTAGTTGCATCACTTGTAGACTTATACCACTAGACAAAACATAGCACATGCAATTCATGTGGCAAGTCAATTTCAACATACACCAACTTCAGTCCACATGACTGTGGTTTGACATACTATCAAATGCATAAAAGGAACAGTAAGTGCTTCCAAACAATAGGTACTCCACTACCAGGTCTTGTGCCTAATCACTAATATCGTAAAAGTATAAACAATAACTGGTCTTTGTATCAACCATAGAAGCCAATTTAGATCAATAACTACGGTAATGGAGATCCTGTGGCCACTACTAGTGTTTTAAAACTCGCCCGGTCAAACAACTTGGCTCAGCTCGGCTCAGCTCAGCCACCTACCAAGTTGACCCAATAGGACTCATCGTGCACAAAACTTGGCATGACTTGGTGAGGGCTTGTTTGACTTGGCCGAGTCATGAGTTAAATAAGTGTTCCCCAACTAAGTTTAGTGAGTTTATTTAATCTCATGGTTATAAAAACTCAAAATTAGCACCGTTATAAAAGTTAAAAAGCATTAAAATGTACACAAGAACCCATACTTTCTTTGTTTTCAATGTTCTTGTTCTTGTTTACCAGTTTCAAATCCATTCTTTTTCAAAACTGCCAATTTTTAACTATCTCATATTTCCAATGTTACTCTCTCTCCCTCTCTCTTATGTATTTATGACATCTCTCTCTCTTCTTTTTAACAAGTGAACTGGAAAAGGGGGGGTGGGGGAGAGAGAGAGGCCTCATAAATAAATGAGAGAGCGAGACTCTCTCTCTATCTCTCTCTTTTCTAGTCTTCTTTTTGTGTTCACTTTCTTTGACGAGAGTTTCTAGAGTAAAAAAAGAAAATGCAGAACTGAAATGAAAAAAATGTTTAATATTAGTTATGTGTGGGTTTTCTATAAAAAACTGTTAACAAAATTCGGTTCAAGGCACTGAGTTGGCCTGTGAGTTCCAAGTCGTGAATGGACGAATTGAGTCCCAAGTCATTGGGTTTTAAAACATTGGCTACTACAACTGTTAATAGATATGGGAATTCTCTTGGGGAATTCCCACCAAATTGTACTATGACACTAAAAATGCTCTTTTCATGTCATGAAATCACACCTCCCATGAACATATTGAGCACATCAAGATGGATTGTCACTTCGTTAGAGAGTAGTACTTGAAGGATACAATTGATCTTCCATATGTTTCTTCAAAGTGTATGTTACGATGATGAGAGAGAGCCAAAACTAAAGGAATTCTTCATTAACGCAACCCTAATCTCCTTTAAAAGAGATTAGGGTTGGTGGTACAAACTTTACAAAAACAGTCCAACTACTATAAGAAAATATTTAAACACTTCCTCTCTAACTTTCTAATATTTCAAAAACACTCTTTAACACTCCCCCTCAAGCTGGAGCATATATATCAATCATGCTTTGCTTGTTACAACATCTTAGGAAATCGCCTATGGGAAGAGCCTTGGTGAGGATATCAGCTGCCTGATCTTCTAAAGAGATATGAATAGTGCTCACAATTCCTTCTTGAACTAGGTCCCGAACATAGTGACAATCCACTTTAATGTGTTTAGTCCTCTCATGGAAAACATGATTGTTAGCAATATATGTAGCTGCCTTGTTATCACAATACATCTTCATTGGAAGATTCACTGAAACACCTAACTCTAGAAGTAATGATCTAACCCACGACATTTCAGCCGCAGTTGAGCCATAGCCCTATTGTCCGATTCAACACTAGATCAAGCCACCACATTCTGCTTCTTGCTCCTCCATGAAATAAGATTACCTTCCACAAAGACACAAAAACCTGTAGTAGACTTCCTGTCATCTGCATACCCTATATAATCAACATCACTATATGCTTCGATGTCAACACATTCTCCCTTTTTTAACCATTACCCCTTTCTTGATCGAGCCACCACATTCTGCTTCTTGCTCCTCCAAAAAATAAGATTACCTTCTACAAGGACACAAACACCTGTAGTAGACTTCCTGTCATCTACAGACCCTGTAGAATCAACATCATTGTACGCTTCGATGTCAACACATTCTCCATTTTTTAACCATTACCCCTTTCCTGGGGCTGATTTCAAATATCTGACAATCATTACAGCAGCGTCCCAATGAACCTTTCGGGGTTTTTCATGAACTGATTTAGCTTATTCACAACAAAGCTAGTGTCGGGGCGAATGACAGTCAAATATAACAGTTTTCCTATCAGAGAACTGTAAGACCTAGAGTCAAAAGGCTCTGATTCATTATCATGTATATGAATGCGGGGATTCATGGGAAGTGTGGTAGGTTTAGCTCTCAATAAACATGTTTCCTACATAAGATCTAGAGCATACTTTCTTTGAGACACTACGCTCTTTTACTACTACGAGCCACCTGAATACCAAGAAAATACCGGAGTTGCCTAAGGTCTTTTGTGACAAAGTGTTGTAAAAACTCCTTTGTCTGAGCTATCTCTTGATTACTTTCTCAAGGGAGAACAATATCATCCATGTATACAATCAATATCACTATATCAAATGTGCCTCGCTTGATAAACAATGAGAGATCAAGCTGGGATCCTCGAAATTCACACTTAGATAAAACCTCAGTTAGCTTATGGAACCATGCACGAGGACTTTGTTTAAGTCCATAAATAGTCTTCTTTAATTTGCATACCTTAGAGCACTCCCCTGTCGCTCAAAACGAGGTGGTTGCTGCATATAGACGGTTTCAGACAGGTCTCCACACAAAAAAACATTTTTCACATCCAGTTGAAATAGAGGTCATTTTCGCTAGAAAGCAAGATATATAATCAATCGAATAGTGCTCAACCGAGCCACAGACAAAAAAGTCTCAAAGAAGTCAACACCATAAGTCTGAGTATATCCTTTAGCGACAACACATGCCTTGAACGTTCTACTGAACTATCATAGTGATACTTGATGGTGAACACCCATCTTGAGCCAACAATATCACAGTGCATCGGTGGATCCACCAAGTCCCATGTCTCCCGAGAGATAAGAGCATCCATTTCCTCCTGCATGGCTCGTCACCACCATGGATCTAAGAGGGCTTGATGGTGAGAAGCCGTGATAACGTGACTAGATAAAGCTCGATCAAACTGCACCAAACTTGTAATTTGACGGTCAGTAGAAACATAATTAGAAATAGGATGTAGTGTGCACTGTCGCTTGCCTTTGTGAATGAAAATAGGGAGATCGTCTGCAGAATGGTCATCATTTAAACCTGAGTCAGTCTTATCAATGGAGCTTGCCTCTTGAGAAGACGCTGGTGGGTGGTTGGGAGAGGGACCAAGACGACGAGTGTAAACCAATGGAGGGTCAAGGAAACGTTCATGTGGCCTAGGTTGAGATGGTGGGAATGACTCATGTGACACTGGTGGAATAGGAAGAGAAACAGGTACAAACATCTCAGACATAGAGGAACTCGAAGGGGAAAAGTACAAACATCTCAGACATAGAAGAACTCGAAGGGGAAAAATAAGGGCGAGACTCAAAGAATGTAACATCCACACTGATAATCTCTTTCTTGGTCTGGGGATCAATGCACTTATATCATTTTTGATTGGCAGAATAGCCAATAAATACACATTTGATGGCTTGGGTCGCAAGTTTGTTTTTGTCTGGGCTTAGGATATGTGCAAAGCAGGTGCATCCAAATACTTTGGGAGGTATATGAAATAATGATCGATCTGTATATAAAATTTGAATGGGGATACGTTCTTGGATGACTGATGAGGGTAAGCTATTAATGAGATAGCATGCAGTAAGAATAGCATCACCCCAAAAATAGGCAGACATGTGAGAATGTAGCATAAGGGTGCGAGCCACATTTAGGCATTGCCGATGTTTGTGTTCGGCTACACCATTTTGTTGGAATGTGTGCGGACAAGTATATTGAGGTCGAATGCCATGGTTGACATAAAACTGAAGTAGAATGGAAGACTTGAATTCAAGAGAATTATCAATGCGAATATTTTTTACAATGAGACCAAACTGAGTTTTTATTTCCTTGACAAATATCTAAAGAATAAATATGACTTCAGATCTTTCCCTTAACAAGAAAACCCAATTGACTCTAGTAAAATCATAAACTAAAACAAGATAGTATCGGAAACATGAACAAAAAGTAACCCGACTAGACCCCATACATCCACATGAATGAGATCAAATGGACTCCGACCAGATGGACTCTGACTCGAAGGAAAACTGCTTCGTGTATGCTTGCCCAACTGACAAACATCACATAAGGACTCTGATGTAGGAATATCTGGAAACATGCAACGAAGTTTGGGTACAGATGGATGACCTAGTCTGAGATGCCACTGGTAAGGAGAAGGCTTTGAAGGGACTGAAGATGCAGCAACATCAACTGGAACCGACAGGAAATAAAGTCCCTCACGTTCATGGCCTGAAGATGCAGCAAAAATGACTTTACACTATAAGTCAATAGGTAGTTGCTTAACAGATAACAAGTTAATCGAAAATTGAGGAGCATATAACACGTGTAATAGTGCCTAAATATGGAAGGTAGATATCACCACTGCCCAAAACAGGGGACAGCTTGCTATTCTTAAATACAGCCACACCACATAAATCTGGCTGTCCACTACGCACGACAAAGATCCCAACACAATCAAATGATAGATCTCATACCTACGATAAGCAACAGTCCACAACTCATTAAACTTCAACTTACAAACTTCATATCCCATGATCTATAGCAATCAACATCCATGAGATCCACTCAAGGATCTGATCACGCCTTCCACAGAAGCGTGATCAGGTCCTTCTCCACGCAGCGCACCCAACCTCTATTCTCTTACCGTCTCCTTATTGGGAGGTAAGAAGGAATAGAGATGGGAGGTGACAAGGAGGAAGGAAGAGATTGCCGGAGGAAGAGGTCGCTAGAGAGAATGAGCGCCGGAAAACTCACTTGTCTGTCGGCACAGGAGAAGGCTCTGATACCATGTTACGATGAGAGAGAAAGCCAAAAGGAATTCTTCATTAACGTAACCCTAATCTCCTTTAAAAGAGATTAGGGCTGGCTGTACAAACTTTACATAAACAGTCCAACTACTATAAGAAAATATTTAAAGACCTCTATAACTTTTTAATATTTTAGAAACACTCTTTAACAGTGTAAACTACCAAAATATTTTACTGAAGCTTTGTGTTCTCCAAAAGAAACTTTTAGTGATAGCATCATAAGTTTGAAGAGAGAGAGAGAGAGAGAGAGAAAGAGAGAGAAGGGGGTAAAATATATGTAAGCCACTGTGTATATGTTAATCATATATGTATATGCTTAGAATACAGGTTTATTACGTATATACGTTGAGAATGTAGTTTTTTGTTCCCATATTTCCTTTTCCTTTTTCCCCCTCTTATACTATCATTGGTTGAGACTCAAGAATGAGCCTTTACCTGAGAGGCTGAGATGGACTAGTGGTTGGCTAGGTCCAACTACTCCAATTAGAGATGTTCGATCTCTGACAAGGGCTAGATGCCTAGATCTACTCTCCCTTCATGTCTACATAGAGGGATTAGTCCTCTTTATTCTCAATATTTTGCAAAGAATTTTCAACATGTAACCTATGTGACACGGGTACGTGGAATTGCCCCACGTATCCGCTCCACTATGTAGGTATATGGAAGCAGGTACAACTAAGCTATTGGGTATGGGTTGGGTCGGGTCTTGGGTCTGGGTCAGACCCGATCCAGACCATAAAAATTGTTCATTTTTACTCAAGAAACAAAAGTTGAGCTCTACAACAGAGCTTGACTTACCTGCGTTTTCTTCAACCCTTGTCTGCTACAGCGATGACTGGCGGCGATGACGACGTCTGTGGATGTTCGGCAGTAGCTGGTGGCAGCCAGGTAAGTATTTTTTTTTTCTCTTTTGGCTATTACAACAAGGTTTTCATTTTCTTGATTTGGGGGTTTTTGTTTTGTTGATTTGATGATGTTTTTGTTTGAAGATTGAACTGCAAAACTGTCGATCTTTCCATTTTTTCATATTTGTTTGATTTTACATGTTTATCTGTTGCTGGCTATTTTGGCTGCCTATCTGTCGCTGGCTATTTTGGCTGCCTATCTGTCGCCTCGCCTGCCATTTATTTGTTGTTGTGCTGCCTATTTGTCGGGTGTTGAAGATAATCTTCAATCTTCAACAAACAAACTGTTGCTGCCGAATGCTGATCAGCCAAGCTTAGGCGCAAGCCTAAAAAGTGGGACGTGAATGTTGAAGACTTTAACTTAGAGGAAGGCAATAAACTTAAAGCTGTTAATTCAAGATTCGAAGAACCTTCTATTCCATCAACATCTTCTAATGTGGAAGAAGAGGAGGACAAGTTGGGCATTGACTAGAATGATGATAATAATAGTGTTCTTATGTGGTAAACAATGTTTTGTTTGTGACTTTCTTATGAGATTATAAGTGTGAACTATTAATTTTTTTTTTCATTCAACATTTATCATTTTTGAGAATATAAAATTTTCCGTACCCGCGTGCCCACAATTTTCAAAATTGCTATGTCCGAACCCGTACCACCGTACCCAAACCCATACCTTACCCACACCCATGTGACGTAGCCTGTAACAGTTTCATGTTTATGCTTTGTGCCTGAGTGGTTAACCTGCTTGAAATTATTTGTGTTATTTTGTTGATTGTGCATTTGTGCACTTGTCTTATTGTGAGGTTATTTGTGAAGACAATCAAGTCAGGATTTTGATATGGTTATTTATATGTTGCTACATTCTGTATGCTTTAGTTCAGTTCACATAAATATGTTTAACTGTTCATCTCATGGGTATATAGAACTCTTAGCATTTTCTAGTTTTCTCTTTCATCGCGACACTGATTTTTTCAATTTATATGTTTGTGTCTGTTTTGTTATAACTTGGTTGTTTTTCCAATTTCTTCACTGCCTCTCTTTTTTGATTTGTCTCTCTATTTTCTGTAACAGTCCAATAAGGTGTGAAATTTTACCAGAGTAGACAACAGATGGATGTTATTGAGAACTCTCGACCTCTGGTTGAAGCTTCAGTTAATGATCAGCGCTTCTTGTTGAACTTTATAATGGGTACTTACCTTGGCCCTGATGTCAAAACTGATATTCCAAGGCGGTCTGCATTCCAGCGAATAGCTGAAGGACTTCCTCCTTATTATTCTTCTGATTTGGGAGAAGCTTTTCTTAAGCTTTCTGATGTTGAGTGCCTTTACTATTATGTTCTACGGAATGCACATCCTAGTGCTGTCTTAAGGGTGCATTCACTCTACCAATATTTTAAGGGACGGCTTCCTCCACCAGTACTTGAGAGTCTTGATGATGACCGGCAGTTCACGACCTTGTTTCCTCCAGATATTCACAAACAGGGAAGGTACAAGGGAAGTTTCAAGATCTTCAAGGGAATAATTTTCTTTGATAGCCCAACCACATCTTATATCAGTCCTTCTGATCTTCAAAGGTTTAAGTGGCTAACAGGATTGGATGACCTGAACATTGACAGAGAAGAAGCACAACTCTATAGGCATGGTTATAGGACAGATAGGGATGAGAGTCAACAAATGCCCAATTATGCGATGGTCATGGAGACACCAAAAGATCTTCCAAATGGAAATGCTGCTGCTGCTGCTAGAAGGAGAATTTCTAACCAAAGAAGACGTCTTAGAGTAGCCCTGCAGATGCAGCTCCCACCACCTCCTCGAACTGATCTTGCTAATTATGTTCCTGTTGACTCCTTCAATGAGGAAGAGCTGCCAGTTCAGTCTCCTCATCCTATTGGACCATCTATCCTGTTTCTTTCTTCTTCACCCAGTGTAGAAAGTTGGAACTTCGATTCATCTATCATTCTTACAGGAACAGCCAAGGAAGGACGAGCTGGGCCACCTGTTGGACTCGTTGATATTGGCACAAGCAAGGATGCATACCTTTTTAGAATTGCTCTTCCTGGTGTCAAAAAAGATGCACGTATGAACCTTGTCTTTCTGTTCCTTTTTGTCCATTTCCCTTTTTTTAAGATAATTTCTCATTTGCTTCTGTGATATCATTTTCCTGCTTCAGTGCCCTATACATCACGTTCTCTGTGTATTTTTGCTGAATGTGAAATGGCCTATTTTCCTGTCTTTTGATGTTCGTGCAGTTGAAGTTCGATAATGCTCCAACTTTACTATATAGATCTCACCATCATGTTGATGTTTTTGGTGTTGAAGTGCAATACCTTTGTGTTTCTAACTATGAATCACCATGTAAGATATTGATTTTCATTGGACAGATACGTGATCTATATATGTTAAATGATAAGTGTGTCAATTGCACTATCAGTCTATCTCATGTTATATTTTTCATGGTGAGATGGTGATGAGCATAATTGCATCAGCTAATAGTGGTAGTTTGCTCCATGGATATGACATGCTTTTCAGCTAATTTTCTTATGGTACCAAAAGTTTCCCTTTTTAATGCTATTTTCAATCTTACATCGTGCGACACTGCAATTTGAATGAAGAATTGATGCTCTTTTGGGATGTTAAAAGGGCCATTTTTATTTAATTTTTTATGAATTTAAATAACCAGTTGCTTTATATAGTATGCATTGGCACAGTCTTAATGGATGGGTTAGTTGTATAGCGATAGTTACCTATGTCCTGCCGTCTTGTCTTCTGTTACTGACTGCATTTACATTTAGAAACTGTGATGAGAATTTAGTTTCCTGGGTCAGGATATCTGAAGGGTATTGAAAATATGTTCTGAAATATCTTGCTTTTGAATCTTTTGTTGCCTGAACTGGCACAATTCAGAAAAGACAATTGGCTGAAAAACAAGAAGCTTTCCGATTTTTAATGCAGGTATTGGGCAAAAGTTGCATGCATAGAGTAGGGTGAATCCCTTTCCTTTTTAATGACCATTGTCAGATATTGGCTTTTTCTTTCAAAATATTGTGTTAAAAATGGAAAATCAAAGAAGCTTGACGAAAATGTGAAAAAATCATGATAATTTGAAAAGATTGCGAAAAAAAAAATGTAGCACCTTTATCCCGTTGTTCGGGCACAAAATTCTTTAATATATTTTAAAATTTTGATATTTAACATTTTAATAACTATTTTGGATTTTTTATCAATGTTTTTGGAGGAAATTCGTAGGAAACATAATAAATTTTCTATATAATACTTAATGTTTCTGAATTCCCTTGATTTTCTTAAGGAAAGGGAACTTCTTGATTAATATTGGAGTGCCTCGCGAATAAAAACTTGAGCACAATATTGTGATAATGTTAAAGGCGCAAATGACTTGAAATTGCATGAGGTTAATAGTATTTGGTACATGAATTTGTGGTTGAACTGTCTCAACCAGCTGGCAAGAATTTAAGCATGCTGCTGAAAATGTACATTGACACAAGGAAAATTCATGGACTTTAGATCTTGAAGAGACTACCAAATCATTCCAAGGGTAGTGTCATCCAAAGACCAAGAGCTAACCATGTACCTCTTTCAGTTAGTTGAGCTAGTTAGCTGTGTGTTCTCAATTGACAGCAGGAGTTTGCCTGTCATATGGGCCACAATAAAGTGAAGAGTTCCATCTACATCGATTTGGATAAGATGAAATCCTTTGGACATCAGGCTGTTGTGGAACCATCTTGTTGACCTTTTTCACCCGTGTTTTCATTTACTTCTTATTCCTGATACTTAAACTGCCCAGAGGGAAAGTAAAAAAGAAAAACTGAAACCTAGAAGTTGAATTTGGGTGTCAGAACAAGAAAAATGATTCTATACAGACATCATGCAAGAAAAGTGCAATGAAGGTTGCTTATATAAAATGATGCCTTGCAGCAAAACGTGTAATTTGTTGTAAAAGTGGATGTTGTTCATCTGATTCTTTGCTGCATGGGATGGAAGTTGGTAACAGATTTTGCTTGATAGTGGATCAAGTTATCTTGGCTATTGAACATTTGTTTGTTATTATTAATAGTAATTTTGGCATCTGGTTGTTCAGCTATCCATATTGCTAAGTCCAGCAAATTCTTCTCCTGATATCAACTTTCTTTTAGTATTTCTGATAAAAGGAAAGTATAGATGCTGCCAAAAGTACAAAGAGCCACCACACTGATTAGATTCATCCACTTTTTGCTTCATAATGCATGCCAATTCCCTGTATAGGATCTATAACCACTTATTTATCCTTGTTGACAAAAATTTATTCTTATGTTCCTCATTAATAAAAAAGAAAAAAAAAATACTGGGGCATTTTTAGTTCCTCTGACTAAACAGCGGTCAGCTTGGTGGTTCTTTCGTTCTATGTTTGTTCTTCAAATGAAAAATGAAATCTTAAACATCAGATGCAGTACTACTGTACTTGATAGATTGATATATTTTGTGTTTGCCTTTGAAGCATCTGAGGACTGGGAGGAATGTACTCCTTTTTGTTACCATAGTTGTTTTCCAAGGCATTCCAAAAAGTTTGCAACTAATGTTGCTGTTGGATTTAATATTTTTCTTTGTAAGAATGCTCTTTAGTCTATTAGATTGAGTTGTGACCGTGATATTATCATGTTTGCAGGTCAATTCAGTTGTGAGATTGAGTATGATGGGAAAGTTGTCATTAGGGGTGTGACGTCAACAGGGGAAAGTACCGTTATGAGAAATTCACGGGTATTTCACATGAAAACACAACATTTATGCCCACCAGGTCCGTTTAGTATTTCATTCTACCTGCCTGGCCCTGTAGACCCCAGACTGTTCTCAGGAAACTTTGGTTCAGATGGGATTCTTGAAGCAATTGTGAAGAAGTACAGGGAACCGACAGGTACCTCCGGAAAGGTGAGGCTGTGATGACGTGGCCAACTTCAGTAAACTTCTTATAGCTCATCACCATTTCTTTCCCACCACTGGGTCATGAATCAGTGGAATGATAGTTATTCTAACAGGTACGGAAAAAGATGCAACGCAGTGATTAACTCACTCACCCACTCACACACTCTCTTTCTCTAGTGCGTGTGTGTGTGCAAGCATGCACGATTGCATGCTTGTCAAAATTAGTGGCACCGCTTGTGCAAGAAAAGCAATTACGTATTAAATGAGTTGCTGATCGAAGTTTATGGCGTCTGCCTAGCAGGAGGTTATGTGACAATATGCGGATGGATGCATGTAAAGACGAGCTCAGCAAATGTTTCCATGAAGTTAAAAAGTAAATTCTTGGTATCCTTAAAGAATCGGGAAAGGAAAAAAAGGGCAAAGTTGTTCCTTGTTTTGGTTGCTTTCTGTAATTGATGCCAGCTGATCCATGAATTTCACACAATTCCACGCATTCTAAATAATCGCGATAAAAAGCTTGCCAATCATAACGCAGCTTCTTTCACCGTCAAAGGCCCAACAAATTATAGATTTAACTGATGTATTTGTTACTGGTTAGATTGATGCAAGGCCCTTGAGCTTGCTGCATTCCTACTCTGGCACCCAATTTTCACTGCTAGAGAGGGAATTGATTCATTTATGGCTACCGTATGGGGTGGCAAGTTCTGTCCAAATTCGTATGGCTTCAATAAATCTGTCCAATCCGGCGATACAAACCCAAGTATTAGTTTTAAAGAGATGAACATCATAAAGGCTTTATTGTATCTAGCCACAAATTCAAGTAAAACATGTCGGATGTATTTCATGTTATATTCACATATAAAGAAAATTAATTTTGACTTCTGTCAATTATAATTGCACACGGATAACTCTTTCTTTTTTTGTAAAATATTTTTGTTCACTCTTCTGAGATTCTCTAAGCATTAGTACCTAAACTCTGGCACGTGTGCCTTGTAATTAAAAGACGATTGATTTTTACATTTGAGGTTTTATGTGGGGAATGAAAAAATAGAGAAAAAAAGGGAATCTTCCATTTATGTAGTAAACTCATTTTGAGAGATTCTTCTGGAAAGATGTGGAAGAGAAGAAATCCTATTTATTTTCCTTTTCGGGCAAAAGTTCCGTCTTTGGTATTGAGGCATTTTGAGGTATTTATGTGCTTTCCCTTTATAAGATAAAAAGGTACTTTTATGTCAATTACCATAAAAGTCAAAAGAATTGATTGTTGGTGACAACAATGATTGAACTGTTTGCTTGATTAAGATACCAGAACAGCTATATGTGAAAGATAAAATGAACAAATTTAGATTCAAATCAAGCGGCAAACATTTGTATAAAGTGATGATGATGTTGATGCCTTTGGTGCAGCAGACGAATATGGTTCTAAAATGAATGAATTATTGTTTCTGGTTGTTTCTTACACAAATACGCTTATGGAGCATGGTTTTTCACTTATGAACTTGTTGAAAGTGGTTTTATCTTGTTGGATAATAATGCATCTTGCAAAATTGTTGCAAGAGTACTGTACGTATTAAGAAGCATGATGGTGCAATTGGGACATTGATAAATGTGATACACGTCTATAATTTAAGGAAGAATCTTATTTCTTTGGGTGCCCTTAATGAAAAGTGTTAAAGGTAATCAGCTAAAAGTAAAGCTATAGAAGTCAACAAAAATGTCACTATTGTTATGAAGGATAATTTATTTCGAAGGGTTTCATGGGGACATGTTTGATTGCCATATCTTCTATGTTGAAATCAAGCACCATTATATTCTGCACATAAGGCTTGAGCATATAAGTGAAAGAGGGTTCACTATTTTGAGTAAGAGTGGTTTTCTTTATCAGTTAGAACACAAATAGGATGACTTTTATGAACATGGCAATGATTTGGCAAAGCTAATTGAGTTAGTTTTAGCATTATTGTGTTTAGAACAAAAGACATCTGGATTACATGTGGGGTCCTGCACAAGTAACTTTTAAAGATGGTGCATGTTATATGATCATTTTATTAATGACAAATCAATGAAAGTTTGAATTTATTTTTTGAAATACAAAAGTGAGTGTTTGTAATTTTAAGAGATGAAAGATCTTAATTGAAAGAAAAATAAGGAAATAAATTAAAAGATTTTGTATTAATAATGAGATCAAATTTACAACAATATAGCTCATTGACTATTTAGAGGAGAAGGTATTGATATTCAACACATTATTATTAACACACCTCAATAGGATATGGGTGTGGTGCATATGAATGTAACATTGTTGAGAAATACTTATTTTATGTTATATAATGTAGAGTTTCTTAAAAATTTTGAACATAAGAAATCTGTATGACTTGCTGTCTACTAAATTGGTCTTCCAATGCTTCAATTGAATGCAACACTTGAAGAGGTATTATCCAGTTCTTGTATTGATTATTCCGATTTAAAAACATTTAGTTTCCCTACATATACTCATATTGACCAATCTAAACTTGAACATATAGCCAAAAAGTGTATTTTTCTTGGTTATACATCTGACAAAAATGGATATAGGTTTTGATGTGATTATTGTGAATATCTAACATTTATTAATACAATTTTTGATGAATAATCTTTATCAAATCCAATATGAGTGAATTTTTTACTAAGTGGCGATGCAAACAAAATTCCAAAAACAATAACTAAAATTTTAAAATTTTGAAGTTGGTTTTTCAACCAATGTCAGTTATCAAGTTCCTCACATGCACCTTCATTGCAGTTTCCCATCATGATGAAGAAAAATTTTCTCAACATCTTGAGCAAATACATGAATTCAATATTGCGAAACACAAGCAAATGAAAGATATTAGAACTCAAAATGGTATATATATGCTAATATGGTTGCTTTGCTTTTGGTAAATGGGAACCTTTATCGTACTTCAAAAGCAAAGAATTGTGTTGATTCATGTAAGTAGTCCTTTGTCATGCATGAAAAAATTTGAATCTCTCCATAAGATCAAACAAGAAAACACATAGAACTACTTAAAAGAGAAGACAACTATAGGTTGCTAGTGTGTTTTTAAGAAAACAAAATGTGACTTTAAATTAATAAACACAATATAAACACAGTATAATGTACTATAGTGAGACAAAATAAAGTTACTTTAACTATTTTTTTTATTGTCATAGAACATAGTTTTATATGTGTTTACTTTATAATACCCTAAAAGTGAAGTCTCGTATTTAAGATTGTAAAGAATTTAGAGAGACTTATAAAGGAGGATTGTTAAGTGATTGGTTGTTCTAGTTCTTAGCCTTTTTGAAACCGAAATTGTTAAGGGGTGGACTAAAATATGCTAATTGGGTACATGCGAACACATGTGCTTTAAGGAGAGTGAATTGTAACATTCCAAAGCTTTAGTCCAGTATCTAATATTATAAAGAATTTTGATGGACATATAAGTGGAGGTTAGTAAGTTATTGATTGTGCTAGTTCCCAGTTTTTTTAGGACTGAAACCAAAGTTGTTAGGGAGCATGTTGATATCTATGGTTGCTTATATGTGAAAAGTTTGATCATAAAAAAATAAGTGATTTTAAAAGAATGGCTCGCTAGCATTTAAGAATTTTTAGAGAAAGAGGAGAGATAAGATCTGACCTATCAATAAAACGCTCTAACTATTCTTAGTACCTTTACCAAGGGTAACGAAACTAAAGGTTGAACATATATCTTATGATTACTAAATATTTGGATATAAACAACACCTATATGAATTGATTTTGAAATAGGCATATTTAGAATATGAGGCAAACTGACTAAGTTTTGGAAAATGCATTATTCAAATCTCCTAATCTTACCCTCGATGCTTTAGAAATGCGTGGATAACCATTGAAAACCCTTCAACATTGGGTCTATTTTTGTATGTAATTTAGGTCCATATGATGCATGACTTTAGTAAATCAACAAGGTTTGAAATCAACTTAAATTAAATTTGACCTAGGTTTACAATAATCAATCAAGATGCTAAAATTGGATCACATCTCAAATGTAAGATCATTGAAATTCTTGTTTTAGTTTAAGTTCAGATTTAGGGTGAAATCTAAAGGGAAAACTTAAGTGGGTTTTCAAATCTTAATTAGATTCTAAATTCTTGATTTCAAATGTAAGTTTTGTGAGAATTTTGAAATTTGTTTTGTATACAAAAGCAATACAAACCAAAGGAAATCAGAATTAGTTGGATGGCTTCTTTTAAATTGGATCAAAAGAGAGAAACATGGGAACAAAATAGCTTTGAATGTTTGGTGTCGCCAAACCTTGGAATAGAAAGTCCAACATAAACTTTGGCCAAGACCTGGGGTTTTGCACATCTTAAAAGTGGATTTTGAAATCTTATGTTTTCATGCCTTTGTACTTAAGAACGAATGTATGTTTGCTAGGAAAACCAAGAAAAAATAGTTCGTCTCATGCCACACCTCCAGATACATGACATGAATTGTTGGATTCATCTGCCTTAGTTTCTTGTTTGGAGGTGCATTGTGCCTAATGTGATCCTACATTAAAGTGTGTGTTAATACATGGTTCAAATATATTCCATGTGATGTGTACGGTATTGAATATATGAAGAAATACCTTATAAAATACTAGACAGAGTATTTATATAGGAAGTGCCTAACAAGGCACAAACAATCAATCAATGATGTATGCCTTGCATGATCACTTTGATGGTATAGATTTGCCATGACTGGCGCCTTATGATACACCAGAACAGTGAGAAATGAACTAGTCCCGCAATGTGATGAAGCAAACTTAATTTCCCCACAAGTTACGGTTGCTCAATTCTAGTTCGAACAAGGTGAAACTTTGGGAGAAGACCCGAGACACATCCTAAAATTAATTAAAAAATGATGAAATCCAAATCTGAGTCTGAGAGTGAAAGAGAGGGAACCAAGAAGTCACTATTGGATTTTAAGAATCCTGAAATTTAATATTTTGCAGAAAATAGGCTGCATCATTTCAGGTGCTAGGTCTAATAAATGAATCAAACGAACTCAGATTATCATAAAATTAGTGGCATTGGAAAGTGGACTTCCTAACCTTTCAAACCTCTTATTTGTTTTGGATAAGGAGCTATAAGGTTTAAAATATAAGCTAAGAATTAGGGTTTTGTAAAGATTTCTGTAGAAATATGTAGAAAACACTCTGTAATATGCAGCCTGTTTGGGATACATAGAAAGTTTGGGTTTTAATGAAAATTTAGGAAAAGACAGAGGACATGTAGGGATTTCAACAAGCCATTATATGCAAAAATCTAAGGTCTACGCAGAGAGTTATAGATTCTAGGATTTGCTTCAATGTCAGGTCTGTTTCTACTGAGTTTCTTTATTGCAGAAAACAAGTTCTGATGGAGGGTCGAATGAAGGGCTTAAAGGACTTGGTTTAGGCCCAAATTTGATATAGAGGTATTAGAAACCTTTTTTATAGAACTCAAAAAACTTCCTTAAACTAGGAGCTATGGCTTACAAAGTTGGGTTAAATTAAGGTTACTCATTGTAGAATAAAATATTTCTAGGGTGTCATACAATGTTGGTCACAACTAAGGTTGGGTTTGTCACCATGCAAATGAAACACATATATGAAGGGATTCACTATTCAATTATGAAGTAAAACTAAATGGAAGGCTATGATAATATTAGTATCACATGCAAGAACTCTAAAACATGCCTTGCTATAGGCACTTGCAGAAAAGCCTTTTCCATGTCAAAGGAAAAGATGCATGGTTCCTCACATATGGCCCTTTGACATCAAACTACTGTTATCATCCCAATTTTTTTTTAAAAGACTGTATTCCATTTCACTCAAATATGATTCTGAGTTATTTCAACCATTTGTACAACGACTTGGATCTAATTTGGACCCAGAGCCCAAGCTCAACTCAAAACGGATTTCTACATCCACACTCAAATTCAAATGTCGACCCTAGACCCAAGACAAACTTCTATATCCATACCAAGTCCGATTCACGACCACTAGATCCAATATAGATCCCTAAGTCCATATCTGAGTCCAAATGCAATAATTAAATCCAAAATTCAATGTTAGACTAAGACTTAGATCCAAATCTAAGTCCCAGATCTAAAACACACACCTTGATCCGAAATACGAAGCCAAAGTTCATAATTGAACCCCCATGAACGAAATTAAGTCCAAACTAGGAAAACGGACCCATAATGCCACTCTCAGATCCAAATTAAACCCAAAGGCAAATTTTGGATCCAAATCAAGAATTTTAACTCAAAATCTAAAGTTGAAGCCAAAATAACAAAATTTCGATACTATCAAGTGCTGCACACGCATGCACAGGCCTTCCCTTTGTTTTGCGTTTCAGTTTTGTGCCAAAAATATGCTTTGAGCCTAAACTACTTATCCAATCCTTGATCTGAGCCTTGGGAGTTGACTATAACACATTGGCGACCAAACAAAACCCGATCCAGATTTAAAATGAGCCCATAATCACTCAAAATGAAGTCGGCCCCATGTGTAACAAAAGACTATTTTGCCCTTTAAAATATTTGTTTTAAAAAATAATTTTTATGTTTTATTTTTATGTGTGGGATCCCTTGGAGGCTGGGGGGGGGGGGGGGGGGGTGGTGCTTCGTCCAAAACAAACCAACAAGGGCAGCATTTTGCCCCCCCTCATGCATGCCCAATGTGCTGCCTGGTGCTTGGCCAAGCAGTGCACAGCGAAGTTGTGCACTTTTGCCAAGGCAGCCGGTGTTGTCACTTGGCAGCACAGGGGCACATGGCCAATCATGGCTGCACGTGCCGAGGTAGGGCCTACGCACTGCGTAGGTCTATTTTTAGGTTAAAAACCGGCCAAGGGGTGTTTGCAAGGCTAAGGGCTAATATCATTTGGTCAAAACCTATTATTTTTTTTAATTATTCAAAAGTACTTGAAATTCGTAAAAAAATGTTGTTAAATTTAAAAAAAATTCAAAATTTGAGTTTTGGCTCCAAAACTCACTATAAATACCCCCAAAATTTTATCTCTTGGGCATGAGCTAAGTCTTTGGAAACCTCTAGGGCTTTCTCATTTGAAGACTCCTCTCCATTTCTTTCATCTTCCTTTCTTCTTCAATTTCAACCTAAGGAACAAGCTTCTCCAACTTTCATTCTTCAAGGGAGCACAAGGAGACCTCATGGAGAGACATCCTCGACATCTTGGAGCTTCACTTGAAGAAACCCTAGGATCATCTAGAGAAGGAGGTTCATTTTCTAAAATCACCTTCATTAGAGGTATCTAGTCATCCTCCCATTTTATTTCTTTCCATTTTCCTTTGCGATCTCTCTATAGCCATGTAGAAGAGCTCAAAAGATCTCCTATCCGAAGTCAAGAGCGACTCTTGAGTGCACCGATAGTACGACTAAGGTGAAATCAATTTTATTTCTCTATTTATTTTCAAGATATGCTTCTTTCATCTCATTGCTCATTAAATGTGTGCATTGTTCATGTTTGAGATGATGTTCATTGATAATAGGCTGTTTTTTCTTATTGATATATGAATGAACAGTAAGAATGAGTGCTTGAATTATGATTTCTTTGATATTATATTGATTTCTGAGGTTTCGATTTGTCCAACCCAAGAAAACCTCTCACAAATGTATACATGTTAAAGTCCATCTTTATGACATTCTTACGTTTAACATTTCTTTCGGTTACCAACCCAATGTGAGCTTTCTTATGTTGCTTTCCATTTCATATGTGCTTAATTTTCTTCCATACCCAATGGTGAGAGAAATAAATTTCCTTGTAATAGATGAAGTGATTATTGTTTTATGTCTATATGAAAAATATTTGGCATTATGTTTTCAAAAAAAATTTGAAAATAAGAACCCTCTTTAACGAGGCCTTAGAGACTTAGTCTAGGTTCTTGCATGGGCCCAAGTTCCTCTCCGGCCTACAAAAAAAAAAATCAAAGTTGAATATGCTTTAAGTTACCTCTTGTTTTTAATTTTTCCATAAATGCATAGGCATATGTACATGTATATGTGTATACATGCACATGAATACCTATCCTTACCTTCATCTCTCTATGATTTAACATGTTCATTTATAAATTTTTATATACATATACATATAAATAAATAATATATGGGCATTCCAGTTTCTCTCTCTATAATCTTCTTTCTCTCTCTTTGAGTAATACCTTCTTTTTATAAACTTTCATATCCATGTATGATTGTTAGAATGTACATGTATATATATTTCTCTATCTCTTTCTAAATTCTCTTTCTTCTCTCTCTTTCTTTCTCTTAGATTTAAGATCCTCATTTTATAAATTTTCATATACGCATGTTTATACACCTATATATATATACACACACATATACATCTCTCTCTTTGTCTTTAAAATTTCTCTTTCTTCATTTTCAAAATCTCTTTGCCATTCTCTTCCTTCCTGTTCCTCTTGGCTTAAGATTTCTTTTTCTTTCTTCCATTCTTTCAAATATTTCTTTATCAAGATCTAAGTTTTTAATTTTCATTTATTGATTTTACTAAGACCAAAACTCAAGTAATGACCCAATATTAGAATCATGCTTGATGGTCTACAACCCTATTTTACTTTCAACTTTTTTTTTTTAATTTATGACAATATTTAAGACAAACATGTAAATAAATATAGATATATGTGACGATAGAGGTATCTTTAGATGAATGATATGGTAGGAATGTATAATTTGCTTTCAATCAATAGAACAAATGTATTCATGCATTCACATTCACTTGTGGAATTCATGAATGATTACAAACACATCTCTAAAAGAACTCAAGCAAGATGAAATTGAGCTCTGCCCTATGGAGTAGCTGAATTAGAGCAAAATCTTAAACCTACTTAAGTTCGTTAGAGAATACTTAATCGATTTCGAAAAGTAATCTTTGAAATATCTATATTATCTTCCAAAGGTTTTCAAATGATATTCGCAAAAAAAATTTTCAATTCAAAAATCTCTCAAATCAAAATGGTTTATACTCCCAAATAATCATTCAAAATCTTGTCATCCAAAAATTTGAAACATCAAATCTTCAATATTTTCCAAACACTACACTGCATTTAGAATAAAGAAGATGTGTATAAATGAAATGCATCAAGATTAAGCATAGCCCTTGGATTGGTTACTCCTAGTAAAGGGGCCGGGAATAGTCAATCCTCGTATCGACGGGCAAGCCTCTTTCTCTCTTATTTCAAAAACAAAATCTTATATTTCTAAAGTACTTCAAAAATTAAAATAAATTTTGAAGATGCAAACAGATGACGACCATGATGGGACCCATCATTCTTTGGATATGATTACTACTAATGCATTTCTACTAACTTGAACATCTCCCACCTTGCCGATGTTAAGGCATGTCCCTTTCTTTGGCCTTAATGTCATCGCATTTCATTACATTACTTGGGGTTATGTTTGCTTTCTTGTATATAAGACTAAGTGAGGAAGACCAAGCATGTTCACCTAGATCTAAGGTAAAATACAACTGTCCTCAATTTAAGGCTTGATTAAAAACCATGCATGTTCTTCTATCATTTTTTAATTACTATGTTAGGCAACATTACATTAGAGACAACTGACTTTGCATGTTTGCTCATATTTCAAATCTTTCTATCCTAATTTGTCTCGGTCATCATATTGCTGAGCTTGGTCTTAAACGGTAGTACAATACTAAGTCTTACCACACATTGGGTGGGAAAACTCCATTGTTAGTACCATGAGTAGTAATTTGTGGTATATTGATAGGTGACCAAGAAGAAGTAGAGCAACCTTACCTTTAGTTTCCTAAAAAAGAATCTATGCTACTATTAAGCCATTTGGCTAAAGTATATAAACATAAC
Organism: Nymphaea colorata; assembly: GCF_008831285.2. Classification (NCBI taxonomy): domain Eukaryota; kingdom Viridiplantae; phylum Streptophyta; class Magnoliopsida; order Nymphaeales; family Nymphaeaceae; genus Nymphaea; species Nymphaea colorata. The sequence goes on along the minus strand of NC_045138.2, from coordinate 11,098,050 downwards.
TTGATATTAGATTATCGTGATGCAATGTTATCTCAATTAGACCCATATACTCTTTTTCTTCAAATCTATTTTACATGATAGATTTGCACAAAAAGCTTATGTGGTGATTTACAACTACCTTATATCATCCTTGTTAACTTTGTCGATCTTTCTCACTAATCAAATCTCTATCCTTCAGAGTCTTCACTCAAGATGTGTTTTTTTTCAACATGGCATCACATATCCTTATGATCACATCGTCTTTGAGGAAAGACCCAAACAGTCTACTTATGTTTCCCTTGAGTCTAGACCATTGTCTCCCAAATGGTATCAGTCGTAGCATCTCACATTCTCTCAAATGTTTCTTTCTTATTTTGAAGAATGTGGGCTAGGGACAATGGCACCCGGAGAAATGCAATAAGGGGATGGAAATTTAGTGCATGCTATTACCAAGCGATTGAACCCAAGGACCTCTTCTTTTTGTTGAAATACTAGACCTCCCTACCCCAACTTGTGATCCAAATGACCTATTGGAGAAATAATTTTTCATGAACCCAACTAAGGTTAATGCAACGACCTTATAGCTCACTTTACTGGACAAAAAGCTGGCTCTTAGTAGAAAACAATGAGAACCAAAACATCAATCTAAAAAACCTATATGAAGAATTTAGAGCCTATGTTGAGTCTTTCACCTTATCTCGAAAAGCCATAGAAAGAGTCAAACATTGTATGATGCTTTGCATAGTGGAAGTGACCCTCTTCACCAACAGAACCAACCTCCAAGTTGTTCGTATTACCCAACTTTTTCAGAGATGGGGGCATAGCAGACCCAACACTTGTCAGTGACCCAAATGACAACCTTGGCTTTCCTTTACCGAGGACTTACCTACTTCAACATCAGAGACACATATTATGTGGAAGGATGCACATATACTTTACAATTATCATTCCTCAAGCACGTAGGGCCTCAAGCTAGTCTATTCAGAAATACTGATGGAACATTGACAGTTTTGGAATAATACTATCGTTCGATTGAGCAGCTAGATGGAGAAGATATCATTTGAAATTATTATGATCATCATCAGAATCCACCTAGATCTACTCACCATTACTATGGTCGTACCACACTCTTGGGCCCCTATTTTGTAGTTGATTATTGTGCCGATAGATGCATGAGACAATTCTTTTAGATACAAAAGATGGTTTCCGTGCATGCACCAATCAAAGCTATTCTTGAATTCGACCTCAGCTCTCCTCAATGGGCGGCATTGTTTGCAGTAGCTCGACAAGAATTGAAGACATAGTTATCATACTTTTGGTTCATAGGCCCAGTGGTAAAGAAGGAATACGCCAAGTTGTGGGATGTCAACCAACCACCATTCGTCCTTCTTTAAAAACTTCTATTGTCAATTTTGTATTCTTTATTTTGTCTTCAGTCATTGTCATCTTTGATTAATTAATGTTTTCTCTAAATGTAACTTTCAAGCTCTTAATACAATGTGAACCTTTATTTTGTCATGATTTCCCTTCAATGGCTCTTCAGTTTTTTGTTTTACAAGGTGAATATTTGAAGACAATAGAATAGTTGAAACAAGTGCATAAGTTAATCATATCCCTCAAAACTCAAAACGAAGCTTCATCTTTTGATCATATGTCAGAAACACTTGCCTTCCCAGCAATTGAACCAGAAGGTTATCATATATTCTGGTTGTTTTTGAAACACTTCTTAAAGGAGTAAGAAGAACAAAAGGTCTTGATGGTTACTTCAAAAACCATCAAAATAAATGCCGATCAAACAAAAAAAAAACAAGTCTTTTCCTACAAATCAGGACAAAGACCATTTAGATTCAAACTCAACAACCAGTAATGATGAAAAGCCTGAATTGCTTCCACCAAAGAAAAAGAAGACGACGAAGAAAACAAAAAAGGAAAAGAAATCATAGAGGATAACAACTCACCTAGCCCTATTTCAAGTGAAAGTTTGAAGGAGAAGCTGAAAAGCAAGAAAAAGCCTGCTAAGAAGGACAAAAGGGCAAAGACGTATACCCCAAACAGCAGTTCAGATAGTGAGAGTTCTGAAGGGAAAGTACAAGAAGTCAAGGGTGAAAAGAAAAAGACAAGATCAAAGTCAAGCAAATCAAGTGACGATGAAATTCCAACTAAGTGCAAGTTTTATGAAATGGAGAAAACAATAAGCAACCTTGAACCCAGGGGGAAGAAAATGATCATACTCGTGTGAGGATTATTACCTAGGCATTGAAGAAGACAAAAACATAAATAGTTTGTTAAGAAGTTCATCAAATATGATGGAACTACTTACCCACATGTTCACCTTTCAACATCCATCAAGGATTGCTACAAGATCTAGGCAAATAACAAAGCATTGTTTCGCTACTTTTCAACAAATCTCAAAGGCATTGCTGTGCAATGGTATAAAGAAATTGTTATCCCAGTTGAACTTAAAAAATTTGATAGATTTATTAACATGTTCATCGAAAGGTTTGAGCAAAATGTCTCCATGGTTCCAACCCACAGTGTCCTTCGCAGTATCTATAAAAAACAAAGAGAAAATGCTCAAAAATTTATCTAAAAATGGAGAATTTAATGCAACAAGATGAAAGAGTCTATCTTCGAAACACAAGCTCTATCACTTATCAGGTAAAATCTTGTCCAACTCTTGAAAAGTCTAATATGAAATGCTCTAATCAAGACCTCGACCAAGTTGATCGAACAAGAAGATTCAATAGAGGAAGGAATTGAAGAAGACAATTTTGATGAAATTATCGCATCCAAGTAAAAAAGAAGAGGGTAAAAAGGAGGAAAAACATGGTTACCCACCCACTTTGTTGCAAATGCCAACACTCAAAAAGACAATGACAACATTTATAAGCATGATAGAGAGACAAACCATAAGAAAAATACACAGTTGCTCAAGAAAAACGAAGCTGCTCAAGGAAAACAAAGAAGGAAGGAACAAACACCTAGGTTGGAGTTACGATCAAAAGTTCACTCCCCTCAGTTAATCTTGCAAGAATATTCTAGAATACCTCTTTGCCAAAAGAACTGTCATCTTGCCAAAGGTTTCAGAACCTCCAAAAATGATGGAAAGTGATAGAGAAAAATTGTGTAAGTTTCATCGTGCCCTTAGTCATGACACCAAGAATTGCTTTGTTCTCAAGAACATCATCCAAGATTTCATCAACAAAGATCTCAAAAGTGATGAAGATAACATTCTTGAGGTATTGAGGAATCCATTCCCTGATAATGGGAAGACAACAATTGCCACAATCGGTAGTTGCTCCACTCCCATATCATCCGTAAGAGGACATCCGACTTTGTGTAGAAACAATTCACACCAAGTTATGGTGACTAATCAGGTAAGTAACCTTTTGACTTCATTGGTATGATGAACAACGTGGTAGAAGGTTCATCCAAAAGCTCTACCATAATTCTAAAGACTTTTCTCTTTCGAGATGGTGATGGATAAGTCATCATATGACTCCTCAAACAAGGATCTATATTATTTAGGTGATGTCATCTCTTTAGAATAACATCTTATCAAGGAAGACTGGATTTGAGCTTAAAATGACAAGACAATCACTTTTACAAAAAAATGATCTTCCAAAATGGGGATATTACCATGAAGATGCTCTCTACATCATTGTCAAAGTTAATAAGATAACACCATATGTATTGGTCGATATTTGCCCTGATTTCACAACCAAGGCTTTAGGCTTCCGTGAAGACAAATATCGCCCCGATGAAACTAAGATCTATGGATATGATGGTCGAAGCATGAATAGCAAAGGGACCCTCATCATGGACGTGTTCGTCGGACACACCACTTACTGTATTTTATTTCATGTAGTGGAAGTACCCCCATCATATGACTTGCTCTGGGGACGGCCTTGGATCCACGAAGTGTGAGGTATCCCATCCACTATTCACCAATGCCTCAAGTGGAATTTTGGCCCATCTATCATCACCGTACTTGTAGAAGACCCGGTTGAGAGGTTGGTACAATCAATGCTCCCTAGACCAATTAACTTGGTGGACGTACTCAACATAAGGACAATAAAAGAAGCACCTTTGGAAGAATGGATCCAAAGCACAGAGGTAGGCGAATCATCAGAAAGTGCCTACATGGTCTAAAGCAAGCGTTTGAACTATAAAAAACATCCCTTGTATGCTCTTTTCGTGAGAAACCTTAAGGGATTTCTGTTGTTTTTGAAATGTGGCTACCGTCTTTTTCTAGCCTCGAGAAAAATGAAAATAGCATCTTACAACCGATTATTATCCCCATTTTAGATGAACACTAGGGCCCCGTTTGATAGCTGGGATAAAATGAGAGGATGGGGTGAAATATGTACGGGTGGGTGAAATTTCACCCGCTCGACTAAAAACACAACAAACAGGGTAAAATTTCACCCGTTTAATGTAAAAGGGAGCAGGTGAAATTTCACCCGCTTGACATGTTGCTTTCTCACCCGCTCGACTAAAACTCTCAAGTAAGGGTTTCTCCATTTTCTCGCTGTGTCCCTTTTTCAGAAACACCCAAATCGATTTTTTCTCTATCTCTCTCTTGCACCCATTTCATCTTCTCCGTCAGTTTCCTCATAAGCATGACGACTTCGTGCAGGCCAATTCATACGTGTCAACCTGAAGCAGGAAACAACGGTCAGGGCGACCCAACATGGACCTTTCTTCCAGCTCCTTCTTGTTCTTGCATTTTCTCGAGGAAACTAGAGGATGTAATGGCCGTTATTGTTGATAACAAGGGTTTTGGGGGTATTAAGGCTTCCAATCTACGGAATGAGGATTTGGTTGCAGCATGTTTGTGGTCCTTTCCGAGGATTTATTTCCAGAGCAAAAGGTCGGTTGGATGCCAGAAGGGCTTCAAGAGAAGGTCTCCTTTGAAACAAAGGAATCTGTGGCAAGAATATAAGGATTCAAGCAATGGAGTTAGAATTTATGGTCCTGCTGCCTATAGAGATCAACTGAGAGTATTGGTGGGCGTGAATCAGAGGGAGGTTTCTCCCACACTAACATCACTTGCAAAGAGATGGCCTACGTGTTGGCAAAAGCAAACTGCTTGAAGAAGTTGTGGCGATTTCTTCACGAAATGAGCAAAAGGGGTGTCCCAAATGAGCTGGTGAAGACGACTACTATAACTGTTGTCATCAAGGTGCTGGGGGAGGAAGGCCTGGTGAAGGAAGCGTTGATGGCATTCTACATAATGAAGCAATTCTGGTGCAAACCAGATGTGGTTGCATACAACACCGTGATTGCAGCACTATGCAGAATATGAGATTTCAAGAAGGTCACATTCAAAATGGGGGTTCCTGGGTCTAAATGTCCACCTTTGCTAGGCTCTCTTTGTGGTCTCTGTTAATATTTTCAGTTGTATTCTGTATATTGTTGGTTCAATAGTTTTTATTGATGTAGCAACTGCTACGCCATGTTTGATTTTCACTGTTCTTCTTAAGTTGTAGCCAATGTTCCACACAGAAGTTCTGATAATTTGATTTGAGAAATTCACTTCAAGTGATAGAAATGCTGAGAAAATGTGTTTGTTTCTGATATTTCAGAGGATCCCATTGATGACATATTGACATTACATCATCCGTAAGCTGATTATTTCTGTTTCTGACTAATCGATAGGGCACTTTATAACCAACCATAAAAATTGCAGTTCACATATTCAACAGGAAGGTATCTTCCAATTTCTTCCCACGTCAAAGTGGGGAGGAAAAGAAAAAAAACAACTACTAAATGTTATGAAAAAAGTCTCTCCGTTTTTCTACCATGTGCATCAAACATGGTTAAATTTACCATGTTAAATTCTTCCTGTGCATCAAACAGGCCCTCAGATTGGAAGAGAGAAAAATTTCATCTTGTAAATTTTTCCAAAAAAATTTACAATGTTAAATTCTTCCTATCCATCAAACAAGCCCTGGAGGATTGAGATACCCCAGAGAAGTTTGAAGAAGACCATGTTGGTTGATAGTATTCACCTTTTTTTTTGAAATCCTCCCATGAATTTTGTGATCTCAACTTGTACTTATCTAATCTTATGAGAGGACCCTCTCTATGAACTAAGAAGTTTCTATAAGCAATGCAAGTAATCTTTCGTTATGATTATTAATTTTAATTTTATTCGATTTTACTTTGTCCTCCTCCTTATAGGATGTTAGAACTCAACATGCCTCAGTTCTTTCTTTTTTCTCGAGAGTCCCGTCAAAAAGCATTTTTCCAACAAGCAGTTGATGAAATAGAACCTACAAACAATAACACTCGAGTCAAAATTACTAGAATTTACTCAGATCCAGAAACAAAAGTGTTCTTCATGCTTTGTTAATCATCCAATTGAAGAAATTAACATTAGAATTAGTGAAAGTTCTAGGATCCTTCAAATTGGCACCCGTTTGTCAATAGAAGAAAGGAAAAGGTTGGTAGACTTTTTTATAAGCCACCAAAAAGTTTTTGCATAGACCTATGAAGATATGTTAGGCTTAGACGCCTAGTTGGTTGAACATTATTTGTCTCTAAGTCCCAAATGCAAGGCAATGAAACAAAAACTATGCAAACTTGATCTTCAACTAGAAAAACCTATAAAAGAAGGATTAGATGACCTGCTAAAGGCAAAATTCATTCACGTCATCAATTACCCCAAATGGTTGACTAATATGGTGATTATTCCCAAGAAAAATGGTAAAGTCAAGCTATGTATTGACTTTCGAGACTTGAATAAAGCCACGCCATGTTCTCTTTTATGGATGAATATTCGGGCTACAACCATATCAAATTGGTAGTCAAGGATCAGTCCAAAACCGCCTTTGCTATGCCTTGGGGCACTTTCTATTGCACAGTAATACCATTTAGATTAAAGAATGCTAAAACAACTTATCAAAGAGCCATGGTTGCTATCTTCCATTACCAATGCTCAAAATCATAGATGCATATACCTGACATGATTTTCTTCTTCTAAAAGTAGCAAAATGTGGTGAAGAAAGGAGCTCGAGCTCCTACTTATGGATTTGAATTGAGGCATTTGGCAATTCAATTGAAAGTAGGTAGCTAGGATTAAGTAATACACATGGCACAATCCTATTGAATGGGATCCCAAGGATAACATTTGGATCCAATTGCAAGAGCTCATCAAATCTCAACTAACTTAATTAGATCCAACCTTTAGTGTTTATCATATCCTATCTTTGTCATTAGGTCCAATCAACCCCTTACCAGATCTTCCCATGGATGAATCAGATCTTCTGTGGTTGGTGCCACATTTGTGGGTTGTTGGTAATTATGAGACTTTATTTTATGAAATTCATAGTAATTTGGATGGGTACAATGAGATTAATGTGCCATGCATCACTGCTTGATAATGAATAACTTTATATTTTAATTGTTGTACAGAAAATTTAATTGAATATTCGAGGATACAGTTGGGCACCACCTTGGGGATACTTTGGGCATTTTTAAATAAGTGCCATCACCAAGAGATAAACCTGAGATGGATGGTGAAGCTTGAATTTTGGAGATGAAATAGCTAAATCTTATCAATTTGGTTCTTTATTGGAATTGAATAAGAAAGTTATTATCTACATATGGATTTCAAAGGGTGACACCATCTCATGTAGACAAAATGAACCAGGTTCATTGAGCTTGGCTAACTTCTGAAAGTTGGATCTTAGACCCATACATAGAACTGGATGGAGAATTGGATAAGAAAGCTAATGTCATGATTAAAATCTGAAGTAGAAGGTGAATCCTGATCTGGATTTGATTCTAAAACAAAGATTGAGACCTAAAATCTAGAAAAGCATCAACCATTATCTTGAATTCAAATATAAGTGATAGAATCAGATCCAGGACTGGATCGTAGATGGCTTGGATGTGTCCTATTTGGGTCCACCTAGGCTCTGTTGGGTCTGGGTTGAGTGTACACTAAGTTTAAAAGGGTCATAGGCTTCAGTACATAGGTTTGGGTCTACTTGGCTAGATCTAGATTAACTCAAACAAGGTTGACCAGGCTCAGAACAAATAAATTAGATTCAAACTAGGTGAGGTCAAAGTTTGTTCTTAGTCAAGGATCATGCTCTAGGTCAGGTTTCAGGGGCAGAGCCAGGGGGCTGGCTGGGGTCATGGCGCCCCATAAAAAAAACCTTTTTTAATATTCTATATGCAATTTATAAAAAAATTCATTGAGCCGATATAAAATATTGAAAAATTTATGTTTCAGCTCCAATAAAAATATTGAAATTATAATTCAGCCCTCCCTAGTGAAAAATTCCTAGTTCTGCCACTATCTAATTTAACTTAGAATGAGCCAGGTTAGTTTAGTAGGCTAAGTATGACATGAATTGAGTCTATTTTTATAATTATTCTGAACATACATGCTACCTAGGTTCAAGATTTAGGGAAAATATGTGACTTATACAAGAGACCAAGCTACCCTTGGATGTCATGTCCATTTTGCCCTTCATGTTCATGTCCGTTTTTTGTTATAATTGCATGATATAAAGGATATTGCATTGAAGAACATAGAACAATCAATTGTAAATAGAATTTTACATTAAAACTGTTCTCGGTTTATCCAAAACTTGAGTTTTTAGAAATTGTCTGGTCCACTTTTGGAAAAAGCATACTAGAGTGATGGGAAATGTGAACTAAATTTTGAATGGAAGCTTTGATATTCAAATTAGAGCTGCCCAGTCATGACGGACCGAAGAGCAAGACAATCTAGAGGATACTTTAAGAGGCTTTTTAGTAATGAGAATAGTTTGTTATTGTTCCATAAATCTTTCCCAAAGACTGGGGCAGATTCAATAACACTATGTTATGAAGTTCTATGATTTGTTCCAATCTTTGGAGTAGATTCATGAAACAATAATAAATTGTTCACATTACCAGACAATCCCTAAGTTAAAATGGTAACATGATTGAGCCTAGTGGAAGGGGAGCAATGAATTGATTTGCTTTCGGAACATTTGTTCTCTAATGGTATGCTAAATGTGATGGCAAAGTCAATTTGGACTAAACTACACTCGATTGAGCTAGGATTAAATTTAAGATTTACTGAGTATAGTGAGTTTGTCCTAATGATAGGGTTTTACTAAATTGAAGTAGTTCCAAGAGGCTGAACTTCATGAGCAACTAACGGTGAGTTCCTTGAGTTGACATAAGCTACATATGAGCTTTGTTTGAAACTGTTTACATAATTAAGGTAAAATTGGATCATTTATTTAGAAATAGGTTCATGTAGTTCAATTTTAATTGATACGAGCTAAATTGAACTACCTAAGAGAGGTTGTTTAGGCTCTTTCTGCATAGACCATTGTTGAGCTTTAGTTCATGGATTCTCATTATGATAGTCCATTCCATTTTAAAATTGCATTTTTTCTGAAAAATCATGGCACATATGCTTCCTTAGGATTTAAGATGATAATGAATTCCTACAACCTACATGAAGTCTAGTCCATAGTCTAATTAACCCTGGAAAAGCACCAGGAATAATCAAATCTCATGCCGAGGGTGTGGGTCCCCTCCCTCATGGATTCATGCATGATCTTATGGAGGCGAATACAAGTAGTTTTCTCATTTGATGGTTTGTATGTAATGCAAATTTTGTATGTAAACACCATCTCTCAACACTCGGTATCATTTGCTTGGTCTGGTTGGGATCATTATTCTCATGCAAATTCGTATTGGGTCTCATCATGCAATTGGCCGCAAAGTTAGTGACATTTTCTAGGCTTTGACTCCCTCAATTTCATTGAATCCTTTAATTGAGACCTTCACATTTTAAGTAGAACCATTCTTACCTTAAAAAGACATCAAAGTCACATTGGCATGTTCTTAATTAGGTTGCAATATTTGAAAATTTGCGGTTCTATTGTCATCAAAGTACTGATTTAAATTTAAAAGCTTTGGGATTTTAAAATTCAAAAGCTCAATTTCTACAAAATCTCAATTTGCTAGACAATAGTTTTGAAAGTTCCGACAGTTTTGAAATCTCCATGTGCTAATGCACAACTTCTATGTGCCCAATTGTGAGTTATGTGCATCAAAGCACAATTCATATGCACAAAAGTGCAAGATTTGTGTACCTAAAAATGAGTTTCATGTATCAGGGCCCGAGTTTCCATGCATTGAAGTGTGATTTATATGCAACGAAGTGCAAGTTCTGTATGCCCAAGCACAAGTCTAGTGCCCCAAGGCACAAGTTCAACAAATCTGAAAAATATTTGTTTCTATCAGAAACAGTTTCAGAAAGCATTCATGTACGTAGAAGAGAGTTTTGAAAGGCATCCACTTATGTTAGCAAAATTTTGGGAAAACATCCACTTATATGGATAAAAGTGAAAATGCCCACTTAGTGGGTAAAAGTTCTTGAAAACATCCACTTACGTGAGCAAAAACTGTAGGAAAACATCACTTATATGGGTAAAAGTTTTGAAAAACATCTAAGTTCATAAGGAAAAAATCTGGAAAAATCCACTTACGTGGGCAAAAGTTCTGAAAAAGAACAATCTCTGTGGGTAAAATTCTGGAAAACATCCATTTATGTAGGAAAAGTTTTGAAAATATCTACTTACATGGGTAAAAATTCTAAAAAACATCCACTTATGTGGGGGAAAGGTTTTGGAGAACATCTACTTACATGGGCAAAAGTTTTGGAGAACATCCACTTAAGTGGGCAAAGTTATGGAAGACATCCACTTGCATGGCAAAAGTTATGAAAAACGTCCATTTATGTGGGCAAAATCCTTTTAAAACATCCACTTATGTGGGTGAAAGTTTTGCAAAGCAACAACTTATGTGGGCAAGAGTTCTAGAAAACATTCACTTAAGTAGACAATAATTGATGGAAAACAGCCATTTACATGGACAGGAGTTTGCGAATTCAAAAGCTCTAAATTTTTAGAGTCCAAAAGTTCTAGAAGTTTTAAATTTCTTGGGTTCTAAGAGTTTCCAAGTTCAAGACTTCCAAAAGCTCTAGGGTGTTAGAACTTCCAATACTTCAAGAGTTTAATGGGCTCCAAATGTTCCAAGAATTCTCAAAAAAAAATTATGGAGTTCAAAAGTTCTGTAGTTCCAATAATTCCTCAAAGACCAAGAGTTTGAAAGTCTCATAGTTTAGAAAGTTCCAAAGTTCTATAATTCAATATTCTAAAGTTTGTTCCCAAGTTCAAAGAATTCCAAAGTTCAAAATTTGAAACTTTGAGAGTTCAGGGGTCATAAAGTTCAAAAGCTTGAAAGTTAGGAGTTTCAATTCATGTTTTTAGAGTTCAAGGGTTCTATAACTCTAAATTGTTTGCAAACTTGAGAACTCTTGCTTTGCTTTTAAAACCCCTATAGAGAAGCAAGGTAACCAAAATCACACATGCGGATCATCAAAATTTAAATAGTGGTGTAAGAGTTTGAAATCCTTTTGAAAAATTTCAGTGAAGCTTTATATCTTTTCCTCTTCGACCTTGATGACTTGACTCTTCCATTTAAAAATGCCTCAGTTTGAGGCAATGAGAGTAAATGAGATGTTTCATGAAATCCAATTCATGCATTAAATTTAACATACTTTTTTAATTTTGTACATAAATGTGCCTAAAACGACATTACTCTTGGGGGCAATATCATAAATCACATGTGCAGACATGTAGGCATATTGTCTTCAATATTATTGTATAAAAATTATTACTTCTTTGACTATTTTGAGTAGTTTTTACAAACTTAGTATATCGCAGCCCAAGAGATGCGACAGATTCAAAGTGGATGATACAATAATTATCTGTCATCCATATTTACATATTTGAACTAGAAAAAGGAAGAAAACTTTGCATTTATACATTTTTGCAAGTTCATTGCTTTGTGTGGATTTTAGGAACAAAATTAAGTACAATCTTATGAGTTAAAGATTAATTCAGGACAAAACCTAATTTGGAGAGGAAGAGGTCCAGATTGGGAAGAGCCTTGGGTATGAAATCAAGGAGAAGACTCATGCTGAGGAGTACAAGATTCTTTACATGCAAACTTTCTCAACTTTGCATACAGACTGTAATGAATGATATTTATTACTTGTACGTGCCTCTATTTTGCATGTGCGGGAATCCAAGAGATGGAACCTGACTTGTCAGTATGACGTTTGACCATTCATGGCAGCATACCAATGGTAACCATACTAACGACTATGCTTTATGTTCTAATATCTATGAATCAGATGATGTCTAAATCCAAAGAAAGCAAACCTTGAATTTGGAATAATGTGAATTTTAAAATCTAATTTGATAATCAAAAATAGAACTTGTGAACCAATAAAACTCAAAATGAGACTTGATTCACATCTGGTTTATCATTGATCCATGCAAATAAACCTAAGTATAGCATGTATACATGCAATTAAATTACGCATAGTAAAGATGATTTGGTCTCTAAGGTTTTATGAAATATGGGACTTGACCCTAAAGAGATGTAAAATCAAATCCAAACTCATCTAATGTTCAGTTTGATTTAAAATCTAGACTTCTTGATCCAAACTTGTAATAGGAATTTAGGCCCTAGGGTTTACGTTAGGGCCAACCAGGTTTTAGACCCAGGTTTATGGTTTAGACTTGTAATATAATATCTAAGATCCAGATTTCAAAATGCAAGATCCAAATCCTTGAGGTTTGATCAAAATAATCTAAATTGAGATCCAAAGATTGAATTCAAGATGTAACAGTTTATAATCTATGATCCATATTCAATTTTAATATTGTTATGAAATCCAAATCTTAATATGAGGTCCAATATCTCGGCATCTCATATCACATTCACCATGAGATCCAAAACTTAAGATTCAATAACACTTGTTTGAGGTTCAATTGATTTCGATCTAGGTTTAGTTAGAGTTGATGTAATTGTGGTTTCATAATAGTGGTCAAGTTGATTAAGGGCTTAGGATTGGATTAGAGTTCAGTCCACGTGGCTAGGGATTAAGCAAATCATGGTTTGTGGTAGTAGACTGAATGATGGGTCTGAATTAAGCATTGAAGATTTTATAGGGGGCCAACTAAGGAAAGCTAGATCTAAATTCATCACTTACTTGTAGTGGGTTCTAGGGCTGGTCTAGCTTAGACCCTATAAGACTTGGACATGGGTTAACTCTAGGTTTAGATCTTGACCATGAATGAACCTAGGGTTTTTAAAAAACATAGTTTTCAAAAGACATAGGTTTGTAAATGACATTTGGTTTTGAAAACGTGCATTTGAAAATCTATGTTTTTGAAAGTGAGTTCACGTAAAGACTTGTTTTTAAAAGCTAGGACTATTATTGTTATCACACAATACTAGTCAATCAGACAGTTTCTACATGAATCCTATGTGTAGATGCATATTTGAAATTTAATTTGGATGCATGGTCCTAGATATTCTATTATTATGCAAATAGAGAGAACTATATGTTTGACCAAGAACATAAATCAAAATTTAAATATTGAAATGAAAAGGGGGGCGGGGGGAGGGAGAGAGAGAGAGAGAGAGAGAGAGAGGAGGAAGAGGAGGATGGAGGTGCCTACCTGACCCACCAACTTATAAACTGAAAAATTAAATTATAATTCTAAGAAAGCTAGAAGTTCTAAAAACAAGCATGCTTAAATAATCTTAAACTAACTAAGAGCTAAAGTAGAAATAACATAAACTAGGCACACCAAAACAGAAGAGAAAAATCAAGACTTGCTACTAAAAGAACACCAGAAAAAGAACTAAACTAACAGTAAAAAAAGAAGGAGAAGAAAAAAGAAATTACATGTACCGTTGAAGACTTGATTGAGCCTACCCCCACTACACCTACTTGAGTTTTGTTTGGTTCTTACTTGAATACCACTGTAGCACAAATCCAAGATCTCACTTAGAGTCTAAGGTTCTTACTCAAGATCTCACTTAGTGTCTAAAGTTCTTACTCAATTTTAGCCTAGGTACATGTTTGGGTTGCCCCCAAACTTCTTGTTCTCAACAAGCAAAGAGCAAAAGTGGTATGTAAAGAGAGGGAATGGGTTCACTTTTTATAGCATGAGGATAGAGAAAATTATCTCCATCCCTATTGACACATGACTAAATTTTTTGGGAGGGAGAGGTCCCCCAACCAAGCTAATCATATGTTCTTAGAATTGAATATTATATAAAATATTGAAATTAAAAAATGTTTGTATTGAGCCATATTAACCCCAATTTCGATTCCATTTGAGCCAGAGTGCTTAGCTCAGAATTCTGCATGAATCATAAGCAACTATTCGGTTTGACATCTAGCATTGCGTAGAAAATCAAGCGTGACATTTTTCTCTTATATGCACGTTTATGCATTTGGATCTTGGATTGAAATATGGTTATGAGATTCAGATTTTGATCCAAATCCAAAAAAATCTAGAAAATATATATGGATACGGATCTGAGATTCAGATTAAGATATGAATATAGAGAAAGTTCTAGAAAACAATTTTGGACATGGATATGAGATGCATGTCAACATCTAAATAAAGAGAAAGTCATAGAAAATGAATCTTGAATGTGATAGGGGGTTTGGATAAAAAATCCAGACAAGAGATCTGGATGACAATAGTTCATAGATCTAAAAAAAATGTTGATGAAAATATTACAATGGATGTTCTAAGTATTATAAACTTAGGTACATATGACATATAACCTATGTGCAAAATGGCTTTATTGAAGATGAAATAGCTGTTTTACCCTTGGCATGGGTAAGAGATTTAAAAAGAATTGGCTATTTTACCATTGAGTGAATATCTGAATCATTTTTTATGTATCTTGAATTGAGAAAATGATTTCAAATTGGAGCTTTGAAGATCTGAAGCTGACAAACTTGATCAACTTAGGTACGTGTGACATGTAATCGTAAGTTCAAGTGAAAAATATGGATCTAAAGAAAGTGCTTATTTTATCCGTGTGTGTGATTTTGGAGTGAAATAGGCTCAAATCATGAATTTGGCTTGGGCTAAGGCTCTAGGAATCAAAGAAACAATAAACTTACGTATATGTGACATATGTCCTATGTTTGTGGGGAAGAATATGACTCCAAAAGAAATGATAGTTTTGCCCCTATTTGACATTCGTTTTTCGATTTGACTAGACAAGCTTGTGGGACTACTTATAAGTTTGCTATATTTAAAGTTTTCCTGAAACATTTCACCTTCAAATGCTCTGAAACATAATTTTTCTAAGGATACTAAGGCTTGCATAACCAAAAGTGTGGTAAGTAATAGAAGTGAGTTCCAGAACTTGTGAAAATGAATTGAACTCGAACCAGAATGAATGGACTCAAACCGAACTAAAGGAAGACAGATTTATACATGATAAAATATGATCATACTTGGGTCGAACTAACTTAAGCCAGCTGAATTACAATTCAGCTGGGACCCAGCCAAATAGGAGAGAGAATGCCCTAGTGGAAACCTACAAATTACTCTAAAATTGAAATTTAGGCTTGACACTCAAAATAAGTGAAATAGTATTTTTTTTTCTATTAAGGTAAACAGTGTTAAACTTGTTGGACTTACGGATATATGGTCGAGCTAAAAATTGCAGTTTTAGGTTCTGATGAGCTGACCTGAGCTTGTCAAAAGGGTTGGTAAGTTGATTGTGACTACCCTTAGAGACTTGTAGAACTAATAATTACCTTATTTGAGTTTGTTCCACATAATTACCCAGATTTTTGAGATTTTCTGAAATTCAAGAGCAAAATGATAATTTGGCATGATGGCAACAGCCTAAGTGATCCTGGTCTAGGTGTTAGATGTCCAAATAAAGTGGGTTTGCCCCGAGATTTTTATGGTTGACTCCTATATTTGAAATCATTTTTGAAAGCTCAGGTCAAAACCTTATTGTATAAGGGCAAAATGGTCATTGGTCATGATAAAAACCTTGGAGTGTTTACAAAAATCCAAACAATAGAACATGAAACCCTGAATCTAAGACTTAAGCAAAAAATCAGTGATCTAGGAACAAAGTTAATCCAAAGCAAACTTAATATCCCAAATAATGGATTTGGATCTACATAATGGGTCCATAATCCACCTCCTAGGGCGCCAAACCTCGGGAACCCAAGAAGGTGGCACTATATTTTGCTCTCTTGTCATCTATTTGAGGAGGAACCCACCAGCTAGTCACTCCCATTTGTTCTCTCTCTTTTCTCTCCCTTCTTTCTTAGGCCCACTCTGAAGTCTTAATGACACTTGGCACCATTCAAGCTTAGTTTAATACGTATATTCTAGTTGTTGCATCTTTTAGATATTGTATAGTGTATTGAATTGTCTTTTGGTGTTAAATTAGGTTATATTTTAGATTTTAAATAGATTCTATATAGCAAAGAAAGTCGGGTTTTTGGATTGGCCTTTCCTTCCACATGTTGCATTTTATTGCACTAATTTAGTGCATTGTTTTCCATGTTTTGCTATTTTGACTGATGTTTTTCTATTGTTTTAGTATAGATTTGAGAGCTTACATAAATATTAAGTAGAACTTATCATGTTTTCCGTGTTGATATAAGTAGAAGCAGGATAAAACTATAGAATTCAATTCTGTTTCGGTTTGTATCAAGCTTGAATTTTACGGAAATTCGTGGCATCATTTCATGTGGATTTTTAGGGGGTTTTTTGCGTGAAAATATATGGAAGAGACGTTTAAGGATTGTTGCCCGAAGTTCATGTGGTGCTATAGTTGATTTCTAATAAGTTTCTGAAGATTATTTGTTCTATATGCCTGATAAAACTGGTTAAGTCAAGTGTCTAGTTTATAGTTTGCCTTTTCAATTACTTTTGAGTCATTAATAAGTTAGGGAAAGTCTCGGTTTTGTTCCTAAGCAAGCTCTCATATGTTTTAGATGGGTTCAGTACTGATTTAAATTTAACTTATTTTTTCAAGTTTCCGTAGAGGTCGGTTTTCAAATACGGCAGAACGGCAAGCATCTACGAGAAATAGGCATAGACTTGTAAAGAGCGCTTCGTATATCAATTTTTCGATTTGTGCACTGATTTCTGTATGCATTAAGTTTAGGTGCCTAGAATATGTGTAACAGATTTTGAAATTTTGGAGATATATTTGATTCCCTAAGAAGTTTTCATCGTCTCCGAATTTCCGTTTTACAAAAGCCCAAAATCCTTAGCATCCAGAATTTTACAGCCACAAGCATCCTTCACATCTCAACCACCATCTTGTTGGAATTTTGTTGTGCAGGAATATCACAATTCTTCAGTGTTTTTTTTTTTTTTAAGTTTCTTTCAAGACTCTAGACTAGTGTAACGACTTTATTAAATTTGAAAAAAATTTCCTATTTTTTTTCAGATTTTCGAATACTGACTAGAACCATTGTTTGCTGTTTTTAAAAGTAAACTTTGATTTCTTTTTTTTTTTAAATTTAGGTTATTTTCAATCGTTTCCGACATTTTTTATAGTCGATTTGCATACTTTATTGTGAGTTTGAGGTTATGGAGTTGTAGAATATTTGTAATGTGTCAATTAGCCTACAGATTATGTTAAACTAGGTGATATACACATAGATTTATGATTCTTTAGTTGCTTTATTTTTCCTATGTCACTCGCTTTGTTTTCGTCTTTTATTGATTATTCCTATTTTACAGGGCATAAGGCAGAAAACCAAAGTGTTGTGGGCAAGCAGCAAAAGCTAAGTTTTTTCTTTTTCTAACGGGGTCACTACATAATTTTCAAATCAAATTTTTGAAAATGCTGAGTAGCAAAATTTTACCAGGCTGCCCGTTTAAAGTATAAAATCAAGAGTTTTTCATTTTCTTTAATGTATCAGGCTTTGATTTTTATTGCGGTTTCATTAAAGCTTAATTCATTATAGTAGGCCATTCAGCATTATCTCTTTTTTGTTGATATTTCCCTTTTATCGAGGCAATAAAATAGTCTAATTTTGTTCACAAAGAATTCAATTTTCATTCCCTAAGATCGATCCAGTTCATTATCTTGCAAGAACTGGTTTTCCGGTTTTTAATTCATCTTTTATGGAAAATATTGATTTTAAAAAGGCATAGCGGAATTTTGGTTAATATGCGAAGGATGCATGCCCTTACATTTCATGTAGTTCTTATTTCCCTCTTCTCTATCAATCAAAACCAACAATAATAGGCAGTCTGAGACCTCATGTCCGCTTCGAACATAATGGCATTGGACAAACAGTCTAAGACCTATTGTCTTACTGACTGCCTGTCTCAAATCACATATCCATGAACCACATTCCCAAAGCAAATAAATACTCCCTTCATGTATAATGTGCATCCTTGAGAAACTTTCCCAGCATGTGCTTTTACTTTGCCTCTCCTCACGTAGCAATTTTGCAGGATGTTCTTCGCTGTGCACCATGTCAAATAAAGAATGGCATGAGTAGTTACCTTCTAGAATGTGTAGATATAAAACTCTGATGCCAACTGCTCGATTAAAAGGAAAATCACAATTCCCCATGAATTAACTCTATTGAAGTGGGAAAATGGACTTACATTATCCGAGAGTCTACATTTCCGCACATGGTCTGCAAGCTCAGAACTGGGACACACAAAAAGTAACAAAAAAGCTTAGACATCAGAGCCGATAAATGGGGAATCCTACAAATGAATGCCAAATTCCTTTTTTGATGCACTCGCTTTAAGTTAACCAATGAGAAATGATTATCCAAAATTGATGTTTCCAGATGCTCTAATACTTCAACAGTTTCTAAAACAAATGGCTGATGTGCTCTTCTTTGTGCTTTCACTGAAATCATCATATAAGATAAAACTAAATCTTACAAACTCACCCAATATATGTTAGAAACGAGGAAAACAAATTATGGTGCTTTGACAAAGGGTGCTTTCCTCATTCTTTAGGGCACAAAAACAGTATTAGATCAGAATCGCGTTGCAAAACATCATCTTCAAGCTCCTTGGCCGGACATGTTATTACTATATCAAAGTCCTGATTTTACCTTCATCATCACATAAACTGTAACACACAAGTTCTTTTTTAAATACATTTATCAGCATGCACCAGCATGTTGCATTGATTCTCAAGCTGCTTTCACTTTTTGGCAATTTAGTAGCATAGAAAGTTAATTTGGGTTACCATTCCTTGAGTGCTGAAACTTTTAATAGCTCAGTACATTCAGATGCTTTCATACCTTTTAGGCTTAGTGTGCTTGACATTTTCTCAAAAGATTAAGGTTTCCAATTTTTTCGACTGTGGTAAATAAAAATCTAAAGTTCGTTTTCCAGGACATCAGAATAACTATAGCACTTTGAGGAAGTTATTTCATTTTATGTTGTGACCATCGCATGCTTTTTACAGATTGAAAATCTTTTCTGAGGTAAAATAGTTTTATGATGAGCAATCAAGAGTAACTGGATCACATTCTGGAGGATGCCTACCTGCTTCCAGTCAAAATCCAATACGTCAACATTTTCATCCCGCAAGAAATGAAAAGTTGTACCATTGCAATGAGTGGTTGTCTCATCCAGGGCTTTGACATAAACTGCAACAAGACCAATAAAGGGTAACTAACAGATTGAAAGACAGCCAAAACCCCACAGAATAATAGTAAAAGAAATCAACCATACAGGCACACGCCTCTGTTGTCTGGCTAAATAAGGCTGGTAGCTGCTGACCATTCTTGCTGCCATTCGAGACATTGCATGCATTGCACTAACTCGAGATATTCTTTTCCTCTCATATCTGATCATGGAATGCATGGAAACAACATCATGTTAGCAATCAAAATTCACAAGGACAGTAGCACCACAAGATTTAGCATTCTGTGTCCATATCACCTCAGGAGTGCAGAAGCTATCTCATCATTTGTTCCATCCTTCCATCTAACCTTAGATGCTTTTTCTAGCTCAACAACAAGCTGATAACTATCCTGCAAGAATGAAAACGGGTGCATGTCAGAGTACCTGATTGCTAATCTACAACATTTATCAATGGATTTTGGAAAAAATAAATCAAGCATGGTGCAGATGAACTTAGTAAGAGATGTCAAATGAAAGCACGGTTTCAAACGTGGCATCAGAAAATACATACTTCAATTGCCATGCAGCCACCTTGGCCCAGATTTGGTTGCATAGGATGAGCGGCATCACCTATTAGTGTCACACAACCTTGGCTCCAACTATGAATCATGTCTCTATCATAAATATCTCTCCGCAGGATCACAGATTCTGGCGTTGCCAATAGCAGGTCCACTACTTCATGACACCAATTCCCAAATAATTCCAAAATCCTTTTCTTCTTGCCTACAAAACACACAGCCATATATACACTGTTTGAACATGTCAAACTTATCAGCATTTTCATGAGCCAAGGAGAAACAATACAAAATTTTCCATGTCTTGCCAGAATTGTCATTTGATGATGTTCAAGCTTGTTTACCAACATTCACATTTTCAATGAGAATTTGTAATAGGAAATTGTACAAAATTCATAAGCATCATTTGCCTGTATATTATCTTTTCAGTTCAGCTGTTTGACTGGTTTCATGCCAGTTACTAAGTTTTAAGTGACCGTACAAGTGAAGCAGAAATTCATAAGGACACAACCTACAGATATGCAATTCAATGGCTTTAAAGGACTTCAATTTGAGATTGGAGTAAATTCACCTGCAAGATGGGTTCATCATTCACGTGACGGTAGACGTAGTACGGCTATATATTAGAAGCCTTGCAGAGAGGTGTTTCAATTGTACTCATAATGTTGTTGACTGTGCTATTCCTTCCATACATACATATTTATAAAGTTTATATGAAGATATTCTTTGTTCATGTCATATGCAAGATAACTATTTCACAACCGTGCATCAAAAGAAAATCAATTTTAAACAGATAAAATGGTGCACATCTTGTAATTCATTTGTGATCAATATTTCTGTTGGACTAACATCATTGATCATAAATAACAGAATTCTTTAACAAAGAAATGCAATAAGAACTACTTGCTACAAGCATCATCAAGTATGTCAACAACAAAAAGTTGGATAAATTTCAAATAAGAACTAAGAAAAAGCAACGTCTCTACTGTAGAAACATTCTTTAAGTAAACAAACATGCCTGCTGGAGGGTCTATATTTCCTGCTGGCTCATGATGGAATGCATACCATTGCATCTTTCCATGCCCAACATCTGACGAAACAAAATATTTCTTGTGGCCTAGAAACACTCGGTACCTTCAAATTTGGAAAATTAGATACAAGCTTACCTTACTTGATAATCATGTAGTATATCCAAAGATAAGGTATCATACAATATATTAAAATTGAAGATAATGTCAGGTGAAATTATCAGCAGAATAACTGTTTTTAGAAGCAAAAACTAGTTACCCAACACTATTGATATCTGGTGGCACAAAATCAGCTATTCCACTATAGCATGTATAGTTTGAATAAGATGCCTCTTGCCAGCCAAATAGCTTTTCACGTACCTGAACCAAGGAAGTAGACATAAAATCAACTTCTTAAAAGGTAATTAAGTTATTCAGTTTCTGTACTACCAACCTTCGACCATATTCCATCAGCACCAACCAAGACATCACCTTCAAATTCTCTCCCATCTTCAAGAATTACAGCGACCTGATTCATGTGAAAAAAGATGGATCATGAACAATTCAGTACGATAAATTTCTTTCCAGAAAAGGTGGGGCCGAACCATATCCAGTTTGATTATACTCCAAGGAGAAGATACTTTACCCAAAGAGAAAAAAATATTGGACTGACCTTACGAGCTTCATCTTTGAAATCCACAACGTTACAGTTGTTAAAAATATTTTTAGATCCAACAGCATGCACTAAAATGTCTTGCAGAGCTATCCGACTTATTACACGTGTTGCTGGAAGCCCTCTTTGTGCAGCTGGAGTAAAAAGATCATACTTAACATACCTAGACAGATGAATTAATTGAGAATCATTCATGATCTGCCATGTAATTGAAAACAAGAAGAGAAAAGGACAAAAGAAAAGCTTTTTCTTTACATTATTCTCCTGCTAAATCAAGCAAGATCATAAATGTTGTCAGTGATAATCAGAGTATGAACCTACAGCACCTCTCCGACAGACTAATATCCAACATAAATCAACAACAATAGCAGAATTTACTCAAATTTCCCACATGGTCACAGCTTAAGATGCACCATTTACCTGGTATCAGTTTCAAAGCAATCATGATCTGGTGGTCATAGAGGCTTCATCCCTTGGGCATGAAGTCAAAAGTTTGGAAGTGAGCATCTTGAACATAGCTTGAGCCTTGAAGTACCACAGACGGAGCCCAAATAAGACTCAATGATTGATATAGAGAAGTTCAGTAAGCTAACGTTGAAACAAAACCAAGTAATTTCACTTAAGTTCCATTGTAATTACAATCACTAAACCAATTTGGGTGTAATGACGTACATAAGCACAATAACTCATCCCTACTGTTTGAAGATCTCTACGACTTGGAGAACAAGGAAATTTTCATTTATCCAAGATCATTGACAAGTAAGGTGACAAAGGTCATCCTTCTCTATAGGTGATGATATAAATTCTGGATCAGATCATGTAAGCGCTCCAATCACTCAAGCATGGGAACTTCTCTGTCAGAAGTAAACATATGCCATATGCTGTTCCGAGAACCAGATAAAATAGCTGTGAAAAGTTGCAAGCAACGTCAATAAATCCTCTGTGGGCTAGACCTGATGCACCTTTTGTTGAGTAAAAGTGTGTTCTGCAAACTCTTGTCCTCAACACCATCTTAACATGATCCGTGTTTGCCAGCATAAATTCAATACAGAGGTTGGAGGTCCACAAATATATTTAAATAATTGACAATGCTGATGTTCCTTTCAGAACTTATCATATGTTTAAAGTTTAAACAGCACGGAATAATGAAATCAAATTTGCTTTGTAAAGTTCATCAACACCGAGCAAAATAATCAGGTCAATCATGAAACTGCATACCAAATCAGCACCACTTAAAGTAAACCTCAAGCAGCACTGTGAGTCGGAAAATTAAAACAGAGAAACAGAACAACAACGAAGACCAGGACCAAATCCTGGAAGACTAAGCGGTAGAACGATTTCCAACTCTCGACATAACCAATGGCAAAATAACTCATGAATGGAAGGTTAAATGTATGTCAGAGAAGAGTCCAGAAAACAATGAGAAGAGAATCACCAGCAACCGGAGATGCCATCTACGAGGCCGTTAATCCTGTTTCCGGTTATGCAGCTTGCGTCCATAATCCTCTCCGTCACCTCCTCATCAATGGATTCCAAGACAGCTAGAGCGTTACTCTGCAGCTGAATGGGTCCTCTGTGTCTCCCCTCTCCCCTGACAGCACTCATGTCTCTCTCGAACACCTTCACATCGAACCCTTTCTTCTTGGCCGCTATTGCGACAACCAGGCCAGCAATCCCACCTCCCGCAATCAGAATCCTCGTCTTCTTCGTCTCCTCCACTCCACCACCCACCTCACATCTGAAGGAATTTCTTGTTCGCCTCAAACCCACTACGTTCCCGCTGTTGCATTTGGCAATGCCAACTACATGCTTCTTTTGCCATTGGACAAATCCTCTTCTATCTACTTCGGTGCCGCATCCTACCGTTCCTACTTCATCTCTCCTCCACGTATCTCCATTTCTGTGACAACCATGATGATGGGGAATGAAAGCAGCAAGTTTCAGGCAAGCCATGAAGATCAGAAATCAGACTGTGGGCACTGAAAATGAATCTCCAGGCAGAGCTCCACCTGGACATACCACCATGTTTGGTTTTTTTACATGTTACGCAGACGCGACCTGACTTCAGGATCCGAACTGTACTTGGTTGGAAAGTTGACATGAGGTGACCACACCCAGGCAACCACATCGTATTCGACATTTGGCCCCTGCCAAGAAGGTCCCACAACAAGTCGGTCTCGGGCTTTGGAAATCTAAGTTAAATAAATAAATAAAGAAAAGCCACGCAGAGGAAAGCGTAGGATGCAAATGCAACCTCTTTGGCATGGGTCGGTGAGTGATTGCGAGATATTTCCCCTTTTCGCTTAGATCATGTAAGAATTGTTGCGGGCTGCTGGAGGCACTTTATCCTTTATTCATTCGCGCCAACCCTGCATATATTATCAATTAAATACTTGAAAAAAATGTATTGGCCTTTCTGATAATGACAAAAACTAAATTGTAGATAAGGCTGTTCAAGAGCCGAGCTCATCTCGAGTGGCGTAAGCCACAGGTTGGCTTGAGCTCAGGCTCAAGCTGACTGACATCAGCTCGGCTAGAGCTTGGAGAGTTCCAACTCGGCTTGGCTAAGCTTGAATTGTAGATGCAAATTTAATGTTTCCTTCATGAAAAAGACTCATCATAGGCCATCAAACGGGCTTAAAGTCCAAACAACTAAAGTACAAGTCTTTCCATGTGAATGTGCTGTGTATACGTCAGCTTGTTGGCCCTCGAATTTCTCATGAACGAGTTCAAAAGCTAAACTACAAGTCTTCCCATGTGATTCTGTTGTCTGTCACCGCTTTTCGGATAAGAACTTTTTCGTATTAATTGTGGGGCTGCTTAGTTAGTCCACCCTCCTGCATGGTCCAAGCATAAGTGGCAACAACGCCAGACCCCACTTTGCGGTGGAACGTGCACTCATGAGAAGAGGGTTGTTTGATTACTTTGAAAATGTTTTCCGGCAGGAATTTTGCTCAAAAATTTAAGAAAAATTATAAAAAAGAATCATTCCTACCTATTTTGATGCTATACTAATGGCGTTTCCATCAGAATTTTGTTGTCTGATGCTATATTAATGGCGTTTCCATTAGTCATGTTTAGGTCTCTCTGTCATACTTAAGAGAAGTCTAGTTTTTCCTTGTTCTTTTTTTCTCCTAATCACTGTTTCACAGTCGTCATGATCTGGGCAACGTGCCTGCACATGCCTACAAATATTTTATATTCAATGTTGTCAATAGAAGCACCATTCACCTGCTTTTACATAACGTGGCCGGGTTGGTAGATGTGGCCGTTATGCTCTTGGGCTATATGGGGTAGAATTTTAGACCAAATTAATGGCGCACTAACTCTTCTCATGCCAGTCTATGAGGCAAGAAGGAAAAAGAGAGTTTCAGCTATCCTTTGAGGTGCTTTCACTCACCTATAAGCACTGTTCATCAAGGTAAGGTATCCAAATGACGGCTTCGTTTCTTTTCTGGAGCACTGTTCATTGAAGTAAGTTGTGAAATGATGGCTTTTAAGTGAAAAAAGTGGAGACCGTAGCCTAGAATAAATTATTTTGCTGCAAATTCAAGAAACTCTTGCATCTTCTTGTTTTTGACATGTGTTGGGAAGTAAGTGCTGAATAAGGAATCTCTGAACTACTTCTATGAGATCGATTGTTGGCCTGCAAACCGAATCTCACGGGTCGATTGCCACCATCTTTTGGCGTCACATTTCAACAAATAAGAGTCATAATTAATTGTCTCCTTCTGGCATCTTTAGAAGCTCGAAGATGCGTTCAACATCTTCAATCCATTCCTCTGCCTAGTTTGGGCTACCATCTCTAATAAAGACAGGCGGTTGCATTGACATAAATTGCTTGAATGACACCGAAGAAGCCTTCTCCTTAGGTGGTGCAGTAGTGTCTCCTGTAGGAGATGCATGACTCCTTTGATTAGTAACCATCGACTGTACTAGCGAGGTCAGTGTCTGCAAAGTTGTTAGCAGTATAGTCTGTTGATCAATAAGTGGAGTTTGCCTTGGTGGGGTTTGGGCACCCACACTAGTGTGGACATACTGTTACCCTGACATACTATCATCCAATAGGGTATGCGCATCTGAATGGGCCGAACTTGGCTCTCTTTGTGCCTCTGTAATCGGCCCAACTTGCTTTTTACCCCTACGTTGGTACTCTGTCAGTATAAACAAGAACTCTCATTATCAAACAAGGATTATGTCCAATTTTTCAAGTCAAATCACAAACGTGCATTAACACAATATCTCAAAACATCAATCATATTATGTACGTATATATTACTGTAAAATCAAAACTGCAATAAAAATTCAATCAAGTAGCACATACCTTGACAACACAGCTTCACAGATAAATTTTAACTCACATCCATAGTGGGCTTTGCCATAACTCTGACACAACAATTCAAAAGAAAAGGAGCTATGTAATTCAAAGACAATGGGGCAAACTTTCCATTATATAAAGAATTCTTGTTTATACTAAATCACTTCACATTTCATGATAACCCATATGACAAAAATACCTTAAAAACACAATATTGGTGCCTAATAAAAAGAAGACATCAATAAGACCAAAATAAGATGTGCGGCACTACCATAGACCCAAAACCTCCCTTGTAGGACGTGAGTAGAGCCATTTGATCAACCTGCAGCCTCGGGTCCGCAAAAACCTGAAAAAGAAAGATAACTGAAGGCTTTGCCTTTGTAGTATGGCAACAAGTCAAATAAATCCCTAACCCTCTAAGGTAAGTGCTCAAATATAAGATAATCACAATTATAAAAGCAAATCACCATCATATCGTGATAGGGCATAGTCACATAACTTGTCAAGAAGACCTCTCACATATATCATGACATGTAAAGGCCACTCACTGGCCGTGCCTAACACTTTCATTAGTCACATGCACTTCATTCATAAGCACAACATTCACATTCACTTCATTCACATTCTTTTTCATTTACATTAGCTACAGTGAATTGACAGTTCCTGTGAGTGCAAACATAGACCGCGGGCGGCCTACAGCTGAGAGACAACTCTCATGGTGGCCCAAAATAATATGGATCCATTCACACTATAGTGAAAGAGCACTCGTCCATGAATGTGTGAATTTAAAGGAGAGATGCTCAGCCTTTCCTAGGACCCCCAGTTTGGGAATGTGGGATCTCAATGCTTCAAACACATCACACAACGGTACCCTGAGGCCTTGCACCACCTGTGTTCCGAGCAGGCGAGAACAGTGGTGAAGGTGCAACAACTCCCAAACACATTGCCACAAGCCACTGGCCTCTCATCTCTTATTCTTTCTTACTTATCATTATGAAAGCATATTCACAAAATGACTGGCTAGCTCATGAGGTTGGTTCACTTCACGAGTGTACCCACACATCCAATTGCCTTCACACGAGGACTACACATAACATTAACATTCTTAGTTACATGTCATAACATTATGAACACAACTACTCTTCAATTCATTCATTTGTATCATGCCCATGGCAATGTACATGCAATATACCACAACATTCACATTAATAAAATACATAAATCACATCTTTCAAAACTTAGCCAAACCATAGAGAGTAGTCTCGATCTGTGATTGACTCATATTTGTCCTATGCAGTTATCATTCTAGGATGCTTTCTAATGCACAATCAGGGTCGAGGAAATACTCAACTCAATACCCTATCTCATCTGTCCTAAGCAGTTATCAATTTTCAATTTTAGCATGCACATGCAATTGCATAGTAATTTTCAAAACAAAACTTATCACATAAGCATTCAATTCTCATTTATACAATCATTCAATCACATGATCCAACGATCCTAAAAACATACATTCAAAAGTTGGCCCCAAACAAGGATTTGCCTGAAATGCCGACATACATACCTGTCGCACGTCACCAAAATATTCAAAATGCCTCAAGCTTTAAATCTGGTCGCTCAAGGTCTATTGGACGTACCGGTGTACCTGCAAATGCAATCAAGCGATAAGTTCTCTACTCGCTTCACTTTACAATTTATATAAGTATGAAACATAATCATTGAGACATGTTATCGCCTCAAGAGGGTGTCAACAAGTAGTTTCAACCCATAAAGCCCTCCAATAGGCTTCTTCCCAATTATTTGAGGTTGTGACCAAACATCTAAACTCAAGGCTTCGATCAATCTATCACTAACACATTTATCACTTGCTTTCCTTAGTTGAGACGTCTTCCCAACATACACACTCTTTTCCAACCAACACGTATTATGCACATCGACAATAGCGTGCGTCATGTGTTCACAAGGACGGTCCTACAACTTCTCCATGATATCAAATCTCTATCATGCTTCCTAATTGCTTTCAAAATCAATGCATCATGCTAAAAAGATCATTATAGACATGGATCATCGTTCCTCCAAAATAGTCCTAGACTTTCCCCCAAAATAGCAATGTCGCCAACATGCATTATACTTCATCTAATCTTAAGTCCAGCATGCTCAATTAATAGTTATACATGCTCCAACAGTAAATTTTAAATAATTTAAGCTCGATTGGGTCTCCTCACCCCAATCTTAAAGTCCAAACTATCGTAGTATTCCCGATAGCCACCTCAAATTCTCAATTGATCCCCAACGGCTAAAATCATTCAATGCCACCACCACCAATGCCTTTGATACTGATACAAGAGGAAAGAAGCGTCCCCAAGCTGCAATTCCAAACCCAACAACAGTAAGTAGATGAAAAATAGTGAAAGAAAGTTAAAAAAGGGTGTGCCGAGAGAAGAAGAAATTCGGCTGTGACATAGGTTGTTGGGTTGAGGGAGATAGGGCAGGTGTGAGCGAGACAGAGTATGCAGAGAGGGAGAGTGCGGGAGAGTTGCGAAGGAAGAAGACCATGCAGGAGAGAGTGTGTGCAAACGAAGAGACGAGAGTGCAAGAGAGAATGCAGAGAGAGAAAAATGTGAGCAGGGACACAAGAGTGTAAACGGAGAGGGGAGGCTGATCGAAAATGGCAAGGGGGAGATGGACAACATGCTCAGGAAAGAGGGAGGGGGACATGATCAGGGGAAAGCAGGGAGAGCGTGAAGGGGACTGACTACGAGAGGACGAGAGGGGTCATGAGAGCTGTAGGGAGAGAACTCGGATTAGAGAGGAAGACGACATAGAAGAGTCAGGATAGAGGGGGAGTCGACAAAGAACAGTGAGCGAGAGAAAATAGAAGGGATAGAGAGAATGGAAGGGTTTACTGCAGCGCCGTGGCCCTTCACCTCTGCGAGTACCTCAACCGTTGCAACCACCATTCACCTCGTCACTGCTGCCACTCCATCCACCTCTTGTTTCTCTAAGTCGTGTGAACCAGCGAGAGACGAAGAAGAGGGAGACACTGAGGAAGGCGAGGGAGAAGAGCCCTCGCATCGGGCTCCCACGCGGATGGGTTCAGGTCAGGTCTGGACCCGATCCGGCCCACCTGCGAAGGTTAGCCAAAATTTCATATCTCATTTTAGATAATATGTGACATTTAGGTGCATTGACTTTTCATCATATCAAAATATCAATTGGATTGTTCTTTGAATAAATAGGTTCCTCCAAAATATCAAAATATGCACTAACCTTGTGAAGATTCTTTAAGAAAATCAAATGATGCACTACTTCCTTGAGAGAAAACTCTACTGCTGAAGTGAAGTTAAACACATAATTATGCTTATCAACATTAATAAAATAACTAGTAGAATGTGTCTTTGATGTATAAACATTCTTGTACTCATTATAAAGATCATAAATATAACTTTTGATTGTAGGGATATATATACTCATACGCTTCATCTTTATAAAATTGTTTATAATAAAACTTTGATATGATGAAAAGTCAATGCACCTAAACTTAATTATCTTTATAAAATTGTTTATAATAAAACTTAATTATCTTTATTTTTAACCTCTCTATTGGGTTGGCTCAGCCAGTCTAGCCACCTCAAGTTCTTGATCAATTATCTATCTTGACCTTCCAGTCACTATGTTCCGGACACATCCCCACCATCACATTGTACACACCATCCTACAAGGAGACTTAGACACATTGATCTTTCCCATAGTCGTTCCTACTCCAAGATGGCACTCAGAGTGGTTGGAGTAGTTCTTGATGGCTTATCCCAGGTATCTTGATGACTGCGGATTGGAGACAGTTGGTTTCCCACAAGAAGGAGGTGAATGACTGCTGATTCAAGCACTAGTAAAGAGAAGGAACCCCTACATGAGAAAATTTTGTTTTCCATGGAAAGAGATGACACCACTCTTAAATGAGTTCTCTTATGTCCTCAGCCTCCCCAACCTAGTAGGTGACATCAGAGAGCCAATGGAAAGTCTATTCTTCATAAACAAAAGGGTGATCAACTACAAGGAGCTACTTCATAGGCTGACTGGATTCATCACGTGAAAAACTTGAAGTCAGAGAACAGAAGTGTACATATTCAATTCATAGATATCAACGCCCACTTACAAGGCACCACAAAGCATATGTTAGCCCAACCAAAGTCCATATAGGAGAGGACTCGAAAGGCCATGTGTTTGTGTACCATTGGACTGCTTATCTTCACTAATGGGTAGAGTACATTGAACCTTCACACACTTTAGTTATTCAAGATGTGAGGGACCTACCGCACCAGGACCTTGTTAAGATGTTTTGCCTTTTATACAACATACTTACTAAAAACACCAGAGATGCAAGATTTCAAGTTGTATAGCAATTACACCCTCTCTATACATGCATATCGTCAAATGTTGGATGTTCCATTCTTTGGGATATTGTTTACTTCTTTTGATGTCCCGAAAGGAGATCCCACCATCATCGATCAACATTTGGGGTCTGAGGATTGGAATCACATTAGCACTTTGGCAGCAGCAAACTGGTCGACCATTTAGAGGGTCTTTGTCATGATCGACCTAGTAGGTCTAGATTGTACTTGTCATGGTGGAGGAGTGTCACTCCCCATCCCTATTGTCGTTGAGTTTATTCTTATACTCCAAACATTTTGAATAAATACAATTATAGTTTTTGATTCTCCTCTTTTTTATGTGCCATGTGCTTCTTGTCTCGTCTTCCTTTTCAAACATCAACAAAGAACACTTCTTTCTGTGTCTCCATGTGTCGTCCATCTTTTCTTTATGACTGCAGTTGTATTCAAATTTAAAAGGTTAAACATAAAGGAAGTAATGCAAACAACAAAAGTTATAGCCCAAGCACCACCAAGCCCACTGGATGATCTGCCAAGAGATGATGTTGTCAAGATTGTTTCATCCATCCCTACTGAGCAAGCCGCAGACTCACCTTGGCTGAAGAACCGATAAGATTTGTGGACTATGCCATTGATTGTGAATCTAGGGCAAACTCAAATTTTGTGCATGGTTGCATAAGAAATAACATTATTCAAACTATCTGTAGGATGTTGCCTTGTTTCATGAATGAAAAGAAAGACTCACTCATCTCAGAAAACATAAGATAATTGAATTGATGGAACAGTATATGGTATTTAATAAAGATGACATGCAAAAGTTTTAGCTCTAGGTCATCACTGACAAGCATTTTGATTCCTAATTCAACAAATGGTTATAGCTTTGCCTAAGAAGAAATGTGAAAGAGTTTGAATTGGATCTTAGAGCCCCCAAATGGACTGGACTGCTACACCTAGATATCCCACAAGCGACCATCTTCAATTATATGATTTACCTACATGCTCTCATCTTGCGACATAGAACACCTAAGCATCAGACCATTGACTTCAACAATTTTGTCATTATGAATAAGGTAGTTATTGATTAAGTCTCTATGAAGGCCCTCAAAGTCTTGTTGCGGCATTTTGAGTCTCTAAAGCTAAAGAGGTTATACACGGTAGAAAACACTGCAGTCAAGTCAGAAACAGTTATCAGCAAGCATCTTAGTATGAAAGAGCTAAAGATTGTCAACTGCAGAGGATCAATATTAGAAAAGTACAAACTCCAAATCTCAAAATTGTAAGGGCTCAAATTTTAAGGGAAAGCAGTGAGCTTTGACGTGCAAGGCCCTCAGCACTGCCTTGAAAAGGTGACTATCATGCTCAGCAAATCTTATGGAAAGAACAATGCTTTGAGAAGGCTATTTAATCAATTCATCACTACTCAAGACTTGACTTTGATTTGTTTTATTTTAGACAATTCTTTCGTAGCCATTTTGAAAAATCACATCCCATTGAAACAATTTCCACTCTTGGAGAAGTTGTTCATCATCCTCATTGATGAAAGCTCTTATGAAACTATAGCTAAAGTAATAATGGTGAAGGCACTATGTCTCAGAGGCTTTGATGCATATCATGAGTTTATCCTCTTTTTTATGAAAAGAATGAACAACTATGGGAAAGGCTATGTCTAGAAGAATTTATGTACTACAATAATTATTCTCCCTTAGCATTGTTGGGACACTAGGGGGGCCCTCCTTTCTTTCTAGTAACCAATAAAGATATGATTTTATACTATCATGAAAGCAGTGTTCTCCCACTTTCATATTCCCTCAAATTGTCATATTACTATCACATTTCCTCTCAATTAGTATTTTTACAGGGCCAAGATGACATGTAAGCCTCACAAGTTAATAATCAATCCTATAATATTACAACCGCAACAAAAAGTAGTAAGAGCTCACAAAATTCAAGAACTTGACGAATTAAGAGAAACAACATAGTCAGAATTAGAGACAGATGAATTGGTACAACTGTAAGATTAGCCACTGACTATCTTACTAAAGAAATAAATATCAAGGCAGATAAAGATGGTTCAGATTGGTGGCAACCTCGATGCTGAAAAGGAAGGAAAGTTCATCAAGTTCCTTAAAGAATATAAAGGTGTTTTTGCTTAGACCTACAAAGACATGCCAGAGTTAGATCCAAATGTTGTGTAACATAGGTTGATTTCAAAACCTAAAAGTAATCCCTTGAAACAAAAAAATGAGAAAGCTAGACCCTATAATCGAAGGCAATGTTAAAGAAGGATTAGAAGATCTTTTAAAATCGAGATTCATCATAACCTTCGACTATCCAGAATGGTTGGCAAACTTTGTTGTATTACCAAAGAAAATTGAGGAAGTCAGAATATACATAGACCGTCATGATCTCAATAAAGCCATTCTAAAATATGACTATCCATTGCCGAATAATGATATATTGATAAGCAGCACTATAGAGATGGTTATTTATGCTATAATAAGATCAAGTTAGCAGTCAAAGATCAACTGAAAACATACTAAACAGTGATGCCATTCAAACTAAAAAATGTAGGAGCTACATATCATCAAGCAATGGCAATAGCTTTTCATGATCAAATGCATAAATTTATGGATGTATATGTTGGTAGCATCCTAGTTAAGTTCAAGATTTAAACCAACCATCATAATGTCCTCAAGCAAGTTTTTTGATAGATTTGATTCATTACTAATTGAAGTTAAACCCACAAAAATGTGTATTCTGTGTTGAGTTAAAAAAATATTATCAACTATATGGTCAGAAAACAAAAGGGGATTGAAATAGATCTGACAAAGGCTAAGGCCATAATTGATATGCCAGTCCCAAGGACTCTTAGGTAGCATTTGATATTTGGAATTTTGATTCAAGATTGAAAATTATAGAATCATAATTCTTTCCCAAACTAAAGCAAAATCAAAATTCTAGGTTATAGTTTCCTAATTTAGGAAACAAACTACCATGTTTTTTTAATAATTCTAATTTCTTAAAAAATATGCATTTTATTCTAAAATATTATGATTTTGAATATAACAAGCCTCCCTTAAAGAACTGAGAAGCTTGCAAGGTAGAATTCAAGCAATCAAAAGATTCATTTTAAACATGGCTCTTAGATGAAGCCACTCAACCATCTTCTCATAAAAGGGGTGAAATTTGAGTAGAGCCCACAATGTGGGCAATTGGAGAGTATCAAATTGTACCTACTGGATCCACCTACCATTCAACTACTAGTATTGGAGAAACCACTTTTATTGTATATGTCTATTAACAACTCAGCTTGTGAATCATTTTTAGCCCAATGTAATGAAAGGTGTAAAATTGGACATGCAATATACTATGTGAGCAAGACTTTCATTTAATATCAAAATCAATATTCGCCAATAAAAAAAAAAACTTGCCTAGCATTAGTATGAATTTGTTAGCAAGTCAAGCACTACCTTCTATCATGTGCAACCAAAGTAATCCTCAATTAAATCCCCTCAAATATATTTTGAAAGTGGTTGAATTGCTAAATAGAAAGTACTCTTCATGCAGTATGATCTAGAATACATTTCTCAAAAGTCTATAAAAGGACATGCAATGGCCGATCTGTTGGTTGATTTTGGCTTAGCAGATAAACTTATGGCAAAGAACAGTTTTCCTAATGAACATATCTTACATGTAGAGTCTACACCGGCGTGGACTTTGTTTTTTGGATGGATGAATAGGAATAAGAGTCCTTCATACTCTTAGTCGAAAAGGAAATGATATCATATTGCCTCAAGCTAGATTTCATCTGCACACACAACAAAATAGAATATCAAGCCCTTATTCAAGGCCTCAAGATACTACTAGAATTTATTGTCAAAAGAATTCATGCTTATAAAGACTCCCTCTTTATTGTAAATCAATTCAATGAAGAATGGAAAGTGAAAGATTCTAAACTCATGCCGTATCAAGAGATGACCAAAGCACTGATCAAATAGTTTGACGAATTTCAACTTCTCCATGTCAGAAGGGAGTTTAATAGGTTTGGATATGGTCTAGCCAGCCTAGGCTCCATTATTACCTTCTAGAATTCGGGCCATGTAAACCTTTGAAGTTGGAAGGCTGACTCATCCCGCCTATGAAAGGACAAAACATGTCAACTAGGTGGAATCACAAAAAGCACTCTGGTATCAAAATATAAAAAACAACTTGAAAACTAGAAATTTCCATCAATACATGTTGGTATCAAAATATAAAAAACAACTTGGAAACTAGAAACTTCCATCAATACATGTCCAAAAAAGAGCAGAGAGCAATTCAAAGAATATCCAGTTGATATTTCATACTTGTCATAATTTTACACAGGGGAGGTTCAGTGTAGAATATTCTAGATGTTCCATATTTTCCATAATTCTGAAGGAATTTATAGTGGTCGTTCCGGCTATCAAACTCTCACCAAGTAATTAATCAGAGCTGGCTATTACTGGCCAACTATGCAGCAAGATTGGCATAAATATATCAAATAATCCTTTCAATATCAATTTTATGTAGACTTCATTCATGCACTGGTGGCATATTTACACTCAGTGGTCCCACCATGGCCCTTTTTGATGTTAGCAGCTTTAAGATTGACAACTTCAATAGATATTGTTTGATGTGTTATAATGATTCCTAACAATCGGGGCCCTACTTAAATGTAACAACCTTTCTGAGCAGCAAATTGAATGGCTCACATCTAATTTCTAGGTTGGAAATAAAACATGAAATTGTTGTACCTTGCCCTGTAAACTACATAGTTGTCTGAGAGCAATTGGGGTTGGCATGCCAATGATGGATTTGGCTTTATCAACTCCATGGATGCTCACCAAAGTTTGCTTGATTTAACACTAAATACACATTTATGAGGATTTAATCTAAGCATATGTTGGAGTATCCCATCGAAGACTTGCATTAAGACTCCAATATAATTTTGGCATGTCTTGGACCTTCCTAAAATGACATCTACATATGCATTCATAATCTTGTTCATATTATCATGAAATACAGTAGTCATTGCTCTTTGACATGTTGCTTCTATATTTTTTAGCCCAAATGGCATCACTATATGGCAAAAGTTTCCCCAATGAGTGATAAAAGACATCAGGGGTTGGCATTTTGTAGTCAATTTGATCTTATTATAGCCCGAATATCAATCCATAAAAGAGATTGCATGAATGGCAATATTGTCTACCAACATATGAATATTAGGCAAATGATAATCATCTTTTGGTGTGGCCTTGTTGAGGTCCTTGAAGTCAATGAAGATTCAGATCTTCTCATCTTTCATTGGTACAACCATTATGTCGACCAACTACTCAGGATCATCAACAGTCCTAATAAATTTGGCTCTTGGTGGATCATCCTGTCCTTCTTTAGCCTTGTCTTTGACTCATGAACCAAGTTCCTCAACTTCTGTTTGATTGGGTGACTACCAGGTTTCAAGATTATGTGCTCCACTAGCTTTGAGTCCAACCCAACATATATCCCATCTAAACCTTCTTTATAGCTTTTAAGAAATTGAATAAACTTCTCTTTTTCTTCTTGATTCAAGTTGACACCAACCTATACCATTTTGGGATTTTCTGTGATCCCAATGTTAACTTCCTTGGTGGGATAGTTGAATAGGACTGGTGGTTGGCCTTCTTCTATAATTGAGCCAACTCTACAGGGTCTAGCTTAAGCCTTGCTTGTTCTACTTGTTGGAATGGTTCTACATGTTGACTTGGTTCTACTTATTTCCTGATTTCATAGACATGTGAATTCTTTTGTTGTCTGAGCTTTGAGTTAATGATCAACTTGAAGATGGGTTTGAATGTTATCCTGAACCTGTAAAGAGTGGTGAGAAGCAAATAAGCTGGATGTACATTTGGTGTGCATAGTGAGACAAATAGTGAGAAAGGAGAAGAGAGAAAGACATGAATATGGACAAAATCCTCCAAACTTTATTGATAAATTCGATAAAAATAAGGACCCACACCGCCCTACAAAAATTTGTAGAAAAGACAAGGAACAATGAAATTGTGATAATGATTTTTTCTTAATCTTCTTGTTTCATCTTGGATATATCCTTAGCTTATCCTTTGGTTGCATTTCTCTTATAGTCAAGACTTAATGTATGCTTGTGCCTAGCTCCACTACTGATGCCATTTTTGTTAGCTCTCAACTTCGTGCATGGCTTGTCTCCCATCTTAATCATCAAGTGGAATCCTTTTCATAGTTCTGCAGAATGTTTATACAAAGATGACCCACGATAGCCACCTCATTGATTCAACCACCCTTTCTCTCCTTGTGAAACTAATATTGTCCTAATTATTGCATTTGTCGAAAGAACATACTCCCATCATATTTTGGTTCCGATTTGACTAGTGCTTCTCCCTTTAACTCAAAGTTACGATGTACAACAATCCAAACCATTTACAACATGGTTTCCATAACCCTCTAAAAAGATTTTAGAATTGCGATAAGAAGGAAATGCAGTGAGATGGCCATTCATCAGGATTCCTAGTTAGAGGAGTGAGAGCAATGTTGTTAACAAAGAGAGTTAAGGAACAAAAATTAGAAGATTATGAAAAAATAAGACTATGAAAATCAAAAGGAGGGGAGGAAATAAAAAGTTAGATGCATCATTCTTAGATATCATTTACTTCATATGAGAATAAATAGAAAAAAAGTTTACTTGATCAACCAGTTCCTATAGTAATGGCTGATGGAGGACTTTCAAAGCAGGGTAATGTGCACCTTAAAGCAAGAAGACAACTCATTTGCCTGACCTCTTGGCACTTGCATGAGATTCCTGTGAAGAGGCTAAACCTTGGAGAGACTTTGTTATACATTACCAGGTATGCGGGAGCAACTTCAAGCTTATGAGGTAGAGGAAGAAGCCTAATAGGCTTTTGGAATTGCCTCATTGTTGTAGAATAGTTTTCTCAGTTTGATGAGGCGATGACAAATTGAGGGAGAGAAAGAGAGAGAGAGACCTTGGAGCATAGTTGGGTGGCACAGTAGTAGAAAGAGACCTACAACCATTGTCTAGCACCTAGCTGCCTCTCCCTGTCTAAAAGCTCTCTGAAACCCTAACTCTCCCTTTCCAACTTTGTGTCATGACTTTCACCCTTGTTCTATCTCATGTGTGTTCCTTAAAACATTGCCCCGTGGAAAAGAAAATTTGGTATGTGTTTCTCAAACCTTACACATGTTTGTATATAATAATCATTCAAATGTTTTAAACTTATCAGCTACCCTCCAAGGCATCAGCCGTATGACCTGAATTTCAAACCCACAATGACTATGAATGTGACCTCAAACAAGCTGCGTTAGGTCTTCAAATAACTTTTCTTGAGGGCATTACAAGTTTGAGCAATGATGGACAAAGTACTAAAGTGTTGCCTCAGCCTTCACGGTGGAGGAATATTACAAACTTCTAACTTGTTAAGGATCAACTAGCCAATATCGATTTTGCAGGTAATGCGTTAACTACAAATATAGAGTCCCTTCCTTGGATCATTGTTTCTAGAGCAAGTCAACAAATATGTGCCGGCCAAACTGCTCTCCAAAATGTGAAACAATGTGAACTGCCTATGACATTACCTGATGGTGAGATTATTTCAGTTTCTCACACCAGTAAAATTTATTTACCTTCATTTGATGATGATAATGTGTTAAGCATGCCCTTATTTAAGGTTAATTTACTCTTGGTTACTGAACTAGCCAAAGCTTTGAATTTCTCTATTAACTTTTTTTTCTAACCATTATGCAGTACATGACCTAGTAACAAAGATGATGATTGCTCAGGGTGATGTAAAGAGTTATGTACTAGCAAGCATCTTCATGTGAACCAACTTGTTTAGCCATTTCTAGTCGTGAACTATGGAATAAAAAATTTGGTCATCTTTCTTTTCCTCAATTAAAGTTGGTTAGTGATCATTTAGACTTGGATCTCGAATTGAATAAGGGTTATTTATGTGATGCATGTCATCATGCTAAATGGACTCGGTTTAAATTTGATTTAAGTGAGATTTTTACTTCTTGTCTGTTTGAGTTAATACATGCAATATATGGGCCCTTATGCTCAAGCCACTATATCTAAGGTGCATTATTTTTTAAGTATAATAGATGATTTCTCTCGTGCAAGTTTAGATTTTTCTCATGAGACACAAATATGAAACATTACGTCTTATTAAAAATTGATTAGCTTTGATTAAAAGTCAATTCAATTGTCAAATTAAATCTTTGTCTTCAAATAATAGTATTGAATTTTTTTTTCACAAAAAGTGAAAGCTTGTCTTCGTAAAGAAGGCACCACCCACCAACATATAAGAAACACAAGCACATATTTACTTGAGGTTGCTAGAGTGTTCCACTATGAATCCCTTCTCATTTGTTTTTAGGGAGAGTTTGTATTGACCTTAACTTATTTATTGAATTGTGTATCTCATGCCCAAATGCAGATGTGAAACTATATTTGAAAGGTTATTTTCTGTAAAGGAAAAAAACACTTTTGTAAAATACCTTCATGTTTTCAGCTCCCTATGTGTACAAATATTAAGTCAAACAAGGACAAATTGAGTCTAGGGCATACAAATGTATTTTCAACAATTATCCTAAAGGACAAAAGGCCTATAAAGTCTATGATCTTGAAAATCACAAAATCTTTACTAGTAGAGGCATTGTGTTTTAGAAACATATTTTCTCTTTTCAAATGTATAAAGAAGTTGTCTTTCCCACACTGTCTGACCTGGATAAAGAAAATATCTTTACATGTCAACAAACCAGACCTGGAACCAACCAAAATTCACCTTTGGATCCACATCCAATTTACTTACAAACTGCCAATATAGGTAATGGACTATCCATGCCTGAAATTTTTTCTCCTCTTCAACAGACCATAGAAACCCACCACAATGTATAACCCAAACTGATATACAAGATCCAAATTCAATATCTACTGGATCCATGAGGAGGTCAAAACACATTCGAAAACCTATTCCCTAACTAAAGGATTTTTATTTCTCTCTACTTACATCATAATGAAGATAAGGTACAAGGGATGTCATGGACTCAAAAACTATGCATTGTAGGAAAACAAGAACTGGGCAATAACAGCTCTATCAAAAGGCATCAAACTGATTGGATGCAAGTGTTATACAAAATAAAATGCAAGTATGATGGATCCATTGAGTGTTATAAAGCCAGGTTGGTCACTAAGGGTTAGTCACATCAAAGGTTTTGGGCTATAATGAGAGTTTTTCTCCTGTTGTGGAAATGGTAACTATGCATACTCTCTTTGCATTTCTGCTAATTGAGATTGGATATTATGCCAGATGGGCATAAACAATGTCTTTTATATGGCGATCTACATGACCAGGTATATATGCAAGTACCTCAAGGATGTAAGTTACATAAATGACTCTATGGGCTGAAGCAGTCTCATTGAAATTGGTTTCAGAAACTATAGATGGCTCTTGAAGAGTTTAAATTCACCCAATGTAAAGCTGATCACCAACTATTCACATTTAAACATGAAACAATATTTTTTGTTGTTTTGGGATATGTTGACAAGTTAATTGTTGCAAGAAATGTAGAGGACACTATCACCCAATTCAAGACTTTTTTTTCTCAAAAAATTCACATGAAGGATTTGGATAAATCCAAGTATTTCTTGGGAATCGAATTGCACATTCAAGTAAGTGCATTTACTTGTCACAATAGAAATATGCATTGGACATCATTCAAGAGGCTGGCCTTCTTGGAGCCAAACTGGTGGAGTTTCCAATGGAGCAAAGGCATGGGTTAGATGTAGATCAAGGAGAACTCATTAAGAATCCAATACATTACCACCGGCTGGTTGGGGGATTAATTTATCTTAGTATTACATGTCCAGATAGACAGTTTGTCGTGCATATTTCAAGTCACTGTATGCAACAACCACGTTTGCCTCATCTTAAGGCTGCATTCCATGTTGTTTGCTATCTCAAGCTCAATATGGGCTGGGTATTATGATGAACAAACAAAACAACATGCATTAAGTGCACTTTGTAATTTAGACACAGTGGCATGCCAACAGACTCATGGGTCTATTACTGGCTCAACGGCTAATGTGGTTCGAGTAAAATTGCTCCAATGCATTAAGTGCACTTTTTCGCCGACTTTGTTCTTCTCTTTCAAAGCTCAATTCTTTGATGTAGCCCTCGGCCGAGAGGTATGGGGAAAAGGACAGGATTCAGTCTTCGCCTGGGCAGTTATCTGCTCAACCATGAACGTCCCTCCCTTTAGAGGGTAAAGATTCGTGGTTCTACCATCCTCTCATGTTGGCCCTGAGGATTTCATTGAGTACAATAGAAGAGATTTGAGATAGACCTTGTGGCTCGACCTTAAATGATCATACACTCCCAGTAGGTGTACAGATGGATGATCAATATCAAAGATCCAAGTATCGATGCACGGAAGAAAATGCTTTTGCCTTTTATTATCCAAGTCAATCTGAATGCAACCCTAAATCGAGTTCAGCCACACTCCTGTTCGCTAGATTTGTAATGATTGTGGTGTTAAGGATCGGATTCGGATCAGATATACCCTTCATTATGTCTTTTTTTTCATATATTCTCATATTCGGATTTGAATATGAACCAAGAAAAGTTATATCTGAATCTGAATTCAAAATGCAATTTCACGATTTTCACATTCATGTCTGAATCTGAAACAGAATTTGAACTGAATCTGACCCATTTTGAAAATGTAAGAGCATTGAATATAGGATATTTATTTAAACCTAAATCTAATCTAAATGCAAATCAGATCAGATATTGACGTATATCAAAATCCGATCTGACTTTATGAAAGATTTGTATAGCCACAATCCTATATGTTTGACAAAAAAACATTGGAATTTAATTCCAAATGAAATTTTAATAAGAACTGAACTTGATGATTTCCAAAGTTGGTAGAGAGATTGCATGATCATAAGGTTCAATTTGTGCATTGGTATTTGACTTTTTTTTTCAAAACTATTTAAGTATGGTCCACCCAAACTCATTTGTGATGCCAAATAACAAATAGCAGCCGAAATCCAACAGAATCCGATGGACGACATAAATATTAGTAAGCCTAATTTCATGACACCCAATTTTTCTTTCATCCTCGCCTCAGTGCGTTCACATTTCACATATATTCAACTTTATAAATGGATTTAAAAATCCAACCCTAATAAAACTCAAAAAAAAAAAAAAATACAAGCCAGATTTGTAAATTAGACCTTATAAGGTCTTAATAGTTAGCGGTTTCAAATTTCCCGGCTCATAAAATTTATTCTATACATTTTTCTGCTCTCATATCTTATGTCAATCGATGTGCATATGAACGCTAAGAAGCATGCGTATAAAGGCATATCTGGAGGGTTTTATATAAATATATGAACACACACACACACACACACATATTTTATATTTATATATATATATGTACAAGTAGTATATATTAATTGTGTCAACTCTGAATTATGGAATATTGAAAGAAAATCTACTCCAAGACCAAAAAAAAAAAAACTTTCATTTCATTTATAGTATTTTGATCATTTTATGGAAAGGAATCAATGCTGTCGTGTATTGAATAGTTGTGAGACGGATAAAATTTAAAAACTCGTTGCTCAAACACCATAAATCGTCATTGAAGCCACCATAAACCATTGCTAATTATCAATTTTAATGAGTGTGTTTTAATCACAAATTTTTAAAATTTAACCATATGGCAACTTCTGACACATGACAACATTAAATTCCCCTTTATAGAAGTATCTCATCTTTTAACCTTTTTTTGCTCATAGGTAGGAGTGTTCATGAGCTGTGGTCCAGCCAGGCTGGGCCACCTCGAGCTCTGGTTGAGCTCGAGCTAACTAAAGTGAGCTTGGCTCAGCTTGAGCTTAACCTTTTTGTGTTCATGAGTAGGGGTTTTCACGAGCCGAGGTTGAGTTAAGCTGGCCGAGGCCAGCTCGACCTCGAGTTCACTAGCTTGAGCTTGGCTCAGCTCGAGCTTAGTTAAGCTGGAGCTGAGAAATCAGCGTGGGCTTAGCCGAGCCATCTATTAAAAACTTATTTTATCATTAAAAGCAGACAAGGGATTCAAACTTCGGACATGCACGTTGCTGGTCACAGGGCCGCGCATTGAACCAGTTTCTTTTTAATGTTAATGACAAGAAACTTGTTATATGTATTCTCTTACTACGAACTTAATCGAGTAGAATCTACTTAGTTTGAACTCGACTCCTTTTGAGTGAGTTTATTTTCCTAGCTCAAACTCCACTCCTTTATTAAATGAGTCTAGCTCGAGTCAAGCTTAGGCGAGCAAGTACGAGTGGCTCGACTCTTTAAACACCCTTACTCATGGTGGTCCTAATTCCACATTCTTACCATCAACAGCTAATTGATTGTCAACACAATACAAGTATATATATATATATATACGTATATATATATATCAACTATTGCATAATATAGTGTCATTACAAGAAAACAGGGTGTTTCTGGTGCTATTTGCACATTATCTATAGTGCTGAGTTCTGGAGTGCCACTGGTAGAAGGACCCCAATTGAGTTTCACACCTATACTAGGTCTTTGCTTTCACATTACTGAATCATATGCACAACTCTTGATTTTTTAGTCTGTCCTGCTGTGGCTTTTTACCGCCAAAACAAATTTTCTGATTTCTGCCATGTGTAGAAACTAAAGCAATATCCCACAGTGCGCATGGAAGTAGGAAATGCTGTTTTTGATCAATTGGACAGATAGTGTGAAGAAAGAAAAAAAAAAAAAAAAAACTCTTAAACTAGTTGACATGGAGTCTGTCCTGCCGTGCATATGTAAATGTTTTGCCAGGCTATCTCTTTTATTCAAGTGTTTGCTGATTGAAATGTTATGCTATATTTGGTTTCTTTCCCCAGTGGTGAAAAGATTACGCTTATGTACATTAGCTTGTCTTTTCTTTCAGGTCACATGTAGGCTGTACACTATTAGTGCAGACAAAGATTATTACAAATTCAAAAGTTTAGATAATATATTGGTAATATTCATACCTCTGATCATTGCATACATGTTGGTAGTGGTTTCTACATTTGTGACAGGGTTCCTGTTTTCTGAAAAAATCTGTGCTTACTTCTCTATAGGTACTTCCAAACATGGCATCTGTTCCCGATGCTGAAGCCACACGTTTTGACGTTTGTGGCATCGTTAAGTTTATTAATAGTAAGTAATTTACATGGCAAATGTGGTTATGGTCTTCTATTTGATGATATTATTTGCTGTCAGGCATAATATCTGTTTTAAATATGTCAGTGCTAATACACGCTTGAGCTGCATAATTGAATTTCGGGTGGTTTTGACGCAATGGCTGAGCCACACCAGTTTCTTAAAATTTCTTTATTTTTAAATGGGCATCTCTAAACATTTATCTTTATATATATATATATATATGTGTCCCATCAGTATGAGTATTTTTAAACGAGTGTCCTTCCAGCCAATCTTTTTAGCTTGGCCACTGTTTTGACGCATGGTCCGGAGAATGCAAAACTTCAAGGGAAACGCATAGTTAAAAATGGATGCTTCTGTTGATGGTACTTTCGATTGCCTGCCCTTGAAAATATTTTTGCTTTAGGCTTTCCTTTATCCAGTCATCTGTTTCAGAAAAAGTTTGGTGCTTTGCATTTTCACTTGGATACCTTTTTGTCATGATCATCAATGCTTGAAGCTAGTAATGGTTTGGGTGCCTAATCTTCACTTATCCATCATCAGCAGCAAATTGCTTGTTCAAGGAAGACTTTGTCAGGGCAAACATCTCACTTTATATATATATATATATATGTGAAACTTAGTTAAGATAATAAATAGTTGACATAATTTGAGAAAAGAAATAATTTTAAACACCACTATATATTTTGCGATTTCATATATCTTTATATCTCTTATAAAAGAATATGAGAATTTATAATATGCTGATATGGCATGGTGTGTCATATTAAAGGGACGCAGGTTTTGGAGAATAATAGCACGGAGGATTAGTTTTATGATGAAAAGGAAAAGTGAAAAATCGTTCTTACATATTTCTAGCCTCCAGTGATACGGTTGGTCAAATAGGACACTAATATATTCTTAATTTTCGTCCTTATCAAAAGGGGTATCAGGTATGTACTGAACATGTATAATAAGATTTTTGTACCCTGGAGCTGAATTTTCTTGTGTGCGTGAGAGAGAGCTTTCCTTAATTATATCTGGAGTTTTTTCACAATGATTTCGGCGTTAGTTGCGCCTTCTGTGTTCGTAACTTTCTTCCTTCACAATCCAAGTCCATTTCGATTTTCATGATTTTATAAACTGAGAGTAAATATTTTATTTTGTAAAT
The DNA here is from genome assembly GCF_008831285.2 of Nymphaea colorata. NCBI lineage: Eukaryota > Viridiplantae > Streptophyta > Magnoliopsida > Nymphaeales > Nymphaeaceae > Nymphaea > Nymphaea colorata. The sequence continues at coordinate 11,053,190 of NC_045138.2, read as the reverse complement.
TCATCAAATCCATTTATCTGATTGATATATATATATGAGACCTTTAGGTGGTAGACTCAAAAAATCATCATCTTGGCTATAGATGTTTCCAAGATGAATGACTAAGAGAACAATAAAGAGCAAAACGAGATTTGGTATTTTAGTCATTTACCATTAATTAACAGCTTTATCTTTTTCTCTTTTAACCTTTCATCTTGGAAAAAGAGAGAGAGAGCGAGAGGGAGGCTACTGCTTTGCTGTTTCATACAATATACACTCAAGGCTAATTACCTGCATTTAGCAGCGGCTCGTTTGTCATCAACGTATTTATGATGCTAGTGGTGGAGCCAGCTTCCCCACCACCACCCCATAAAAAAAAAATAATTTACATGTAAATTTTTAAAAATTTTATTTATCCTATATAAAACTTTTTTGAAAAATATTTTGGCTCATGTTAAAATTTAAAACTATAATTCAGCCACAATCATAAAAAAAAAAAAAATTCTGTGGGAGGTGTTATTGAATGGCTGGTGATATTGGTGTCATTTGCGAGGATCGGCTTTTGAGAATGAGGACAGCGATAGATATCTAGAACAAGGAAACATTTTTAAATATTTTACTATTAAACAGTTAATTTTAACAAAATATGACTGAGATTATTATTACAGCAATAATAAAATGCGTCAAACAAATTGCTTATAGACCACATGGTCCTACATTTGACCAACGTCCCGCACACCAAATTTATATTTATCTGTGTTCAAGTCTGCTCTCTCTCTCTCTCTCTCTCTAATCATCCAGCAAACATAGCACGGCTCTACTTTAAAATTAATTAACTAGACAGTCGCCTAATGAACCAGTATTGACCTCTCAACCATATATAAATAAGAAACAAAAGATAATAAAATTTTGCCCTATAAAAGGTAAATGAACGCCGCCGAGTTAACCTTATCTTCTAGCCTCTCTAGTTAAAAGATATTGCAACATAAGTGAGCATCGACACCCCAAAAGAAAAGTTTATTATTAAGCAACACAAATAATAATAAAGAAAGAAAGAAACTGGAAAGAGCAGACCAACCAGAGAAAGTGTGAGCTGTGGGTGAAGAGATGTGGATGTGTGACCACGTGCATGTGTTTATGTTTAAAGAGTTGGAAGCACATGGGGGCTGTCCACAATGGAGGTGCATATTAGGTCAGAGAGAGAGAGACATGGGCTCCCACCGCGGTCGTTCTGTGCGCAACACTGCATGTGTTCGACCTCTAGAACCATCCAAGCTCCAATAAGCTGCCTCTGTTCTGGGCCCAGCGCCAATGAATTGAAGACACAGCTTCCCCCCCATCGATGCGTATCGAGTACTGAATATCTACTCTTGTAGCTCACCATTGGAACGGAACCCCACGATGCAGGACGACCCATTTCAGATTATGTGGTACTGTCTTCATAGATACCCCCCTTCAAATTTGCTTAAGTTGGGAGACTGAATAAAACTTTTTTTTTTTTTTTATGCTTAGAATTAATAGAGTAATTATTATAATATGGTATGAAAGTATAAATTTGTATGTTTGAGTAGAATATATATCTGTAGAATAATTTTGCTGGAGTATTTCATCCAAGGCAAGAGTCAAAACTCTCCTTCCCTCACTCAAATCCAAGGTTGGAATATCAGGATTGTACACGTACGCACTTGTTCCATGAGCTCCCTCCAATGAAAGCAGCCATTATTAATCCAAGATTAACCCAGAAGTATCGAAAGTGAAGTTTTGGCTGGTAGTAATGTGTCCAAGTAACAACAGAGATGCTCTGGAACATCCCCTATAGGTTGGTTGGAGAGCAAGAGAAAAACGGCGACGTTGGCCGCTTCTTGGAACAAGGGACAGTTCCAAGTCGGCCGAGCAGGGCTATAAGTTGTGGTTCTCAGCTCAAAAAAGTATGCCAAAAACGGTAGTAAAATGAACAACCACGGGACTACGGACGGTGGCTGGAAAGCGGCGAGGAGCTGCTTCAAGTGGCGTGAGTTTCGATTTTGACATGGGGCAGGTGTGACTGTCAACATGCATTAAGGCTGGGGTGGAGCCAAGGAAAGCCGGAGGGGTCTTCTTCCTACCTCAAAACTTTTTTTTACATAATTTTTTTTTTTTTTTTTGTAAAAATTTACATGCAAAATTTCACTGGTTTTATATAAATAATTTTGAAAAATGATATTTCCACTCATATCAAAATATAAAAACTTTAATTAGGTTATTTTCATAAAAAAAAAAAATTAACTCTGCCCCTGCATTCGGATCTCCATAGCAAACATGGATGCAGCCCTGTATTTTTGGGGGCAGGAGCAAGAGAAGAAGGAAGGGGATTCGGTCCATAGTCCCTTGGAAAGTGGGAGAGTGGAGTTGCTCTGAGGACAAAGATGGGTGCGGCGTGGATCGGTGCGTTGAAGCTTGAATGATCAAGCAAGCCTTCGACTTTATCCAAAAGCCGAAGCTGATCATTGCCCTTTGAGAAGCAGCAGGAAGCTTCCAGCTTGTTGACGCTTCCAAAACTACGACTGTCATTGTTTGGACGTGTCTTTTTCTATTCTGTTTGTTTGTTTATTTTCATTGTAATCATCCAATTTTTTTATTATTCGTCCACGTATTGATTTTTGTACACGATGTTGAGTTTGATATATATATATATATATATATATATCCACTTTTCAAAAAAATCGAACCGCACAAATATGGTTTGACTTGTCGAAAAATATAAATTTGTGAAACAATTATCGGGAGAAGATGATGTGTAGATTGTTTCTCATTGTTCTTATTATGCTATTGGAAAAAAAAAAAAAAAAAGTTGACTTAATGTATGCTTCTTATCAAATCACTCTTGTCACACGAACAGATTTAATTGCTTAGACGTCTCGTTCCTCAAGACGAAAAGTAGGCATTGTACAACAAACCAATTGAACGTTATGACTAAAAGCTTCAATAACTCATCCAAATTTAACTCGTGCAGTATATACTTTCTAGATTTCTTGTTTGCTCCAAAATAGTTGGATTGAAGATTCAGATCTTCTTCCTTTAAATTAACCAACCAAAATGAATATACAGTCAGGCAACAAAGCTTGCTTTTATAAGGTTGGACTGTATATGAAGTATTTTGATAATCTATTTAATTTAAGAGTCTAAATTTGGTTCCTCGTATAACTTTGGTCTAGAATACACAGCTTTTTTTTTATATATAACTAAATTTATATTTAGTTTTGCTCAAAAATCAAGCTTATAAAAAATAATGAAGGAAGCTAGAGCCAAAATGGGCGTTACATTTTTAGGGCCTCTCACCTTACACGCCCCAAGGCAAAGAGAACCGAGCATTTTCTCTTTTTGGTTTTTGGTGTTCATTCCTTTGACATCTGCCGCAACGAGCATTTTCTCTTTTTTCTGCTAGAAAATGATTATTAAATATTTTACAAAGAGACAAAAATGGTTGCCGCCCAGGTCCTACGTTGGCTGTAGCGAAGCCAAAGTTTCTTTCTCGAGGGGCCAAGAAAAATTTTGACATGCCTGTTATGTTTCAAAATTTTTACGGTGGTAAAAAAAAAGTCTTTAAGATTTCAAAGGGTAATTTTTTATTTGAAAAATGTGACGGCAGGGAGCCATGGCCTAAGCTCCGCCCCTATATATTGGTGAAGTGAACAAAAGATCTCAACTCGCAGCAACAGCTATACGACAGAGGAAAATTGTAGGAGACATTGCTGGAGAAAAAAGTAAGAGTTAACTACTCTTTAAAAAGAAAAAAAAAAGGAACTGGGAGAGCGAGAGAGAGAATTTTTAAAATTTATTGGTAAAAATAGTCACTATTCTATGTTGGCATCACCAACAGTTTACTTATTATTCAGCGATTATTTTGGTGGATTTACAATTTATGGTTCCTTTTTCGATTTTAATGGTCCGGCAACTAACGTCATTGACTTTTCTTATATATAACGCCAATTTTTATGCCTTTCTAATCGATTCGTTCAAATTCTTCCCTACTTTTTTGAATTAGGCTTTGCCACTGAATTGGAGAAGTCCAAGTTTATAGGGTTGAGAAAAATAATTAAATTCCAATACATAAACTAAATTTCTTGAGAGTTTTAAAATCAAAAGCCTTACGTTCATCAAAAATTTGTGGCGAGGAGACTCAATTTCTATTCTATGGAACTTTTGGTTGTTCATCTTCAACCGTACAATTTGAGATGTGCACGTTTCTAGGTTTGAAGTTAGATGAACAAAAGAGACATCGGCCTCAACCGGCCGGACGGTGCTCCACAATTCTAAGTTCTGTCTTGCTTTAGTTTGCATTTGATAACCTTATATTTTAAATTTCATATTGTATAAAAATAAAAATGTGTGTTTTAGGATATTTCAGTAGCATGAATTTATATTAAAAATTATGAATTTAAGATCGAATTAAGAAGGAATATGATCTTAAATCCATGAAATTCGCGGTGAAACAAACGCAACCTGTGCGGTGAAACAAACTCGAGTCCAAAACAATCGATCAACGTCCAAAGCTCGAACCCCGAGTGCGCACCTGAGTCAACTGTGACACCCATTTGAGAATGAACAACCAATTTGGGTGATTGCATTTTGATTGTTTCGTATCGGAAATCGAACCGTGACGCAATCAGATTTAAGTTTTAACCACCATCGGGATCAGGCCCAACGCGAAGGGAAGGGGCATTTGTGTCCATTAAAATTGTGCGAGGTGGAGGGATGATGAGGTCCTTTGCGCGGAAAGGCATGGCGCTCACGGGGTTCCCATGGCGCAATTAACGGGCGAGCCCACCCTCGAGGCACAGCCATCTTCGAAATGACCGAAAAATCCCCACTTCCCATTTAGATGGACGATGGTGTCTACGTTCTTCAGACAAAGGGGCCGATGACCAAACTGCCTTATTTTTGCTGGAGAATGATAAATATGTCGGATGAAACTGGGCAAGGGTGGGAGGTGGAGTTGGCATTGGGCAGTGGGGAAACGGCTGAGGGGCATTTTAAAGTTTAAAGGGTACTCATATGTAAAATTCAAAAAAGTTTTTGTATGTAAATAATGTAATTTTTCTAGGCTGCAATAAATGTATCTCTGCCACTGACATTGTGACAAAATGGCTACAGCTGGAAGCCAGATGGGCTTGCCAAGTGCAGCAAACATTTCACGGGAAAGGGTCTTTCTGCCACAAACATGATTTTGATGTTACGAAGGGGTGGAGATAAAAATTTGAATTTATGAGGCACTAAATGTATAAATAACAAAATTTTAATTGGCCTTTGGGGTCTGGTGGGGCTTATCTATATAATTAAACCCCAATTTACTCAAATCTAAACATTAAAAACAAGATTTTAGATTTGGCTCCGTGGAGCAAGCGCCCCATACAACTCACACTTACCTTTACCTTGGCTTTTGTCAAAAACCCTAAAGTTGGGTGGGTTGAGAGAGGCGGGTGTCAACTGATGTACCTTTTTACTACATCTGATTTCACTGGATGTCATTTGAATTAAAGTTAGATCAAATAAAGAAGAATATGTAATCTATCTAAAATTTCTTTTCAAATTTGGAATTTGAATCCAACTTTAAAATTCGACATTGAATTTAAATTCAATTTTTAAGTACACAGCCAAATCCGAACTACATTATTTATAAATAAATGCTCGACATATAGAATATTCATTTAAAACTTGAATGTTTGTTTTTATTAAATCCAAATCTAAATGTGGCTGGACATCATTTCTTAAATCTAAATCTGGTTTGATTTGTTAATCAAAGCAGTTTTTTTTAGAAAGCATTCAATTAGATATCTTAGACTGTGAAGTCGACATAAACACCACTAGCTGCCCCAACGGGAGTAAAAGAAAAGGGAGGCTCCACGACAAGCAATTAGGAGCTTTGCTCGTGTATAGGATTAGCGCAACGTGACCTGGCTCATTTAGAGACCTTCAAATTGACAGGGTGGGTTAATGTGTGTCGATTTAAGGAAACTAGGCCCAACCCAAGGCAACAGTTGACGGGGCTTGGTTCGGACCAAGCTGCTGCCTGGTCTAACAACGTACTCAATTCCATCCACGAACCCGGTCAACATAGCCTGAACCTTCCCGTTTCGAACCCTGTAACCATACAAATGTGGCTGATTATAAGCACCAAACTCATCTATGTACATGAAATTTCATTGATTATAAAAACGGTCCACAACTAAGACATAACGGAAAGGTCATGCAACTGGATGACCGACTTCAGACTTGATGGAGGGTCATCAACTATGCGTGCTTTTCACACACCCCTTCTTAATCATTTTGAAAGTACACAAATTTGTTTTTGTACCAGCGAAGCAGGTACTTATGTGACATCCTAAACCGCACTTTTGGACGAGATATAACATCGCTTAGCCTTCAAAACAGCATTTTAGGCGACAGATCAAAACTAACATTGGGAAAAGGAAAAAATCATTTTGACAATGCAATGTTCTTAAAAGGGAATGAATGTACAACCCAAATCCTTGAATTGATTGGTAGTATGAATATTCTATGAGTGTTCCGTAAATCATAATTAAAGATTTTGGCAGATTCTTAGTTGATAGATCAAAACTAACATTGTGGAAAAAAAAAAAAACCATTTTGACAATGCAATGTTCTAAAAGGGAATGATTGTACAACCCAAATTCTTTGAGATTGATTGGTAGTAGGAATACTCTATGAGTGTTTTATAAATCAGACTAAAAAATTTGAGCAGATTCATAAAACACATGTTCTATTGCTTCATGAATCTGTTCATCTTTGAAGTAGATTCATGAAACATTCAAATAGCGTTTCTATCGCCAAATGACAGTTTCTTCACAAAAAATGTCATTTTAGTGTGATCAAAGTTTTTATAATCCTAATTAAAAAAATTTACTTGATGACTGATAGATAATAGTCTATATATTTCATGGACCCTATAACATAACCACCTTTTAAGTAAATAAAAAGAATAAGTAATCAAAATAATTGTAATAGACACAATTTATATAACTTATTTAATAAATAACAAGTTCTAAATCACGTCATTCAAATGTCTAAAGATGACAATAAAGTACATCTAATTCAGCTTACATCATGATTTTGTTTTCAAAATATATGAAAGAAAATAAGACTTTAAATAAAATAATATAGGCTCGATAAGCCTATCCATATATATACATTTATTTAGAAAATCCCTAGCCCGTGTCAATAGACTTGTAGCTGAGAGCATAAGAGCGTGCTAAAAATAAGAAGAAAACCATATTTCACTTTCTTTTCTCTCTTTAGTCGCTAACTAGTTAAGCTTTGCTTTTGCCAACAGCCCTGCCCCGTAGTCCCGAGCCCACTTCACTGACATCCAAAACTAGCTGATAGTGCTCTTTTCACTAAAAACAAGTCCCTAACATGGTCTCACGTGAAACTAAGGAGATTATGAAACTGTTAACCCAACCAAATTTAATGCAACAATAACAAATCCTCCAATAATGTAATGCCCGAAATAGAAAAAGTGCATTTCTCAATCACAAAGTTCCAACACTTCTAACTTGGTGAGGGACAACTTCTGGTGCTGCTTAATAGCCCTCCCATCTTCCCCTTTCCTTTGCTTTGCCGCCTTCGGTGTTCATCGAAAAACATAAAACCCACAAAAATCAAACCAATTACCAAATTAATGAGGTCTTTACACGAGCCAACCCCCTAAGCATCGCCCGTTCAGGCAATTCCAACAATTCTACAAATACCAAGTTATATGTGCCAAATTTTAATGGTTTTATATCAAACCAGCAATACAGATCGCATCATTTCGATCAACTTAATGGACATTTATTAACAAATTTATGTCTACATGACAAATTTTAATGTCTTATAATGAATTTTTAGTCGCACCTAAACTTAGTCAGAATTTATTAAAATGCTAAAAACGTGCCATAGAATTTTTTACGAGATTTCGACGGACAAAACGCCACCGTCGGCTGGGAGCGGGAAGTAACAAGACAAGAGAGCACTCGAGGGAGAACAGCGGCGTGGGGCCGCGGCTCACGACAACCCACGCAGCCAAGTTCCACGAGGGGTAAATTGGTAACTTATGTAAGGACATATTCGTCATTGTCTGTCCCGTTCGGACAAGGTATCCAGTTTGCACATTACAAAAGGGAGGACCACCTTTGTGTAAGAACTCCAAAAAGGGCAAAGAAAAAAAAAAAAAAACCTGTTTCCCTCTCTCTCTCTCTCTCTCTCTCTTCTGCAACTCCCTGTCGTAATCATCGTCATCGCCTTCATCACGATTTCCACTGTTTCTTTCCCCTCTACCTCAACGGCCGAGAGAAGAGGAAAAGGAGGCGCCAAAACCCCAACAAAAAAGCATCAAGAGGCTCTTAAATCTCTTCCGCCTCCCACAGGAATCGTGCATTCTCTCTTTCTCTCCCTTGGATTACAGAGCAGAAAGTGAAGATACCATTTTGCTGGCGTCTCCAGAATGAGCTAGAATCCCTGAGGGGGCGGGGTGGGAGTTTGTTTTTCTTTTTTGGTGGGTGAGAGATGGGTTCGTTTCTGGAGTCGACTGATGGTGTGGTGGAGGAGATCATGAGAATTCACCGGTCGCTGCCGGTGAGGCCCGGCTTGGACGAGGTGGAGGCCGCCATGGCCGTTGTTCGGAACGTGGATAAGGAGGAGCAGATGAGGCTTGAGGCCATCTCCAAGCAGAGGAAGGGGCAAGAGGTCCCCGAAGAACTCTTCTTCGTGCTGCAGGAGATGCAGAGGAACCTCGTGTTCCTGCAGAGCAAGCAGCAGAAGAGGGAAGCCCTCGCGGTTCTCGATCTCGAGAGATCTCACATCCTCTTCGACGACCTGGTCCAGCGGGCTTCCAGATGCCTGCCCAATTCCGCTGACCGTGGTGGCGGTGGCAGTACCGGTGCCTCATCCACTCAAGCCGTGAGTCCGCTGGACGTTGTCGCCATGGGCGTTGCTTCGTCATCGTCATCTTCGTCGATTCCTTCGGTCCGGACCAACAATATCTCTTCAGGCAAGACATCGATCTCCGGGCGGTCGGAGCTGCTGTTTCAGACGAGGGACGACAGCTTCGTCAAAACGGCGAAGAGCTCCCCGTTCGTCGATGGGATTGTCTCCGTTGAAGCTCCAACGCTACGGAATTCGGCACTCACGATACAGCCGCCTTCTAGTGAGTCTTCGTTTGAGCCATTAATTTAAATGTTGTGATCTGTTGGTTGTGGATGGTTTTTTGGTTACTCTCATTATGGTTTTATCGTCTGTTATTCATGCTGCTTACTTCAACTGGAATGTTAATTATTTTCTCTCTTTTTAATGTCAAATGTGAATTCTGATGAACATTTAATTTTCTTGATCATATGGACTGTGTTGATCTATTGAAGGTTAATAAAACTTGAAATGTGTGCAGCTTGTTGTTAGATGTGAGAAATTTTCATTATGGTTTTGTTAACTGTGCATGTGTTTCATTTTAAATCTGTTAACGTTGTGCAGCTTGTTGTTAAATGTGAGAAATTTTCTTTCGGGTTTGTAGGACGTTTCCCTGCTAAATTTTTTATTATAGATATGTTATTTTTATATAGAGATCTGAAATGTTAATTTTGATGCATCTTTCCTTGATTATTTATTATTTTGAACTGAAATAATTCTGGAGCATGAAGTGCGACCTCAACCTTCGACGTCTTCGCTGATTCCGTGGATAGCTGTATTAACTCTTCGTCTAATTGTTTCTGCTTGTAGGTGATGGTGGCGAGAAGTTGAGCCTGATAAAACTTGCAAGCTTAATTGAGGTTTCTTCAAAGAAAGGCACCAAGGACCTTGATCTTCAAGGCAAATTGAATGACGTGATTGATTGGCTGCCTGACTCCTTGGGGAAGCTCTCAACCTTGTTGACTCTAAATTTGTCCGAGAATAGGATTATTGCACTTCCGACCACGATTGGGGGATTATCTTCCTTAACCAAGTTAGATCTCCACTCAAACAGGATTGCTAGTCTTCCAGAATCCATAGGTGACCTGCTTAGTCTAGTGGACCTGGATTTGCATGGAAATCAGTTATCTACATTACCGCCTTCAATTGGGAAGTTATCATGCCTGGTGAACCTTGATCTTAGCTCTAACCAGTTGACGTTCTTACCTGATACAATAGGAAAGCTTATTCGCTTGAAAAAATTGAGCATTGAAACCAATGAGATAGAGGAGCTACCGTTTACCATTGGTCAATGTAGTTCGCTTGTTGAGCTTCATGCTGATTTCAACCAACTCAAAGCCCTGCCGGAAGCAATTGGAAAGCTTGAGTCTTTGGAGATCTTAACCTTGCACTATAACAAGATAAAAGGATTACCAACTACTATGGCATCACTTTCAAAGCTGAAGGAACTTGATGTCAGCTTCAATGAACTTGAATCAGTTCCTGAAAGCTTGTGCCTGTCGACCAGCATTGTGAAGCTAAACCTTGGAAACAATTTTGCTGATTTACAATATTTGCCAAAATCAATTGGCAACCTTGAGATGCTGGAAGAATTGGATATCAGCAATGACCAAATAAGAGTTCTCCCTGACTCATTTTCAATGTTATCCAAACTAAAGATTCTTAATGCCGATGGAACACCGTTGGAGGTACCACCTAGGCATGTGTGTGACAAAGGCGCTCAGGTAGCTCAGGCATTTTCTTGTTCTTAAGTTTTTTCCATATTTGCTTGCCTACTTCTTTACTAAAGGTTGATTCTGCCATTCATGTCTTCTCCAGGCTGTTGTGCAATACATGGCTGAACTTGTTACGAATAGGGAAGCTAAAACACAAGTAGTTAAGCAGAAGAAAAGTTGGGTTCAATTTTGTTTTTTCTCTAGGACTAACAAGAGAAAGCATGATGGTTTAGACTATGAGAAAGCTTGAATTGGAACTTAAAGGCATTGCTGAAATGGTAAGCTTAGTTCCTCTTGTAGATATTATTGGGCTGTTAAGAATCACTTTTAACTTTTTGTTATTTTTTTTTCCATTCTCAGGTGCTTCATGTGCTGCAGATGAACCTTAACTGTCCATGTATGCATGGACAAATGGAGCTATTGATATGAGAAGAAAGTCTTATGCCACTACGTACATGTTAGGTTTCTGCTACCCTATCTCATCTCGTTAATCTCTCTGCTTCTCTCTCTCGCTGTTTGTCTGTCTGTCTGTCTCTGTCTCTCTCTCCCTTTTCTCCTTTTAATCTGATCATCATATTGTTTCCATCCAGTACTTGCACTATATGTATCAATTAATTGAGAGGGAAGTTTTGTGGTTCAAAATTCTCTCCATTGAATAAGATGCAGGCTGGTTGCTGTATAACCACTTACCTATATCCTTCAGAGCTTGTTTATAGTATTATGGGTTGTGTGGTTCTTCTTCCTTAAATCATGGTTTGGCGAGCTATCAAGGACATCAAAACATTTGGTGGTTATTAATCAGGATTTGAGGAAAGTGGGAGCCATATGGTTAGGATGCTGACAATCATTCTCTATTATCATGTGATCCTTTCACATAAGATGATATAGTCTTGTAGTGGTTAAAAACACAGTCCAATCTGTAATGATTCTTTTCATTTTTTAGATCCTGTTTCTGAATAAATTGTATTGTCGATAAGGATTAATTATATTTTATTAAATGTGTAAGGATGGTTGCTGCCTCTCATATTTCCCTTCAGCCACTGACATGTATCTGTCCATAAATGCAATATGCAGATTGTCAATGCTATTAAATTCATATTCAGTTTGGACTCGGTCATTTTAAATGGAATGATTGCTGCAGTTATTTTTGTTAAATATGACTGGTGATTGTCATTATGTTTTTTCGTGTAATAACTTGTGTGCTTATATGCTTGATCCATATGCCATAACCAATCTGTAATTTATTTTGTATGATCTTTTTTGGACTATATCGTTAATTTTTTGTTATTAGGTGTATTTACTAATCTAGTTAATGTGTTTAAAAATCAGTATTGTAGTTAAGCATGTTAACCTTGGCATGTTTTGGGTTGGATACCAGTCCTTATGCTTGATGCGCCAATGACTAAAGTTTTTGAACAAAGGGATGTGCAAAATTATTCAATTCTTTTCATCGAAAATTGTTACTGAAAAAGTTTAACCATCTGTCTGTAAAGATCGGATGGAAGAAAATAAAAGGTAGAAAAATTCCATATTATTTCAAATGAATCAGGGAAGTTTAATCAACTGCAAATAAGCTGCAAATGTTTGAGAATAGCCTTTTTTTCTACTGCTAGAAAGTAAGTGATGCAATCGCTCTTGATAAGCTGGCAACCCTGAATTAGACAGATTACAGCAAGTATTCCCCCCACCCACCTCCCCTTTTCTCTTAAAATATGGGATGAGTCCTATTGTGGAGAGTGTCTGTCGACTCTGTCCAATCTACTACAGGATCATGTAATACTTTCAGTTAGCTAAGCAATCTTTCTGGCAACACAGTTATAAGAAGCTTAATTTACAGTTGGTTTTCTTTTCCCTAATTACGGAGAAGAGTGATAGCCTCTGGTTTGCAAGACTATCTAGGAAGTTTGAAAGAATTTTATGTATCATCATTGGTTCAACAATAAAACGTTTGGTTTAAATCCAAAAGAAAGGAACCGGCTTGGGGAAGATTATCGAGACATTGTTCTTGGCATGAAAGAATACTTTGGACGCAATTTTTTGACAAACTAATGCAGAAAGTGATGTAGTTTCTTGCTGTCATTTTAAAAAATAAATCATCTTAAGCAATCCAACTATGATCTTTCTTAATTTGAGCAGAAAAAAAGCATGCGGTTAATTCTATTTCTACTATAGCCAACCAACTGATAACATTCTGGTATTCCAATAACTCCCAGTGGCAAGTAGTTTACTGAGCCAACATGTTATGTGGATATGTCGTGCATAGTATTTCAGGCTTGATTGATGTTCTTAAATGAACCAACATGTCTCATAGGGCAGAGACCTTTAGTTCTTCCCTTCAGCTTGAATAATTTTATGCTTTTACAACAACAACAACCAAAAGACCACTACGTAATGCAGAAAAATGGAATAGCTGGAACTTATTCCAACAAGATCATATGACAGTTCCACCTAAAAATGCAACGAGAACAAGTAAACAAGGTGAGAGAAACTTCAAGGTTTCCTTTTCCTTGTCACCGAGAGTGGTGTTAATCTTGTGACTGTCATATTGGTGCAGGAAACGAGTCGTCGTACTGTAATGTCCTTAACTGCTAGCATCTAAGTTCATACATAGAGATGTCCTGTTATATCTCAACATGAGTGAAAAAACTATAGTTTAGTTATTTGATAATTAATCTTGAGGCAGTATGAAGTTTGAAGTCATCCTTAATTTACCTCTGGACCAATTGGAGTCTATCAAAATCAAAATTGGCTTGTTAATTTCAGTGCTTACTCAAATTTCTTAGTTTTATTAATTCAAGCTTCTTGGCACACAGTACTTGTCTGTGTTGCAGTATCTACCTTAGAGCTTGCATTTTTTTCCTTATCAAGCCTCCTCGCTTCCTATTTTTTGAATCCATAGGGTTCTATCTTCCTGTATAATTTAGATTTGCATGGTCTTTTCAAAATTGTCTCAAAATTGTTAATGACGTGTGCTTTTTTCCCTCGTCATGTGCTTAAGTGTAGATCATAAATATCCTTATTCTAGATGTTAATGACAATATGGTATTCTTCATCTGAAATTCCATCTGGAAATAGTTGATCCTTGACAGGTTTGTTGCTTTACTATATTTTCTTTTTTTGTCTCTTTACAGAATTAGATTTTGTTATTGTTTAGTATCACGAGTATACGACAGCGGGGTGTTAAAAGGAAGTGTCCATGCAGAAAGTTTAAAATTGTTATTACAACATGGAAATGACACATGGTATCCCGTAAATTTTTTGTTCTCTCGACAAATCTTTAGAATCTCGTATATATCATATGATTGAAGGTTCTAGAAGGATCACTCTCAATAAAACTCTTTGATGTCACCTTATCTTTATTTGAATAAATGTACCATCAGACTGTGATATACTTCAGATTAGAAGACCTTGATCAAGTTTAGAGGTTCTAGCTATTTTAAATTGGCTACCGTACGTAATCCTTCATTTATAAGATTTCTAACCTGATCCGTCAGCACCTGCTGGAGTTCCTATGATTATGTTTCTAGATGCATGTTTACATTTGATTGTTAGTCGCTTCTGATTCTATACAGGAATCCCTATTGTGCTGCCGATGGTTGGATCTCATAATTGTCCTTTTTTCAGTTTGTATCGTTTGCCTAACTTCAGCTAGAGCCGACAAATGTGGCAGTATTTATTACACGAATGCAGTTTCGTGATATGAATGCCTGCGAATATTCAGATTGCAGGGTCTCTGGCACCTATATATGACGAAGTTTGCATAAAAACTAGAAAAGTACTGACATACTAATCTCTAGTTAGTGGTGGGTCTTGAGCGTGCAGTTCAGCTCTGTAAACGGTGCCTTGAAACGCCTCTTGAGACTCCAGTTTGTTCCATTTCCTGTGAGAAATTACATCCTATGATAGATTGTATATCACATGCAAAGGTCTATAATTTTTATCCTTTGAGATAGTTGATTGCATTCAAGTACGCTTTTGGTATAAGTTATCCCCAGAAGTTGAGCTGATTATGAATAAAAATACTTTATCGATTTCTTCTCCCAATGAGTTTTATCTGTAGCTGACCATTTCTGTCGTCATTAAGTAGATGGTGGCAAATTTTCAGAACATGATTTTAGTTTCGGCGGATTAAAGAGATGTAATTTCATTTTCAGTTTGAAGAAATGGACACTGGAGCCTAGATCTGGTACGTGACCCATAATTGCAGCTTACCTAGTGTCCGGTTTTCATCCCTGCAAATCTAACAATTTAAGGAGTGTGTGTTTTCTAAAGAAATTTTAAGGGATGGTTTTGGAGCTCCAGTTCCAATTCCAGTTAAAATTCTTCTCTTCACTAAAAGAATAGGTTTAACTATAAACCTGGATAAGGACTTGTCTGCCATACAGCAAGCCCTATCATAAGAAGAAAAGCTATATAATCGGCCAAATCTGAACTCACAGTGGGATACCGTTGAGGCATGCACAAGTTGATTATTTTTCTCCAGCTAATATAGGCTGAATCTTCACTCTTTCACAGACAGATCAAGGAATTCCTTTGCAGTGTTTGATTAGCTGTGGTATGTTCATTTTCTTGTTAGTTTATTTGGTTCTCTTGCTTGGACTATATGTAGAGCAGCGCCTGTACAGCTACATCGAGTCCATTAAATTCAGTGGCATTAGGTGGTGTCGTACATTAATACCTTTTGAAAAGCATAGTGTTTTTTTTATGGACCGGCTTCAGATTTTGGGCGTTATCATGCGTATGTACAGTCTGGCTATGTACTTATCGTACACTCTTAAATCGGTGTAAGATATGTCAATAGAAAGACTTAGCACACTCCAGAAAAATGTGGCTACTGTTCTCCTGTTTTACTGTTGGTAATGTCCTCTTCTCTAATGTTTTCTTTCTTCCTGGTTAGAACAGTTTCGAACATCAAGATCTAACATGGTATCAGAGCCTTTGTAGTGATATTTTGTTCTCAAAATGTTATTTGGTAACCACTTGTGGTAAGTTGAGGTTTTCAGGTTTGCTAAAACATGGAGCAAATACAACAATTTAAATACAGCATTCCCATCATAGATGAAAACCTTCTCATCATTATTTTGAGTAAATTTTCAACTTACTTTAGGCATCCTCTTACTCAAGTTTAAGGGCTTCATCAGGTTCGACAATGACAGTTTGCTTGACCACCTTAGAACAGTCTGAGTGAATGTAGCTCAATGCTTGACACCTAAAATAATGGATAGAAGTGTCAATAGAATGAGAGTTGGATCGAGTACTAAAATTAGGACTATTTTCACCACTATTGGATGACGGTTTTAGAGGTGGGCTCTGAGTTAAGAGTGTTCCAGCTTTAAGGAGCTTTCTAACAAAGGTTGAAATAACTCTACTTAGGGCGGTGAGAGCCCTCACCCTTTAATGTATGAGACTCTTGCATTATTTTCAGGGAGAGCTATTGATCTTCTCTATCGTCTTTACCGTAATACAATTAAAAACATAAAAAATAAAGAAGTGAATATATAAAAAAAATATATTTGGTGACTTGTTAGCTCTCAATCTCCACAATCCTAATGCATAATGGCATGTAGTGTCATTCAGTAGTGTATTTTGAGGCAGGTTGGGTCCTCTAGCAAAACTCGAGGCACTCCCTATATGTCCTTTTGACAAAATTCAATTTACTTGTCTCCTTGGTCGGTATTCTGTTGTAATTGTTGACCATCAATCCTAACTTGTAGGCGTGCTTGAGTTATATGGTACCTATGCTCCTAAGGCTTTCCCCTACAAATCCCACAAAATACGGGTCAGCATGGGTGGCTTGAGATGGTCCTACTCAGTATGAGGTGTTGGGTTTAGTGGGTGGTGAGGGATGGACATTTGGAGTTTGGTTTGGCCTAGATGTAGACTAGGCTGGGATGGGGCATCTGGGTAAGGAGTGGAATGTAGGTTTGGGTTTTGGTTTGGAATAAAATTCAAGGTTTAGGTAGATTGAAGGTTTGAATATGTGTTTACATTGTGTAGCTAGATCAAAGGTTTGGATTGGCATTTTAATTTGGATCCGGTTCGGACCTGATTTGGGACATCACCTAAAGTAGACATTGGATCCAAATTAGGATAGGTAGGAGGATTATGGACCGAGCTTTGGGGATTAAGGGCAAGGTTCATCAATCTAAGGTCCACATGTGAGGAATCTGGTTTGGACCGACCCAAAATCAACTCAAGGCACCATGCACATTCAATTTGAGTTTGGAATGTTCTGGGATCAATATTTCAAACCAAAAACAAGCTTGGAATTGGACCCAGGAGTGAACCTAAGTCAGAAGCTAAAGGCGCTAGGTTTGGACTGAATAGGTGGACTCAAAACTACTTTAAAAACCCCAAAACCCATATTTTAGATGCCCAAATCAGTCCTAAACTACTCTCAGGTTGACTCCCTAGTGGAGCCTATTGATACTCGTGCCCTTTCTGCCAAGGAAACAAACTTGCTAAACATAGTGGTCAAGCACAGCTCTACGACTTCTTCCGATTCGGTAATAAAAGCATTGCACCCTTGAAAGCCATCACCCCCAAGGTGGCAACCGGTAGGAGTACTGCCCTTGCGGGTCATTCCTTGCTGCCCTTCACCATGAATGGGAGGGGAGCCACTGGCAAAAATATTACTCTGGTGGGTCCTAGTGTAAGGCTTCCATACAAACAGAAAGGGATTGAATAGTAACATCTCTCAGTTGGTTAGTGCTACATGGGAGACACAGTTGGGTAGTGCTACATGGGAGACAAAGAACAGCTAGTGACATCGCTACCGACCCAAACAGCCAAAGGTGACAATTTGCATCTGCTTCACTAATCTCAAATGAATAAATCATGTCCTTAAATAGGGCCACCTAACAAATGGATCTTAGATCCATAATAGAAAATTCAACAAGATGACAGTTAGAAAGGTCTAAACTCAATAATTAACAAATGAGAGCAACTAAATGAATCCAACTAAATGGATCCAATCCAATTAGATCTGATTGGCTCTACATCACTCATGCTTTCAAATTTCAATTTTCTTGATGCTTCAGATTCTCTTTGGTTTTCTCTCTCAATGTGGCATCTCCTCCAAATGTAGCCATTTCAGAAAATTGAATTTCATTTGAGTTAGAAAAAGTATGTATTTCTTTTATAAGGAATAAAGGTACCCTTGGCCTCAAGGAAAGAAGAATTCAATCCTACCAAAGATTGTCACTTGTAAGGAAAAAAATAAAAAATGGGGGACATCTGTTAGATATGTCAAAATCCTGAATATCTTAACTAGCAAAAGAAAGATCAATCAGTTGCTGCATACATTACCTCCACACTATCTTACGATGTCCTTGCATTGATACTAGATGACTGATCTACCATACAACTTTGGAAGAAGTTAATTCTGTCACATCCTCATTTTTTTCAGGTGTTCATTACATTCTTTAAGAGGGAGTATTAGATTCTTAGGAAAATGCTATACTTATCAGTTACCAGATGAGGGCGATTATAGACCAGGTTACATATTGCAGGATGTGCAATCGCTAACAATGATTTGGTGCAACATGACTTGAGTGTATTCTTGAGTGTATTAGGCAATGAAGAAAATATGATCGTCATTTTTTTGCTACCTGCTCTCCCATATATGAAGAGCTAGGCTTTGAATGTAATAGGATAGTCATTTCTTTACAAGTCAAGAAGTTTCTGTCTAATGCAAATAATGCCAACAAAGAAAGTTGCTGCCCGCTGTTTGCTCTTGTTGAGTTGAATATGAGATAGAACGATCATGGGAAGTAATTTGCTCATCATGGGACAACAACCTATATCATAGGTGATGCAGGTAAACAGTCAACCTTTACATTAGTAAGAGTTGTGTAGTCATTTGTGATGGAACTGATCACACGCCTTGTCACTCATATTAGAAAATATGCCATTCCTATATTCCCCTCTAATCTCATACTCTAATTTCCTTCATGTTCCTCATATAAAAAAAAATACTGTTTTGATTTTCAAACGAATTGATGATAATTACACTTCAAATTAAATTCACTCCTTTGCCTGTGTAGGTCAAGGACTCACACACAAACAAGATATCACAGAAGGGATATGACAATACAATATATATGCATTTTAAGAAGATCCCAACCATCTTTCATAACGAAACTCTGGTGTTATGCAGTTGTGTTCTTATGTCTCTTAGTGGAATAAGTAGAGCCTTTGACATTATTGGTTAGGTCATCATGGAAGCTATTTGTTAAAAAGCTTGTCTACAAAATCGTCATTTCTCATAGTAGCCTTAGTGAGGAAATGAAAGCTAATAGGCATTCTAGTTGTCACATGTGTAAAGGTAACTCATTACCTTTTCATATAGCAAGTAGTAAGTAGAAAAGAAACTTATATATTGACATGTTTGTGGCAATGGTCACCCAACTAGGGCATCAAGTTATGCCAGCCAAGCCTCGCCCAAGTCAATAAGTCGTTGGTCTCAGGCTGGGCCGCAGCTCGTGACTACAACTCGGGCTCAGCCAGATTGCCCAAAACCCGAGACCGAGATTTGGCACAATCTAATTAAAAAATATTTTAACATAATTTAATAGATAAATATAATTAATTATAACTATAACTATATATATATATATATATATATATATATATATATATATATATATATATATATATATATATATATATATATATATATATATATATATATATATATATATTATTAAAAAAATAAGTTATTGGGCTGGCCCAGTGCATAATTTTAGAGCTCGGGCCTCAGCTAGGTTGGGTACCCCACTAGATGCCCACCCCAACACCAGCTGTTAATGTATTGAATGATTTACTTTCATGTAAAATGTTCAGTACATGCAATACAATTCAAAATCATTGGTAGTTCTAAAGTGCCTATATAGTCAAGTCTGTCAAGTGTCTTTACCAAATCTACCATGGTTGTAGATCCATTGTTCTTTAGATGCTTAACAGAGATTGGTGGAAGTTTCTATAACACCATCAGGACAACTGGGAAAAGTACCACCTAAAGAACATTAATGTTGGCAGGAACTCAACAGATGTATAACCCATCATAACAGAAGAATTTCTTTGCTTTCCAAATGCAACCATCACAATTTTTTTCATATTTTTTCTTAAAATAAAAACAACATGTTTGTAACTTTAACATCACATCAGCCAAAACAAATAGAGAGGAACAAAGAGTTGTAGTTAACTTTCTAAGAGCTATCCTTAGACATTAGGTAGAAAAAGCAAAGATGGATAGAGATGTTTCATACAAGGTTATTGAGTGTGTCAAGGTGTAGTGGGCCGGTGAGTGCAAAGTTGAGTGGCAGCAACCAGCTAGAACCCCCAAAGTGTACAATGAATCTAATTGAATGTGTTAGACAACTAATTTAAAAGCAGAGTATTTTATCGGTCTTTTCAGTTCCATAGCTAAAACTTAAGAGAAATCAAGATCATGATACCATATGGGAGCTGCTTACCCACGTTACATATACTAAACACAAGATGCAGTAGAATATAAATATTTTAGATTCTCCACCATCACTATGCACTCCATCTTGATAAATAACACACCAAAATAGTGAACTAATGAATCTATGTGATCTAAACAAGTGTACAAAACACAAGAAAAAATTGCCAGATATACATGCAAAAACTGACTAAAATGATACAAGAAATGTGTGTCCATTTTGAAAAATGATGAATGTCTCTACATTAAAATAAAAAAAAATACCAAGCCTTGCATGCCTTCTTACTTTTTAAGATTGCCTTGAGACAACACATCTGAGTCACTGGCAGGAAGGTCATTGATGTTGTTGTAGAAAATCAGCCAGGTTGTCAATTCATGACCAATGATTGATACAAGAATCTTTCACATGAAATGTAGTCATATACATAGCTACATCCTGATCATCATATTAAGAAGTACCACACTTTTGAAGCCCATGTTTCCTTGATTACAAAGAGCATTTGCAGTTCAGGACTTATTAATTGAAAACACAAGCTTTTTCTTAAACCAAAATGATTGACCTGAAACTCCATGATACCAATAAAGGAAAATAGCAAATAAAAGCTATCAATTTTTTGTTTCATATGCTAACTTTTGCTGGATAATAAAGCATATTTTGATCATGTGAAACTTTTAATTGCATCTCTCATTGAAGTTGATCACCAGTGAAGAATGAAAAAAAAAGCACCAGCTGGGCACTTTCATGGATTTGATGAAAAAGATGAAACTAGGAAGACTTGAATATGAGATGAAATATCTAGGAAAATAGTAATTCAAGTTGCATTGACGAAGTAGCTTGCCTCCTATCTATACAAACACAATTAATGTGCAAAGCACATACACCAAAAGCAAGACAATAGCAAAATGAACATAGTAACTGAACTAATAGCAATCTTGTAGTTTGCACTTGCATCTGTGAAACTTAGAATACTAAGATGCTCTTCAACCAGACAACAGAGATTTTTGTCATTTGTGCTGTAAGATACACAAGACACTTGAAAATTGAAGACCATGAACTCGAAATTTTTGTTTTTAGCAAACAGGCTTCAAGATTTCTAACTCATGCATTCCCCAAACATTCTAAAATGCAAACGAAGCATTCTTTATCTTTCTTAAACTTCCTATTATGTTGACATGAGTTACATGCAGTCGGTAAATATAAGTTGACATGAGCACATTCCACATTTTTTACTAGCCAAATACAGTCCCAAAGTGCAACTAATGTCCAAAAGTATAGATAAAAAAGATCAGAATCTATGATTCAACATTCGTATGGTTCAAATATGCATGAAGTACAAAAATATAAACAAAACACTCTATCTTTCCCACATGTATACTGACTTTTTCTAGCTTTTACAATTAGACCAATATTTAAATTGGCATATGAGAACCAAAACCAGATTTCATCCATAAGAAACAACATTCACTAAAATAGTCAACATCCAAACAAAAAGGCTTGGAGATTAAAAATCACTTTTCACTATACAACCCTAAGACAAATCTATGATAGAAAGCAAACTTGAGATTTAAATGAAAACAAATATATTATAAAAATGGCAGATGATACTAAATGCTCAAGAGAACGCTTTGTCTTCCGTAAAGCTTTAAGAATTCAGTTAATCTATATGCTAATCGTCACTATCCCTATTATCACATAGGGAACAACTAAGCGAAACAAAAGAAAGTAATAAATGTAGAGCAGAATATAAATGGTACAATAAAGGAATATAATTCTTATTAAGCAATAAACAATGTGATAAGAAACCAATTTAAGAAACAAAAAAGAGACTTTAGATCCCATACTATTTGCATCCCAAAAAAATTTTGGTTTTGGGAGGGATCCAAAAAAATGAGGTTTTGTTTTGAAATGAGAGAGAAAGGGACTCGCCTGTCAGTATGAGGATCGACCGTTTCTGGTGTCTTTATCGGGGGTAACCAATCCAAGGGCTATGCTTATTTTTTATGCATTTCACTTTGGCATAAACATCTTTTTCATTCTAAATGTGGTGTTGTGTTTGAAAAAATGTTGAAAATTTGATGTTTCAATTTTTTGAGAAAGTTTTTTAAGAATCACTTGAGAGTGTAAAACATTTTGATTTGAGAAATTTTGAATTGAGAAATATTTACAAATACCATTTGGAAAGCTTGGGAAATTACTTTTGAAGAGGATTGAGTGTTCTCTTAAAACTTTAAGTAGGTTTGGGACTTTGCTCTAATTCAGTTGCTACCTAGTTAGAGTTCCATCTCATCTTGCTCAAGTTCTTTAAAAGATGTGCTTGTGATCATTCGTAGTCTGAATGCATTAATCCTACATGATTCATTCCTACCACTACATTCATCTAAACACATTTCTACCGTCACATACATCTAAGCTTCTCATTTTTGTTTATTGCCATAATTTTTATGAAAAGAGAAAAGTTTTTGAAAATGGAATGATGTTGTAGAATTCCAATATTGGGTCATTATTTGAGTTTTTAATCTTGGTGAAGTCATCATGGAGAAAAATATTTAAAAGAATGGAGAAGATGAAAAATTTTCATAGAGAGAAAGAGGAAAAAATGAAGAGACAAAGAGATTTTAAAAATCACAAAACAAAAGATTTGAAAAAGAGAGAGCTACATATACATGTACATAATTATATATATATATATATACGTGTGGATACGTATATGAAAGCTTGCAAAGAGGAAGTTTATATCAAATAGAGAGGGAAAAGAAGATTTTAGAAAGAGAGATAAAGATTTTACAATGGAATATATATATATATATATATATATATATATATATACGAGAGAATGGTTAAATCATAAAGAGAGAATGACAAAAAGAAATAATAATGTGCACGTATATATATATAACATGTATATACGTATATGTTTTCATGAGAATCGAAATCAAGAAATAACTTAAAAATATCCGACTTTGATTTTTATGTAGGCTGAAGAGGAACTTGGACTCATGCAAGAGCCTAGGCTAAGTCTTCAAGACCTCATTAAAGGAGGTTTTTGCATTCAAAAATCTTTTAGAAAACATGATTCTAAATATTTTTGTATGTGAACATAAAAACCACAATTATTACAAGAAAATTGAATTCTTCTACCGTTGGGTATGGAAGAAAATCAAACATACATGGAATAGAGAGAAACATAATAAAACACTCATTGGGGTTATTAATCGGGTGATTAAGAAAGAAACTAAGTGTGAGAATAACATGAAGATGCACTTTAACATGTACAAATTTGTGAATGACTTTCCCAGGTTGGACAAGTCCAAACCTTAAAAATCAATATAAAAATGAAGAAGTCCCAACCCCAAACACTCTTTCTCGCTTTAGTACATTTGCTCATCAATTAAGGAAAATTAATACATCAAACATAAACATCATTTTAATCATAAATGATGAGTAAGCAATATAACAAGCATATTTTTGGAGATAAATGAAGAAATAGAATTTATTTCGCTTTGCTTATACTCCCAATACACTCAAGATGTAGTTTTGATTTCGGATAGGAAATCATTTGAGCTTCCTTGCATGGTCATGGGAAGGTGGTAAGAGGAATTGAGAAGAATGAACCTCTTCATTTGAATGATCTTAGGGTTGCCTAGGATGAAACTTGAAGATGATGAGGATATCTCCTCAAGAGATCTGTTCGTACTCGCTTGAAGAGTTTGAGCTAGGAGAAGCTTGTTTTCAAGGTTGGAGAAGAAGAAGAGAAGAAGAGAGAAATGGAGAGAAAAGCTAAGGAAAAACTCAAAACTTCAAGTGACAAAACACTGAAAGTTCCTCAAGGGTGAACTCATGCCTGAAAGGGAAGATTGTGGGGGCATTTATAGGGAGTTTTGGAGCCAAAACTCAAAGTTTGATTTTTTTTTTAATTTGACAAGATTTTCATACGAATTTTAAATATTTTTGAATAAATTTAATTTTTTTTAGAATAGGCTTTGACTAAGTGGGATTGGCCACTATCCCTGCAAGTACCCCTTTGGAGTGTAGGCAGGGCTAATGCCCACCCAGCCAAGCCAAAACTGCCCCTTTGGGTGGTTTTCCATTAAAATGGGGGCTCTTACATGCATTTGCGCACGGGAGTGGCTGTGAGCCATGTGGTCTCGCGCGACTTGCGATTTTTTTTAAAACAACAAAATAAATTCAAATAAAATGAATAAAAAAAGATTGCTTTTATAAGAAGCATAATTTTTTATTTAAAATGTGTAAAAAAATGTTTTCATTATAAATGGGTGGCCGACTCCGTTTTGAATGATTTAGACTCTAAAATACATCCTGGGGCGAGAACGAAACATAAAACAAAAGAATGGTCTTTGCATGCGAGTATAGCGCTTATCAAATTTTGTTGTTTTGATCTCAATTTTGGATTTTAAGTTTGAAATGCTTGATTTGGATCTAGGCTTTGATTTTGGATCCAATTTGGATCCAAGAGTTGGATTTTTGATTTGAATCTCACGTCTGAAGTTGAGTTTTGAATTTGAATTTTGTGTTTGGTTTCAAACAAGGGTTTAGAAATTCATTTTGGATTGAATAGTCACAAATTTATCTTGGGTATGGGATTGGGCTTAAGGCCCTGGTATTAAACCCAGATGAAATAATTAAGATTTGAATGCAAATGAAATACACCCCTTTTTGGAAAAATTTAGGGTGATAACACATGCCATACTCTTTTGGTGCTTTTATAATGATAAAATGCAATTTTATGACTTGTTTGAAGGGAAAATCAATTAGAAGCTGTTTGATTGCGTCGCTTTCCAAATACAACTCATCAGCATCCTTGTATTCCTAATGCCCAATATAAAGGAAACAAATTAACAATAAAAATAAGTGAAACACCCCAAGAGAGAGAGAGAGAGAGAGAGAGAGAGAGAGAGAGAGAGAGAAAATATGCCTCATTTAAGATGTTGGAGAGCAAGACTCACCCAAAACTGTTATCCTAAGCTCCCGTTGGGTGTGTGATGGAGTGGATTACCGAAAGAAGAGGCTTGACTGGTAGAAAGAAATGGAGGAGCTCAAAGGTGATTGCTGTTGAAAGAGGAGCAACATTTTTGCAACAAAAATGAGGACACAAAAAGTGACATGAAAATCAAGGTTCAGACAAGAAATGTGGGAAAGGTAGAGAACTATGTATTATCTCTACTCATTCTATGTCAATAAAGGAACATGAAATGCAGTCCCTAAACGGTAGGCAGATGATTGAGGATGCCCTTGGAATTTGAAGAATGAGAGAAAGAGAAAAGTTGTTCAACAAAATGGCAACCCTATGATGTGAACAACTGGCGAAAAGTAGCTTCGACGGTGATGCTGGGTGTATGGCTGATGTTGTGGGAAGGGGGCAGAGAGAGAGAGATCTTCTTGAGAGACGTTTTTGTTAAGGGAAGGAGGAGAGAGAGGAGCAAACATAGAAAATCAAAAGGAGGTTGGCAGGAAATATTCAATTCTCAGCCCTACTTTTAGTAACATGAAAGTATTTTATGAGTGGTAACACATTAAAACTAAGAGATACTATATCCCTAAATTGTTGTAGTGCAATGTTTTAATGCATGAAGAAAGCTACTGCCCTTCTTGGCCTATTGGCTGATCATGTTTGTTTTGCATGGAGCTTGTACCTTTTGCCTGAGTTCAACTTTGTAGTGACCAATGCTTGAGTCAAACTATGAGTGTTTCTAGTTGGGGATGCTATGGAAAGAAGTAGCAAAAAGCAACTTAAATACCTTATTAAGTAGGAGACATTCAAAATAATTGAATTGCCACTTGAAGAAGTACCTACATTTCATGTCATCTCCGTGCTATCAGAAGATACTACAAATTGTCACTAGTTAGCTATCTTTAAACAACAAACTGTTGAGCATAGTGTTAGAAAAAGAACTTGTTCTAAATAAAATGCAAAAAACAAAAAACAAAATATTCAAAGTAAAAAATTTCAAAAATATTTACATATAATGGATTGAATATATGCTTAGGGCACAAGTAAACAATCAATATTAATAAACAATACCAATTATTATTGAGGTTCTTGCATATCATGTTATGCCCAATATGGGTCGGGTTGTTATAGTGGTAATCATAGCATGATTTAACACTGAGACTAGGGTCCCAACTTGGATGCATGTGCCTTAAGAGAGGTGGATTGTAATGCCACAATTTGAGAAGTCTGAGATTATGAGAGTTATTCAAGGTCTTATGAAGGGGTTGTTAAATAGTTGGTTGTCCTGGTTCATAGCCTTTTTAAGTCAGAACTGAAGCTACTAGGGAGCAGGTTGGGACATGTCAGACCAGGGACCTAAGTTCGGTATGGGTTGGGTTGTTGCACATTATCTCTAATCAAAGGTACATGATCATCAACATTATCAGTTGCAAAACTTGTTGAATTGTGGAGATCCATATCATAATTATTAGAATCTTCAACAACTTCTCTCACAAGGATATCATACATATTTATAGGCATTGTTGTAGTGATATCATGTCAATTATTGTCTGTTGGGTCTTCTATATGAAAAACTTCATGTACTTGGGATGCTAGCATGAAAGGTTCAGCTTTCATATTACTAAAGTCAATGTTGATGCATGTGAAGCAAATTTCTCTTGTTTGATATCCTATTCATGTAAACTAGGTAAGCTGAACCATTCACATTTGAATAAAACATATTTCAACTTCTCACTACAGCTAACCTCTAAACCTTTATATATCATGCATTTTTATTAGGAAATTTCAACTACCAAACAATATTATTTGGAATTTCATAACATCAATTGTCATGTAGTTGATGAATCTGTCATAAATTAAAGGTACAAGAATATGAGGTAGTAAACATAATTTAGTAGGTCATGTTATCTCACTTGTAAAGTACTCAAACGTGCATGATTTTCAAACTAATATGGACATGTTTAATGAACTCACTCAAAGTCAAAGGGTCTTTTGGATAATTGGCACCTAACTTGCCTCAAGTGGTCCCTATAGGTACATGTACATTAGCTTGTTGAATGTATATCTAACGCAAAAATTAACATACACATAGTGCAACTCATATTCTTATTCAACATATGGTTCCATTGCTTTATGATTGAATAATTCAAGAGGTTCATGTGTCCAGAATTATCAACTCAATTTGCTTAATGGAAGATCCACTCGAGTTACACTGATTTCATCTTCTGGATCTGTAATAACTTCTCCAGCATTCATTTCTAGCGTATTGAATCTTATCTCTATATCCTAACAATATGTAGAGCATGATGTCAAACATCCATTTGCCAAATAACTTGCTGCAATCAAACCTTGCGCTTGGCTTCTATTGTATGAATAACTTTTTAACCTAAATAGGTATCTACAAAATAAAACAACTAAAGATGGACATTAGTATGCATATAAATATGTAATAAATAGAAGGTATTTACATACAAATCATGCACCTCCCAACAAACTTCATGCACTCAGTAAATTGTTAGCATGACATTGATTTTCTTTTGTAAGGACTCGCGTAAAGCAACACAATGTGTTGTTGGAGATCATGGCTTTTTAGGCTTGTAATTTCGTGCCTTTCCATAAAAATCCTAAAATTTTTCATAGTCAAAATTACATTTTGACCCAAGCATGCACATTTTAAATAGTGCGGTCCTCAGCCTAAGGCCATCTTCAAGATAACCCGTTGCAGCCTTAGTTAGGCATCTAGTACTCAAGAATATAAAGAAACTCTAATTTCCTAAGGTTATCCTAGTCCATTTTTAGTATTGTGCCCTTAAGTCTTCAAAAACCTCATAAGTGGACCAAGTAGAGTAATTGATTGCAACTAACTCAATTTTAGGATTTCAGATTTTGTAACTTTCTTTTTTTTTTGTTTATTAGTGATTATCTCGACTCATTTTGGCTCAATCCAGGTTAATTGAGCCTAGTAGACCCAAATTTTCTAGAAATGAAGGGTTTTCAGTTTCGGTTTTCATCCACAACCATCAAGTATTCTCTTCCACAATGTATGCCTAGGTAACTAGATAAGCACCAAGATGGAAGAGCAGATGTGACTGTGTTATTTGCAAATGCTTTAAAGTTGAATGCGATAAATTTGGTAGCCTTGTCATCTTTCAAGCCTTAAACTTTTCTTGTACCTTTTTGTTTATTTTTTTCCTATTATTTTTTAAAACTTGTACTATGTTAATATTTTTCTACGTTGTATAAGTTTCCATATGAACATTCAAACGATTTTGGAATCTTCATACTTATTCTAGTGATACTTGCATTCTAATT
Source organism: Nymphaea colorata (assembly GCF_008831285.2). NCBI lineage: Eukaryota > Viridiplantae > Streptophyta > Magnoliopsida > Nymphaeales > Nymphaeaceae > Nymphaea > Nymphaea colorata. Next base: position 11,024,808 of record NC_045138.2, on the reverse strand, counting down.
GAACATACCTATTAGTAAAATGCTCTTCACATTTTGTTCCCTTCTTTGAAGGCCACATTTTTCTAGTAAAAGAAGTAGCTAGCCTTTTACTACTTTCATCTAATTCAAAAGTTTTTGTTCTTTCTTGAACAAAGTTATGATTCCTTTTGGCAAAAGCAAGACTATGAAAGAGTTTGTTCCATGAAAATGACCTGCAATGTACAACTTAACAATTTTAGTTCTGTAAACTCTAGACCTCATAGTTAGGTTATCCAAGTTCTATTTTGGTAGGTTTAGCTCAATTCTATCTCAACTATGTTAAGCTCATTTGAAGTGAGCTTAGGACATGTTAGTCATACTTAGAATAGCTTATCCCTACCTTAGTCTAATTAAATCATCCCAATTCTACCATGACAACTCCTGCTGCACAATGAAACTTCTTCATGAGTAGATTTAACTACCCTAGCTTAGTTTCAACTAAAACATATGAAGAACAATTTCAGTTTTATAGGTTTACTAGCTTTATCCACTTCATTCAATTAGTCACTTCACTTTTATTTATGTTTGGAGCTTGTTTTAACTCGACTTGTTAGAATCACTTTTTTTTTTTATCGATAATAGTCCAAAAACTAAATGATTTGGCTCCCCCTATCTCAATTCATCGAAGCTCAACATAGAATCTTCCAAACAAGCCTTTTCTGAGTTTATCTCGCATTTTCCTATTTCCCTATTTTAATTGAGCCACATTTTTTTAGAAAATCATGATTTCTAGATAAACCGGGAAGTCTTTTTCAAACTGTTTGAGTGAGGCCTAAGCTAACTAAAAGGCCCACATCTTAAGCCCATTTGGCGTGCCCAAAACCTTGCCATTTTTATAAATCTATGCCAAGCACAAGATGATCATTTCACATCTTATAACAAAAGGCAACTTATAATTTGAATTTAATGCCCATATTTCCAATTTGCCTAAGTCTTGTACCAGTCTAACCTGCATGCAACATGATTTGGCCCACATGGTCCTAAGGTGGCTTTGTGGGGCCCATTGCCAAATTCAGTAGGGCCCAGATCTGATTGTACCTAAGTTATCTTGGCTCAGTTCTGTTAGTCTTAGCCATATCAAATTGAATATGTCCAGGTCCATTGCACCTAGTTTGTTAGCCCAAGGTCATTCTGCTCAGCTCAGGCCAACCTGGGTCTAGCTGATTCCAGCCTAACCTTGACCCATGCACAATTGAGCCCATGTCCATTTTTGGCTGAGGCTTAGTCAAGTTGTGCTCAAGAAGCTTGACCCGACTCAAGCATGTTTTCTAAAACCAATCTTAGTTTGACCAAATCAAGCACAAGCTTAGTCAACTGGATGTAGTCCAAGCTAATTTGACTTAGTGGAGCCTAGTAGCAGACACCCCCTTCTATTCCAAATCTATTTCTATGTCCATATTTCCAATATGGATAAAAAATCTATAATCTGTTGTCACTATAGATATGAATCACTGTTTCAGAACTTGATTTGGATTTTCAATCCAATTTTTGTTATCAAGAATATGATCCAAATTATATTTTACAAAAGACATCTTGGAATTTGAATTTTATGCTCATATTTCCAATTCCCTTAATTCTTGTGCCACTCTAACCTGCATGCAACATTATTTGGCTGACATGTAGTCCTAGGGTGGCTTTGCGGGCCCATCAGTGAAGTCAGTAGGGTTCACATCTAGATCTACCTAATATAGCTTGGCTTAATTCTGTTACTCTTTCAAACATGTCAAACTGAATCTGCCTAGGTCTATTGCACTAGCCTAAGGTCATTCTACTGAGTTCAAGTGAACCTAGATATGCATGATTCTAACCTAACTTTGACCCAAGCATAGACCTAGGCCCAACTCTAGCTCATTCTTAGTGAAGTTTGGCTCAACATGGTTGAAACTGTGAACCATGTTTTCCAAAATCAGTCAAAGTTTGCCAAACCCAAGCTTTGTCAACTGGGCCTACTCAAGCCATCCTGACTTAGACGAACCCAATAGAGGATGCCCCTTCTATTTTAGATATATTTTGTCCAAATTTCTCATATGGATCTAAAATCTATAATCCATTATCAACTCTAGATTCAAATCACAATTCCAGACTTGAACTGGATCTTCAATCCACTTCTTTTATCTAGAATAAGACCCAAATTATCTTTTCAAATCCAAATTTCATAGTAAATCTAGATTAAATCTGTGTATGAAACCCAAACTCACCATATGGTGCCATGCATCTTGGGATCAATCCTCCATTGGAATCAAGATAATAGTTTTCTAAATTTTGTTTAGAATATAGATTGTGTAGGAAGTGGCATCCTTTTCTCAAAATTTTGAAAAGTGATATTGAGAGGAAGGGAGACATCCCTTATTACTCTCTCTCAAGTATTCTCTCTCCCTTTTCGGTTGTTTTTGAATTTTTTCTAAGTTCTTCTTAGGATTCCTCTTTCTTGTTCTCTCATATGTTTTTGAAGAGGAATCAACAGGGTTATGCTCCCACCAAGAAGTTATTGGTTGCCCCTATGCCCAATTAAGAAAGAAGAAGAAGAAGAAAGATGCAGAAATGAGGAGGATAAGGATGTGATTTTGATTGAAAATAATATAGGTTCTCTATACCTCTCTATTTCATCTATTTGTTTCTATATTATTCCCTTGTTTTGAAGACTCCATAAGACTTTATCTATTAATCTTCATCCTTAAAAGGACCATTCATGAGAAGTCAACGTCACCTTCATGGACAGAACTTCTCTTTAAGCCAACATCTTGCTCTTTTGATCTTGGTTTATGTTTAGTTTTTTATTGCCAGTGGTTGCCATTGAGAGGTTGAGGCTGCTGTTGTGGACATTAGCTCTCTCTCTCTCTATCCCCGATGCATCACTTTGTTCATCATGATGATTACTTTTTTTTTTCATTGTTATGAATGTTTCTTTTTCCAAGGCCATTAAAGAGGTTAAAATCACCTTCACATATGTACCTCCCTCTTGGACAATATTGATTTCTCTTTGTTTTATTATTTGCATTGCATGTCATGCATGCTTTGTGGTTCAAAGTTATGATCATATTATGATTATCTTGATCCATACAAAACTGACATCATACATTCATGGCTCATTGTTATTGATTTCTAGTCTTTTTATGTTATGCACATATTATCCTCCATCATGCTTGTATATGTGCATCATATTAGCATTATTCCATTGATGTTAGGTTTAGGCATTTTTTATTTGTTAATCCAAGTGCTTAGTATATGGTAATAGTCATCTTTCACCAAGTTTCCATGTTAAGGGGCCTATGTTTCAATCGTAAGTAAAAAATATGACTATGAAAAGTCTAGATTTTTTACTTAGTTTCAAAACTTATTTCTTCCAAACCGTAATTCGTTTTGATCAACCGCAAAAACTTTATTTTCCTCGATCTAGCTTGTCACTACTAAATTTAGTGGAAAACCAAGTTTTTTTGGTCCTTTTGACAATTTTCGAAAACAAGCTTTTGACAATTCACATGCTAGAGACTATGTTATGAAATTTAATCAATTTGGGAACTCAATAATTTGAGGTTTAGGAATCATTTTTCAAATCCATAATGACGAATGGTTTCCTACATGTGCCTAGTAATTCCCACACCAATTTCTAGCCCTTACCGAGGTGTCTATTGTAGGCATTGAACTGATTTAGCAAGGCTTGTATATGGCTAAACTTAGTTCCATGTTCTACGAAATATGACTTATGTCATAAGTTTAGCATCCAATGTATATGGTTTTAAACATAATTCCTTGTTCTTTAATTTAGGATTAGTTATTCCCTATAACAATAGCATTCACATGCAATTTTATGTCCTTCCAAGCTTAAGATTATCTTACATTGTCTCAAATTTGTTCATCTAGTCATATTGTTTCTATGAATCCTTTTCTACACTATGTTTGTGTCATGATAAGCCTCATTTTAAGATGTGCTTCCCCAATCTATCAGTTGAAGTTATTTCCTCAATATATAAAGAAACTATACACCAAATTTTCTTGCAAACCAAGGTCATTAATTATGTTTTATCATGTTCCACAATATGCTGCTAGAGAAGATTGCTACAATATGATTGCAGTAAAACGTGATTCCTATCATAGGTTGGGTACGTTGTTATTCCACATTTCAACATAGTTATTCCAAACACCTAGGTCAATTGCTTTGAGGTATACAAAGTGTTCACAACAAATCTTAGTTTGACTTCATTCCATTGTGTATGCTTTTGAGGATCCCAAATTAGGCAGATAAACAATATATTGTATTTTCCATACCTAGCAGAAAATATAGTTGTAACATCTCATTTTGTTTCAAATTTTGTTCTAAGCTAGATGTACACAATCCATCATTTGGGTATCTTTCCTTCATGCACCTAGGAGGATTACATCAAGTTTCATAGTTGGTTAGACTCATTTCATGTGTACTTTAAGTTGTTTTTCAAATATATGAGAAGTTTGGCATAGCATTCCCTCCATGGTTAATAAGTTTCCATGGAGTTTCACATGAATCTAAAATCGTTTAAGGGTTTTTCAGTCTTATTCTTAGGTATGTTCTATTTTAGTAAATTTTGTAACAATTTCAGTTTAAAGCATTATATTTATGCTTTCTATCAAATTTTAGGCATGATCCTCGTATGTTATCATTTGTTTGAGTATGAAATATTCATTGGAAGGACATTTTTTGAATTTCATATGTAATTCCTAATAGTTAGGATCTCATATTTGAATCTTTTACATCATGTTCTATGTTATTATTTGTATACATGCATGCATATACTTATTTAGGAGTGCATCTGGGAAGCTTGCACAATAAAGAGATACTTTTTTATGACTATTAAATGTTGTTGAGCAATCCCATATTGTGTATATATTCCTATTAGTAGCTTTGCCTATTCGCTTCATGAAATTCTTTTTTGTTCTAAAATAGGATATATTTAATATAGTTTATTTTTACATTTATTTGTGTGGAACGGTTTGTCTTGCATATATATACTTCAATTTTTAATATTTTCATGTACCAATGATACATAAATGCCATGACACATGTGCAACATTGTCTTGGAAACTCAATGGTGGCACCATCCTATAGTTATCTGAAGGTTTTTATATGAAAAAGCCAAATGTTGTGTGTTAAGGATAAGACTCGTGAAGATGGCAAGGCTTGTGAAATAGTAATAATGCCAATAAAGGCATAAAATGAAGAAATCAAATTATCTCAATAGGTGGTGAAACTGACAAGGATGAACATGGAAGGTCAACATAGTATCTTGAAGAGGAAGGCACACATAGGATGGAAGCAAAATCCCATTGTAAATTAAATGGCCAAAAGATAAATATGATAACTAAATTAGCATATAACCCTTCTACAAATTATTTGAAGGGAACCTCTCAATCTCATGATGCATAAGAAAAGAGATGGAGAGAGAAAGTTTATTTGTCTTGGATGTCGACTCAGGATAAAATTCTCTTCTTGCATGTGTAGGTGGTGTATGATCTTTGTTATTGTGTCAAAGTTGTAAGAGAGATCATGTGGCTTTTTTTTTCAGTTTGTGGTCTTCCTCAAGGCAGACAACAACTCAACTTTAACCTATTCCTCAATACAATCAACAAACTTTACAATTTGTTTACGGCACTTGCAAATCTTCAACATTTTTGCCCATCAAATTATCTATAGACAACTATATGCTGTAAGAATCATATTTTATTTCCTTCTTAACAGCCATGGATAGATGGGTTATGTGGATGGTGAAAAGAATGATGGTTAACGGCACACATATGATATGGATGCCAACATCATGGTAAGGATCGTTTGGAAAAGATCATGGCAAAAATCAAGACGATGGATTATGGAAACAGTTACAGCAAAAATCAAGGAACGGTTTTGTTGATAATAAATATCTTGTAACAGCTCCTTAAAATAAGGAGTTATCTCATCTTTAATGTTTATATAAGAGATTGACATACTTTGTCAATTTTAAGGCCGATGGCCTTCCGTGGGTAAAGAAAATATGCTCCACGTTAATTCCCTAAGCTTTTTTCTATTATTTCTTTATGTTTTTTAACATGGCATCAGAGCAAGATGCTTGAAGAAGAATATCAACGCCCAAAGATGGCTTGCAGACGACCAAAGAGATCGCTGCCTTCTTCACCAAAGCGAGGACTCGATCTTGTGAACAAAATATTCAAGAATCAAGCTTGAGATTTCTGAATTGCTGCCAAAGCATGATCTGCCTCCACAAAATCTCCATGGCAAATTTGGACTTTGTGAAACGTCGTCCAATTTGAGGGAAGATGAAAAGAATGATGGTTAACGGCACACATATGATATGGATGCCAACATCATGGTAAGGATCGTTTGGAAAAGATCATGGCAAAAATCAAGACGATGGATTATGGAAACAATTACAGCAAAAATCAAGGAACAGTTTTGTTGATAATAAATATCTTATAACAGCTCCTTAAAATAAGGAGTTATCTCATCTTTAATGTCTATATAAGAGATTAACATACTTTGTCAATTTTAAGGCTGATGGCCTTCCGTGGGTAAAGAAAATATGCTCCACGTTAATTCCCTAAGCTTTTTTCTATTATTGCTTTATGTTTTTTAACATATGGTACACACTCTTGTCCTCAAAATCTCACGAACAAAGGAAAAGAAGGTAGTTTCAATCCTGCATTCTTTAAGTGGGTAAAGATGGGCCAATTAATACTTAGTTGGATTTTATCTTCACTGACTGACACAATCCATAGTCAAATTGTTGACTTGAATACATCATCTGAAGTTTGGGACTGCATTAAAGCATATGTGTACTGCCCACCCACACTTGGATGTACAATGGCTTTCTTCTCAACTTCAAACTATGAAGAAGGGAACAAATTCTATAGCTACTTATCTTCATAAAGAAAAAAGTCTTGCTCACTAGTTGAACGTAGCCTCCAATAGGTGATCATTTAGTTCCATATGTTCTTGGTTGTCTTCCTTCACATGAGTGTGGGACATTGAGAACTCCCTTGAAGACCCATGCAAAACCCACTAATCTTGAAGAACCATTAGGCTTGCTTATGATCCATGAGGCATAATAGACCAAGAGTCATGAAGTTGGGACACTAATGGTCAATATTTCTGTTGGCAATCAGCAATACACCAATAGAAGCAATGCGGGCAGATTATTTTTCAAAGAGGGTGAAGCAAAAACCAAACTAGGGACAAGGCTGATCCTTTGGAAATCAAACTTCATATGTTGTCAGCTATGTTTGTGGAAATTGAGGACAAATGGTAGCCAACTGTTGCACAACATGCCAAGCATGTTAATGTCGAGGACATGATGCCCTTCACTGCAAGGTTTTTTTCTTCCTGAAGGAAGAAGCGTCACGAGAGACTCACACTCTATTGGCCCTACATAAGGAGGTTGATGGAAGATGGTATCTAGACTGCGGGGCAATGCACCACATCACAATTGATCTAAACAGCTTATCTGTGAGTGCCAATTGCAAATGAAAAGACAAATTAAAAATAGGTAATCGATCAAGTTTGAAAAATTCATCCATTGGTGCCTCTTATTTTCATACACCTGGTTGTGATTTTTTAATGAAGCATATTTTACATGTGCCATCTATGTCTAAGAATCTGATTTCAGTTCATCGGTTTACAAAGGATAATAATTTATTTTCATCCTGATCAGTGTTTGTTAAAAGAGTACAAGTCCAGTCAAGTACTTCTACAAAGAACAATTAAGAATGGGCTCTATCATGTGGAGTTGGACAAGAAAGCAAAAATCCCATCTCACATATGCCCAAAACTATTGGTCTATATGTGAATAGTGAGAGCAAAATATAACACAGAGTATCATGCAAACTAAAGTAGCAAATTGATATTACCAACACAACCCATATTTTGCAAGTTAAGTTGAAAGTTCTTAATGGATTAAAACTATCGCTTACTCAACTCAGTCAAATATTTCAAGCATCTATAGCAAATGACATGCATTTATCAAAACTTTTCCATGCAATACCATCTGGTGGGTGTCTCAGCACTCAATCCTTAACTCGTTTGCCATTATGCCATATCATTTGTTGTGCAACTTCTAATATTGCAAAAAGTCTCTTCAGCCATAGAGCAATAAGAAAATAATACAAAGTTTTCATACATATTCTCTTGACTTTAGTCTTTTTTCTTGCTTTCCATTTTATATTAATCTCTTTCCATCATGATGCACACATATTTTGATGATGCATAAAAACTACTATTTTTTTATTATATTTTTCATGCATTCATTCCTGAATTTATTGTTTAAATTCCATGTTGGCATTGTTTTAATTGTATCATTGTTAGGAGTAAATTAAAAAATATCACACTTTTGGTGTTTTGGAGCAAATTCATGAAAAACGTATTTAAATCCATATCCAAAAGCCAAAACAAGTTAAATCAAGGATCCAAAATTGAATAAAAAACCAAACACATTCTTGAAGGTTTTATAGTTATAATATAGCTTACAACCAAGACAAAATTAAGATATATATATATATATATATATATATATATATATATATATATATATATATATATATATATATATATATATATATATATATATATATATATTATATACTTATATCTTAATATATATATATATTATATATATTATATACTTATATCTTAATTTTGTCTTGGTTGTAAACTATATTATAACTATAAAACCTTCAAGAATGTGTTTGGTTTTTTATTCAATTTTGGATCCTTGATTTAACTTGTTTTGGCTTTTGGATATGGATTTAAATACGTTTTTCAATGAATTTGCTCCAAAACACCAAAAGTGTGATATTTTTTAATTTACTCCTAACAATGATACAATTAAAACAATGCCAACATGGAATTTAAACAATAAATTCAGGAATGAATGCATGAAAAATATAATAATAATAATATATATATATATATATATATATATATATATATATATATATATATATATATATATAGTCTTTTTATGGGTTTTTAGCAATTTTTGAATTTTATGAGGTGTTCTTGAAAGGGGAAATCCATTTTGAATTTTTTTCTTTCATATACAGATGATTCTCCATGGGAGAACCTCATCTTTGGTTTGCAGCCAAGAAGCCCCATTCATCATCATCTTCCAAGGTTTATGGAGATTGAGGATTCTAGTGGTGAATTGTTCGATCCCCCAGTTTGGTGGGAGGGTGCCCTCAGCCAGGTGAATGCATTTTCATCTTTTTCATCTTTCCTATTGTCATTAAATGTGTCTTTTCCACAGTGTTTGTTTCTTGTTTTCAAGGTTTATCACCAAGTTTCTGGAGAATTGCAGAGCCAATAGGTATTCCTGTGCTCTTTCCCTCCTAGAGAGTTTTGGGTTGCCACACCAAAGGCCACCTTCACCCCTCGTCTATTCCTTGTTACCAGATAGAGTTGTAGATTTGTAAAACAGTGATCTCTAAAGATGAACACGGGGAATAACTTCTCTTGGACCCTTGGATCATAGAAGTATCGAGTTTTTCTCATCTCCTCATCAGAACACCAAACGAGTTAGTGTCCTTTCTCCTTCTCCTTAGAGTTGAGCATTGTCTAATTTCCTTTAATTTCCAGCATGTAATTTTGATAATTTTTGGTCTATTAGTAGTTTTCAGTTCTATATTTGATAGCCACGTGGGAGTCTCTTATTGCTCTCTCTTAAGCCATGCATTAGATATGTCTTTTACATGTTTTTTTAGTTTCTTTCTTGTTTCTGTTATAGGGTAGATTAGAGTTAGGTTTTAAAAGTCCTAGATATGCAGTTTATGTAACATATGTACCCAACAAAGCGGAATGCTACTCTTCATCTCTCAAACTACTTACTTTCTATAGTATAGATTACAAACAGATAGAGTAATTTTTCTTTTTATGTTTTTATCTATCACAGGATGTCTCTGATGTACATTTAGATCTTGAATTTAACTTTTTTCGTCTGAAGGGTCAGTTATTTTAAGTCATGTTATGAGGCTTAAGGTATTTTATGTTCAGTTAGTTAAGCTAGAGTGCTAGGTTTATTCAGTTGTTTGATTCATATGTTGTAATGTAGTTTGAAAATGTCAAGATGCAGTTTTGTTTTAAATCAATGTCTAAGTTAGTTTCATTCATGCATTGAGTCATCGCAAGTATATCAGCTTTTGTTGCAAGTAATAGCCAATTTTATTCATGCATAATTATTATTTAATTTGCATGGTCTCTAATTTCAGCATGTAAAACATGATATTTTTTGGTATTTTAGTAGTTTTCAGTTATAGATTTCATGGTCATGTGGGATTTTTGCAAGAGAATACACCGGGTACCTCCTGTTGCTCTTTGTTAAGCCAGCACACTAGAGTAGTAGCCAGAAAGGTTTACTTGGTTGTCAGATTCATATTTTCTGGTGTAGTTTGTAAATGTCATGATGTAGTTTTGTTGTTAATCAATGTCTATATTAGTTTCCTACATGCATTGTGTCATCACCAGCATATCAGTTTCCATTGCAAATAACAAACTTTATTCATGCATAATTACTATTTAATTTGCATGGCTGGAATTCCAATTGAAACCCAGCTCGACACCATGAAAGCCAGTCATAAGAGCTTGCTCTTATGGGCACTCATGAATCGAGTTGGTTGCAATGGGGCATTAGAGTTTGTGTTCTGCACTTAGATCAAAGATAATTGCCAAAATTAATAATAATTTTTCCTAAAATGTGGGAATCGGTTTCAGTAGCTAAATTATTTAGTTTTTTTTGGGAAATTAATCAATTAAAGGGTTGAGTTTCTCAGTTGATGTTTAATTGAGTGCATTGAACTCAAAAGTACTAAAATAGCTTTATTAATCTTTTTGGTCCTTAGGTCAGAATAGTTTGTTTTGTCACGATTCATATAGCAAATATAAGCAGGTTCATGTGGTAGGTTCTCTAAGTTTGCTACTGTTTACATGCAAAATTTTGCGATCTTACGTATGACCGTTCATAAGGAGAAAAGTTTGAAAATGTACTCACCTCTTTATCACTTGTAAGAAATTATGAGAGATAGCACCCAACTTGTTAGTATGAGAACTGTCCATCTTGGTGCCTTTATCAGGGGTAATCATATCTTGGACAAGAATAAGTGTTTTAGATTCTAAGTTATGATTGTCATCCCAATCCTAACATGTCATGAATTTGAGAAAGATGAGATTTTAAAAGATGTAAATGGATCGTCAGACATTTGAGTGCAAGAAGTGAAGGAAATTACATTTGGAATTTATGATCCATATCATCACTGATCCATGCAACGAGTTCCTGTATCTAAGATGAATCCATGCAGACTAGCTCCATACATACTTGAGATCGGATCTCTAAGGATTTGGGACATGGAACTAAAGAAATCTATAGTCTAAAATCTAAATTATTGAGATCCAAATCTAAATTTAGGATTTGATTCAAGAAAATCCAAATTTGTACTTTATGATCCAATTTGAAGATCTAAAATCTAAGTGTTTGAAATTGGGGTCGTGGATCTAAGGCATCAGTTAAGGTTCGGATTTGAGTTGGGTCTGAAATCCAAACTTGTAAAATTTAAAATCTTGAGACTGATCTGAAATACAAATTTCAAATTGGGATCTAATCCTATAAGGTCTGAAATTGTGATCCAAATTATAAGACATGAGATAAGAAGTCCTAGACATGTTATCCAAAATCCAAATAGAAATCCAATTCTTTGTAAGATCTAAAATCATGATCCAAGTGAATTGAGATCTAGATCTAAAACTCCAAATGCAATATCCAAATTAAGATTCAAATTTTGAAATCCATATTTAATTTGATCCAAATGAAAATTCAAAGCAAGGTTTGGATCCTAAGAAAGTTCTAGAAAATAGATTTGAATATGATATTTGATATGGATTTAAGACATGAGATCAGAGATTTGGAAATGAGATATGAATATGAACAGATACATATCATAGATCTGAAATTGAAATAGTGATTTGGATTGAGGATCTAGACTTAGCATACTCTAACCTAGTTTACTCTAGGCTAGATGGGTTCAAACTCAATTAATTCATGAATGACCTAGGCTCGATCTAATTCTCAGTTCAGCCCAAACCAGGTTGGATGCAAGTTCAACTAAGCTCAATGAAGTTGGCTTAGCTCAGGCTCAAAGTAGGTTCATTGTGAGCCAAGTATGCTCAATCTGAGTGCATGTATTATCCTAACTTAGGATCAGATGACTCCTTGCTTAGGTTTATAAAGAAATAATGCTCGTATAAAAATAACAATTTTTCCCTTGACACACAAATTATGTTCTATGGACTGTGTGGGTAGATTGCCCATACCATAACATGGTCGAGTCAAGTTCTAGGCAGAAGCTGAATTTCAGATGAAAATTCCATTTGTCTTTATTTTTTAAATCACATGGTTCAAAAAGACTCTTTCTAGAGTGATCATGAAGGACAATTTTGGAAAACATGACTTAGGACATGCCAACTCAAACTAAACTCAGGAATATTTTGGTGAAGTTCATCTAATCGAAACCATGTGAAAAAAACTGGAAAATTGACTCTCAGATTGACCAGAAATGAGCTCAGAAGTTGTGCTGCAAACTGGGTGACATGTCTGGAACTGGACAACCCTAATGAATTTGTAAAAATGCAATTCTGCTCAATCTAAGAACAATCAACTCAAAATGAGCTAAAGATACTCAGATCCAACAAAGAAGAAGAACACGGTTGTTCCAATTTAGTGTGAGTTGACTAGTTCTTGTTGAGCTCAGATTCTGTCAATTTGGAGGCACAGTGACAGTGAATTTGGGCATCTCATCTAGAACTAAAATAGGGATTCTAGAACAGAAAGTGAAACTCAAATTATTCTTAAGCTACACTACAGTGATCTTGTTTGCTCAGAACCATGCTCTTGTCATTCTCAAAGAAATGGAAAAAGCTTGGAGCTCATCTTATCGATGCTAAGATTGAAGCCAAACTACCTCGTGAAAACAATGGTGAAGACATTGAAGTAAGATAAGCAGAGAATTCAAAGATTGGTTGCAAGCTAATATATTTAACATTGACTCGCCCTCACATGACTCATGCAGTTGGTCTTTTTAGCCGCTACAATCGGAAAGCCAAACTTTCTCATGTGAGTTCTATTGGCAGAATTACGAGGTGGTAAATTTGCCGGTCGCTAGGGCAAGGTTGAACCACGTTAAACCTTAGAGGCCATTCGAATTTGCTGAACACCATGGAACATCACAGTCGGTTCCATTTTCCATGCAGCCAATGCACACGTCACATGTAGCATATGCAGAATAGGCTGCATGTGGAACAGGGGTTATAAAGGCCCAACCTGTTCTAAACAATGTCGGACAAACGCATTCTAACTGCTTGTCCTCTCTCTCGCGGAGTCCGTCCATCTCCCTCTACCCGTGCAGCTGCAACTCTCCCTCTTGCTCACTCTCTCTCTCATGCACACCTCATAGCTCCCTTGATTCAGCCTTGCAGTGAAGAATTCCGACAGGCATTAGCCACATCAATGGCAACCAACTGACAGGATGTCGTTTTCCGGTGTCCAGTCTACTAATTCGATGTTGCTCGACATTTTCCTCCACCATCACCGATCAATTTCTAGGTAGATCCTGTTTTCTCATTTCCCTCTCTACTGATATGCCTAACCTTTGATTTTCCACCAAAACCTACTGTATTCTGGTTAGATTTCCCAACTCACTATAGAATCTGATTCCCCAACCTCTAATCTATTGACCCAAAACCATTAATGATATAAGAACCATCCAATTTAAGCATTTAATCCAATTCTAGCGGAATTTGCCCCTTTTGTCAGAATGCAGCGATCGCAGCTATATTCTTTGGCTTTCCTAGCCACCTCCTTCTATTTCACACCTCCTCCTAGATGCCCCCCAAATGCATTGGAGCCCGCATTGCTCGTTAATTTTAAAAGTCCCCAAGCTCAAATCTGAGCCATATACCAACTGTTTTTCAAATTGATTCACCTAGCCAACTCGCCCCCTTTCCACCCCACTTGCTACTATAGACTCACCTAAGACCCCTCTTCGAGACCCTCAATTCATTCGTCTAGGGGACTACACGGCCCAGTGCAGATTGATCTCCAAAAGCTAGCAAAGACATGCCCTACAACTATTCGAGGAACAGTCTATCGAGCTGATTCACGTGCCATGTTCGTAGTTGTGCTTCGTCTGCTAAAATAACTCAGATCATGGCTCTCTAGGGTTCCTTCGACGTTCCATTCCTTCCGATGAGCCATAGATTGCGCAAATCAGAGCGCCCTTCAGTTAGAACTGGCCACCGGAAGTCGGTTATTTGAGCGATTTGTGCAGCCAGGGTTGATAGTCTTCATCTGCCTGTTTCGGGCCCAGTTTGAGGAGGCAAACGATCTCCAAACTAAGAGTTCATCTACACCTTGGAGAGGTCTTTTGATCATTTTTCTAACCCAAGCTAGACCCTATTGGAATTCTCAGCTGGAATGTAAGAGCTGGAAAAAGTTGCTTACTAATCACAGGCGTAGAAAACAAAACAAATGTTGGACAACAAACAACGATGTTTTTTGACAAACAAAACAATGGTGTGGTAGACAGGACGCTCTCTCTATTCTGTGCAATGAAACAATTATCAAACTACCAGTGCCTCATGTTCGCTATTTTTCTCTTCTACTTTCTTTAGATTCGTACTCCTCGGGTCTTTTGCACGTGTACATGACATACACGCTATGCAAAGTCCAAAATTATGTAATGGGCTCTTCCACTTGCCATGTGCTTGGAAGTGAATGTCACCGACCCGAGAGTATCATAGCAAAGTTGTATTAATATACGTAGGTGTACGAATAGGCAGTCCGTGTACGAGTAGAGAGCTATGGATACATATAAATACCTCTACTACAGAGTGGGCGAAGGGAACCAGGTAATGCAGAAGAGCAAAAACATGCTTATGAGACTTAGGATGAAATGTAGCTTAATTTTCCTTGTTTTTTTTCCAGTAGAAAGTTTGCAAAAACTGAAAGCGGTTTTCGTGCATAAAAGCAGCACACGACCATCCCGTTCTTTTAATTAACGCTTCAAATTTTCAATGCACCGCCCCGAGGTTTTCTCAGTGTCGGCAGATCTGCCAGCTCACCCTCACACTCGTATTGAGCAAGACCCCACAACCTCAACCCTCCGCCTCTCGTTCTCCAGCTTTGTGCTCTCAGTGTGGCCCCCCAACCACAAAAGCAAACAAGCGGTCTCTAGCTGGACTTCTTAGCATTTATTTCAACTTCTCTTTTTCCTTTTCCTTTTCTTTTCAGAAAAAAATTTCAGTCAGGAGCTACTTAACTCCGTTTCCCTATATTTATCATATAAAACCTCAGACTTCATCGTTGCAATGTACACGTTTCAGCCTACATCTCGTATCAAAATCTTTTTACTTTTTTCGTATGACCCTTGAAATTTTGAACTGCTTATAGAAAAGGGTAATTCTAATAGACCAGTGACCTCATTTTCCGCCGAATCTTAGACTAAGTTTCAGCATAACCTTCAAAGTAGGTTGTCGTCGGCAAAATATTTGCCAGCACGAAGCCCTTGTAGGAAAATAGGAATAAGTTAGCTTGCGCATGAAAAATTCTGCTTTTTCTTTTTCCCAACTAGCAGCTCCTGCTGCTCTTAGGCCTCGAGTACTGCTTGAAATAAAGACGCGCAACTTCTCCTTCCTTCAAGCTCAGATCTCTCCGCCTCGTCCATCAATCATGGCTACCATCTTCAGATCTCTGCATGGGGAGGGCAACGCTGCGTTACCCATCTCGCAGAGGGAGCAAAAGACGGCAGACGGTGGTGGCCTCAGAAAGAGAATCATCTCCCTCTGCCAGATGTACCCCTCTGACTCGAGATCTTCTGATGCAGCCACTAGTTCCTTCTCTTGGTCTGTCAGGAGATCCAAGTCCATGTCTGCCATTGGAGATGCGGCTGGGAGCTCCCTGAGGAGGTGGTGGCAGTGGGGATGGGGTTGGTTTTCCTCCAAGAAGGATGGGTTCTTCAGGGATCTTGAGACCAACGAAGGGGACGCCATGTTGGGCTATGGACACAGATCAGGTTGGGGTCACGTCTTCAATGTGGTGAGGGCTCAGATCAAGAAATTGATGGTCTCCAACCCTCCGATTCAGAGGTTTCAGTATGATTCCTTCAACTACGCCAAGAACTTCGACGACGGATCCAGGAAGGAAGGTTAGGTTGGGGATCTTTTCGTTGTCTCCTTTTCTCGAATAAATCGTTTACATCTCATGAAGACAAAATTAAGCTGTATTCTGTCCTTCCATGGATGTCTAATGGCTTGTAAGTATTGTTTGTCTCTATTTTTTCGTTGAAGGATGAATTGATATTAGCGGGTGACAAATTGGCCTTCAAGAGAACATCAGTTAGGAGCCTGGATGTGGCTCTTGGTGTCATCTATGGAGATTTGAAAGCCAATTCATTTGCTTGATTTGATGTGAAAAGGTCATTCATGCCTTTGGCTATTGGGATAAGTAATTGTATTAGTTGTCTCTTCTAAATACTGTGTAGAATTCGGGAAGATTTTGGTAATTATTTAAAAGGTGAACGGCTGTCTTGGTAGTTTGATCTCCTTCCTTTCTTCTTTGTCCAAGACTGTATTTTTTTCATTTGTGTATGTAATTGCTGGTGGATCATTAATTTGTAATTTATAGTGGATGGTTTAATTTTATTCACGACCACTGGATGTGCCATTGACGGCGGTTGATATGTGTCTTGATTCTTGTGAACAAAATGCAAAGGTCAATTTGCTCGAGCTGGATTGTCAGCCGTATTAATTCGTGTGACATGTTAGATATGCAGCTAGTGGTGAATATTGATCTTTCGGCTTCTTTGTTGCTTGATTTCCACTGTAGTTAATTTCTACGATTCTTTGCTTTATTTTGATAGCTCCCACCACTTTTTCTCAACCAACACTAAAGTGGAAAAGTTGAACTTCATTTTCGCCACCGTCGAGCAAAATCAAAGCGACGCAGGCAGGCAGAAAAGAAGGGGGAAAAGAAAGAAGAAAAACAGCACCAAAAAATGACGCTCATGTTTATTAAAATCGGGGCTCCTGCATTGGCTGCTTGCCAATACGTTGCTGGCTAGTACAGATCCTTATTTCTTTAAACTTTAAATTAAGTTTAAATATTTAAATTATTTTTTAAATGAGAAAAGAAAAGTGGGTCCATGCAACCTTGCCACAGCTTGACGCATACTGGTGAGCATTGAACAAAACCATAGGGCACCGACAGCATTGATGCTAACAACATTGTTCTACACTGCTGCCAAAAACGTCTCTGCTCGTTTATTTGTAGAGTCAATTCGCCTCACAGTGACAGAGATCAGAAGTTGGGTATACTCCATATTAGCTAGAGCACTTAGAAAGTTTTACAGTCAAGAAAGAACCGAATTTATGTGGGGCATGCAGTCATGAATATTAATGTAGGGATGGAATACACCATCTTGTGATGGCGTAGCATGTGAAGCACAAAGGAACTCTAGACCTGAAAATAATCCTTTATTTTGTGCTCTTCTATAATTAAAACAAGTGGGGAAATGGGAACGGCCTCAAATAATTCAACCGGTATGAACTGTAATCGACAAGTTCTTCTCAAGGCTCCTTTCCCCATGAACGGGTGACGCGGTTTGGGGTGTCGGTGAGGACGGAATCTTGTTGAGCATATTCTAGCCATAGAATACATTAAAGGTGGCCCAATGTCCTGTCCATGTGATCAGGATCTCAAGTGGACTAGTGAAATATATATTCATTTATGGGGTTGGGGATTCAGTAGTAAAGGGGGGGAGAGGTCTCATCTCAACGTATAAGGTTCTTGGTGGTTGAGTTCTCGAAACCAGACTTCTTTAACTTCGTTTCTCCTCATTTAATAATTAATAAAAGGCAACCGACGATTGTTTGTAGTCAAATATTAAAATGATTAATAATGACTAAGAAAGGACGATTCATGTAGAAAATGCAACAACAAGACTCAGGTAAGATGCAGCTGTTATTACCTACTGTAACTCCCCACCCATCCTCTACTTTCCGGCATCGACAGCGGGGATCGCACCCCCTGTCATTTGGTTGGTGGGAAGATCTCTGACCCGTCTTTGCCACAGAATTCTCTCTATTTTAAAAGTAGGTTGCACCTGCTGGCAGAGAGCTGCGCATTTCCTGCCAGCGAATCATATTCTTGTCATTATTGCAAATGCCATCCAATGTATTGCTGTCCACAAAGGGTTGATCCCAAAACGCTACCTGCCATTGTCACATTGCTAAGTGCCATAATAAGCCACCTGCTTCTCGGTCATTTAATTCTTATATACTTCCAGCAAAAAAAACTTAACTGACCAAGAGTTCCTACCAAATACCACCTGTTGATCGGTTTGGATTGGGGCTTACACTAAACAACTTGTCAAGCAATCTACAGTACGCCACGTAACCCTTTTATTGTTAAGTGACTGGTCATCATCTAAATTATTTGTATTCAACAGCCTGATGTGTCAAGTGAATTGCCCTTTGAAGACCTGCTTAAGCATTTTACATTTAGACCAGCTTGTTGTTGCTGTTTGGTTGTTAGCTATTAATGAAATAAAAGATGAGAGCCTTTTAACATTGCAAGTGGGTAGAAATGGTAAGAGCATTATGAAGCATATTGAGATGAAAATCTTCTAGAGTGTTAGCAGAACGGTTACATAAAAGCAAGGAAGTTACAGGGGCTCTCAAACACCATGCCAATAATAAGGAAAGACAAAATCGTGGAGGGCACCAGTTTAAGAGAATTTCAAAAACAGTAGAAATTAAACAAAAAGTAGTAAGTTTTATAAAAATAAAAACGTGTTGGAGATAATCTTTCCACTATCTTTGTGAACGATTGATAAAATAGTGGAACCTTTCTCATTTAACCCGGTGAAAATAGAGAGAGAAAAGTGGAGGTAAGCCTTTTGTGCTGAACCACTATCATCAGTGTGTTCCTATTGTGTGTGAGTTTGTGTTTGATCTCTCCTTCTTCAGGTTTAACATGGTATTAGAGCTTTGTGCTCTGAGTTGCTTCTCCATTGTCCTTATCTCTTGTTCGCATGGTGGTTCAGTTGATTGCTAGTTCATTGTGGTTCTTCTTTGAATTCAGTGATGCAGTGAAATGCCCTTGCTAGCCTTGTTTCTATCGAACTGGACAAAACAAATTTATTTGCTATTGATGTCTCAACAGTAATGTATTCTCAGGACTTCTTGGTATGTGGATGGTTCATCAAAACCTCTTGTGGCTACCATTGTAAAAAATAAGAAAACCGTTCTGAATCCTGACTGCTTAACTTGTAAAGAAGCCGAATTCGCTCTTAGTTGGATTAAAACAACTGTTAGTGAAGCAGTTCTCAACCATATAGTGAGGATTCCATCAGCCTATAAGGCATGGGAAGCCTTGGAGCAGCCGTATGCATCATTTTCTACTCTCCCAATTCTTCAAGTGAAGCAGGATCTTCAGAACTTCAAGAAGCAAGATCAGTGCATGCTAGAATTTTTGGCAAAGGTAAAGGTTCCTTGACAATTCTTAAAGTTCAGCAAGTGAAAATGTGGCTGATATAGATTTAGTCTTACACATTCTCAACAGTTTACCTATTCAACATGAGAGCTTTGTACCATGGTCACTATGTTTATGATGCTGTCTTCCTTTACTGAGATCAATGACTTGCTACCTAATCAAGAAAAACAAGTCCCATAGAGCTCCTTTATACAAGAAAGCAACTTAAGAGTCTATAGCAGTCACCTTCATGTCACAAGCAAATAAAGGTCGATGGAACAATAATAGAGGTAGTGGCAAAGGACATTACAAAAGCAGCTATCGTCCGAATTATGGAGGAAGTAATGGGTACTACAAGAACACTACAACTATGAGCCAATTCAATCAAGCCATAGAATTTAAATGCGTCCAGTTCAAGTGAAAACTTATTATATGTCAAATCTATAGTGTAAAATTCACAACTCCAGCCAATGTTATGACATTCCTAAGGCTTTTGTTGCTTGGTCCATAAATACCTCTTCTAATCCTATAGGGTACCATGACATGGACCTTCCCATCATATGATTGCAAACACTTCATCCATCAAGGATCAAACCCATTATCTAGAACTGATTAAGTGCTTGTGGACAACATAGTAGCTTTAAACATGAACATGTAAGGTGTGTCTTGAACCTTTCAACTATTATTTTGAGTTTCACCCATCAAACTGTAAACAGAATGCTACACCAAAGTTTGCTTCATGAAGGATTATATCAATGGTTGGTGAACCAAGGAGGCACTTCTCCAAAGCTGTTCATTTCTGTTTTGAATAAGAGAAGGCCGAACTGTGGCATTGTAGGCTCAGGCATCTAGGAGCATAAGTTTTTGATTTTATTGAATGAAGTACAATTGTGCAAATGAATGACTGAAATCTTGTTCATTTCATTACACACTTGTGATTAGAATAAATCAAGTAAATATGTATCTATGCAATTAGAAGCTAAACACATTGGAAAAACTACAATAGAGTCTAAAATGTCATTCATTTCATTATGTACTTGTGATTATAATCATTTAAATGAATGTGTATGGATGTCATTATAAATTAACCACATTAGACAAACTACGATTGTGCACAAGAATGTCCTAAATCTCATTCATTTTGTTACAAATGTATGATTATAATTATTTAAATGAATATATGTAGATTGTATTATACATAAAACTCATTAGTACTTTAAGATTGTGTAAATGAATGACATAAATATCATTTGTATAATTTTCATACATTTAAATGAATCTGTAGATGTAATTACAAGTTAATCTCATTAAATTATCTACAATTGAGAAAATAAAGGACATAAATCTTGTATGTGACATTATGTACTTCTGAATATAATCATTGAAATGAATATCTAGAGATGTTATTGCAAGTTAATTTCATTAAAAGATCTAAAATTGTGCAAATGAATGACGTAAATCTCTTCATTTCATTACGTACATGTGATTGAAGTCATTTAAATGAATCTATATAAATGTAAATGCAAGTTAAACTCATTGGATGAACTACAATTGTACAAATGAAGAACTAAATCATGTTCATTTGCATTGCATACTTGTTATAATCATTTAAATAAATCTCTATAATTGTAATTACAAGTTAAACTCATTTGATAAACTAAAATGATGCAAATGAATGACCTAAATTTTAATCTTTCATTACATACATGTGTTATATATAATCATTTAAATGAAATTCTATGGATGTCATTACATTTTTAATCTCATTGGATGAATAACAAATATGCAAATGAAGGACTTAAATCTCATTCATTTGCTTATATACTTATAAATACAATCATTTAAATGAATATATATTAATATAATTTTAAGGTAATATCATCATATTATATAAAATTATGAAAATAAATGACTTAAATATCATTAATATGATTTCATACTTTCAATTCTATTCAATCAAAGGAACCTTTATACATGTAATTACAAGTTAAGATCTATTGTATGAAGTACAATTGTATAAATAAAAGACATAAATATCGTTCATATCATTACAAACTTGTGATTACAATCATGGAAATGAATCTTTGTACATGGACAATCTCATTAGATAATCTACAATTGTACAAAAGGAAGATATAAATCTCATTTGTAACATTATGTACTTATGATTATAGTCATTTAAATGAATCACTATATATATAATTACAAGTTAAAGTCATTGGATGATCAACAAGTATACAAATGACATATCTAAATCTCGTTCATTGGATTATGTACTTGAGATTACAATCAATCAAATTAATCTTAATTCATCTAATTACAAGTTAATCATAACATACAAACTATAATAGTACAAATGAATGACCTATATCTCATTTGTATTGTCTTTGATTTCTATAATTATAATCATTTAATTAAATCTCTATAGATGTAATTACAAGTTAAACATATTAGATGAACCACAACAGAACAAATGAATGACATAAATCAAATTTAAATGAATTTTTGAAAATATAATGACAAGTTAAACTCATTAATGATCTAAAATTTTGCAAATGAAGGACCTAAATCTCGTTTATATTATTTAATGTTTGTGATTATAGCAAGCTAAAAGAACCTTTATATATGACAATGAACTTGTGATTACAATCAATCAGACGAATCTATGTGATTAGTAATTACAAGTTTATCACATTAGAAGATCTAAAATGTGTGCAAATAAAGGTCTTCAATCTCATTTGTGCTATTTGTACTTGTGATTTAGTCATTCAATGAATCTCCATGGATGTAATTACAAGTTATTTTCATCAGATAAGCTAAAGTTGTACAAAAGAAGGACCCAAATATCATTCATATCATTACATACTTGTGAATATAATCATTCAAATGAATATTTTTAAATATAATTACTATTTAATCTAGTGAGAAATTATAATTATAAAAATGAAAGACCCAAATCTCATTTATTTCAATATGTGTAATTCTAATCATTTAAATGAATCCCTATCAATTGACATTACAAATTAATCTCATTAGACAAACTATAATTGTGCAAATGAATGATGTAAATCTTGTTTGTATCATTACGTACTTGTTATTACAATCATTTATATGAATTCCTATAGATGTAATTACAAGTTACCCTCATTAGATGAACTACAACTGCACAAATGATTGACTTAAACCTCAATCATATGAATATGTACTTATGATTACAATCATTTAAATGAATTTCTATACATGTAATTACAATTTAATCTCATTGGACAAACTACAATTTTCTAAATGAATGACCTGCGTCTCATTCGTTTCTTTATGTACTTGTGATTACAATCATTTAAATGAATTTTTATGAATGTAATTACAAGTTAATCTCTTTAGATTTTTTAAATTGAGAAAATAACTGACTTATGTCTTGATCATTTTATTATGTACCTGTTATTACAATAGTTTAAATGAATGTTTATATGCGTAATGACAAGTAAAACTCATATAATGGACTATAGTGACACAAATGAAGGACCTAATTCTCGTTGATTTCATTACATACTTGTGATTATAAGCATTCAAATGAATATTTGTACATGTCATTATAAGTTAGTCTTGTTAGATAAACTATAATATAACAAATGAAAAGATAAATTTCATTCATACAATTATGTACTTTTGGTTACAATCAATCAAATGAATATGTATAGATGTAATTACATGTTAATCTCATTAGATGTATTTATGATTATGATGATTTAAATAAATCTTGAGTATTTACAATTTAAACTCATTGGATGAGCTATAGTTGTGCAAATGAAATATTTAAATCTCGTTCATTTCATTACTTATTTATGATTGTAATAATTTAATGAATCTTTATACATGTAACTACATGTTAAACTCATTCGAAGAACTATAATTGTGCAAATGAATGACCTAAATTTTATCTACATCATTATGTACTTGTGATTAAAATCTTTCAAATGAATTTTTGTAAATGCAGTTACAAATTAATCTCAATAAATGATAAAGAATTGCAAAAATGAATGACCAAAATCGTGTTAATTTCATTATGCACTTGTAATTAAAAGCATTTAAATAAATTTCTATAGAAGTAGTTACAAGTCAAACTCAATGGAAGAATTACAATGGTGCAAATGAATAGCCTAAATAATTCATTTCATTATGTGCTTTCGGTTATAATTACTTATATGAATCTACATGGCTGTCATTACAAGTTAATATCATAAAACAAATTACAATAGAACAAATAAGCAACCTAAATCTCATTTATATATTGCGTACATGTGATTCTAATTATTTAAATGAATATCTATGGATGTAATTATAACTTATACTGATCAATAATCTAAAATTGTACAAATGAAGAACCTAAATCTCATCTGTATGGTTTTGTACGTGATTCTCATTTTTTAAATGAACATTTATAGTTGTTATTACAACTTAATCTCATTAGATGAACTGCAATAGAGCAAATTAAGGACGTAAATCATGTTTGTGTTATGGCATGGTTGTTATTATAATTATTTAAATAAATTTTCATAAATGTAATTACAAGTTAAACTTGTTAAATGAACCAAAATTATTCAAATAAAAAGCTAAAACTCGTTCATATCGTTATAGACTTGTGTTTACACTTAATTAAATGAATCTCTCTAGATGTAATTACAAATTGATCCACTTGCTGATCCAAAAATATTTAAATGATGGACTTTAATCTTGTTATGTCATTTTATACTTGTGATTCTAATCATTTAATTAAATCTCTATAATTGTAATTAGTAGTTAATCTCATTAGACAAACTACAATTGAGCAAATGAAAAAGTTGAGCCTCATTTTTATGAATGTGTCCTTGTGATTGTAAATATTTTAACGAATATCTATAAATGTAATTACAAGTTAAAGGCATTGGAAGAACTATAATTGTGCAAATTGACCTTAATCTCATTCGTATTATTTCATACTTATGAACATAATCATTTAAAAGAATTTTCATAGATGTAAGTACAAAACAAATTCATAAATGTTCTCAAATGAAGGACTTAAACTCGTTCTTGTGATTATATTGATTTAAATGAATCTCTATAAATGTAATTTATAGATGAACTCATTGATTGAATTATAACAATGCAAATGAATGAACTAAATATCGTTTGTTTCATTACATACTTGTGATTACAGTGATTTAAATGAATGTCTATGAATGCAATTATAAATTAATCTGATTAGATTATTTACATTTGTGCAAATGTAGGAACTAAAGCACTTTTGCACCATTCTTTACTTGCGGCTCTTATCATTTAGATAAATCTTTGTACATGTAAGTACAAGTTGCACTCATTCAATGAACTATAATTATAATCATTTTGTACTTAGGATTATAATCATTTACATGAATGTCTATATATCAGTGCAAGTTGATCTCATTAGAGGAACTATAACTGAGCAATTGAATTCATTTCTTTATGTCTACTAATGTCGTTATGACTTAATCTCGATGGATAACCTGTTAGCATATAAGATCAAATGAGTGCCCAATCTGGAGCTGATTTTGGAAATGCATCACATAGACAAAATCGTGCTCATGAAAAATGAAAGAAAGTTAAGGAGAATGGAAATTCACGATCCCTTGATTACAACAACAAGAAAAGGAAAACTGTCAAACCTGCAAAGGAAATTAAATCCCAATGCATGAATCAATCAATGTGTAAACCAAAAGAAAGACATCTTTCCAAGATTACCTTTAATGTAACATTTCCGATACATAATAATGGAATCTCACCTACTGAGATAAGGTGAGAGAGGATCGTTGTGGATGTAGGAGAACAATACTCTGAACCACGTTAAATCGTGAGTGACTTATATTTTCTATGCTTGAATTTTATCATGGTTGTTTGTGCATTCACTTGTGTTGGAGCTTGATTGACTGGAAATCAGCGTGACCCTGCTGCAATTTTGTATTGGCGTGTGATCACATCGCTATCTCCTCAAGTTCATCTTCTACCGGTTCTAGTGGCTTGAGTCTCATATTGATACTGATACTAAGTCCATTGGTTGGTGCTCGTTTTTCATTAGCTGGCATCCTCATCTTCTTGGTTCACCATGGCATCAAACGGTGATCTAACAGGGATGTCATTGCAAGGTACTACTCTACCTTTATTGCTTGCACCAACCACTCTACAATAATATTTGAACATCAAGTTGACTGTAGACAACTTTCTATTATGGGAATCTCAATTCTTATCTCCTATGTCACCTGGGTACGGGTACGGGTGTTGGTACGGGTACGAGAAAACAGGTACTGGTATGGCATTTTTGAAATTTATGGTACGGGTACGGTGTAAATTTTATGCAATAAAGTTAATTTTTTAATTAAAAAAATTATAAATTATGAAGAAAAAAAACACCATATCATAAAAACGAACCTTCACAATGACTTACATGCATGAAAAGTGGAAACATTGTTATATATTAGTTTCCTGTTTCAGACAGGACTAAAGAAGCTTCTTTATAAGAAACTAACATATAAGAATGTTTTCGCTCATTGTGTTTGTAAGTTGGTGGTGGGAGACGTCAACAGGTGAGAAGAGCTCTGTTTTAAAACATTTTTTTCGGGTAAACTTGGTTTGGATCTGGTTTTGACCTGAAACCAGATCCAAACGTACCACCGCGTACCGCGGTACCGGTTCTGCCATACCGGCGTACCGGTACGCGGGTCAATATGTCGTACCGCGGTGACATAGCTTATCTCTGCTATATTCATATGATTTACTTGGGTTCATTGATGACTCTAAACTTTTTCCAAAAAAATATATCACTAGTAGTGATGAGAAATCCTAGTCCATTAATCTTGAATATGTGACATGGATGAAATAAGACCAACTTATCTTAAGTTGTATTATTTATTCACTGTTTGAAATGGTACTTGCACAAGCTGTTGGGCTTAAAATGTCATATGAAGTATGGACTGCTCTTAAACGCTGCCCATTCCCGCTCAAGAATCAGGCAACTCAAGGAACAACTTCAAGGACTTCGGAAAGGGAACTTAACTATGGATGACTATGTCTATAAAGCCAAGATGTTGGCTCACCAACTCGCCATTGCTTCAAAACTAGTAGAAGAGGAAGATTTAATTATGCATATCCTGACAGGACTTCCTCGAGAATGCTCAACCTTCAAAACATCTCTGACCACTCGTGTAGATCTGATACCTCTCAGTGATTTGCATGGTCTTCTTCTCACACAAGAAACACAACTCAAAGAACAAGATCTTGAGCATGAAACATTTGCCCCTGCTACTCATTATGCCCAACCATATTCAACAATTAGGAAAAATTTTGATAGAAGACAGCCCTCAACGCTTCAAAGGGGTTGTGGTAAAGGCCGAGACAGGTCTGATTTCAAACGTGGCAGATCTGATTACGGTGGAAGAAATCATATTATATGTCAGTTTTGTGATAAAAAGGGCCATAGTGCCAAGAACTGCTTTAAAATAGCAAGGAAAGATAACACCGAAGCAGCAACTACCAACTCGAACGCGTCATCATCCTCAAATGCTTAGGTATATCACTCCATTGCTCATATGTTAGATGATACAAATTGGATCCATGACACAAGAGTGACCCATCACATCACCAATTCTTTCGGATTGATGAACATTTATAAACCTTATGAAGGGAACAACACCATTAAAGTTGGGGACAAATTAGGTGTATGTATTAAAAACATTGGGTCAGCTCTCTTTCGTCTTCCTAAATCTATTGTTGCTCTGCGTGATATTCTTCATGCTCCCAAGATGGTTCATAATATGTTATCTGTGAATAAATGTTGCAAGAATAATCAAGTTTTGTTTGAATTTTCTACCCATCATTGTGCGGTGAAGGACCGGCGTACAGGGGTGGTGATCCTACAAGGAAAGAGTGACAATGGCCTCTATCATCTCCAACTCCCACAACCAGAAAGCAATCAGCACAAACTGAAAAGGTGGCACTCTATGGAGAATGGACGACAATCAATAGATGACACACTAGACTTGGACACACTGCCTTGAATAATGTTCATTTTATTTTGAAAAAAATTTAAACTTCCTTTTTATTGTGATGCCAAAAACAATAATATTTGTGATGCTTGTCAATCTCGAAAATCACATGCTCTTCCATTTACTCAATCCGATCACAAAGCCACTAAAACACTTGAAGTGGTTCACTCGGATATATGGGGTCCGACGCCCATGATTAGCAAAGACAAATATTGATACTATGTCTCCTTTATAGGTGAATACTCGAAGTATACATGGATTTATTTTCTGGCATATAAGTCTATGTTGAAAAGACTTTTAAAGCATTCAAGTTGAAAGTCGAAAATATATTTAATGCAAAAGTTAAAATTTTCCAATCTAACGGTGGTGGTGAGTATGCAGCTCTTCACAAGTTCTTTCAAGATCATGGTATAAAAAAAAAATTCATGTCCTCTATGAGTAGAATGGCACAGCTGAAAGGAAACATCGCACCCATGTTGAAATAAGTATCTCTCTTTTTAAAAATGGAGGTGTTCTAGTGGAATTATGGACTTATGCATTCAACATAGCAGCATATTTATTGAACTACGTTCCTACAACAGGTCTCAAAGGCAAGTCCCCACTTAAAGTTTTACTAAAATACCTCCAAATTATAACTTCATGCGAGTGTTTGGCTGTGCCGCCTACCCAAACTTACAACCTTATCGTCATCACAAGCTTCAACCTAAGTCCTCCAAACATGCCTTTCTTGGATACTCAAATGTTCACAAGGGTTATCTATGCTACAACCTCCAAAATTCCAAAATCATTATCAGCAGACGCATTGTGTTCAATGAGTCAAACTTTCCATTTCTCAAACAACCAAATCAACTCCATGATACTCATCGTACCACCACATCAATACCCATTTTTTTAACATATGATACCTCCCACAACCAAGTCTATCTCAAATCAGCCACCACCATCATCTCAACCTAGCCCCACATGTGACCCAAATGCCACTCTAGCTACACCTCTTATACTCGACGAGTCAGCCATCCCTCCACCTACAGTTGTGCCCCCTCTTCGAAGCCTAGGCATGATCACCCACTCCCAAGATGTTACGAGAAGACCAAAATCCTCATTTTCAACAACCTACCCAC
Source organism: Nymphaea colorata (assembly GCF_008831285.2). NCBI lineage: Eukaryota > Viridiplantae > Streptophyta > Magnoliopsida > Nymphaeales > Nymphaeaceae > Nymphaea > Nymphaea colorata. Next base: position 10,996,089 of record NC_045138.2, on the reverse strand, counting down.
TTCCCACTGCTCTTGTCACCTAATATTACTCCGACCAGGAACCAAGAACTTATGTTCAAGCCCTCAAGACAATCCATTGGCAAGAGGCTATGGCAAAGGAGATGCAAGCCCTTCATCAAAATGGAACGCGGACTCTTGTTCCACCTGACCGGACCTTTACCAATATTGGGTGCAAATGGATCTTCAAGATTATGCAAATTATGACCTCAATCTTTTCATTATGTACTTATAATTGAAATAATGTAAATAAATCAATATGGATATCATTAGAAGTTAATATCATTGGATTAAGTACAAATATACAAATTAAGGACTTAAATCTCATTCACTTCATTGCATTCTTGTAATTATAAACATTCCAATGAATAATTATAACTATAATTACTGCTTAAACAATTTGAATGAAGCACTTAAAATCATTCAATGAACTATAATTGTGCAAAAGAAAGAGCTAAATTTCATTTGTAACATTTTATACTTGTGATCCAAATAATTTAAATGAATTCTTGTAGATGTAATTATAAGTTAATTATATTGTACAAATTACAATTGAGCAAATGAAAGACTGAAATTTCATTATACACTTGTGATCATAATCATTTAAATAAACATTCATGCCTATCATTAAGAGTTAATCTCACTAGACAATATACAATTGAGCAAATGAAGAACCTAAGTCTCGGTCATATCATTACATTATTCTGATTATAAAAATTTAATGAATCCTTGTATACATATATATAAATGAATCTCTGTAACAGAACTATAATTGAGCAAATGAATGACCTAAATCTCATTTATATCATTATGTATTTGTGATCACAATTATTCAAACGAATCATTATATATCTAACTACGAGTTAAACTCATAAAATAAATTACAATTGTCCAATTGAAGGACTTAGATTTTGTTATTGACATTACATTCTTGTGATTATAATTACTTAAATGAATTTCTATAGATGTACTTGCAAGTTAAACTCATTGGGTGAATAATAATTATGCAAATGAATGACCTACATTTCATTCCTTTTGTTTTTTATTTATAATTACCATTGAATCAATTTATTCTCTCCTAATATAATTATAAGTTAATTACATTAGATAAACTACAATTGTTTAAATGAAGGACTTAGATATCATATGCATCATTATGCATATGGAATTATAGTCATTTAATTGAATCTCTGTAGATGTAGTTACAAGTTAAAATTAGAGAACGACTTAATCATACAAATGAAGGACCTAAATCTCATTCATATCATTTTGTACTTATCATTATAATCATTCAAATGAATCTTCATAGAGCTCTAGATCGATATGCTTCATTCAAATGATCTTGGGCTTATTGCTTATACTGGCTCAAATCTTTTAGTCATCTTTCAATAAACATGAGTCAATAAGATGATTGATGGTTCATCAGGTTTGGTTGGAACTTAAAATGATTCTATTTCCCAATGCTGCTAGTTCTTCTTGCATGATGGCTTGTTTCTTCTCTTCTGATTGATATTTTAACCAATTAGCTACTCTACCAGGTAGTGTATATGTCATTATTCAACATGTCGATTTGGGGTCATCATCTTTTAGGTTACAATGATATATAAGTGTTGAGAGCCCATACTCTACAATTTTTACAACTTTTAATGTTTGACATGTGCCTATATTCAGAATGGGTAATTCAGATACTAGGGACACCACATGTCTTCTAAATTACAACTATTTATTCTAATGTATCATTTACCCTTTGTGTCTTCTCTCCAAAATCCACATAAAATTAATTCTATAAAGGTTATTTTCCATGTTGCTTTTGTAATAATCTTCTTTTGGGTTACAATGATATATAAATGTTGACCCCATATTCTATAATTTTTACAACCTTTAGTGCTTGAAATGTGTCTACATTCAAAAAGGGTAATTCTGATATGAGGGACACCATATGTCTTCTAATTTTGGCTATTTATTCTAATGTATCATTTTCCCACCAAAATCCGTATAAAATAGAATTCTACAAAGGCCATTGTTTTAGACTTATTGTAGCTACAATGTTGTTGGTATGATCGTTAAATGAGTAGAGACTTCCATCTTGCCCCATAGAGAGATTTTTTGTATGACTTGCTAAGGCATCTTTCTCTTTTGACCTAAAGTTCTTTATGTCTTCTTCTAGCTAAAATCCAATTGCCTCCATATTGACATATACCACCTCAAGTTACTATTCTATTCTCTTGAAATGTTTTTCAGCATGTGGACTCCAATGGATAGGATAAGTCAACTACCTTGTTCGGTTGTTTACTGGTGGTTGAATAGATCATTTCCAGAGGCCATTTGCCACTTGTTGCATAGCTAACTTTCTCTAGTTGGCTTGTCGATACCGTCATTATCATTTTTACTATGAAATTCTATTTAGATTGTATTTCTTTTCAAAGAATACTCTTATTGTTGGAAGCACTGGTGGCATGATCAACGTCTTTGTAGGCTGCAAGTGTAATTGAGTTTGTCTTAGTGCATGGAGCTCTCGATATTTAGAGGACAACATACTCCACCTTCTTTTTTTTTATAGTTCAAGAATCTCCAATCATTAGATATCAATGTAGGTATCCTTCTTTTGTTACTTCCATCTTTATTTTCACAATAGAAGATCAAAAGTACATCTTTATGGTATGGTAGAATATATTGATTTTGCCACCAAATTTATGTCCTCAATTTAGACAAATTTGTAATTCTTTGCTACCAAGATTTGTACATCATCCTTGGTGTAGAAATACTGGCCTAATTCAATTTTCTTGAATTGAAAACTAGACCTCAGTTTGTTTTATTGCTCTCGGAATCTTCATCATGTGATTCGGCAGCAGATAAAGGTCACACTTCTTTAAAGTAGAAAAAGAAACCTCTTTGTTCTGCACCAACAGTTTTGCTTCTTGTTTAATTAAAGCAAAGTATAATTCTGAAATTTCTTACGATATTCTTGCTATAGATATCAAATGTCTGTCAGATTGGATTCATGACCTCATTTTCATTTGAGGTTATTTTATTTTTCTAGACAAAACAAGACTCATCCTCCCAAATCTTCTTTTTTTTTTTTTGTTGGAGATGGCATCAAACATGGCTGCATAAGCAACTATATCATGAAATTTGGTGTCGTTAAAGCACTTGTTGTCATCATCATTGTCAAGAATTGTGTGGTCAACATATCTTGGTTGTGCTCATAAAATTTCACTTATGAATCTTGTGATTTAGATTCAGCTATCCTCCTTTGGATTCATCTTAGGATTGCTCATAATCAATCTCAAGCTCTTATATAGAACTTCTTTGACATAGATCTCCTTGCTGGCCTCATCTGGGATCTTCTAGACTACTGAACATGGGAATATTTAAGTTCATATCTTTGGAATGTGGAAGATATAACGAATATTCTCCATTAGATACTAATTTAAAGTGTCATCTCCAAGAAGTAATTGAGAACCTTCACATTATTCTATTAACTCTGTAGGGTTCCCAGACTCTGTTAAAGATCAATAAGGTCTTGACTCTATCATTTTTTGCATTTTGATGGACAACTATAAACTTGGTGGCATATGGGTCTAGCTTTGGGATTCCATTGGGGTACTGGATTTTTAGGTTAAAACAATCTACTGCACATATATATCCTTGTTTTTGGGCATACATATAGTTATTTTTGCCTATCGATGGCAGGTAGGGGTGGGCATCGGGCCGGCCAGTCCCGGTAAGAACCGGGTTGGGTCCATCCCGATTCTTACAAGTCGGGTCCGATACCCAAATTCCGGGCCTGGTCTGGCCCAATTCAAATAAAAAATTATTTTAAAATATAAAATATATTTTATGAATATAAAATATATTTTTTAATAATAAAAAAATTTAAAATTTAATCAAGCTGGATCGAGCCGATCCGGGCCGGCACATTAGGCCCTGGCCTGTATGGAGCCGGGTAGGGGGCCCCCACCAGCGGCCAGGCCTAGCCCACCTCTAATGGCAGGGAGCGGGAGGGCCTCATGGCCATCCCACTGTTTCAACTAAACAGAGGGCCCGCAAGGAGGCCATCCATTGGACCATTGGCTTCGAGTTGTTTTTTTCCAACGGCAGAGGAGTAGGGCCATTGGGATGCCCAATGGGCCTTTTCCCTTCCATTTCCAGCAAGCAGGACAAGGGTGAGGCTCCCAATGGTGCCCTCCCTCTTCTCTACCACAGTGCTAGGTAGTGCCCCGATCGCCCGCTCTCACCTGTAATGCACATGAAGGATATACATGGGGGCCGCATGGGGTGGCCCTGCACTCTTTTCATCTCCCTTTTCTAGCAGAAGGACGGCTGCCTGCACGGAGTAGATGCCCTCGAAGGCTCTCTCTGCACCCTCTTCTTCCCCCATCTACAGCAAGCCTGCCCTGCCTGATCGCAGCCTTGGTCCCTACTCTTTTGCGAAGGGGAAGGCAATAGAAACGCTGCAAATGAGGCAGCAGCTCTGGTGTTGGGTTTGCCGACTTGCGGGTAATGAGGCAGCAGCTCTGGTTGTGAGGAGTGTGGCTGCATGTTCAACCCTCACCAAAGGTCGAGTGTCTCAGTTTGAAGTCCCAATTTCTTTGTTTTATCGGGTCATGACTCATGATCCATTCAAGGATCCAAACTTCAGAACTGATTTAATCTTGTATGGATGATTGCAATATGTGTTTTGTCTTGTAAAATGCATTAAAGGTTATTGACTTGAAGTTGAGTATGTTTTGAAGCATTTGAGGGTGTTTAGATGACATCCCCCAAAAGCATGGTTATGATGAAACGAGGTTTTGTGCAAACCTTGTTTTCTAAACCAGGTTTGAAAACTTGGTTTGCCTGTTTGGATGACACCATTCAAAACTAAGTTTTTACTTTTTAAATCTGGTTTCTGTTTGGATGACAAAAACCAGGTTTCTAAGTCTCCGATTGTTAAGCAGCCTACTTTGTGCAGCAAAGTATGTGCTTCATGTCATTGACCGTAAGCTTTCAAATTCCTTTTCGTTCCACTCTTGGAGTGGCTTCTTATTTTCGTTTCATGTGCAAAAGCTATTAAGAGGGTGGGGTATATATGAGTTTCTCTTTGGCCCATTTCCACAAGGACGTGAAGCTCATATTAGTTGCATTTGTCATCCAACAATAGAGCATTTAGAAATCTTTAACACAAACAATAATTGATCAAGAAAAGTCACCTGCCCCCTACTCAAAAAAAAAGATCGTCTTGGGGCCAAAAATTGGTGGGGGAGGGCTCAGGTTTTCCGAAACCTGGTTGTAACACATTTTATACAAAACTAGGTTTTGGGATACCCAGTTTTGTTGTTGCCCGGACAATCCAGAAACAGGGTTTGGCAAAACGAATTTTTTCGTCACAAAACCTCGTTTAAGAATCACATCCAAACTCGGCCTTCATTTTGATCTCATTGTACTCATAACTTGAACCCATCTGGTCAAATTTTCTGTGTAAGTTATGGATTAAAATCTGACATTAGCTGAACCAGAGGGTGGAACCACTAATTTTTCATGAGGGGGGTCAAAATATGGTTTCAAACTTTTCTTAAGGATTGAAATATAATTTTTCCAAATTTTTTATATAGGATAAATAACTTTTTTTCAAATTTACATGTAAATTAAAAAAAATCTGAGGGCGAGGTGGGGTAGAGCCAAGGCCCTTATGGCCCTCTAACTTCGGCTGTATGCTGAAATGTGATTCCTTATATATGTATATTTTGCATTTGTTGCTTTAGACACGATCCCGTCATTTTCAATTGGACTGGATCTAGAAGTTCAATAATTATTCCAAATTCAAGTTTTTTTTTCTTTTCAGATCTGAATGAGATGTTCCGGATCAGGTTGGGTCTATATCAAGAATGGTCAGTCTCATACTCTCTTCCATCTAAGCTAGATGTGTAGTTCATCAAGTTTATTTTTCCAGATACAAATAAAGAATTCATGATCACATACGAGTCAAAATCCTGTTCTCTTGCGACTCAGGTCCATTTGATTTAAAACAGATCTGGAGTAAAGATTTTGGAAGTGGATCTTAATACTTCTTGGTCAATTCCCATCTATGGGTCATGTACGATACAAATCTAATTAATTTACAACCCAGATTCATTTAATGAGCAGATCTCATAATCGGATCTGGATAAAGGTTCTTTTAGACTCACCTACCAATCTAGATCCAATAAGGAATAATGGATCATTTTTGGGTCTGAATTCAGTTTCTTGGCATCTACATCCATTTGGTGAAAAATCAACTACGGATGTTGGAATCTTTTATGTGGATCCATCTTTTTTTTTTTACCCAACCATCCAATTTCTTTTGGATCCCTACTTGAATCTGTTCGGGGTGCATTCAGTTTAATTGAGATTGGATCTAACATCTTTAGAGTCCACTCAATAAAGGTGAAGAAATATAGTTAAATTGATCCATTGCATTTTCGGTTGGATCTTGGTTGATCAAAGCTTGATTGTTTTAATTCATAAATTGGATCTTCTAGTCTTTCAATGGTTCATATGGCCGGCTTGGAACTGGTTCAAGATATTTTAGGACCAGATCAAAGTATACATGATTTGGATCCATATTGGCCTCAATTCATACATTAATGGATCCCATAAAGTAGAACGGCTCGTTTTTCAATTATTTATGGGTATGGATCCATGTGATAGATATTAGACCAGGAGTATGGGATTTTCGGGTGGACCGATCTAATAAAGTTAATAGATCAGAACCAATCGTGGCCAATGCTTCGATTTTGGATTTTTGCATTTAAAGGTAAATGTGTATGTGTGTTGAATTACCAAGGCATATCCAATAAGTATCACGGATCAGCCGGAAGCACAAATTTCAGTCGTCATGTAACCTAGGTTCATTCAACTGTGAACTGGACTTGGAGGATGGATTTAGAATGTTGACCAGATTGTTTCTTCTGGGTCAGGTATCTGATTTAAAAATTATGCTCCATTAAGAATTACATCCAATCAAAGTAAAATCTGGGTCATATTGGGTCCAATGGAATTCAAGATCGGAAAAAATAGGCTTTCATAGATCTTTGAAGAACCTACTCTATTTGTTATATGAGCTATTTTGTATAGGTTTAAAATCAATTTGTCCAGCTTTTTTGTCACTTCTTGGTTTCCTTGCCCAGTTCATAAAGCTTTGGAACTGGCTCCTGGCAGTCTCAAATCGGTTCATAAAGTCTTGGAACCAGTTGAGATGATTTCAAACTGGTTCATATGGTATTGAAGCCGGTTGATACAGTATTAAACCAATTCAGTCGATTTTGAACCAGTTAACATAGTCCTAGTTCACGAAGCATTCGAGTGATTTTGCCTCATCTTAAGGACTGGTTCATATGATTGTGAAATTATTTCAGTTCATTTCCTTTCCGATGCACAAGGTTTGAAACTGGTTCAGGATGTTCTAGACCAGGTCATCTAGGCATTGGATCTGGTCATCGCAAATCTAGGGCTGATTTATACAGCTTTATATAGGTTGTGGTCTATTTCAGACCAACGCATGAGGGTTTCAAGCCAATTTACCCTACTAGAGCAACATTTTGACCGGAATAAATGTTTTGAATCAATTCATGTAAAATTGGTTTATGACATACTTGAATCGACTCATAAGGTTTTGAACTGATTTGTTGTCAATTGTGTTGATACCATATGGATTTAAGGCTGGTTCATAAAGTTTTCTATTGGTTTATTAGTATCTTCCATAAAGCTGGCAAGAGCAAGTGCCATGGCTAGCATTATGGGCCATCAAAAATCCAATTTTGCAAACGGAAGGCCACACCAGATAACCATTCGTTACTCCAGGCTGGGCTCTTGTGTGGCAGGGTCCGATTGGATCAACCAGTGACCAGTTTACAGAAGAAGTCGGTTTAAAAAGATATTCAAAGTAACAAACATTATACATCCTAACATATTCTAAGGTTTTAGATTCTAGTAAAGATGGGAGATTAGACTCAACATTCAGGCACTTCTTTCCGACAAAGCTGAAACGGGTCACAGCAACAAGTTCTTTTGAATATTCTTAAACATAGGTACGCATGGAAACAAATGAGATTTATGCCCTTCCTTTGAACAATTGTAATTCATATAATAAGGTTTAACTTGTTATTACTTTTATAAAGATTCACATGAATGATTATGAAACGAACGAAATTTAGGTTCTTCATTTACACCATTGTAGTTCAACTAATGACACTAATTTGTCATTTAAATGATTTAATAACAAGCATGTAATGAAATGAATGAGATCTAAACCTTTCATTTATACAATTGTAGTTTGAGTCATAAGTTTATCTTGTAGTTACATCTATAAAGATCTAGTGAGTAATTGTAATGACTATAATGACAAGTATGTAATGGAATTATGAGACCTTCAATTGTATAATTATAGTTTGTCTAATAAGATTAAATTGTAATTATGTCGATAGATATTCGTTTGAGTGATTGTAATCACTAATATGTAATTCTATGAATGAGATGTAAGTCCATTATTTGCACAATTGTAGCTCATCAAACATGATTAACTCGTAATTACTTGTATCAAGATTCATTTGAATGATTATAAACACAAGTATATTATACTTCAATGAGATCTAAGTCGTTTGTTTGTACAGTAGTAGTTCATTGAATGAGATAAACTTGTAATTATATTTATAGAGATTCATTTAAATGATTGTAGTCACAAGCACGTAAAAAGGTGAACAAAATCTAGGTCTTTTATTTGCATAATTATAATATGTCTAACGAGGTTAACTTGTAGTTACATCTATATAGATTCATTTGAATGTTTATATTCACAAGTACATAATGAAACAAACAAAATCTATATCCTTCATTTGCACAATTGTAATTTGTCTATTTAGATTGACCTTTAATTTCATATATAAAAATTAATTTCAATGACTATAATTACAAGCACATAATGATATAAATGACATTTAGGTCCTTATATGATATATGTGTTTGTGATTATAATCATTCAAATGAATACCTATAAGTGTAACTGCAAGTTAATATCATTAGATGAACTGCAATTGCCCAACAGAAGGCTTAAATTTTGTTCCTATCATAATGTACTTGTGATTACAATCGTTAAAATTAATCGCTATGTATGTACTTATATGTCAATATCTTCAAACAAATTACAATTGTGCAATTAGAAGAACAAACTTTCATTCATATCATTATGTACTTATAATTGCAATTATTTGAATAAATTTATATAGATATAATTACAAGTAAATCTCATTAGACGAACTATAATTGTGCTATTGAAGGATTTAGATTGTGTTCATACCATTATGTATATGTGATTACAATCATAAATGAATCTTTATAAATGTGATTTCAAGTTAATATCATTAGATGAACTATAATTGTGTAATTGAAGGACTTTGATTTCATTCATATCATGTACTTGTGATTCTGATCATTTCAATCAAAAGCTATAGTTGTAATGTTATTGACATAATCACAAGTTAATATCATTATACAACAGATGAACGACTTAGATTCCATATGTTTCATTATGTAATTGTGATTACAATCATTCAAATAAATCGCTATAGGTTGAATTTCAAGTTAATCTCATTAGGTTAAATATATATGAAACACGATAAATATAGCCCCATGTCCCTAACCTAGGAGACATTTAAATTAGATCTATCTAGAAAGTAGAAAATAGCTAAAATACAACATGCTTAGTAGAAATTAAAATAACCTAGGCACTACAATGAAAATAAACTAACCTAAGGATTAAAACAAAAATAAGCTAAACTAAGCATCAAATGAAAATAAACTAAACTAAGCATGCAAAGCAAAAAAACTAACCTAAACATGCTAAGCAGAAAAAGAAAAACCTAAAGCATGCTATCTAAGAAAATAAAAAAGTAATAATTAAAATGCAAAAAGAAAAAATAAGAGGGAAAAAGAAATTTATCTGACATGCGCTTGGCTGACCCACGACCTTAGCTTACACTTTCCGGCCTTAGTCAATTAGCTTGATTGCCTCCTATTGTGGCCCAAATCAAGCCTAAACTTAGACCTTATAAATTTTCCTCTCCTTGAGTTTTTCCAAGAATTTAGTTAGAATTTATCAAAGAAGATGGGTATACTTCAAAGGGAGGGGACATCCCTTTTTATAGTGTGAGGAGAGAGAAGAACTCCTCTAAAACTTTCAATACAAAACTAAACTTTTGGCATTTAAATTTCTGCTCCCCTTATGTGGCACAAAAAAAAAAAACTATGTTTTGAAACTTGTAGTTTTACCATAGTTTGCTCATTTCGGAACCAAATAAATCTTCATGAAAATCAATTTTGTCTAGATGAAGCTTATCTTTACATACTTCTGAATGATTCATGAGCAATTGTTCATGCTCACATGTTGCATGCAGTGAAAGCTAGACGCAAATATAATGAAGAGAAAGCACACATCAAACCATATATTATATTACATGTCAAACAAAAAATATTTATTCACGAGCAATATGAAAACCAAATTTGATTCTTTCTGAACAATATTAATCAGTAGAGAATTTTTTACATTTTATGAGCAATTGTTTGGTTGACGTCTGGCATAGTATACAAGATCATGCACAACATTTTTCTTATATACTTACATTTATAGATTTGGATCTTGGATTGAGATATGGTTCCAAGATTAGATCTTGATCCGAATCTAGAAAAAAATCTAGACAATGGACATGGACATGGATCTAAGATCCAGATCAAGGTCTGAATCTTGAGAAAGTTCCAGAAAATGGATTTTGAGTATGGTTCTGAGGTTCGAATCTACAGAAAGTCACAGAAAATTGATTTTAGATGTGGTAGGAGTTTTGCATTAGAATTCTAAACAAAAGAAATGGATGACAATAATTCAAGGATCTAAAAAAAGTGGATGAGGAGATTATAATTGATACTCCAAGTATTATGAACTTCGGTATATGTGACATAAAAAGCATGGTGTATAATGATATTATTAAAGATGGAATGGTTGTTTTACCCTTAGGTATGGGTAAGAGATTTGAAAAGAACGTCTATTTCACCCTTGAACATTTGGATCATTTGTTATGTTGTTGAAATGAGGAAAGGATTTCAAACTAGAGCTCTAAAGATATGAAAAAAATAGGCTTGATAAACTTAAGATATATGACACATATAATTCTATGTTCAAGTGAAAAAATTGTGGATTAGAAGAAAATGATTATTGTACCCTTTGGTATGATCTTGGATTCAAACATGCTCAAATCATGGATTTGCCTTGGGCTAAAGCTTTGGGAATCAAATAAAACCATAAACTAAGGTGTATGAGGCATTGCCCTATGTTTATGCAAAAGAATATGACTCAAAAGAAAATAACCATTTTACCCTTGTGGTAAATTCAAAGTTGTAGATAAGTTTTCTTGTGCTGATTACACCAGCTTGTGGGCCTAGTTCTAGCTCGTCTTTGGTTAAATTTTTACTGAAAATTTTCTCTCGGATTGTTCTAAAAATCAATTGTTCTAAAACTTATAAGTGTCATATTTATAAGGGCAATCTGAGGAGGGATTTAAAAATTAGATCATCGTCGAAATGTTTTCTAGTGGAGCTAGGGGTGGTTAGATCAACCACTTATCGATAAGGATATATACTACAAAAAATTGTAATTTTTTATCTGATTTAGCTTAATTGAGCTCAACAGTTGTTTAAAAAATGTAGCAAGTACTAGGTATGAGCTATAGAACCTTTGAGACTGAATTGAACTCAAATTGAGATGAATGAACTCAATCCAAACTAAGAAAAAATTGATTTATAAATGATAGACAAGATCTTAACTTGGTTTTTGAGTTCAAATTCAGCTTAGGCCTCCAAAAAACAGGAGAAAGAGTGTTCTCCAGTTCCTTCAGAACTGAATTAAACTCAAACTGGAATGAATGAACTTATACCGAACAAAGGAAAAATTTATACACGATAAACATGAACCTAGCTCGGTTTTAGCTTACTCTATCGAGTTGAACTCAACTTTACATCAAACCCTTGAAAATATGAGAGACGGTGAGATTTGGAACCTTCATAAACTCAAACAAGTATGAATGAACTCAAACTGAACTAAAGAAAGATTTATTTATACATAATAAACATGATCCGAATAAGTTTCAACTCACTCTACCAGGTTGAGCTCAAATTTAGCTCAAACTCCTAAAAGCAGAAGAGAGAGGGAGCTTCAAAACCTTTGAAACTAAGTTGAACTCAAAAGGAGATGAGTGAACTCAAATTGAACTAAAGAGAGACATATTTATACATTATAAACATGATCCTAGCTCAGTTTCAACTCACTCTATCGGGTTGAGCTCAAATTTAGCTCAATCTTCTAAAGCAGAAGAGAGAGGGAGCTTGAGAGCTTTTGAAACTAAATTGAACTCAAAAGGAGATGAGTGAACTCAAATTGAACTAAAGAGAGATAGATTTATGCATGATTCAAATTCAACTCAAACCCTTGAAATTGGGTCATGGTAACTCAAAGTATGAAAACCTGCAAGTTACTTTAAGATTGAAATTTGGTCATGGTAACTCAAGTAAGTGAAATAATTCTTTCTACTAAAATCTACCTATCCTGAAATTAGTTGGAATTAAGGGTACACGGTCAAGCTAAAAATTGCAGTTTTATGTTCTGATAAGCTTACTTGAGCTATGATCTGTTGGCTTAAGGTGGTCAAAGAACTAGTGAACTGATTTCAACTATCCTCTGACTTGCTAAGCTAAGAATCACCCTATTTGAATTCATGCTAAATCACTATCAGGGTTTCTCAGATTTTTTGACATTTAGGGGTAAAATAATCATTTGATATGATAGAAAATTTTGAAGTCCTTACACTTGTAAATGTGTGAATTGTTCTAGTTGCTCAACTATTAGGCAATTATTGGCCTTCTTAGGTAAAAATCTTGATTTTGTGCTAAAAATGGCTGGTCATAGGAGCAAAATAGACATTTTCAAGCAAATGATAACATAGGTGATCTTGGTCCAAGTTCCTAGTTCCAAAATGAGGTTCTTGGAGTTTCATTATGGTAAATGGCCCCAACTATTGAAATTCTGCTGTGAAAACTAGTTTGAATCATATTGTAAAGGCAAAACAGTCATTTTGACTTGTGAGAAATTTAGGGTGTCTATACTTACCTAGCAGGTGTGTGAACATGAAGAAAACTCGTTCATAGTCATCCACATGGGTAGCTTTCATACCAGTCTATAGTGACGCTATCGTGATGCATGTCGGAAACCCATAGTGTCGTCTAATGGAAGGATGGAAGGGTGAATGTGAAAATTTCCTTTGTCATGTAATTGGCATGAGACTGTCCTATACAGTAATATGCTCTATTCTACAATAGTGTCATAATATGAGATTTGTATATCGAAAAATTGATTAAAATACCATTAACAAGTGCATAGTTATGTGAGATGTCATAAAACATGGTACCAGTTGTAAGATATCGAACAAAAATGAGACATGGTTTCCCTTAGTGACAGCCGCTCCCCAAGATCTATTATTGTGTTCAAACATGAGATCCACACCATGAATGCACTCATATAGCAGCAAGTACTTAAAAATAGATAAATTCAAAAGACTTTAAAAGAGAAAAAAAGAGGCCCTGCCTAATGTCAAGGGGCAAGTCAGATTTACACGATGAATTGTTTCCCTTGCTTGAGACTGCATGTGCGGTGCAACTGCAACCAGCTAGACAATCTCATGCCCAATGCAGCAATACTAGTTCAACACAAACAACCACATTTCCTAAGCAAGTCGGAGGCACCTCCCATCTCATTAGGTAATTCAGGGTAGACCATTGTGTAACTTATGCTCTAAACAAACACCCACGTCACTAAGGATGGAATTTGGTAGGGAAATCCATGACCCCAACATAATTTGGTTGAGTTCAGTTGTACCAATGCTATGCAGTAACATGTCTGACACTCTACACACGATGAGCATACTGGGGTGGGCTGGCCATAATTGTCTAGATGGGAGCATTTCCATCAATGACCCACACTCCTCAAGGGATCTGGGCTCTTGTGCCACCCAACCCAAGCCCTATGATGGTGGGCTCCACTCTATAACAATAGGTTTAACATCCTCTTGGGATCTCCAGCCCTTGGTTTGTTTCCCATGCCTCATCCATTTTCAGTGCATCATGTTTGGCACCTCAAAATTTGTTTTGGCTTTTGGAATGCTTCAGAAAAATAAATTTTATAGAAAAAGAGGGACTTGTCCACAGTACGAAGATTGGCCATTCCTGGTGCTTTTACTGGGGGTAACTAATCCAAGGGCTATGTTCATTCTTGATGCATTTATTCATTCATGATGTATTTTATTTTTAGTTGAACATCTTCTTTAGCTAAATGTGGTATGGTGCATGGAAAAAGTTTTTAAGAATTGATATCTCATGGACTTTTTGGATGAAAAACTTTTCAAGTACTATTTAAGGAAATAAACCATTTCGATTTGAGAGATTTTAGAAATTTTTGCAAATAGTGTTTGAAAAACTTTGACAGCCAGCAGATCTTTTATTAGAAAGTCAATAATTTTGAGGACCTCCTTTAGAAATCAATTTAGTGTCTTAAGTAGGTTTGAGGTATTGCTCTAATTTGGTTACTACCTAGCTATAACTATACCTCATCTTGCTCAAGTTCTCTAGAGAGGTGCATGTTCATTCATGAATTTCATAAGTGATTGTGAATGTATGAATGCATTGATTTTATATGTTTGAAAATAATTGGTTCATTCCTACCATAACATTTATTTAAGAGCTTTCTATCATTACATACATCTAGATTTTTATACATTAGATTATGTGTCATCTACCATTCTATCAAAATACTCTTGTTTAAAAAAAAATTTGTTTGAAAGTGGGGTGGGATTGTAGACCATAAAGCATAGATATAATTGGATGCATCACTTGAGTTTTGGTCTTATTGAAGTCGACAAATGAAAATTTTAGGTCTTAGAAAAGAGAGATTTAGAAGAGAAGGAGATAAAAAAGAAAGAAAGAAAAAGAGAAAAAAAATTATATATTGGTATATATGGAAGTCAAGGAGAGAGAGAGAGGGATATATATATCTATATATAGTATATACAAAAGAGAGATTTTTAAGTTAAAGAGAGAGAGAAAGAGATTTTAGAGAAACAAAAATACACACGCACACACGCACACACACACACACACACACACACACACACACACACACACACACACACGCATATATATATATATAAAGACTATCTTAACTCAAAGAAAAAGAGGGAAATGGAGAAAGAGACTTTACCAAATAAGGAAATATATACAAATATGCATATATGAATATATGTGTGTGTGTGTGTATGAAAATTAAGAATGAGAGATAATTTTGGAAGTTTTCGACTTTAATCTTTTTATGTAGTCTAGAGAGAAACTTGGGCTCATGAAAGAGCCTAGGCTAGATCTCCGACCATTGGGTATAGGAGAAAACCAAATAAAACTGAAATGAAAAGTTAATAAGGTAAGGGAACTCTTCTTGGGCTCACTAATTGAGTGAATAAGAAAAATAATCAATACTAAGTGTAGAAATGTCTTGAAAGTGCATGTTAACATGTACATATTCGTAAGGATTTTTTTGGGTTGGACAAGTCCCAGCCTCAAAAATTAATATGATAAAAAAATGAATTCCGTCCCAAGCTCTCATTCTTACTGTTCATTCACATTTTAATAAAAAATTAAGCAATTATGAATATTATCATAAATGTAAACAATACACACATTCTTGAGAAAAGAAAACAAATAAACATATTGCAGGCATAAAGAGTGAAATTTCTTTCACGTTGCTCATGCTTTTTGTGCACTCAAGAGTAGCTCTTGACTCCGAGGACAAAATTTTAGAGCTCTCTTGCATGGTCATAGGGAGATGGCTACATAATTCTAACAAAGCGGTTGAAGAAAGATGAATCTTCTATCCCTAACGATCACGTTCCCTTTCAAGTGAGACTCCAAGGTGTTGATGACATTCTCCAACAGTTCTTCTCATGCTTCCTTGAAGAATGGAAGTTTAGGAAAAGATTAACACCTAAGGTTGAAGAAGGAGATGCAAGAAGAGGGAAGAGAAGAGAATTGGAAAGAGTGCTAAGGGGAAAACCCCTACACTTCAAGTGGGAGAGCTTTAGAAGTTCTTCAAAGGTTAGCTCATACCAAAGAATAAAGATTTGGGCAATATTTATAAAGAGCTTTGGAGCCAAATCTCAAAAATTTATTTTTTTAACTTTCCAAGATTTTCACTTGAATTTCAAAATTTTGAATTATTTCAATTCTTTTTTATTTCTAGGTCTTGGCAAAAGGGTGTTGGGAGGGCTAATGTCCACTCACCAGGGTCTGCTAGGGAAGCAGGCCCTGTCTCAATTCACGTGCGTCTGGCACGGCAGCACCTAGCTGTCGCAATAGTGCACACTAGACAGAGCACCATGTGCTGCATGGCCAAGGCGCTCAGCAATGCAGCAAGCATGCACAAAAGGGGGCAAAATGCCACCCTGTGGTCCCAAAAATGGGCCAATGGGGTTGGCTTTTGCTTCCTTAGGTGGGTCCCACCTAAAAAAACTTAAATTTTTTTTAAAGGTAAAATTTTGAAGGGCAATATAGTCTTTTGATTAAGGTATATCTGGCTTTGTTTTGGGTGCTTATGGGCTTGTCCAGATCAGGTTTGCTTGGTCAGAGAAGCGTTTCGATTGTGCCCAAGGCTCGGATCAAGAGTTAGACAAGTGTTTTGGGCTCAAAACACATTTCAAAATTTTCAACATAAGGTTTGGTTGAAAAATGAAGGGGAGGCTTGCATGCGCACATGTATAGCTAAATAGTGTCAAAACTTGATATTTTAGCCTCAACTTTATATTTGAATTAAAAATTTTAATTTGAATCTAAATTTTGGTTGTGGGTCTAATTTGGACCCGCAAGCTGTTTTCTAGATCTACTTTCCTAATTTGGACTTGATTTTGCCTTTTGTGTTCGATTACAGACTTTGGCTTTGTATTTTGGATCAGTAGTAAATTTTGGATCTAGGGCTTGGCTTTGGATCTAAATATAGATCTAAGGTTGGATTTTTGGTGTAAAGCCTGCATTAGGATTCAGATATAGATCTAAAGGTCTGTTTTAGATCTAAGGTTGGGACTGAGATTGGGACATGGATCTAGAGGTATATTGTAGATCTATGGTTGAGACTTGGATTTGGATATGGATCTTGAGGATTGTTTTGGTTCTAGGTCTGAGATTTAAATTTGGACATAGATCTAGAGGTTTGTTTTAGATCTAGGGTCGAGATTTGGATTTGGATATGGATCTTGAGGTCATTTTGGAGTGACTTGGGCCAAAGGTCTGAAATTAGATCCAAATTGACTACTAAATCTAAGCAAAAATCAATTAAAATTACTGAAATTTGTTTGAATAAGTTGAGTACAATCTTTTAGAAAAAAATCAGGGTGATAACAGATGCCCCTATTTGTCACTAAGCCAGTGTATGCCACGATTAGTGGCAAAGATAAGCACCCAAATTTTGAAATAAAAAACATGTTTGGAATGACATCTCAGACTTAACCCTTACCTGAATGGGCTATTTGAGCTTGTTTCAGGTTTAACCTTTCGCCTGCATGGGTTTGCCAATATTGAATTTAGGCTTAGCCCCTCACCTGAGTAGGTTGTTTTGGCTTAAATTGTAGGTTTAACTCCTTTACCTACACGGGTTGCTTTTAGATTTTTAATGGTAGTATCAAAAAGTATTTTAAAAAAAATGCCCCAGTGTACCTTATTTTCTTACAAATGAGGAAAATCTAAAAGGATAAGAGACAAGTCATAAAGGACAAAAGTATTTGTCATTGATTGAAAAATGAATGCAAAAGAACTAACTATACAATTGTTAAGGTGAAGAGTATTAATAGATTGGTGAGTTCCACCCCTCCAGCATCAATCGATTTGTATGAGTTGTTGGGCAAGACTTCCTTAACAACATACATGTGTTCCCAATTTGCA
Organism: Nymphaea colorata; assembly: GCF_008831285.2. Taxonomy (NCBI): domain Eukaryota; kingdom Viridiplantae; phylum Streptophyta; class Magnoliopsida; order Nymphaeales; family Nymphaeaceae; genus Nymphaea; species Nymphaea colorata. Next base: position 10,978,062 of record NC_045138.2, on the reverse strand, counting down.
CCCACTTGCTACATGGTTGTCTTCTAAGATATACCACAGATCGTAGAACTAGGTCATTTACTTTGAAGTGTCTCTCTATAACTGACTTGGCGAACTATCTATCTACCCTTTGACAATATGCTACATGTTCAGCCGTTTTGAGCCTCTTTTCATCCAACAAATCGAGTTGCATCAATTTCTTTTGTTGGTATAGATTTAGATGAAGTTCTATAAGAGAAGCAAATTTGAAGGCAGGCTTTAATATGTGTAACTATAAATCCACTTCTCACTAGGGTGGAATTTGTATGGGTTCTCATAGTGGTGTGATATGCCCACAAAGCGTTGTGCATATTTTTGTATCAATCTCGTCTAGTTTTTACTCTTCGCTCCAAGATGCAGATCAAGATTTTTTTGGTGGCTTATGCTTATCCATTACCTTGAGGATAATAAGGAGTTGAGAAATAATGTTTGATATAGTATATGCTGTATAATTGCCTCATATTTTCATTTTTGAAGTGAGTGTCGTTATAAAATACTATATCATGTAAGATTTTGAATCTATAAAAAATACTCTTGTGAATGAAGGACACTACATGTCACCCTTGTACTATCCTGAGAGTGATAACTTCTACCCACTTAGTGAAATAGTTTGTTGCAGTGATGAAATATTTGTGGTCGTTAGAAGCTGTAAGGGATGTCCACATTAAAAAAAGGCCTAGGAGATGTTATTAAATGCAAGTGGGAGGCTGGTGCACAGATTCTAGGGGCATGCAACTAACATTATTGCATCTTTTGATGAATTTTGTAACAATAATTTTCTATAGCAGTCCAACAATATCCTACATGAACCATTTCCTTGGTTTTCTGGATCGTCAATGATTGCCTTGGATTCATCATCATCAAGACATCAAGAATATCTGGTGTTAAACCTTTGTCTATATAGTACTCCTGCAAGAATAAAGTATCTTACTCGCATGCGCTAAATTGCTTTACGTTCTTTCTTAGGCATTTCAGTCAAGAATTTTTCATTCTCAATGTAGCTCTTGATATTGTGATACTAGGGCATCTTCCCTTCTTGGATGTGATGAATTTGATCCATTGCTTTAAAAGTAGAATGTTCTAATTTTTTAATTTCAAAAGAATGGATTGCTTCATTAGCATGAAATGAGATAGTGGATCTTAGGCTTACGGGGTCATCCCATTGATATCCTTTTTAACATGAGCCAGCTGCACTTCTTCATACTGATAGATCAATAAAGTAACTACACATGATATGGCACTAATTTCTCAACTTGCCATTCTTCATTCACGTGATTGAGAACAAACTGAGAATTGCTAAAACATATGCTTTCTTTACTTAGAAACATAACAAAAAACAAAGTCATTTATGAGGGCCTCATATTCAATCATATTATGAGTGTATAGAAAGTCGAGGTTCAAAGAGTATGAAATCATTTCACCTTTCAAAGTGACAAGAAAATTGTCTATACCTACTCCCATCATTTTCCCAGATCCATCAAAGAACATTTTCCACACTAGTGCCACTTCCAATTCTAACACATGCTCATTAGGGAACTCATCGTCTGCTTTGATTTCTTTACATTGGGAAAATTTTGCTAACTGATCCGCTATCGCTTGTCCTTTTATTAACTTTTGACACACATATTTTAGATCATATTGCATTAACAATACTTGTCATTTGGTGATGCATTCATTAAGAATTATTGTTTTAAGATATATTTAAGAGGATTAGCTAGGAGAGTATTTTGACATCACAGGCAAACTAACAATGTCGCAGCCTTTGATACATCCAAACGGTGCTAGACAAGTTTTTTCTATGGGAGAATACTTCTTTCCATACTTGACAATTGTTTTGCTAACATAATATATTGCATGCTCAATGCGACTTTCCTGTTTGTATTGTACCAAGAAACTGCCACATGTTGATACATTTACTGTCATGTAAAATAGCAATTGTCTCCCCAGTAGTAGGTGTTCTAGGATTGTGAGTTTAAGAGATACATTTTGATCTTTTTTAATGATTGTTGACATTCAAATCGCCATTCAAATTTGATGTCTTTCCTTAGCAACTAATTCAATGGATTACATCTCATGGCTAAATTAGAGTTGAATAATCTAATAGATTGAATTTGCCCTTGCAAACTCTATAGTTCTTTGATATTAGTGGGTGGTGGCATATCAATGATTGCTTTAGATTTGGTAAGATCTATCTCTATTCTCCTTTTTCTAATCATGAACCTTAGGAGCTTACCAGATTCAACCCTGAGTACACATTTTTTGGGATTCAACGAAACTTGTATTGTAAGAGTCACTCAAATACTTGGGCAAGAGTTCCAATGTGATCATCTCTTGCTTTAGATTTGATTAAGATGTCATCAATATATGCATCCATGGTTTTGTGCATTTGATCATGGAAGATGGCAGCCATAACTCTTTGATAAGTTGCCAACATTCTTTAATTTGAATGGCATTATTGTGTTACAAAAAGAGCCCCAAGGCATGATAAATGAGGTTTTGGGCTGAACCTTGATTACCAATTTGATTTGGTTGTACTCTAAATATTTATCCATAAAAGAGAACATAACATGACCTGCAATATCATCTACAAAAAAATTGATGTTTAGAAGAGAATAATCATCTTTTGGTATGGCTTTGTTCAGGTCTCGAAAGTCAATATATAACCTAACTTTGTCATTCTTCTTTGGAACAACCACAATGTTGTCCAACCATTCAGGATAAACAAAGGTATGGATAAATTTGGCCTTTAGTAAATCCTCAAATGCTTATGTTATGGGTCCATTCGATCTAGGATCAAACTTGCGTAGTTTTTGTTTCACTGGCTTGCAATTAGGACTTAGAGACAAATGATATTAAACCATCATGGGGTCTAGGCCTGACATATCTTCATAGGTCCATGCAAAAGCTTCTTGGTGGCTTAGAAGGAAATCTACCAACTTTTTTCTTTGTTCTTTAGTGCCAATTTGAAGGACCTTTGTATTTTCGTTGGCTCTGATGTTAATGTCATGAAATGGACATACAATGGATGTTTTTTATAGTTCAGACGACCGCTCGAAATAGTGTAGGCACCTTAAGATGATTTTCCTATCTCCATGCTCAGCATACAATCCTCTAAAGATGCTTCTTTTTTTTTTCTTATGTTGGGTATATTCATGGAGACAATTGGCCTAGCAAGCAATTGTTGTACCCACCTCTTGACCAAGTGCACTGCATGTATGGTAACAACAAATGGTCCATAATTCCACTTGATATATTGGCGGAGAGTGGATGAGATTCCTCATACTTCATGGATCCATGGACATCTCAAGAGCAAGTTGTATGGTGGGGGTACGTCCACTACATGGAAAGAAATACAATAGCTGGTGCATTTGATGATTATGTCCATGATGAAGGTTCCTTTGTTGCACATACGTCTACCATCATATCCATAGATCATGGTTTGATTGGAGCAGTATTTGTCTTCATGTAAGCCCAAAGTCTTGGCTGTGAGATAAGGGCAAATATTTAAGTTGCTTCTTCTATCAATCAACAGATGTGGCATGGTTATGTTATTGACTTGGATGATGATACATAATGCATCTTTGTGAGAATATCCTCATTTCCAAAAGATTCTTTTTGTGAAAATGATTGACTGGTTTTTGGAGGCCTGAATCTAGTTTGCTTCAATAAGAAATTTTCTAAAGAGGTTATTTTGTCTATATAACATGGATCTTTATTTAAAGAATTATTTCATGACTTACCATCACCTTGCAAGAAAGAGGACTTCAAAATCATGTTGGGATTACTTGCTGAATTTCTTGTCTTGTTATTCATCATACTGATGAAATCTAGAGGTTACTTTCCTTGTTACCATGACTTAGCATGAGTCGTCTTCATGACAAGGTTGGATATGCTTCTATGGGTGTTACAAGAGTGGAGTCACCACTACGATTGTTGCCTTTCCTTGATCAGGAAGTTGATTCTTTAGGACTTTGTGGGTATTGTCATCATCAATCTTGAGATTTTTGTTGATGAATTTTGGAATTATATGCTTGAGGACAAAACAATCCCCAGTGTCATGACCAGGGGCATGATGAAACTTACAAAGTTTATTTTTGTCAGTGCTCAGCATTCTTGGTGGTTCTAGAACTTTTGGTAGGAAGACAGTTCCTTTGGCAATGAGATATTCTAGAATATTCTTGCAAGGTTGATTGAGGGCAGTAAACTCTCCGGCCCCAATGTTTATTCTTTCCTTCTTTGCTTCCTTTGGGTGGTTGCATGTTCTTAGGGTTCACCTTTTTTCTTACGACTTATAATTGCTGTTGTCATCTTTTAGGATGCATGCATTTGCTATGAAGTGGGTAGAGAGTTGGGCTTTACCTCCATTGTTAACCTCTTTTGTGTATTTTGTTGCAATAATTTCATCAAAATCATCTTCTCCAATTTCTTTTTCTATTGAATCTACATGTTTCTATCAAATCTGTGAAGGTCTTGATTGGAGCGTCGCGGATGAGACTGGTCACTAGTTGAGCAAGATTTTTCATGATAAGGGATAGAGCTTGTGTTTCAGAGGTAGGCTCTTTCACCTTGTTGCATTGAATTTTCCACCTTTGAATCAATTCTCAAGCCTTTTCACATTGTTTTTTATGAAGACTACACAGGATTCTTTCAATTCGACTACATTGACATTTTCTTTGTACTATTGTGCAGTGATGTCTTTAAGACTCCTTGGGAAGTAACGAAACAGTGCTTTATTTTTTATCTGGATCTTGTATCAATCATTAATAAATGTTTAAAGATGAATGTGTGGGTAGGTGGTTCCATCATACTTGACAAATTCCTTAGGCAATTCATGTCATTGTTTCCTTCAATGCCTAAAAGAAGTCTTTATATGAGTACCAGTGTTTTCCATTCTCCTTAAGTTCAAGGTTATTCATTCTCTTTTTCATTTTGTAAAACTTGTGTTGGAGTGGACTTTCATTGTCACTTGATTCATCTGAATCTGATTTCATCTTTTTTTTTCTCTTAATTTTTTTTTCTCTGTCTCCTTAGAACTTTTGCTGTCCAAACTACTATTTGAGGGTTTTTTTTTTTAGCTTTTTCGCATTCTTTGGGGGCTTTCTTTTCTTTAGAGGATTCTCCTTTGGACTTTTGCTTGAAACGGGGCTAGGTGAGCTACTGTATTCAATGCGCTCTTTTCCATTCTTGCATTTTTTCACTGCCTTTTTCATGTTCAATGGGGGCAATTGAAGCTTGTTTTTCTTACTGTGAACCTAGGTTGTCCTTGTCCTGGTTTGTATGAAAAGGCTTGTTGTTCTTGTTTCATTTTAGCTTGGTAGGCTTTTCACATGCTGGTTTTGGGTTTATTATCAATATCTTTTGCTCTTCTTGCCTCTCATGAATCACTCCATAAATAACCATAACATTTGGTAACCTTCTAGTTCAACTGCTGGAAAGCCAAGCATTTCTGACATGGGACTAGAAGATGAGGTTTCACTCTAAGGAGCTTGCTTAGCTTGTGCTATTGTTTCAATCATCCGGTTGGCTTTAAATATTCACCTTGTGAGACAAAACAAGGAAGTCACTGAAAAGAAATGACGACAAAAGAAAGATTCATATTGCATTAAGAGTTTAAAAATACATCTAGAGAAAAACATTGAATGGTTAAAGAGGACAATAACTAAAGAGACAAGAAAGGAGGAGTAGAGAGTTTGACAACATAAATTATCAATGGAGAATGGATGGTGGTCGCTTGGCATCCCACCACTAGGCATATTCCTTCATTACTATAGGGCCTATGGACCAAGTGTAGGATATTTGTATCTCTCATTTTCGTGAGCTACTACAAACAATGTTGCCTACTGAAGAGAGCTGAGATCGAATTCTAGAATAGCTCTAATTGATGTATTTACAACAACCTTCTTCTACCTTTAGAGAATTGTCGCATGCATCTATCAACATAGTAATCTACTATGAAATAGGGCCCCAAGAGTGTGGTATAGGGATGTCAATGGATCGGATTCAGATCAGATATACCCTTTGTCATACTTGATTTTTCGGATAATTAGATATTCGGATTCAAATTCACATACAAATGCAGATGAAAAAAAAATCTATATGGTATATGAATCCCACTTTCAAAACCAAAACAAGTTCCAATCCAAATACAAATCCAAATCTTAAGTCAAAATCCAATTCCAATCGGAATCTGACTTTTAAATTCAAAAATCTAATTATGAATTTGGAATTTCAATCTGAATCTGAATTTTATATTCAAAAAAGTGATTCTGATCAGAAGACTTTTAAATTTGATATCCAAACTTTTAAATTGTGACACAAATTTGACCAATAATATTGTACATACTAAATAGTTGTTTATTTTATTAAATTAATTAAAAAAACTGTTGCATTTATTTATTGAGCTATTCTTTTTTCTAAATACTTATTTAAAATAACTAGCTTCTCAAGTCAATAATTTTTTCTTCCAAGGTTGCATGCTTATACTTAAGGGGGATGATCAACAAGTCAACCCAACTTAGACTCGACTCGAACTCGCTCGATTAGACTTGACTCATAAGTTAAACTAGTCGAGTTCGAACTTAATTGTTAACTTAAGTTTGTAAACAAGTCAAGTTCGAGTTATATGATCTTGACTTGATTAGACTAGTTTAACACTAATACTTATTTTTGTAATTGCAAAAACTTAAAAATGACTTAAATAAAAATGTGAAAATTTTCAGCATAAATATATATTAAAAAACACAAGCCTAAACGAGTGAAGCTCGAGCTTGGACATGGTTAAGCGAGTCGATCTTGAGCTCACCTCATAAAGCTTGAGTCGAGTTCGACCTGGCCGAACTCGAGCTCGACTCACTCATTGTATATCTTTGCTTATAATGAATGATTTGTTTGATTAGTTAAAGAAATAGGTTCTTCAATAAATAAGTTTTTCATAACAAACACTTTTTTGTATCAGATGGAGTAAATCAATACAAACAAAAAGAAACTACTAAACCCATATCACCTATATCACTCAACCTAATTCTTGATTTAGAAGTTTTGTGTTATTTTCAAATACTTTCTCCGATTAATTAGATAAATAGTTTTTTCAATAAACAAGTTTTTTCATATTTTTTCATATTAAATGTACACATTGAACATTGATTTCACATTTTTAAATAATAAAAAAATTTCTTCAGCAAACATTGATAAAAAAACATTAGCTTTCAGTATTATACTATTAGATATCCATTATGAATAATTTAAAGTTTTAATAACTTTTGATTGAAATGCTTTATATTAATTTCAGTTATTTTGCAAACCATCCCTTTCTTTTTATTTTGACTAATTAATCTTCTTTCAATTTACTTGATCAAATGATCCAATTACTTATAAAAGTATGTCTTTTTTATTAATTAGCTAATGAAAAATTTTGTTTGCATCACAAAAGGCTTATTTGAAATGTAAATTTTAATTTTCAAATATTGATAATATCTTGAGAGACATGTCAATAAAATTGAAACCATACAAAGTTTCAAATATTGAAAATAAATTATTATTTTCATATTATTAAAATTGTTTACTTAATAAAACTCTATATCAAAATTATTTTGAAAATGTAGTTTTTATTTTCACTGAGAATTTTTTATACAATATTACTTATTTAGTTTAAATAAGCTAAAACTTTGCCTTAGGTTGGGTTCATATTTTAATGTTTACGTGTATAGTACTTTGTATGATAGGACTAATCCATCTTGCAGTTTAGGTTAGGCTTATGTGAGCAAACAAATTTATGTAAATTTTATGTTCACATTTTATCATGTAATTAAAGTTGTCGCTCTGGTTATTGCTTTTACAATAAGGATTCACTGTTATGGCAGGTTTCAACTTCAAAACCCACAGGCATGACCAAATTCTCAACGGATCAATACAATTCTTTGGATTCGGATATTAAAAGCCAACTACCTACATTTCGGATTTGGATATTTAAATTTATATACTTACTTGAATCTGAATCCATATGCAAATCGATTGGGCTTCAGATATTTAAATTTGGATACCATGATCGGCCACTTATCTGAACCCGAATCCGTATTCCAATTCGATTGGAAGGAAGCATATTCTTAAAACCAAATCTGACCGAATTTTCAATCGGATGTTAGACGAATCTATCAGATATCTGATTGGAAACCGAATCATTGACATCCTTAGTGTGGTACGACCATGGTAGTGGTGAGTCTAATTAGATGAATCCTGGCGACGATCATAATAATCTCAAAGAATATTTTCTTTATTTAATTGTTCAATCAATCGGCGGTACTGCTCCAAGATTGTTAGTGCTCCATCAATGTTTCTGAACTGATTGACTCGAGGTACTACATGCTTGAGAAATCACAGCTGCAAGACACATGTGCATACTTTTACATAATCTATATCTCTAATAGTGAAATGAATGAGCCTACAACAAATGTAGGTCAGAACCTTCATTGCCACCAACAAGACCTTCATTGCCACCAACAAGTGTTGGGTCCCACTATGCCTCTACATCTGAAAAAGTTGGTCAATGTGAACATCTTAGAGGTAGGTCCCATTGGTAAGGGGGATCATCCCAATTGTACAAAGCATCATGCAAAGCTTGATTCTTTCTATTGCTTTCCAATACAAAGTGGAGGGCTCAACAAATGTTCTGAATTCTTCATGTAGGCTCTTCAAGTTGATGTTTTGATTCTCATTGTCTTCTATTAGGGGCCAAGTCTTTGGTTTGGTAAAGTGAGTCACAAGGTCATTTGCTTTTACATTGGGTTGGGTTTTATAAGAAATTGCTTTCCTAATGAGTTATGATTACAAGTCGGGATAGGAAGGTCTAATATTTCAGTGAACTCATCTAACAACACAGTCATTTTCCCCCAAGGGAACAAAAAAAAAAAGTCATTGGGTTCTATCGTTCAGCAATAACATGCACCAAATTCCTATTCACTAGTTGTGTTCCTCTGGCTGCTCCTATCAATAATTCACATTCTTCAAAGTAAGAAGGAAACATCCGAGAGAAGGTAAGATGCCAAGACTGATACCATTCAAGAGAGTGTCCAGATTTAAGGGAGGTATATGTAGATCATTCACGCCTCTCTCAGAAGAGGTTGTGATCATAGGGGAATATGACATCATGTTGGAAAGAATATAACTTGACTCTAGGCTGTAATGGTTGGATAATAAATTAGTGAGAATGATTGACAAAGCTAACGAGAATGACATGAAAATGAGATATATAATGAAAGTGATATTAGGTTGTAATTATCAAACATGGTTTATGTGCATCCAACACTCCCTAAATCACATACATCTATCATGTAATTTTTTTAGAAAAATGGCATATAGTAGTCTAATTGAGATAAATTTATGCTTATATATTTTATCCAAATAGCTTAGCACTAGAATAAATTCTTCCTTCGGCAACTAAGGGTAGGGTTTTTTTTCTTTTTCATTGGTCACCCGTCAATATATCATAATTACTACACATGATACTAACGATGAGGCTTTCTCACCCAAGGTATGGTGAAATTGAAATTGTAAGGCTTAGTCTTGTGCTACTACCTAAGACCAATTCCGGCAACATGATGACTTAGATAAATAGGTAAAGGAGATTTTTGAAATGTGAACAAGCATGCAAAATCAGTTATCTTTAAGGCAATATTGCTTAAGATGGTAATTAAAATAAGGTATAAGAACAAACATTATTTTCAATCAAACCTTAAATTGAGGAATGTAACATTTGAACTTAGATCTAGGTGAATATGATTGATCATCTTCAATTAATCCTATATGCATGACAGCAAACATATCCACCAAACCATGTGATGTAATAATGACGAGATCAAGGCCAAAGGGGACATTCTTTAACGTCAGCAATATAGATGATGCTTAAGTTAATAGAAATGAATCAATAGTAAACATAGCCAAACCATGATGGGTCCCATCATGGTCACCATCTCTTTGCATCCCAAATTTGATTTGATTTTTGAAGTGCTTCAAAAAAATAAGTTCTTATAAAGAAAAAGGCACTTGCCCATTGGAATGTATTTCCAGTGCCTTTACTGGTGGTAACTAATCCAAGGGCTATGTTTGTTCTTGATGCATTTCATTTTTACTAAAACATCATTTTTACCCTAAATGTGGTGTGGTGCTTGGCAAAAATCTTTGAAGATCAATATCTCATAAACTTTTTAGATGAGAAGATTTTGAAGTACTATTCGAGGGAATAAACCATTTTGATGTGAGAGATTTTTTAATCCAGAAAACTTTGCAAATAGTGTTTGAGTATCTTTGAAACCTTGGAGATCTCTTTTGGAATCAATTTAGTGTTTCCTTGAAATCTTAAGCAGGTTTGAGATATATTCTCTAATTTGGTTACTACCTAGTTAGAGTTCCACTTCATTTTGCTTGAGTTCTCTATAAATGTGCTTATGACCACTTGTGAATTCTATAAGTGATTGTAAATGCATGAATGCATTGATTCAATATGCTTGAAAATAATTGGTTCATTACTATCATGACAATCATCTAAAAGTATTTCTATCATTACATGCATCAAGATTTTCATACATTAAATTATGTGTCATCTATCATTCTATCCAAATACTCTCATTTCAAAAGAAAATTTAAAGTAGAATAAGATTGTAGACCATCAAGCATGGCTCTAACATTAAATAGATCACTTGAATTTCAGTATTGTTGAAGTTTGATAAATGAAAATTTTAGGACTTACAAAAGAGAGATTTAGAAAAGAGATAGAGAAAAAGAAAGAAAGGGAGAGAGAAAGAAAAAGAAATTAGTGAAAGAAAGGTATCTATGTGTGTGTGTGTGTGTGTGTGTGAAGAACCTATAGAAGAGAGATCTAAAGTCAAAGAGAGACAAATAGAAAAAGAGATTTTAGAGAGAGAATGAGAGGGATATATATATATATATATATATATATATATATATATATATATATATGAAAGAGAGGATTTTAAGTCAAAGAGAGAAATAAAGAATTTTAGAGAAAGAAAGATAGGTATATGGAAGAGAAGATTTTAAGTCAAATATATATATATATATATATATACATATATATATATATATATACATATATATATATATATATATACATTTATATATATATATGAAAAAGAGGATTTTAACTCAAAGAGAGAGAGGGAGATGGAAAAAGAGGCTTTAAAAGAGAAGGGGATATATATATATATATATATATATATATATATATATATATATATATATACACATACGTACATACATATAGGGAAATTAAGAACAAGAGATAATTTTGAGGATTTTTTACTTCAATCTTTTAATGCAGGCAGGGGAGGAACTTGGGCTCATGAAAGAGCCTAGGCTAAGTCTTCATCGTCTCTTTGAATACGGTTTTACATTTTATTTTTTTTAAAAAATGACATTCAAAATATATTTGTATATGTATATAAAAACAATCCTCATTGTAACTTGCTTTTATCTATTATAAGGAAACTTATTTCTCTCACCATTGGGGTTGTAAGATATCTAATGAAACAGTAGCTGTCAAACATACATGAAATGAAAAGTTAATATCGCAAGGGAGCTTTTCTTGGGATCACTAATTGGGTGATTAGGAAAAATAATCAATACTAAGCATAGGAATGTCATGAAAATGCATTTTAACATGTACATATATGTAGGAACTTTCTTATATTTGACGAGTCTCAACCTCAAAAATTAATATGATAAAAAAAAGAATCTCATCTCAAGTTCTCATGCTTACTATTCATTCACATTTTAATTGAAAATCAAGCAACTATATGTGATTATCATAAACATAAACATGCATACATTCATGAGAAAAGAAAATGAATAAATTTCGGGCTTAAAGAGAGAAATGAAATTTATTTCACCTTGCTCATGCTCTTTGTGCACTCAAGAGTAGCTTTTGAAAGAGAAGTTTTTAGAGCTCTCTTGCATCATAATGGAGAGATGATGAAGGGAAAAAATGCATGTGAAGATGGGTACATACCTTTAAATGGAGTGATTGAAGAAAGATGAATCTTATATCCCAAATGATCATGAGCTTTTCAAGTGAGACTCTGAAGTGTTGATGATGATTTCCAAGAGTTCTCCTAATGTTCCCTTGAAGAATGGAAGTTGAGGAAGAGACTAACACCTAAGGTTGAAAAAAGAGAGGCAAGAACAGAGAGGGAAGAGTAGAGGGGGGGAACTCCTACACATAAAGTGGGAAAGCTCTAGAAGTTCTCCAAAGGTTGGTTAATACTCAAGAGTGAATATTTGGGGAGTATTAATAGAGTTTTGGAGCCAAAACTCATAATTTGATTTTTTTTTTAAAGTTTCACAAGATTTTCATGCAAATTTCAAATTCTTTTGAATTATTTTCATTTTTTTTTTAATTTTCAGGTCATGACCAAAGAGAATTGTTCATTAGCCCTGCAAACACCCTTTGGAGGGTTGGCATGGTTAATACTGACCAACCTAGGCCCAAACAGCCCCAAGGGGAAAATTTTGTCAACAACAGAGGCAGGCCATGTTTCAATCTGTGCAATCTCGGCTGCACAGCAATGCCTGGTGCCATGCGTGATAGCGCAAGGGCGCTATTGCGGGCGTGGCCGTGCACCCTGGCCAGAGCACCTTGTTCTTCATGGCCAAGGCACTTGGTAGCGCACCAAGCATGCTCAAACGGGGGCTATTGGCCCAAAAATGGGCCAATACGGTGGCTTTGCCTCCTTAGGTGGGTCCCACCTAAAACAATTTAAAACTTATTTTTTAAAAATACAATTTTGAGGCAAAATGGTCTTTTGATTAAGGTAGATCCAACTTTGTTTTGTGTCGTTCTGGGCATGCTTTAAATTCGGATCAGGTTTGCTTGATTGGCGAAGCATTACAATGGATGCCCAAGGCTCAAATCAAGAGTTAGGCAGAGGGTTTCGGGCTCAAAACACATTTCAAAATTTTCAACGCAAGGTTGGGTTGAAAAACAAATGGGCCACTCGTGTGTGCACGTGTAGCACTTAATAGTGTCGAAAATTGATATTTTGGCCTCGACTTTGGATTTTGAATTTAAATTTTTTATTTTGATCTAAATTTTGGTTTTGGATCTAATTTGAACACGAAACCAGCTTTCTGGATCTATTTTCCTATTTCACCATATGCGTCCATCCGACTTCAACTAGGGTTTTACCAAGCATACAAAGTCAGTTTCATGCTCAGTTCAAACTGCTGGGGTAGCCAGGGCACAACTCTACAAAAGCACCTAGGCTCGAAGGAAAATGCCTAAACTAGGAAGAAGGAACGTTATTCAAAGTTGAGGGCTCAAAATTACCCTCTAGTTGCTCCAAGGACAAGACTACTAGCCTCTAGAAACTTTGGATGTTATTGATTACAATCATTAGCTTTAATAGAATCTCTATGGATTAACTTGTAGTTATTATGTACTTGTAATTGAAAGAGATTCACTTAAATGATTGTAATCTATGTATATAATGATACAAGTAAGATTGAAGTCCTTCATTTGCATAGTTTACAATCATCTAATGAGATTAACATGTAATTGCATTGTTAGAAATTCATTTAAATGATTATAATCACAAGTACGTAATGAAAGAAGGAGTCTTTTGAATTTAAATTTTTTATTTTGATCTAAATTTTGGTTTTGGATCTAATTCAAGGAGTCTTTTGAATTTAAATTTTTTATTTTGATCTAAATTTTGGTTTTGGATCTAATTTGAACACGAAACCAGCTTTCTGGATCTATTTTCCTATTTCACCATATGTGTCCATCCGACTTCAACTAGGGTTTTACCAAGCATACAAAGTCAGTTTCATGCTCAGTTCAAACTGCTGGGGTAGCCAGGGCACAACTCTACAAAAGCACCTAGGCTCGAAGGAAAATGCCTAAACTAGGAAGAAGGAACGTGATTCAAAGTTGAGGGCTCAAAATTACCCTCTAGTTGCTCCAAGGACAAGACTACTAGCCTCTAGAAACTTTGGATGTTATTGATTACAATCATTAGCTTTAATAGAATCTCTATGGATTAACTTGTAGTTATTATGTACTTGTAATTTAAAGAGATTCACTTAAATGATTGTAATCTATGTATATAATGATACAAGTAAGATTGAAGTCCTTCATTTGCATAGTTTACAATCATCTAATGAGATTAACATGTAATTGCATTGTTAGAAATTCATTTAAATGATTATAATCACAAGCACATAATGAAAGAAGGAGTCTTAGGTTCTTCATTTGCATAACTATAGTCATCCAATGAACTTAACTTGTAATTATATTTAGAGAGTCATTTAAATCATTAAAACCACAAGTACCTAGTGATATGAACAAAATTTAGGTCCTTTATTTGCAACACTACAGTTCATCTAATGAGATTAACTTGTAATGACATCTATAGAAATTCATTTACATGATTGTAATCACAACTATAAAATGAAACGAATAAAATTTAGATCCTTTATTTGTTCAAATTGTAGTTCATACAATGAGCTTAACATATACTTATATCTATAGAGATTAATTTTAACAATTGTAATCATAAGTACGTAATAAAATGAACATAATTTAAGTTAGTCATTTGGACAATTGCAATTCGTCCAATGAATTCAACTTACAATTACATCCATAGAGATTCATTTAAATGATTAGAATCACAAGTACATAATGAAATGAAGAAGATTTACATCCTTCATTGCTACAATTGTAGTTTGTATAATGATATTAACTTCTAATTAAATCTATAAAGACTTATTTGAATGATTAGCAATTACAATTATGCAATGATGCAAATGGGATTTAGGTTCAACATTTGTTCAACTTTAGATCACCTAATGACTTTGACTTGAATTACATTCATTTAAATTATTACAATCACAAGTATAAAATAACATGAATGAGATTTATGACCTTCATTCGCTATATTGTAGTTCATCCAATGAGTTTAACTTATATATCTCTATAGAGATTCATTTGAATTATTTGAAATCACAAGTATGGAATAAAATTAATGAGATTTAAGTCTTTCATTTGTACATGTAATTCATTTAATGAGATTAACATACAATTAATAGACATTCATTTCAATGATTAGCATCACAAGAAATGAAATGAACAAATTTACATCCTTCATTTGTACAAATTAGATTGTATAATAAGATGAACTTGTAATGACATTCATAAATATTCATTTAAATTATTATAATTATATCATAATGATAAGAAAGAGATTTAAGTCATCCATTTACTCATTTTTTGATCATCTAATGAGAATAACGTTTACTTACATCTATAGAGATTCATTTAAATGTTTAGAAACATAAGTACGAAATAATATGAACGAGATTTATTTCCTTCATTTGCATAATTTGATTTAGGTCATTCATTTGCACAATTATAGTTCATCCAATGAGCTTAACTTATAATTGCATCTATAAGGGCTCATCTAAATTATTATAATAATGATACAAGCAAAGTCTAAGTCCTTGATTTCCACAATTTTAGATCATCTAATGAGATTAACTTGTAATTACTTTCAAAGAGATCCATTTAAATCATTGTAATTATGCAAATCATATAGACATCTAAATGATTGCATTGGGCTCTAATCACAAAAACTTGTCACTGTAATTAAACTCATACGAGGTAGCATAATTATCTTATCCACTAGGGTATATATGCTGAGAAACATTTCAAGAGAATAGAAGAGCAAACTCCAGGTGGTATAAGCCAATGTGGAGGCAATTAGATATTATATAGAAGAAGACAAAAAAGAACTTAAGGCAAGAGAGAAAAAAGTATTATAGATTCTCTCTATGAGGCAAGAAGGAAGTGTTCATTCATTTAATGGCCATACCAACAACCTAGCAGCTGCAAGGCTGTGACAACAGCCTTAGAGAATTCTATTTTATGCTGAATTTTGAGGAAGAAGACACAAAGGGTAAAGTATACATTCACTTGTTCTAGAATAAATGGCCAAAATTTAAAAGACATGCGGTGTCCTAGGATCAAAATTATCCATTTTGAATATAAGCATTGTGGAGCCAAAAGTTGTAGAAACTATCAGAATATGGGCTCAACACTTATATATGGTTGTAGGCCAAAATAAAATGACCCCAGAAGTAAATATTATTATATACACTAATCTGGTAGAGAATCTTTGCCAAAAGAGGAGAAACAAGTCGTCATGCAAAAAGATCTAGCAGTATTGAGAGAGAATCAATTTAAAGTTCAAGCTAAATCTGCTAACCCATCAGTCATCATATTAACTCATGTTTACTAAAAGAGTACTCAAGGATTTGAGCCAATATAAACAATATGCCCAAGATTATTTGAATGAACAAAGCATACAAACTAGAGGCTCATGCATTGCTATCATTAAGCATGACCTTTTTGGCCTGATTACTAGAAACTTTGGGAAATATAGTACTAGATGAACTCACCAACTAAATATTTTGATTTAGTAGTTAAATCAAGTAAACTTGCAATAGGTAGTGAGACAAGAAATAAAAAAATTATGTTACAGGATTACAACAAAAAAACTATCTACCTAGAGTTGGAAAAGGAATTTATAACCAGACAGAAGTAGCCAAAGAATATAATCTTCCAAAAAGTTTAAGCATGGTTTAGCTAAACAAAACAAGGAAAAATTAAACCATTTTAGGAAGGGAAGAAGAGGATAAAAGAAAGTCGACAGATGCTTTGCATGCAAAGAATAAGGGAATTATGCAAAAAAAAAAATCCCCAGTAAGGCTTTGAGACAAATAAATATGTTCGAAACAATAGATATAAATCAAGTTTGGGATATTATTGAAAATGAAACAGAACTTGGTGAATGGTTTTTTGTTGGAAAATTTTTTCCAAGTATAAGTCAGTGAAGAAGAAGAGATGTTGAACATTAAAAAAACAGAAGAAATAGAAGGGAGAATATGTGTGATGTCCAACACTAAAGAAGAAGATTATGAAAAGATAGACTTAAAGTCAAAATCTGAGGAAAGATTTTGCAATACATTTGCCTTCTCATCAACTTCATCAAAACGTTATGAAATTTTGTACAGCAGCAATAGTTAGTCCAGCAGTACAACCAATCCAAAACAATTAGATTTAGAAGATGAAGGAAAGCTGATGTATTCAGATGATGAAATTCCAGTTACGTCAAGACAATAGGAGAAATGGGCAGCATTAGAAAAGATACCCATGCATACAAGAAAAAGGTACAGATCCGATAACCTTCTGGAATTTTATGCCAAACAATATCTTGAAAGAATACAAAGGCAAATTAGGAAAATGACCTCATCAAATATTTGCATTATCATCCTAGTGCAAATTGCCATGGATAAGAAAGAAAATGGGAAAAGGACAAGCTTTCATTCACACTAGATCCAACATAAATATTTGTAAGAGGGAATGATTAAGGATTTCCACTACTGTTTAAAAGGAACGAAAGCAGAAACCAGGAATGGAGAAAGAAGTTTGCATAATTTTCTGCTAGATGTACCACTTAAAGATAGGAGAAAAATAATTAGTGTAACTTTTGTGAAAATAAAAGATGTTGGTCAGCCACACTAGATGACACAGGCCCATGTAAAATTTGTAGAAATTGCATAGTCTTCCAAATAAGAAATGAACAACAACTGGTACCAAGACTCTTAGCATCAAGAGAATGCTGAACAAAAGTGGACAAAGGAAAGAAAAGGGAATAATGAATGATGTTTCAATATTAGAAATTATGAAGCATGACTTCGAATTTGAACAAGAGATATAGAGAATAAAGGCAACTAAGGCAATCAATCTTCCATCAAGAAAAGAATAGATTGTTTGCCAAAATTCACTCATGTCATGAAATGTTAGTCTTGCGGTGTAAAACAGCCTTTATAATTTAGGGTAAAGATTCTCCTATGGCTTGCATACTAAAGTACAAAATGTCCCTGTTTAAAGTAAGCCAATTATATATTTTGAGGCATATAGAAAAGAAATAATTTTTTAAGTAAAGGAGTTAGAGAAAAATGGGTTGATTAAAAAATCAAATTCCCAGTATGCTTATGCCTGATTATAGTGAGAAATCATTTAGAAATCAAGAGAAGAAAAACCTACATTGTGATAAATTATACTTCATTAAATAGTGTCATAGTAGACATAGAATAGCCAGTACTAAATAAAGATGCCTTAATTCAAAAAGAAACCAAAAGATATTTTCTATGTTTGATTGTAAGAGTGGATATCACCAAATCAAAATAGCAAAAAAGGAATGTAAAAAATGTCAAAATAGTAAATCTCGTTCATTTCATTATATACTTGAAAGTACAATAAATCAAATGAATCTCTATGGATGTATGAATGAAAACCTTTAATCTTATCCATTTCAATACATGCTTGTTATCATAAAAATGTTAATGAATCTCTATGAATGTAATGACCAGTTAATCTCATATTCGATGATCTAAAATTAACTAAAAGATGGACCAACTTCTCATTTACATCATCATGTACTTTTGATTATAATTACTTAAATAAATTTCTATAAATAATTACTAGTTAACCTCATTGTATGAGTTACAATTATGCAAATAAAGGGCCTAAATCTCATTTTTATTATTACATATTTGTAATTGCAATCAATCGAACAAATCTCTACAGATGTACTTACAAGGTAAAGTCACTGGATGAATTATAATTGTAAAAATGAAGTATCTAAATCTCATTTGTATCATTTTATATTTATAATTATAATGTCTAAATGAATCTCTATATGTGTAATTGGAAGTTTAACTTATTTGTTGAACTACAATTAGGCAAATGAAAGATCTAAATCTCATTCATTTCATAATGTTCTTATGACAATAATAATTATTTTGGTAGAGTTGTAGTTGTATAAATGAAAGAATTAAATTGCGTTAATATCAGTACATACTTATAGTTACAATCATTTAGATGAATCTCTATAGATGTCATTACAAGTTAATATCATTAGATGCTCTAAATTATTAAAATAAAGGATCTAAATCTTATTTGTATCATTTGTACTTCTAATCCTGATCATTTAAATAAATCAAGATGTCATTGTAAGTTAATTTCATTAAACAAATTACAATAGAGCAGATGAAAAGGCCCAAATCTTTTTCATATTATTTTGTACTTGTGATTCTAATAATTCAAATGAACCTCTATAGATATAACTACAAGTTAAAATCATTAGGTGAATGATAATTAATGCAAATAAAAAACTTAAATGTTATTAATTTCATGTGACCAGATTTTCATCAAAGACGGGGTCAATCCTATTCCATTTAATTCCTGGCTAGGCAATGTTGTGCACGGTATTCATGTTGACCACAATGCATAGTGTAAAACGTATGTATATGCATGCCTAATCAAAACAATTAAAGAAGAGAAATTAAATGTCATGATGCTCTAAAAAAACAAAAAATAATAAATTAAAGAACTGAAATGAAAAAAAGAAAGAAGAGGGAGGTATGCCTGACCTCCATATCCTATTCTAAATATAGTGGAACTAATAAAGCAAAAATAATTACCTAAGGCATGCTTAAAAAGTAGAAATGAAAAACATCTAAAGAGGAAATAAGGAAGAAAAGATAAAAAACAAAAATTACCTAAACTGGTCGGCCGTTGGCCTGCCTCCCTTGTTGAGCATGACCTAGTCTCACAGACTAAGCCTTGGAAGTCTGGCTTGATGCTGCCGATAATTGCACTGGAAACATAAATTAGACTAGGACCTAAAATGACAGAAATCTTTAGCTATGTCATTTTCACCAAGGTATAGCCTTTTGAAAGCACTTGTTAGGAATTTCCAAACTTTTGGTCATGCTTGCCTTGGAATTTTTTTGTTAGAAACCCCTCCCCCAAGAAGTGGGAGACTTCTCTCCAACTTTAGATACATGCCTAAACTTCTTTGGGTGAAGAGCCCCTAAGCAAGCCAAATGATAAAAATTAAAATATTGCATTATACTTGAGGTCAAAACAGAAAAAATGTTTCTTTTGGAGTCATACGAACACTGACTTTGATTTTGTCTGACAAATTACGCAAAATAGAAATTTGCGCAATCTATGAACATTTATTGGGATTGACATCTGCCATATTGCATGAAATTAAGCACGAAATGTATTGCATATATGTACATTTATGCATAATGTTATGTTTGGACATGGTTCTAATATTCAGATCTAGTTATAATTACAGAGAAAGTTCTAGAAAATATATTTGGACATAATCCTGAGATTCATATCAAAATCTGAACCCAATGAAAGATCTAGAAAATGGATCTGAATATGGCTTTATGATCTGGATCAAGATCAGATACTGAAACCTAAAATTTAGAAAAAGAGATTTGGATATAAATAAAACAGATCTTGGATCTAAACTATGGATAAAGATATTGGAATTGAGGCTTGAAAGATCTAAAATATGATGAACTTAAGCATATGTAACATATAATCCCAAGTTGAGGAGAATATCATTTGAAATAAAATGACAATTTTGCCCTTAGTTGTAGATCTAAATCACTTGATATGCATTTGATGTGATAAAGGAATTTCAAATTGGAGCTCTAGAGTTCTGAAAAATGATGAACTTGATGAACTTAGGTATAAAACATACAGTCTAGGTTTATGTCGAAAAGAAGAAAATGATAGTTTACCCTTGGGTGTAAGTTTCAAATTTAAATAAGTATAAATAATGGATTTGACTTGCGCTAAAGCTCTAGAATAAAAGAAAGACATAAAATTAGTTCTATGGAGCACATATCCTAAGTTTATGTATGAGAATGTGGTAAAAAAGAAATAATTGTTTTACCCCTTGTATATATTCCTACAACTCTAGTGAGTTTAGTCAGTTTGACTAAATCATCCTGTGATTGTTTGAAAAATGGGTCCCGTTTTGTTTGAAAAATCAATTTTTCTAACCAGACATGACTCAAAGTCCCAAATTATAAAGGGAAATTGGGGAGGATTTGAAAAACTATTTTGTCATTGCAATTTTCATTAATGTGGCTAAAAGTGCTTAGATCAGCTACTTACCAATACAAATTTCCTAAGTGATCAGAAATGTTTTATTTGATTTGGCTGAAATGATCTTGACAGCGATTATAGAGTGTAGCAAGTAGCATGAATGAGTTCTAAAATCTTGGGAACTAAATTGAACGCAAATCGAGATGAATAAACTCAAAGCAAATTGAGGGAAGTTAAATTTATACATGATCCTAGCTCGTTTTCAACTTACTCCATTGGGTTAAACTCAAATTCGACTCCCTTGAAAAACAAGAAAGGTAGTGGGTTCCAAGACCTCTAAAACTGAAGTGAACTCAATTTTTAATGAGTGAACTCAAACTGAACTCGGGGAAGATGGGTTTAAACAAGAAAAACGTGACCCCAACTTGGTTCAACCTAACTCCATCTAGTTAAGTTAAAATTTAGCTTAAAATATAAAAATAGAGTGAGAAGAGAGAAAGAAGTAAGTTCTAGAAACCTAGGAAAGTGAATTGAACTCAAATTAGGATGAATAAACTCAAACTAAACTATGAAGGGTGGGTTTAAACATGATGAACATGAAACTAGCTTTGTTCAAGTTCGCTCTACTCGGTTGAGCTGAAATTGAGTCTAGATCCTACTAAATTGGAGAGAGAGTGCATATCAGAAATATGTAAGTTATCCTAGAAATGAAATCTGGGATTTGTAACTCAAAGTAAATGAAATAATACCTTTCTACTTAGCAAAACCTATCTCGAGCTTTATTGAGTTTAAGGATGTATGGTTGAGCTAAAAATTTAGAGCTTTAAGTTCCAATGACCTTACTTGAGTTGGGTGAGCTTACTTGAGCTGAACAAAAGGCTGGTGAGCTGATTCTAATTACTTAGTTAGACTTGTTGAGCTAAGAATTAAGGCATTTGAGTTTGTTCTATATCATCGGTAGAGTTAATGAAGATTTCTAAAGTTCAAGATCAAAATGGTCATTTGATAGGATGGCAGTAACCGTATTTCATTCTAGTTCTCCTAGACTATAGGTGTTTGGAAACTAAATAGGTTCAAAATTTATTCTAGTGAAAAGACCCTTGAGTTTTGAAATGCTTTTAGACTCTGTTTCAAAAGCATAGCAAATGATTCAATGGTAAGTTGGCCATATGAAATTACTAGGGTGTTTGCCATGTCATTACAAATAATCTCATTAGATGATTTAAAATTTTGCAAATGATAGAAATAAATTTCATTCAATTTATTACATATTTGTAATTATAATCACTTTAAATGAATCTCAATAATGTAATTACAAGTTAAGTTGTAAAGACAAGTACGTAATGAAATAAATGAGCTTTAGATCCTTCATAATCACCATTGTATTTCGTCCAATGAGATGAACTTGTAAAGACATCCATAAAAATTCATTTAAATTATTAATGATATGAACGATACTTAGGTCATTTATTTGCACAATTGTACTTCACCCAATTAGTTCAACTAGTAATTGCATTCATCAATATGCATTAAGCTATTGCAATCACAAGTATGCAATGAAATAAACAGGAACTAGGTTATTCATTTGAACTATTAACGAGTTCAACTTGTAATCACATTCATAAACATCATTAAAACATTCTAATCACAAGTATGTAATGATATAAACAAGATTTAGCTCATTCATTTACATAAATGAGATCAACAAAATGATATGAACGAGATTTATATCCTTCATTTGCATAATTTTAAATCATCTAATGAAATTAACTTGTAATTACATCTAGAGATAATCATTTTTTTTATAGTATTCACAAGCACATAATGAATGAGATTTAGGTCTTTTAATTACACAATTTTAGTTCATCCAATGAGTTTAACTTATAATCATAATTTTAAATATTTATTTAAATGATTGTAATCACAACTACATAATTATACGAAAAAGATTACATCTTTCAGTTGCTCTATTGTAGTTCGTTTAATGAGATTAATCTGTAATTACATCCATAGTGATTCATTTAAATGATTAGAATCACAAATACAAAATCTTACAAATGAAACTTACAATCTTCATTTGTATAATTTTGTCATTAATGATTTTTAACTTGTAATTACATTTATAGAGACTGATTTAAATTATTAGAATCACAAGTACATAATGATACATACTAGATTTAGGTCCTTAATTTGCTTCATCATAGTTAATCTAATGAGATTAACTTGTAATGACACCCAGAGAGATTCATTTAAATTATTAAAATCACAAGTACATAATGAAATGAATAAAATTTAGGTCCTTATGTCCTTTATTAGCACAATTGTAATTCATCTAATGAGTTGAATTTGTAATTATATCTATAGAATGCTTTTAGCTACAAGTATGTAATGGAACAGATGAGATTTAAGCCCTTCATTTGTATAATTTTAAGTCATCTAATGATATTACTGATAATTATATTTATCAAGATTCATTTAAATTATTATAGACACAAGTATGTAATGGTATTGAACAAAATTTAGGTCCTTCATTTCTACAATTATAGTTCATCCAATGAGTTTAACTAGTAATTACAACTACAGAAATTCATTTAAATGATCATAACAACAAGTACATAAGTAAATAGATAAGATTGATGTCTTTTATTTATTATAGTTCATCCAATGAGTTTAACTCAGAACTACACTAATGGAGATTCATTTAAATCATCATAATCACAAGTATGTAACGATAGGAATGAGATATAGGTCCTCCATTTGCATAATTTGGGATCATCTAAAGAAATTAATGTCTAATGAGATTAACATGTAATTTTATGTCTTTATAGATTCATTTGATTTATTGTAATGATAAGTATGTAATGATATGAATGAGATTTAGCTTTTATTTGATCTGTTTTAGTTTGTCTAATGAGATTAACTTGTAATGACATGCACAGACACTCATTTAAATGTTTATAATTATAAGTACATAATGAAATGAATGAATGTAGGACCTTCATTTGCATAAGTGTAGTTCATTTAATGAATTTAACTTGTAATTACATATATTAAATTATTATAAACATGAGTATGTAAAGAAATGAATGAAACTTGGGTCATTCATTTGTTTTAATTTTAGATCATCTAATGCAATTAACTTGTAATTACATTTATAAAGTATCATTTGAATGATTAAAATCACAAGTAAATAATCGTATGAACTAAATTTAGGTCTTTTATTTGTGGAATTGTTGTTCATTCAATAAGTTCAACTTATAATTATATGCATAAAGATTCATTTAAATTATACAAAAGCATACAAACAATATTTATATCCTTCATATTGCAATTATTGTTCATGCAAGAGTTTAGCTTCTAACTACATATATAAAGATACATTTGAATAATTATAATCATAAGTACGTAGTGATATAAACATGATTTACGTCTGTTATTTTCACAATTGTAGTTTATCTAATGAAATTAGTTGTAATAGCCTTTAATATTGATTCATTTAAATTATTAGAATCACAATTAAGTAATGAAATGAATAAAGCCTGGCTCATTCATTTGCATAAGTGTAATTCAACTAACAAGATTAACTAGTAATTACATCTATGAGGATTTGTAAAATGCAAATGAGATTCAGGTCCTTTATTTGCATACTTGTGGCTCAACTAATGAGAATAACTTGTTATTAGATTTATATACTTTTATTTAAATTATTAGAATCACAAGTACAAAATGATACAAATGAGGTTTAGGCCATTCATTTGCACAATTTTAGATCATATAATAAGATTAACTTATAATGGCATCTAGAGAGATTCATTAAATAATTGTAGTCATAAGTACATAATAATGCAAATGAGACTTAGGTCTTTCATTTGCACAATTGTAGTTTACCTAATGAGAATAACTCGTAATTATACACATCAAAATTCATTTTAATGATTAGAATCACAAGTACATAGTGACACAAATGAGATTTAAGTCCTTCATTTGGGTAATTTTAAATCATCAAATGAGATTTTAACTTGTAATTGCAACCATAGAGATTCATTTGATTGATTGTAATTGCAAATACATGATTACATATACAAAAGTTTAATGTAAGAAATGACATGAACGAGATTTAGGTTTATTTGCATAATTTTAGGCCATTAATAACTTTAAATTGTGATTGCATTTATAAAGATTTATTTAAATGATTAGAATTACAAGTATGTAATGATACAAACAAGCTTTACGCCCTTCATTTGCTCCACTGTAGTTGAGAAGATTGATGTCTATTGTAATGATTATGATAATTTAGTTTTAAGCAATTTTTGGCAATTTTACTTTATGTCCTGGGAACTAAATGCCACATGAGCACTATCTATCATCCTCAGCCGGATGGGCAAGCTAAAGTGGCAAATAGAGTGTTGCAGGCTTATTTAAGATGTTACCCAAAATGTCAACTGGATTGATTAACTATACTCGCCTGTATTTGCCTATAATACCACCACACACTAATCTATAGGGGTTTCCCTATTTCAGATTGTGTGTAGCAGGGTTCCCGCAAAGTCGAGGCAGTTCCATCCCAATGTGCAACAATTGGATGAAATAGCGGTTCAGCTCCTTAGGTGGGATAGGGTTTTGGAACTTCTTCATCTTGGCAAAGCCTTAATGCCCCTGCACCAACCAGAGAAGATGCCCAACAACTTTAGCAATGGTTCCCATCATTTACACCTTAAAGACAGTGTACCAGTTTGAAGGTAGGGGCACTAATCATCTAAGAGAGGGTCTTAAATGTAAATAGTAGCACAACTATTTCTTAGTAAGTGTGGACTCAAGTCCAATCCTCAGAAGCTTTCCAAGTACCATATTTGAATGTAGTAATTGATATAAATTTTGGGTTTGGTGATCCTTTCTTATGCAATTATTAATAAAAGCAAAACCTTCATGAACAAGGTTTTTTCGATTCACCTAGGGCATAAATGTGTTCAGCCTTTGTTCACAACTTTGGCTTGCAAATGACATTGTGGGTGGCAGCTGTAAGAGTACTTTTCTTCAGTTACCACTTTAAATTTTCAAGTACATTTTACTGTTTTAGGATGTCGCTACTTTATTTTCAATAGTACTACAACCTTCTTATGTAGCCCGCTTGATATGTAAATTGCTCAACATGTGTTCAATTATATTTTTTATTCATTTTAAATAACAATTAATTCCTCCTCATGACCCATACCTCTTGTTAGGCCCTCATATCCATTTCTAGAATCAAATTAACTTGTCTTTATTTCATTAGTGAAGAACATTATCCTTGTGGCACACTCAATCATCTTCTCATGCCCGAATTTCAACATCATACTTTCGATCATAGCCGTTAGTTAGATCTTGGCATTCTCTAATTCATCGAGCAAAACCTATTGGCCACTTTGGAACCTAAAAACATACCTTATTTTTGAAAAATAGATTGCAACAAAATTATTTATGCAAATTGTACATGAATTAAATTCATTGCATACTAAAAAGGGAAAATATTGTACAATCATGAGCATAATACTTTTCCCTAAGGCATGATTGACAATTCGATAAGTCCATCAATAAAACTACCAACATGCACACATGTTTAGACTTTTCAACTAACTTTATCTTGACAATTCAATTATGCATCATGTGGATCCTTTTTCACTCAAACTAAAGAGGCCCTAACCATCTACAACCCATAGTAGATTTTTGCTTGAATTTTCAAAACTGAACACTAATGGCCAAAGCAACACATAACTCAATTTAAATGATAATTGAACTCTCAAAGCCCCTTTATATATATGACACAATGATTTGATGGTGGTGCACAAGCCACACCTACACTGCTTTCATGGGTAAGCACTCAACAATCTTTCAAGCTAGGTTTCCCTTGAAAAAAATATATATTAGCATAATTGACTTTCCAATTTCTATTACTGAAGTCTCAACAGGCCTTACTTTGGTTGAACAATAACGGTAGGTCTTTCATACTTGTGTTAAGACTATTGCATGGTAGCGGAATCAGAAATTTTCGAAAAAAAAGGGTTGAAATAACTTTTGTTTAGCTCTATCTATTGAAAGGATAACCCTCCCTATCAGATGAAAAAAATTTCAGCGTCATCATGGTGTTTTCTGGACCATCATTCTTTGACCCTTTCAAATATGGAATAGATGCTAACAAATTCTTTTTATTGTCCTACACATTTGATATTATGTTTTTTAAATAACAATGACTTTTTCATCTTTTCAAACAATGGAGACACTTTTTGGATATTTTGAAGTAGGAAAACTGTTCCCCTGATGTTTTTGTTGTAATACAAACAATGAGATGATTCTTATAATCTCATGTCATTGCTTGTGAATTTATCCTAGTGCACATAAGGTTTTTTAAGGACTTGTGCAGCTATTTGGTACTTGCTCATGTTTGTACTATCAACTTCAAGTTTATTCATGGTTTTCGCATGTATGCATGATGCCAAGTGCATGCATGTTGCTAAAGGAATACTGACAACTAGAGGTGGCATGATGTCTCTAGATGTGCAGACATTCTTTTTTAAATGTTTATTGTATATTCCCAATTTTAGGATTATGTAATATACAATATTATCCTTTAATAGTGCAAACTAGTGCATCAATGAAAAATAATTTTTACTGGCATGAAAAAATGCATCAATAATACTTAATCTTTAGAGACATAAAAGGACACATTAGTAATACTATGTGTCGGTAATAATCTTTCGTGACAAGTTATCGCATTCATAAAAGTTGAATATACGATGTATGTACCAACTTTTAGTAATGCCCTTTTCATTATATTTTGGCATGCTTATCACATCACTTTTACCAGCATGTACACAAAAATGTTAGTAAAAATATTACTTAAATGGTTTGCATTTACATTTTAACTCACATTAATGGTGGACAAGAAACTACCGAGGACTTTTTTTTAGCTCTAGATTGGGAATTTATCTCAAATAGAAGTTTCTATGCAAGCCTAGAAGCATTTAATGAAAGCGGCCTGGACATGGACGGCCATGTCTTTGAGGGTGCGGAAATGCCAAATGGACCGTATGCAAAGTTACAATAGGTGGATTGCCTATTTCTCGCTCGGGAGCCAAAAATGAACATGCCAACTATCTGCTAGACTTTTGACCAGGCATTCTACCCTTGTCTCATCGCAACCAACCACCACTGCACTCAAACAATTGAGTGGCCTAAACCAGCCTTCCATACATATACATAGATTCATTCTCAAGTCTGGTCCAGACTCAAAACCCTGCATGGGTTGGTAAGAAATTTATCTTGGTTGGTAAAATAGAAAGTCTTGGACAAGGAAAAGAGACTGCTTGAAAGGCAAATAACATAATTACATAGACAAGTCTCTGCTCCTCTCGGTCAAACCCTATGGGGGTTTGTTGCATCAGTAAAGACCCATCTTTGCGTGATGATTACCAATTCAACCTGTCTGTTAATAAAACTACCAAAGTTCTAACATGTTTAGACTTTTTCAATTAACTTTATCTTGACAATCCAGCTATGTTTCATGCGGATTCTCCCATTTTTGAACCATAGATGCCCTAAGCATCCATGACCCATAGGAGAGTAAGGTTTGAGTTTTTAAGTCTAGAAACCATTGGCTAGCTAAGCAGACACATACCCAATATAAATGACAATTGAACCCTCAAAGTCCCCTTATGTATAAGACGTATAATTATTCATGTTGGTCCACAAGGCTCACCTACACTCCAGGTGAGGCACCCAACAACCTTTTATGCTAGGTTTCCCTTACACTTAAGATATATTTGCATATTGACTTTCTACTCTCTATTATGAAGTCTCAAAAAGCCTACCATACTTTGTTTGAAAAATATTTAAGTCAATCATAGTCATCTTAGGGCTTCTACATAGTTGTGGAACCGACAATTTTTTTGATGAGGGGCACTTATGCTTTAAACTATCATTTTTAAAAGGTAACCAATATGAAAATAAGTAAATGGCCATGAAATCTTAAGGTATAACTAAGAAATTTATGTGGGTTTGTATCGACAATAGCCCATATATGCTTCTGCCATTGCTACCACATTAATTAAGCTAGTTATAGCTTCAATGATAGCTAATGAATGGGATTGAATCTTATCTGATATTCTAGCCATTGCTCTTAGACTATAATTGATCTTTTAAGACTGATTTATCATGTTGAAATTAGATCTTTCCTAGTTTCTCTAAAAAGTTTGACATATACATGTCCACCATTCCTACAAATCTGATTCACTAACTTAGGTTAGTTTTTGGAGGTCAAACAATTTTTTTCTTACTAACACATTTCATTATTCAATATCTTTCTTTTAGAGTAGGAAGCAAAAACTTTTTCTTTTGGCAAAGCATTACTTGCCCAATTGAGTTTGCACAAAGGTGATATGGCCGTTGCAATATGTGGTTCTATTTTAACCTAAACCTACACGATACTCCTCTATAGTGGTGAAACTTTACTTCAAATTTTCAGGAAAGTTGTAGTGTCAATGAAACATGGGACAAAGATCCTAAGAGTTTTGGGGTGGATTAAAGTTCTACCTAAACATGTGGAACCAAAGTTGTAAAAGGCGAGAAAGCAAGGTGAGGCGTTGAGCCTCTCATGAGGCGAGGCGAGGCAAGATGTTAATTGAAGCGTAAGCTTCACGGACAAATTTGTGAATTATATAATATTTATAAAAATAATAACAAAACTGAAAAAAAGTGACTACAATACTAAGCATATCAATAAAGAACAATACACAACATATGCAAACCACAATTATTTATAAATCCAAATAAATACAATGTCATAACAACTAAGATTTAGATGATAATATCAACTAAGAGAATAAGTAAATAACAAGTATTGCTGAACAATAACATATGTTTATATAGAAAAATTAAAAGAAGTAACTAATTTGTGTAATTATCAAGTGATATTTAACAAAGTTCAAATGATTTTTGTAGGCAATTGGTCAATTATATCTTCATCATTGTCATCTTCTTTAATGGATGACAGTTCATCGCCATTTGCATCATCCATATATTGAATAGGTTCATCTTCTTCTTCAGTTGCTTCATCATCCTCATGTTCTAAATCTTCTATTATTGTTTTACTTGATATAAAAACAATAACACACAACAAAATATAACAATTAGTAAAAAAAAAAACAATGTTCTTATTTTTATTTCAAAAATTACAAACATATAGCATTACCTTTGCCAACACTTTTCTTTTGAGAAGAGGAAGCACTTTTACGCTTTTTCATAGACCTTGACAGATCTTTGAAATGAATGATATTAATGTCTTCGATCTCAAACGATGAGTGCAACCAAGAATCATCTAATGAAAGTGGTAAAACAGAATCTTCTTGTTCAACAACTCATTCATCATTTGAATCAATGGTATCAACAAATAATGGATCTTGAGTACTTTTCTTTCTCATTTCTCTTTCATTCAACTTCATATTATACATGACAAAAACTAAAGAATTAAGTTTTTCTTGGTCAAGGTGATTTCTTCTTTTTGTATGTACCTATCATATAATTGCATAAGTTAATCATTTTGACAATTATAAAAAAACATTTGAATAATAGCACAATAAATGATTTGAAAGTTTCATTTATTTACCAAAGATAATGAGCTCCAGTTACGCTCACATCCTGATGCACTGCATGTAAGATTGAGAATTCTCATAGCAAAATTCTTCAATTCTTTTGTATCGTCGCCAAATGTATTCCACCAATCAACTGACAAAAATAAACAAGAAGAGTAGTTTAGATAACTTCATTTGATCCACTCGTAATTTCATAATATAAATCAAAACAATTAAAAAAATATACCAGGATGTTTTTTCTTTCTTGTTCCAATTGCTAACGATCTGCCGAACTCACCAACTTCATTTTCATATGAATCAAGTTGAACTAAGATATCACATCTTTGTTCTACAGTAGGCACCATAATGTCTAAGCATTCCATGAGTCCAGCCTTTATTCTTCTATCCTTGAGGACATCATCGACATAATGAAAATGTGGGTTTAGATAATACCCTGCAGCATGTAAACGATGATGCATTTGATTATCCCACCTATTATCAATTATTTGCCAAATTTTTGCATACCTTTTCTGATCATTATCTATATTGTATGCTATTTCTTATTTTTCCCTTTTCATATGATTGTACAAAAATCCCATAACTGGCTTTTCATCTGAATCAACAACTCTCAACGCCTTCACTAAATGTAATGTAACTTTAACAATATATGATATTACCTTCCAAAACCTTTCATCTTGAGTAAAAATTTGCATTACCTCCTTGCCTTTGGGATTTTTAGTATAATAATAACTACCATGAAATTCTGGAGACAAAAACATGTTCTTCAATGCTATTTTGTTTGTACAAATGCTTTGTAAAGTAAGATAGGAAGTAGCAAAACGTGTAATAGCAGGCCATAGAAGTTCTTTACCATCTGGATATTTTCTCATCAAATTTAATACCCAAGTATGTCCATATATAAATGTACTTACAACTTTTGCTTTTTCAATCACTTCCTTATGCAAATGTATCTTAACAATGTCTTAAAGAATTAAATCTAGGCAATGAGCTGCACAAGGTGCCCAAAAATATGCTTGAAACCATCATTTTCTTTTAACTTCATACCTGTAGCTTTGTAGTTAGCAGCATTATCAGTAACTACCTGCACTATGTTTTTCTCCCCAACTTCTTTAATTATCTTCATGAATAATTTGACCAAATTATTAGCAGTCTTTTTTACACCACTAATATCATAAGACTTTAAAAAAATTGTACCTAAAGGATTATTTACAAGAAAGTTAATCAAATTTTTACTTTTACCATCAGTCCAGCCATCTGCCATTATGGTACAACCAGTCTTCAACCATGTCTTCTTGTAGTCCTCTAATTTGATTTGAACTTTATCAACTTCTTCTTTTAGGATCGAAGTCCACATACCATTGTAGGTTGGTGGTTTCAATCCTCGAACATAATTTCCCATAGCTTCATTCATTCTCTCAAATGAATGTTACATAAGTTAAATGATAAAGCATGCGCAAAAAAGAACTGACCTATGGCAAAATATACTTGCTTTCTTTCCTCTTTCTTGAAGGCATTGTTGATTGTTGGTTGTCACATATCTGAAGTTATAAATTGATCCATTGGACCTCGTGAAATTCCACATTTACGAACATTTGGAGATGTAAGGCCACCATTGATTATTCCTTCATCCAAACATTCATTTCTATGCAATTCAATATTGTCTTTTTTTCTTTGTATTTCACTTTTTGTACCTGCAAATAATTATTGAAAAATTGTACAACATTTTGTGGTGTTTTGTCACATGCTTTAGCATCTTTTTTAGTTCCATCCAAGTGTTGTTTCATTCTACAAACTCCACCTCTATAAGTTTCCTTACAATAATTGCATATCAAGTTTCCCCTTTTTTCTTAATCATTAGGATCTTATTCAACACAATGTTCCCATGTTGAATCCTGCCGAGGCATTTTTTCTCAAACCTAAACAATGTACTACAAATACAATTCAATAAGCATCCAATGAGTTCAATTACATTGTATGCAAAAGCTGAAATTGCTAAGCATACCCAAATAATAACAACACATAATGTAACAAATATTAACACCATACGACAAATTTAAATTATTTTAAGAAGTAATAACATATTACAAACTAAATGCAAAATAACTAATAAAAAATACATAAAAATATAAAATGATTGTCTACCACAATGAATCAATTACCATTGTCATGTTCTTTAACATGATAATCATACTAAAAGATAAGTAGCTCTTTCAAAAGGAGAACATGTTTAATCTAGAAACATGGAGCGTTGGTCTCACAAGAGGATGGAGGCCAAGAATGCTATTTCACGAATGTTTATGATAACCGAATGTTCTTTTCACTGTAGGGAGTTGGTGGGTGCGATAGATTCACCAGCGGTTCAATTGGGAACATTAAAGGAGGGTTACACTGGTCTGACAAGAGGATGGAGGCCAAGAATGCTATTTCATGCGCTTATTGCAGCCATCTACTAGTCTGCGTATGAAGCAGCCAAGACCTTCCTTGAAGAATTCAATCAGAATAGGAGAAGTTTGCCTTGAAAATGTGTCTACCAGTTGTATCAATTTTTATATCCTAAAGTATATTGCAAGCCATCATTTTTTTTAATCTTTACATTTATGAGTTCCCTTATTTACCACATCTCAACAACTATACAACCAAGACTCCACACGTCCTGACAATAGATGAACACAAAAGCAGGTAGGCACACTATTTACTAAAGCATAGCACCAGAAATATAGTAAACTATTGTATTGTATGCTAACAGGAAATATAGTAAACTATTGTATTGTTATGCTAACAGGATAGGGCCAAGGCATATGTGGCTGTCAATATCAGTAAACTATTGTATTGTATGCTAACAGGAAGGAGGAAGACATTTAAACTCACAGGTGAGTCAGAGAGTGCCATGCTGCGAGGCCTGTAGTCGGAGAGTGCCTTGAAATAGACGTGCGCCTTTCACCTTCTCAGCCGCAGAGAAGAAAGCTCCTTCTTGGAGAAAAGCATGGAGACGGGTGATTTGGGATTGATATTTGAGAAAATGGCAGTTAGGGATAGAAAGAGAGTTTGATTAGGGTTACATGTGAGACTAATTTTATTTAATTTTTTATTTTTTAACATTAAAATCCACTAAATAGAATCTGTCCTTGAGGCGTGCGCCTCAAGCAGAAGCGTGCCACTCTGTGAAGCATACGCCTCTTCCAAATGAGGAGCACGCTTCAGGGACATGTGCGCCTCAAACCAATGCCTCAAGGCATTTTTTCTAAAAAAACGCCTTGACTCGCCTTTTTTTTTGTTAGAAGCATATGCCTCTCACAACATTGTGTGGAACTTAATACAAGGGAAAATCTTTTTTTGCTCATTGCATTAAGCCATCTGGGCAAGAATTTGCTCCAACCTTTGATTTCTCTTCCAGCACAGATCCTAGCATCCCTACAGCTTTTGTCTTCATTCTCCCAAGCTCTGGCATTGTTTGCCTATATGGAGAGAAGAATCGCTAGCCTTCGCCCCTTCGATTTTTCTTTATCTAGTGGTCACCATTTGGCCTCTATGCTCTTCGTCATCATCCACTTTTTTTTTTGTCCACCACAAAGAATGTCACCTATCACTACCCACCTCTTGTTTTTGTTATTGTTATGCCTCTTGCTGTCCACCTCTCTTCCCCATCCACTTCATCGGCCCTCTCTCTTTCCATCATAAAGAACATGTTCTTTTATGTTTCCCTCCCCCTTAGAATGACCTATAGATGATACAACAGCAAGCTTTTTTTTCCCTCGCCTTCCTAACCATTTGGGGGGTTTGGAGCTGTCAAGTTTTTCTTTTTTCTTCGTTCGTGCATGGTGTTTTGCTCATTCCTATCTTTTTCGATATCTAATTGACCCCATTATGGTCAAATTCCAACAATTTGCTTAATGTCAGAAATTAATCCATCCCATTGATTAGTAGGGCCTATACATGCAAAACACAAAAGTGGCTAGAACCTCATTCAAGTACATGTTTATCTAACTCTATGCATGTGCTTCTCATGGTATTTGTTGCCTATAACTGCCCCATTCAATTTCTTGTTTCTTTTCGTGTCTTCCCTTGTACTCTCCTCTATCTCTAGCTCCCCATAGCTTCAAAAACTGAAACACAACCCACCCACCATGACAATAGAAAAGTAAATAGAAAAAAGTAGTGAAAGTTTTCATCAGATCATTAGTAAATTGCTCATAAAACAAATTACTACCATAAGATATCAAATTACTAAATATAAGCTAAAAAAGTGAACACTGATACTAATTCATACATGCCCAATTTTTAATGCACTAGGGAGCTACATCCAAAACAGAGTTACCACTTTCAACTAATCCAAACTTCAGTTTTAGGGTCAATTCACCAATCTTTAAAATTTCAAGTGAAAGGTCATACATATAGATCACTCAATTAGGACTTAAACATCTCTTATTTTTTTCACTTTGCAAATAAAAAGATTAATCATTGTTATTGCTAGTGGCAACAATGTGATAGATTATTAACAATTAGATAGTAATCGATTGTATCAAAGTATGAAAGAGGGGGTCCATGCCCATATTATGAAACCTACTACTCATACATCTACAACAAAAAAAGTGTGTTAAATCTTTCTACACTCTTACATGATTTTTTGTGGCTTTGGAGTAAGTACATTGTGGTTGGACAATTTACAATTATATATTAGATTTTTTGTGGCTTGGATGAATTTGTGAAATGTTATGGGTAGCATTTTTTTGTTATCTCAATGGATGTTATAAGCAGATTTATAATCTCAATGGATGTCATAAACATATAAAGTTTTAGTTCTATGCATAAACAAATATGAAGCTAAAATGCTTGAAACAAAAGTCTCAAGTCGTCACATGAGATGTGATCTTTTGCTCCACCTGAAAGCTATCCAGTACCAAATGTCTTGGCAATCTAGCGTCCAATGTTTTAATACCATATATCCAAATGTTACTTATGGGCCCGTTTGGTAATAGGAACAAGTTGTTATTGTACCATGAAAGTGCCCCAAAGATTGGAGTAGATTCATAAAAAAAACTATGTTCCCATGGTCTATGACTTTGTCACTATCTTTGTGAAATGTTATAGGTAGCCTTTTTAGCTATGTCAGTGAATGTTATAAACTGATTTATAATCTCAATGGATGTCATAAAGATATATAATTTTTAGTTTCATGCACAAACAAACATGAAACAAAAATGCTTGAAATAAAAGTTTAAGGTCATCACACAAGATGTGGTGTATGGAACCTGAAACTTTTGTTCCACCTCAAAGCTATCTAGTATCAAATGTCATGGGATTCTAATGTCCAACATTTTAATACTATGTATTCACATGTTACCTTTGGGCTTGTTTGGTAACAGTAGCAAGTTGTTACTGTCTCATGAAAGTGCCCCAAAGATTGAAGTATATTCATAAAACACTATGTCACCATGGTTTATAAATTTGTCTCAATCTTAGTGAAATGTTATAGGTAGTCTTTTTTTGTTATATCAATAGATGTTATAAATAGATTTACAATTTCAATGGATGTCATAAAAATATATAATTTTAGTTCCATGAACAAACAAACATAAAGTTAACATGTTTAAAACAAAAGTTTAAGGTCATCACACAAGATGTGGTATATGGAACCTGAAACTTTTGTTCCACCTGAAAGCTATCAAGTATCAAATGTCATGGCATTCTAATGTCCAACATTTTAATACTATGTATTCAAATGTTAACTAAGGGCCCATTTAGTAACAATAACAAGTTGTTATCATATCATGAAAGTGCCCCAAAAGATTGGAGCAGATTCATAAAACACTATGTTACCATAGTCTATGAATTTGTCTCAATCTTTGTGAAATGTTATAGGTAGCCTTTTTTGTTCTGTCAATGAATGTTATAAGTAGATTTACAATCTCAATGGATGTCATAAACATATATAATTTTAGTTCCATGTACAAACAAACATGAAGTTAAAATGCTTGAAACAAAATTTTAAGGTCATCACACAAGATGTGGTATATGGAACTTGAAACTTTTGTTCCACCTAAAAAGTTATTCAGTATCAAATATCATGGCATTCTAATTCTAATGTCCAGTGTTTTAATACTATGTATTCAAATGTTACCTCATGGCCTGTTGTTACAAGTAACAAGTTGTTACCATCCCATGAAAATGCCCCAAAGATTGGAGTAGGTTCATAAAACACTATGTTACCATAGTTTATGAATTTGTCTCGATCTTTGTAAAATGTTATAGATAGCATTTTTTTGCTATGTCAATGGATGTTATAAACATATTTATAATCTCAATGGATGTCATAAACATAAATGATTGTAGTTCCATGAATAAACAAACATGAGGCTACAATCCTTGAAACAAAAGTTTAAGGTCATCACACAAGATGTGGTATATGGAAGTTAAAACTTTTATTCCACCTGAAAGCTATCTAGTATTAAATGTCATGGCATTCTAATATCCAACATTTAATCCAATGTATTCAAATGTAACTTATGAGACCATTTGGTAATAGTAACAGGTTGTTATCATATCATGAAAGTGCCCCAAAGGTTGGAGCATATTCATAAAACACCATGTTACCATGGTTTATGAATTTCTCTCAATCTTTGTGAAATGTTATAGGTAGTTTGTTTTGCTATGTCAATGAATGTTATAAATAGATTGAAAATCTCAATGGATGTGATAAACATATATAATTTTATTTCCACAAACAAATAAACATGAAGTTAAAATGCTTGAAACAAAATTTTAAGGTCATCACATAAGATGTGGCATATGGAACCTGAAACTTTTGTTCCACCTAAAAGCTATTCAGTATCAAATGTCATGGCATTCTAATGTCCAACATTTTATTACTATGTATTCACTTGTTACCTTAGGGCCAATTTGGTAACAGTAACGAGTTGTTACTGTCCCATGAAAGTGCCCTAAATATTGGAGTATATTCATAAAACACTATGTCACCATGGTTTATGAATTTGTCTCAATCTTTGTGAAATGTTATAGGTAGTTTTTTTTGTTTTGTCAATGAATGTTATAAACAGATTTACAGTCTCAATGGATCTCATAAACATATTTAATTTTAGTTCCATGTATAAACAAACATAAAGCTAAAATGCTTGAAACAAAAGTTTAAGGTCATCACACATGATATGGTATATGGAACGTGAAACTTTTCTCCCATCTAAAAGCTATCTAGTATCAAATGTCATGGTATTCTAATGTCCAACATTTTAATAGCATGTATTAAAATGTTACCTAAGGGCCGTTTGGTAGATAGAAGCAAATTCATAGAACACTATGTTACTATGGTCCATAAATTTATCCATATCTTTACGAAATGTTATAGGTAGCCTGCTTTGCTGTCTCAATGGATGTTGTAAATAGATTTTCAATCTCAATAAATGTCATAAACATATAGAATTTTAGTTTCATGCACAAACATGAAGCTAAAATGCTTGAAACAAAAGTTTTAGGTCATCACATAAGATGTGGTATGTGGAACCTGAAACTTTTGTTCCACCTAAAATCTATCCATTATAAAATGTTATGACATTCTAATGTCCAACATTTTATCATGCATTCAAATGTTGCCTATGAGCATGTTTGGTATGTGCCCCAAAGATTGGAGCAAATTTGTAGTACACTATGCTGCTATTGTCTATAAATTTGTCTCAATCTTTGGGTAAATTTATATATCAGTAACTTGTTATTGTTGCCATACAATATGAATGTCATATGTGTATTCCATGTGCTTAGCTTAGCTTAGTTTTGAACTACACCTAAGCAGACTAAATTTAAATGCAAAACCTTTAATAATTATTTAACTACTCTACAAACATTCGATCATCTGCTCATCTGATATGAGAGTCCTTTCATGCAAGTATGCTAATACATATATACAAATATGAACATGTGGACACACAGATACATACATATATTATATAGCCAGATAGGTTCAAACCATCATGAACTAGCTATCAAACTACAAGTACTACCTTCACAAATTTCATCGAGAAAAACAAGTAGATTCACTGTATTTAGAGCCCAAAATGTGAGGGCTGAGACATTCCACACATGGCTAAGTTGTTGTTGAACTTTAGGCACTTTCTACAAAAGAGGAACCCTAAGAAGGAACTTTCAAGATTTTTTACCATTTTGCCCATCGGCTAATATAATGTTGCTACTTCATGCACATGGGTGAGGCACTTCAAATGTAACTAGTGGACAATTTGGATTTAACTTGTTATTTTTATTTGCTTATTCCAGTCAAGTCTTGATCCTCAACTTTTAATGCTTTCCATGTTTTTTAGGCTAGCTTAAGTCACAAGGCTATAATGCCCAATTTTTTATTTCATGTTGGCCAACACTAAGGGGCATTGACCTTTTCCAGACTTTATGTGATCAAGTAAGATGGGTTTTGCACTTACTTTGAATTTACCTTAAATCCAGATGCAATTTTGCCCCTCCTAAAATCACTCGTGACTGATTGTTTTCCATGTTTAATTTTTTAGAGGACTGTTTACTTTCTATTGGCCTCAATTTTATCTAGTTTACTTTTTTGCCTTATGCATCAATTGTTCTTCCAAAGTAAAGTGCAATATTACAACGCTGATGCATCTTCAAGTTATACTACCGGTGTCAAGGAAGCAGGGTGAGAGTTATTTTTGTTCACTGGTACGAAGAACGTTCAAATGTAGGCTTCCCACCAAATTGTTTCAATGAAAGGATTCTCCTTGTCAGTCTTCCTTCCACATCCAAACGTGTCATATGAAGTCCGTCCAATTTGCAAAATAATCCCGTGCCTCTGGAAATTCCAGGGAGAATCTTGACGTATCCGCCGTCTCTCGCTAATTGTGGGAGTGCCAACTAAAAACACACGCAGCATGGAAGCTCTCCCGCTCTCTTTGGCTAGACGTTCGTTACTCTCAAGGATGGCCGCACCCATCTTTCCGTTTGCTCTCCCCATGTGCAGCAGTATTCCAACTTACTTCCTTACCGTGTTTGATCCCTGAAAACTTGCGTTTTTCCCTTTAATTTTTTCTCCTCTAATTTACAGGATTTCGTTTGCCCCCATTCCTTTATGTGGCAAAAGCAGATTGCCCAATTCGTTTGAAGCTCTGGAGATCCTATGCTTCCGGAAAGTCGGCTCAAATCCACGTTCAGAAAAAGTAATTCTTCGATTGATGTGATTTCATCCCTATAAAGTATTTCCATAATGTAGCGAGTTGCCCTCGAACACCGAAATGTTCACTTGGTGACATTACGGCGTTTCATGTCAGATGATGTTACGTGGTAATTGCGTCTTACTCGTATTGGTTGGCTTCTACGAGCGTCCATATTCATATGTCTCAAATTCTTCCATGCTTGCGTATGGATTTGATTGTTCCAATCATGGTCATATCATGTTGTTACTTCCCCTCCGTCCTTTACCTTTCGGCATTACATGATGGTAACCACCATGGGTTGGCGGATGGTAACTGGTAAGAGGGATACGAGGAGGGTGTCAAATTGGAGCTGAATCAAGTTCCCATCCTGCCATTGTGTTGCCTGAGCTTCTCTTGGTGTTGTCGATGCTCACTGTCGTCATCGTGGTATGAGTCCTCAAGGCTTGCCACTTCATGTATATTGGGCGAAGGTCTTTAGTATGAAGTCAGGAGTTGCAATATTTGGGGTCTGTGAGTTTTCTACAAATTCCTTCATCTTTTTTGCTTTGTCTGTAATATATTTTTCAGAAAGAAGAGGCTGGATGAGATTTGTGTTGAAAGGTTTGAACAATATAGCCGGACACTGATACAATCATGGATTCTTCAAGGTAGACATTATCGAGTAAGCTTGTTCTAGCTCTTATCTGCAATTGCCGTTGGAGAACTAGCAGAATGTATGCGTTTGTGATCCATGCTTCTTTTAAGCGTGACGATGGCTGAATTGCCCAACCCATGCCTTCTCCAGTCTTTCCTTTCTTCCACATCAAGTGCATTATCATGCACTCGGATGCTGTTCATTATAATCGTCTGCCCATTGCATGGTCGTAAAACCTGCTTGAAACCATGATATGGAAATATAATTGACGGGATACCTAGAGGTGCTGATCTTAGTGAACCTATTTTCTGGTTCAGTCTAATCCAAACGGTTCTCTGTTTGTTCTTGCTTGACGTTTTGTAATTTATGGATGTGAGACCTTCTAGTATACTAGTGTTTAGAAAATTCAGTTGGCCGGTCTTGCAAAGGCTGTCAGCTGAACCTAGTGGACAAAGCAAAATATTAACAAGATCAGGTCGACCCATGATTTAAGTGATCTCTCTCTCTCTCTCCCTTAGGTTGTCCATCACTTGTTTACATGAATGTGCTTTCATTTTTATTTATAGAAGTATCTTGTTGGAACTCCCGGTAGATGAATAAACTAAAATCGTACCATGAGTTTAACTTTTTGGAGAGTCTAAAAGCAAAAGGCCGTAAGGTTGATTCTTGTGCTTATGTGTGCATACAGGCGTGTGCTTATGCCAATATATGCTTAGTCATTTAATTGTTCTGTACAGGCGTAGACCACCTTACATTTGCTTTTCCATTTTCTCTGATTCTTTTACACATGATTCTTTTCTCCAGGCAAGGTATTAGTTGATGGTAAGGTAGTAAGCAAGGCTGGAACACCTATTTCTAATAAAGCAGTGGTAGAAATAATTGCAGAAGTACCAAAATATGTGTGTAGGTGATGACTACCACTGCAGATTTCTGGTCTTTCGGATAAACCATCTACGATTTTTCTTCTAATGTGGATAAATGTCACTAAAGCATATTTTGCTTTCTTGGTTTCTCTTTTCTTACAGAGCAGGATACAAGTTAGAGGCTGCCATTCAGCAGCTGAACGTGGATGCTAGTGGAAAGATTGCTCTTGATTCGGGCCTATCAACTGGGGGTTTTACTGATTGTTTGCTTCAACATGGTGCATCCTTTGTTTATGGAGTGGATGTAGGCTATGGTCAGGTGAGTTTCTTCAGTGATCTTCTTCAAAACTGAAAATTGTGTCAAGGTTTTTTCTTACTAGACAATTCTTTTTCTTGTTCGCTGTCTTTGGTACTGATTAGTTCTAAGTTTTGAGTCTGGGAACTGATATTTGCTATGAACAAATTAAGTGTGTCATGGTTATTGCTTTACATTTCTTCTCTTTGTCCCTAAACAGAAGCCAGAAGCTTCAACAACCTTATCCATCTGATATTTGTCATATTCTTTTACATATAGCACTCATCTTTTAGAAATTTTTTGTTTAACTATCAACCAAAAGTTAAGTGCCACAGACGAAGCAAGATGTATCTTTGATTCTTTGTTTAGTTGTGTTGCTTCATGTCCTACTCCATCATATGACATTAAACACTTGGAGATTTGGAAGCACCAATTGCTTTTCCCGTTTAGATAATAAGACATGTGATGTATCATATGTGTGCTTCTATTTAGTTTTCAAAGTTATTACAAAATTGACGTTAGTTTAATTTTTTCTCCAGGTGGCTGATAAAATTCGTCGAGACAATCGTGTCTGTGTCATAGAACGGACAAACCTAAGATATCTACCTGGTCTGCCTCAGAAAGTGGATCTGGTCACACTTGACCTTTCGTTCATCTCTATTCTTCTGGTATGCTTTGGTCATGTGATCTGAGTCTAAATGGAATTAAAATATGTACATTGTGTTTTTTTTTTTTTCAATTTCCCCATCAGTTGTATTCAGCTGGCTGCTGGTGATTTTTTCTGTGGTAGATCATATTGGTGCAGTTTCTTTAGCTTTTCTCCTCTTTTTCTTGCTTATGGACAACCAATGTCAAGTCGTGTGATGACATCTAGAATCATCCTCTGGATATGTTATATAAAAAAAATAGATAATAACGAGGCCATAGCTTGTCAACATGGAACTTGTTCTCGCAACCACTTGTCCTTTTTTGTGTTTGCGTCAATCTTCACCATTGCATTCTGAGTCATTAATGCAGAAAGCTGCAACCTATGACACCAAAATGACTGGTAAAGTCATCTTATGTATAGCCTAATTTCTCATGGACATGTCTGCATACGACATGATCTCGATAGTGATATGCAGGTGAAAATTTTGACCTTTGTGCAACTCTTGGTTCTGTCTCAATTCTGACAAGATGTGAGATGTCCACAGAAATCGCATATTGATGAGGGCAGATTCTTGGCAGATGAATGGAAGCAGAATTCTTGCATGGATATATTCAAGCCATCAAGAATCTTGTTTTGGATATTGTTTTTGGGTGGTATCATGAAAATGTGTAACTTCCATATAGCTGACAATGGAACCTATGTGCCAACTGCCAA
The DNA here is from genome assembly GCF_008831285.2 of Nymphaea colorata. NCBI lineage: Eukaryota > Viridiplantae > Streptophyta > Magnoliopsida > Nymphaeales > Nymphaeaceae > Nymphaea > Nymphaea colorata. The sequence continues at coordinate 10,935,101 of NC_045138.2, read as the reverse complement.
GAACCTGATGAACTGAAACCTGCTTCACATGTGCTAACGTTGCTTCTATTATCACATAGCCTAAGTGCCTGGTGTCAGTGAACTCTCTCTCTCTCTCTCTCTCACACATTTTCTCTTCAGCCCTTTCTTGGTCAACTTTGAGGAGTGTGCAATTTAGAGGAACAACCTTCAAGTTAAAAAGTAAGGCACATGGCATCATTGAATTATCACATTTTCCATTCAGCCCTTGCTTGATCAACTTTGAGGAGCATGTGATTTAGAGGGATAACCTTCAAGTTAAAAAGTAAGGCACATGGCATCATTAAATTAGATAGGAGATACTGACCCATTCACAGCAGTAATACAGGTTCGAACACTATCATGTATCTCTGATATTATGAACTTCTTTTTGAGATTTTGAACTTCAAATACAAGGTAGAACACTATTATGTATCTCTGATATTATGAACTTGCAGTTTGCAATGCTATGAAGCAGAACACTTCTTTGATTTCAATGGTTGCAGCCTGCATGCTGACCAATACATGCTAGTAATTAGTTTATGGGATTGTTGTTTTTGAACTTGAAATGCAGGTCATGCCTGCAGTTGTCAATGTTATGAAGCCTGATTCTTCTTTGATTACACTGGTTAAACCTCAATTTGAGGCCCACCGCTCCCAGGTTAGCAGCTGCATTTGATGCTTGAAATACTTTTTTGGTCTTCTAAGATTAGAAGGTTTCCATCTTATGCAGTTTGTTTGTTTTAACTGTGCTGTTGATTTTGCTTTTTTTGTTTTACTATTAGTGTTCTTTATGGTATTATTCGGTTTATTGAGGGTAAGACCACTGCACCTCTTGTCACGTGTGGCCGTCTTCTAGATCTTGTTAGTATTTTATGTAAATACACAAGTAATTTCTCTATGCACCACACACATGCACATATATACTCATGTATATATATATGTATACTAGTGTATATATGCAGTAAATTTATTATTAGGCTGTGTGTTTCTTTTTGTTATTTTTCTGTTTCTAAAGGAACTTTGCAGTCAATGCAAAATGATTGTTCTAGCCATTTGGGTAGTCCTAGTGGCTGAATTTCTGCAAGTTGAGGCTAGCCGAATGGCGACCCTTCTCTTGCTCTCTTGTATAACGTGGAGGGTTATCCCCTCTTGTGTGTTCTGTTCTTACTAAGCATGTATATAGGGTAACGTTATTAATTTTTTAATGCTTTTATATTGTCCTAGTGCACATTTGTGTGAACTTTGTATTTCTCAAGTGTGAATAGGCTCTTTTGAACCTTTGTAAATTGAGCCTATGGTAAAGGAAACATTTTCGAACCAGAGTCTAAACTCACCAAGGCAGGTCAAGATTCTAAAAGAATCTGAAAGAAACAAAGCATTGGAAAAAAATTATAAGAAACATGACAAATGGGAGATGAAGAATGCAAACTTGCTACCTTTCATCCTCAACACTGACAAAAAAACTCCCTCGGTAAGAGAGAAGGAGACAGATCTTGAGATCTAGTGACCTTCAGTTGAACTGAAGAGAGGAAGAGGTTAGGAGGATGGAGAGTAATTAGGGGCTGGATCTTTCCATTATAATCGGGGTGGGCTCTGAGCTACCAACCCTTCCCCAATTGCATCCCACCTGTGGGCAGAGGGCCGAGGCCAGACTGCACTCCTTAAACTCCCCAATGCTGAGTCCTCACTTTCACCCAAAATTTGTCATCCATTTTTTTTATTAAAACTGTTTTGCAAAAAAAAAAAAAAAAATCGAAAAGGGATTTGGGCGTGTTTAGGCCGTTGAGATGTTGAAGATGGGAATTTAGCAGTAATGCTAACTTAAGAGGATGTATACCTAAAAAATGACACACAAATTTATGACAAAATATGGCTTCAAATCAGTTCAAGTCTACTGCTCAAACTTGCCTGAATAATATTCAACTAATTCCAGTGCTGATTTTCTGTAATTTCAGTGCTGATTGAAAGGTATTATTTGGAAATCTGATTTACCAAAACATATCAGCACTGATTTCAGTATATTTTGCTGCTGATAAAGAAAAATCACACATCAAAGACAGACAGATTGATATGTGGGAACACGTTGCTGCTTATGAGAAGCCACATGTCAAGAATAGGCAGAACAGGTTCCAGCAGATTAACATATGGGGGAAGCAGCATGAATCAAAAGAGAACAGATTCAAATATTAGAACAGAAAGAAAAGTAAACCTATTGTGCAGAGTGAGACGAAGAAGACAAAAAGAATCAGTCATGTTTATACAGGGATTCCAATGAAGACAGATTCGATTACTAGAGCAGAAAGAATAACTGAAATACATATGTAAGGAGAGACAAGGAAACTGGGGTATTGAGACACATTTCAGGCAAAAATATCAATTCATGGAAATTTAAGGTTTTTGGGTTATGAAAGAAAAGGAAATCAGAATGTGCATATAGAACGAAAAGGGCAAGATTTAGAACAGGAATATGTGTTCAAAGAGGAAAGAGAAGAAGAGATTTTGGGTGGATAGACTGGGAAATCATATTTAGATTCTGCTGGGCATTCCTTAAAGAGAACAACTTCAGCCCCAGCAACCTGGCTCTAATGCGAGGCCAGATTTGGCAATCAGATGTTAGGTTTAGAGACCAGAACCACAATGTCCTGCTGCAGAGAGTAAGGAGAAAGAAGATGACGAGGCACAAATGGGCTTGCCTCTCTCAACAAGATTTGAGTCCCAATTCTGTAGTAATAAAACACTAATTGTGCAATGATCAAAAGCATCCAAATCAAAATATGCACTTTACATGAATACCCAACTTTAGATGTGAATAATGTGGACCTGGATTTGATTATCCTAATCCAATAGATAGCTCTTTTATATTAAAGTTTTAATACTAACCATGCATCATTCCTATTTCTTCAAATTGCTCTTGTAAAAAACTCTTTAGAACCCTCCTCAATTTTTGAAAGCTCGATGCTATAATCAATATAGGCAGGACAATCTCATTGATAATTCTCAGATGGTTTGACCTTATTGAAGCCCTAATGTGTCACACCCCGACCTTTTAACCCTCAAACCCCCTTTTTTTTTTTATGAACATAAAGCATCGAAGTGTGACTACCCAACAATTCAAAAAGACGATGAGCCAAGCAATTCAAAACAATGGGGCGAACTTTCATTTATATAACCATTTTGTTTCATACAAATTCACATCTATGTGCATGACCAAAATGCCCCAAAATCATAACATTGATGCCTAACAAAAAGAAGACATCAATAAAACCAAAACATGACGCGCCGGCACTACAAACGACAATCCCAAAACCTCCCCAGTAGGACGTGAGTGAAGCCATCTGCTCAACCTGTTACCCCGGGTCCGCCAAAACCTGAAAAAGAAAACAACTGAAGGCTCAGCCTTCGCAGTATGGCAACAAGCCAGGAAAATGCCAAACCCTCTCAAGTAAGGCTCAAATAAAAGAACAAATATCAACCCATCTATCGTCATGTCGTGTCAGAGTACGACACGTAAAAGCCACTTGATGGCCACACTAACACAACATCAGTTACATGCGAAGCATGCTTAAACATAACACTTGCATTAATATCATTCACATATACGTCAGTCACATGCATTCTATCAAACACATTACATTTTCATTAACTTTAGTGCATTAACAGTTCCTGTGGGTGCAACACAGGCACGTGCACACCGCGGGTGGCCTACAGCCGAGAGACAACCCCTGTGGTGGCCCATAACAGTATGGATCCATTTCACCCGCTGCAGCGGTAGAGCACTCATCCCTGGATGTGTGAAGTCCAAGGTGAGATACTCAGCCTTTCCTAGGACACCCAGGTTGGGAAGGCGGGAGCCCAACGCTCCAAGCACAACACACAACAGAACCCTGGGGCCTTGCATCGCCTGCGCTCTGACAGGCGAGACCAGTGGTGAGAACGGGACGTCTCCCAAACACACAGCCACATCTCACTGGCCTCTCATCTCTTATCCTTTCGTTTTTTTTTTTATCATTATCATTGCTCATTCACAAGATGATTGGCTAGCACATGAGGTTAATACACCCTACGAGTGCACTTACACCTCCCAATGTCTCCACACGAGGTCTATACATACAGTAACAGTCATTACTAGCCGTCATACAGTACGGGTACAACTACCCTCTATTTCATCCATTTGTATCGTTGCCCATGGCAATGCATATGCAACAACGTACACATTCATATCAATCATCACATCAATCCTCACATCAATCACGTCAATCACCTCTTTGAAAAACTTAGCCAATCCACAGAGAGTAGTCTCGATCTGCGGTTGGCTCATAGTTGTCCTATGTAGTTATCATTCTATGATGCTTTCTAATGCACAATTGGGGTCGAGGAGGCACTCAACTCGATACCCCGCCTCATCTGGCCTAAACAGATATCAATTCTAGCATGCACATGCCAATGCGTAATATTTTCAAAACAAATGACTAATAATCTTTCTAACCCATTCATATCATATAAGCAACATACATATACTCATTCACAAAGCAATCAATCAATTAACATCACAATCATAGGATCCCTTGATCCTAGGAGCACACAATCACACATTTGCTCCAGGCAGGGATTTGCCTGGAATGTCGCCATACCTGTGGCGCACTCACCAAATTCTTCAAAATGCCTCAAGCTTCGAACTCAAGGTCGACGGAATGTGCCCGGTGCACCTGCAAACATAAACAAGAATAAGGTTTCTACTAGATACCTACACAATTCAAACAAAAACGAACAAATACAAAATAAAATCCTTGAGGCACATGTCGTCGCCTCAAGAGGGTGTCGACAAGTAGTGTCGACCAACAAGCTCTTCAATAGGCCTCTTCCTTTACGTCTTGACGTTGCCTCGAAATATCAAAACCCTCAACCATCAATCAATCCATCACTAATTCCTTCCTCAATAACGTTCTTTAATTAAGACATCAACCCCAAAGTCACATCCAAATACGTATATTTTCCCTAATTAACTTCATGATACACCCGTTCACAGAAGTCTGCGCTACACTCCCTAAGACGGTTCTAAATCTTCCCCACAACCTCACAATCTCTACCATGCTTCCCTAAAGCTTCGAAAATTAATCCATCATGCTTAAACGATCATTAAATACATGAATCATTACTTTCCAATGCAAATCCTAAGTTTCTCCCAAAAACAAATATGACTAACATGCGTCCCAAAATCATCAATTATAAGCTCTAGCATGCTCGAACAATAATTATACATGCTTTAGAAGATAATATTCATTACTTTGAGCTTGATTAGGTATCGCTCACCCCAAAACAAGCGTCCAAACTGCTACAACCCTTCTAGGAACCACTTCACACGTCCGATCAAGTGCCAATGCTCGAGATTGCTTGCTGCCGCTGCTCACCACACGCCCTACTAGCTGGTAAGAGGGGAGAAACGTCCCTAAACTGCAATCCAACCCCAAAACGCCTTAGAAAGAGTCAATACACGTCCAATAAAGTTCAACACAAAATCTGTTGCTAGGAGAGACCCACGGTAGTAGTGGAAAAAACTGAAATGAATAAGAGAAAAGGGACGCTGACAGAGAGGAGAGACAGAGAGAGGAGGGGTTCGGTCAAGGGGGAAAACGGCAGTGGGGGTGAGAAAAGAGAGAAAGAGCAGGTGGGGGAGTGCGGGTGAGTAAGAAGAGGGTCGAGCGGTAGAGAACCAGCGGAAAAGGGGAAAGAGAGTGGCGAGAGAGAAGAAGAGGGGACGTGCGGCAGAGAAAAAAAACAAGAGGGCATGAGTGGCAGAGAAGGGAAAATCGCACGAGAGAGAGCGGGTTTACCAAGCCGCCGCAGCCGTAGTCGCCGCTGCCACCTCCGTCGCCGTCACCGTTCCAGCCACCACCACACCGACCGCCACTTCTCCTCCCTCTGCGCTGTCACGGGAGACCACCAGGAGACGACGAAGGAGGAAAAAGGGAAAGGCGAGGGAGAAGGGCCTCGCGTCGGGCTCCTTACGCGAGTGGGAGTCGGATCCGGGTCTGGACCCTAACTCGACCCGACCTGCCAAAACCAACGAGCGTTACATCCTACCCTCCTAAAAAAGAAAATTTCGTCCTCGAAATTTAGCTCATACCTCAATGCAACAACAAGTGTGGATATTGCTTCCGCATGTCCTCCTCATACTCCCATGTACTCTCCTTCAACCCATGGTACTGCCATTCCACTTTCACCAAAGGAATTCTCTTAGTGCGAAGCACTCACATGTGTCGGATCTGGTACGTATTTTCGAAGCATGGAAACATGGAAGACGTCATGAACGTGACTCAAATCTGGTGGTAACGCCAATCTGTATGTCACCTCTCCAATCTTCTCTAATATCTCAAAAGGTCCTATGAACCTCGGGCTCAATTTTCCCTTCGCACCAAAGCGAAAAACACCTTTAGTAGGAGAAATCTTTAAAAACACATGATCACCCACCTCAAAAGCCAATTCTCTACGACGAATGTCAGCATAACTTTTTTGTCTACTCTGAGCAGTAACAACTTCTTTCTTATCAATTTCACTTGGTCAGTGTAGTGTTGCAATACTAAAGGGTTTTCAATCTTGCCATCACCTAAATCGGTCCAACAAGCTGGAGATCTGCACAGCCTTCCATACAAAGTCTCAAACGGTGCCATCCCAATACTAGAGTGGTAACTGTTATTATAAGCAAATTCTGCCAGTTTCACATGTTTGTCCCATTCTCCTTTCCACTGTAAGACACATGCACGCAATATGTCTTTTAAGGTCTGAATAGTCCTCTCTGATTGCCCATCAGTTTGGGGATGGAATGCTGTGCTCATCTTAAGCTTGGTACCCAAAGCTTTCTGTAATTGCCCCCTAGAGGTAAAACGCGGATCTCGATTCGAAATGATAGACTTTGGCACTCCATGCAATCTCACTATCTCGCCAATATACAACTCTGCGAGACTTTCCAATGATTGATTGATTCTGATTGGCAGAAAGTGAGCGGACTTCGTAAGTCGATCAACAATCACCCATATGGCATTCTGTTGTCTTTTGGTACGAGGCAACCCAACCACAAAATCCATCATAATGTCTTCCCATTTCAACACTGGAGTATCGATTCTTTGCGACAAGCCTCCTGGCTGCTGATGCTCTGCTTTTACCTGTTGGCAAACTAAGCACTTTGCCACATATTCTGCAATTTCACGCTTCATTCCAGGCCGCCAAAAATTTCTTCTCATATCTTGAAACATCTTTGTACTGCCAGGGTGAATAGAAAACTTAGATTTGTGAGCTTCATCAAGCAACAGATGCTTCACCCCTTCATCTCTAGGAACCCATAATCTCTGCCGAAACCGCAATGACCCATCTTCATCTTGATGCCAAAGAGAATCTGTCTTCTTGCTTTCTTCCATGTTCTTAGCAAACTCTGGTTCTTCCTTTTGTTTCATTACAAGTTCTTCCATCAAAGGATGCCGAATCAAGGCCGTCATCATTGCCTTGTTCTCATCACAAATGTAAGGCTGCCAAGCTATCACATCTTGCAATAATGTCCAAGAACGAGTCAACATACTGCACATTGTCGCCTTGGCATGTCTGCTCAACGCATCTGCCACCACATTCGTCTTGCCTGGATGATACGATATGGTGAAATCATAATCCTTTAAATATTCGATCCATCTTCTTTGCCTCAAGTTGAGATCCCTTTGCGAGGATATATACTTCAAGGACTTGTGATCTGTAAACACCTCGAATGTTGCACCATAAAGATAGTGTCTCCACATCTTCAATGCGAACACAACTGCTCCCAACTCCAAATCATGAGTGGGATAGTGTTGTTCATGGGCCTTCAACTGCCTTGATGCATAAGCCACTACAAGGACATGCTGCATCAACACACAACCATATCCGATCCCCGAAGCTTCAGTGTACACCACAAAACCAGAATGACCAGATGGAAGCGTCAAAATAGGGGCAGTAGTAAGCTTGACCTTCAGAGTTTGAAAACTCTTCTCACACTCTTCATTCCACACAAACTTCACTCCTTTTCTCAATAGTTTAGTCATGGGCGTAGCTATTTTCGAAAAGTCTTGTATGAACCTGCGATAGTATCCTGCCAATCCCAAAAAGCTTCTAACCTCAGTTACACTGCAAGGTGTCCTCCAGTCCTGAACAGCTGACACCTTAGTCGAATCGACGGATACTCCATCCTTCGAGATCACATGACCCAGAAAGTTTACCTTCTCTAGCCAAAATTCACATTTTGAGTATTTGACGTAAAGCTTATGCTTGCGCAAAAGACCCAACACACTTCTCAAGTGGTCTCTGTGCTCTGCCTCACTCTCTGAGTACACCAAAATATCATCAACAAACACAATAACAAAACGATCCAAGAACTCTTGGAAAACCCGATTCATGAGGTCCATGAACGCTGCGGGAGCATTAGTCAACTCAAAAGGCATGACCCTGAATTCATAATGCTCATACCTGGTTCAAAAAGCAGTCTTAGAAACATCTTCCTCCCGTATCAAGAGTTGATGGTAGCCTGTCCTCAGATCAATCTTAGAGAAAACCTTTGCATTCTTAAGCTGATCAAACAAGTCTTCAATTCTTGGAAGCGGATACTTATTCTTGATGGTGACTTGATTCAACATGCGATAATCTATGCACAAGCGCATAGTCCCATCTTTCTTTTTCACAAACAATACAGGTGCTCCCCAAGGTGACACACTAGGTCGGATGAAGCCCTTATCTAAGAGCTCCTGCAGTTGCTTCTTCAACTTTTCTAACTCTGCTGGTGCCATACGGTAGGGTGCCTTAGAAATAGGAGTTGTCCCTGGTAACAACTCTATCTTGAACTCCACTTCTCGAGTTGGAGGCAAGCTCGACAATTCCTCAGGAAATACATCAGGATACTCACTCACCACGGCAACATCCTGCAATTTCATCCGTTCAGCCTCATTGATCAACACATTGACCAAGAAGGCAACGCTTCCACTTTCTATCCATCGCTTAGCCTTCAATACAGACACCAATATCTTATCAGTTCGACTGGCCCTACGAGCATGAAATTCCACAGGCTGCATCTCATTAGTAAACATCTGTATCTGCTTCTTCCTGCAATCTATAATGGCATAATGCGCATACAACCAATCCATACCCAAAATCACATCAAACTCACTGAGACCTAAGATCACCAACTGTGCGAGTAGGTGAAGTTGATGGATTTCCACATCCACATCAGGAAGATACTCACGACACGACTCTTGAGCATGCATCGGGCTAACAACTTTTAAAACATACGGCATTCTTCTAGCCGACACTTCGAGTGAGGTAGCAAATCGACTAGATATAAAATAATGCGTCGCTCCTGCATCAAATAACACTCTAGCAATATGAGAACTGACAAGTAAAGTACCTTCAACGAGGTCGTGTGGCTGGAGCTCCTCCACAGTAGTAGCGTAGACACGTCCAGACGTCTGTTGTGCGCTAGAAGAACCGGCTTCAGGTGGATCCATTTCACCCGCTGCAGCGGTAGAGCACTCATCCCTGGATGTGTGAAGTCCAAGGTGAGATACTCAGCCTTCCCTAGGACACCCAGGTTGGGAAGGCGGGAGCCCAACGCTCCAAGCACAACACACAACAGAACCCTGGGGCCTTGCACCGCCTGCGCTCTGACAGGCGAGACCAGTGGCAAGAACGGGACGTCTCCCAAACACACAGCCACATCCCACTGGCCTCTCATCTCTTATCCTTTCGTTTTTTTTTTTTATCATTATCATTACTCATTCACAAGATGACTGGCTAGCACATGAGGTTAGTACACCCTACGAGTGCACTTACACCTCCCAATGCCTCCACACGAGGTCTATACATACAGTAACAGTCATTGCTAGCCGTCATACAGTACAGGTACAACTACCCTCTATTTCATCCATTTGCATCGTTGCCCATGGCAATGCATATGCAACAACGTACACATTCATATCAATCATCACATCAATCCTCACATCAATCACGTCAATCACCTCTTTGAAAAACTTAGCCAATCCACAGAGAGTAGTCTCGATCTGCGGTTGGCTCGTAGCTGTCCTATGCAGTTATCATTCTATGATGCTTTCTAATGCACAATTGGGGTCGAGGAGACACTCGACTCGATACACCGCCTCATCTGGCCTAAACAGATATCAATTCTAGCATGCCAATGCGTAACATTTTCAAAACAAATGACTAATAATCTTTCTAACCCATTCATATCATATAAGCAACATACATATACTCATTCACAAAGCAATCAATCAATTAACATCACAATCCTAGGATCCCATGATCCTACGAGCACACAATCACACATTTGCCCCAGGCAAGGATTTGCCTGGAATGTCGCCATACCTGTGGTGTGCTCACCAAATTCTTCAAAATGCCTCAAGCTTCGAATTCAAGGTCGACGGGATGTGCCCGGTGCACCTGCAAACATAAACAAGAATAAGGTTTCTACTAGATACCTACACAATTCAAACAAAAACGAACAAATACAAAATAAAATCCTTGAGGCACGTGTCGTCGCCTCAAGAGGGTGTCGACAGGTAGTGTCGACCAACAAGCTCTCCAATAGGCCTCCTCCTTTACGTCTTAACGTTGCCTCGAAATATCAAAACCCTCAACCATCAATCAATCCATCACTAATTCCTTCCTCAATAACGTTCTTTAATTAAGACATCAACCCAAAGTCACGTCCAAATACGTATATTTTCCCTAATTAACTTCATGATACACCCGTTCACAGAAGTCTGCGCTACACTCCCTAAGACGGTTCTAAATCTTCCCCACAACCTCACAATCTCTACCATGCTTCCCTAAAGCTTCGAAAATTAATCCATCATGCTTAAACGATCATTAAATACATGAATCATTACTTTCCAATGCAAATCCTAAGTTTCTCCCAAAAACAAATATGACTAACATGCGTCCCAAAATCATCAATTATAAGCTCTAGCATGCTCGAACAATAATTATACATGCTTTAGAAGATAATATTCATTACTTTGAGCTTGATTAGGTATCGCTCACCCCAAAACAAGCGTCCAAACTGCTACAACCCTTCTAGCAACCACTTCACACGTCCGATCAAGTGCCAATGCTCGAGATTGCTTGCTGCCGCTGCTCACCACATGCCCTACTAGCTGGTAAGAGGGGAAAAACGTCCCTAAACTGCAATCCAATCCCAAAACGCCATAGAAAGAGTCAACACACGTCCAATAAAGTTCAACACAAAATCTGTTGCTAGGAGAGACCCGCGGTAGTAGTGGGAAAAACTGAAATGAACAAGAGAAAAGGGACGCTGACAGAGAGGAGAGACAGAGAGAGGAGGGGTTCGGTCAAGGGGGAAAACGGTAGTGGGGGTGAGAAAAGAGAGAAAGAGCAGGTGGGGGAGTGCGGGTGAGTGAGAAGAGGGTCGAGCGGTAGAGAACCAGCGGAAAAGGGGAAAGAGAGTGGCGAGAGAGAAGAAGAGGGGACGTGCGGCAGAGAAAAAAAACAAGAGGGCATGAGTGGCAGAGAAGGGAAAATCGCACGAGAGAGAGAGGGTTTACCAAGCCGCCGCCACCGTAGTCGCCGCTGCCACCTCCGTCGCCGTCGCCGTTCCAGCCACCACCACACCGACCGCCACTTCTCCTCCCTCTGCGCTGTCACGGGAGACCACCAGGAGACGACGAAGGAGGAAAAAGGGAAAGGCGAGGGAGAAGGGCCTCGCGTCAGGCTCCTTACGCGAGTGGGGGTCGGGTCCGGGTCTGGACCCTAACTCGACCCGACCTGCCAAAACCAATGAGCGTTGTTACATAATGTATCTCAATACAACTCACCCTTGCATAACTCATGTTTTGCACATAGCTAGCTAAGTTGAATGTCATCCAACAACTGCACACATGAGTGCTGTTCTGCACATAACTAGATATATTAAGGGAATCCTAACTGCCGGGTTATTTCTCTCATCATATTTATCGTTAGACATTAAGTACTCACTCTGATTCAGATGGTGACATAAATAACTCTTACTCTACCACTAGTTTTTGTACAATTTAAGTGAATTGCTAATATGAAGATGCATGAACAGTTGTGTCCCCTCAACTGAAATGGAATATAGGTCTTTGCAACTACGACAGTGAGATTGTGTAGCTGAAGTATGCATTGGACTCAATATTCAAAGTCTGCAAAATTTTGTTGAATAAGGCTGTGATGTCTGTTGCTAGTAATCACACCTTTCATAAGCATGGTATGTGAAGAGGAAGAATACTCAATTGGCCTATGTAAATTTAGAATTACAATTGACCAACTGCTTCACCAAAATTTTTGTTTATTACACAATAAGTTTGAGGAAAGGTATTAAGAGTCTAATGCAAGTACATCTATGTTTTCTCTATGCACATGCTACATATACATGTATATATGTTCTTGTGTATTTGTATGTATGTTAGTGTATATAACTATATATATACAGCAAATATGTATGCATACCACAACTCTTTATTTTTATATTTTTTTATTCTTCTATTTCTAGAGGTTCTTTACAGTCATTATAAATGACTATTATATATATATATATATATATATATATATATATATATATATATATATATAACTGTGTGTGTGTGTATGTATATATTTATTTATTGTGGAGTTAACCTTCTTGTAGTTATGCTTTCCTATGCACATTTCTCTAATTTATTTATTCTTTATACTTTTGTGTTGTGCCTTAGTGCACATTGTGTGAGCTTTGTGTTTCTTAAATGTTTATATGCTTTTTGAACGTTTATGTTTGATGTGTGAAGCATTCAGAGTGTTGCTATCTATTTTTGATGTTTTAGATATCTATGTGGCCTTCTACCTAATGCTATTGAACATTGCACGAAATTACTGATAATATGCTTGCCAACGTTTGCATTGTTTTTTCCACACAGCTAATTTGTTGGATTGCTTGGTCAGTTGTTAAAAAATCTGTCATCATGTTCTAAGTTTTGGTTCATTTTCTTTACCAGGTAGGTCGTGGTGGAATTGTGAGAGATCCTGCTGTCCATCAAGAGGTATTATTCTTCCCTATTTTTATGTCCACTTATCAATCAATGAAAATGAATATAGTACAAACTAACTGCCTGCGTTGACAAATGGGGACGCCCTTCACCGAATAGAATTGACTAGTTCCTTCCCAGACCCAGGAAATATGGTGCAAACTAACTGCCTCAGTTAGACAGCTGGGGACGCCCATCACCAAATAGAATTGGCTAGTTCCTTCCTAGTCCCAGGACTCGAGAGAATAATCCCCGACAGTTTTCATATGCTAGGTTCTTGAGAAAATTGTGAAAGGCGTGGAGGCATTTGGATTTAGCAGCCAAGGTTGGATAGAGTCTCCCATAAAAGGAGCTGAAGGAAACACAGAATTCCTTGTCTGCTTCTGCCGAAGAGCTCAGCAAGAACCATGATCCAGGTCTGTGCATTCGCGTCACCAATTCTTATGAAGAAGCTACACTTACAGCAGTAACGATCAAGTCCCCTATTCGGACTTCCTGAAGTTGCTCTACATGAATTTATTGATTTGGAAGTATGAGGGTATCAACTTTCATTTCTAACCTATCTCATACTTTGCTTGCCATGGCTGGTATCTGGTGTCTAGAAGGTGTATGCTTCATAATATATATTTTTTTTTTGGAAGTCAAATTTTAGGATCCGTTTCATCAGGAAGCAATTTATCCAGCCGTCAGTACGCACACATTCTGGAGAACAGTTCTCCAATAGATCTCTTTCGTCAACTATACAATGACAGAATGTAGTGGTCCACCTCCTTCACTGCAACATGTTGAGGCATGTGTATATCAGTGATATATGTACGTATTTTTTTGCCATATAATGGGTATGTTTCAATTTGTGTACTTGGATTGGATATTAGGTATAGCTTGGACCCAATTTTGGATCATGTATGAACTGTAGGAGATAGAAAAGCTGTCAGTTGTATTGGGATAACTATGCAATAAGAAATCTTGTCTTGAAAATTCTTTTGAATTCTTGGAGCCCCATCCATTATCTGACCCGTGGGTAAATTAGAGGTTTCTCTTCCTTGTAAGGAGGAGAACTGAGATTGCATGTGCATAAATTGCCATCCTTTGTGATTTTTGCCGTCAACCAATTCGATTCTGCAACTCAGGGTGGACTTTTTGTTTCGATTCTAGCCCCAAAATGACAGGACATTCGCAGGGAATAATACACGTTTACAGAAAACGATTGCCTCTCCCAATATGGGGGGAAAAACCATTGGAAGCTAAGCCCTGTATTGGCACGAGTTTGAAAGGTGACTTCTTTTGTAAAGTCATTCGTTATTCGTTCTGATACAGAAATTTGACAGGATCAAGCATCATTTCAACTGTCATACCCCCCTCGCAAATATAATGGTAGAAGATGATAATTAGTATATTTTGGCTGTTCGATGCGATTTGGCGGTGAATCACCTTCTATTGGTATTGGAAGGACTGCACACCTTAATGAACGAAAACATGAAGGATCATACATTCTCTTATGTTGTGATCTTCCTGTAATCGCAAACCTCTTAGTTGACATGTTTTCAAACATTTTTTACAAGCCCAGCTATATGGATGTGAGGTCTGAGCCTAAAAATTTAGCAAACACGATAGCAATCATACTCCTATTTGTTCATAAGCTCAGAAAAGTTTTTATAACAGAAGGTCCAATATGATGCTATAAATATGTCCAACAAAGGTATGAGCAGTACTGTAGAAATCGGTTTGTGAACCGAATCAGCAAAGATCAATTCCGATAAATTGGGTGTGAACCGGCCAAAAAATATTAAGATGTTCTTTAATTAAATTAAGTATACGAATATATTAAAAATCTTAAATATTTATGGAACAGCCAAAGGCTGATATGTGACACTTTTGAATTGGTAGACACAAGTTTATTCGAATTGTCCGATTCAAGCAATAACACCGGTTTGAGTGGGTTTTTTATGAGACGCTTTTTGCGTCCGCAAAAAATTCAGTGCACTTAGCCATCAGTTTTTTATAGTGGATACGAAGACCCATTTTTACATCAGCATTTAGAACCCATATGCAAGCTCACGGTAAACTGACCTGTTGACGACGTTTACAAGGTTAGATTAGCTAAAAGCAAACTTGGGATCCTTTCACTTACAAGCGACTGTAGCAAAACTCTCTCGATGAACTCTGTCGAAAGTAAAAGACCAAGTGCCCGCCTTTTCACCTGGGTTTTCTGTGAGGGATATCGAGATTTTGTCACAATTACGGAATTCCATATTCTCTACTGAATCTGGTGACCAAGTGCCTGCAACTTGCAGGATACAACATAGCTAATCTGAAGACACGTATCCAGATTTTGTCCAAATTATAGAAAATTTGTCACCTGTAGCGACCCTGGTGACAAAGTGTTCAAATTCCAGAAAACATGCACGATTTGAACATGCAGGTGTAGACGCTCATAAACATGTGATAACATCAAGATGGTTAATAAGTAAATATCTTAATGAGCGTCCTTTCTTTCGGCTGGGATTCCTATCATAAAATAAAGCTGTACCTTCTCAAATTATCATCTGACATTTTCATTGAACAGCTCAGCCGCAATTTACAGCGAGAAGATAAATAAAGGACAATTATAGGTGTTGGACAAATACAAACTAAACTACAATATCGAATGTAGCGCAATGCTGACACTTGACGTATAAAGCAGTAAATCCAAACCTTGTCTCCAAGCAAAATTCAGGTTTAGCTCTACATCCTTTATCCAAGTGCTCTTCTATGACTTTCCCCAGCCTATCTCTGACAAAATCCAAATTGACCTGTCATAGATAGTATAATTATGGTTAATTAAAGACCCAGAAAGTAGGAGTTGAACCATGCTTCTTTCTTGAATTAAAACCATTTGACAAAATGTGGCACAAAGTAAAGAATGTATTGGTTGTCACCTGGAGAAATACAAAATAGGTACACTGACATGAGCATTTCTATAGCAAAACCTTATAATAGTTAACGATTAAAATGTTTTCCTTTTCTAGGAAAAACCATTATCCACACATGCAACACGAGTAATGAATGTATTAATTGCCATCTCGAGAAGTACAAAACAGGTAGGTTAACATGAGCATTCCTATAGCAAAACCCTGCAATACTAAAAAGTTAAAATGCATTTCTTTTCTAAGACGTTCAAAACTATCATGTGCTTTCTACTTGTGAACACTAGACCATCATGATGAAAGTATCACTCAACTTGGTTTCAAAACAATCTCCAGCAGGACCGATATGCACCTCCTTCAGTATCAAACCAGGTGCATGTGAATTTCAAATGGTGGAATAGGCCACCACACTGTTAGTCCATCAAGGGTCAGTGGTAGAGACATATAGCTGAAGAACAATCCACTCGTGTGTGATCTTCAATCCAAGGCAGCTTATTGTCAACCCTAAACCTGTGCTGATGTGGGACCAGGAGATATTACAAGTCATATCACAGTTGACTTTGCTGTGGACTTTGGTTGAACACCCAAGCAAGATGTTGGCAAACTAAGTACCTATTTGGTCAGAATCGATCTGCTAACCAAGATGGCCCTGCCATCATAACTGTGATTTTAAATTTCTGACAAGTGACAACCTTTATAAACTTGATGAGCCAAAACTCAAAAGCTTAAATGGTATCCAACCTTTCAATCTATTTGAGCTTTTTCTCAAAGACTCGGACCAGTCATAAGCTAAGTCACCTGGACATGCCTGGGTTAGCTGCCGATTCGGCACTGGTGTGGCGGGATTGTTTGGACACACACCTGACCCAGTCAAAGGTTGAGTCGGGTGAGGTCAAAGTGAGCGGACGTCATATCCGCCAGCAGTTTTTTTAGTTTTCTTTTTTAAGTTTCATTTCATAAGCCCCGACGGGGTTTCAGAAACCCTGTTTCAAGTGCTGCTGCTGCTCTGGGCTGTGCATCCATTGCCCGACGACCTCCGGCGACAGCTCCAGCTCCTGCGACAGCCTCTTGTTCAGCCGGTGCTCCTCCTGCGACTGCTACAGTACTCTGGCGACTGCGACAGCCAGCCTCTTGTGCAGCTACAACTCCGGCGACAACTCCTCTGGCAACAGCTCCTCCGGTGACGGCTTCCATCCAGCGACAGCCAATGTTTACTTCTCCAGCAAAAAATCGAAATCAAGTTTAGGGTTTGTTTAATTTTTCTTGTTTATTCCCTAAAATTTAGATCTTTACTGTAAATTGTGGTTGTGTAATTTAATTTCTTAATTAATCTTCTTCACAATCTTCAATCGGTGTTGTTCTTATGAACTAGTCCATTTCTTCTATGTTGAATTGGTGATGTACCCTTCCTTTCACCATCTTGTTTCTGCCCTATATTCCATGCTTCTGTTTATCTTTTCACAAAGCCTATTGTTCCTCTTTTCACTAATTTTTCTGCTATGCATGTAGTGCTGAGTCTGCTGACTTCATCCACTGAATGCACTAGTGTTCCTATAACCTCTATGGTTTACATGCTACCGAATGACTGAATGGGGCTGAAAGTTTAATCAATATGCAATTTCCAGTGCTCCATCTTAGTTATATATTAGTTATATTACAACTAACTTAATGACACTTCATAAACAATTAGTTCCATTTTTTCCAAAGATGTACAAACAATCTTACAGCCGGCACAGCAGCAATAGTTATGGTGTTCATAATGACAAGAAAAACAATATTCCAACGGAAGCAGCCTACCAAATCCAGGTTTAAAAGGAATTCTACACGTGAGTGTACTATGTGAAGCATTGGGAGGTGTGGAACTTTTGGGTACCTTATCACTTTGAAGATCAAGTTGAAGCTCACATGATCGACAATACACTATATGTTGATCCTCTTGCATGTATCCCCTTGTGCAGACAGGGCACCAAACTCGATCAACCTTGCAGATGTGAAAACCAGCATCACGCAACTGACAGCAGTTAATGGGTCAAGTAAAACCAACAACAGGATCTTAAGGAACCACAAGTACCACCATTTCAGAGGACCTATGTCACATAGGTACGGGTACGGGTGCGGGTATGGGTACTGGTGTGGGGTACGGGTACGGACCATTTACAAAAAATTTGGGTGCGGGGTACGGCCATACACATATATATATATGTCAAAAAATTTCAAAATGAATAACATATTCACAAAACACAGTATGGAAGTAATTAACATACAAATATATCAGCTTTCTTGATTCTCCGTCGCATCATCAAGATTAGAAGGAGCAACAGGTCACGCTTTTAAGATATATTGACATCGCTATGGTTATGGCTCACACTATTATCGAAGAGTCAAGTTATAGACAAGGAATGGATTTTCAAAACATTGTATGGAAGATTTTAAATGAAAAGTTGTGAGGAACTATGTACAAGCAAGGTTTAGAGTAAAAAAGGAAACAAGAAAAGAGAGGGGGATTTTTAATTTTCAACTAAAAAACTGGACAACTTTGGACTTGGTCAAAGCTGACCGAGTCCTAAAATGGACAAAAATGATCTCGGGTACGTTGACCGTACCCAATACTGCGTTGACCGCACCAGGGCCGTACCCGTACCCGTACTCATACCGTACCCGTACTCATACCGTACCCGTACCATACGGTACTCCTCCTTAAGAGGAGTACCCGTGACATAGCAGAGGACCAGGCTACACTATGAATTTAGGACAAACGTATAGGTGAATGACAATAATGTTAGAATTGGTTAGAGTAATGGAAACAAAAAGCATATTTTTCAATCCAAAAAATCTAAAAGATTATAATTTCCATGTAACAATTTTAGAATTGTTTAGCATGATAAAAATAAAAGCATACTTCTGCACCAGAAACATGAAAGGTTAGAGTTTCTCACTAACTTCTCCTAATAAACTAGCTAAAATGCACTTTCTATGACAGTACTAGTAGATACTGATGGAAGGAGCAACTATCAATGCAGATGCCACATTTAAGCGAAATGGCAAAGTTACCGCATAAGGATACACATTATAGAAAGCAAAGCCACCTAGACCCTTCAGGACATCCAACTGTCCTCCTTCCTAAAAGCCAAGTGAGTCCATACTTGCCATGTTACCTTTTGGAGTTCGAGTTGCCACCATATTCACAAATATCACAATTTTTCTCAAAATTTCACATTAAAAACAGAAAATAAGGAAAAACATGGAAATTTCTCAGTATTTTGAAAAAAAAAATGAAGAGAATCTGTTTTTCACAAATTTTTGTAAAACATAATTTCAATATGTTTTAAATTTTTGGGGGTTGCTTTAATATTTTAATAATTATTTGGAATTTTTCCTAATGATTTTAAGAAAATTACTAAAAAAAGTATAAAATTACATAAATTTTCTATTTCTTTTCTTATGCTTTTAATTGAATTCTTGATATTTTTTAAGGAAAACAAACTTTCAGATTATTACACAAGAAAAAACTAAACTACAAACTCGAAACCAATCCTTATGACAAAACGGTGCAATTCTAGATAGATTCTGAAGCCTACCAACAATGTATTATATTCTATGGGCCACTAAAAGACTTAAAAACCACAATTACATTGTTGGAGCCCACGGCCCACAGAACTATGCTTCCAAAAAAAAAAAGAAGCTAGACCCAGAACTATATTTGTGACAACCACATAGTAAAAATAATCAGATTGTAAGTTTATCACCAGTGTGCACAAAGTATGTGCAATTGTTCAAGTTTCAATTTTCTGAGTTTTTTAGGATAGCTGCAGTAGATAAAACACCACCAAAAGTGCATGCAGTATTCTCATACCATTTTCCAGAACTTCATTCAGATGATTCACGGTTCAGCTTTCAACCTTTTTTGTTTAAAAAAGAACTAGAGTTTTTCAGCCATAGAGTCAAAGACATGTACAGTTCTACCTATGAAAACTCTTGTTAGTACTGTCATAAGAAATGTACTCAAGAACATATGCAGTTGTATACCGAGTTGCCTAATTCCAATAATGGTACCTCCTAGAGCTCGCACCAATACAAAAAAAACATGGTGACATCAAGAGTCGGCACCCCAGATGCAAGGATAGATGGACTCCTGGGGTATTCAAGGCACTCTTATTATGTAGAATCTGGTGATCCTGCAAAACTTGCATCCAGTAGTGAATCACGTAGCAAGGGAGGATTGACAAAATACCATATCATATGCCCTTTCAACATGCATATGAACACATCCATAGTTCAATTCTCCAATTGTATTGAATCTCACTCCTCATAACATGCAGGCAAACAAACATACACAAAATTGATTTTATAGATAAGTGGTGGAGCCAGGAATTTTTGGCTGAGAGGCACTTAAAGTCACCAACCCTGGTCTGGCATGGGCACCGCATGTGGCCGGACCCTAGTCGAGCTTCACCTCAATATAATTTTTGACAGGCTGGTGCAGACAGTGACCCATAGCTCCTGCTGTAGAGTGATTGATAGGGGGGAACACAGAATGGACAGGCTATTTTGCATTGTTCCATGGATTTCATGGTTTACTACATAATGCAGCAGACCCACAATGTTCTCCCATCCACTCTTTGTGTGTTCCTGTGGATGCCACAAACGTATTCTGTTCCCAACATCCTTGGAATGCTAATCAAACAAGTTCATACTGTCCAAGAGAGATCATTTTCAATTTTGCCCTTGACGTGAAATTATAGGCATATATATAGTAAACAAGTATAAACATAGTGGTAACATGGATCAATTGAACTAGGAAGAAGGAATATTCAATGACCAGTAACTTGTTGCTTTAGGAAAGCATGAAAGGTCTAGAGATGTTTGTAACTTCAACATGCATTACTTCCTATCTCAAAAAAGTATAAAGTTCTGTCAAATCAGAAGCATAATGAGTTAACCAGACCAGCCTTAAGATACCTGTTTTTCATTAAGTTGCATATGCTCAAAAACAGCTTGGGCCAAATATTTGTCTTCATCGTCTACTATCCTCTCATAATCTTCTAATAATTGTCTATCTGTAAAGTATTGAATAAAATATAAAATTACAGAAACAAATAACATCCTAGTCACTAAAAGAAGCACCCTAATCAGACAAGCATATAGAAGATTATCATGACATGAACATTTCATGTGCTCCAGCAGTTACTTGCATTTGCTGGATACAAGTTCAAAATTTCCAAACTTGTTAGCAGAAACAAATATGTGAAAATTATTGAAATAATTAGCAGATATCAAGTACCTGTAGATGAAAAGGATAAAAAGAAAGTGGTATTGGAGTTGCCAAAATTAGAATACACCAAAAGCAAAAATGGATTGGTGATCAAGAATGATTTATTTACCTCTTTTGATAACCTGAGCAGCAATATCTTCATGAAGAAGCCTTTCCATCTCAGTCATCAATTCTATATATTCCCTTTCGTTTGACTCACAAATCACATCTAGACTATTGAATTCCCACAATGGATCATCACCACTGGTCTCTGAAATTTTATCAGAGATGCCAAAAGTAGACTGTCTGATTTTTTGGTATTCATCGCAGACTATGTCTCTAAAAGCTGATGTGACCATGTCCTATCAAATATATTGGCATGCAAGTTGTTAGGACATCTGCAAGAGAAACCATGGCACTCATTCTTACTGATACTGGATTATGTATATATCTGAGAATGGAAATGTTTCTTATAGCAAATTAAGGTAGGAATATCCAGCAAGGCAGGCCTATGATTCAAAAATATGACAAGAAAGAAATTTTCTTGATCTAGCATACAGAAAGATTCTTATTTTTGTGCTTAAATACATCAATATACAAGTCCCTGGTTTGCAATTCTCTAATTGGTCATGATATTCCACGATTCTGCATCAGACAAACAGAAAGAGGATGAACTACAGAACATGCAGAAAGCACAATTCCCTTGATCGTCACAAGGAATAATTGAAACTGAAATGAGATAACATATTGCTAGCTCCTTCGATCCCAATATCAAATGCATCTTGAAGAATGGAAATTGCAAAATTATGTGCACTAACCATTTGTCATCATCAAACTATTCCTGCAATTCCTCTAGCATCATGAGGCCACTAATTATTCAGCCACACGGATCTAACATGGTCGTTTGACTGCTATCAGCAGTTACTAGCATGAATGGCTTCTTGGAAAATGACAGAAGTCAACTTCCATGTGGACTCGTTTACGATGAATAAGAATACCAGTTTTAACTGAACGTCAACAAGAGTCCCGTAGTTCTGCTTGTCTAGAAAAGTTAGACAACATGAAAGCATCCATTGGCGAACAATCCGTAATTGTGCCATATCCTACAGATTCCTGATTGAATGAAAGCATGTAAACACCTTCTCGTCGAATAAATTTTCCCCTACCAGTTCATGATTCACATGTAAAGCAGATTGTATTGGAAATCAAGGACATCGCTATTCCTCTGTTTGAGAGAAACAAATGGCCTCCTTATTCTACATGAAGCGACAAATCACTCTTTCGCGGAATTTTCGAACCGGTGGAATCACCTGACTTAGTTGCTCATTGTGCCGGAACCTCCAAAGCAACCTTTCTCGATCACGCCGAACCCTCCTCAAACAATTCTCTCGAAGCTGCAAATCATTCAATCAAGTTCTTCAACTAGCAAGGTTGCTCTACAAAAGAATCAAATGAAAAACGAAATATATGTTCCTGCATTACCAGAGGGGGAGAAAGAGAGGGTTTTACCTTGTCTTTCCAATTAGGCTTGTGGGTTTTGAGAAGCGTCCTTCTAGGGCGATGTTCGTCCATCCTATCTCCGTCAGGCTTCAGATTTTGGGGATCCTGTTCAGGTGGGATGGCTGCACAACCGACATCCATCTTCGGACCCTCAATAGATTTGTGCATTTACTTCCAGCCGAACGAAGAAGAGGAGGACGGCAAGGAACCAAAGTTGCCGAAGCCTTCTAGTTCCTCGGCTCCCTGGCGCCAGAAAATTCACCGCACGAGCCCGCGAAATTTCGAGGTAACAGTTGTAGCGGTGTCAGTATCCGTTTCGTGTCCGTATCGCTTGGAAATTACAAATCACCGCTCGAGCTTTGCATGTTTTAATGCGACTACCCCTTTTTTCTTCAGACCTGAGGTTGCTGTCGCTTCTTCATATTTTTCTCAATTATTTGGCCGGAGATGAGGTTGCAACCCTTTCTCCTTATTCCCCTTTCTGATAGCGATGTTGCTTCAGCAGCTTCTACATTTCCTTGTAAATTTTCTTATTTAATTATTGTTATTTTTTTATAATCTTTTACAAAGACCTTAATAATAGTGACGAACAGCGATGATCCCATCTTTTTATGGGATTGATTTTACTTGAATAAATAAAAAGAGTGTTTGGTTATTAGTATGGAGGAGATAATGAGGTTCTAGGTTATTGTTAAGTGGTAATAAAGAGATTTTTTTTCCCTCTTGTGTATCTTTATTTGACAAACATATAAAAAAATTTCAAATGGCTGGTTCTTCGGCGAAGGGTTTATTATGGCATTCGCAAGTTTTTTATGAAATTAGTAGGAAATTAGCACCACTAGTGCATGTAGGAAGAGAGAAGGAGCTATTAAATCAGTAACTTATACTTTTTAGTTAGTTCGGAAATTAAGGCTCAAAATCGGTAACTAATGTAAAAGGACACATGTAAAAGTTGAAAAGTTGTTCAAAAGTGGTGAAGGGTTTTATGCCTCTTCAAAATTTATAAAAGAGGTTTCATTTGAAAATGTACAACTTTTAAAATTGCGTGATACTTTTAAGGGTTATTTCACATTGTTATGGTTTTGTGAATCCGTCCTAAAAATATTTCATAAAACTGAATGTTATGACCCCTAATTTTTCAAAAAGAAAAACTGTAGTTCATTTTTGGATTTAAAACCTAGATCCAAAACAAGTTAACAATTATTCGATCCAAAATAAAAATTCAAACCCATGCTTTTTTACCTAACACAAATTCGAAACTCAACCTTAGATGCCAAATTTAAATCTAGAACCCCGACCTACACTTCTTTTGGGTTGGACCAGTGTATATGGGTCGAGAATAAACCCTGACCCGATCTTATAGTTTTGTATCACCTGGTTTCTTAGTGAATTGGGATGAGACCACCGAGTCAACGGCATGGGACGGTCGACCAAACCAGGTCTGACCGTTCGACTCCCATGCGCAAGGAAGATCGCATGCAACAGCTTCCACCGCCTCTGCTGCTTCAGGCGACTGCACGAGATTCTGCCAGCAGGCGAGCAGTTTCCCCGGGCGACTGCACGAGATTCCGTCAGACGGTGCTTTCCATC
This sequence comes from Nymphaea colorata, assembly GCF_008831285.2. Classification (NCBI taxonomy): domain Eukaryota; kingdom Viridiplantae; phylum Streptophyta; class Magnoliopsida; order Nymphaeales; family Nymphaeaceae; genus Nymphaea; species Nymphaea colorata. The sequence goes on along the minus strand of NC_045138.2, from coordinate 10,910,793 downwards.
TAACACCGTCGGGTGATTAACATCGATCGGGCAAAGTTCCAATACCAAAGCAGAAAGAGCGAGGGAGCGGACGGCGTCGAGTATACAACACTCTACAGGTGAGGAGGCTTGGTAGGCGATCAGCAGGCAACAGTGTGGATTTCCAATGCACGGCGTGAATGACCAGCGTGCAGTGGCAAGGAGATTCCCGATGGAGGGCGTGAACAACCGGTGGACTGCAATCATTCGATCAAGGTGTTATCTCATTCTCTCTCCAACGGGCAGCAACAAGTGGGTGAATCTCCCTTCTCTACTTAAACCCCCATCGATGAAGAAAGAGCAGCGTTTGATCATCTTAAAAAGTTACAAAGCTCTGTCAGTCGGAATCTCTTGATCTTCAGCTGCCCTTGCTCTAAAACAGAGTATCCCGATAGCTCTGTTCAAACCGATGCCATGGTTACCACCAATGCCCAAATGCCACCAAAGTGCTCAGGTCAGTTCCTCATTTTCCTGTGGTTCTGACGAGCCCAAGATTGACCGGTGTCGTGGCTTCTACCTGCTCGAATCATCAGATCTCCTGCCACTGGTCTGCTTCCTACAGAACCCTTCCCCTATTCGCACGAGGCAGAGAGTTCCACCTCCAGCGGCTGATCATCTGGGTGGCGCTGTCACCTTCAGCAACCAATCACCGTCATATTGCACAGATTGCACCGCCAGTGTGTTACGGTTCCATCGGACCGGAGCTCGTTGGAGAAGTGGCCGGAGTCGGCCGGAATAGCAAGTTTTCCTGTCGCCTGTTCCTGTGGTTGTCATCCCTACTATAGCAGGATACAGCTCTGCTCAACGGGCCATATCTTCGGATCCCATTGTCGTGTATTCGCAAGAGTGGGCTCTCTCTCTTCTTGGTTTTCTTGCGGTTCCAACAAGCTATAGAACGAGCAAATCCTAGCTGGAAGCAGAATTTTGTAGGGCTGTGAAGCTGCCCCTGTCTGCAGGGCAGGCTCAAAACGCAGCACTTACAGTCTTGGCTGCAACAACGTCCCCCACTTCGCCCGACCTTGTTGCTGTCTCTCCTTGGCATCTCCGGACGAACGGTGCTGCTTTTTCGATAATATCTAGTCACGGGGGACCGCTTTAAGATCTTCCGAAGTAAGAATTCCTCTCATTAGGGGTATGTGACCAAATCTCATTCCATTTTTTTTTTTTTATTTTCTCTCTTCTTCGTCTCCCCATGGGCATATGAGATAGCTGTCAAATCTCTTTTTTTTTTTTTTAGAGTCAAGAAGCTATACCGGGAGCATGAGAAGATGAGATGATATTTCATTATATGATTGAAACATGTTCTTTTGTTGTTGAATGCTGTTTTGTTTTGAGATATTATTCATGCATAGTTGATTAATTTTATATTTTAAGTCATTTCTTGATTTTTAATTTCATAAAGACACATACGTATGTACATGTTATTTACGTATATGTGCACATGATTATGTTCTTTATCATTCTCTTTCTATGTTTTTACATTTTATTTTATAAATTTTCATATACACATGAATACACATATATATGTGTTTTATTTTTTTTTCTAAAATCTTTTATTTTTCTCTTTAAGTTAAATGTCTTCTCCTATATATATATATATATATATATATATATCTATTTCTTTTCCTCTAAAATATTTCTTGCTCTTCGAATCAATGTCCTCTTTTTATTAACTTTCATATGTGTATATGTGTGATAGTATGTACACGTATATGTGCATTTCTCTTTTTTTTTTTTTAAATCTTTGATTTTGTGATTTTCAATATCTTTTTCTCTCTCCTTTCCCATACTTTTCTGGTGATCAAATTTTTCCTTTTTCCATTTTCTTTAAACATTTTCCTCTCATGATCGAAGGTTTTTATCTTTTATTTACCGACTTCACTCAAATCAAAGCTCAAATATTAACCCACTATTGGATTCATGTTTGATGGTCTACATCCCCATTCCATTTTCAAAAAGTTTTCTTTCTTCATAAAAATATTCATGACAATTATAAAACAAAAAACTTAGATGTATGTGGTGGTAGGAATGCTCTTAGATGAATGTTATGGTAGGAATGAATTATTTTCTTATAATCATATAGGATCAATGTATTCATGCATTTACACTTACTTAATATCAATTATGATCACAAGCATCTCTTCACAGAACTTAAGCAATATGAGATAGAGCTCTAACTATGAAGTAACCGAATTCGAGCAAAATATCAAACCTACTTAACGTCTTAAGAGAATACTAAAGTGACTTCAAAAGTGATCTCCAAAGTTTTTCAAATATTTGTAAAGATTTCTCAATTCAAAATTTCTCAAATAAAAATGTTTTACCATCTCAAAAGATTCTTCAAAAGTTTCTCAAAAATTTGAAACATCAAATCTTTGACATTTTCTCAAACACTACACCGCAAATAGAATGAAAAAGATGTTTAAACCAAAACGAAATGCATCAAGAATAAGCATAACCCTTGGATTGATTATCCCCGGTAAAGGCACCGGGAACGATCGATCCTCATACCGTCGGGCGAATCCCTTTCTCTTTTATTTTCTAAATAAAAACTTATTTTTTTAAGCACTCCAAAAAACAAAAGAAATTTTGGGGATGCGAACACTGAATCATTCTCTGGGACAGATTTATGGCATAGTAACAATGTATTGCTGTTGTTAAACGACCCCTTATGTTCTATATAAATCCCTCCTTAAACTTCAGCCGCATTTGCTTTTCCACTTAACAAAATAATATTTTGAGCATATTTGTGGACATGCAGTGGTTGTTGTCAGTCTTGTTCATTTGTAGCCAGGGTCAATTTCTATTGTATTAATCTGGACATTCAATTTCAATAGCAGTATAGTGGAGGAACAATATAGCTAGGTATGGTTTGTTTGGTGGTGCATGAAAAAAATCTTCAAAAAGAGAGAGAAAGGGAGTGTGTGTGAAAGACAAGTCATAGACAACTCAATGTTCACTAGAATTTTGGCACCCTCTTGCAAAGGCATACTTGTGACCACTATTGTTAACCAAAAGTGCATTCATGTTAGGCATGAATATGTGAAGTGTTGGGTGGTTAATTGTAAAGTTCCCAAAAGTTGGGTGGCATTTGTAATTTTTCATTCATAAATGATATGAGGTACTAATTTGCCATGTGAGCTTCTAACTTTAAGCTATAAAAGGATCTAAAATAAATACTTATTAAAAACTTCAAAAAGTTACACAAGTTTTAGGGGATTATGAAATGATAGCTTATAACAGCCTGGCTCGCTTTTACACTAGATTTAGACTTCCAGTTTGGCATGTCTCAACCCCGTCCCTGGCAGCTTTGGTTGCAGCACCCAAGGTGTTAAGAATAAGGATAATTAACTGTTGAACCAACCTCTTTATAAGTCTTTGAAGATTCTTTCACAATCTTTAATGTGACTAAACTTCTCTTCCACCCCGACATTAAGGTACATGTATTTATGCATGTGGGACCCTAGACATGAGTGTTGAAGTGGCTTTGATAACAATTGTAATAACTCAGCCCACTCTCACACTAGGTTTATACTCTTGGGTGAATCTCAGTGCATTCACTAATATTTTCAATTTCAACTTCAAAAATGCTAGGAACCATAAAAATTTACACACTTGGCCAACCCCATTATAATTCTGGAAGATAAGACTTGAATAAGGAGAAGATGTCAATAGGCATCTGAAAGAGGGAAACAATATGCAGTGGACGTAAACCCTTGCGTTTCTAGGCCATAATGAATTAATAAAAATAATAACAAATGAAGAAAATGAAAGGATAATTAATTTTAATAATTAAAAAAATATTAAAGTATTAGTGGACTGGTGCATTGCTTGTGGACCGTTGCAATGCTTTGGTTGTTTGGAGGAGACAATTTTATGCTGTACTTCTTCTTCCATTCTTTGTTAATTTTGTTCGGTGTTTGCTTCTGAGTTTCGGTGCTATTACTTATCATGTACATCAACTTCATTATTGTTTGTGTGCTTTTGAAATTTTAATTGAGTTCGACGGTATGTCGCATGCCTTGTTTTATCTCATGTACACATGTTGGCTTCTTCGTTACTTTAACAATGTGCATATGTGATAGATGTATTTGTTATCTTAATAGCATGTATATATGATATGAGATGCTTGATTCATGTATGATGAGTATGATATAGCGTGTGTGATGTCTGCTGCTTACCATGTTTTTCTTTTATTTGCTGGGAATTTCATTCTTTTTGCATGCCATCATACCACCATTTGCGAGAACATTAAGATGCTATCGTCGTGCATGTTCTAAGAGATATACATACATAAGAACATAGAGAAATGTACATTCATGGCTTGGACATGGCATCGGGGCAGCCACCACATCTCAGCCTGATGGCAGAGGGCAGCAGGACACCCTCTGCTTAACCGTATCATTTGAAAAAAAAAAAAAAAAACCAAAAAGAAAGGGGGTGGGAACCTTGCTGCTATAGTATTTGGTCCTCTCCTTTAATCTCATGGTTGTCTTTATATTTCCTTAGTTTGAATGTGCCTCATTCCCTTCTGCCTATTTGTTTTCATTAAAAGTATCTTTAGTGGGCCCTGAAGTTTCACTAACAAAAGAAATATATAATGATAATGAAATGTAATAATGGTAATAGTGTCTGAGCTCAAGAAATAACCTGTTGTAACCATGCGTTCAAGGTGCAATGGGTAAACCCTTGGCCATTGCAGAACTAAATAAACAATTAAGTAAATAAAAAAGGACACACACATATATCTACATATATAGGGTTTATATTCGGGCATGTCTGTGCGGCCAATCTTTGGTGGCCATTGGCAGATGCCAGAAGTGGCCCATGCTAATTCAGGCTGGCCAAACTCTTAGAAACCCTGAGTCTTGTCTCAATAGACAGCAATCAAACAACCTCTAAGGGAAGGAAGAAGGGGAAAAAAATCTAAAAAAAATAACAATAATGAATACAAGTGTGGGCAAAAGTATCACATGCATTGGGGAGACAAATGAATAGGAATGTCAGTGGATCAGATTCAAATTAGATATGCCTTTTACCATATCCAGATTTTCAGATATTCAAATTTGGTTTCAAATGCAAATGGACAGAATCTTATACCATATCCGAATCCGATTCTTAATTCGACATATGGATCAAATCCAAATCTGGTTTTTAAATTCAAAATCTAATTCTGATCCAAATCCTTTTTCTTAGTTTGACATATGAATCCGATCTAAATCTGTCATTTGAGATCCAAATCCGATTTTTCTTATTTAACATCTAAATCCTATTTGAATCGATCATTTAAATTCGAAATCTGAATTATACTCAAAATGTGAACATGTTCTGAACCCGATTTTAAATTCACTCATAAATAAAATTTTAAATCAAAATTTTAAATATATGAATTGATATTCTAAGTAAAAAAATCCAAAATTTGATTAAAACTTAACTGTGAAATCCAAAAGCCTAGATATCCAAAAAACTGTCAATGAAAAAGGAAAATTTTTAAAAGGAAAAGGAACATATCAATCGCTAATAAGTTCTTTTTATATACATGGTACTAGTAATACCCATACAAGTACATAAATACAATGCAAATCACTTCTCCTTTGCATCTGTGCTTGGGACTGACATTGGTGGAGCTAAAAATTGTAATATAATATATAATCTATTATTTGTTATTATTTTAAAAGAATGAAAATGTTAAACTAAAAATTAGTAAAGAGTTTATAATAACAATTATCACTATATTAGATAAGACTAAATAACAATAAAAAATAACTATAAAGTTCTTCACAAAATTTTGGATCATATTTTCATCATATTGGCACCATGTCCAAGATAAATATGAGTAAACAAACCTTCATTGTGTATAAAATTTACTTAAATGAATACATTGGACATATGTAAATATAAGTTTTCATTGTTATAAAGAATGCATACAATCATATAAAGAAACATACCTCTAGCTTATCAATCAGCTGCAACATATATATCAATGTAATTGGTGCAACCTCTTCAAGCAAAAGTTTGAGCAAATCAGAATCACCTAATAAAACATGTAAATAAGCATAAAAAAGTTATGTTCTTCAAAACGTCAGTATAACTTATTACCTTCAATTTGATAATACAACCAATCTTGTGCACATATCAAAGCTTCCATGGTCTTTACACCTAATCGACTTTTATATGAATAAAAAATGTGCCCTCCTTGTACGAAATGTTAATTATTGATGCAATTGTTGACACAAGAATAGCCAAAATGTCACATCTCATGTTAGATAATACATGGCATTTAGATGCATTGATTTTTCATTATGTCAAAATATCAATTGGATTGTTCTTTGGATAAACATGTTCCTTCAAATATAACTCTAAATGTGATTTTTGTGCTAACCTTGTGAAAGTTCTTCAAGCAAATCATATAATGTTTGGTTCTAGGCTTCTTATGCAAAGAAAGCTCGACTAAAAAAGCAAAGTTAAACGCATCATTATCTTTATCAACATTAACAATATAACTAGACATGTACTCATCACAAAGATCACAAATATAGTCTTTGATTGTAAACGCTAATTTGTTTCATCTTCATAAAATAGCTTATAATAATATTCAATCATTTTCATCTTATAATGAAAATAAAAACCATTGCAACTACTAAAATTATATTGCAGATGTCCCAATGCTTGTTGAACTTTTACTTCATCCTATTCATCATGCTTGAAAAATGAATATTTGAAGTTGAACACATTATGTTAATTTTCCTATTTATTTTACAATATGCCATAAGGAAGATGTTGGGAGATATATTTGTAGTATCATAAAATTTTGTTAGACAGTTATGAATAATAGTAACCTCCCTCCACTCATCTTTACTTGATGTCAAATACTGTGACAATGAAGTTTCTAAAAATGACTAAACACATCTTTATATGTCAACGCTACATCAAACATAAGATATGTTGAATTTCATTGAGTTAAAACATCAATACTCAACTTTTTTTTATAAGAAATTTTCACATGACGTACTGCATCAAAAATTTCACAATGAGTTTGAGACACTTTAATATATTTAATACTTTCGCGGATCTTATCTATTGCACCACTTATTTCATTTATAACATCTTACACAACTAAGCTAACAATATGAGCAGAACACATAACTTGAAAAAACTTGCCATTATAAACAAATGCATTTTTTTAAGGAAGCTACTTCATTAATGTCATAACTATATTGACATTTGTAAAACAATTATCTAATCATGTAATTTGAAAGTAACTTACAACTAATGTTCCATTTCAATAAACAAGCTTTGATAACCAATGCAAATTTTTGTCGTGTGTGAGGAGTCTCAACAATAACAAAATTAAGAATTTGTATCTCTCAATCATCGTCAATGTAATGTGCAATCAAATACATATAACCTGTTCTAACAAAAAGAAGTTCATGTGTCTATTGTGAGACTAATTCTTCCATTAATTTTTCCTAAGATATCATGTAACTTTGTCATTTCATTTTGTGAATATGTATACAATCTGTTCTAATAGTGTTGCATAATAATAATTTGAACTATGGTTGTAAGCCTTGGACAAACTTTTGAAAAGTGAAATAACTAACTATGGAGAATGGGTACTCATGAAGAATATCCATATCAACTAGATCAAGCCAGTTTTTCTCTTCATCAAATTTAAATGTACCAGTAGAACTTCTTCCATCTTTAATCATTTTTATTAACTATGAGACGTTATTGGCCTAATTCTATGTTAGGCATTTTAGGACATGTTTTGATGGTTTTTTCAAATCTGTGGTACCCATTTTACTGTTACAATAAAAAGAAACCTTGCAATGATGGCAAATAGTTTGTTGAATACTTGCCTCATTTACTGTCCTGTCCTGCTGAATTCATTCTATATAGGTGATCTTAGTACTTTGGCCTTTGGAAAAAATACTAGTCTTAAAATTATTGTCGTACATAGAACTAGATACATTGACTAGATGTTATAGAGTCTATATGCTGCATATATAAAAAAACAAAAATAAATAAATAAAGAATGAAGTGTAAAGCATAAGAAAGAAAGATTAAGTGTGTGTGTGTGTGTGTGTGTATATATATATATATATATGTATATAACTCTACCTTACCAATTAAGGAGGTTTCTTGGGCATCCCCTCTTGACTCAAGATTAACAAAATTGGAGCTTTCTACCATGATCGATGGTAAGATTATTGGTATCCTATCATTCTAATAGAGCAAGATAGACAAATTAAATTATGGCCAACTAAGGACATATCTCAGACAAGCAGGTTAAGACTAACCAAGAAGCACATACTATTCCATAGTAGTAGATAATAAACTTATGGAAAATAATAGACGGATGAGAATTAACAATAACATTCAGAAGATACTTGTAAATATGTGGAACATACCAAAACATTATAAGCATCAATAATTTTATTAACTATCAATCATACATATGTAAAGATTTGGGAAGATCAGATGGTGACAGATGTAGCTTTTGATTGGGTTCTCTCCATCTAGTACCACCCAAGACTTTGTGAATAGCTAGCTTGTATGCACTTCTAAATGGCCATGAACATGGACTTAGCTTATGTCATTGAAAACAAATTTAAAGAACACCAATCAAACATATGACAATGTTAATTGTTGAGTAGGTTCTTGGGCATCCCCTCTTGATCAAGGTTAGCAACATTGGAGCTTTTTGCCATGATCGATGGTAAGATTATTAGGTATTCTATCGTTCTAGGAGAACAACATACACAAATTAAATCATATCCAAACAAAATCATATTCCAGACAAACTAATTAAGACTAAGAAGCACATATTATTTCATACAAGTAGATAATATAAACTTGTTGAAAAATATAGACAAGACTTAGCAATAACATCCAAAAAGACACTTGTAAATATGTAGCACATACTATAACATTGTACACATCAATAATTAATAACTATCAGTCATCTGCATGTCAAGATTTGAGAAGATCATATGGTGGTAGAGGTAGCTTTTGATTGGGTCATTTCATCTAGTACCACCCCAAGACATCATGGATAGCTAGCTTTATGCATTTCCAGATGGCCATGAACATGGATCTAGCTTATATCATTGAAAATGAATGTAATGATACCAATCCAATATATTGCAATGTTAATTGTGGAGGAGGTTCGTGGGCACTCCCTCTTGACTCAAGGTAAGCAAGATTGGAGCTTTCTACCATAATCGGTGGTAAGCTTATTGGGCATCCTATCATTCCAATAGAACACCATACATGAATTAAATTATGGTCTCATATGATCACATTCCAGACAAGCAGATTAAGACTATGAATTACATATTAATTCATATGAGTAGATAAAATAAATTTATCAAAAAATAATATACAGATGAGAGTTAGCAATAACATCCAAGAAGACACTTGTAAATCTGTCGAACATACCAGAACGTTGTGAGCATCAATAATAATTAACTATCAGTCATCCGTTGTCGAGATTTGGGAAGATCAGATGGTGGCAGAGGTAGCTTTTGATTGGGTTCTCTCCATCCAATACCACCTAAGATATCATGAATATCTAGGTTGTATGCATTTTTAGATGACTGTGAAAATGGACAAAACTTATGCAATTGGAAACAAATTTAATGACACCAATCAAAATATATGACAACGTTCATTGTCTAATGTCACATCAATAGTCATTAATTTTTAAGACATTTCTGAGAAATCAAACAGTAGCAAGAAATAAATAACATGTTTAGTTGACACAAATGCCATGCCGTAAATTAACTAAATTATGCTTGAAATATGCAGGCTTAAACAAACAAAATTTAGTTGTTGTAGATATGATTTTTACACATCCTTAGTCGACGTGCAATGTGCACAAACACACAAGAGCCATTATTAATTACTTTGTCTCTGGTACTTAACTTATCCTCTCATAGCTTGATCACACTCCATAGTTCATATGATTGCATTGCCCTCCATCAAATCAATCAAATTGAAAAATAATTTGATCCATATTGTGATCATAGTTCCCAAATTCTTATCTAATCACTAGCAAATTAAACCCATGTTACACGGTTTCATTTATGCATATTTTATCATCCCAAACACAATATTTTTCCAAATCAACCATATCACAAGTGAGTACAGTATAAAATATTTCTGGGCATCTTTGGATTGCACCCTTCCATATCTAACACAAAAAATTAACCAAGCGATCAAGAAAATTTGATGGGCATAGAGCTATTTCTCTTTTATTTTTCTTTAAACATGAACAATAAATTTGATGAGAAGAAAACATATTGACGTATGGAAGTAAAGGGTAGAGAAAAAAAAACTTTTCTTTGTGTATCTATGAGTGCTTGAAGGGGTTCTTTAATCTCTCTGCAAGTCTGGATGGCTGCAATGTGTCTTGTTGGGGATGTTCTCTGAAAGAGCAGAATGTCAACGTGTTGTTAAAACTGCTCTTGCTTTTTAAAGGAGTAGAACACCAAAAAGTACTCTGTAACTCTGAACAACACAAGTACTGCTATAGAGAAGAGGACGATGGCAAGAGAGAGAGAGAGAATGAGAGCAAGAGAGAGAGAGAGAGAATGAGAGCAAGAGAGAGAGAGAGAGAGAGAATGAGAGCAAGAGAGAGAGAAAGAGAGAGAGAAAGAGAAAGAGAAAGAGAGAGAGAGAAAGAGAAAGAGAAAGAGAAAGAAAGAGAGAGAGAGAAGTGGATTATGGATCTCTATAGTTTTGGAAAGCTTATGATGGCAGAAAATCCTAACCAATAGTTTTGGAAAAAGTGAAAAAAGGAAATTTAGGAAGTTAAGTTGTATACATTTATGAGTTTCTATGGATTTTAATTTATTCTCTCATATATGCCACTTAATTATCCATCTTGGAGTCTTGATTGACCAAATCCATGATTTATATCCACTAAAATAATATATGTTACTCCCGGTTGCTTAGGGCATTAGTCGCACCAAACAAGAGTTCCCTACTTTTGCCTTTTTTTGTGCGAGCATTGGATAGTCCTCTTCCTACAAGGTCATGGGTGAATTTTTTACATGGACATTTTTTTATTAGTGTAGAGTCTAAGAAGAGAGAGGGAGGAAGACAAAGATTGGTACACTCACAATACCCTAAAAAGTAAGGATAGAGAGGGAGGAAGCAGCGAATGTAAGAAAAGGAAAGAGGTAAGGGAGAGAGAGAAAGGGGAAAATGCTGGAGAGGACAAAACACATACTTCGATCCATTCATCTCCTATTGCAGATATTGTGGGTATGCATCCTTATCATTGGTAGTACTATTCTTCTTTTTCTTCTTCTATTTATCTATTACTTTCTCTCTATGTTTCCCCTTTTCTCTTTTCCAACATTTCACTTCTGATTTATGATCACTAGTGCCTTCAACCTCCATGTCTGGTTTAAAGGTTTGGGTCACTATTTTGATTCAAATCTTTTGATTCAGTTCAACTAATTCTAGATTTTTTTGTCTGATAATTTAAAGTTTCTGCATTTTTAAAGAAAGGCGTGATTTGATTAGAACATGAAAAAGCCTGACTGCAAAAGTAGCTTCTACACTCACATCCTTCTTCAATTTGCATTGATTACTGGTATATATCCTCCTTAATTGAATCCATCATCCTACTATTTCCTCTATGTCTATCCTTAGAAAGCTTCTAGGAAAATGCTAGCACTAAACAATGTTAGGGATTGCTAAGGAAGCAAATGCAAGTCCATTTTTTACGATAAAAAATAGATACATGTTGGCAATGTCATCAGTTTTAACTTATTCATTTCTATGTTTTTGACTCTGGTATGCATCTCAAGATATTCTAAATGCCCTATGCTCAAGAGGAAAGCAATTACAAGAGAAAACTTTGACTTTTAGGTGCTATTAAGCATTAGGACTTAGTTTTCATCAGTTACACGTCTATTACATCACTTGTTTTTTACTTCTCCACCATGTCCATTTTTACATAGTAGCATGGTAAGGTGCATTAGTTTCTGTGTTGTTTGCTTCGAAATCTATTTCTACCATTGATATTTATAAATGTGCAAAGCATGCTCGCTTAGCCAATTTTCTGTTTCTTCGATCTTTCTTTTTAGTGCATTGTAGGTTAGTGGTGTCATTCCTATTTTGCATGATACATTGAAAGTTTTCATGCTCCAGGGTGATTAGTTATTTTCTAGCTCACTAAAGTGGTTGAAATTTTGATCTATACACAAGTTATCTATCACATGGGTACTCTATGTGGTGCACTGAAGTCCGCTTCTTTTCCTAAAACGTAACTTATATTTTCACTTGTTTAGAGCCTATGATCAGTCCTTAGAATTTTCTAGATTTTGGGAGGAGAAGCTCAAATAGTGCATGTGATTATGAAATATGGCTTTCTTTTGTTTCTTGAAGCCTGTGAAAGTTCACAACTACTTGGTCTAGGATAGGAAATCGGCCTACTTTCAAAGTTTTCTTTTTCTAGATGTTTTTCCAATTATGCTTTTCTATCTTAAATAATGTTAAAATCACAAGAAAATGTCATTCCAAAACCTGGGCAAGTCCCTAACTTCTTTATCCAAGATCACATTTATATCAAGGACAATACTCATATTGGATGGCCTTAACTAGTATGTGTTTTCAAACACTTAAAACGATCGGTAAATACATTAGTATTAGCATTATAAAATAGTTGTGCTTAACTTTATCCTTCTAGGAGATCCTATGTGCAACAATTGCTTGTACTTCTTATAGTAGTTGAATGTGTCTTTTCTGAGCTATAAAGGAAATATACAAAAGCTAGAGCACAAAAGGCTAAAATAGTGGAGCAGAAACTGTTGCAATGTAGTTGTAAGTGCAAATTTATATCTAGATGTTGATTACACTATATTTAATTAAATTAGAGTCTACTATGAGATTCATCTTTGTCATTGTGTTGTTTGATGAGTCCATGTTTTCTAGCCCTAAATTTCTTGTTTACTTTGTGAAATACATGACAGGTTCTATGTGCTATATGAAAAAATTTTACCTACATGAAAATGATAGGAGGCTATTTGGCAAGAGTATAACTAGCATCATCTTGAATAATGGAGGACTTAGTGATGGATTCATTGGTATCGTAGCTCCATCTAGCATTTATATTGTCAGTTTGCACATGATTTGTTTCCCCTTCTATCTCTCACAACATCAAGCTTCAATATGCTTATCTAAAACACATATAAGAAGAAGTTTGAACGATTGAATTCTATAGTTGACATCTTCATATTTTTAGATTGATTTGACCACGTTTCGAGGAGAAATTTTATGTGAGGTGTATCCAGTTCACTAGTTATTCATAAGAACTAGGTAAGAACTTTTCTAGTTTCTCTACCTCACTTTCTTCCTTTCCAAGAAAAATGGTTCACATCACCTAATTTAGTTCCTGATAATATATTCTGCATGCACTTTATTGTTATGGATATAGTTGTTGCAGCAACATGCCTTTCTTTGCTCTATTACTGATGTCATTGTGACAGACATAAGATGGTGCAGAGTTAAGGTCGTTTACATCTGGAATTCTTGCTTTCGACTTTCAATACTCCAACCAAGCTTCTCGTGGGTTGTCCTAGTGGCTTCAACATAGACAAAAAGACGTACTCCTCAAAGTTAGGAAAAATAAGTGCTGCTTAAAGTATGAAAACCTGTAGTGTTTTGAGACAGAAGCTCGTACAGTAGGGACTTGCCTTCATAATTAGTTGTGGATCTCGTAATACTCTTTCCTTTAGCTGTTCACTACATTTACTTCAGCAATTATGATCTATCGGCTATGAGATTAGAATCTTAAGCATCTAACTTAGGTGCCAAATTATATATTAGAGGTTCTACCTTTTAAAATGTTCAAATTTCAGTGGGTTGGGTCATACCTTAGCTTCTAATATAGATTGTCTAACCCCAATCTAACATTTGGACATTGTTTTTACATGCCAAAGGAAAATTGATTTCAATTTTCATGAAAATCTAAGCTTTTTACATGTGTCTTTTCAATCATTTTCAAAACCTCAAGTTTGCATGTTCTAGAGATGTTCTGGAATGTAACATATAAGTAGAATGTGTTATGTCAACCATGAAAATCATGATTTTACTGTGTCATGTCTCATCTCATTCATATTGTGTTATGTTTTGTCCCTTAGCATTCTTTATCTACACATTTTACGTAGTTTCATAGCAAGTCATTATGAATTCTCTGTATGTGAGATATGGTGACCTCCGAATGATGTTCCTACATTGTTAATTGATCCTGAGATGCACACATGCCTAACCATCGTGATTTTGATTTCCTTGTTGCGATATATTTTAGATTAGAATGCATTGTATATAGTTTGTTTTCCATATTATAATAATACAAAAATGGTTTATCATGCATGTGCACACTTTAATTTTTTCATCTTTTCATGTGTTGGTCAATATGAATGCCACTACACATGGACATTATCCTCTTATAAACCAATGTTGGCTCGACACTATTTGCATACTTAGATGAGTCTTCCTATACATACAACATCAAACACCTCGGTATCTTTTAGAATACTCTTTACAACTAGCATCTTAATTGTTCAATCCTTTTCCAAACACATTTTCAATCTAGTTTCCAAACATCATTTCAAGTGCTATTCCAGAATCATTCTGTAAATTCTATCTTCTAAATCTCTTTTCATACTTGGCTTTCACACCATAATCCAAGTTTTATTCCATGTCCAAAATATATTCCAATGTTTGGGATTCACATAGGAGCTATGGCTGGTTCGTAACATACTATGAGATGATAGTCCTTGCATGTTAACAATAAAACCAGTCATATTTCCACATGGAACCCAACGCCTCATTCAACTTTCTTCATGGTGTTTTAAACTATGTTCCAAATCATCTCTCAAACCTTGATTTGAAACTCCTTTTCAAAATCAATCTCATTTTTTATGTTCTAAATATGATGTTCAATTTCATTTTCAAAAAAATGCATACATAATGTAGTTCTAGGTTGCATGTCATGACCCAATGATAGCCAGGACATTCTAGTCTTCCTCGACATGTTGATGCCTTGACTGTTGCTCTAGTTTTTCAAATCCAATTTCTAGTTCAAATGTTAGGTCCATCTATGCATACATTATATGTTGTTCTCTAGGGTTGAAGTCTAACATTTAGAACATCCAAGCATTAAGCATTGTTGTTTTGGAAGTTTTGACTACCTCTAGTTATGGTGCTCAGAACTATCAATCCTTGTACTAACAGGATGGATCTCTTCCTTAATTCATTGGAACAAAGGGGATTATATCCTTTTCCATCAAGAATGCATGGTTTCTTTGTTAGAATGTATGTATTCCTATATATATATATATATATATATATATATATATATATATATATATATATATATATATATATATATCTATGTGCATGTATATTACATATATTAGTGTGCTAATATATGTCTTACATAGATAGATATGTGTATATTTTAGGGTACCTAGGTCATACTTGTAATTTTTCATTTTCTTTTATGTATTTTTCTATTTCCTTTTTACACCTTTATTATTAGTTAAGAGAGGAAATAGCTGTTGGGCCTCTCTCCAACGGCTAGAATTCTAGCAGTTGGAAATGGCCCAACAGCCATTTCCTCTCCTCCTCTCTTCTTCCCTTGTATTATAAATAAGGGACAGTTGTCCCCTTTTAATGCATGGCTTGTTAAGCCACATCTTGTAGTTTTTGCTTTGTTTGGCTGAAGATCAATATATTTTCTTTATCCTCTTGTTAGAGGACTCTTGTGTATTGCCTTGTTGAGCTAGTGGGAGATTCAAGAGTGATATTCTTGAAGTATTTGCCTAATTTGGGCCTGATTTACATGGTATCAGAGCCACGTCTTTGGCTCTTTGTCTTGCTGCCGTTCAAGATTGAAGGTTCAGTTTTTACTCCTACGTTGGAGCTGTGAAGCACTCCAAGTGTTCGAGATATTGCTTGCTGCTATTTTTCACAAGAAGAAGAGTGTTTTTGCTGGCTTCTTTTTGGTGATTTCTTGACGGAATTTAGTTCCCTTGGTGGTGAGCTCGTGGCTGTTGGAAGGGCGACTGGTTTCTATTGTTGCGAAGTTTTTATCCTTGTCGTGGACTTCTTTTCACGTGGCTGCCATCTTCTTCATAACTTGTAAGTGGATATACCTTGTTGATTGTGCCCATGGATGACAGTCTCTTCTCTTCCATTTCCCAAACTCTCATCAACGAATTACATACAATGGGCTAGAACTATAGAACACTTTATTCGTAGTAAAAGCCTTTGGGAACTAGTTGATGGGACAAAACTTGAACCACAACTAGTCCTTACGAAAATTGTTGATGGAAGGGCTATGGAATTGGATGCAACTGAAAAAGAAAAGGTAATGGCTGAATACAACAAGAAATGAGAAGAATGGAGTGTTGGTCATCACAAAATCATTACTTGGATCTTGACTTGTGTTGACAATGTTACTAGCGGGCAAATCTCTAAATTAAATTTTGCCCTAAAAGCTTGAGAATATCTAAAGAAAACTCATACCATGAGAGATGTTGCTTATATGCATCATGTTCAACTCAAAATTCACAATCTTCAACAAGGAGATAGACCAATTAAAGATTATGTGGTTGGAATGGATCAATTGTATGATGAATTGAGTATTTTTGAACCACATTGGACACAAGATCTTATTCTTAGAGAAAAGCAAATACAACGTGACAAGTTTTACAAGTTTATCATAGGTCTTAGACCGGAATTTGATGGTGTCAAAATCGCTTTACTTCATCGTTCTAAAACACCATCTATGAATGAGACTATTGCGGAGCTTCAAATGGAGGAAAATCGTCTTTGTCTTGATAAAGAGAAAGTCAACAATGTGTTTGCCACATCTAGGCCGGGGGCCCATTTGAGACCTTATAGACCTCCTCTCTTCAATCGTACAAATGAAGGAGCAAGAAGAAAAGTTATTTGCTATCATTGTCAAGAACAATGACATACCAAGCCAAGATGTCCAAAACTTAGAACTTTTGACAAAAGAAGCAATGTTGCGGCTCTAATCCAAGAAGAAAGAAAAGAAGCAAGTTCATTCCAACTTGATCAACTCATAAGTGCTCTTCAACCGTTTCTAAAGGGAGGAGGCACACCTTCAACTTTGGGAGCTACCGTGGCATCTACTTCTTCAAGTAAGTATTCTTGGATTATTGATTCGGGTGCATCTTTTCATATGACGCCTTGTGGATCCCTTCTCACCGAATGCACTAAAAATGATTCTTATTCTTTTGTGAAAACGGCGAATGGTACTTCTCTTGAAATTGATTTTATTGGAAATCTTGACCTAGATTTTGGATCGAAAACTTTAAAAGTACCTCAAGTAAGACACATTCCTAAATTAAGCTTAAATTTATTGTCCGTTTCTCAAATAACCGACCTTGGTTTTGATATAATCTTCTCACAATCCAAATGTTTGATACAAGACCGAGTATCCAAAAAGACGATTGGGGAATGTTTTAAAACAAAAGATCTCTACTACATAGATTTTTTGGACCTTTCAAGACCATCTTGCAATATCTCTAAAGAATGTGACATTCAAACTTGGCATCAAAGACTTGGACATACCAATATAGAAAAAATGTCTCATCTTCCTTTCATGGAGAATTTTTGTCAAAAGAACTTTTGTTGTAATGATTGTATCAAGGCTAAAATGAAAGTCTTACCTTTTGATAATAGAAACTTTATTGCCCAAAAATCTTTTGATTTAGTGCATTCGGATGTGTGGGGGCCCGCTCCTATTATGTCGAAAGGAGTATTATTGTACTATGTGATTTTTATTGATGATTATTCTCGGCATACTTGGGTTTACTTTCTCAAACACAAATCGGAGGTTTTCATAAACTTTAAGAATTTCTACAACATGATCTATACCCAATTTGGCTCAAACATCAAAGTCTTTAGAAGTGATTCGGGAGGAGAATTTATGTCAAATGAATTTCAAAAATTTCTGAAAGAAAAAGGCATTGTTCATCAAAGATCTTGTCCTAACACTCCACAACAAAACGGAGTGGTCGAGCGTAAACATAGGCACATTATTGAAACTACTAGAGCCCTTCTTTTATCTAAAAATGTTCTCAAAAATTTTTGGGCTGAGGCTGTTTTGACTTCAACCTATTTAATTAATATACCAAACTTTTGAAACATATTTCTCCTTTTGAAAAACTTCATCATGTTAAACCTAATTACAATAGACTTAAAGACTTTGATTGCAAATGTTTTGTGTTAAGTGACAAAGATGATAAACTTTCTTCCAAAGCCATTTCTTGTGTTTTTATTGGGTATTCTGAAACTCAAGAGGGTTATAGATGTTATGATATTGAAAGAGATAAAGTTTATGTTTCTAGAAATGTGATCTTTCTAGAAAATGAAGATGGTTTTAAAGATGAACCCAAGAAACTAGAAACTAGAACTTTTCTTTGGACTAATGATATTGATGATGATGATGATATTGATGATAATGAACCCGATAAAGTTGTAGAAGTGCCAATTGAAGAAGTCAACAATGACAATTCTACTCATTTGATTCTTCCAAAAGAGATCTTAGTTTATAGAAGAAGAGATCCCCAAAATCAAGGAACTAATCAATCTCTCCCTAGGAGATCCCAAAGGCACACTAGACCTCCTCAAAGATTTATCTCTTATGAGTCTTTTTTTCCAAAATTTCGAGCTTGTCTTATGGCACATCATTCTTTTTATGAGTCATCTTCTTACCTTGAAGCTAAGGAAGATCCCAATTGGATTGAAGCCATGAATCTTGAACTTAAAGCTCTTGAAAGCAATGAGACTTGGGATATTGTGCCTTTACCAACAGGGAAAAAGACTATTTGATGTAGATGGATCTATAAAATCAAAACTAGAAGTGATGGAACCTTAGAAAGATACAAGGCCAGACTTGTTGCCAAGGGATATGCTCAAGAATATAGGATTGATTATGAAGAAACCTTTGCTCCTGTTGCTCGCATGACTTCTGTTAGAACTCTTATTGCCATTGCTTCTGTTAAACATTAGACTATTTTTCAAATGGATGTTAAAAATGCTTTCTTAAATGGTCACCTGCAGGAAGAAGTTTTCATGAGTGCTCCCCTTGGTTTTGATCTACCTCAAAACAAAGTTTTACGTCTTAAGAAAGCCCTTTATGGTTTAAAACAAGCTCCCAAGGCCTGGTTTGATAAGTTTAGTAGTGTCATGTTTAATCAAGGTTTTCAATCTTGCTATTCTGACACTGCCATGTTTGTAAAAACCACCTCCATAAGTGTAATTGTTTTATTATTGTATGTTGATGATATGGTTATTACTGGGAGTGATGATGAATGGATTATAGAGGTAAAACATATTCTTAACAAATGCTTTCAAATGACTGATTTGGGAAGACTAACTTATTTTCTTGGAATTGAAGTTGCTTATAGCAAACAGGGTTACCTTCTTTCTCAAATGAAGTTTGCCAGTGAATTAGTTGACAGAACAGGTATCTCAGATGACAAAGTTGTGGATACTCCAGAAACATTGGGAGTAAAAATGAAAATTGATGATGGAGAGATATTGGAGAATCCCACTCCTTTTCGGCAAATAGTTGGCGCTCTCTCTTATCTCTCTATCACCAGACCTGACATTTCTCATGCCGTACATGTGATAAGCCAATTTCAACAAAGACCCACCTCAGAGCACATGGGAGCGGCAATGCGGATTGTTCGTTATGTGAAAAACACTATCAACAAAGGATTATTTCTGTCTTCCTCTTCTACATTGGAGTTAGTTGCTTATACAGATGCTGATTGGGGTGTAGATCCCAATAATAGGCACTCCACTACTGGTTTTTGTGTGTTTTTAGGTGATTCCTTAATTTCCTGACGATGCAAGAAACAACATAAGGTGTCACTATCATCAACAGAAGCTGAGTATCGTGCGATGGCAACTACAACAATGGAGATAGTGTGGCTCAAAAGCTTATTGAAGGACATGAGAATTCATATCATGAATCCTGTCAAGCTTTGCTGCGACAACAAAAGTGCAATCTATATTGCTAGCAATCACACATTTCATGAAAGAACAAAGCATATAGAGATGGACTGTCATTATGTTCGTGAAGAGTTCCTTCAGAAAAACATAGATCTCTCCTATGTTCCCTCTGAATATCAACTAGGAGATTTCTTTACCAAGGCTCTTGCTGCTGCGAGGTTTCAATTTCTCCTTGGCAAACTTTCGGTTATCTCACCGTAAGTTTGAGGGGAGATGTTAGAATGTATGTATTCCTATATATATATATATATATATATATATATCTATATGCATGTACATTACATATATTAGTGTTAATATATATATATATATATATATATATATATATATATATGCATGTACATTACATATATTAGTGTGCTAATATATGTCTTACATATATAGATATGTGTATATTTTAGGGTACCTAGGTCATACTTGTAATTTTCCTTTTTCTTTTATGCATTTTCTATTTCTTTTTACACCTTTATTATTATTTAAGAGGGGAACTAGTTGTTGGGCCTCTCTCCAACGGCTAGAATTCTAGCCGTTGGAAATGGCCCAACAGCCATTTCCTCTCCTCCTCTCTTCTTTCCTTGTATTATAAATAAGGGACTGTTGTCCCCTTTTAATGCGTAGCTTGTTAAGCCACATCTTGTAGTTTTTGCCTTGTTTGGCTGAAGATCAATATATTTTCTTTATCCTCTTGTTAGAAGACTCTTGTGTATTGCCTTGTTGAGCTAGTGGGAGATTCAAGAGTGATATTCTTGAAGTATTTGCCTAATTTGGGTCAGATTTACATTCTTCATAAGAAATTTTGCATGTGTGTGTACACTATTTCACAAAAAATATGCAAATTTAATACAAAACAAGTAAGAAAATGTGAAACAAGTGAAAAATGCATTTTATATAATTGGTATGAAAAAATGCGAAACTTTAAAATTAATATGAAAAATGCAAAAAATAATATGCTTTTTTAAACCATATCCAAGTGTGTTGTTGTGCCCGTACCCACACGTCAGTGTGTCGACACGAGTGCGGCAGCAATTATGTGGTATTCATGTCAATTAGCCCTAGACCTATATGCTTTAAACATGCAACTATTTCTTATCCATGTGAAAGATTATTAAACTTTGGCAAGGATAAACTGCATGTGGTTACTTGAGTATCTAACCAATTAAAAACAAAACAATAAGCAAATAAAATTATGTACAGACTTATTGCTATCTGAAAAGAAGGCAAAGTAAGAGTATGTGCATATTAAAATGCATGTACAAGGTTTTTAAATGTAGATTTGTAATCTTGGCAAATATAAAAAGCAAAAAATATCTGCGAAGGCATTCTTGAGAAAGTGAAAAATTAACCTATGACCACCATTTTAGTTGGTAATTCTAACTTACAGAGTATGTCAAGTAAATGAAAAACATTCGTACATATCCATTCGATACAAAAAAGAAGAAAATAACTAAAAAAACTAGAGGGAGCCTCTTAATCGGCCTAAGGCATGAGTTCAACTTGATTATGTGCTCAGTTTATTTTTTTCATAACTATACATTTAATTTTCCTACCTCTCACACAAGTTGACATTGAAATATTTTATTATCATAAAATAATTCTTTCTTGACCTCCTAGAATATTTACAATAATAATTATATTACAACCAACAAAAGTACACCAAACCTTTTGAGAGAACAATGATTAATTTTAAAAAAAAATGTGAGACATGCTACCAAGAGACCCAAAGTCATAACCAATCCATTAATTTTCAATGAAGTTAAAAATATACGTATTAATGTTTAAGATGATTTGAAATAATCTTTTAGCAAAATCAATAGTACTTATAAAAAAATTGAAAGGAATAAACAAAAAAGGTTGGTCATCACATTGCTCTCTCTCTCTCTCTCTCTCTCTCTCTCATATATATATATATACGTATATCTTTCTCTTTAATTTGTTGAGGAGAAAACCAAAGGTGCAAAAGATTTCCTCTTTATGTGGACATCTTAAGAAACACTTGGTATGCACATTACAGTAAACCCCTCAAGAAAGCAAATCTTAATCATCTATGAGCTCAATCAATGAGAATACAATAAAATAACAATAACAAACTGAAAAGTAGATCAAATAAAGAAAATAACACACTGATTTATATGAAAAACCTCTTTTAAATGAGAGGGAAAAACCATGGGGCCACTGCAAAAAAATCCACTATGTGAAAATGCATACAATGGATCTTGTATGGTAGAAGAAGTTTTCTCTCTCTCTTTCTTATACACCCACATGTAAATGAACAGTCCAATGACAAAATCTCTCACCCTTTTTAAGAACAAAGACATATAAGGTAAGCCTGGGCACCGAGCCGGGCCACTGCCGGGTACCTGGTACTCGGCCCGACTCGGGCCTGGGCCCAGGCCTTGAAAAACTGCTAAACGAGCTCACTTTATCGGGCCCGGCCCGGCCCAACAATTAATGGGTTGGGCTCGGGCCCTCGACTGTGTTTGTCGGGGGCCTGAGAAGCCCGACAATAATTTTTAAAAAATATATTTTTTTTCCACAAAAATGAGCTTAGGTCAGGGTTTTCATTTCATACATGATACTTTCATTCTCTAGTTGTCTGTCGTTCTCCTCTAGTCCTCCACTCCTCTGCGGCTCTGCAAGCAAGACCAGCGAGACTGCCTCCTCCAGTCCTCTCCATTGCCCATCGACCACTTCCTCTGGTCCTTCCCGTCGGTCGTCGCCCATCGGCTATTCAGCTGTTTCCTTTGGTCGTCACCGTCGCCGATCGGCTGTCTCTCGTCCCGCGGGAGAGGAAAGATTTCTCTCCCAGTTCTCCCTTCTTATGCTTCTTCATTTCCTAAACCTGCTTTCATGTTCGAATATTTACTGTTCGAATATTTACGATTGTCTCTGTTGTCGGTGAGTGTGAAAGCTAGAAATAGTCGAATAATTAGAGCATTGAATTAGTCAGGGTTTTGTTTTTTGGATGGTGATGGCGAATGATTTTCCATCTTATTTGCCTTCATAACATCATTTTTGGTTGTTGAACAAATTTTTTGCACGCAAGATGTTTAATGAATCAATATGACATTCTAATTGTTCTGTGCATGTTAGTTGTTTCCCTAATTTAATAAGGCAGTTTGTGGGTGGATTGTATCCAACATCTGCATTTGTGTCTATGTAACTGGTTAGAACTTCGAATGCAACAGGGCTCAGGTTGCTCACAGGAAATATCACCATGTAAGAGAAGCCAGTCCAAAAGAAGCCCGGCCCGTTAATAATTGGGCCAGACCTCGGGCATAAGATCAAGCCCAAGGCTCGATTAGCTATAGGCCTGGCCCGACCCGATTATTAACGGGCCGGGTATCGGGCTGGCTCGATAAAGTAATCAGGCTTAAAAATGGACGTTTTTATTGGGCCGGGCTAACCCGGCCCGGCCTGATGCCCAGCCTTAATATAAGGGTTTAAATTTATGGCATAAAATATGAACAAGTATAGACCTTTCAGTCAAACCCCACATTGGATTGTCTAAAACAAAGAGCACGAA
The DNA here is from genome assembly GCF_008831285.2 of Nymphaea colorata. Taxonomy (NCBI): domain Eukaryota; kingdom Viridiplantae; phylum Streptophyta; class Magnoliopsida; order Nymphaeales; family Nymphaeaceae; genus Nymphaea; species Nymphaea colorata. Next base: position 10,887,179 of record NC_045138.2, on the reverse strand, counting down.
AGAGAAATTGATCAACCCAAATGAAGTTGAACCCAAATCCAACAATCACCCCTTCCATACTCATGGAGGCATCACCTCATATAGTGCATGACACACCTTGCCAATCATCAATTAGCAACAACTCCTACAAACATTGACAAAGCTCTACTTTGTCCTCTGGTAGGGTCTTCATCATCATGTCTGACAGATTACTTTTCATGTGAATCTTCTTTAGCTATACCAACTTCAACTCTATGCCATTTCTGACCTAATGATATCTGAAGTCAATACTTTTGCACTTGGAATAATAAGCTGGATTTCTGGCCAAATGTATAGCACTTTGACAACTAACCACATACTCTTTTTGCACTAAGCCCAAATCTTTGATGTTATTCTTCATGCATAGCATTTCCTTAAATGCTTTAGTTGTGGTAATATACTCAGTTTCGGTAGTAGAAAGCATAACATACTTCTGCATGAAACTACTCTTCTTAGAAAAGTAAAAACATATCCCGATGTAGACTTTCTTGAATCTCCATCACTACTTTAATTGTACGTTTGTGAAATCCCTCAATCTTTGGTTTAACAATTTCCAAAATGTATACTCATCTTGGAGATACTTTGAGAGGTCGTTTGATGACATTGGAACACCGCAGAACAGAACAGACATGTCCTGTTTAGGAGAAATCAATGCAAACATCGGACAGAGAACAGAAGAGACACGAAGGACGAAGAACAGTGGGTATAAAAGGGGAAGACGTTCCAACGTGTTCCGTGGTAAACCACGGAACAGGCATCGAAGGACATCTGGCATTCTCTCCCCCGAACCCGAGCTGTCCCCCCCTTTTTTATTTCTCTCCTTCTTCGTCTCCACCCCCGACCTCGAGCTGCCCTCATCCTTTCCCTCCTTCTCCTCCATCCTTCTGCCCAGCCCTTGCCCTTTCTCTCCTTCTCCTCCGGCCTCGTGCCCAGCCCTCGCCCTTCCTCTCCTCTGTCCTCCTACCCTGCTACTTTTTTCTTGACATCAAGCATGAGTGATGAGAAACACCATCATCTCCGCCGCACTCGCCTCCCTCATCCAACTCGCCCTTTTCCCCAACCCTAGAGTGGCGCATGCTCGCCTGAGAGTTTTTCCGCAAAATCAGTTTTCATTTCTTCACCTCTCACTCTCTTTCTCTCTCACGACTAGCATCGCCTCCCTGGCACTGATAGTTCGAACCTCTTGAAGGCCGGATCAGGAGGCTAGCAACAGCTCTTCTATCTTCTGGAAGTTTTGATGAAATAGTTGATGCAACAACCTCTGCCTCACAGGGGATTCCCTCCATATATTTATCAACTGACGTGTCTCTTTATCTGTTGTAAGCTTGCAGCCAATTGAAGTAATTTGACACAATCTGATATCAATTAATTTCATAATAACTTGTTTAGTGTTGGAATGGTCTGCTGCGATGGTGATGGTCGTCTAAATGAGAAATCAATAATATTATAGTGCAGGTATAAGGGAGAGGCCGACATGTTTCAGATTAAGGCCACTGAAGGCAGGTGTGAAGCCGAGAGGCTGAAAAGGATAAGCTGGCCAAATCTGAGAAGGCAGAGGAAGAGTATGCTAGTAGTTTCCTGCAGCAGAGACTGAATGAGGCAGAAGCAGAAAAACGTTGCCTATTTGAGAAGATCAGGCTCCAGGAATCCTCCAGGCTATCAGGTGGAGGTGAATCTTCTCAGATGTTGATGCTCTGTAAGATGCAGGATATGCTTAAGAATGTGTACAACGTGCCTCCTGTAAATCAGGCCCAAGTTAGGCAAATACTTCAAGAATATCACTCTTGAATCTCTTACTAACTCAACAAGGCAATACACAAGAATCCTCTAACAAGAGGATAAGGAAAATATATTGATCTTCAGCCAAACAAGGTAAAATACTACAAGATGTGGCTTAACAAGCCATTACCTAAAAGGGGACAACAGTCCCTTATTTATAATACAAGGGAAGAATAGAGGAGGAGGGGAAATGACTGTTGGACCATTTCCAACGGCTAGAATTCTAGCCGTTGGAGAGAGGCCCAACAACTAGTTCCCCTCTTAAATAATAATAAAGGTGTAAAAAGAAATAGAAAAATACATAAAAGAAAAAGGAAAATTACAAGTATGACTTAGGTACCCTAAAATATACACATATCTATATATGTAAGACATATATTAGCACACTAATATATGTAATGTACACACACACACACACACACATATATATATATATATATATATATATATATATATATATATATATATATATATATATATATATATATAGGAATACATACATTCTAACATCCCCCTCAAACTTACGGTGTGATAACCAAAAGTTTGCCAAGGAGAAATTGAAACCTGGCAGCAGCAAGAGCCTTGGTAAAGAAATCTCCTAGTTGATATTTAGAGGGAACATAGGAGAGATCTATGTTTTTCTGAAGGAACTCTTCACGAACATAATGACAGTCAATCTCTATATGCTTTGTTCTTTCATGAAATGTGTGATTGCTAGCAATATAGATTGCACTTTTGTGGTCGCAACAAAGCTTGACAGGATTCATGATATGAATTCTCATGTCCTTCAATAAGCTTTTAAGCCACACTATCTCCATTGTTGTAGTTGTCATCGCACGATACTCAGTTTCTGTTGATGATAGTGACACCTTATTTTGTTTCTTGCATTGCCAGGAGATCAAGGAATCACCTAAAAACACACAAAAACCAGTGGTAGAGTGCCTATTGTTGGGATCTCCACCCCAATCAGCATCTGTATAAGCAACTAATTCTAATATAGAAGAGGAAGACAGAAATAGTCCTTTGTTGATAGTGTTTTTCACATAACGGATAATCCGCATTGCCGCTCCCATGTGCACTGAGGAGGGTCTTTGTTGAAATTGGCTTATCACATGCACGACATGAGCAATGTCAGGTCTGGTGATGGAGAGATAAGAGAGAGCGCCAACTATTTGCCGAAAAGGAGTGAGATTCTCCAATATCTCTCCATCATCAATTTTCATTTTTACTCCTAGTGCCTCTGGAGTATCCACAACTTTGTCATCTGAGATACCTGTTCTGTCAACTAATTCACTGGCAAACTTCATTTGAGAAAGAAGATAACCTTGTTTGCTATAAACAACTTCAATTCCAAGAAAATAAGTTAGTCTTCCCAAATCAGTCATCTGAAAGCATTTGTTAAGAAAATGTTTAACCTCTGTAATCCATTTATCATCACTCCCAGTAATAACCATATCATCAACATACAATAATAAAAGAATTACGCCTACGGAGGTGGTTTTTACAAACATGGCAGTGTCAGAGTAGCAAGATTGAAAACCTTGATTAAACATGACACTATTAAACTTATCAAACCAGGCCTTGGGAGCTTGTTTTAAACCATAAAGGGCTTTCTTAAGACGTAACACTTTGTTTTGAGGTAGATCAAAACCAGGGGGAGCACTCATGAAAACTTGTTCCTGCAGTTGACCATTTAAGAAAGCATTTTTAACATCCATTTGAAAAATAGTCCAATGTTTAACAGAAGCAATGACAATAAGAGTTCTAACAGAAGTCATGCGAGCAACAGGAGCAAAGGTTTTTTCATAATCAATCCCATATTCTTGAGCATATCCATTGGCAACAAGTCTGACCTTGTATCTTTCTAAGGTTCCATCACTTCTAGTTTTGATTTTGTAGATTCATCTACAACCAATAGTCTTTTTCCCTGTTGGTAAAGACACAATATCCCAAGTCTTGTTGCTTTCAAGAGCTTTAAGTTCAAGATTCATGGCTTCAATCCAATTGGGATCTTCCTTAGCTTTAAGGTAAGAAGATGGCTCATAAAAAGAATGATGTGCCATAAGACAAGCTCGAAATTTTGGGGAAAAAGACTCATAAAAGATAAATCTTTGAGGAGGTCTAGTGTGCCTTTGAGATCTCCTAAGGAGAGATTGATTAGTTTTCTTGATTTTGGGTATCTCTTCTTCTATAAACTAAGATCTCTTTTGGAGGAATCAAATGAGTAGAATTGTCATTGTTGACTTCTTCAATTGGCACTTCTATAACTTTATCGGGTTCATCATCATCAATATCATCATCATCATCAATATCATTAGTCCAAACAAAAGTATAATCTTCTAGTTTCTTGGGTTCATCTTTGAAACCATCTTCATTTTCTAGAAAGATCATATTTCTTGAAACATAAACTTTATCTTTTTCAATATCATAACATCTATAACCCTTTTGAGTTTCGGAATACCCAATAAAAACATAAGAAATGGCTTTGGAAGAAAGCTTATCATCTTTGTCACTTAACACAAAACATTTGCAACCAAAGACTTTAAGTCTATTGTAATTAGGTTTAACATGGTGAAGTTTCTCAAAAGGAGAAACATGTTTCAAAAGTTTGGTAGGCATTCTATTAATTAAATAGGTTGAAGTCAAAACAGCCTCAGCCCAAAAGTTTTTGGGAACATTTTTAGATAAAAGAAGGGCTCTAGTAGTTTCAATAATGTGCCTATGTTTAGGCTCGGCCACTCCATTTTGTTGTGGAGTGTTAGGACAAGATTTTTGATGAACAATACATTTTTCTTTTAGAAATTATTGAAATTCATTTGACATAAATTCTCCTCCCGAATCACTTCTAAAGACTTTGATATTTGAGCCAAATTGGGTATAGATCATGTTGTAGAAATTTTTAAAGTTTATGAAAATCTCCGATTTGGTTTGAGAAAGTAAACCCAAGTATGCATAGAATAATCATCAATAAAAATCACATAGTACAATAATCCTCCTTTCGACATAATAGGAGCGGGTCTTCATACATCCGAATGCACTAAATCAAAAGATTTTTGGGCAATAAAGTTTCTATTATCAAAAGGTAAGACTTTCATTTTAGCCTTGATACAATCATTACAACAAAAGTTCTTTTGACAAAAATTCTCCATGAAGGGAAGATGAGACATTTTTTCTATATTGGAATGTCCAAGTCTTTGTTGCCAAGTTTGAATGTTACATTCTTTGGAAATATTGCAATATGGTCTTGAAAGATCCAAAAAGTTTATGTAGTAGAGACCTTTTGTTCTAAAACCTTCCCCAATCGTCTTCTTGGATACTTGGTCCTGTATCAAACATTTGGATTGTAAGAAGATTATATCAAAACCAAGGTCGGCTATTTGAGAAACGGACAATAAATTTAAGCTTAATGTAGGAATGTGTCTTACTTGAGGTACTTTTAAAGTTTTGGATCCAAAATCTAGGTCAAGATTTCCAATAAAATCAATTTCAAAAGAAGTTCCATCCGCCGTTTTCACAAAGGAATAAGAATCATTTTTAGTGCATTCGGTGAGAAGGGATCCACAAGGCGTCATATGAAAAGATGCACCCAAATCAATAATTCAAGAATACTTACTTGAAGAAGTAGATGCCACGGTAGCTCCCAAAGTGGAAGGCGTGCCTCCTCCTTTTAGAAACGGTTGAAGAACACTTATGAGTTGATCAAGTTGGAATGAGCTTGCTTCTTTTCTTTCTTCTTGGATTGGAGTCGCAACATTGCTTCTTTTGTCAAAAGTTCTAAGTTTTGGACATCTTGGCTTGGTATGTCATTCTTCTTGACAATGATAGCAAATAACTTTTCTTCTTGCTCCTTCATTGAGGTCTATAAGGTCTCAAATGGGCCCCCGGCCTAGATGTGACAAACACATTGTTGACTTTCTCTTTATCAAGACAAAGACGATTTTCCTTCATTTGAAGCTCCACAATAGCCTCATTCATAGATGGTGTTTTAGAACGATGAAGTAAAGCGGTTTTGACACCATCAAATTCCGGTCTAAGACCTATAATAAACTTGTAAAACTTCTCACGTTGTATTTGCTTTTCTCTAAGAATAAGATCTTGTGTCCAATGTGGTTCAAAAATACTCAATTCATCATACAATTGATCCATTTCAGCCACATAATCTTTAATGGATCTATCTCCTTGTTGAAAATTGTGAATTTTGAGTTGAACATAATGCATATAAGCAACATCTCTCATTGTATGAGTTTTCTTTAGATATTCTCAAGCTTCTAGGGCAGAATTTAATTTAGAGATTTGCCCGCTAGTAGCATTGTCAACACAAGTCAAGATCCAAGTAATAATTTTGTGATGACCAACACTCCATTCTTCCCATTTCTTGTTGTATTCAGCCATTACCTTCTCTTTTTCGGTTGCATCCAATTCCATAGCCCTTCCATCAACAACTTTCGTAAGGACTAGTTGTGGTTCAAGTTTTGTCCAATCAACTAGTCCACAAAGGCTTTTACTACGAATAAAGTGTTCCATAGTTCTAGCCCATTGTATGTAATTTGTTGACGAGAGTTTGGGAAAAGAAAGAGAAAAGACTTTGTCATCCATGGGCACAATCAACAAGGTAGATCCACTTACAAGTTATGAAGAAGATGGCAGCCACGTGAAAAGAAGTCCACGACAAGGATAAAAACTCAACAATAATAGAAACCAGTCACCCTTCCAACAGCCACGAGCTCACCACCAAGGGAGCTAAATTTTGTCAAGAAATCACCAAAAAGAAGCCAGCAAAAACACTCTTCTTCTTGTGTAAGACTGCAGCAAGCAATATCTCGAACACTTGGAGTGCTTGACTGCTCCAATGTATGAATAAAAACTGAACTTTTAATCTTGAATGGCAGCAAGACAAAGAGCCAAAGACGAGGCTCTGATACCATGTAAATCAGGCCCAAGTTAGGCAAATACTTCAAGAATATCACTATTGAATCTCTCACTAACTCAACAAGGCAATACACAAGAATCCTCTAACAAGAGGATAAGGAAAATATATTGATATTCAGCCAAACAAGGCAAAATACTACAAGATGTAGCTTAACAAGCCATTACCTAAAAGGGGACAACAGTCCCTTATTTATAATACAAGGGAAGAAGAGAGGAGGAGGGGAAATGGTTGTTGGGCCATTTCCAACGGCTAGAATTCTAGTCGTTGGAGAGAGGCCCAACAGCTAGTTCTCCTCTTAAATAATAATAAAGGTGTAAAAAGAAATAGAAAAATACATTAAAGAAAAAGGAAAATTACAAGTATGACCTAGGTACCTTAAAATATACACATATCTACATATGTAAGACATATATTAGCACACTAATTTATATATATATATATATAGGAAAACATACATTCTAACACCCCCAACCAAGGTAGAAGGGCAAAGCACTGCATGAGGAGACCATCAAACTATCAGATCAGTCTCTTAAAAGAAGTCTTGATGAGTCAAAAACTTAAATTTAGTGTTTTAAGCATAAGACACTTGGTCAGTCTAAGTACGTTGAATGCTTAAGCAATTGCTCTTGCCAGCCGGATCAGACTCCGACATTTGAGGGAGCCAAGCACCTCATGCCTTTTGTGATTCAAATAGTTTTCAAGCTTCAGTAATTGGCTGCATGTATCCACTTTCTGTTGGTAAATTCTTGTATAATATCTATTGCTAGTTTTTACGTCAGTTACTATGGTCTTAAAACAAGTTGGCATTTTTAAAAGATTAAGCGCTACATTTTAAATGAAGAGTTATGAGTCGCCTTGAGTTAATTAGCTTTAATGTAGGCTCTTCTTTTGTCCGCGTAATGTAAACTCTTCTTTTAGTTTGTCCAATATATGTAATGTTTCCAATATACAGTTGCGTTGTTGTAGTAACTAACCAGGCATTGTTCCTTCAGTTCATGGAAGGAAGATTAAAGGGGAGCTTCTTAAACAGTTATGTTCGGCGGAGGCAAGTAACCATTCTTTTATGAGAAAATTAAAGAATGTGAAAGTTATGCTCCCAACCTGGAAAAGTTCTAAGTATAAGGGAGAGATCAAGATGGTGAACTTTAGATTGAGAAGTGTTCCACCTAACTTGAAGAAAGCTGCCATTATCGTCAACAAAGAGTTGGGGGTCAACAATGCCTAGGGCAATATCCCAACTCCAAAGAGTGTTGACAAACGTCACTTGGGGAGCACCCTATTGATGTCAAGTATATACTTATTTTAGAATGTACAGATTTGCGCAATTTTTTTGTCTCGTATTGTATTTCTTTTCTTTGTAAAGAAAAAGTTTATTTTGAAAAGAGAAGTGTTGTTGTTCACAGCTCTGTGTCACATTGGGCTTTGAGGAACGAGCGAGTAAAGTAGGGGTGATGTCATTCTCCTATTGGACATGGAAAATTGACATAAACAACGATAATTTTTGTTACTGGTGAAAAAACAATAGTTCATTTTTTTGCCCTTGCTGCTTGTAGAAAATGTAATTATCGGTTTTTTATGGTGTGCCAGATCTCATTGCAATGTGCCTCAACCCAGAAGTTTAATTCACTCCAAAGAGTGCACACAAATGTCAATTGCTTTGGTTTTTTTTTTTCTTTCTTTCACTTGTGTTACAGTTTAAATATAACATAAACAAACACCAGACAAACAGAACATACAGAACTTATCATGGAAGACACAAACATCGGGCAGAATGGACAGACCAAACAAAATGTAAATAAACACTAGACAGAACGGAGAGAACAGATAGAACAGACGTATGTGAAACAAACGTCGGACAAAAAGAACATAATGTTCTGTTCTTAAAATCATCAAACGGTGGACAAATGACATCATTGTCCATGAGAACAGGACAGCAGTGTGATAGACGGGACGTCCTATCTGTCATGTCCCAATGGACAGCAATCAAACGACCTCTGAGATATTTTAGAATCTATTTGATTACAACTCAATGTTTTTTTACTTAGATTAGCAAGAAATCTACTAACAACTCCAATTGCATGTGCTATGTTAGGTCGACCACAACCATTGCATTCATCAAATCTTCCCATTGCAAAAGCATATGTAGTTCTCATCATTTCATTTTTTTCCCTTTTTCATTTGAAGGGTGTTGTTTTGAGCTTAATTTGAAATCATTTGCATGGCTTTGTATGTTTTATTTAAAACCGTTTTGCAATTTTTCAATATATTCCTCTTTGGATAATCAATGTTTATTCCTTTCTCTATATCAGGAGATATGCATTCCTAAGAGTTGCTTGTTGGGGCACTCTAGTCTTTCATATCAAAAGACTTACTTAAATGGTGCTTTAATTTCTTAATCCAGTTTATATTTTTTGTCAATAATAAACATATCATCAACCTAAAGACAAAGAATAATAAAATTGTCATTGGAATGTTTTTTGATGTACAAACAATGGTTTGTCAATGATTTAAAGTAGTCATGCTCCACCATGAATGTGAGTTGAGTATTATATACCATTGTCTTGGTATGTTTCAACCCATATAAACTCTTATTATTGCAAACGATATGTTCTTTGCCTTAACTTTGAAGCCTTCTAGTTGTTTCATGTAGATCTCTTCAGTTAAGTCACCATAAAAAAAGAAAAAAACAAAACTAACTTCATATATATTTGCTCAACTTCTGGATTCAAACTTGCAGCATAACCTAGCACAACCCAAATTGATGACACTTTTACCATTGGTGAGAAACTTTCATTAAAGTCAATTCATTCCTTTTGTTTGAAGCTTTGCACAACCAACTTTGGTTTGTAGTGCTTGTGCCTCTTCTACACCCACTTATGCTTCAAAATTGCCTTTAGGCATTTCCACCAAGTCATAAGTATGTTCTTATGCACAGAATTCATTTCCTCTTACATTGACTTTGTCAACTCATTTTTGTGAACATCTTTTGAACTTCATTAAAATTTTTTGGTTCATCACTATTGATAACCATAATATGCTCGAAAGAATTGCACCTTGTAGATAAATTGAAAACTCTTGAACTTCTTCTCACAACTTGCACAACCAGCCTATCAAGTAATACATGTTCCCCATCAACTTGATGATAATTAAAACTTCATTATCACCATTATCATATCCATGAGAATCTTCATCAAGTTCAACATTTTCACCTTGTTTTTGTCGAATGACACCACCATATGTCATAAGTAATTGGTGTACCCTTCAATCCTCTCTCCAACAACCTTTTGTTGGGCTCTTTGTTCAAAGTCTTCAATTGTTTTATCTTCTTAAAAAAAAACATATTGACTTCTAAAAGTCTTTCTAATGTGAGGATTCCACAGCTTATAGCCAAAGTCTTCATCCACATAACCCAAGAAAATATACAATAATGTTTTGTCATCCAACTTCAATTTCAATTCTTTGGGGTGCATAAAGAATTGCAATCAAGTACTTTTAAATGCTTGTAAGTTTTTACCTCTCTAAAGTTGTGAAAATTTTTCTTGTAATGAAGCCGATGGTGACAAATTAATCAAGTAACACACGGTTTTCATGACTTCACCCAAAATGTCTTATGCAATCTTGACATGGATAATATGCACCTATATTATCTTCTCTATGATCTAATTTATATATTCAGCAACACCATTTTCTTGTAGAGTCCTTAAGAGGCATCTTATCATGTGAAATTACATGGTTTGCACAATAACTTTCAAAACTATTTGATGTATATTCACCACATTTGCTTGTTTCTAAGCATCCTAACTTCAAATTATTTTTCTTTTCAACTAACACATGAAACTTCATAAAAACATCAAAAGCATCAGTCTTATTTTTTGACACATGAAACTCCATGTTTGGGATGAGTTCCTTCTTTGACAAGACTTTCATCCCCTTCTCACTCATGTCTCCAAGCCTCTTGTGCAAAAGTTGGATAGAGAGTTGTTTATAAATGCATTAATTTCCCCTCGAGTGGAGATCCCTTTATATGATACAAAGTGCAACATTTGTCACATTTTGCAACTATAAGAGGGGATTTTTTAAATATAATAGTATATCATTCATCATCATACTTGCCCATAGAGATAAAATTCATACACCAATCTAAAACATAATGTACATCCTTTAGCATAAGTTTTATTTTCACGCTAGTTTCCACACAAACATCACCAATACATACAATATTTATGAACCTTGATTTTTCATGTGAACAACATCATAACTTCCTAGCTTGCAAGAGGTAAACAACTCTATACGGTGTGACATGATAAGATGCACCTAAATTAACAATTAGATCGAGATCGACATTTCCCACTTGGAGACAGTCATCTTTCTCTTCTACTATAATAACAGTATCTTGGCTTGTCAAAGATGTTGAAACTTCTTCTTTTTTATTTTGGCTTTCCTTCTTTGATGTCACTTTTAAACTTTTGACCATACTTCTTGAAGTGTATGATACCACAACAATTGTGACAATACTTTATTTATAAATTTTAACCTAGACTTGGAATCGTTTCTTTCATGTGGCTCTCTACAAAAATTTCTTGCAAGTTCTTCATTTGACAATATTTATGGACTAGGAGGATTTGCATTTTTTCTTCTAAGTTCTTTATTCATCAAACTACTAGTAACATGACTCATGGTTAACACATCATTGGGAGCCAAATTACTTAAGGAAACCACCAAACTCTCATAACTTTTTGGTAAAGAAAAAGGCTGCAAAATGGCTTGCAACTCATGACTCAATAACATTTTCATTGATGCCAACATTTTGCATCTCATTCAAATGCTTCGCCACCGAAGAACCTTACTCAAATTTCATATTCACTAGTTGATGAATGATAAAAACTTTGTTGACCATCATCTTTCTTTCTTCTATAATGATTTTGCCATAGTCTCCATTTATATATGGTGGAATATCACATTATCTAACCATTGTCTAATAATCACAATAGCTTTCTTAACTTGCTTTTTCTAATTTTCATCATTAACATTTGTGGGTTTGTCTCCTTCAATGGACTCTCATGCAAGTCTTTGATACAGTTGAGGTCGTCCATTTTAGCTTTCCATACTTGCCAATTTCTTCCATTAACCATCGTTTGTGTCATGTTTTCCATCTTAAACCACAAGAACAACAAGCATAATTAAGGCAAAAACTGCTTTGATACTAGTTGGGGAGAAACCCAAATGTACGGAAGACTTCCCCTCTTTGTGAATTTCTTATGAAATTTAACAAACATTTGACATGCATATATATATAACTCTTAAGAAAGCAAATCTTAAGCATCAACCACCTCAATCAATGTGAATATAATAAGATCAAAATAACAAACCATAAAAGAGATCAAACCAAGGAAAGAACACACTGATTTATGTGGACACCCTTTTTCAAATAAGAGACAAAAACTGTGGGATCACCACAAGAAACCCACTATGTGAAAACAGATGCAATAAATTTTTTCAAGCCTTCAAACTTGAGTAATCACTACTATCTTTTTCAAGAGCCCTTCCTTTGTTCTTTTGATGGTCAGAAACAAAAGCTCTCTTTTACACATCCACACGCATGTAGAGGAACACCCCAAAAACAAAAGCTCTCACCATTTCAAAGAAACAATGACATACAAGGGTTCAAATTTACAACACAAAAATATGGACAAGTATAGGCCTCTTTGTCATACCCCATACTAGACTCTCTATAATTAAGAGAACTAAAGAGAAATTGATCATCCCAAAAGACAATAGATTCAAATCTAACTTGATTTAGAAAACCTAGTTCTGATGTCATTCAAGCACAACCTAAACAATGTTGTAGAAATAAAATGATGTTTTGGCCTTTGAAATGACATTTAAATGTGCGCCTTAAATACAACCTAAGGTTCGGTGCCCTTGTATGCCTTTTCAATTAAATCACCCACCCATTCGTAGTAGAAGTGGATGGATGAGATCTGAACTTGGAAGCAAGTTGAGTGAACTAAACAAAAAATGTTAAAATTTGGTTCATCAAGTTTTTTGGTATTGCTCAAACTCATGTTTGTTATGAGGTGAGTGAGTCATTTGAGAATGGAAAGTTTGTTCTAGTTTGCATATGTTAAACTAAACAAGACATGTTCAAATATAGTTCACTAATTTTTCCAGCATAGTTCATACTACGCTCAAGTTCATCATGAGGTGAGTTCAAGCCATTTTTGAAACTCTTGTTTGATCTTCATATGTAAAAATAAACAAGACATTCAAAGTTATTGCAGGCGAATGAGACCAGAATCCTACCACTTGAGTGAGAGCCGAATTCCTCCATTTCCCCCTACCCTTAGGCTCCAAAGCTGCATTGGTAGGAATGTTCAACGAATTGAGGGCTCGACTCGAACTTACTCAATTAAGCTTGACTTGTAAGTTAAATGAGTTGAGTTCGAGCTTAACTGATAACTCAAGTTTGTAAACCGGCCGAGCTAGAATTGGATGAATTCGACTCTATTAAACTATATAATATATTAGACTCTTTCAACACTAATACTTATTTTTGTAATTTCAAAAACTTAAAATGACTTAAATAAAAATGTCAAAATTTTAAGCATAAAATATATATTAAGGGACATGAGCTTAAATCAGTTGAGCTCGAGCTCAGACTCGGTCAAGCGACTTGAGCTCGAGGTCACCTCATAAAGCTCGAGTCGAGCTTGAGCCGAGCCATATGTGAGTCGAGTCGAGTTCGAGCTGGCCGAACTCGAGCTCGGCTCGCTCGTTGTACATTTCTATGCATAAGTGCCTTAACGATACACCTAAACTATATGTCAACTAGTGAGTCTCTTCCCAATTGATATAAAAAAATTGAGTTTGAGCTTGGTGATGCATGCACGTTTACAAATAACACACACACACACACACACATACATATATATATATATATATATATATATATATATATATGTGTGTGTGTGTGTGTGTGTGTGTGTGTGTGTGTTTTCAATGCTGTAGTGCGCTGGAAGTTACTGGATGATTAAAATGTCACTAAATAACAGCCATGAAATTGGTAGTTGCCATATTTTATGATGCAACGAAGGTCTACAGTGGCTTTAGTAACAGCGATCTATGGTCTTTCCAACAATGAATTTTTAATTGACATACAACAGCATTGGCCTTTTTATATATGTATATATAGACACACATATGCACACACACAAGCACAAACATGCACGAACATATACACCAAAGAATACGCACGTGCTATATATATATATATGTCAACCAACTTATTAACAACTCAATTACTAACAGGCCTATTCAAATTGGCTTGTTAAACTGAATTGAGTTGGAAGCAGGACAACTATAAGCTGCAATTGTTCAAATATATACGGTTCAAAAAACAAGGCATTTGGTTCAATTTAATGATATCCTAACAGTTTATGTAACAAATTGAAACTTCAGAAGCTTGCTATTTCAAAAAGTGAAAAAAATGAAGTTTAAAACTCATGATATTTTCAAAAAGCACGACTGAGAACATAATCTGTAAAAGGGTAAAACTATACTGAATTCATCAACACCACGTTAACTCATTATAGTCATCCTCCTATAATTGATTACGTAAACAAATATATCTCAATGCAAGTAATCACGTTCTTTTTTAACAATGACAAAAATTTGAATAAATTTTAAAATTTTAATATGCAAAATTTATTTTTTTTAAAACATCTCCGCCCCTGGTAGCACAGATATTCACGAGAGAACTCCGTCCCCCGGAAGTTCTGCAGAGATATTTCATTGGGGATTTTTTGAAGAGCAATCGGGGTCAATGGAAGACGGCGTCTGCTTCCTCCCACACGTATCATTATCTGCCTCTATGCATGCATACAGCCAGAGTAGGATGCGTGCCGTCTTTCCCTTCTGTGACGTCGCCGTCGGTACCCCTATTCCTTCTTTCGTCTACCATTTGCCGCCTCCTCTTCGTTAAGCACCTATTCATAGCTGCAGAAGAGGCTGCTTCATCACCTCCTCCGCATTTCTCCATGTAAATTTTGCTATCGAAACTTTTCTATCTTCTGCTGAAGCCTCTGCAGTTGTTTCCTTGTTGTTCTTCCTCTCTTTGTTGGTCGTCCGGGTAATGGAAATGGGGTGTTTGAATCGCCTGATGATGGTGGGCGAGAGCATTTACGGTGGTCCCTCTCTGCACTCTCTGAGACGTCGTGTTGTGGTGCGGCACGACCAGAGGAGCCGGAGGACGTGGAGAAGGAGGAGGAGATGGGAGACTCTTCAACTGCCCGCGAATCGTTCGAGATTTTGCGCCTCCAGTTCGAGATCCTCATCTTCTAAGTTTCAAGGTGAAGCAAGAGTCAAATGTTGAAACTGCCTTCTTTCTTCCTTCTTTTACCTTTAATTACTTGTCATGGCCGGAAAGATTTCGCTGCTTCTGATGTTTTTGTTGTTCTGTTTTATGATTTGGGATCCATTTCCGGGGCATTCCACGAATTGATTTTGCATAACCAAGTATCAGGGACGCATCTCTTGATACATTGTGGAATTAGATTTTGCTTACATGTAATTGGTGTCATGGTTGAGAATGACACGAACTGGAGACAGCCATCCTCACTAAGGATTTTTTTTTTTTTTCACTTGAGATATCGCTTCTCTATTTATTTTTGGTAGATTAGCTTGGTCATCTTCGTTTTTTTCACTTGCAGGAAGAAAATTAAGCAACAACGTACCTGGCATTTGAGTAATATTTATCTTAATCTATTTTTTGCACAAGATTTTGATTTAAAGAGAGGGTTTCTATTTTTAAGTCATGTGGAGCATCAAATTGTCGCACATATCGCTCTTGATTTTTTATTAAGAAGGTTTTTGGCTGATATGAATGTGAAGTTTGTTTTGTTTTGGAATTCAAACGCTTAAAAACTACAAAAGAATAATAAAAAAATTATGAAAATTTGAGATTTCTACTATTTCCTCACAGAAACATTGACCAAATCTGAAATAGTTATTCATCTTAAAATAAGAACGTCACAAAATTCAAAGTGTGTAAAAGTTTTTTTTGAAGGTAAGAAAAGTGGAAGAAGGACGATAAAAGCACAACATTTTCACTTTGGCATATTTTTTTTTCGATGGATCATGTTTTTATCAACATTTTTCAAATTTTTCTTTATTTTCTTCTCTTTGTTTTCATTTTTTTAATGGCAGTGTTTGTGAGAATGCTTCAAATAGGTGGTGCACTTTCATCGTAAAATTTGTGACATACACCCACTGAAGGAAGCTAGATACTTTAATAATTGAGCTTTTACATCCAGCTTACCTTGTTTGTGGACTTCTTAGCCATAATCTAGACCACAATTGATGCGGGTACAAAAAAGGTAGTTAATGGTTGGGCAAAATAGTAAATCACTGCTCAAATTTTAAAAGTTAACAAATAGATGTTCAACTTTTTTGAGAGAAATTCTCAGAGAGCCCCCTTCTTCACGAAATATTAGTTTTTATCGTAAAATGGCAAAAACATTCCTTGTGAAGAACTATTCTTATATTGGGTAATGAAAGACGTTATTGTCTTTAAGAAGGGTTTTATGAAAAAATATAATGTTTTGGATTGCATTTGCATGACACCCTCAAAAAGCAACTTTTATGAAAATCAGCTTTTGTGACAACTTGGTTTTCTGTCTAGTTTTACAGATGTGGTTGGCTTGTTTGGATGACAACAAAAAAACAGTGAACTGGGTTTTTCATAAACTCAATTTCAACTATCACCCAAAGATGCCTTAAATGCCATTTTAAGGGCAAAAGAATGTTTTGTCTCCAAAATGGCATTTAAAGGTGTCACATAAGCGTCATTCATTGAAAACTGGGTTTTTCACAAACCCAGTTTTGATCATCATCCAAACACACCTTAAATGCCATTTTGGAGGCAAAACATCTCAAAATGGTGTTTTGCAGTCAAAACAGAATTTTAAAAAAGTTACTCAAACACACTTTAATGGGCAGATCTTTGAAAATTTTTCTCAGAAGTTGAGCACCTGTTTTAACTTATTAAGTTGATTGTGATTTCTTATATGTCCAAACATTAAGCAGCTTGCTGTAATTTTTTGATTTCGTTTTCATGTTGACTTTTTAAAATTAGCTTGGTGGTTTCTCTAGGGTTCGTGTCGCAGCTACCTTTATGCACTCTATTTGATGGAATATGACCATGGTTGTGTATATCTGATGGTAAGTAATGTGTTCATCTTGGTTCTTGATTTTTTTCTAATATCTTGACTACTATATCTTTCTGTAGTTTCTTGAGGGAAAAATAAGTACCTTTCAAATGAAAAATAGCACAAAAAGGAGTCTTTGAGAGCTTGACTTTGTTGGCTTAAAGCAGGGTGTAAAATTGCAAAGCATTAAAAGTCTAAAATGAAATTGATGAGTAAGGTGCTAGTACAACCATGAAATTGGATTTCTAGACAGTGGTGAAGCCAAAAGTTTACGTTAGGATGGTTAATTATGATATAAACCCCCACACACACGCCACTGAAAATCGAGTAAATGGAGGTAATTGGTGCCTAAATGGACTATATAAGAAAAAGAGGAAAGGGCTTCTAAAAAAGTCAACAGTCGGAAATTCTAAAGTATCAAAGTCTCTTTCAGTGAACTGAAGGAAGAGAGATGAAACATATATATATATATATATATATATATATATATATATATATATATATATATATATATATATATATATATATATATATATATATGTTTCAGCTCTCTCTATATATATATAAGAGAGAGAGAGAGAGAGGAAAAACGTGTAGTTACCAGACCCTTATATTATAGATTTTGATGAGAATTATGTAGGTTATCGGTTCGAAAGAGATCAAATCATGGGGATTAAGTTGCAAATATAGAAGCCAAACTGTTTTTTCAAGAGTCCCAAATGCCCTTCAAATGAGGAGAGAGAAAGTGAAAAAGAGAGAGAAACAAATGAGTTTCCTTAAGCAAAACCCCTTGTCTTCTTTGGGGGGTTAGACTCTTGAAAGAATAGTTTGGTTTCATTATTTGCAACTTAATCTCCACCATCTGACCTCTTTGAAATCAACGGCCCAAATAATTCCTAACAGATCTGATATTGATATATGAGAGTCTGATAACTACTTGTTTTTGTATACATATATTTATACGTAATGTCTCTCTCTCTCTCTCTCTCTCTCCCTCTAGAGGAGAACTGTGTACATGAGTAACATACAAGTTCAAGGTGGACTGGTGGAGATAGATTTTTGAGTAGTCTTCACTCTTCAATCTTCGTTGTTCTTTTCTTCTATTCAGTTTGGGCAGTCCTCTTTTCGAGATCCCTGGGTTCAGGGTGAGGAGTGAGGACAATGCTGAAATCAGGAAGAACACATGCCTTCTTTGCCTAGTTTCAGGGGAGAACTGCGTACATGAGTAACATACAAGTTCAAGGGGGAGACAGATTTTTGAGTAGTCTTCACTCTTCAATTCATTGTTCTTTTCTTCTTCTATTCACTTTGGGCAGTCCTCTATTAGAGATCCCTGGGTTCAGTTTGAGGACAATGCTGAAATCAGGAGGAACACATGCCTTCTTTGCCTAGTTTCCTCCATTGGGAAGGACAGGTTGCCCTTGAGCACCATGTGGCTGCACCCTGTTTCTTCAGAAGATATATGTAAACTAGTCCACTTACTCATTGTTTGCAAGTTTCAAGCCAAGTGCATGGAACTGGTCCCGCATCTATGTTGAGACCTTTTTGTCAGAAAGCAGGATCCTAATTTCCTGTTGTCACTAATGTTAAAACAAAAATAACATGCCAGAGGTTGCAACAAAATTTTGGGAAAGGAAAAGTTCAATTGTGTTTAGTCTTCAGTAGTTCAATTCATGTCTCTGACAATGCAAAACAAGTAGCAATGACTTGCAAACTGGAGTCTCACCTCGGGTCATTCTATGTGAAAACTGTCTGTATGTATCTACTGCTATAAGACAAGATGTTATGCCTTGAAGGTCTTGTATCTGGATGGCCTTTATTGGTATAGGATCTGCTTTGCTTAGCAGGGTGAATCCTAACAGCATTTGGTGAAAAACTTCCCGCTTGAGGATTGGTTCCCAAGTAAGGACATCTTCATTTTCATTCAAGTGCACCTTCACAGCTTGTCCTTGATGTTATTCCATATAGGTAGTTCCTGGTGCCTGAGGGGTGAGGAATCTGCCTACTAGCATGTCAGTTGCTAGTGTTATCAGCTGGCTTGCCCACCACTACATTTTGAGAACTGGCCAGACTAAGTTTCTCTAGATACAGCCCTTTCAAAGGTTGAGTTTTGCTAATAGTCCTTCCAAAACTTGAACAAGGCCCTTGACTTGTCTGGAGGGTGAAAAAGCTGAAACAATAGCATTCCTGGACAAACAAGCTTTTCCTTTACCTTTTGATACCCCTCATCTTCTTATTATGACTTGTGACATTGGCTTTTCTATGCTTTTGTATGTAAAGCTCTAATGTTAGGGGTTTTGGTTCTTAAGATGTTCTTCTGTTGTATTATTTCCTTTCTTTTTCCAAAGTTCACATATAATTGCAGTATTTGCTTGCATAGGTGAGGCTTGTGCACCTAAACATAAATAAATTTTTGCTTATACGTTATAAGTTTTAGTTTCTGTTTATTGAAATTTTTATGCTTTTGTATAGTGAAGTTTTTTCAGCACGAATATGTTTGTGGAACTAACAGGAGCAGCACGCTTGTTCAGATTTTGGAGGTTTTGCACAGCCTTTGTTTCTGTTGCCAGCAGAAGAAGCGAATATTTGTCCTTGTTCATCAGCAGAGTCACCTTCTAAAGTTGGACTTGATGAATCACATTCGCTATATTCAGTTCAACTACATACAAGTTCTTATCTAAACTCAGGTCTTGATGTCTCTGCTTCTCTACTAATTTGCCTGATTGGTGAAAATGGAGATTCGATATTACAGAGAATACTGTCAATGCCATCAGTCAATTCTAACCGGTTGGAGGAGATGGATACTGCTGATCGAGTTTGCTTTCAAAGGGGTTCTGTGGATCACCTGACATTTCGAGGGCCTCAACTAAGTAAACTTCAAGCACTCTGGGTCGGAGTGGACTCAGGTTGGTCTGTTCATCTCTGGGAACTGTTCACCTTGCTTATGTGTATGTGTTGTGTATTTGGGATTGTATCAGGTTAGTCTCATAATCAATGCAAATATGTCTGTATGAGTTGCACGTAAAGGTTGGTCTGTTAATGTCTGAAAATTGTTCACCTTGCTTATGTGTATGTGTGTTTGTGTACTAGGGATTGCGTCACGTTTGTTTGTGTAATTGCACGTGTATGCTTGCTGTGGCTGACTATGGTAATTACATTTTTCACCAGGTAGTTGGAGATTCCGAGGTGTAAGTTTGGCAGTCACTTCCCCTAAAGAATCTCAATCAAGCTCTGAAGAGGAGAGCTCAAACTTGTGTGGTGGAATACGGTATGAGTTTGGAGATATGGATATCTTTCTTGGAGAGACTGAGGAGATGACCATGGTTGAATTGAGGCCATGCCACATATCTGAGCTATCCTCTGTCAATCCATTTGATTTATCAAGCATTCATCTACCAATATCATCAGCTCTACCAGAAAGTAAAATATCCTTGGAGGATGGCCTGAGGGAGTATAGGGATTTAAAGCTTTCAATGCTGCTTTATGATTTGGTGCTTGTCTTGGGAGGTACATATATCATGTTTACACTACCAACAGGTGACCGAACCGCATCCAACTTTCTGATAGGTGGTGGCTGTGGATTCCTTTATCTCTTTCTGCTTCAGAGAACTGTTGATAGGATATGTGCATCTTCTTCAGTCATGAATGGCAATTCTCCCTTTGGCTTGGAGAGCCTTTGGCGCATGCTCTTAAAAGCCAAGGAACCCCTGCCAGTTCTAGCTGTGGGCTTGGTCTCTACATTCCTAGCATTGAAGTATTTCTTAGTAAATAACTCCATGCTCTTGACACCCCAGGAACTCTTTGCATTGGCCTCTGGGTTTTTTATATGTAAACTGGCTGTAGTCTTAGCAGCATTCAGACCAATATCTAGTTCAAGCAAGGCTAAGTAATACACATCTCTGTACATATTTGTTTTTCAAGCCTGAGTGAAGGAACCTTTACCTCGAGGGAGACTGGAGTCTCTCTCAAGGAATTCTTGTAAACCAAGCAGACCAATGGATTTTGGCTTATGATTTTTTTACTGGTACCCTTGGCTGTATCCCTGAGGCCAGATGGCAGCCACCCCAAGGGTGAAGTTGGCACCTTTAGCTTTTCAAACTATTTGGTGCGACACTTAATAGTGGAGCTAAACCAGCTATTAATGGTCTTGTTTATGATGCTGTGAGCGGCGCCAGCATATAACATAAAAGAAGATAACATGAAAGAAATCCGAAATGACCATCAAAGTCCTTCTAGTTACTTCATTTCTTTTCTCTAGAAGTCCTTATTTTAGCATTTTGTCATGGAATTTCTTGTGTTATAACCTCTTTATGAAGTCTTGCTATTATAAACATTGTCACAAAAAACGTGTACATGTATTATATTGGGAAGAATTTCTTGGGTATAATAGGGCAAAGTTGTATATCTCAGGAATATCTTGGTAAATTTTTAAAAATTTAAAACATTTGATAAATCTTGAAAATTATAAAAAATAAAAATTAATAAAAATACGAAAGAATGCGTATTATATGCCTGTTTTTTTTTTTGGCGTTTTTTTAAACAAAAAACGTGTTTTTTCACGTTTTATACTACGACTGAGTTGTTTTTCACATATTTAGTGCTAAGCTAGATTTGTTAAGTATATCTGCAGAAAAAGTACTTGATATCTTGCTTTACTTCTTGAATTGACATCCCTCCTAGTCCAATGATTGTGTTCATCTTTCACCATGTTATATGTTTTTTTGGTTTAGAAAAATTGGTGTTTTGACTGTTCTGTGATTTTTCTTCACATTAGGTAGGCTTGTTTTCGCTTAAATTCGTTGTTATTTTCTGGCATTCGGATTTTTCATTATACTGTCATATCTCAAGTTGCTGAGACCGGTCATCAATGTGCTTACTGTGCAATGGTTTTTTTACTGTTGATCTTTTATTTGTTCCTCCGGAATATTTTGCTGTCAACAGTGAAGTAAGTGGCATTTTCTTACTAAGAAAGGTAAAACGTTCCTTTCGGCTCTAAAATAGTTACTTTTCCAGAGCATCTGCAGTTCTGAGAAATATTCTCACCTGAAGTGGTTAATATCAGAGCCATCAAAGCTGCTAAAGCTTGTGGGATCGTGACATGCTGTTCCTGCGGTAGGCAAGGGATGACAGTTATTCTTCGAGAGAGAACTAGCAAACTCCATTCCTTGATTTATTTGCCCCATCAAAGGTTGTTCCTAGTGGTTGCCCATTTACGCAATTGAAGATGACAAGAAAAAATTTGACCTACCCTTCAGTTGCAGTGGATCATCGATAAGCATGCTCAGTTTTTATGAGAATGAAAAGGGAATGAGTTATAAGTGTGGTAATTCTGGGTGAACAGGAAAAATATTTATTTCATTCTACAGATCAGATAGGAACTGAAGCCCTCACCTTTTTAGGGTATTAAGATTTGGTGCCTCAAAGTTGCATACCAGCCCTTGCCTTGTTTGTTGTGCCAACTCTAATTAAATACACAGTAGCTGTCTTCCTACGCTCGTCAGGAGGGAAAAAGAGATCCGAGCTCCACTTTGAGGAGCTCTCGACATCAGAAGTATCCCTAACAAATTGCAAGGGGTTCGTGATATTGGGAAAATGCCATTAGCCCAAAGAGGCATTTAAAAGTGGAGCAGCGTGGACTAATGGAATCATAATTTAGTTGGTACCTGCATAGGACCAGCGTCTATGTATTTTACAAATTTTAGAGGGCCTCATAATATTTTCAATCAATTTAAAGATCTTCCTCAAAAAAGTCAATGGATTTTTACATTTTTTCCAATGACAATATTACCCTTGAAAAAATGATAAACGCCAAAAAAAAAGTAAAAGGTAATGTGCCCCAGTTGGAACGAAGCTGATCATTGGAACAGCGGGTCGACTTTGCAATAATTTTCCTGAACGTGATGAACTTGGTGAACTGGTGGTGCAATAGTGAAAAAGAAATACCAGACCCGAACCCTTGTAGGAGCAGCAGTAAAACTCCTTCGTTGCATCTCTCCAACCCTAGGGTGGTACACCTTACTTTCGCTTGAACAAGGAGGAACCGAACTGCTTGACTGACAATGACCGTGGCTCATTCTTATTGTGCCAACCCCTTTGAGTCTATGTGGTGCATATTTATGGCCCTGCCCAGTTCTGCAAAGGAGGCAGATCTACGATGAGGGCGCATTTTGTACATTTTGCTGTTTATATTGAACTTAAGTTTCTGACCCAACTTTCAATGCATTTGGCTGTTTAGATCCGTCCTGTTTGCTTCTCTGTTCAGTGTTCACGTTCACCTCCTTTTTAGTGTGAATAAATCGGTTGACCTCTCCCATTCGTTGAAATCTAGTTAGTACCACCTAGAGTACATAGGCTATATTTTGCTGGGCATGAGATTGAAACAGTACATGGCAGGAGCAATGGTCCTCATTTTGGAAGCCAATTCAAAAGATTGGCTGTAGTTTTGTTGTTCTAGCAAAGGAAATTGAAAAACAAAGAGGCATGCAGAAATGCATCAGATAATCTTCATGGGATTGCCATAGTTTAAAAATATAATGACGAATGTTGACATGAAAATTCAGCAGAATTTAATAAGGGACAATATATAATAGTTTATTTTGAGTCTAAGATCTACCAGCCTGAAAGTAGACACTTGCCTAGACAAACCAATTGTAAGGTTTGGTTGACCTGGATCGGAATCTTTTTCTGGTTCATAATGGAATATCACTGAAGTTGCCTAGATCCAAACTTGCTTCTGTTTGTTTCATTGAACTCTTGGAATCGGACAGTAAAAAAGATCCAAAGTGCATGGTTCTGACTCCATAAATTTTATAATTGCAGTGGTAGAGGCTGGAGCTCTCTCTCTCTCTCTCTCTCTCTCTAGCTAGCCAGCTGGGATTATATGGATCTCTTACCAGTTTGTTGCCAAGAAATGCAATGAGTGTTGAATTTAATTTATGTCCTGCAAAATTATTCAAATGAGTATTTATGTTTTAATTAGTAGTAATTTTTATTCAATCACACAGAATTCACAACAGGAAAACAAGGCTATACCGTGGATAACTTGCACCAGTATTACCCGGGCTATAGCCAAAATTTTTCACCTTTGAGACCACCGGTACTGCTTCTGTTGTTAAGCCTTTCGCACGGTGAACATGTGCTGGCCGGTAGGGCTGCACACTAGCCGAATCGAGCCCGAGCTTGACCAGCTCGAGCTCAACTCGGCTCAAAAAACTCGACATTGAGCTCGGCTCGAACTCGAGTCAAGCTCCTTATAGCAAAGCTCAAACTCGACTACACAAAATTGAGCTCGAACTTGACTCGTTTAACTCATTTAGGTGTTAACTCGTGCAAGCATTAACGTGTTTAACTCGTGTAACTTGTGGTTTTTTTTTAAACCCTAAAAGTTAAAACCAGTGAATCGGTTTTGGAAGTATTATATAATCATTTGCGAGTCGAGTCGAGTACAAACAAGTCGAGTTCCTGAAACTTGAACTCGACTTGTTTATCATTCAAGTATCTTTGTAAGTTCGAACTCAACTCATTTGTAAACGAGTCGAACACGAACCGAGTTTTTTCGAGTAAGAGGGACTCGACTTGTTGTGCAGCTCTATAATGGTCGGTACAGTCACTATACCGGTGATTAAATCACCGGTATAGATGGCTATAGCCGTGACGAAATAGCCTTCAATATTTAAAAAAAAAACAGTACATAAAACACGGTAGAATCCTTTTAGATACAACTCATGTACATCCAATAACACAACAAGTAGATAAACATTAACATTAAATACATTATGCATCACCTTTTTAGGGATCCCATACGCATTCTTTGTTGCTAGAAGCTAACTAGCATCAAGCATCAGCTATTACAAAAATAACCCTGACACTTGGGGATGAAAAAAATGACCAACTAACTGCAAGCTTCAGCTTCTCCAGGGCAACAAGTCCCACTTTCTAACTCTCTCTCTTGGTAACCCAAACCTGAACAAAACAACACCAACCAATTAGTATCAACATTCACCATTTTCAACTAGAACAGGATTATCAGAAAACAGTATTAAACATGAAAACATGGAAGACAATTTGATGGTCTGATGAGTTCCACAGGTTAACAACCACTGCATGGACATTTGAGAATGACCTTAGCACTATGCATCTAAAAGGAACCAACATCAATGTCCGTAGGCCTGCCACTACCAAATAGCTCCATAATAAACGTACAAACCTAATGATGTACATAGCTGTCTGTGTCTCTTCCTGCCAAAGGTCACGAATGCCAGCCATCTATAGAAATCTTTGTGATATCAGATACTTTCTGCGGATCTGTAAGTACAAGTAGTTTTGCTTTCAAATGTTTAAGAGCCCTGATCTTGTTAGCAAAATGACTCCTTTCATCTACATATAAGACATGTAACATGAAAGCCAATCAATTATAGCAGCTCTTCAAGAATTCAATGAACTGCTGCATCCACTAATATTTATTATGCATGTTGCATCCAACAAACCTTATGGCTTGGGTGATTAAAGACTGACCAAATTTTAAAAAGCGTGCAATCCCAAAAGCTCAAGTGCCACGTTTTCTGGAAGCTCTCTGATAAGCCAGCTCCATTGCCGATCTCATCAAAATAGAAAGGTACAAAAGAAGTGGAAATAACAGCAAAAGATGAATCTAATCCACTTTGTCACATGAACACTTCTAAACCCATTGAAGCATGGGATGCACACTTCTGAAAACATGAATTGGGATTGACTCTCTCTCTCTCCCTCTCTCTTTGTAGATGTACCTACATATAGATAACATAAAGCTGCAACAAAGTATCTATTTTTCACAACTTGGTCATATAATGTTCTATAATCAATACATAAAATCGTAAAACACATGCAACTCTGCTTGCGTAGCCTAACTATAAAAAACTTCATAATGAATGTCTCAAAGTAGCATATGACTTGTGTAAGAGTGTGATAGCTACCAAGCAGCTATCAGCCTCCCTCTATGTTATAGTTCTGTCTTAAAGACACAGGTAACATGAAGCCCAGCTTCGATAGTAATCTCATTTATTTCTTAGGGTTTAAATTCCCCTTAAGAGCTACATATACGTATCTGTGCAAGTGGGTGGGTTTATTGCATGACCTAACTAATGACCCGACCCCTGAACTGCCTGTGAGTGTTGCACATAAACAAAACTAACACAAAACAAAAAACATAAAGACATGAACAAGGCATTGTCAGGTCTGCACCTAACGGTATCTGCCCCTTTGGAAACACTTTGTGTTCAAGGTGTGAAACTTGGAAAGCGCCTGGCAATCTCCTCCACAGGTTCCCAGGTTGTAGCATGTCTTCCTGGCGACTTCATTCAATTAGTTATTTAGTGATGTAGGGAACCATTGTTGTTACTATTCTTGTGGATGCCCGTCTGAAGGGTTCAGGTGTGGTCTGGTCCTCAACAATCGAAGGAGAGGCTACTGCATCCAGATTGGGTGGATGGGAGCAAACCTTCAGTTTTGAGACTTGGAAGACAGGATGAATGTTACTTCCTTCATGGAGCTGCAGTTCATAGACTAAAGTTTCAATCTTCATAATAATCTTATAAGGTCTGATGTAGCGAGGGGCCAGCTTATTGTATCCTTTGGGTAGGCGAAACCCTACACCGTGAGTGGGTCTCTGCAAGTATACCTAATCCCCTTCTTCAAAGTGTGGCTCGTGATATCTGCGGTCGTATTGGAGGACCACTTGATTGCAAGCTGCTGCTAGGTGCTCCTTTAAGTCGTTAAGGACTGCATCACAACACCTAAGTCGAGTATCAACTTCTTGTTCCCTAGCAGTCCCTGGTTGGTAGCAACGAATGTCAGGAGGGGGCCTGCCAAAGACAATTTCAAAAGGGATGGTTCTGGTGGATGAATGCCAGCTGGTATTGTAAGAAGACTCTGCCAATGATAAGTAATCTACCCACAATCGGGGTTTCTGACCTACAAAACATCACAAGTATGTTTCAAGACAAAGCTTTACGACCTCTGTTTGCCCATAGTCTGTGAGTGATGGGTGGTGCTCATATGCAATGTTATGCCCTGCATGCGAAAATACTCCTTCCAAAAGTTGCTGAAGAAAATGGTGTCCCTCTTACTAGTTATTGTCTGTGGCATTCCATGAAGTTTTCCCACGTTTTCTTGGAAAGCAGTCGCCAGTCTTGGAGGTATAAGGATGAGACAGGGCTACAAAATGGGCGTATTTTGAGAGGCAGTTTACCACAACAATTTGACTAATTTGCCTCTAGACGAGGTTAGTTATTATGCAAAATCCATAGGGATATCATCCCATATGAGCTCAGGTGTGGGAAGGAGCTGTAGCAGTCTAGCTAGCCTCATAGTTTTGTATTTGTTCTTTTGGCAGACATTGCAGGTTAGCACGAAATTCCTGACAGATTGCTTCATCCCTAGCCAATAGAAAGTTTGGTGCATCCTTCTATAAGTGGCCTCCACTCCTTCATGCCTAGCAACTCTATCATTGTGATAGTGCTCCAAGAGCACTTGAGGTAAGGATGCTTTTGCTGGTACATAAATGCGTACTCTATGATACAAATATGGGGATTTCTATTTGTAGTCGTATACCTTGAGACGATTGGCTGCTAACTGGTCTTTAGTTGTTGAACTGAAACAACTTTGATGTGCTCGTAGGATATGATCGTATAGTTGAACCTGCATTTGAGACAGAGTTAGCAGGTTGGGCATCGGTGGTGGTACTGACCTAGAGAGGCTGTCGGCTGCAGCATTTTCTTTTTCCTTACAGAAGTGTACATCAAAGTCGAAGCCTATTAACTTGAGAAGCCATTTCTGCAGTGTCGGTATCAGGCACTGGTTATTGTAGGCAATAATTGAGCCTTTGATGGTCAGTTAGCACCACGAATTGCTATCCCAAGAGGTAATGCTTCCACTTGAGGACGGCAAGGACAACGGCAATCAACTCCCTTCCATAGGCTGGCCTGCTGAAGGTGATGCCCATGGCTTTATTGAAATAGGCTATTGAGTGGCTGTTTTCACTCAAGATAGCACCCATGCCTGGTTTGACATATTCGATTCCACAATGAATGGTTGTTAGAAGTTGGGTAATTGTAATATAGGCGCAGTGGTGACAGCCTGTTTAAACTATTGGAACGCTTGATATGCCTTCTCAGTCCACGCAAATTTTCATTTATTTGTCATCTTAGTAAGGAGTGCAGCTATTGTGCCATATCCGTGGACAAACTAATATCCCGTGAAGCCCAAGAATGCACACAGTTCTCTCACTGATTTGGGTGTTCTGCATTCCTTTACGGCCTCAATTTTTTCTCCTTCCATGCTAACTCTACCCTGACTGATTACGTGGCCTAGGTATGAGATCTGCCTCATTCTGAATGAGCATTTAGAGATCTTAATGTGAAGCTAAACATTTAGAGGTCTTAATGTGAAGCTGGTTCTGATGTAAAACATTGAGCACAGTTCATAAGTGTTGTATGTGGTTTGCCTTGTCCCTGCTATAAGCTATAAACGAGGATATCATCGAAAAACACTCAAACAAAGTGTCACATATGAGGACAAAACGGGTCGTTCATCAGTGATTGAAAGGTGATTGGAAACTCATAGTGTCTATCGTGAGTATAAACGACAGTTTTGGGGTTGCCCTCTACTGCTACCCTGATTTGAAGGTAATCGGAGCGCAAATCTAGTTTAGAAAAGAGAAATGCTCCCCCCAGTCCATCCAGCAGTTCCTCCATTCCTCCACCACAGGGATGGGATACCAGTCCTTAATGGTGATAGCATTCAAAGCACAGTCATCAATACAAAACTGCCAGATATTGTCCTTCTTCTTGGCCAATAGGGCAGGGGATGCAACAGGGCTCCTACTTGATTGAATGACCTCTTATTCCAGCATCTCTTCCTTCTGCGTTCAACTGTAGCAGTAAGGCCTAGATTTCACCGGTTCCTCCCTTGTTGTAATCCTATGTGATGATCATGTCGCCAGGAGTTGGCCATCCAGGGCTGGGATACAGGGGTCTGTCCACTGTGGTCGGGGTTCACTGGTCTCATGTTTGAAAAGTAGCAGAAAAGTAGCTACAGGTCCTTTGAGTAGACGCATGGCTGATTTTTCTTGGCCTAGGAGCTGCCGTTAGTGTTCATCTCTCCTCTCATAGCCCGTGGAACCCTTCATGCCAACAAAATCCCAAACCACTTTTCCAATGTTGGGCAACCATTGGATGCCCAAGACCAAGTTGGCTCCTACCTTCCCCAACTACCACATTGAAAATGGGCTGCGTCTCCACACTGCACCCAAAGCACAGGCGGATTTCTCACAAATGAAGTTGTGTGTTGATCCAATGTCGATCAACACACTTACCTTTCTACCACGCAGTCACCCTTCAATCCTCAAAAATTGGGGAACCTCATCCCCTGCAAGCGCATGCAGGGAGATCTCTAGTGGTGCCTCTTTTGCATGGGCTGTGGTATCTTCGGCAGTGGGAGATTCTTCTTCTTCGTTAGGAGGAGGAATTATGCCTTAGTGCCCATGGGCGATGGCAATGAAAGCAGATGCCCTGACGCTACTTTTCCCTTGTTTGCTTGGACGTTAGATGTCTCACAACCTATCGAGGTAGGTTGCTCTTCTTGGTCCTACTCGCTGCATAAGGAAGAGTTCCTGCTTTCATCTGACATCGCTGAACGATTTTGGCATTAGACCAGTTCTTGCTGGTGATGTGCAGTCGTCGGTATTTTTCCTCTACCGTGCGAGCTGTTTCGAAGCATGCTGACAATTCTGGTGATTACGATATAGCAATGTGAAAAAGTACATAATATATATATATATATATATATAATTGAAACCAGCTGTCCACCTTTGTGATCATATGGCTATTTTTTTATTTTATGACGCTAAAAGCTATGGCAATAGATATCTTCTGTTGCTAAAAACCATGATTAAGTAGTTGGCCAGTGCAAATGCTTATTTTGTGACCATTTTTAGTGACATTAAACAAAAAATAACCATCTAGCCACAAACGTAGCCACTGATTTCAATTTCTCTATAAATAGTGTTATTGGATTCCTTCGGCCATCAGTCTATCTGGGTATCTTTTATAGAGCTGCATGTGTGAGTAGTCAACCAGCTGCTACATGTTACTGGATGGTCAAATATTTGAAAATTGGCACTGAAAACTTAACGAAATGGAAGCATTAGAAACATTTTATGTTATACTGACAATTATGGTGATTTTAACAACAGTTTATGGTGCATTTCGCCACAATTTTTAAGTGCTTAACTATCCTACAACATTCAACAGCCG
This sequence comes from Nymphaea colorata, assembly GCF_008831285.2. Taxonomy (NCBI): domain Eukaryota; kingdom Viridiplantae; phylum Streptophyta; class Magnoliopsida; order Nymphaeales; family Nymphaeaceae; genus Nymphaea; species Nymphaea colorata. The sequence goes on along the minus strand of NC_045138.2, from coordinate 10,856,958 downwards.
ATATATATATATATATATATATATAAAGAGAGAGAGAGAGAGAGAGAGAAATTCTATATATATATATCGGCTGTCCTTTCCGAAATGCATTGCCTTGACCTCAGATCATACACATTTTGGTCTTCAATTCTCTTTCCCACAAGCATGATAAATAACCAAAATTTCTCCAAGAAATAAAGGAGTATATGACATTTGTAAAATTTTAATTTGCACTAACTAATCTTATTTCCGTGGAGAAATTCCAAATTAGATGGGCCACCAAACATGCATTGTAAGCCATTTTCATTAATTAGTTGTCTGGCGGGACGCACTTGTCTTTAAGTGGGATGATGATGACCTGCTGGGGTTCTGTTGAGAAGGGGTTAATTTTGTCAAGTTAGTCCCAATGCATGATTACTAACATCTGGTACGTCGCTCTTGTTGTTTCATCATACTGCTAGGGACCAATATCTAATTAATTAATTAATTTGTTCATCATTATTTTCTAGATTAGATGTGTTTCAGTAGCGAGTAAGATACTGTTGTTAAAATTGGCGTCAGATGGCCAACTTGAGTTAACCATGAGGAGGTTGGTGCAGCAGCACAACACATGTGGCCAGTCCTCAATTCAAGTGTTAAGGGCATCAACCCTTTATACTACAAAAAAGAGGGTCACTTTAGGGTAATCATGCATATTGGTGGTGAAATGTTGCTATAGTTTACGATCGATCAGTGAAGCGAAGAAGATAACACAAAGGAAAGCAAGGAGAAGCCATTAAGCAAAGGAAAGCAAGTCTTCCGGTAATTGTAGGTGGTGCACGTAAGGAAAGAGAGAGGATAAGTTGTCATTTATATAAATGCAACTCTTTGTCTCAATTTCCCAAAAAAGGCTTCATATTTGTGAATTTTTCTTGAAACGGCTAAACACTTATTCTGGAATATCTTTTTCTCAATGTTTGTTTAGGGATGCTGCTCATGGTGTAAAACCCCCAAAGCTATACTTTTATGGTTTTGAGCTAGTTGAACTTATGGTACATCTTTCAACTCAAGTATTGTGCTAGTTGTCGTTTACAACTCAAAGGTGTAACACACAAGAGTGTGACAACGACTATAGATTGAAACCTAACATCTTAAACAAAGAGACGTCTAATTAAAATTGCCATTCAAAAGCCTCCAAATCATTTTTGACAAGTTTGAAAATATATTGGTTTAACTTAATAAAACTAAAAGGCTTTGAAAGGAACATAAAAAAAAAAAAAACTAAATTTAAGTGAACGTATTCTTTGCAATCTAGTCAACTAGAAATTAAGGTTAGGGTACTCGAACTGAATTGTTCAGGTATTCTCTCTTATACAATCACAACATGTGAGTGGGTCAGGTTGGCACTCCAATGACTCTCATGGTGTCCTGCTCAACTGGGTTTTAACTAACAAATTTTGGGATGAATAATATAAGGAATTTAGATCTCTTTGTCAGTCTCCCAACAACCATTTTTACAAAAGTGGGCTTTCCTTTTGCTCACCCAAAGGTTAAAAAAAAGTTGTAATGCTACCAGGCAGCAGTCTATAAATAAAAAACTTCGGGTGTCCATTTGAGAATTGCAGTAAAAAGAGAAGCGACCCCAAAAGAAAGGAAATTTTTCCCAGGCAAGAAAGATAAATGATCTAGGCGGAGTGGTTTGTGCTGGAGGAATTCAAGGGGTGCAATCGTTCCCAGCGCGAAAGGAGGAGGCAACATCAGCGTCAGGCGGTGAAACGGTCAACTTTTATCATTAACAGCATAAATTTCTCATATAAGGAGAGAAAGAGAGAGAGAAGAAAAAGGAAACAATGCTTCTCTCTCTAGCTTCTTTCGAGTTATCTTCTTCTTCTACGTTACGTATTTGCAGACTTTGGGAGGTCTAAGAGGTGAGTAGCATAGCCCAAAGGGATTGGTTTTGATGGAGAGACAGCCGTTCGCCATTGATCAGGAGGAGGCAGTAGGTGGTGGTAGATTGAACGGTGATCAGGCGGGGAGGAACATCCATGTCGTTTATTTCTTGAGCAGGAAAGGGAGGGTTGAACATCCTCATCTCATTCGCATCCAACCCCCCATTTCCAGCAATGGAGTTAGGTTGAAAGGTAAGAACGATCCTGTTGCAGCTGGTTGACAAAATTTGATGTGGGCATGATCTCATGTCTGGTTTCTTCACAAGATGGTAGAATCACGAGACAGAACAGAGTTTCTGAGCCTCATTTCTAGCTGAATAATCTGTTCATGAATCGAGATGGTAGAACTATGAGGTTCGATCTTGTGATGTTTGGCCATTTTGCTGTTGGCGTTTCTGCAGATGTCAAGAAATGGCTCTCGGACGTGAGGGGGAAGGACATGCCCAACTCTTTCTCCTGGTCTAATAAAAGGTGATGATCCTGGTCATGGAGCACTCGTAAGAGATGAAACCTTGTATGGTTTTTTCATGAAAGTTTGAGATAAATTTTTTATATTTCTTAACTTTATGGAAAAATTCTCATGTTGAAGATTTCCCCATCTCCTCAAATGAAGAACGCATTAATGTTACTCATTCTTGAGCACAATATGGAAAATTTTCTTGTGTTTGGAAATGTTGAAAACATTAATTATCTTATTCTCTCCTTTCATTCGTACAATCTTCTCACTGGCGAACATTCTTTGCTGATCATCCGTGGTGGATTAATTTCTCTGCTGGTTCTCATTCGAAACATTTGCTGCCCTCAAATCCATGTAGGAGGTACAAGACAGGTTATATCTGGCAAGACTTGCACGACGATGACCTGATCGCCGCCCTATCTGATAACGAGTACGTACTCAAGGGATCGGAGATTCCTGCAGCCTCATCACCTGGTAAGAGTTCACTACATTTTTGGGCCAAAGTCCCACAGATGATATCATGCTTCCCTACAGTCTATATCCTCTACAACACTATATTTTGTTTTGCTTTGTTTAATGTTCTTCTCTTTTGGAAGAAAATGAACCCTCCAAAGATGAAATAGCCATGTGGGTACCCTCCAAAAAGGCAAAATATCTGGCAATTGATCAGGATCACCATGTCAATGGGGGTTATAGCAGTCTCGAACAGAGTAGCTAATTGAGTACTCTCTCCTTATCAAGAATACAACATTTGAGTGGGTGTCACAGTACAAAGTGGGTGCCTTTATAGGGTGATAAAGAGGGCACTCTAACCACCGGCCACTATATGCCTTACAAGGAAAACTTGATTGTATATGAAAAAGCTAAGAGCACGTGCATAATCAGGTGTTGCAAACTGATTGGCCTTCAAATCAAGGCTCACAATTCTATCAACCACACAGGCACGCAAGTGCCTGCCCACACAGACATGCCCTCAAAGAGGAACTGCTAAATCAGTTGCTGTTTTGATTAAAGATCCTGATAATATTAAAATGAACTCTTTGACGAAAGAGCAAAAATATTAGTGCAGATCCTTCCTTGGCTTGATATTAATCAGACCACATGAATGGAATCATCATATTCATGGTTCCTTTTGGCTGAGATCAATTATTGAACAAAAGAAATTCGAGATGTATGTGCAATTTCTTCCCAATGTGAAAAGGAAAGGACAATTTTCTTTTGGTTTCAGAAATGATTTAAGGTCTAGTACAATATGAATATTATTATTTACCATGTCCAATTCATGTGCAGATTCTGATTTGCTTCAGAAAATGCAGAAATATGAGCTCTCAATGTGCAAGAACTCAAAAGAGAGAGAGAGAGAGAGAGAGAGAGAGAGAGAGAGAGAGAGAGAGAGATTGCCCCTATAAACATGATAGCTTCTGAACCGGTTGTTGCAGAGAACACCATGATCACACCTAAGGTCTGCCCATCTGATAATGGGCACAGTACTACTCATGAACATCCGAGTATGGAGGTGGGACCGAGCGGGAGCAGAAGATCATCCCAGGTCGCCGGATCAGATGTATCGGCAGACGAAATGAGGTGCGAATCATTAGCAAGCAAGAGGCACCAAGACGGCCACGGACACCTGAGCGCCGTCAATTCCATGAACAGCGACAACGTGAACCCATTTGGCATTGCGTCGATGGGGAGACAGTCTAGAGCAGCATCTGCTAGGACCATCGATTCGTTATCAGACTCATCAACCATTCAAAACGATGATGACGAAGACAATCATGATTCAATGGTGGTAATGCAGACAAGCACGCGCCGCTCAAAGGCTCGATCGACGGATCAGTCGAGGCAAGAGAATCATGAAGAGATCCTCATGGAAGAAGGCGGTGCAGATGGGGAACGGCAGAAAATAACAGATCAGAAGGAAGAAGGAAGAGGGCATGGATCGGCCGAGGGGAGGGGGAGGAGGACGAAGAGCGGCAGCTCGCGCCGTAGGAGGAATGGTTGCTCGTCCGGTGGCGCCGCCTCTGGTGCAGCATATTCTCGGTTCCTGAAGAACTTGCTCACCTGTCGCGCTGTGGAGACGAAGGACTCCACGGTGACGCATGCTCATGGCGGCAGCAAGATTTCCTCTGCGTGCAGAGAAGAGAAAGACGTGGCCGTCAATGAGAACAACGTCGCCAGAATGGAGGTCTCTAGCGCCAAACGCGGCACGTCTGGTAGCTCAACTTGGAACCAAAATGCCGGCGGCAATACCTGGTAATCTCTCTCTTCTCCCCCTTTTTTTTATATTTTGTAATATTCATACGCTTGGCGGTTTCATCCTTGTACTAATGTTTACTCGGTCTATACATTGATATTTTGCATAAATTTAAATACTTACTCACATTGTTTTATAATCCTCTCTCTCACTCTCTCTCTCTCTCTCTCTCTCTCTCTCTCTATATATATATATATATATATCACCCAATCATCTAACCAGACCATGTGATTCATCATGATAAAATGGTTAAAAAAAAATGAAAAAAAAAGTGATGACATTAGAAATACAATCCTGATTAGATGGTTGAGTAATTCTGAATAATTAGAGTCACAATTCACTAGTTTACACACATATATATATTGCGCATGAAAAAAATCTGATTGATCAATACATGCCAACTTAACAAAAGGTTATTCGTAATAGATAACCAGTTGAAAAGCATTTTTATGTTTATAATTTCAATAGTTTCAGTTTTAATTGATAGCCTTGGATTTGAGAACTTCAATAGTGGGTTTAACAGCAAAACTTCTTTTTTAATCTTAAATCCCACATTTTTTCAATGCAAAGAAGAACATACGGATCTTTTAAGTATCAATTTTAGGTTGAAGTAATATCCCTAGTTTAATGAACCAAAGATTTTACATTGGATCTTTTGTCATATCAGATCCAAATCAAATGAATGGATTTGAAATCCCAAGTAATCAAACACCTAAGTTCTCCAAGTTATACAATTTCTTTTTTATATACAGGAAACTGAGTGAATTGCTAAACTCAAAAGCTGATGGACTTAATGTATGTTTTACATCAAATCACACTTTAAGATCAGGTTGCTTTAACAATGCTTGAATAAAGTGTATTAAAAGTGTTATAAACAAAATGTGAACCTTTTAATATGTTTATAAACACTAATTTAATGTAAATGGTGCTTTAATTCAGATAATTTTTGTCAAAAAAAAGTCAAACTTATCCACAATTTTGATGTTATAAGAGTCATTTATTTTTTGTTATTAAAAAACATTATTGATGTAAGAAATTGACTAAGTTAATATATGTTTATCACATAATTACTTTTAAAATTATATCTATAACCTTACAGATTGCAAACACAATATTTTAATAATTAATTTTAATAGGTCTAGTTTTTGTCATTTACCTAGTATGGTTTTTTTTTACCAACTTTCTCTCTTTCTCTCTCTCTCTCTCTCTCTCTCTCTCTCTCTCTATATATATATATATATATATATATATATATATATATATATATATTAAAAAGTTATTGACACCGTTTGCTGCTTTGACAGGAAAAGCGACGAGAGCGCCCGAAAAAAGAGAACGGGGGCCGGCAAGAATCAGAAGTCTTCCTTCTCAGAAGATTACCGACCTCGCCCCGAACCAACGTGCTCGTAAGATACTTCTCAGTTTCCCTTCTGCATTTCATCCTGTATGGTCTCTCTATCGTGAAGCACAAACCTTGCCTTGTCATTTTGAAAAAATTCCCAGGCATAAATTGCGAAGCTGGTTAAATATTTAAGCCCAAACATATTCGGGTGCCGAACGCCCTTGAAAAGAATGAAAAAGAACCAACTTATGAAGATAAAATAGAAGATTAAACAAAGTGGCGAGCTCACCCAATATGTGTTCGGTCGAGGGGCTTAGAGCCCCACCCCCCACCACCTTTCATCTCAAAATTAATATATATATATATATATATATTTAAAAAATTCATTTATCTTGTATAAAAATTTAAAAAAATTATATTTTGGCTCTTGTTAAAATTTTGAAATTATAATTTGATCTCTTCATAAAAAAATTGGCTCTGCCCCTGGAGGGTGAGTGCACCACACAGCTGATATATACGTTAAAAAAAAAAAGGGAAGAAGTTTGGTATTTTAGAGATTTTTCAAAAAATATATATATTCTTTAGACTTTTCACTTTTTCCCCTTTCTTTTAACCCTTTGTATTTTTAAGGTATACTGACCAATTTCTTTTTACTCCGAACGGTGCATATAAGCACTTGGAATTGCAGAGTCAATCCGTCCTGTCGAGCCCCTCTGTGTAATGTGGGTGCTTTGTCAACTTGATGTCGGATCGAGTCCATGAATTTAGTTTGCTTGCCATAAAGTGGGCTCAGCTAAAACTGAGAACACTTACCATGTGAGCTCAATATGTAGTTCGATTAAACTTTAAATATTGTACGAGCTTAGAGTTGAGCTGTGTTCTGGCTTGACCCATTTAAATTGAGTAAGCGAACTTACGGTCAGGTAAGTAAGCTCCTTTAAGCTGATCCCACTTGTTTTAATTACTTCATATAATTAAAGTATTGAAAGAAGAAATAAATAAAAGTAAACACATAGTTGCTAGGTTAAGTGACTAATTAAAAGGTAAAAAGGATGGTTTTGGATAACAGCCTTTGCTGTGGGAAACAGAGTATATAACCTGATGGACCACTGTTGCCTACAAACCAGGTCTCCGGCAGGTATCTCTTTTCTTGCCTAACTCATGTTTATTTCGGGCCTTAAAATTGGGCAGTGGGCAGACCGAAGTCAGCCTAATAACTTGTTTTATACTTTGTTTAAACATATATATGTTTATATATAATTGGTATATTTATATATATACATATATATTAAATTATATTAAAAATATATTTCTTATTTTAATCAGACAAAAATAGTTTAGTTGTAGGCAGTGGGGTTGTACCCCAATCGGCATCTGACTTCTTATTTGACTGGGCTGTGCTAAAAGCCAAGTCCTAGAAATATCTGGAGCAAAAAAAATTGCTTACGAACCTAATATTTGCCCATAATTTTAAAACAGAGACATATTTTTATAAATGTTATAAAAATACTACAATTTACATGAGAACTGTCAAATAAAGGGGATGACATGAATTTTTTGCTTAGCATTGAAAGCTAAATGTAAAAACATTAGCATTTGGACAAAGAATAGTAAATTTCTAGGCATAGAGAGTTGACGGTCCTAACATTTGAATAGGAGGCTGATCGCTATCAGACCCAATCGTTTTATAATTTAAAGTTGACATTAGAAAAGAAAAATGAAAAAGTATTGATCGACGATGACGCAAGATATTTATGATCTACCAACTAAACAATTGATTGACGAGCTAATATTCTAGTAAAATATTTAAAAACTTTTTTCATGACGCCATTGGCAAGGATTAATTTGAATATAGTGAACGTTGACTTTATATATTAATTTATGTCCCCTTCTAGACTTTCAAAGAATTAAGCGCGTTGAATGAAACTATTTAAGGAATTATTGACAACTCATGGAATAAGCACAACCATTAAATTATGTCCGTCAACAATTTACGAAGGGTTTGGTGGTTTTCAACCTTTTTCCCCCTTAAAAAATAACGTTAGTTACATGGATGTTGGATGTGTCCAAAAATATACTAAACGGATTCTTTCCACTCTCTATATAAGAACAATTTGAACTATTTGATAGCAAACATACTTTAGTTTAAGTTGTTTTTATGAAATATGGGGATATCTCCATATTCAAAATCGAGATGCTAATGAGCCATTCAATTTTGCATATTATAAAATATATACTTTATTTTTAAAAAATGATTAACTTAATATATGTTTCCCATCAACTTTTTCTTAAGATCATATCTAGAAGATTAGATATTAAAAACTATACTATATTATGTATATATAATCAACCGGCTGATAAAGTTGCTGATATTGTGAGATGATTAAAAAAATTTGAAACCATCATTAAATAGCAATGGTTCATTGGTTAGGGATAGCTTATAATAATTTTGAACAGTTCCTGATAGATAAGCAATTGACTAAAATTTTTAGCCATCCAAACAATATCCGGCAGAAGATATATTCATTAGTATTACTATTTGTATTTTGCAGCTAAGCGAGAAACATCTGTTTGAGCCTCTAAGATGTGATTGCATTGTTGGCAATTTGTCTCCAGTCACCAATGAATTGATAGATTCAGCTGTTCAAATGCCAAGTCTACTAAACCAAATCAGTACATTGCAATAGTAGAAACCAGATTTGGTCTAAAACAAATATGATAACTATGTAGTCTGTTACTTCATTTGATCAACCTTCATTGACATTTGGAAAAGAGTTATCTGTAAAGTTACTTTATATCAAAGTAATGAACTTTAGCCCTAAGCGGAATGGGCGGGCTAGTTATGTGACTTGTCTCAGGTTCAACCCACAGGGGCCTGTGCTCCTGTACCAAGGGTCTCTATGTGGAGATCTCACTGCTCAGTACCGATGCAACTCTAACTCTAAACCCTACGGACAAGGGGAAGAGGGGTTTCGGCTCTCACTCGGGTGATGGGATAACCCTCATGCTCACCCAAAACTAATAAACTTTCTAATTTAGGCCTGAGCAATGGGTCGGGCCACAGCTTATAACTGTGGCTTGAGCCTGGGCCCATTAACATTAAAAAAATATATTTTTAAATATGAAACAATATACAAATTTGATAAATCATAATAATATATATAATTATACGTAAAAATGAATTAGAGTTGGAATAATATATCTAAAGTTGAGTTTGACCCACCGGGCCTGCCCGACAAGTTATCAAGCCGGCCCAAGTACAGCCCGATACCCAATTTTTGGGCCTGGGTCTGGGCCTGGGCCCGGGCCTGAGTCAGGCTGGGTAGAGGGTTTCCTTTGGTTACTCAGCCCAGTGCCCGGGCCCACTTTCCATCCACCTTTCTGAAAAAGTAATTTTGTAAGTAGGACTTTATTAACAACCAATAATTAAATTGATTGAACGATTCATATTCAGTACATATTGTCTATGTTGAAATGGTATGTAGCCTTTTTGTTTGGGCATTTTGATCTTTCGTATCAGAATATTGCTTTTTTTAAATACAACATTAAGCATATAAATTATTTCTTAGTACTTTTCTAGAAGAAACATAATTTTGGCACGGACCTAATTAATTTGATGAAAGAATTTTAGATCTTCACCATTAACATTTAGTGCGGTTTTTCACTGAAAGAATTTAATCGCATCCATTGGTTTCAACAGAGAACATTTGGTAGCTATTTTTTTGTTGGGACCATACACAGGCAGATAGACGAAAATAAATATGAGGATTATACATATCAATTGGTCGTCTAATCAATTTTGTATATTATATTCGAGGTGCCAAATATAAATTATTTATTCAAAACTCAAAGTATTAGTTACTTTGGCACTTTAAGAAAAAAAAAGTTGTTCGTGACTCAGTTAACTATGAAATCAGGTTAATTGGATGATTCATAATTGTTCGCACCGTACTACTCTTATTATTGCTTAATACATATTCTCAATGTGTTCCCTCGAGTTTTGCGTGCGGCCTGATCTGAATGATTTGATATATTCAAGTATCTGATGGTATAAACAAATAACATATTTCTCTTGTTAAGAATCCTGAATTGAATTATGTTTCCTTTGAAAGAAAATCGTGAATGTTCATCATTCATCAAATTTTGATGTTATATCATCAAAGTCTCTTATGCATTAAAAAATATATATAGATCGCATCTACCAAATTATGGCTACTCTTCTATATGTATATATACATAGACACACACACACACACACAACTGAGGGCTGTTCGATCTATCATTAAGAGCAATTGAGAGAAAAACAAGAAGACAAAGGTGACAACAATTTTGCAATTATTATTGGTTCACACTTATTTCTCCTTGTTTTTCCTTCAACTGCCCATCACAATAGGTGATGCAGTTTTTCATGAGTGAATATTCAATTTTTCATGAGTGAATTGGGTTACCCTAGATAGCTAGAAAGATTGGTGGAAATTAAGTTGCATATAAAACTTGATATGAATCATTTGTACTATTGATTCCAGCAAGATAGTTGGAGATTAAGTTGCAAATATGAAAAACTACTTTTCAACAGTCAGAAATATTTTTCAAAAGAGGATAGAGAGATAAAGAAGGAAAAAAAAACAAATGAGTTTCCTTATGAGAAACCCTTTGACTCCTTTGAGTAAGATTTCACTCTTATACGAGACCTGATCCTAATCATGTGGCCCATTGATTCCAAATATCATATAGTAGAAATTAACTTGCAAATATAGAAGTCAAGCAATTTTCCTTAGAGTCTGAAATATTTTTCAAATGAGTACAGAGAGAAAGATAAGAATGGAAACAAATGAGTTTCCCAAAAAGAGACCCTTTGTCTCCTTTGAGGGGGATTTCATGGTTGAAAAAATAGTTTGGTTTATATATATATATATATATATATATATATATATATATATATAAACACATACAAGGGAACCGACTGCTTTTTGGTTGATATTTAAAGTTTTATTTAATTTCTTTCTTCTCCCTTCAAATAATATGATTAGAGTGATGATAAATAGTTACTTAAATTTTTTCAGGCAGTGTGGGAAGAAGTTCAAACCGGAGAAGCTGGGATCCCACATGAGGTCCTGTAAAGGTCTGAAGCAAAACATGTCACAAACTGCTGGCCACAAGCAAGAGACGACGAGCGTTGCAACAAGTGGAGAAGTTCAGAGTGCCGGCAGTTTTGGTCATCTAGCAAATCTCGTGGCCATTGTCAGTTAGTCCCATCCTTTTTTTTTTCTTTTCTCTGTATAAGTGATGAAACCCAAAAAGATGCATATTTAACACTCAAAACCAAGATGCCTTCAGCAAAATGGGATGGAAAGATCTAGATCTCTTTATAAGATGTTGATTTAATGAATCATATGGATTTACTTGTGGAAGCAATGATTAGGTTTGAGGAACTTACTGGTAAATAAGTTAGGCATCCCTCTCCATAACAATTATCCATCAAAGGCTAAAAGTGTTTGACTGCATCAGACATCTATACTGCAATGAAAGAATGGTTGAAAGAAGAGTTAGTGGCAGCTGTTAGAAGTTTAGGGCATGTTCAGATGCATACAAAAATGGTGTTTTGTATGCAAAAATAATGTCCTTTTGCCTCCCAAACCCTATTTTTGGCATGTTTGAGTGGACTAAAAATGGTGTCTTTAAAAAACCACTGTTTTTCACCATCTTTACATGATTAAAGAAAACCTCCCCGCTTCTCCCCGCTTCTCCCCTCGCCCTCTCCTTCCCCCCTCTCCCCCATCCAAAGGTTATTCACTCTAGACTTGGGTGTTCATGCCCACCTAAACATACAAACTATGTTTTCAAGAACACATTAACAAATCTTTTTATAAAACCATGTTTTAGTAAAAATCATTTTTTTAACGTGTTATCTAAATGCTAACTTAATAAAGGGCATAAACCCAATGAAGAATATACTGGTTATAAAATAATTGTTAGCTTTTTCTTTTCACTGCATTCTAGAGTCCATATTGAGGATAGACTAGTGCAACAAATGTCCCTTTTATATTTGGTGAGCATGTGAGAAGACCCACTGGTTCTCGAGGGCCAAATCTCTCCCCTTCCCCTTACCTAAGGTCTACAGCTGCTTCAGTTTTAAGAATGCAAGCCTAATCTACTTCGCTTGGCTAGCACAATGGTCCTACCCCACATATATACAAATATTGTACTTGTAGGAAGTCAAACTGACAATAGGGGCGCTGCACTCATAGAATATCAAATTGACAATATGCGACTTCACCATTGCCAGTCCATCCTTGTAATGTTGCTCCCTTCTAGCTAGCCAAATCCTTTTGTGTTGAGGCTATCTAGGCACTTAGTTAGAGTCATGGCTTGTACTGGAAATCTTTGGTCAAGTTTACTAAATTTGCACTCCTAACTATTTTATATGCCGCTCCAGTACCTATCAAGAAAAAGCAATCCATTCAATCAATTGGTGCATTCATGATGTATGTGGATGAATGGAGTATGCAAAGAAATTTAACATTCGGCAAGACTTATTCAGTAACATGAAATCCATGCTACCGAGTGCATTACCAAACATATAGAAAGACACTTAGTGTTATAGATATGTAGCAACATTACTAAAAATGAAATCAATTACCTATTCCTAGTGACAGCAAAATGCATTACAGAAAGACACTTGGTGTTATAGAAAAACAAGGCTGGTACGCAGTCTTTTAAGTAACATAGTGAAAAAGTGTCACAAACCACTATCCCCACTAAATGTTTTCTAAAAAAAAATTGATTCTCATAGTTGTCCATTGTATGATTTCATTCTTATTTAAAACATGCAAAACAACCCATATTATGCAAAGACATGACAAAGTGTAGTAGTTACTTTACTATCTAATAGCACCACACATATTTGGTGGACATATTTCATTCTTGTTTGAAGCATGCAAAACAATCTATATTGCAGCCCACATATCTTTGTGAACAATTGCTGCTACATTCACAAACACCTACAACTTTTAGACAAAAGAGGAGAGCAAAAAAATCAGGGAGAATGAGACATGACTATACATGTAGAAAAAAATGCTAACAAAGATGTCCTTACTACATTTCATATTATTATTACGCAAGATCCTTCTAGTAACCTACCCAGCACCTATAGGAAAGATGAATTCTACGGAACAAGTACAAATGCAACATCATTGTTGCTGAACTATTGCAAAATAATATTGTAACAAAAATGATACCAATGGTAACAAATAAATGATAAACAAGAAAAAAAAAACAAATGTAGCTTTATGATCATGGAACTTAAGATAACATTTATGAAGGAAAGTTATCTAAAACTTTTTATCATCTAGTCTCACAAGTTTCACAATATGAGAAAAAGTTAATGGTACTAGGTAACTCTATTATCTCATATCTTAACAGACAGTTGAACAATGTTTTCAAATTCTTGAATGAAACTTTCTCATTGCCAATCCTCTAAAAAAACCAAGCATAAGTGCACAATTGAGGATTTAGATATGCTACATTTATTGTAAGTAGCACATTAGTTATGATACTTGGTTCATATTTCAAATTGCACGACACTGAAGAAGGCCACATGTATACAACCATAAAAAGTGATAAACATAATGGAAGAATGACAAAAACAAAAAATTACATTAAATTGGGCATCCAAATTGGCTTACTCTTCAATAATTTCAGTAAGTTCCTGGACATGCTCAGAAGAGGCTTTCTTTTCAAATATTTTAGGAAGTCCATGTCACATCTTGAAAGCACTTTAACAGAAAAAGACTTTGTGTCAGAAGCATTCCTCTAACAAGAATATAGGTCACCTAAACTTTCTTTTTGACTCCTCACCAGAATTATAATATCATGCACTAAGTATAAGATATTGGTGAATTTCATTGAATATATTAATTAGTTTCTCTAGCCAATGGAAAGGAATCAAGACAAAAAGGTAGATCACTTTTAAAAAGTTAATTTAGATTTGAATATTCATAGCTCTTGACCATTCCTCAAATCAAGGAAATTCCAAAGGAAAGTTCCATATCATATTTGTGGGCATGCTGCTGAGAAAATGAATTCCACAACACCTTGTTAAAAATCCATATTTTCTTTATGTACTTAATTACATAATATCACATGATATCTCTTGCAATAGCAAATGTTATTATCAATTAGGAAGGTAGTACACGATATGCATGGTGGCATCATTATCTTCTTTAATGAAAAAATAATGACAATATACCCTCTTAAACTTGTGTATACAGGTCTCTTGTACCAAGTTTGCAAACTACATAAGAGCAGTTAAACAGTTTAGTAAATAAATAGTCAATTTCAAAGTTGTTTGTTGTGTCATGATGTAGACTTTTAACACATCTTGATTCACTTGATCGCAAATGTTTCATGAAAATCAATGCCGATACATTTAGTGATTTCATGTTATATATCATTACTATAGATCCTATAGCTCATAAAGAGGAGTTTGAAGACCAGAAAAAGACTCCATGCAACAATATTATACATAGTACATTGGCCATATTACATAACTCAAATTCTTTAAGAGGATATGGATGCCATCTTTTCCCACTTTGTTTTCCAAAAGATGGGGCTTGATCTAAGGAAGACACAATACCTAATCAACAAATGTTAAAATTCTAGGGATGGTGCCCAATCTAAACCACAATCTACATGAATATCTAAGTCTAGTCTGATAAATAATTGGTTATATATTTGGGTAATACTTCGTAACTAGAGAGGATTAATTGAGAATAAAGATAAACATGGACTAATCACAATATAGATTCTCATTTAATTGTGAAGTCGTCTGTGGTGCAACAACTTGCTAAATGCGAGTTGAGGACTAAGAATATGTGAGGAAGATGAGGTGTGCTAGTGGTAGGAGAGGTTCAACCTAGTGCAAAAGTGGACGCTTGGCCATGCCAAACACAAAGAAAACCTCCTTCAACATGTTGAACCCTATAAAGCTAGCAATGAACATACATACAAATACAAAAAATAATATGAGAAAATAGAAAAAAAATATACATGAAGAAGATAGGTGAAGAAAAGCCACTATTAATTGTCCACTAGAGCATGATGAAGGAGAGCTTACAAAAAGGAAGAAGAAGAAGGCACAATGGGTATGAGTCTCTCAATCCAAGGATGCCCTAAAATGGAAAATTTTTGGTTTTTTATTTGCTGCAAAATGTTCTTCTCATTCCAAACTAGACCCTAAAAAGGTATAAACACTCACTTAATGCTTTTCATCAAATTCCAAAAGTCCTTGGTACCTCTAAGAGTCTCCTTTGAAATTTTGCTTAATTTGGGTGTTGGATCAAGTAGATTATGGGCTTAATTGAGTTTAAGTCTCATTTGAAGTCTAAATAACATCATTTGGAGCAGGTCAACGTCCACTCTTTTGAAAAATCTCTCACGCATGTAAAGCAACCACTACTCTCCCAATTTAGCACCACATTCTGTAAAGTTTGGCCTAAATCTTATTGAAATATTTTGGAAGAACACAAATATGAGTTTATGAGCATTTAGTCATGAAAAACGGCATACTTATAATATATATAACATAGTACGTTTCATGCATCATGATCACCCTCAAGTCATAAAAATTGTGTTCCCAACATTCTTAACATGACATACTTGTATGCTCTCATATATAATCCAAACCTTTTTAACATCACCGTTGGCTCAAGCAGCTTATATGGTTGGCCTGAACATGCATATTTGTGTTTATTCCTTTGCATTTTCAAGCAAATAGATTTCATCCTAGTAGTGGGACCCGGATATGACATATCACACAAAAGGACATAACCCTGACAACATTACGCCATTAGGTAACATACACCATAATCCACATATATTATTCATGTTCTTAATGCAAAGGCAATGCGATATTTAATCTAGTTTCAATGATATTACACTTGTGCCAGTCATGCTCTTTATTTATTTATTTTTGTTTCTGACAAAAAAAAAATGATCAACCATGGAAGGTTCATTTGGATGGCAGTGGCGATTGGCTTCCACTATTGAAAATTTTTATTAATGTTGCTTCTTAGCTTTTCTGCGAAGAATTGCATCTCTTACTTTGTGACCAAAATGTAAAGGGGAAATTGTCATCATGCTATAGAAGCAATTCATGCAACAATGGATTTTTTCACGAATTGCATGGAATAAAAATAACACGGGAGAAGGAAACATATTATTCATGGATGACTATTTTCTTCATTTTTTATTATATTTCTTTGTGGAATTTGTAAAATAATGGCATATCATGCTTCCTCCTTATAAATTCATAGTTCTACAATGAGAAGACACCATTATTTTGCATATTTTGGCATGATCTCTATGTCTCCTTGTGGCAAGCGTACACACTTTTGCATACTAAGCGAATGTATCTACAATTGTGGATGACACTAAAGGTATAGGATCCTATCTCATTAATCTATCAAAGAATGTGGGGTGGGATGGGAATCCGTTACATAATATGACTCCTTACATTCTTAGTCTCCCTTTTATGTCACAATCCAAAAGAATGTTCTCTCAAATGATAGCAACTAGCTTCTCATTCATCCTTCTTTTTTGATAATTAAGTAATGATTAAGAATACAATGAAGTGTGGTCTAGAGTTAGTGGAGAAAACGTTTCATCATTTTAGTGGAATTCAGCTAAGGAAAAAAGATCAAAAAGATAAAAGGTCAACCAAAACTTGTTTTAATTGGTTTACTGTTAGTTTTGGTAAAAAAAACTACCTTTCATGTGTAAAATCCTAAAACCTTTCATGATGTTTGCATCTGAAAATTTTGGTAGTGTGGAAAGCATAGTTTTGAAATTGGGTTTGTGTTCTGCCTGTCAGTATGAAGTTCTGCCATTTTCAATTCCTTTATCATGGGTAATCAAGCCAAAAACAAAGTACTCTCTCAAATGTTCAAATAATCTTTTTTACTTTCCTATATGCTTGTGCATAAACCTTAAAAAAAATGATTTGAAAATCTTAACTTCAGATTTGAAGCTCTAATCTTTGAGTTTAAAAGATGTAAACATGTTTTTTTATCTTGAAGAATTAAAGTTTTGCCAAA
Organism: Nymphaea colorata; assembly: GCF_008831285.2. Lineage (NCBI taxonomy): Eukaryota > Viridiplantae > Streptophyta > Magnoliopsida > Nymphaeales > Nymphaeaceae > Nymphaea > Nymphaea colorata. The sequence continues at coordinate 10,839,902 of NC_045138.2, read as the reverse complement.
CCTTGAGTTAACATGGGAAAAAATGAAATCTTTTTAGGAAAACTTTACTTGGGAAGTTGAATGAAGGCTTTGGAAAATTTATTGGTTTTGAATAAAAACTTTGGGATATTGGGAAAGGTTTTAGCTTGTGTTTTGCGAAGAGATTTGAATTGTACTCATGATCTTGGTTTCTCTTGTTTCACAAAGAGGTTGAAAGCAATTTCTGGAAAAAGTTGCTTGATAAAAAGGTAGATTGAAAGTGACGCTTGCTTCTGGTCATTGATGTCTTCTCTTGTGATTTAAGTAGGGTTCAAAGTCTTACCACATCACAACAACCATAGATGTAGTTTAGAGATGGACAATTTAAATTTGCAAAAGGAAGTGCATGAGTGCTTTTGGGTGTCGACCAAGAATGCTCATAAACTTAAATTGATGCAATTCGTATACCATTATAAGTAGTGATTAATGCCACTGTTATAGTCTGTACACTGATTTATTCTACTGCTACTCTAGTATAAGCCTTATGATTTGTTGTATGTCAGCACTACAAAAATTACACCAGTGAAAAAGTCACTGATATAAATATTTGTGTAATTGACACAAGTATACATCATTAGCAGTGAATTTAGTATTACTATAATGATGATTTAATGTGGTGATATTAGTCATGCTATATCCATTAATAATGAAAATCCTAATTTTTATAATGGTATTTACAAACAAACTTGGACAAATAGCAAAGTACATTGCTTGTATCAACCAATTAAAAATATTGAACTGAAGTTAAGTGACGGAAATGCAGGAAAATAAGGGGTGAAAATAGGTTGCAAGAAATTAACACTAGAATTAAAGTCAGAACAAAGGAAATAACTAGAAAAGATTTCATTTCAAACTTCTTATATAATCCCTTAAAACGATCTTAGGTGTCTTTAAATAAAAAAACCTATATTTAAATATCTAAGATCATGTTTTATATATGCATGTATGCATCTTAGAAGTCTACTGGTAATTCAAGCAATTCCTAAAAGTTGCACTCTACAAATAAACTTCAATGACAGAAAAAGTTATGGGAAAAATTGATTTATTATCTAAAGACAAAAAATAAAAGATCTTGGAGGAATGTTAAGTGATATCTTAGACAAATGTCAAAAAGACAAAAACAAGATGTTGAGCCCATTATTGTCTTCAAACTCATATACTCAATATTCCATACTTGATCTTAGCCAAAAGGCTGAGAAAGGTATAATAGATAGTTTTAGAATTCCCAAACAAAAGGTTGTGACCAATGAGCTCTTACCAAATAATTTAATGATAAAGCTAACATTTATTTTACATACCTAGCCTTGATTTTGTTTATCAACATACATATGCAACTTTTCTCATATCATTCTTATGAATCATCACATCATTCAATCAAACAGAGTTTAAACTTACATTCAAGCAACACAGATCTTCAATGTCACTGACCAACACATTATCCTGGCACTCAACATCTGACTACGGAAACAAACCCTCAAACTTTCTACTGATCACTAGGGAAATCATACTACTTTGCTAAGCCAATACAGGCAGCTTATCAATTTGATCAGTTTGATGCTGCGTAAACATCAAACCTTTGCTCGGTTCAATTGAGAAGCTACTTCTTTTTCTCAGTTAGTAGAAAGTGTGAAGCAGAGAAAGAAGACATGTTGTCTAAAAGTACCAAAATTTCTTCCTATCCAAAGTCCCTGTAATAGATAATACATAATAATTGTAAATTGTATTTCCTACATAATATAACATAATGAAGAGATCTAGAATATGGAGGACTACCTTTCCACTTAGATGGGTATAAAATGCTAAAAAAACGATAGACTGGATTGTTACTATATAGTATGCTCTAATATTAACCAACACACCAAGTTTTTGCCAATACAACTTCTATAATACATGGACGTTCAAAATTTGAAGATGCTTGATTTTTTTTTCTGATTTTTCTTTTCAAGATTACTAGTTTTGTAGAATATTAAACCTGCCTAGGGAAACAAATGCATGAAAGATGACTATATAAGAAGAATGTTGTATGAATACAAATAATCTTTAGTTACATGAAATGACGTACATGGTTATAGTTAATGAAAAGAAAATTTCAAGAAGACCTATTGATATGAAGACGAGGAAAGAATCAAAGGACAGAAACAGCTTATATATGTATCTCAATAATGTGATTTTTTTTTCGTTTTATATATTTTGAGGTAGAAATATGAATCCATATGATATTACAACATTTTGAGAGGCAATGTAAGCAAGCTAAAATGTTTTTACCATGAAATTTTGTCAATATTCAACTGACAAAGCTTGCCAATGGAAGCAAAATTGGTTAGATTATCTAATCAAAACAAACAACTAGCTTATAAGCACTATACATAATCTCGTTCTTCCTAACCTGCATGAAAATGCTACCATGATAAGTGTGCCAAAGAACTAACATTTGGTTATTCAATTCTTTTACCTGAAAAGACAAATTGTATTGCATCCCTGAAAACTTGCATTGCAAGTAGCGACATCATATCTGTGAATTCTATGTTGTTGCTATAAGTGTATCCCTAGAACCATGGTTATTGAAATAAATATACTTTATATGACCACTATAACCTTCATAAGATATATGGCTAGGCATGCAATTGGCACCCAATTAATTTGATACCACTATGGTAAAAGGAAAACACAAATTTTGAAGGAAAAGATTGGTGGTTGAGAACCCGAAAGAAATTAAAAAAAGTCTTAAATGCATGCTTGATCACTTATTGTCGCCTTGTTGTTTGATTGAGTCCTACAAGAATCATGCAGACAAGTGACCTTGTATTCAAACTGCATACAAAGAGAATAATCGTTAGTGTGGTTTACATTCAAATTGAATTCTGTCAGCTTCGTGGATTCAAACTTCATGTGCACTTATTATGAAGGTTCATGTGCATTCACAATGAAGGTAGGCAATGACTTTACATAATGGATAGCATTGATATTTGCATCTTTGCATTCAGAAGCCATTCAAACCATATCATGCACTTATCACTTCTCAATTGAAATAAAAGTGAAGAGGAAAAAAGAGCCACTACATGAAGGGAAAAAAGAAAAAATAAAGAGTAAGAAAAAAATTGAAAACATGATAAGAAAAAAAAGTGGAAACATGACTTGTTAGTTTCATGTACACAAATGGTGTACCTCAGCCAGATGTGACAACTTTAAATTAGCCTCCTAGATGTGGACAGGCAAATTCTTGATACCTACAAGGAAAAACTAGTTGCTTTAAAGTCGACATGAATGGCAGTATGATGATCCAAGAAACAAACATATAATTGTTCTTACACATGCAATTTCTGTAACAATTGGATATGAAATTGAAAGTGCATTGCTTTCTTTTAATGTTCAAAGTACCTCTAATGCTTATGTTCTATAGCAAGTTCATCCAGATTCAAGGACCGGGACACAGTTAACAACTAATGATATGCAAAAATATTGCCATTATCTTGTGGCTCACCTTTGTCCCAATTTTGCAATATGTGTCTTTCGCATGAAGTGAAAATATCATATATAATCATATGATTTCATTTGCAAAAACCTCAAAATTTTGAAAGTAACTACTTTTGGAGTGTATTTGAGAATTTTATAAGAATATAAAAACCAAACAATCTGAATTTTTTCAGCTGAACACTCAGCCATACAATGAAAGAATGTGATGGTTATATTACTAAATTTCTAGACATGGACATTACATCCATGAAACTAATATCTCCATGTCTTTAAGTTTGAAAGAGAACAATATCCTAAACGTATGTATAACAGCAATTATAATAATGTGTACCAGAACCTCATTAAAAAAGCAAGCAATTTGACCAGTTCAAGCAAAATTAATGGAAAAAATACACTGGATTAGTGGCTTGAAGTATTTATCTAATTCTTGGATTTGATCAAGATTTGAACTTGATTTGAACATGAATTCAAGTTTAAACATAAATTCCATCTTGACTTTAAAACTTCAAACTTAAGTTCTATCCTGAATTTTGAATTTAAACCTTCAAATGTTTGGAGGATAATATTTAAGAATTATTAAATTGTTTGTATTTCTCACTTTTTTTTTTAATTTACTACAACAATAAACAAAAAGCCTCAATGGAAGGGCACAACATCCACAAAGATGAACAGCTTTGCCGACTACAGGTTTGGTCATGACCGAAGCCACCACGAATGGAAGCTTTGCATAATTAGCAGAGAGAAATGTATTGCCAATGGCAAGAGTGGCAAACAAAGTAGTGTTGCTGATTGCATTGAAGGGCGACAAAATTTTTGGCTTCATCGTCGACACCAATGGTGGTCGGCAGTTGAGTTTTTTTTTTCCTTAAAAAAATTGGAAAGTTGGGTAAGATATACTTTCTAAAACCAAAATTTTGGTGCCAAATTCATCCATAGAAGATGAAAAGTAGCTTGTGTTTTCCTTTCTTATTGATGAACATTTTGGGTGTATAAGCACCAAAGTCGATCATTTCCTCAAAACTCTCTTTTGTCTAGTTTCACCTACCATTTGGACATAGTTGTGACCATCGTTTCTTCAAAACTTCCTGAAGTCATTCAATCTGCCCCAAGTCATTGAGGTGTGTTCCCTTCCTACAATCTTGTTCATTGAAAGCCCAAATTCGAGTTCTGGAGATTGTCCTTTTCATCTCATTGCTATTGTTTTTCTATTTTTGGTTTGCATGTGTTGTTAAGCTGCTGCAAGTAGTGGAGACATCCTGAACTTGAAATTTCAACCCTTGAATTTGATCCTACGCATAAATCTATGGGAGTTATTGTGAAATAAAAAAAAACACTTCATTGGTGAAGGTAACTAAAATGTCTCTTGACTTGTCATTTCCATTGAGATGTTCTTCTAAAACTTTCTATGCTCTTGAAATCAGGCTTTTAAGAGAACCATGTAACAAACCATGTAATCCTCTATTTTACTAGTAGAGAGCATCTTATCTCTATCTGGTTTTTTCATGGCTATATAAACCTCACAAGATCACCGGTTTGTCCATTAGGAACAAGTGCTTGAACTATGTCTGTTACTACTAGCCAACTTTATGTATGTTGAAATGTTGAAGTGTTCTTCTACCTCCCGTACCAGGACTGCAACTTCCTTTTTGTTTATTATCATGAATTCTTGAATAAGTCACAAAGAGAAATAGAAAAGAGGGACAACAAATATACACACCAGAAACTTATTATGAGTTATAACTTTACAATTTTGGCCATCTATCATGTTGAAGTATTTGGGTTTGGCTAAGATTAAGAATAACCTGATAGAAAACGAGGTTTGAATTTGAGAAAAAAATAGTTATAAAAGATAGATTAACTCATTATCCCAAAAGTATGTTAATGTAGCAAAATTATCATAAAAAAATAAGAATATTTAATTATTTGAATCATGATCTTCCTTAAAAAGTGCCATTAGCATGTCTTTTGGGTAAAATGTTCCTTTTAGGAGACATATTCTTTCATGATGTGCATAAGTAGTCATAATGCACTAATAAAATCAATAGGCTCTAAAATAAAAGAGTAACTTAGTAATGCTTATGAACAATGGGTGATATGCAGTTTGAAAATAAACTAGTTGGATCTTGTCAAAACAAAGAATCATGTTTTTTTGCTTTTGGATGGAAACATCTTTATTAAGAAATACAACAACAAAGTAATGAGAAGCCAAAAGAGGGAACCAATTTGGATGCTTCCAATAGCATCACCATTTTATTGGATCCAATCCATGACAAAGTTATAGACAGTTATGCTATTGAACACAAAAATTGCACTTGAACCTCCTACTGAAATTTTATCAAGTTAGTGAAGAACTATAGATTTTTTTTTTTACTTCATTCCTCTCTATGAATTAAATATCAATAATCAACCTAGCAGAAAGAATCTATTGTTTTGTTAGGCAAGTAGTGCTTCTATGCTATGAATTAAATATCAATAATCAACCTAGCTGAAAGAATCTATTGTTTTGTTAGGCAAGTAGTGCTTGTATGGTACTAGTACTTGGTGAAAAGTAACATAGTTCTATAATTTTAATTTATTATAGGAGTTCTCATGCATTGTATGATAACTGTAACACTATGAATATGTGAAGTCATGAGGGTTAGGCAAGACAACTTATATTTCCCTTAAGCTATAATGCTTAATCTATCTCTGCTACCTACATATTTTTGTATCCTATGTACTACACAGACATCTTTCCTCTGATTTGCAAATCCTTCATGCAAATTAATTTCAATAAGTATTTATGTGTGGTTAGACCATTTGGAGAAGCTACTGATGTAACTGACAATTCCACAATAGCTGACCTGATGCTTTAGACTCATAGTAGTGCTTATAAGTTGACTATAGATATGGATAAAAAAAAGCAGGAAGACACAAATTCTAACATGGTTGGCAGATCATGGTAGAAAATTTATTTTCTTTGGAAAGAATGGCCTATGAAAAGATGAGAGTAGAACAACTTTTCCTCCCACTCTCTTACACACACACACATATACATGGAACTCTATTCATTAGAGGAGGAACTTCAGTAGTCTCTTGAGAACTGCAAACTCTATAGCACATCTATATATAAAACTATGTTGTACATGTGTGTCTTGGTAAATGAATATTGTGTACTTTTGTATCTATGCATGCTTACGTAGACATGTTACACAAAAAAGAACTACCACTAAATGCTCTCTACATGCAACCCACTTTCTTGAAATCCACTCTTTTGTGTTAGAAGCTTCAACATCTCCACAAAAGACTAACTCCTATTGCCACATGTTGACCTGCAGTCAATGTTAACACCCCAAATTTTTGTACATCAGAATTGAAGCAATGTCAAAATTTTACAAAAGAATTGTGAAAAATTGCAATTTCAAAGCCAGTTTTGAATCTAAACACAATTTAGATTCAAATCATGAATTTGACTTGTGACACGAATCCTAAAGTAAGATTACGAGTCCAAACTAGATCCAAATTAGGATTTAGAATCCAAATCCAATTACAAATGCCATTTGGAATCCAAATCCAATTACAGATGTCATTTGAAATCCATATCTGATTTAAATCCGAGAATTGGATCTAATTCAATCTAGAAGACCATGTGGGACCCACGAGTGGGCCCACCTAGCTCGTATGGTCAGAAGCCTACCCAAGAGGTCACACACCCCCTTTTTCAAAAATATCTCCCATCAATTAAAAAAAAATCATTTTCAAAATACATGAATAAAGGTTCATACGAAAAGAGAGACATTAATACCTCTCTCTCTCCCTTAGTTAAAGAAAAATCAAATTCCGAAGAAGCAATAAGTGTTAGAATTAAACTCACCTAACCTACTTAATCCAAGTAGGTTTGACCTGGGTGCACTCAAATATGGTGCCAAACTCAGTTAGGCTCAGTCAACACGAGCTCAGCTCAGTCAAAAGGGTAGGTTTGTCCCAGGACAAATTAGTGGACAAAAATAGACCTTGACCGGATCGAATCCACTTTGGCTAAGCTCAATCAAAGTACAATTTAGCTCAATTAAGAGCTTTCTTATCTCATATTCATTGAGTTACCTCGAATAAAATCAAACTACTCGCAAATGAGCTTTGACTTTGGTCAATTGGTCAAATTTGACCAATCTAGACAATTTTGCCCTTCTATGATCAAATTGAGATTACAAAACCTAATTTACGATTTTATAAAAGGGAAATATACATTTGGATTTGTAAAATGCATAAATCAAATGTATTTCAAACCAAAGCTTGATTTGATTGAAATCCATCTTCAATCAAGTTATGGACAAAAATACCATTTCTCAACCAAATTTGATAGAATTTTCAAATTTTAATTGAATTGTCAAAATTCAATAACATTTAGAGCTTAACAACTAGGTTTTGACCTAACAAGCTCAATTTCAAACAAAGAAAAAAATAAATAGAATAAAATAAGACAAAACCTTGGGCAAGGGCATTTTCACCCAAAATTTTGGTCAAAGATGGGCAGCTAAGTCTGAACCAAGGTAGACCACGCCAAACCCAGCCAACCTAGCTCGTGTAAATGAGCCAGGTGTGGTCAACTAGGATCATTAAACCCTATTTAATCCATTTTACAAATCCCCAAAGTCTTAAGTAAGTTTCTATGGTGAGTTAAGGAGGTGGTTGAACCCATCTCCTCCTCTATATAAACCTCCCCTTGGCAACCAAGGGGGGGACGAATTTTTGAAGTCTTCATCAAATTACTGCAACTAAGGAGCTAGGAAATAGAAGCCAAGGAGGAGAAGAAAAATTCGTCCAAGCCCTCTTCCCCCGCTATCTCATTCTTTTCTTCGGCTTCCCCTATTCTCTCCATTGATTTTGTTAAGTTAGGGTGCTTAAGTGAACCCTTACTTAGGATTTTTGTGGTGAGAAGCTCCCTCTTCCCCACAGAAAATTTCAACAAGTCATTCTTCTTCTTCTTGCTTTGCTAAGCTCAAATCCAAGTTTGGGTTCTTGCTTAGGATTGCTTGATTTAGAAAACAAGCAAAGAGAAGAATCAATCATCAAGACCGACTACAAGGTAGGTGACTCTAATCCATTTTCATCCATTTCATTTTTTTGCACTTATTTTTAATTTAAGCACTCGTGGGAAGGGTTTATTTTCATTTATTTCATGGCTGGAATGATGTCTAGTTATGATAAAATTATGATTAAATATATATGTTAATGCATAATACATGTATGAATCGGTTTTTTTAAAAGATGAACCCATGAGTCAAATTTTAAAAAGAGCCCAAGGCCACATCCCTTTCAAAACAACAAGTTTAAAACCGTTTTGAACTCTCTACCATGAGAGAATCCCATGGTAAGAGAGTGATTTTGCTGCAACATATATGATGAAAATGCCTATTAGGGATGGATACATTCTTATGAATGTGATCCACCCTTGCATGGCAAAATTATGGATGACTAGCTTGACATTGTCTTGTTTTCCTTTTCAATTAAAGTCATTTTGATTCATGTCTTTCAATTTAATTGATAAAGAGTGGTAGAGGAGATTAGAAACTAGTTTTCAATCTTCTTATATATATATATATTGTTATATATATACACGTGCAATCTCCTGTTAAAGTCATTTTCCTCTTGTAAAATCAGGTTGAAACACATTTCCAAATTCATTTTAAAAAAAAATTATCATTGTATTGATTTTCGTAGTACAATGCTATGAAATCACTTTTCTTTCATCTTAAAATTTGTTTAATTCCAGCAACTCATATGTAAAGTGTATGCAAGTTGCTGAAATGATATCATACTTTGCAAGAGTTAATTTAAGAATTTCAAAGCTTACAAGCTTTACCAATGTTCAGCCACAAGGCGACTATGTCTTGTAGAACAAAAAAAAATTCTAATCCTACCTAATCAGCTCCCTAAAAGCCTTGAGAGCACATGGGACATTCCTTTTGCCGATTTAGGTGCTTAATTCATATGTAGACAAACTATAACATGAATGAGAGTATATGACACATGCTTTTTGCCAACTTGGATGTTTAGTTCATATGGAGTCAAACCGAATGTCATCATTTTCTAAGAGTCAAACACCCTTTAGAATCAATATTTTCATTTTAAGTCATTAAATCAGAATGAAATCTGATTTTTATGGCAATTTTGAGACAAAAGTGGATGTCATCCACGTCTCCCATTATTTTAAAAACTGATTTTGACATCATTTGTAGATTCTTCATCATTTTGATAATTTTATGTTAAGTCTTAAGCTTATGGACTACATCTCTAACATTTGTGCTTAAGAATATGATAAGCACATTTAGAGAAAGTCCTATATATTAATTAAAATCAATCCTTATGTGTAAATTGTATGATGTGTAATGGACTTTGAGAGAATATGAGAGAGTGAAGCATGAATGTTCCAAATGTATAAATTTTGAGAGATTATGAGAGAGTGAAGGATGTATGTTTCATATAGTTTCTCTTTTCATTTCACACATTCATACTCACTTAAATCCAATAACACTACATGCACTTTCTCAAGAAATTAAGTGATTCAAATTTGAGTTGCAAAAGGTGACCAAGTCATATTGCAACAAGAATTTATAAACTTCACTTAATTTTCAAAAAAACACAAGCAATGCATTCATAATCTTGGCCAAAATATGTTTTGAAAACAACACATTTTCGAACAATTTGGAACATATGTTTCATCAAAAGAATGAACACTATCTAATCAAATCTCAAGTTTCTAATGTCTTAGACCAAATCACACTATTTGGCAAAGGAGAATTCAAAATCAATTTTGCTTGCTAAGGTAACTTAGCGATTTTTTCCAAAAATTGATCATCACAATTTCAACCCAAAAATCATCTTGAGTTCACAACAAAGAACTCAATTTCAATCTTCAAAATCCCTAATCGTTGATTTCATAACAAATGTCAAAACAAAGGTTTTCATATCGATTTGAAACCCCTCCAATCTTCGAATAACTTTTCAAATAATTTTCCATTGAATTTATTTTCAAAAACAAGTTGCTTATTCAAGATAAACTTTGATTCTTGAAACCAAAACCTCAATGCACAAACATATAAGATTTGCATTAATAACTCATACATGACCCAAATGATCCTTAGTCTTTGGCAGGATTGGTTGGACCTCGTACCAATGGGTGGATCCCTTTCTTGTGAAAATTTCGTCAAAACCTTAATTTGAAAAGAATTTTTGCTGATACGCCCCCAAGGATGGGATGGAGCGCGAATAGATGGCACACCCGGTAGGACCCATCATCATCTGCCTACGGATTTATTGGTTCATATACAAGTTATTGTCACAATGCCGGATATCATTGCACAAAATTTTTCATAAACATGAATGCCATTATCATGTTAGCGCATATTGAGGATATTCTATGAACCCCTTTTGTTTCAATTTACCCTACCCCTTCTCAATTTAGGGATTGTATGAAGCCCAGTATGCTCTCAAATTTTTAAATCTATCTCTTCGGAATGTATGCAATAGAGCCATCTATTTTGCATCTTCTCATAAATTTTGAAAAACAAATCCTTACCTATGCCATATCTCGGTCATCATGTTGCCGAGCTATTTCTAGGACATTAGTCCAAGATATAGCTATACAGCTGGACCACCCAATTGGACTGAGAAGTCCCCCCATTAGTATCAAAACAGACAATAGTTCTGGTATATCGATGGGTGAACAAGAAGAATTGGAGAGTCCAAATATAGAAAATCTTGAAGGAGTCTATCCCAGTACCATAGATTTGGTATATAGACATATCTTGAATTTTGGATAAATCAAGAACAATTTACCCATTTATTTTCTATAGGTTCCAATATCCATTTTCAAAATAATGCATATAGGCAAGTGTCCTAGGGAATGCATTATCAAATTTTCATTAATTGCTTGTATGATGCATGAGATGTGATGTTTTATCTTATATCCAAACCGACGTCCAAACCCGATACCAAAACTTTTCTCAAGTCTCTATTAGTTCAATTTATGTCAACATCTAATACTTTCTCTTGTCCAGATGGACTCAGAAAGTATTTTCTCATATGACCATATTTTATTTGGGTCATGTCAAGGTCGATCCGGACTTCGCATCATCCCAAGTGGAGTCTACATAGCTTAGTGGTATCTTTCATGATACCCAACTTTTCGATGTATGTTTTTGGACCACTTAAAGGATTGCGGTCTCGAAGAAGCAGTCAGTCTTGCCATGTAACCTATCAACGACAGTCTAATCCACGCAAGTGTCGAAATATAGAACCCAAGGAACAATACATTCTGATTCCCATGGGGTTAATTGGCAATTACTTTAGATGAGTTTTCCAGCATTATGGGTTTGCCAAAGCCAAATGTGACCCAAGAGGACCAATTGAAGACCCGTTCTTTGTCAATCAATGTCTAGTCAAAACTCTAGAAGTAATTCGTAAACTTACAGGAAAACAAAGTTGACCATTTCTAAAAAAGGATGGACATCAATACCTCCAACTACAAGAACTTGGTGAAACATATTCCCAATATGTCAACCCTGCTTCACTATCTAGAAGTGTCACAAACAAGTACAAAAACTCCATGGTGACTTGTAATGCAGGTCTCATCTTCTTCAACAGTGAAGAACACATAATGAATTTTCGCACACGTTGCCTCTTCAAAAAATGGGGGCATGTCAAAGTCTGTTGCATATCTATAGCAATGGCAGCCTTGGCATTCCTTTACCGAAGATTGACCAAATTTTCAATTGGGGATGCAGATTCAATAGAAGGATATGTCTTCACATTACAAACATGGTTCTACAAACACGTAGGGCCACAATCATACTATTTTCAGAACACCGATGGCCACTTATTTAGTATGGAGCACTACCATAAGAAGATGGAGGAAGTGGATGACTTCGCCATCATTTGAGACTTCTTTGATCCAGAAGTCATCAAGTCAAGATACACCTACAACCCAGCCAGAGGAAGTCTTCTATGAGGACCATTTTACATAGTTGAATACCATCCAGATCATTGCCTCAGACAATTCTCACTGCATCAAAGGAAAGCATATCCAATTGAGTCTAAAGGAGCCATCGTAGAGTGTGAATTGGATACCGAAGAGTGGTTCGGAATATACACTTATACCCAAGAACGTTGGGAATCGTTTGCTCACTTGTACCTTATCATTGGTCTAGACATGGGTCCTGAATACGTAAAATGGCGGGATGAAATCCATCCATCTATCATTTTATCCTAGATAATCATGGTTAACAAAGCCAAATTTTGTCAAGGCGTGTTGAACATTGTCAAAAGTCTTGTCAATCTCATTGTCATTTCAATATACAATCAAAATTTGCCATTTTGTCATTTGTACAAATTATCTCTCATCAATTCAAATCCTGACATTTTTAATTTTTCTTCTTACAAGGTGAATATCCACTTTATGGTGAAGACTAGAAGCCAACAAAGGAAGAGAATTGAGATGGAACTAGAACAAGCCTTTTTGGGAGACAAGGGAGAAGAATCCTCCTCCAAAACACCTCCCAGGACAGAAGCCAATGATCTAGAATATGAAGAATACAAGAAATTTCGGAGATACATGACTATGTTCAATGAAGAGCAAGCCCAGGCAGAGAGGGCCAAGAAGAAAAGGAAGAAACAAAGAAATCTTTATTGAGTAGTTCTGACTCTTCTGAAGATGATACAACAAAATTAAGTAGTGAGGAAGAACCAAAGACTTCCAAGAAAGAGAAGGGGAATCTTGGAAAACAAAAATTCAGGAAGTTGAAAAGAAGTTGAACGTGGTTCAACTCGAGGGCAACAACAAAAGAAATTTTACCTGCGAAGATTTCTATGAAAGTTTTGAAAATGACAAACACATACAAAACTTGCCTAAGAAATTTATCAAATTCGATGGCCATGGAGACCCAAAGACACATTTGGCCATGTTCTTTGTGGAATGCTATAAATTTTGCCACAATCACAGAGCTCTCTTTCGATGCTTCTCAAGGAGTTTGGAAGTACCGGGAGTACATAAACTCAGTCGAATTGAAAAATTTTGATAAACTAATCAACATTTTCATTAAAAGGTTCATCCAGAATGTTGAAACAATACCAACGATCACCATACTGTGTTATCTGAAACAAAGGCTAGGTGAAAAGGTTAGGGATTTTATTCAAAGATGGAGTTCTTCTTGCAACAAGATGAGAGACCCAATCTCCCAATCCCATGCATTGAGATTGATCATCACCAATTTGACACAACCACTGAGGAGCCTCATTTCCAATGCTTCAATCAAGTCTTTCATTGATCACACCAAGATATCATAATTCATCAAAACAAGAATTGAAAATGGAGCTTTTGATTATGTCATCCCAGTAAAGACTAAGGAAGACACACAAAAAAAAACAAGAGTCAAAATGCTCTGGCCAACATTATAGCCAACACCGCTACCTTCAAAAAAGAAAGGGCAGACTATCCCATGAATAAAGGGATAGCATACAAAGCTAGCAACAATAGTAGCGGTATTAAAAACAAACATCCTAGATGGGGATACAACAAAAAACTCATCCCATTACAACAGAGTTAAGAAAAAGTCATGCACATGCTGATTGAAAGAGGCACTCTGTTCCTCCCAAAAGTTACAAACCCTTCACCAATGATGGAAAAAAACAAAGAAAAGTTCTGCAAATTTCATCGTGCTCTAGGACACGATACAAAAGATTGTCTTGTACTAAAAAATATTGTGCAAGATGCTGTCAACAAAGAAATCATTAAGGAGGTCAATGAACAACCGGACATCCTCAAAACCCCTTTTCCTAAGCATGGAAAGGAACAATTACAATGGTCAGGTTTTCAACAAATCATCAAGTCGTAGTAGCAAACAAAAGGAATAAAGCATCCCTGGATGTCTTGGGGTTACTTTTCAAACATGACAAAGAATCTGTCAATGCACAAACTAGGCCAAGCAAACAAGACGGTTGGACAAAGATCGATCAAAAGTCAAAAATATGGGATCCTGAACCTTTGGAATCTATTTTCAAGGAAATAAACCCTTTACCTCAAGTCAAGAAGGAAGGATTTAGCTCTAATCGAGGAAATGAATAGGCTTTTGGACTATATGAAAATGGTCAGATCATATTTTCTGATAAAGATCTACCAAATAGAGGCGCATCATATAATGATGTCTTCCACATAGTGGTAGAAACAAGGGGTACCAGAGTCTCTCATGTTTTAATCGATGGTGGATCATGCCTGAACATTTGTCCACAGCAAAAAGCTCACGAATTAGGCATAAAGCAAGCCGACTATATCCTGTCATCAATTTTCATTCTTGGATATGATGGAATGGGACAACCTTGCCTGGGCTATATATGTCTGAATTCGAATCTCTGAGACATATCATTGGGTTTTTTTTCATGTTGTAGATATAAAACCTTCATTCAACCTATTTCTTGGCATATCATGGATCCATGCTACCAATGCGGTTCCATCTACTCTACATCAGTGCGTCAAATGGACTCACAATAGGAATACTATAATCATCTATATAGAGGACATGCAAAATCATCTTATGCATCCAATGATTTCAGTATCAACATATACAATCGAAGTACCTAGTATTCAAGTCTGCAAAGAATAAGAAATATCTCATGGTTTGAGCAAATTGGCCATTCAGAAGCTAAAAAAACAAATGTGGGTAAAAAAGGGTACCAATCCTAAAACAAGTTATAAAAGCCATCTATTATTCAAAAATTTTTGCCAGAATGAGAAATGATTGGATTTACTCTTACGCTATAGCTACCAGTCATTCACTAGCCTTGGCAAATATAAAAATGGAATCTTGGAACCAATTATCTTGTTAGGACAGCGTGGTACTCAAGCCCTAAGATGCCAAAGTTATGAAAAAATGGATGCCAAGGAAGAATTCAAGCCAGTACCTTTTATCAAGAGGAACACTATAGGCAGATGTTCACCATCAGTTTGAATCAACAAATCCGCTATCATTTTATCATCTAATGATCATTTTGTTATTTTGTCATCATTGTACTCTAATTGACCAAGTGTCTTTATTTTGTAATACCTTCAAATATGCAATGACATATGGAACTTACTTCCACATAAAATGTCTCAAATTCCATCTAACCTTTTTATAATCTTTAGGATGGCACCTGAGGATCTAACATCAAAAGGCTTCAAGGAGGTAAATCCAGAACTCATTATGGTAGAATTCTAAAGTTCATCCAAATAAGAAAACAAGATCAACAGTCACTTTTTATTAATGGTCCAATTGAGAAAATTAATATTGGTACAGAAGAGAATCCAAAGATTTTACAAATTGAAGCAAGTCTCCCAACAGAAGAAAGAAAAAAGTTGATAGACTTCCTAAAAAATCATCAAGAAACCTTTGCATGGACTTATGAAGACATGCCAGGATTTGATATAAAATTAGTTGAGCATCGATTGCCATTGAAACCGGAATGCAAGCAAATCAAACAAAAATTGGGGAAACTAGACCCTTATCTTGAGGGGAACGTTAAGGAAGGCCTAGAAGACTTACTAAAGGCAGAGTTCATCTGAACAATTGACTATCCTGAATGATTGACAAACATCATGGTAGTCCCAAAGAAAAATGACAAAATTCGTCTTTGCATCGATTTCAGAGATTTGAATAAAGCCATACTAAAAGACGACTATCCACTTCCAAACATTGACTGGTAGACAGTATCGCAGGCCAATGTTCTTCTTTTTGGATAGATATTCTGGCTATAACCAAATTAAGTTGGCCACTGAAGACCAGGCCAAAACATCATTTACAACCTCATGGGGCACTTTCTGCTATACTGTAATGTCGTTTGGTCTGAAGAACGTTGGGGCAACATATCAAAGGGCTATGACAGCTATTTTTCATGATTAAATGCATCAAATCATGGATGCATATGTGGATGATCTGCTAATCAAGTCAAAAATAAGGGAAAACTACATCAGCATTCTCTCTCAAGTTTTTGATAGACTCTTACAACAGAAAGCTTGGATTGAATCCACAAAAGTGTGTGTATTTGGTGTAGAATCTGGTAAGCTTTGAGATTTATGGTCAGCAAAAAAGGAATCGAGATGGATCCCTCCAAAACAAAGGAGATTATTGATATATCACTACCAACAAATCTAAAGGAGTTACGTAGCTCGCAAGACAAAATTCAGTCAATTAGAAGGTTTAAATCTAATCTTATCATGAGATGTGAACCCTTCAACCATTTACTACAGAAATGAGTCAAGCTTGAATGGAAACATGAATGTCAGACCTCATTCGAAAAGATCAAGAAATACCTTCTTTGCCCATCGATTTGGAAACCCCCAATTTTGGGGAAACCTCTATTGCTTTACATCACAGTTAACAATTCATCCTATGGTGGATTTTTGGCTCAATATGAAGAAGGATGTCGAATATAACATGCCATTTATTACATCAATAAGGCATTTGTGCAGTATGAAAAGAACTACTCGCACATGGAAAAAACTTGCTTAGCCTTGTTATGGTTGTATCAAAAAGGCACTACCTATTGTCATGCAATGTTAAATTTATCTAAACTTAATCCATTCAAATATATCCTTGAACAGCCATTTCTAAATGGAAGGATAGCAAAGTGGCAAATTCTGCTGATACAATATGATTTGGAATATGTGTCACAGAAATCAATCAAGGGTCAAGCCATTGCAGATCAATTGACAAATTTTCTCTATCTGAAGAAATTAAAACAAATGATAATTTTCCAGATGAGCAAATCCTAACGACCGAACTAGAGTCAATTTGGGAGATGTATTTCGATGGATCTAAAACCACAGCTGGGGTAGACATTGGGTTACTTTTCATTACACTAGAAAATGAAATGATTCCTTACTCCCTCAAATTGAATTTATATTGCACACATAATATGGCAGAATATGAAGCCTTAATCCAAGGTATCACAATGCTTCTGTGGATTCTCTCTTAGTTGTTAGTCAAGTCAATGGAGATTGACAAGTCAAAGATCAGAAATTGAAACCATATCAAAAGTTAGCAACTTCCCTCTTAAAACAATTTGAGGAGTATCAGCTCTTACATGTCAAAAAAGAATTGATCCCGATTGCAGACGGGTTGGCCAGTTTAGGCTCTACCTTCAGCTTCAAACCTAGAGAATCTATCAAATCTTTTGAAGACAGAAGACTCGAACAACCATCTTTTGTCATACCAGAACAGGTATTACAAGCAGAAAGTAGAGAAACACCATGGTATCAGAACATCAAAGATTTTCTCTGAACAAGAACACTTCCACCTGAAATGTCTCGAAAAGAGCAAAGAGCTCTGAGACACATACCTTCAAGATATTTTATTTCAGCTAACGTCCTATATAGAAGAGGATTCAGTATGGAATACGCTAGACATCTCGATGAAAATGAGGTACTAGAAGTCATTCAGGAAGCTCATGAAGGAATTTGTAGGGGACATGTAGGGTATCAGACCATCGTCAAACATATAGTCAGAGCAGGGTACTATTGGCCCACAATGCAGAGAGACTGTCACCAGTTTGTCAAAAAGTGCATTAAATGTCAGTTCCATGCACCATCAATTCATGCTCCAGCAGAATACATTTATTCAGTCAGCTCACCTTGGTCGTTTTCTATGTGGGCCTTCGATGTGGTCGGTCCAATCAATCCACCTGCCTCAAATGGATATAGATATTTTCTTGCAGCTATAGATTACTTCATCAAATGGGTTGAAGCAATCACTTTAAAAATAGTTGAATGACGACGTGTAGTGTCCTTCATTCACAAAAACCTTTTGTGTAGATTTGAGATCCCGCACGATATCATTTCTGACAATGGTATTCATTTTAAAAATAAGAATGCACAATCTCTGTCACAAACACAAAATACAACATTACATTTCTGCCCCATATTACCCTCAGCCGCTTCTCCCCGTGGAGCTCGTGAGGCGCGAACCTGACCTTTCAAGATAGTCTTGATCTTTTTGGTAAGGTCAGGGACATGGTCTAATCATGAGGGTAGTATTTCAATACTGTATTTCAAAGTCAGGACTAACCTTACCAAAAAGATCACTATCTTGAAAGATCAGGACTGATTCTTATTGAAAGGTCAATACTGCATTTCAAAGTCAGGACTGACCTTACCAAAAAGATCAAGACTGTCTTGAAAAATACACCCTATATCCCATCTCCCCTTTTAGGGGAATAGACTAAAATGAATGAGTAGTAGTAGTCTACTACTAGAGTAGTAGGCTACTAGTATCGTAAAATAAACCTGCATATCCCATCCCCCCCCACCTTGGAGGGGAATAGACTAACAAATGAATGAGTAGTATTAGTCTACTACTAGAGTAGTAGGTTAATAGATACCGGTACCATGAAGTTCGGTACCATGATGTTCAGAACCAGTCGAGAATACGTAGAAGAAAATACACCCCCTACCCTCTTTTAGGGTTCGGGTAAAAAATACACCCCAATACGAAGAATATAGGAGTTAAGTTAAGTAAAAAAAAAACAAACCATGAAACAAAAAACTTATATGAAGGGACAGGCCTTATCCCCTAAAAGGTCACACCAATTTGAGAGTGCTAAAAGGTCACACCAATTTGAGAGCGCTAAAAGGTCACACCAATTTGAGAGCGTGAGTATGAGGTTATTTAATCGTGCGTCTGGTATTATATTGTATGAAAGGTCCTATATGAGTTTGAGGTTCTTTAATCGTGCGTCTGGTATTATGTTTGATGAAAGGTACTATGTGACTAAGAGGTTTGATTCTGATTTCACCAATAAGAGGTTTTATTCTTCTTTCACCAAGAAGAGGTTTGATTCTGATTTCACCAATTATGCTTTATATAGTTATTGGCAAACTTTGCAAAGGATTACAGATTATGTTCGATTTACACTTCTTTATCCTGGATCTATCTATGCTTCTATGAGTTTTGTAGAGCCATACCCTCGAACTAATGATTTTGAAGTTATAACATTAGCCTTCATACAGTTGGTCGAACAGTACGCTTACAATATTGATTCTGAGTATGTGAAATTTACAATTGGATATACTATGCAATTACCAGCATCCTATGATATATCCTTGACTTTAGGTCATGCTATTCCATTGTGTGATCCTGTAGGTAATAGACTTCACAAAAAGAGGATATATGATATGATTGAACAACTTGTTAGGTTAAATGGTGAGAAATATCATGATGCTGTGATTAAAAGTGTCTTTATTCGTATCTATTATCAATCTAAGGATTCCAGTCAATCATTAGACTTTCCTAATATATCAAATCTTCTTGGAAGAATCAGAAATGTTATGGATTCTGAAATCGTCAGTGGTAATCTACCCGAAGTCCTATCACTGATGTATAAACAAACTCGTATTTCCTCTAAAATCAGCGCTATCAAAGGTCATCAAAAAGAATGTCGTCCTTTCATTGTAGCCGATCTAGAGACTATAGTCTTGAATTATGTTCATGTTCCTTATGCTGCAGGTTTCTTAGTAGTTAAACCAGGTGATGATCTAACATCCCTACCTTCCTATTCTATTCAAACCTTTTTCAGTGAAAACCACATTAATGTTTATCCTACCTTTGAAGAGAGGAGTGAAAAAATGTTATTTGAGTTTTTATCCACTTTGGAAGAATATGTGAAAAAAAATAGTGGTGTTCGTCTTCGAACAGTATATTTCCATAATTTTGCCCGATTTGATGGCATTTTCATTCTGAGGTATTATGTTGATCGTGGTAATCAGTATAAAATCAAAACATTGTTGAGGAATCATAAACTTTACGAGTTGAAAGTTTATCTTGGCGATAAGTTATTATTTCGTTTCAGAGATTCTTGCACATTAATGCCTAGCTCTCTGGAAACATTGGGAAAGACATTATGCCCTGAATTAGGATCCAAAGGTTCTATCCCACATGTGGATTTGTCTGTGTCTAATCTTCTGTTGAATAGTGTGGATTTGATCAAATATCTTCGCCAAGATATCCTGATCTTAGGTGGTGTGATGTTGAAGGCTCAAGAGATTAATTGGTCTAAATACAGTATTGATGTCGAGGATGTGATGACAATATCATCGCTTGCCTTGAAAATCTTTCGTAAGAATTATTTTGATGATGAGACCTTTCATATTAATATACCTACAAGAAACCAAGACACATTTATTAGGCGTGGCTATTATGGGGGTCATGTTGATGTCTATAAGCCCTATGGTGAGAATCTTTACTATTATGATGTGAACTCATTATATCCTCATATTATGAAATCCTATTCTATGCCTTGTGGTATACCTGTCTGGAAGAATAATTTGGAGCGCGTTGGATTGGATAGCTTGTTTGGCTTTATTGAGGCCTATGTAGTATGTCCTACTCATATATCACGTCCATTCTTGCCCTATAAGGATAAATATGGTACTTTACTCTTTCCTACAGGTAAATTCATTGGAGTCTTTTATAGCGAAGAGTTGAAGTTTGCACACGATTTAGGTTACCAAGTCATTCCTCTTAGGGGGTATTTGTTTGAGAAGAAGTCAAGTCCTTTCGAAGGCTTCATCTCAAACCTTTTTGAAAGCAGACTAGAAACCAAGAAAGCTGGTGATGAAGCTATGACATATATTTATAAGATTCTAATGAATTTCATATATGGTAGATTTGGTATGAATCCTGAAAGTATAGTAACAGAGATCTGCAATCACAAGAAATATGAAGAATTGATGATGACGGATAATTTTAAATCTGCAGAGAAGCTGACCGATCATTATTATATGGTCAATTACAGTAGCAATAGTAGCTTTGCTGACGACGATGAATGGAAAGCTCCTAAGATGTCGGCTGTTCAATTGGCTGCTGCTATCACTGCATGTGCTCGTATTCATATGTACCCATACATTTCCAGACCTGACTGTTACTATACTGATACTGACTCAATAGTTCTAGGAAGTCCTCTTCCTGACGATTTGATCTCTTCCTTTGAATTGGGTAAGTTTAAACTCGAAGACCATGTCAAGAGAGGAATCTTCTTAGCACCTAAAAGTTATATGTTAGACATAGAAGATGATAGACAAATTATTAAACACAAAGGTCCAGCTAAAGATTTAGTCACATCTGAATGGTTTAAAAAGCAATTAGCAGATCTATCTCTAACGGGTCAGATCCCCACTGTAGCTAATTTTAGAATCGACTGGAAAAAACTCCTGATTGGAAAAAAAGAGATTCTCATCCAATTACGACTACCACATAGTCATAAAAGACAGAATGTCTATGATTCCAATCATGTTTGGATAGACACACGACCTATAGATGTAATAGACATAGACTTATGGCTTGTCGCTTTGACAGTGGCAGTCTAAAAGCGGAAAGCCTGAATAAGGCAGGCTTTTGGTAAGGTCAGTCCTGACCTGTAAATACAGTATTGACCTTTCAAGAAGGTCGGCCTTCTAAAGCTCGCTAAGCTTCGCTCCCCCCCCCTGACAGTGGTAGTCGGCATGACACTTCATGTAATGGCTAAGTGGAAGCAACCAACAAGATTTTGATTCGTGTCTTAAAAAGGACTGTTGAAATAGACCGAGATTGGCACAAGAAAATACACAATGCATTTTGGACATATCAAACTACAGTTCGAACTCCCACCAATGCTACACTAACAGAATTAGTGTATGGAACCGGAATTATCCTTCCATTACATGTCCAAAAACCAACAATGAAATTTGCTATGCTCATTGAACTCTCAATTAGAGAGTATAAAAAAATGAGACTTGCTTAATTAGACCTCTTAGACGAGAAAAGACTGCAAGCGACAGAGCATGCTGAAGTCTATCACAATTATGTCAAATCGGTCATTGAAAGAAAACTCCAGGTAAATGATCTTGTACTAAGATCTATAGTTCCACTCAGGAGTAGACCCAAAGAAAAATGAGCACTAAACTAGGAAGGACCATATGTCATCAAAGAAGTTCTACCTCATAATTCTTATCGACTGATTGATGCCGTTGGGGTCGAAATCCCTGATCCAATTAGTGCTTTGCATCTCAAGAAATTCTATACTTGAATTTGCAATTCAAAAATTTCAAAACAATTGGGCTTTGATAAACACATTCTAATCAATTTTCAAACCAACTAAGGGGCACAGTATCCCTTAGACAAAGTTTCAAAAAATGCATAAAAAATTTCCAAAATTTTCAAACTCAGCCCAAGTCTTGAGGACAACAACAAGGCATTGGCTTGAACTATGCAAGAAATTTCAATGAAATTGAGGGATTAATGTATAGAAATTAATGTTGGTCCTGACAATTGGGCATTTGTAAAGGTTTAGCATGGGATGCTGTAAGAAAAAAGCTCTTGTAACCTAAAAAAACCTTGGCAAGATGCAAGAAAAAGCTATCACACAAAATGAGTTGAGCGATGAGCTCGGGGTGAGTGTAGATGTTCATTTGGTTCAAAGCTCTGCATTTGCGGGTTGGCATACAACCTATGCTTATGCCATGAAGTTAAAAAGCAATGTATGAACATTTTGCTTATATTAAATCTTCTAAAGCCTTCTGAATTCGAGTAAGTCTGAAGAGTGTTTTACATTTGGTAAGGCCAACTGGTCTGAGAGTTACCAGCCCAAAGCTCGCTACAAGGGTTCAGAAGAAAGCCCGATAAACTTGATATTACATAAAGCAAACTACACAAAACCACCAAAGCAGTGAAACTCCATAGTAGCTTTTGGGGTGGTGAGGAATTTCCCCCAAGAGTGAAGGGTAGCTCAAAAAGAAAATCAAAATTCAAAAGGTAAAGCCAAAAGGTGAAAAGCTAAGCAAAAAAGAAAGAAAAAGCACTTGCCAATAGTTAAGAAGGCGTCAAGGGCTAAGTTCTCCAATCATCAAATGCAAAAACCTTCACAATTGTAAAATTTTCTGATCAACATTAATTCCTCTACAAAGTCTCCTGTGAGATAGAGGAAAATCTTCTTATTTCAGGTCTATGCCTAGCATTTCCCCTCGAGAGAGGATGACTCAACATTATTTGAAAAATAGATGTTGCAAACCATTTACAAAAATTTGGTGCGTAAATCTTTGCTATTAAGCAAATTCTTTAACTTGCTTAACAGCAAAGAGGGCATCTGTTAACACCTCAATTTTTTATACATCAGAATTAAAGCAATGTCAAAATTTTACAAAAAAATTGTGGAAAATTATAATTTCAAAGCCAATTTCGAATCTAAACACAATTTAGATTCAAATCATGAATTTGACTCATGACATGATTCCCAAAGTAGGATTACGAGTCCAAACTAGATCCAACTTAGGATTTGGAATCCAAATCTGATTGCAAAATTCAAATTTTGATTTAAATCCGAGAATTGAATCTAATTCGATCTAAAAGACCATGTGGGACCCACGTGTGGGCCCAACCTAGATCATGTGGACAGAAGTCCACCCAAGAGGTCACGCACCGCTCCTTTTTCAAAAATATCTGCCCTCAATTAAATAAAAAATTATTTTCAAAAGAAATGAATATGTGTTCATAGGAAAAGAGAGACATAAATCTCTCTCTCTCTCCCGTAGTTAAAAAAAATCAAATTCCAAAGAAACAATAAGTTTTCGAATTAAACTCACCTTACTTACTTAATCCATGTAGGTTTGACCTAGGTGCACCCAAATATGGCACCAATTGCAGCTAGGAGGGAGAAGCCAAGGGGGAGAAGAAAAATTCGTCCAAGCCCTCTTCCCCCACTATCTCATTGTCTTCTTCGGCTTCCCCTATTCTCTCCATTGATTTTGTTAAGTTATGGTGCTTAAGTGAACCCTTACTTAGGATTTTCATGATGAGAAGCACTCTCTTCCCCATTGCAAATTCCAGCAAGTCATTCTTCTTCTTCTTGCTTTGCTAAGCTCGAATCCAAGCTGGGATTCTTGCTTAGGATTGCCTGATTTAGAAAACAAGCAAGGAGAAAGATCAATCATCAAGACCGACCACAAGGTAGGTGACTCTAATTCATTTTCATCGATTTCAGTTTCTTGCACTTATTTTTAATTTAAGCACTCATGGGAAGGGTTTATTTTCATTTATTTCATGGCTGGAAATGATGTCCAACTAGGGAAAAACTAAGATTACATATACATGTTAATGCATAATACATGCTTGAGTCAGTTTTCTAAAAGATGAACCCATGAATCAAATTTTGAAAAGGACCCCAAGGCCACGTCCCTTTCAAAACAACAAGTTTAAAACCATTTTGAACTCCCTACTATGAGAGAATCCCACAGTGAAATTGTGATTTTGCTGCAACATATATGATGAAAATGAATATTAGAGACCGATACATTCTTATGAATGTAATCCACCCTTGCATGGTAAAATATGGACGAACTAGCTTGACATTGTCTTGTTTTCCTTTTCAATTAAAGTCATTTTGCCTCATGTTTTTCAATTTAATTGATAAAGAGTAGTAGAGAAGATTAGAAACTAGTTTTCAATCTTCCAACGTAAAAGAACCCAGTCATGAATCATCATAATTCATGAGTCATGCTGTCCCTTGATAAAATTTCATTTTGAGGAGTAAGATATGTATACATATATATATATATATTATTATATATATGCACGTGTAATCTCTTGTTAAAAGCCATTTTTCTCTTTTAAAATTAAGTTGGAACACGTTTGCAAACTGCTTTTTAAGAAAAGGGATCATTTTATTGATTTTCATTGTGCAAAGCTATGAAATTACTTTTCTTTCATCTTAAAATTTGTTTAATTCCAGCAATGCATACGTAAAGTGTACGCAAGTTGCTGAAATTAGATCATACTTTGAAAGAGTTAATTTAAGAATTTCAAAGTTTACAAGCTTTACCAATGTTCAGCCACAAAGCGGACTTTTCTTTCATCTTAAAATTTGTTTAATTCCAGCAATGCATACGTAAAGTGTACACAAGTTGCTGAAATTAGATCATACTTTAAAAGAGTTAATTTAATAATTTCAAAGTTTACAAGCTTTACCAATGTTCAGCCACAAAGCGGCTATGTCTTGTAGAACAAAAAAAAAAGAGATTCTAATCCTACCTAATCGGCTCTCTAGAAAACTTTTAGAATTTTCAGATTTCATTCATCAATTTTCAGACTTACATGTGATTGATAAAGTCTAAAGAACAATTTAAGATCATACTTAGGACCCTAATCTTTGTATCCCCTAAAGAATCTGATCAAAAGTTTTTTAATAGTCCAAGAAATGAATGGATCTTTTAGCATAAGAATCTAGAATTTAGTTTGATTTGGGGGAGAAAGAAAGGTTCTTAGAATTTTATGACATGAATGAGAGCACATGAGACATTCCTTTTGCCGATTTAGGTGCTTAATTCATATGTAGACAAACCACAACATGAATGAGAGTATATGACACATGTTTTTTTGCCGACTTGGATGTCTAGTTCATATGGAGTAAAACTGAATGTCATCATTTTTTAAGAGTAAAGCACTCTTATAATCAATATTTTAATTTTAAGCTATTAAATCAGAATAAAATCTAATTTTTATGGCAATTTTGAGACAAAAGTGGATGCCATTCACGTCTCCCATTATTTTAAAAACTGATTTTGACATCATTTGTAGATTCTTTATCATTTTGATAATTTTATGTTAAGTCACAAGCTTATAGACTACTTCTCTAACATTTGTTCTTAAGAATATAATAAGCACATTTAGAGAAAGTCCTACATTTTAATTAAAATCAATCTTTGTGTGTAGATTGTATGATGTATAATGGACTTTGAGAGATTATGAGAGAGTGAAGCATGAATGTTCCAAATGTATAACTTTTGAGAGATTAGAGAGGTGAAGGTTGCATGTTTCATATAGTTTTCCTTCTCATTTCACACATTCACACTCATTTAAAGCCAATAGCACCGCATGCACTTTCTCAAGAAATTAAGTGACTCAAATTTGAGTTGTAAAAAGTGACCAAGTCATATTGCAACAAGAATTTGTAAATTTCACTTAACTTTCAAAAAAAAACACAAGCAATACATTCATAATCTTGGCCAAAATATGTTTTGAAAACAACACATTTTCTAACAATTTGAAACCTATGTTTCATCAAAAAAATGAACACTATCTAATCAAATCTCAAGTTTCTAATATCTTAGACCAAATCACACGATTTAGCAAAGGATAATTCAAAATCAATTTTGCTTGCTAAGGTAACTTTGCCATTTTTCTCAAAAATTGATCATCATAATTTCAACCCAAAAAACATCTTGAGTTCACAACAAAGAACTCAATTTCAATCTTCAAAATCCCTAATCATCGATTTCAAAACAAATGTCAAAGGGGAAACATGCCTTAAGACAACCAATAATCTTGACCAAAGAACAATAGCTTCAATTCTGCATGTCAAGGGAGAAAACTAGCAATAAGATTTCAAGATGACCATCATTCCTTATGTAGGAAATGGCAAAAAGAGTCAAATACTTGTTTCTAGAATCAAGCATCGACTTTTATCCAAATTTTCATGTCTATATAAACCTCACAAAAGCACTAGTTTGTACAGTAGTAACAAGTATTTGAACAAGATGTTGGTTGATCATGTTTACATTCATCCATGCGCCTACCCTACAAATCACACAACATGTGGTCTCGATGTTTCAACTATAGAGTGAATGTCTGGTAGATGTTTTAATGCTTCTGATGCTTCCAAAGTTTGTTATCTTAGTTCCATGTGCATCCTGAAATTTTATCCTTTTATTATGAAATTTTCTATTGTGAGGTATCTCATTGACATTTATTACATTTTGGTTATAAATATAATTTTTTCTATCAAATAAATCTAGTTTGTCTCCATAACACTTCTTTATGTTGCTTTATGATTTTGTCACTTATGCTTTTGAAGATGTGGGTTGATATTTTCATGCTTTATTACTTGTTTCTCCCACAGGGCCCCACTCAAGTTCAAAATTTAAGAGATTCACTTGCCACTTCACTGGAAGTTTCTATTTCCATCTTTATTACTTCAAATTACATTTTGTCTAGTAATATAGGTGAAATTATTTTCTATTTTTATGTTGAATGTGTCGTTTCTTGTTAATTTTATATTTGATAGAAAATGACATCAATTTGCTAGCATTTGAATCATCCCAACACGTTTCCTCTTTTATACCATCAGTCTGAAAGCAGCATTTGCTTTAGTAAAGTGTGTCCTACAACAGACTTACACTAGATATATTTTTTGCTGCCAACTAGGAATTCTCAAGTGTCAATGAGTTTTCAAAACAAGTATCTGAACAAAATAACTGAAATTGTTTTTACTGTATGCTCCATCTTTCCCTCAAAACCAATGTTAGAACGTACAAAGTCATGCATTTTGTGGTGTCCACAACAATTAACATTGATTGAAAAAACATCAATGATTAGAACACTAGTAGACCCATTCATATATACATCCAAAGGAAATGAGATACAAAAAGTAAAATAAAACCATGCATGTAAAAGTGACACTAAATCCTTGGACATTGTTGAATACAATGCATATGATATGATTGTGACCTTGATGATCTAATGTGTATGCATAGCATTTATGTAGGAATTTATAGGCATTTGAAAATCAATATGATGCATAAAGTGTTACTTTGTTATTCACCAACATAAATTGCCTGCACCAGGGATAATGATGTATGATACTTTATGTAGCAAGGAATTATATTTCTAATGACTTTGTAGTGTCAAGAAGTTGATACGAAGTATGCAAGTAATCTCTATATAGACAAACGTTGGATCAGCAAAAAAAGGTACTTTGGATACTTGGAATACTATACAATGTTTATTATATTATTTATGTATATTAAATATTTTTCTATTGCATTTGGCTGGATGTAAACATGTTAAATGAATAATATTCTACAGGGGTTGATAAATTTGTCAAATTTATTGTAAAAAATAATTCAATAGTGATGAAAAGATTAGATGTGTATGTTTATGGTCTAACAGTTGTTATTTTAAGAGTTGAGAGGATGCAATGGATGGCATAATTTGTCACGAGTTTTGCAAAGATTATATAAATTGGATATACCATGGGGAGTGCATGTCAACAACAAGTACACCCCTAGCAAGTGCTTCATGACACAAAAATGATGTTGATATGCAAGAAATATTGGTAAATACATTTATAAACTGCGTTGATAAAGTTGACAATGATGCAAGTAATGACAAAAGCTTCAATGAAGTTATTGAGGAAGCAAAGACTTTTTTTAAACTTTTAAAAGATGTTGAATGAAAGTTGTATCTAGTATGCAAGTTCTCCAAAGACTTTTTTGTTCATGTTTGGTTGGAACGAAGGATCCTCCGTCGCCCAACTCCCTGTTACATTGCAGCATGCATCGTTCTGACGATGGAGGTTTGCCATGATGCTCAGGTGTCAAGTCCCAGCGGTAAGTCATCTCCAGCTTGCCTGCGTCTCTATACTGCTGCTGCTGTCGTGAAGTTGTGGTGGAGGTCGTCTCCTGCTCACCTGTTCCCACTGCTCTCTCCCCACTCATCTGCCATCGCCTGTGTTGCTGGTTGCCATAGTGCTTTGCTTATTCAAGTGGTTCTTACTACTCTGGTGAAAGTTGAACATCAGGTCGATCCTGGCGGCAGCCAATGTTTTTCTCCTCTGACAGCATCCTCTATCGTGGGCGATCTTGGTGGGACGCTGTTGGACTGGACCGCACCTAAGCCCTCTGTCGCTGAGACTCTGTTGCAGTTGTTGTGCTCCTGCCGTCAACATACTACATGTCTCACATTTTTCTACACAACGTTTCAGACCCGAGCCTCTGCCTATCTTTTAGTGTCCCAGATCACTGACCTGTTTACTCATCGTCACTGAGCTGTACGCTGCTTCTGTTGGTCGTTCGATCTTCTGCTACGTTGTCTCGCCTGCCTAGTCGCTTTTCGTTCCTCTCCTAACGTGTGTGGAGTGTCGTCGCTGTTGCTGCCCTTCTTCTTTGTCTCTGCCGGTCGCCAGGTTCATCTGCATCGTGTGCATTTGTTCCCTTTTTTTTTGCCGTATGCACTGTTATTGTTGCCACCTGCACAACCGTGTTTTGTTGTTACTGCTGTTTGCATTTGTTTTGCTGCATTGTTAAGCCTTGGTCATGGTGGAATCAACCTCTTCTATTGTCAATACGGACCAGGCTAATGTTGGGTCCTCTAGAACCAAAAATATCCCTGTTCTAGTCACCACCATTCACCTTACCAAGGATAATTACATTCAATGGTCCGCTGTTATCACCATGGGGATTGCTGGTTGGGGCCGAATTGATTATGTAAATGGGAGGAAGATTGAACTAGCTGAGACTAGTCTAGCATGGGATACATGGTTTCTTGAGGACAACCAAGTCAAAACTTGGATTGTCAACTATGTGTCATCTGATATTCAACCCCTCATTCTTCGTAAGAGGACTGCGAGAGATATGTAGGTTATTTTAGAACAGATGTATGGCCAGAAGAAGAAAGATGTTTGAGTGTATCAGCTGATGAAGGATGTCTATGCCCTACGGCAAGGAGAACTCTCTGTGGCAGACTTTCATGCAGCATTGAAATCAAAATGGCAGGAACTTGACTACTACTCTGATGATACTTGGAATTGTGCCCAAGACCAGGTGCGTCATTTGGCCAAGGAATAGAAGAATAGGGTGTTCTTGTTTCTAGCAGAACTAAACGATGACTTCGAAGGTATAATGAGTCAAATTCTTAATTCAGAAGAAATGTTTGGCATTGAAGATGTCTACTCTCACGTTGAAGCTGAAGAGCAAAGACATCTGGTTATAACAAGAAAAAGGGAGGATCATACCTCATATAGTGAAAGGTCTGCTCTTGTTAGCCGAGCTCCTATGGGGGCTACCCGACCTCCTTGGAACTCACTATAAGAAAACCAGTCATACCATGGAGTTTTGTTGAGATTTATATCCTGAAAAGAAGAATAGTCGTAGGAGGACTTCCAGTGAGAAGAAGCCTGTTCTTGATGTTATTAACCCTAATGGAGGAAAAACACCTATCTGTGTTGAACGGATTCGTGAGCTTCATGCGTACGTAAGTCAGATTGAGACCAGTCAGACTGAGGCATCAGATGATGTGAAAATTAATCATGCCTTGCTATTTCAGGAGAAAAAGGTAATTCTTGTACGGGAGAGTGGATTGTTGATAGTGGTGTTACCCACTACACGACCGGCAATCCTAAGTGTTTTCATGAGTATAAGCTTTCATCAGGGAAGGTACGTG
Organism: Nymphaea colorata; assembly: GCF_008831285.2. Taxonomy (NCBI): domain Eukaryota; kingdom Viridiplantae; phylum Streptophyta; class Magnoliopsida; order Nymphaeales; family Nymphaeaceae; genus Nymphaea; species Nymphaea colorata. Next base: position 10,809,159 of record NC_045138.2, on the reverse strand, counting down.
TTTCTCTTGCCAATGGTTCTTCTATCTCTATGGCTGGGAAAGGGAGTCTCTTACTTCTAAACAAGTTCTTAGTTCACAATGCTCTAAATGTTCCTCATCTTTCCTTGAACCTCTTGTCAGTAACAAGATTACAAAAAAGTTAAATTGCAAACTTATTTTTTCTGCTGATCGTTGTGTTTTGCAGGACTTGTAGATAGGAAAGAGGATTGAGATTGGTTTGGTTTCTGAGGGGCTATATCATTTACCCATGCGTGTTGTCACAGCTCTCATGACGACGATTAGAAAAACAAAGAAGAATAGAGAGAAACTCCTTCAACTGTTTTTGTATTGTCATGAACGTGGTAGACATCTTCCTTTTGGAGTTTTGAGATAGTTATTCCCCAATTTATGTTATAATTTAGATATGAATATGATATCTGTGTTGTATGTCAGTTTGCTAAACATGTAAAGGCTTCATACCCTATATCTACCAGTCATTCTAATGAAGTTTTTTCCTTGATCCATTCTGATATATGGGGACCTTCAGGAATTCATTCTTATCATGGCTTCCAGTACTTCATAACCTTTATAGATGATTGCTCTCACAATACTTTTGTATACTTACTAAAGACCATAGTGAAGTGCCTAATATCATAGAGACTTTCATTGTTCCTGTGGAAACTCAATTTGGAAGCTCTTTTAAGACCTTTCGATTTGACAATGCCCGTGAGTATGTGTCAATCTGTTGATAATTTCTTTTGAAAAAGAAGGATTGTTCATAAGACATCTTATAGTTATACTCCCACCCAAAATTGGGTGGCCGAGAGAAAGAACCGTCAGTTAATGTCACAAAGGCCCTCTTGTTTCAAAGGAATCTTCCAAAATAGTTTTGGGGTGTTGTTTTTCTCACTAGTGCATATTTAATCAATCGTATGCCTAGTCATGTGCTGAATGGGTGAACTCCTTTTTCTATGCTATCAGGGAGTCATCAGCCCTTTCCTCTTCCACCTCGGGTTTTTGGTTGTGTCTGCTTTATTCATAATCACAATCCTACTGTTAAAAAGTTTGATCTATGGTTGATTAAGGGTGTTTTTGTAGGCTACTCTCCCACTCAAAAGGAGTATAAGTGCCTTGATCCCTCCACTGGTCGTGTTTATGTCACCAAGGATGTCACTTTCCTAGAACATGTCTCCTATTTTGGTGAGAATTCTCTTCTGGAGGAGAAGTCTATGCCAAGGGAAAAGTATTCTCTGAGTCAATAAATTCAATTCACAGATTTTCTAAAATACAAAAGGGAAGAGAGTCAAGTTACAGTTACAGATGTTTCTGAGCATGAAAAGGATGAATGTTGTTCTACTGAGATTGAGGAGGAACATAACCACTTGTTTGGGCAGGTTTACTCTAGGCGAAGATTGCCTACAGATGAGGTGACTGGTGGAAAGAATTCTACTCTTAATCCCAATGCTACATCTTCCCTGGATGACCCAAGTCATGCTCGGGAAGAGTCAGCTGAAAAATAGTTTCAGATAGAAGTTGCTAATGAAGAGCTACTCATCGCCCTTAGGAAGGGTGTCAAGTCATGTACTTAACACCCTATTGGTAACTTCATATCATATTCTAAACTGAACAATGACTACAAATGTTTTATATCATCGCTTTCTTTGGCTGTGATTCCCAGGACTGTTGTTGAGGCTCAGAGCGATTCCAAGTGGACTCATGTAATGCGAGAAGAGATAGAAGCTTTGAACAGAAACAAAACGTGAGAGGTGGTAAAGATCCATGAAGCGGCTCATCTGGTTAGATCCAAATGGGTTTACACCATTAAAACTAGATGGGAGTGATGATAGGTACAAAGCTCGCCTTGTTGCCAAGGGGTTCAGTCAGAAATATGGAATTGACTATTTGGAGACTTTTGCTCCTGTCGCTAAGATGAAGACCGTTAGAGTTATTATTTCTTTAGTAGTGATAAAGGAGTGGAAGATATATCAACTTGATGTTAAGAATGTGTTTCTCAATGGAGACCTTGAAGAGGAGGTGTATCTGTGTATGCCCCCAGGATATGAGGAACCAGAAAAATGCTGCGAACTGAGAAAAGCTTTATATGGACTCAAACAATCTCCCAAAACATGGTTGGAATGTCTCAAACTAGTTATGAGACAACATGGTTATAATCAAGGAAATGAAGATCATACTCTCTTTGTCAAGAGGAAGGAGCATAAAGTTACTCTGTTATTAGATGAAGAAGAAATAAACAAATAAAAGGAGTTATTGGCTATTGAGTTTGATCTCAAGGACCTTGGCAAGCTGAGATATTTTCTTGGTATTGAAATTGCTAGGTCAAGCATGAGCCTTGTGTTGAATAAACGAAGTACACTTTAGATTTACTAAAGGAGACTGGAAAGGTATCAACATCTAGTATTAAAGATGTTGGAAAGGGAAGGTATCAACATCTAGTATTAAAGATGTTGGACACAAGCTCAGTATTAAAGATGGAGTTACGTGAGGAGGCCAAGGGAAGGTATCAACATCTAGTTGGAAAGTTGATCTATCTTACTCTCACTAGACTGGAAAGTTGATCTATCTTACTCTCACTAGACCTGATATCTAGAGGCAGATTGTCCAAAACACAATGTTCTTTTACCTAAATTCCTAATGCGTAACTCTTGTTCTAAGATATACGTTTTCCATTATTTACGTGTATTTGTAAAATAACTTCTTAGCTCGACCTGTTAAATGAAAACAATTTAAGCTATAGTGGGGCTTTTGATATAAGCTCATATTCTTGGCATGTGTCGAGAATTTTCAGTGATTAGTGAGACGAACTTCAGCCTCTCTGGCCATGCGAAGGCAGTGGGTTGCAGCCAGCCTTTTTCTAGCACATGAATGCTTGTAAGTGTTACCTCCTGGCACTGCCATGGCCGCTGCTGTGAGGTGCCCGTTCACATCCTCCTACTTATCACCTCATCAACCACAGCCACCCGTTCTGCACTGTCCTAGCAGTAAGCTCAAAGGAGGTGCACCCACATCCTTTTTGGGAGTCTTCCCCTTGGAGCCGTTCCGTGGCTTGATGACCATACCGTCTTTAATGGACTTGCCGGCGGCGAGTGCCTTTCGGCAAATGGCGAAGAAGCGCAGGCACATGCTGCCGCCGGTAGACAAATGGAGCTTAGAAGAGAGAATGAAAGAGGCTCTCGAGGTGCTGGACCTCATGCGGCGCCAGGGCATGCGGCCAGACCCCAGCTTGTACTGCATCCTCCTCAAGAGCTGCGCCGATGCCAGGAACCTCGAAGTGGGCGCTACCATTCACAAAGAGATCGTGCGTCAGGGGCTGGAATCCGATGTCTTCATCGCCAATAATCTCATAGGTATGTATGTGGTCTGCGGGCGGTTGCCGGATGCGCGTCAACTGTTTGACGGAATGCCTCACAGAAACGTAGTTTCTTGGACCAGCATAATTTCTGCTTATTGCCAGGCTGGTCGGGCCGCGGAATCACTGAAGTTGTATGATGAGATGGTGGCGCAAAAAATCAAACCTAATGCTTTCACTTATGCGGCAGTATTGAAATCGTGTGCGAAGCTGCAGGACCTTGAGAAAGGCCGTGAAATTCACCAACGAGTGATAGACGAGTGCTGCGATTCAGATAACTATATCAAGGTTGCACTAGTCGACATGTACGCAAAATGTGGGAGAATGGAAGAAGCTAGAAGTGAGTTTGACAAGATTCCTGAACCGAGCCCGGTGGCGTTTACCGCCATGATACATGGTTACAGCAATCTCGAGAACGGAACACCTGAAGCCATCGTCCTCATCCGAAGAATGTTGGATTTGGGTGCAGACGAGAGGTTTGTACAGGAAGTAGGCTTCTTTTGCATGATCAGGTCATGTGCGCAGGTAATGGGGTTAAGGCAGGGCCAAGAAATTCATGCCCATTTGATAAAAACAGGTTATGATCCAGGTGCTGGGGCGAGACTGGAGCTGGTTGAGTTGTATCTGAAATGTAGAAAGACGAGGGCAGCTCTTTCTCTTTTCAACACTCTGCACATTTATGAACCTGCACTGCATACACCTGCTCACCTCTGGAGTGCCTTGATTTTTGCTAGTGTAACAGAAGGATTGAACCGGGATGCCTTGACTCTCTTCTCTAAAATGTTGAGTAAGAATGTGAAGCCTAATTCTTCTTTGATATGCCGCGTGGTCGAAGCTGTTGTATGCGTGTCAGCAATAGAGGAGGGGAAGCAGGTATATGGTCTGGTGATTAAAGCATTTTACAGATCACTGGATGAACCGTTAATGGCGGGCCTCATCAATCTGTGCAATGAAAATCGTGTAAATACTGTGGCCTTTGAGACTTGAGGCTCAGAAGCGGGAAATGTACATATGAAATGAGGTACTGTTTTGGAAAAAGTTAATGGTTGCCTTGATTAATAGCAACCAAAGAAAAGAACATAAAATCATTTTTCTCCTCGGTGGAGGATGCATCCACTGAGCTCTTCTCAATCATTTTAAATGGAAATCCATCTTAGTGACCTTTTCTGTTATTCTGTTGATTGCAGTAGGGATATCGAGACTTTGTCAGGTGTATGTATGGGTGCAGGCATGTATTTTCGTTATCTTCTATCACCATGCTGTAAGTTGATCTGATAGCTCCCTCAAGCCATTCATGGTAGAATTTACCATGGTTGGACAATTTTTGTCAATTCGGCCCTCCATTATTTCATGCAGGTTGTTTGAAAACATACCTTCATGAGAGAAAATATTTCGCTTTACCTTCACTTTCTCTGGCCGGCTAGTAGTCCTTTTGGGAACGGTAAATCAAAGTCAAGGCAAAGATGGTTATCATGGTTTTGCTTATAGGCCATAACGTCTGATTAGAACCTTTTTATCGAGAGGAGTAGGTTGTGGTACTCAAAATTCTGTTTACAACCATATTACATGCATATCCAAAATCTATAACTGGAATAGATGTAAATACAAAAGACTACAGGTTAAGAATGACATAACTTATGTACTTTATTGCTAAACTTAATAAAGTTTGTACATTTACATATCTTTGGAGTTGAAATCCATAGATTTGTGTATGGTTAGACTAAATCAAGTCCTTATCTTCATCATGTTTGATCCGAATCTCGAGTTCACCACAAGATTTTGGCCACAAATGTGCAAACCGTTGAGAATTAATTTGAAGTTCAGTACAACATTCTATACACACTGATAGATAATCAGAGTCCATGAATTAGGCCTTCGAAGATGTGTTGCATTCTAGTGCTCTAGATTAGAAAGGTGAATGAAATATGCATGTGAGTCTTAACAAGTTTGTTAAGAAGATTGGCTTAGCACCGTTCATATCTCTTTGTGGGAGTGTAGATGCCCTTGCTTTTGAAAGTTAAACTGGATTCAAAGCTGTGGATGATCATTTAGCTTTGCTCCATTCTAGGTAGGTGAGAGGTTAACAACCCACCATTCGGAAAAGAGGTCAGAAATCCCCTCAATTTGGTCCTAGGCTGCTTTGGTGTTAATGATGGCAGCAGTCGACCCTTCAGCTTAGGTACCACACCTCATCCACTCAAAACATAGAGACATAATGCCCACGAGAATCGAGCTAGATACGTGCCCCTTTATAGGCCCCTAGCCTAACCAACTATGCTATGTCCCTTGAGGTAGCTTTGTACCATTACTCTAAGTAAGTAAAGTTGATTTTGTAGTGCTTATTAGCTGCACATAATAGGCAAAACAACTGCATTGATCCAAGACAAAAGGATTCAAGTTTTGATGCAGGGTGATCATGTTGTGTGATTTTTATTGATAAAGAGACACAAAATGAAGGTTGGGTTCGAGGTATGTTAGTCTATTTAAGATTGTGGTTCTATTAGGAAAGGTTGCATACTAGCATTGCTGCCTAGTTTAATATCAACAGATTCATTAACAGTTTCATGTGTTTATGTATGCAACTTTTGCTAGTGTAACAGATGAATTGAAGATAAAGAACCTCCATCTATTCAGAAATCCTAAATTTTGTAAATGAATTTCGTTAAAAAGATTAAGAGAGGAACCTCAACTTTTTCCTTAGTACTTCAACTAATTTTGAGCTAAAATTAGCATTTACTGCTGAATTAAGCTTGGAATCAAGGTCAACTCCAGAATCGAAGTAGAGCTTGATGTGCATAAGAACAAGCTTGGGAGTAAAGACAAAGATTTTAGAGATTAAGACTAAGCATTGTCACTTTTGTAGTGTTTGTGTAGTCTACACAACTCATCCAGAACTAATATTTCTAGAAGAGTTTTGGCTTGGGGCATGCCTTTTAAAAATTATTAAGAATTTGATTATAAAGCATGGATTAAGTTGGTAAATCTCAACGTTTTTGAAAATCTAAAGAGATTAGTTTTATTAGCGTTTAGAACATTCTAATAGCTTGAGAAAGTCACATGGTTTATAAAAAGATATATGCTATTTAAATTGCTTAACATTGAGGTAAAGCAGGGATATTTGTGGTATGGACCACAAGTCAGGTGGTGCACTTAGGTGGCCCCAGCACATCTTAAAGTAACTGATGCATTTGCAAGTTACCGTTACAATATTCTTACCTATTGTAAACATGTACTTTCCTAGAGTTCTTTTCCCAAGTTAGTGGTCAACTTGAATAATTTTGAATTGCTGCAATTTTGAAATTTGAATTTGAGGAAATACAGAAGAGATAAATAGTGCTTAGATGGGCCCCACTCATTCCTCATTTTTGTGGCAATTTTCCTGATGCCTAATTATTTTCCAACTGCTTCTATTTGTAAGGGTATAGTATGAGTTTTCTAGGGTGTTTGGAAGTAGAGACACTTTGTGAGTGTCTTGTGAATCTACCCCAAAATTTGGGATAGGTTCATCAGACACTAAAACTATTTTTTTATAAACTTATTCCAATCTTTAAGACAGATTCATTCATGAAACGCTAACAAAGTGTCTCTAATGTCAAACTATCCTCAAGGTAGTGTTTGGTTATTGTTTCATAGGATGCTAGGGATGAAAACCTAAGATTGCAGGAACTGGTAGAACGAACAAGGAACCATGAAGTTCAATGTTCGACTCATCCTTTGGAAAGAATGCTCCTCTTAACATGGAGTGCCCATTCCTTCATGTTCCAACCCTCCAAATGCCAACAAGGTGTTCCTCAAGCTGTGGGATTCATAATTGCAAGCCCATGATTCAGACTCAGATTGTCTGAAGACTTGATAACCAGCAAAAAGAGTTGACTTGGCAACTCAGGCTGGGTTAGGTCATAAATTTTTGTAGTGCATTTTTTTCTTTTTTATAAATAGATGAAAATAAGCCCGCTGGGACTCCATGTTTGATTTTTTTCATCAACTAAAACTGAATAACATGTAGCATATATATTTCTGTATACTAGTAAAGTTTGTGATATTTCACAATTCAAAAAATAACAAACTTTAGTAACCAACAATCTACGATAAGAAATAGCATGTAATTAGTCGATGGTCTCGGTGAACCCTCACTCGTGACCCAATCCTAACTGACTCAGGTGACTGGCAACTCTGATCAGTGAATTTGCTAACTATGGAGGGAATGCGCATGCGTTGCATTAGTACATAAGGAATCCATAAAATTAACACGCTCCAATGCTGATGCATGTATAATATGAATCAAATGCCTCCTAAAGAACGCTTCCCCAACATGAAAAAGAGAAATTAAGACGGCTGAATTCCCTTGGATTAATTTTAGCATTGTCTATTTTCTCGGGTTTTCAAACAGTTAAATTTTTATCGAGTGTTTCTCGGTGAGGCTGTTTTCTTGGAAAAATCTTGAAAAAAGGTTGGAAAATCTTAAAAAATGAAAAAAGAAATAAGAAAAAAAAGGTTACAATGAAATAAATTAGAAACTAATATGAATAAACAAATAAAACCAGATAAAAGTCACAAAAATGATATTTTAATGATGAAAAATAAGTAGTTTAAATTTGAACCCATGATGATATTAACTTTAAAAAGAGAAAATTGAAAAATTTGTTAAAAACTCAATAAATATATCTTCACATTTTTCCAAAATGTCGTGATTCTTTGACATTTTTTGAGTTTTTTTATTTTTCATGTTAATATCACAATATTTTTGAAATTACCACAATATTTGTGGAACTGCTCTTTAGTGAATATCAAATTTTTATTATCCTCTTCAATTACAAATTAGAGCAACTGATAAGAGGTTTGAACTGCAAACAAGCGGGTGTGTGAGATCTGTCCTTAACACATGCTAAATCATGTGAAATTTTATTCTTAGTGAATTGCGATCTATCGAGGCACATTATTGCACTGTGATGAGTTGGCAAATTAGAAATCACAACCAATGTCATATTCAAGTTAAAATTTGAAATAAATTAAATGATGAAGTCCTTAAACTACATTACATTTCATCAATATCACGTATGCTTATGTTAATATATATATATATATATATAATTTAAAAAATAAAAAATTTAATAGAACGAAACAAAAATTGTTAAAACCAATGAAAGCATCAACCACAGATGTGTTAGTTAAGAAAAATAAACAAGTTCAAGACAATGTAATGAAATGAATGCAGTAACTAATGAAATTTACAATGGATACATAATTATTCATCTTAAGCACAATTAGTTTCCGCTTTATTTATTAAATTGATATCGCCTTAAATCCAATGCATAATTGTAATTTTCAAAAGTATATATTTTTATTGACTTTTTTAAATGACTTCTTTTTTTTTTTCCTTTTCGTTGGAATCACCCTATCCTATTGGTTTGTTTGTTACCTAGCCTCCATTCCATGTCTTTACCTTCTCTTATTACCATCGACCTATTCATTCACTACTACTTTGCTTCATGCACACTCCTGCCAAATTGGCTGCCATCCCAATTGGGATTACCATGTACCAGTAGAAGCCATATGGCGGTTTTGAACAATGCATGTTATATGTCCTAGATAAACATGTTGATCAGGGTTTATACAATATGGAAGACTTTTAGTATCGCAAGATTTTCGTTGGTAAAGATTTTCACAAACGAAAATGTCCATCACAATCTTTGTTAGTAAAAGTTGTGACACTGAAACAGTTAGTAACGAAAATGCTATTTGTTACCAATAATAGATGATCAGCAACAAATTATTTGGTTGTTAATTGACTACAACAATGAAAATCTACATTGCAAATTTGAGTTTGTTACATCTTATCGTTAGAGGTAATCTTAATTTTATTAATGACTATTTATGTTGAAAATGTTTACTTTTCTGTAATACTTTTTTTTAATAAAAATCACAATCTTAATTGGTGGAGACTGAAATTCCATACAAATCTACACCATTAGTGATATGTAAATGCAAGAATGACTCAAACAGTACGAGGTCTAAGTTCCACTGGAACACCACGTTTGCAGCTCCAACAACTATTCTCATCCATGCTAAGAAATCAAATGCAAACCGTTCCAGCAACTCCTTTGTTCACATGGTTGGATCATCTCACTTCTCAACAAAACTATTCAATCTTATACATTTTTGGTGTCCATGGATAAAAATGCCAGTAGTGTTTATTATATTGTAGCAAGTGCTTGGTTTGTAAACACGACAATCGAGCAAAGGGTAACTGGTGTTGCAATTTCGCAGTACTCTAAGGGTTCTTTACCAAGCTCCCCTATTGGCTTTTATAACAAATATTTCTCAATGAACCAAGCAAGATCAATAAGGTATGCTTAATTAAAGAGAAATGCTTACTAGTATTCATCTGAATTTACCAGGTTTTTGGTTCCCCATGGTTATTTTTGTTCTACCTGTCTCTCATATCGGATGTTCACATGTGATGGATAGTTGGAATGTCTCAGCTAGTGCTGCTCGTCCAAAACCCCAGGGCTCATTTAGATATGGCTTAATCAATGTTACCCAAAGGTATCATGCACAAAATAAACCACCATCACTTGTACATGGAAAGGTCCGTACTGACCTCAGTGGCATTTCATATGTTAATCCAGCAACTCCTTTGAGGCTAGCTGACCAGTACAAGATGAAAGGGCATGGAAGAAGAAAGACATTAGCTATATTCACTAGGCACTATGTTGAAAACCAAATTAAAGGCACCAATCATCTCTAAAGTCTCCAATGGTACCATATGATGCTAATTTGCTTACTACTAAGAAAGAAAATATTCACCTTACATCTTCATGTTATTTAGTTCTAATGTCAGTTCTAGAGATTAAGAGTATTTTTAACATATTTTTTGTTTCAAATTGAGGAAGAGCCCTGACCAACAAGCCTTACAAGGCCAAGTTCAAGAGAAAATTCAAGCAATGGAACAATAAAGCAAAATTAAATTCCAGGAAAACACCTGCTCGGGGATTACCCAGATTTATTAAGAAAGAACATACTAAATACAGAAAAAGAATTGGGGTCCTGAAGCTCAGGAATTAGGCGTTAACTGCACAAAATAGAAAACCGCATGAAAATAACAACCCCAACAGCAAAAACTAGGGACAAGACTTGATTCAGACTAAAGGCTGAACCCATGGGCTGTCTTTGTGCCCCCATTCATTGTATGAACTTTCACCAAGATGAAAAAGAAGCAATGATACTTGATGAGAAGTCGACATTACAACATCACGCAGACAAATTTGTCAATAATTTCTTACCTTGTTAGTTTTTTGCTCTTGTTACAATATACTTCTCATATAGCCGTTTGTGTGCCGCTGAGGAAACGCCTTCCTTGTTGGTCTTCCTCCAACGACTACATATATTCATTGTAACCTGTAAAGAGAATAATGAGAAAACAGAGCAAGGCTGCATGATGTTCTTATCGTGGATGTAGTATTTATAGATCTGAACCATGTAAATCTGTGTGCATTCTTTTTTTTCTACTCTCTCTCTCAAAAGTTATCATGGTATCAGAGTAGTGAAAGGCTTCAAAGTTTCAAGTTTGTTTGTGTTTCTCTTATTTATCAATGGATGCCAATGAAGGAACCAGTGATTCTCACAGACTGAACTCGACTAATGGATCTTCTACACAACAACATATTGTTGTGGAGACAGGTACCACCATTCTCAAAATTACAAACGTTCCATTGAATGGCTTAAATTATATGTCATGGTCCAAAGCTGCTACTCTGTTTTTACGTGGGAAATGTAAACTTGGGTTTGTTAATGGAAAAAAATCAAAACCATCCATTAATAACCCTAACTATGATGAGTGGGAGTCTGGTAATCATATAGTCATGTCTTGGTTATTGAATTCTATGGATGCTAAAATGGCTGAGAGTTTTTATTATTTTGAAACTGCCAAAGAAATATAGAATGCTGCCAAAGAATTATATAGTGAAAAATATAGTACGGCGCACATGTATAAACTCTCTCATGAAATTTATGAGTTGAAGAAAGGTCATATGACCTTGAGCAACTATAATGTTACACTCAAAGGGAAGTGGAATGAGATGGACCCTCATTGTCCGCTTTCAACCGATCTTGCTCACATCAAGAGGCAGCGAGATCATGAAAGAACTTTCAAACTATTGGCTGGTTTTGGTGAAGATTACGAACAAGAAAGAAGCCAAATATTAATGACCTCTGATCTGCTGTCTTTAGATTTGGTGTGTAACATCCTCTTACAAGAAGAAAAAAGGAGAGAGATTATGAAGACCAGTGGCACTATTGATATTAAAACTAGTGGAGAAAACATTGAAAAAGTTGCTTTTAATGCATCGATCAGCAAAAAACATGAAGAAAAAATGGATGTTCAGCAATCGTTCAGATATGGAGGCAAACGACTAGTGTGTACATACTACAAAAAAGAAGGACATGTTTGAGAAAAATGCTGGAATTTACATGGCAGACATACCAACAAGGGAGATCCTCTGAAACAGTTGTATAAACTGCAAACGCAATTGGTTCAATCCGACAAAGGTGCGGTTACTCTCGCTACTATTGCAAAGATGATTAAAAATCTGAATGGCCAGAAACACACCAACATGGTAACTACTGCATCGGCATTCACTTCACCTAGAAATCAGCCATGTATGAACTCAGACCCCTCTCTTACTAGAAATTACTCTTGGATCGTGGGTTCAAGTGCATCTGAACATATGTTATGTTTTCACGATAACTTGAAAGATATAGAAAATAAAAGTGAAAATAGAATTGCGGCTATAGCTGATGGAACCTCCATTAAAGTTGTAGGAGTTGGAAAAGCAAGTTTTTTTTAAAAAGAATTGAAGACTCTTTATATGCCTAATCTAGCATCCAATCTTCTCTTTGTTTCTAAGATTACACATGATCTAAATTGCAATGTTATTTTTTCTCCCACCAATGTAATTTTTTGGGACAGGTTGACGAAGATGACAATTGGTGAAGGAAAAGAAGAGAATGGAGTGTATGTGATCAGTCAAAATAATAATGTTGCTATGACTGCTAGCCCGGGATTTGATTCTCACTTATGGCATTGCAGATTTGGCCACCCGTCCAGTAGAATTTTGTAGTTAATTTTTCCTCATGAAACTTTTGATTTATATGTGTGTGAAATTTTTCAATATGCTAAAATGACTCATCCTCCTTTTGGTTTGTCTGAAACTATTGCTAGTAAATCATTTGAATTGGTGCATGCTGATGTTTGGGGTCCTGCCCCAGTAACATCTTATAATGGTTTTAAATATTATTTATCATTTATTGATGATTTCTCTAAGGTTACTTGGTTATATCTTCTCAATTCCAAGGATCAAGTTTTTGAAAAATTTGTGATTTACTATAATATGGTAAGTACTCAATATAATGTTGGTATTAAGACCCTGAGAACCGACAATGGGATTGAGTTTAAAAACAGCTTTTTTGAAAATTCTGAGAATATGAGTGGCATGATGCATCAATATTCATGTGTAAAGACTCCGCAACACAACAGAGTAGTCGAGAGGAAAAATCATAATATTCTTGAAATTACACGTTCATTACTTTTCCAATCTTGTATGCCTAAACAGTTTTGGAGCGAGGCGATTATTACTGCTTGCTACCTGATTAACCAAACCCCTAGCTGCATACTAAGAGGAAAATCACCTCTTCACATCCTTACAGGATGCAGATCAGTATCAATCATTTGAAATTGTTTGGTAGCACCGTATATGTTATGATCGACAAAACTGAACGAGACAAACTTAGTCCCAAAGCTTGCAAGTGTGTGTTTATGGGATATTCAATCAACAAAAAAGGCTATAGATGCTACAACCCTTATGACCAGCGCATGTATATCTCTAGAGATGTCAAATTTGATGAGTCAGTGCCATATTTCAAAAATCACCATCATCAAGAAAGACGATAGGGGGAGACTACTTTGCCAAACATTAGCATATATGATGATTTAGTTATCATTTCTACCAACCAAATGTTATCATAATGCATCAGAAAAAGCTCAAGTGCAGACCTTGATCGAAAACATGGGAGCTCATGAAGTTGACAGGGGCACAACTGAAGTCACCGAGCCTAGAAGATCACAAAGAACCATTCAACCTCCTAGGCACTTGAAGGATTATGTGACATATAAGGCAGTTATGCATCCTATCAAAAATCGTGTGACGTTTAAAAAATTTTTTTGAAAAACACTCGGCCTTTTTGGCCACCATAGAAAGAGAATTAGAACCAAGATCTTATGAAGAGGCCAAAGAAAATCCTGTTTGGATCAAAGCTATGCAGGAAGAGCTTGATGCCTTAAACAAAAATCAAACATGAGAGATTACTCAATTGCCTGAAGGAAAACACGCGGTTGGCTGTAGATGGTTTTTTAAAATCAAATACCACAATGATGGAACAGTGAAAAGATACAAGGCCAAGCTAGTCGCAAAAAGGTATACTCAAACACAAGGATTGGATTATGAGGAAATATTTGCCCCGATAGCCAAGATGAATATTGTTCGAATATTGCTCTCGATCGCTTGGAATTATGATTGGCCACTATTTTAATTAGATGTAAAAAATGCTTTTTTGCAAGGAGCCTTACAAGAAGAAGTATATATGAAGCTACTTCCTGAATGGACTCAAGAAAATTCTACATCAGTATGCAAGCTACGAAAATCGATATACGGACTTAAACAATCTCCTCGAGCGTGGCACTTTCAAATTGAGCAAAGCTCTTGAACAATATGGATTCTACAGGAGTAAGGCCGACAGCTCTTTGTTTATCAGTAAGAAAGACGATAATATTACTTTGGTGTTTATCTATGTAGACGACATAATTATCACAGGAAGCAACAATCTCAAGATCAAGGATGCAAAAGAATTACTTCAAAAGGCCTTCGAAATAAAGGATTTGGGAAAGTTAAAATACTTTTTGGGAATAGAGATTGCTCAATCAAGGAAAGGACTATTTATGTCACAAAGAAAATATGTCACTAATCTACTCAAAGAAACTGGAAAACTTGGATGTCGTCCTGTAGATACACAGGTGGTCGTCAACAACAAAGAAGCCATTACTGAGAAATAGGAACCTCAAGAAATTTCAAGATATCAACGACTGGTAGGAAAGCTTATATATCTCACAGTTACGAAACCCGACATCACCTATGCAGTAAATTTTGTTAGTCAACATATGCATGATTCGACTCAAGAACATTGGGACATGGTTGAACGGATTCTCAAATATTTGAAAAAGTCTCCCAGCCAAGTATTATTACATAAACGAAATAGCCATGTCAATATTAGAGCATATTCTGATGCAGATTGGGAAGGAAGCATGGATCGAAAATCCACCATTGGATATTGTATTTATGTAGGCAATAACCTAGTATCTTGGCGAAGTAAGAAACAACGAGTCACTTCTAGGTCCAGTGCAGAAGCAGAATACAGGACGATGGCCACTACAACTAGTGAAATTACTTGGATTTGTACTCTTTTATCTGAAATGGGCTTAGAATTCAATTCTCCTACACCGATGCATTTGTGATAATCAAGCGGCCATACATATCGCAGCAAATGCCGTGTTCTGTGAAAGGACAAAACATATAGAAATTGACTGTCACTTCATACGAGAAAAGGTCTAGAATGGTCAAATGAGTACTCCCTTCACACCAAGTTCAAAACAGCTTGAAAATGGATTAACCAAAGCAATATCAAGAAAAGAGTTAAATGAAGCCATTAACAAGTGGGGCTGCCATGACTTGTACGCCCCACTTGAGGGGAAGTGATGAGAAGTCGACGTTACAACATCACGCAAACAAATTTGTCAATAATTTCTTATCTTGTTAGTTTTTAGCTCTTGTTACCATATACTTCTCATATAGCCATTTGTGTGCAATTGAGGAAATGCCTTCCTTGTTGGTCTTCCTCCAACGACTACATATATTCATTGTAACCTATAAAGAGAATAATGAGAAAACAAAGCAAGGCTGCGTGATGTTCTTATCATGGATGTAGGATATACATATCCAAACCATGTAAATATGTGTGCATTCTTTTCTTTCTACTCTCTCTCTTAAAAGTTATGAACACTAGATCGATGGAGACTTGGCTAAACCTCGGTCTCAAAATTCCCCACCATCTCTTGATATTACTGAAAGGCATAAGCACCAGCACTGAGTCATGAACCACGGTTACACCAACGCAACCACCAGTTGAAGTTGGTGCAAACCTGAACCTGTTCAAAGTTCAAACACCCCTAAGGGGATAGACTCCAGACACTGGTTTAGCACCCAGCTCAAGGATAAACAGCGATTAGCAAACCAGCAAACCATGCTGAAAACGAAACTGCCCGATGCTTCTCAAACTATCCCAGCCACTCCAGTCCTATTTTTCTTTTGCTTGCACATCACTTGAATGGATATGCAGCAGCCTCTGTCCCAAGACCAAGGTGCCCATCCGATGCCAGACTGCAACCAAACTTCAATGCCTCAACGAACCTTTGGCGCCCATCTGATCCTGAGAAAGTGGTGAATGCATGTATGCCAGAGCTCATCCTTCGACTTGTGAGTAGCCTTTTCTCCTTGATGACGCATCAAGTTCCTTTTCAGCCAGATCCACCAGATAACAAGATGAAATAATAGATGCCAGCACTTAGTAATGGCAACGTTAGAAACTTTTTGGCCCATCTAAGGCTGGGATGAGGGAAGAAAGGAGTGACTTACAAAATCTGAATTTACCAACTAAGAAATTCCAAAGACCGGTAATCTGTCTACAGCCAAAGAAGTTGTGATCCATACTCTCCCGCTGAGTATAGCAGAAATGGCACTTGGAAGCAAGCTGGAAGCCAAACCTTTGGAGTTCCATCATCCACCAATAAGTAATTATCACACCCAAGATATAGGGTGGCTGGATCGAGGATATGAATTACAACTCCAAATGTGTGCCCAAAGTAGGCCTTGAGTGAGTGGCTGAGAAGGACCATCCAACAGCACTATTCTATCTTGGGACGCAGTAGATGAAAGAGAGATCAGGGCATCTGGTCGAAGCTTGTAAAGAACATGCCTCCTCTCTGGGTCTCCATTAAGCATAGCAACCTGCAGAGGTTTCTACAAGGCATTCGAAAGTAGAATGAAATAGCAACTTACAAAATCATTGATGAACGGCTTTCCACACCAACGATCTGTCATTGATGAATGGCTTTCCACATGCACTTATGCTTTAAATATTTGCTTCGGACACATTCTGCCCAGGAAAGTCCACCTAAAGAGCCTTCACCGCATGGAGGGCCAAGGATGAGGAATTAACCTTTCTGATTTTGCAGAACCCCAAACTGCCTTCCAATTTAGGTAGACACACTCCGTTCCATTTGATAAGATGTGTGGCTTTCTTAACGTCTAAATCACCTCAAAGAAACTTGCTACGAAGGTTTTCAAGGCGAACAGTGAAATTTTTAGGCAGTTTGAGCACTAATAACCAATATTGGGGAAGGCACAACAGAATGTTCTGAATGAGACATGCACTGCCAGTATAAGAAAGAAGGCATTGTTTCCATACAGCTAGCCGGCCCTCCACTTTCACCAAAAGCCCTTCTGACAAATTGTCTAACTGCAGTGGGAACCTGAGGTATTTCATAGGAAAAGCTTCTACATATATATA
Organism: Nymphaea colorata; assembly: GCF_008831285.2. NCBI lineage: Eukaryota > Viridiplantae > Streptophyta > Magnoliopsida > Nymphaeales > Nymphaeaceae > Nymphaea > Nymphaea colorata. The sequence continues at coordinate 10,792,136 of NC_045138.2, read as the reverse complement.
TATATATATATATATATATATATATATATATATATATATATATATATATATATATATATGTGTGTGTGTGTGTGTGTGTGTGTGTGTGTGTGTGTGTGTGTGTGTGTGTGTGTTATTTGTTATATAACTAATTTTATTTGTCTATATTTTTAAACTTTTTTTTTATCAAGGTTACCATATTCTCATACAAAATTTAAAGTTTTATTAAATAAGATAAGGGGGAGGAGAGAAAAGAGGGAAAAAAGAAGAGAGAAAGATAAGAGAAGGAAAAAAAAAAAAAAAACAAGAGAAAAGAAGAATGAGTGTGGTCCATAGCACCCAATTTGGTTTGACCACATCGGTGCAGGTGAGGCACCATACTTGGCGCACTTGTGTGACTTAGATTTTCCACCATAGTACCCTATCCAACCAAAGCATATCCCTCACACAGGCATTGAAAAGAATAATAGAACCTATGTAATATGGGTACTACTCTAAAGGAGAAGCACCTGCACCGTACTGGTACGATACCGGTATGGGTATGCCTTGTGTACTCCATTGACCGTACTGGCCGAAAATACCCAAGTACGAATCCATCCATTTTCAAACTCGGTCAAAGTTGACCTTGAATAATCCCTAATCACCTTGGATAGGTCATCCTTAATTAAGTTACATTTTTTCTGAAGGAAAATATTTGAAAATCCATTAGGAGTTGTGTCGCATCCTTATCAGACTTAAGCACCACCTAACTGATTTCAGCGTCAAAATGGGATCCAACAGTCTCGAGTTGTCCTCCATAGAAACTATTGGCCCCCCAGCCATATTCTGGGGAAGAAATCCCAGAGCGTCATTCACACATAGTAGCTCTCTAGAATGGTTGGTACATGCTTCTAGAATAAGCTTAGGGTCCTCTAGTCCAGTGTCACCAACTTCAACCGCATTAATCACTTTTTTTCTTCGCTTCCTATTAGCAACAACATGAAACTGTTTGGTGTTAAATCACTGCCCAGCAACCACTTCACTCTGGATTTGTGATGTCAATAGTCTTTCTCGATGGAGAGAAGTTTGTCCAATTCTCCTCACCAATACCTCCAACATTAAGTGCATCTAAGTTCCTTGCTTCTGCATCCATCTGAATTTGTTGCACCACTAGTTTAACGTGATCAATATTGAGTTTGAGGCCTTCTTCATTGGCTTATTTCCAGTGCCTAGGTTCCGATCTAACATTATCAAGCTTACAAATAAGGCTTCTCATGGAATACCTTGCAGACTGCGATGACCAAACTCTAGCGATGTCTTCAACATGTTTTTCTTGGTCCAACCAACAAGAATAAAAACGAAACACATATTTACCCGAACGATTAACTGAAAAGCACTTTGAAAAGAAATTAGTGCACAATGATCACATGAGAGGCAGGGTAACATAGTGAGATAAACTAACCTATGAATGCTATCAATCCATACCTTATTTAAAAAACATCTACCAATCTTGCTCATTGCATCATCTGCCTTCATGCGAAAATTGGACCAAGTATACATTGACTTGCAATCAGAAATTTCATGCAATTCAGTATAACTGATCAAGTTCGTGAAAGCAAGGCAAGCATCAATAGTGGGCACCTGGCTCGATTTTTCCTCCCCAACATAGAAGCAAATGATGTTTACAAATCTGAAGATTGGTATCCAAGTTCATAACAACAACATTAAAACAAAAATTAGCACCAAGGAGAGTGAACTTGCAATCAACCTAATATTTGTGATTTTGAACTGAGATTAAGGAAACAGTAGAATCCCTCCACAAGACAATTATCTGGGTCCAAAGACCTTCAACCTCCAAGTTGGACAAAAAATAATAACCATGGAATTTGAGCTTCAATATGAAGAGGCCCTCCCGATGAAGTCTCAGATCAACCATAACAATAACATATGGCTTATAGTAGCAAACCATGAATAGGAGCTCACTTTGAGAAAGCATGTTTGGCACTACACCACCCTGATTCTCCTTCACATCACCTCTTCCTTCTGATTTCTGAACAATATTTTTGTGCTCAGATGCCTGCAAAGACAAGCTGCCCCCTCCTGGATCACCTGCACCATCGCCTACCCCCTATTGGTTTCAAGAGGGGATGTGATCCACTATCCGACTCCTTAGCCAGAGGCCGGTTGGCATCCAATTTGGAAATAACAAGGCTAAATTTACCCTTGCTCGCCTTTTTCTTGGAATTGGTAAGTTCCTTGCACTTGAGAGATTATTTCTCTCCTCTATTCGATGTAGGACACTTCTTACCTTTCTGGTCAACATTACCCAAACCATCACCTCGTGAAGCAAGCTCAATGCCTTCATCCTTCAACAGGAGGCAAGGCTCTCTCCTTGAAAATCCCTTTCGGTGCTGTCAGCTTGAAGGTTCATCTAACCTTCTGCCTCACAATCACAGATATCCATTTCATCTTCATCTTCGACTACTATTGAAACGAACAGTTAACATGGCCCTTATCCTGAGTAAGAGGCGCTGGACACTTTGGACAAGGATTGTGCTTGACCACTTCATCAGCAGCCTTAGGTTCATACTGTTCCTTCAAAACATCCAACATTTGGAACATGTCAGAAGATCCCCCATCCTGCTTCTGCCTTGCTTGGAATTTGATTCGTTCCTCTTCGTAATTTTAACTTGAGACACCCATTAGTGAACCCTTTCTCAGATCTCTAGCTCACCCTTTTTTTTTTTGAAGCTCCAAGCAATGCGCAGTGAAGTGCCTGGTTGACCCACATATCGAACAAAATCTCACCCTGGAATCACATTCTATAACTTGAAAAAGGACACGTCCTCCTTCAACTTCAAGCTCCATCTCTGCAACTGGAAAGAAACCAAGCAGAACCTCCAGCTGAATACAAGCAAACCCCAATCACTCGCATACTATATTGATAAATTCCCACCAGCCTATCTCCAACCATGCTGGCCATATCAGAAAAAGTCTGGCAATTCCATACATTGGACCCAAAGCCACATGGTAGCTGCTGCTTATACCTTCAATTCCGCCATCAGTGACCACCAATTGCCAATAAATACTTCCCCCACCTAGTCTCCAAACCCCTGGTTGCAGAATGTAGCTAGAAAGAGCAGTGAAGTGGCTAGTTGACCCACATACTGAACAAAATCTCACCCCGGACTCACATTCTATAACTTGAAAAAGGACGCATCCTCCTTCAACTTCAAACTCCATCTCTGCAACTGGAAAGAAAACAAGCAGAACCTCGAGCTGAATACGAACAAACCCCAATAACTCCATGCGCATAGTATATTGATCAATGCCCACCAGCCTATCTCCAATCATGCTGGCCATATCAGAAAATGTCTGGCAATTCCATACATTGGAAGGGAGATTCGGGAGTCGGACCCAAAGCCACATGGTAGCTGCTGCTTCTACCTTCAATTTTGCCATCAGCGACCATCAATTGCCAATGAATACTCTCCCACCTAGTCTCCAAACCCCTGGTTTACAGAATGTAGCTAGCTTCCTCCTCACAAGACACCGATGCCAGATAGATACCCTTCGCAATGGAAGAGAATCTAAATGTGGAGATGTCATACCACATCCTCCTCAGGTATTCAAAAACATATTGGTAATCCCAGAGAGAGCAGCCATTCCCCCAGGCCAGAACGGAGACCACCGAAAATTGGTCAAGTCTCTTAGAAAGAGTACTCAACGATCAGACGATAATGCATGAAAGAAAGAACAACATCTAATCTAATAAGTGCAGGCAGCAGAGATGCTAGACCAAGCTCTCCAATGGGGAATATGGAAGAGATGTAGGCTTTGGAAAGGAGGATCTAAAATGGATATTGAATGCATAAAGGTTGCATCATTACCTGGTATGATGCCTTGGGAATGAAGAGACATTTTTTGCCTCCTATCTCCTTCACTTCCAACAGTAGAAGCTTCATGTTCCTGTGTTTCATCTCCACCTGTAATAGATTCCCATGAACGAGAGGCATAACCCTCCTTCAAACTGTTGTGTGAACTGTCCATCCCCACACTAGAATCCAACACTGGACCAGAACCCTCCACCATCCCTACCACTGGATGGACCAAAACAAACTCCCTCCAATGCATAGTGAAGTGGCTGGTTGACCCACATACCAAACAAAATCTCACCCTGGGCTCACATTCTATAACTTGAAAAAGGACGCGTCCTCCTTCAACTTCAAGCTCCATCTCTGCAACTGGAAAGAAACCAAGTAGAACCTCCAGCTGAATATACTATAATCAGTGAACAACATCAATGAGCCCATTGCGTCATAAAATAAATCCCCTCTCAGAGTGCATGCTTGATGATTTTTTAAATTATAAAAGATGTGCTATACGTTCTATGTGTGATCACCATACAATCATGGATGACAAAAGTAGTTGCATGAGGGTGGAGAATTGGATCTTTTTGACATCAAATCAGGAAGGAGATGCCATTTTGCATTCTCTTCCAAATTATTGGGCTCATTTCAAAGAAAATTGTTTGTTAAGGCATGAAAAAGAAATTACTTTTTGCAAGGTGTTGATAAAGAAAATAGTTTGGTGAACTCAATTTCAAGGCAATCATATGGACTATTATGTTATTTAGAATGGAAAAGTGTGACACCTGGCTTGGGGAATGACAAGGAGGTCCAGTTGATGCAACATAAGCAAAAATTGAAGGAAATTCTAGCATTTGATAGAGTATTTACTTACAAACAAACATTTTCTAATGCTGCCCATCTGTGTCATGTCCTGGATATAGTTATAATTGACTAGTTACTACTCATATGTTTGATTTGATTCCATTTTGACTTTGCTTTTGTCACTAATGATAGACATATATTGCTTTTGGACTTGATGATAATATGATTCATATATGTATGAATGTGTGACATTTATTCATTTCCATTTATGCTTTCATGATTATTTATGCAGATTATACTTCTTTTATTTTTAATGTAATATGGATGACATCACGACTGAGACACACTTAAGTTTTGGGCTGACTCTGATTGTGTATTAAGGTTAGGATTTACTAATTAGTTACATTGTTTGGATCATCAAAAAAGTGGGAAATGATTTCAAACATATTGACATTTCAATTCCACATCTTATTAAGAAAATCTTGTTTCTAATCATGTGACCATGGCTGGCTATTGATATGTTATGCAATTGCGATCATGCTTGAACAACACATTGAGAACATTAAACCTTTTTATTGACATAGAAGATAGCCATACCAAGTATGTCCATACTAAACTTCGGCCACATTGAAAAACTGAATGGAGATAATTATGACATTTGACTTCGTAAGATCCAATTTGCCTTAAAGGAGGTTGAAGCCGTTAACCATGCTTTGACTAGACCTAAGAAAAATTGCAAGGAAGCACATAGAGACATAAAAGCTTAATATGCATGGAAGGACATGAAAACTATTACCATTGTCACAATGCAATGGCTAATGCAAGATGACATAATGTGTGTCAATATGAACATAGTGAGACTACTCATCATATGTCAATAGCTCTCAAAGACAAGTTTAGAGGCACTTCAGCCACTAAGCTTATAAATCTCACAATTAAATTTGACTCATACAAAAAGCAGAATCAATACACGATGAGTCAGCATTAAGGGAGATAGCCAAGATTATTAGAGAGCTCAATTTTGTTGGACATGTTGTCATAGATTAACAACAGGTTTAGTTAATGATAAGGTCAATGCTAAAAAACTGGGACACATTGAAATTAATAACTCATAACGAGAGCATAAAGCTCTTTGATGACATTGCGGGTCACTTGGAGCTGGAATATGAATGCCTTGAAGTTGTTAAGTCCAGCAATTAGTGTTATGTAGCCTAGAATTCTGACAGTGTTCTCAGTCAAAAGCAAAAGAGAGGGTTTGGTCCAAAGAAGTTCATGGGAATTCATAATAAGTGCAAGGAGATAAGAAGTATGTAGGAAAACCAAGACATCGAGAAAAGCATGATAGAAAAAATAATAAAAGAAAAGTGAAATGTTTTAATTATGGTCAACTTGATCACTTCGAGAGAGAATACAACAAACCTAAGAAGGTGTGCAAACCAAAGAAAGTTTGCATCTCAATGACACAACATGTTTTTTCATTTGTTTCTAGTTATGCTCTAACTGTTGAATCTCATCTTTTACGGATTGTAGACTCAAAAACAACAAACCATGTAACATGCAATCGTAACACATTTGTTGAATATCAGAAAATCTTAATGAGAAGAAGATAGTTGTTCCTAAGGAACAACAGTCATGCAGAGGTTTGTGTCATAGGAGCTTGTAAGCGATATCTATATAATGAACAAAGTCATATGCTGCATAATGTGCTACATGTTCCTAGTATTCGATGGAACCTTGTTTCAGTTTTCACTTTACTGACTTTTTGTTATAGACTTATTTTTTATGACAATTTTGTTGTGATATTGTTTAAAAACTTTACCATATGTTCTAGTGTTCTATCGAATGGTTTCTTTATGTTGAATGTTTGTTTAATTCCTACTATGTGAATGGTGAATGTTTTAATACACATATAAATATGGGTATGTCAATTTGGCATGCTCACCTCGGGCATATTGATAGATAGATTCACACATGAGGGATTACTAGTTTTCCTTATGAAATTTGATATGTCTGTCGATGAACATTACTTAGTAAGAAAGTCAATACGGAAATTGTTTGGTAAGGCAATTAGGGTTGATACTTCATTGCAATTAATTCAATCAGACATATGTGGCCTTATGAGTATAGCTAGTAGACATGGCACATCAAATTTTATTATATTTATTGATTTCTACTCTTTGTATGGATATGTATATCTTATCTTCTATAAATCTAAAGTGTTGAATTGTTTTAGAGGCTTTCTAAATTTGGTTAACAACTTGATCATAGAACCAAAACTCTTAGAATAAACCAAGATAAAGAATATTTGTCTCAACAGTTCAAGGTTGTGTGATGAGAAAGAAATAAATAGATAATTGACCACTCCTCGTACTCCACAATAGAATGGAGTTGTAGAAAGAAGAAATAGAACCTTAATGAAAATTGTCGGATCTATGATGGTGCAAGCACAATTGTTTATCTCTTTTTGGGGGGTGTTTATTGACTGCAATACAAGTCCTTAACTGTGTCTATACTAAATTTGTTTCATCAACTTATTTTGCATTGTGGACAAGTAGACAACCTGACCTTAGCCACTCAAGACCCTGGGGGTCAGTGGCATATGTTCACGATCATTTTCATCCATATAAAAAATTAGGTCTACCAGGAAAAGATGTATTGGTTTCAGATAATGTGAGCACTTCAAGGGATATGTATTCCCAAGAAAAAATAGTGACAGAAGTATTACTGAACCAAATTCTCGAGATGCTATGTTCATGGAGAATGAATTTCTTACAAAGGGAAATATATAGAGAGAGAAATTCAATTATATAAGGTAGATCACCTTGAACAAGTAAATAATATTCTTCAAGAAACTGAGACACGCCATGAGATATGTCCTAGATAATGAAAGTGATCCTTGTATAAACATGAAGTCAGCACAGTCATAGTTATTCATCAAAGTACATGAAGGAGAGTTTGGCAACATAGATTTGACAAGAAGGAGAAGCTATGATGTAGCTTTAGATGACATTGACATTCCAAAATCTATGCAAGAAATTTTCTCTAGCTTAAAATAAAGAGAAATGTTCAATGGTCTATTGAGGGATTTAAAGCTCGTCTAGTTGCAAAATGATACATATAGAAAGACGGTGTAGATTACAATGTAATTTTTTCTTTAGTAGTCAAGTTGACTTCTATTTGCCTCATATTAGCTATCATCTCATATATAAATTTATAATTACATCAGATGGAAAAACAACATTCCTTAATAGAGGATTGGATGAAGAATTTACTTGGAACAGCCCAATGGGTATGTCGCCAAATGCTACAAACACAAAGTTTGCAAGCTCAAACGGTCCGTTTATGGGTTTAAGCAATCATTCAGGTAATGGTATCTAAAATTTCATTAAACTATCATTTCGAATGTTTTTTATATGATTGATGAGAACCATTGTGTTAATATGAAGCAACAAAAGAAAAAGTTTGTGATTCTCTTATTGTATATTGATGATATACTATTAGCTAGTAATGACATAGAGTTATTGAAATCAATCAAGAATTGGATGTCCATTCATTTCCACATGAAGGGCATGGGTGATGAAGCATTTATTTTAGGCATTAAAATTAAAATAGATCACTCAAAAAGACTTTTTGTTGTCTAATAGGAGTCATATATAAAGAACGTCTTAAAGCAATTTAATATACAAAGCTGCAAATAAATTGGTACTCTAATTGGAAAAGGTGACAGTCTATCAATAAAAATATTTTTACAAACATCAGATGAGAAAAACCAAATGCCAAGAGTGCTATATTTCAATAGTTGGCAGTTTAATGTACCTAACTATGTGCACACGACCAGACATATGTCATGCAGTCAGTATGGTCAGTCGATACCAGTCAAACCCTAGATATGTGCATTGGAAAATTATTAAGAAAAACACGTTGTACTTGATAGGAACTGAAAATTTGGGCCTATGCTATCATGGTGGATATTTACATATAGAAGGCTGTATGGAATGTAGATTTGGAGAGAGACCTCGATGAACTAAAATCCACATCAAAGTATGTGTTTCTACTTAACCGTGGTGTCATATCTTGGTGTAGTAAAAAATAAACATGTGTATCCCTGTCAACCAGGGAAGCAAAATTTGTAACTGGATCAATGGTAGTGCAAGAAAGTGTTTGACTAATGATATTATTTATGCATCTTATGATTGCCTCATAGGCAAATATCCCAATAACTGTTTATTGTGAAAATCAAGTGGATATTACATATGCGAAGAATCTAAGGTTTCATAGTCGAGCCAAATACACTGATACCAAATGTACATACCTACAATATGTTGTCTAGAAAGAAGAGTGTTGTTAAATTATATACACACTAATGAAATGTTGGTTGATCTATTGCTTAAGTCAATTACCATTTATGTATTAAAAAACATGCAATATCAATGACACTTAATAAAATCTAAAAGTTGAATTTATATGTGACAATTCCTTTTGAGCATATATACAGTTCGTGTAAGCAAACAATATCAATATGGTTCCACAATCTTATATATATATATATATAAGATTGTGGAACCATATTGATATTGTTTGCTTACACGAACTGTTCGCCTTAAGTATCATTGAAAGATGAGCTAAAATGAGACGAACATGACCTAGGGACGTTTATCGATAAGCAAGATAGTTTTTTACACTGAGATGTCAATGAATCTTAGACATGTTAATAAAGAATATTGTGCATTGGTGGTGTCTTGCATATATGTTTATTAAAATATCACCTTGATTGAATTAAGATGTGATATGACACCAAAGATCGTAAGACTGACATGATCTTGCAAAATCATATAAACGCGGTAACCACATCCGATTGCTAAGATTATCCTAGTCGGACTAAGAGGGATATCTTCGAGAACTCGAGTTAACTCTTTGAGAGAAGTTGGATTTTTGGTGATTTGTACAGCATAAATTTAATTATTAAGTACATGCACAAATCTCATAATGGTAAGACAACGTTGCCATAGTATGTGAGACATAGTGCTTGAATATGACAAATGATTCGGTCTAATAGAAGAATATATGGAAAAACTGTTAGTTCTTATTTAATAAATACATGTAGGAGAGAAGATCATTTATTACTTCACATATGTACTATCAGCAACTTGAACCACCGAAAAATAGGCTAGATTCAATAGTAAATAAATGAGCATAGTAAGAGGCTGCAGTCTAACATATTCAGCATCATCATATGTAGAAAGATTTGATGTGTTGGGACCTATAAATGTAAAATTTGATCCATGATACAACGAGCTATGTGTATGGCTAAAGTACAGAAATTATTTTCTTTTTATAGGTTGAGCCATTGTGTTACACTAACTGGTAGACAGTTGGTTATTTACATCTACACTTGAGGGTCGCACAAACCTACCACCAGTATATTCCCCAAGGATAAATATTTATATACTATGTGAGTATAATAAATAGTCTACTCATCATGATCTAGATCCACATTTTTGATGGCTGAATCCAAACCAACATTGCAACTCAAATGGAATTGCATAACTGCCCGCATAATTCAACCACCAAAGTGACAGAAATGGATACATCAAGGGTAGAAGAAACTAAAGAAAGGAGACGTGAAACCAAGTGAGAATCCTTGATGCAATAAAGGCCGTGGAACATTGAAGGTTCCAAAAATATTGTAAAAGCCTAGACCTCATCAAGCACAAGAGCTAGCCATCAATTTCTTCTTCACAATCTGCTATAGAAAAATAAAAACTCAAGGTGTGCAAACCTATGCCCACATTGATTAGGTAACATAGTTAAACATTGTTATGTTTTTCTATCATTAAATTTTTAAATGGAATGGTGGTGGTGGTGAGGCAATAGCTGAATGTTTTGTTTCCTTGGGGGGTTAAAAAAATTTCTTGAAAATTTATATTGCCAAATAATCACATGTTTTTCAACGAGCTCTAAAAAACAACTGCTATATTTGGAAATATGCAACCAACTTCCAAATTCCTTGATAAAAATTCAAGCAATGTGATGCTATGAGTATAATTAGAACTTTTTTTGGTGTAATATTATAGATACCATTCTTAAAATACTAGAACCCAAATGGTTACCCCAAAAACTTTCTGCTGCACTGTTAACACCCCAAATTTTTCCACATCAGGAATGAAGCAATGTCAAAGTTTTACAAAATAATTTTGAAAAATTACAATTTTAAAGCTAATTTTGAATCTAAAGAACAATTTAGATTTAAATCATGAATTTGACTCGTGACGCGAAACCCAAACCAATATTATGAGTCCAAACTGGATCCAAATTAGGATTTGAAAACCAAATCCAATTACAAATGTCATTTGAAATCCAAATCCAATTACAAATGTCATTTGAAATCTAAATCCAATTGCAAAATTTAAATTTTGATTTAAGTATGAGAATTGGGTCTAATTCGGTCTAGAACATTACGTGGGTCCCACGTGTGGGCCCTACCTATAGTCAAAAGCCCCCAAGAGGTCACACACCTTTCTTTTTTAAAAATATCTCCTCACAATTACTTCAAAAAATCATTTTTCAAAAGAAATGGATGAGGTCATAACTAGAAACCTAGGAAAAGAGACATTTATGTCTCTCTCTCTTCCTTAACTAGATCCTCTTTAAAGACGGGTCAACCTCCAAGAAGCAATAACTAGGCTGACCAAACCTACTTAATTCAAGTAGGCTCGACCCTAGTACACAAATGTGGCGCCAAATTCAGCTAGGCTCAGTCAACACAAGCTCAGCTTGCCCAAAAGAGTACCCCACGACCCAATTAGTGGACAGAAATAGACCTTGATCGGATTGAATCCACTTTGACTAAACTCAGTTAAAGTACAATTTAGCTCAATTAAGAGTTTTTCAGCTCAAATTCATCAAATTATCTCAATCAAATCAATATCAGCTTGCAAATGAGCCTTGACTTTGGTCAAATTTGTCAAATTTGACCAATCTAGATAATTTTGCCCTTCTACGATTAAATTGAGATTACAAAACCTAAATTATGATTTTATGAAAGGCAAATATACATTTGGATTTGTCAAATACACAAATCAAATATCAAATTGAAATTCAATATTTCAAACCAAAGTTTCATTGGATTAAAATCCATCTTCAATCAAGTTATGGGAACCATATTTGATAAAATTACTAAAACTTATTCAAATTTAAATTGAATTGTCAAAATTCAATAACATTTAGCGCTTAATGACTAGGTTTTAATGTAATAAGCTCAATTTCAAACAAATAAAAAAATTAATAAAATAAAATAAGGCAAAACCTTGCACAAGGGCATTTTTGTCTAAAATTTTGGTCAAAATTGGGCAGCTAGGTCTGAATCAAGGTAGCAGCACGCCAAGCCCAACCCATCTAGCTCGTGTAAATGAGCTAGGTGTGGTCAACTAGGATCATTAAAATCTTATTTAATTAATTTTACAAGTTCCTAAAGTCTTAAGTGAGTTTTCAAGGTGAGTTAAGAAGGTGGTTGAACTCAACTTCTTATCTATATATACCCCCCTAGCAATGAGGTGGGGGGGGAACGAATTTTTGAGGACTTCATCAAATTGCTGTAGCCAATGAGCTAGGAGGGGGAAGCCAAAGAGGAGAAGAAAATTTCATCCAAGCCTTCTTCCCTCTCTCTCATTTCCTTCTTCACTATCCCCTATTCTCTCTATCGATTTTGTCAAGTTAAGGTGCTTAAGTGAACCCTTACTTAAGAATTTTGCAGTGAGAAGCTCTCTCTTCCCCACTGCAAATTGTAGCAAGTAAGTCATTCTTATTTTTGGTTTGCTAAGCTCAAATCTAAGTTTGGGTTCTTGCTTAGGATTGCATGATTTAAGAAACAAGCAAGGATGAAGATCAAGCTTCAAAACCGACCACAAGGTAGGTGATTCTAATCCATTTTTCATCTATTTCAGCTTCTTGCTTCAATTTTAATTTAAGCACTCAAGGAAAAGGTTTATTTTCAATTATTTTATGGCTGAGAATGATGACCAGATAGGGGAAAAGCCACGATCAAATGTACATGATAATGCATGATGCATGAATAAGTTGATCTTCCCAAAAAATAAACCTATAAATCAATTTTTGAAAAGGGCACCAAGGCCATGACCCTTTCAAAATCAATCAGCCTAAACCCATTTTTGAACTCCCTACCATGAGTGAATTACACGGTGAGAAAGAGGTTCGCTGCAATATATATAATGTAAATGCCTATTAGTGACGGACACATCCTTATGAATGTAATCCACCCTTGCATTGAAAAATTAAAGAAGAACCGGCTTGAGTGTTCTCTTGTCTCATTTTATTTGAAGTCATTTTTATTTATGTTTATTTCATTTCAATTGATTAAGGGTAGTAGAGGAGATTAGAAACCAGTTTTCAATCTCCCTACATAAAAAACTCAGCCATGAATCATCATGATTCATAAGCCATGTAGTCCTTCGGCAAAAATTTTCATTTGGAGGGGTAACGTGTACATATATATATATATATATATATATATATATATATATATATATTGTTATATATATATATATTGTTATATATATATATATATATTGTTATATATATATGCACGTGTGACCTCTTGTTAAGAGTCATGTTTCTCTTCTCAAATCAGGTTGGAACATGTTTTCAAGTCGGTTTTAAGAAAAGGGGATCATTTTGTCAATTTTTGTGATGCAAAGTCATAAAATCGTTTTTATTGCATCTTAAAATTTTCCATCAATTCATACATAAAGTGTATGCAAGTTGCTGAGATTAGATCATATTTTACAAATATTAGTTTAAGAATTTCAAAGTTTACATGCTTGTAATACTAATATTCAGCCACAAAGTAGCTATGTCTTGTACAACAATGAAAAGTTTTAATTATACCTAATCGACTATCTAAAAATCTTTTAGAAATTTCTCATTTGATTCATCAATTTTCCAAACTTACATCTAATTGATTAAGTCTCAAGAACATGATCAAAAGTGTTTTAATAGTCCAAGAAATGGACGGATCTTTTAACACAAGAATCTTGAATTTTTTTTTATTTTACTGAGAAAGAAAGGTTCTTGAAACTTCATGACATGAATGAGAAGCATGTAGCATATGCTTTTGGGTTGACTTGGATGTTTAGTTCATATGTAGATAAACTGAATTTCATCATTTTCTAAGGGTCAAACACTCTTAGGATCAACATTTTAAATTTAAACCATTTAAATCAGAATAAAATCTGATTTTTTTGACAATTTTGAGGAAAACAAATGATATCCACGTTTTCCCTATGTTTTAAAGATTGATTTCATCTTCATTTGCCTAATTTTTAATTGTTTTAAAATTATCATCTATGACTTAAGCTTATGGACTGCATCTCTAACACTTGTGCTTACGAATATGATGAACACATTTAAGGAAAGTCCTACATTTTAATTAAAATCAATTTTTATGTGTAGATTGAAAGGTGTAATTTCATATGAATAGACTTTGAGAGATTATGAGAGAGTAAAAGTACAAATGTTCCAAATGTATGAATTTTGAGAGATTATGAGAGAGTGAAGGATAAATGTTTTATATGGATTTCCTTCTCATTTCACATATTCACACTTACTTAAAGTCAATAGCACCACATGCACTTTATCAATAAATTAGGTGATCCAAATTTGAGTTGTAAAAGATGACAAAGTCACATTGCAACAAGAATTTTTAAACTTCACTTAACTTTCAAAGAAAATACAAGCAATACATTTATAATTTTGGCTAAAATATGTTTAGAAAACAACATGTTTTCTAACAATTTGAAACCTATGTTTCATCAAAAGAATGAACTCTACCTAATCAAACCCCAAGTTTTTAGTATCTTAGACCAAATCACATAATTTGGCAAAGAAGAATTCAAAATCAATTTTGCTTGCTAAGGTAACTTAGCCATTTTCACAAAAAATGGTCACAAAACTATCACAATTTCAACCCAAAAATCATCTTGAGTTCTCAACAATGATTTCAATTCCAATTTTTAAAATCCCCAATTAAAACCACTTTCAAGAATCATGGATTTCAAAACAAATGACAAAACAAAGGTTTTGAAATCAATTTGAAAACCCTCTAATCTTCAAACAACTTTTCAAATCATTTTTCAAGGAATTTATTTTCAAAAATAAATCACTTATTCAAGATGAACTTTGATTCTTGAATCCGAATGCACAAACATATAAGATTTGTATCAATAACTCGTACATGATCCAAATGATCCTTAATCTTTGGTCTAATTACCCTTGGTAAAGGTGGCAGGAATGGTTGGACCTCGTACCGATGGGCGGATTCCTTTTTCTTGAAATTTTCCTCAAAATCTCAATTTAAAAAGAATTTTTGCTTATTCGCATTTCGACGCTCCCGAAGATGGGGTGGGTTTCGAACAGATGACATACCTGGTGCCCATCTTCATTTGTCTAAGGATTTATTGGATCATATACAAGTTATTTTTACAATGTTGGATATCAATTGCATAAAACTTTTCATAAACATGCATGCCGGCATCATGTTAGTATGCATTGAGGAGATTTCATAAACCCCTTTGTTTTATCCTACCCCTCCTCAATCTAGGAGATGTATGAGACCCATGTATGCTCTTAAATTTTTAAATTTATTATTTGAAATGTATGCAATGAAGCTATCTATTTTGCATCTTCTCTTAAATTTTGAAAAAAACAAATCTTTACCTATGTCATATTCAGGTCATCATGTTGTCGGACTATTTCTAAGACATTAGTCAAAGATATAGCCTTACAACTGGACCACCCAATTTGAGTAAGAAGTCCCCCCATTAGTACCGAATGAACAATAGTCCAAGTATATTGATGGGTGAACAAGGAGAATTGGAAAGCAGAAATCTAGAAAACCTCTCAGAGGAGTCTATGTCAGTTCCATAAATTCAGTATATAGGCACACTTTGAATTTTGGATAAATCAAGAACAATTCACCCATTTATTCTCCATAGATTCTAAGATAAGTTTTCAAAACAATGCATACAGGAAAAGGTCCTAGAGATTGCATTATCAATTTTCATTAATGCTTATTTGGATGCGTGAGATGTAATGTTTTACTTTGTCTCCAAACCCATGTCCAAACCCAATACCAAAACTCTTCTCGAGTCTCTATCGGGTCAATTTATGTCGAACAACTAATACTTTTTCTCGTCCCGATGGACTCAAAATTCATTTTCCCATATGACCACATCCTATTCGGATCGTGTCAAGGTCAATCCAGACTTCGCATCATCCCAAGTGGAGTCTACCTACCTCAATTGTATTTTTCATGGTACCCAACTTTTCAGTGTATGTTCCTGGACCACTTAGAAGATTGTTGTCTCGAAGAAGTAGTCAATCTTGCCATGCAATTGCCGAAAGATGGAACCCAAGGACCATACATTCTAGTTCCCATGGAGTGAAATGACAATTACTCTAGATGAATTTTTTGACATTATGGGTTTGCTAGAGTCAAAAGGTGACCAAAGAGGACCAATTGAAAACTAGTTCCTTATGAATCAAGGCCAAGTCAAAGTTGTAGAAGTAATCCATAAACTCATGGGAAAATGGAGCTGGCCCTTTCTAAAAAAGATGGACATCAATACCTCCAACTACAAGAACTTGGTGAAACATATTCCCAGTATGTCAACCCTGCTTCACTATCTAGAAGTGTCATAGACAAGTACAAAAACTCCATTGTAACTTGTACCGCGGGTCCCATCTTCTTCAACAATGAAGAACACATAATGGATTTTCGCACAACTCGCCTTTTCAGAAAATGAGGGCATGTCAACGTCTATCACGTATCCATAGCAATGGCAGTCTTGGCATTCCTTTACCGATGATCGACCAAATTCTCAATTTGGGATACAGACTCGATAGACGGATGTGTCTTCACATTACAAGCATGGTTCTACAAAAGTGGGACCACAATCATGCCATTTTCATGACACTGACGGCCAGTTATCCAGTATGGATCACTACCGTAGGAAGATGGAGGAAGTGAATGACTCTACCATCATTTGAGACTTCTTTGATCGAGAAGTCATCAAGTCAAGATACACCTCCAACCCAGTCAGAGGAAGTCTTCTATTGGAACCATTTTTCATAGTTGAATATCATTCAGAGCGTTGCCTGTGACAGTTCTCACTACGTCAAAGGAAAGCATATCCAATTGAGTCAGAGGAAGCCATTGTGGAGTGTGAACTGGATACCGAAGAGTGGTCCGGGATATGCACCTATGCCCAACAACATTGGGAATCATTTGCTCATTTATATCTTATCCTTGGTCCAGGAATGGGGCCTGAATATTAAAATGGTGGCATGAAGTCCGCCCATCTATCCTTGATCATCATGTCTAGTTCATTATGGTTAGCCAAGTCAATTTTTTGTCAAGTTTTGTCAAGTTGTGTTGAACATTGTTAAGTCTTGTCAATCTCATTGTCCTTTCAATATGCAGTCAAAATTTGTCATTTTGTCATTTGTACAAATTGTTTATCATCAATTCAAATCCTGACATTTTTAATTTTTCTTCTTACAAAGTGAACGTCTGCTTTATGGTCGAGACTAGAGGCCAACAAAGAAGGAGGATCGAAATGGAACTCAAACAAGCTTTCATGGGAGATAAGGGAGAAGAATCCTCTTCAGAGACACCTCCTAAGACAGAAGCAAATGATGCAGAATATGAAGAATACAAGAAATTCTGAAGATACATGATTATGTTCAATGAAGACCAAGCCCAGGCAGAGAGAGCCAAGAAGAAAGAGAAGAAAACAACAAGAGCCAAGAAGAAAGAGAAGAAAACAACAAAGTCTTTGTCGAGCAGTTTTGATTCTTCTAAAGATGCTACCACAGAATCCAGTAGTGAGGAAGAACCAAAGATTCTCAAAAAAAAGAAGAAGTGAATCCTGAAAAGCAAAAATTTAGGAAGTTGAAACGAAGTTGAACGCAGTTCAACTCAAAAGCAAGAACAAAAGGAATTTCACATGCAAAGATTTCTATGAAGTTTTGAAAACGACAAGCATATAAAAACACTTGTCTGAGAAATTTATCAAATTTGATGACCATAGAGACCTAAAGGCACATTTCGCCATGTTCTTCGTGGAATGCTATAAATTTCACCACAATCATAGAGCTCTCTTTCGATGCTTCCCAATGAGCTTGAAAGGAATTGCAACATAGTGGTATCGGGAGCACATCAATTCAATTGAGTTGAAAAAATTTTGACAAACTAATCAACCTTTTCATTGAAAGGTTCATCTACAATGTCGAAACTGCACCAACAATCACCATATTATGTTATCTGAAATAGAAGCTAGGTGAGAAGGTCAGGGACTTTATTCAAAGATGGAGGTCTTCTTGCAATAAGATAAGAGACCCAATTTTCCAATCCTAGGCACTAGGACTAGTTAACAACAATTTGACACAATCACTGAGGAGTCTCATTCCTAATGTTCCAATCAAATCTTTCATTGATCTTACCCGAAAGAGCAGAATGCATCGATGCAAGAATTACAAATGGAGCTTTTAATGTCGTCATCCCGATAAAGGTTAGGAAAGATACAAAGAAGAATAGTATGAGTCAAAACACTCAGGCCAACATCATAGCCAATGCCGCCGCCTTCAAAAAAGAAAGGTCAGACTATCCCAAGAATAAAGGGGTAGCAGACAAAGCTAGCAGCAGTAGTAGTGGCACCAAAAACAAACATCTTGGGTGGAGATACAACAAAAAATTCATCCCATTAGAACATAGTTATGAAGAAGTCATGCACATACTGATTGAAAGAAGCACTCTATTCCTCCCAAAAAGTCTTCAACCCTCCACCAATGAAGGGAAAAAACAAAAAACAGTTCTGCAAATTTCAACGTGCTCCAAGACACGATACAAAAGATTGTCTTGTACTCAAAAATATTGCACAAGATGCAGTCGACAAAAAAATCATCAAGGAGGTCAGCGAATAACTAGACATCCTCAAAAACCCTTGTCCTAAACATGGGAAAGGAATAGTTGCAATGGTTAGGTTTTCAACAAATCACCAAGTTGTGGTAGAAAACAAAAGGGATAAAGTGACTTTGGGTTTTTTTGGGTTACTTTTCAAACATGACAAGGGATCTGTCAATGCACAAATCGGGTCGGGAAAACAAGACAGTCAGACAGAGATCAATCAAAAGTCACAAATATAAGATCTTGAACTTTTGGAATCCATTTTCAAGGAATTAGACCCCTTACCTGAAGTCAAAAAGGAAGGATTCAGCCCGAACTGGGGAAATGAATGGGCTTTCTAACTATACAAAAATGGTCCAATCACATTTCCTAATAAAGATCTACCAAATAAATGTGCATCGCATAATGATGTCTTGCACATGGTAGTAGAAACACAGAGCATGAGAGTCTCCCATGTTTTAATCAATGGAGGAGCAAGCATGAACATCTGTCCATAGCAAACAGCTTATACAGTAGGCATAAAGCAAACCGACTATACCTCGTCATCAATTTTCATTCATGGATATAACTGAATGAGACAACCTTGTATGGGTTGTATATGTCCTGATATAAATATCTCTCAGACATATCACAAGGTTTTATTTCATGTGGTGGATATAGAACCCTCATTCAACCTATTGCTTGGCAGACCGTGGATCCATGCTACCAATGCAGTTCTTTCTACTCTAAATTAGTGCGTCTAGTGGACTCACAACATGAATACTATAACAGTCTATGTAGAGGACAAGAAGAATCGTTTTGTGCATCCAATGATTCTGGTACCAATATATACAATTGAAGTACCTAATATTCGAGTATGCAAAGAAGAAGAAATATCTCAAGGTCTTAGCAAATTAGCTATTCAAAAGCAAAAAACAATGTGGAAAAAAAAGGTACCAAGCCTGAAACAAGTTACAAAAATCATCCATTATTCAAACATTTCTGCCAGAATAAGAAAGGATTGGATTTACTCATACGCCATGGCTACCAGCCATTCACTGGCCTTGGGAAACTTGAAAATGGAATCTTAGAGCCAATTACCTTAGTAGGACAATGAGGCACTCAAGTCTTGAAATGTCAAAGTTATGAAAAAGTGGATACCGAAGAAGAATTCAAGTCAGTACCTCTCGTCAAGAGCAACACCATAGGCAGATGTTCACCATCAATTTGAATCAACAAGTCTGCTATCATTTTGTCATCCAGTCATCATTTTGTCATTGTTGTCATTGTACTCCAATAGACCAAGTGTCTTTATTTTGTAATACCTTCAAATATGCAATGACATATGCAATTTATTTCCATATAAAGTATCTCAAATTCCATCTGACCTTTTTATCATCTTTAGGATGGCACCTAAGGATAAAATAATAAAAGCCTTCGAGGAGGTAAATCCAGAACTCAACGAGGCAGAATGTCCAGAGTTCATCCAAATAAAAAGACAAGATCAACCATCACCTTTGGTTAATGACTCAATTGCGGAAACTAACATTGGTATAGAAAAGAATCCAAAGATTTTGCAAATTAGAACAAGTCCCTCGATAGAGGAAAGAGAAAAATTGATAGACTTCCTCGAAAAGCATCAAGCCTTTACGTGGACTTATAAAGACATGTCAAAACTTGTTATAAAATTAGTTGAGCATCGACTTCCATTGAAACCAAAATGTAAGCCAATCAGACAAAAGTTGAGGAAACTAGGCCCTCGTCTTGAGGGGCAAGTTAAGGAGGGCCTAGAAAACCTACTAAGGATTCATCTGAACAATTGACTATCATGAATGGTTAGCAAACATTATGGTAGTCCCAAAGAAAAATGGCAAAATTCGATTCTACTTTCTCGTTAAAACTTTTATCAAAAAAATCCCCTCTGCCAAGAGTTTTAAATCCAGGGGATGCATGGCCTTGTTGTAATTTCCCAAGTTCCTTGAATGCATGTTTTAATTTATGCTGACTTTCAAAGAAGCTTGATAAAATAGCCTACAACTACTCAACAGAAGGAGATTTTCATCTGCCTGTAAAATCTTGATTTTAATTTTGCAATTGATCTACTCAACCTCTAATGGCAGCAAATTTCTAGAATCTTGCTCAATAGACCTCCTGCTACAAATGCCAAGATTTACTGCCCTCTTCTCATCTTGGAATGGGCTCTTCCTTGGATCAAGGACAACACACATGATCATCAATGGCTTCCTAGCCATGCTCAGGAAACCCAATGGTGGAAAAGAGTGCCTTTGTCAAGGTCCATCTAGAGCTAGGCCTGAACAATGAGTTAAGTAGCCTCGACTCGGTAAAGCTCGTCTGGAGCCTGAATTCAAGCTGACTCATTTCACAAATGAGTTGAATTTGAGCCTTTATCGGAACTCACTTGTTCAACCAAGTCGAGCTTGAGCTCACTTAAGACGGACTTGATGGAACAAAACTCAGGGTCGTGCATCCTCTCCCTCTCTCTCTCTCTCATTTAACTCACTGTCTCTCTGTCCATTAATTACTCTCTCTCTCTCTCTCATTTAATTCACTGTCTCTCTGTCCATTAATTACTCTCTCTCTGTAACATATTAATTTATCATTTCTTTCTCTCTCTATTGGCAATGGATGTATTCTCTCTCTAGCAACTCCTTTCTATGTATTTTTCTCTATTTGACAATGCAGTCTATCTCATTTAATTCTCTTTTTCAGTGCAAAACCATGCTTGGTTTCTCTCTCATCCATGTTAGTCATCATTTTAAGGCTTTTTCCCTTGGTAAAGTTCACGGAAAATTTTGATTAAAAGTTTGAAAATCAAATAAACGAGTTTAACGAGTCGAGAGTTATATAAATGTATTACCGAGCCGCGCTTGAGCATAATTTAGTGAGCTCAAATGGAGTTTGAGCCAAGGTAAAGCCGAATATTTCAGGTGTCTAGCCATGCTTGGCTCAGCTTGTGTTCAGGCCTATCTATCTAAAGCTAACAGCTTAGATCCCATGTGCTTGTTTATCTCCCCCTCTGCATCATTAGTAGTAGACAGTTTGATATCAGCCTCACTGTTTGGAAGGTAAAAATTAAGCCCAATGGTTACATTCTGCCAATTACTAATTTGACATATTATGCACCAATACATTTTTCTGAAGTACATGACCCCTATCTCATGAGAGGCAAAACTATTTTCCCAGTTTTCATGTGTTGCTAAACATTATTGTTATTCCTTGATCGTCACAGTTTTCATACACCTCATTGGAGCCACACTTGAAATGTGATAATCTACCATCTGCGAAATTATGGAAATGACGTTTTTTTGTACATTATGAAACTAATATAATGCTAGGGAAAGAATCATGTCTATTTCACTATAATTCAATAACAAACAAGTAGGTAAAAAGGTACTTCTCCTTGTAAAAAGAAAACAGTTTGAGTTTTCAAACATGTCAAATTGCCAACATAATAAGGGTGTTTGTTTGACATGTCCTAACTAGATCTTCCTCGATGTAACACATCCTAGAATATCACCTCCCTTGCTTAGCGGGAAAGTGTCTTCCACCACTCTAGCCCAAGTTAGAGGATACTCAACCTAGGTATGGAAGCTCATTGGATTTCCTTTAGAAGCATTATCCAAATCCATCTAGCTATATGTGTATAGAACCTTGTCGAGTGTGAATAAATTTAAGATGCCTTATACTTTGATCCTTCTTCAACAAAATTGTGTTTAAATACAACCCGCCAAATGCAGGACAAGCAATGCCTGTGGAAAGTGACATTAGCATCAATGAATTCTTATATATAAACTAAATGGATCCCAAGCAAATAAAATTAACCACTAGTACATCAAAAAGCGCCAAAATTTTAACGAGTAAAGTAACTGCAAATGAATTTGCAATGTCAACTCAAGCATGCAAATAACACATTCAAGTCCCTTCAACATCCCTGAGGGGTCAGCCACAAAAAATTAGCTGAATTAAAGAAGAGAAAAATAAAGTGATACAATCCAATGATCCATTAAAACAATATTCGATTCATTTCTCTGTGTGTAACTAAGAATTTCTTTGAAAATTATATAACAAAAGCTTTGTAACTCGGCTATTAACTTGCTATTCATTAATTGGACCTGCCAGGAGGTCAGACTTACAAGCATTCATGTGCTAGCTTGGGCACCCAATCAAAACTAAACTCCCATGCATATAGTGGCAAAGGAAACCAAATATTGCACTGGGGTCAAGCAGTTGGATTTAAGCCTGCGCATTGGGCCAGCCCGGGCCACCCAGACTTATCAGGCCGTCCCGATGCCCTATTTTTCAGGCCCGGGCTTGGGTAGCATTAGCTGGGTTATCAACTTTCCCATATATATATATATGTGTGTATGTGAAAGTTAGTAAGAACCAGATTAGTACTTGGAAAAGGGAAAAAACAAGACCCACTAAAATTAATTGTTAAAACTTATTTTTTGCAATCTAACCTTGTAGATATGATCTTAAGAGTGATTTGGTAAGAAACATATATTAAGTTGGTCATTTTTTTTACTTTAATAATGTTTTTTAATCATCGAAAAATGAAATTTTGATAGTGGACAGTAAACCGTTCTTTACAAAAATAACTTGAACTACAACATTGTTTATATTAACTTAGTGTTTATAAACACATTAAGAGGTCCACATTTTGTTTGAAACATTTTTGTGCATAAAGTTAAGAAATCCAGTTTTTATATATATAGGAGGCATGAGGAATGATGCCACCAGGGCTTGACAAGGAATGATGCCACCAGGGCTTGACATCTTGCAAACGGAGGCTGCCACCTCCACTGATGGGTGCTGATGACGCCCAGCCAGTACTCGCCGGAGGTCATGGACCATCCGGGAGCCTCCCTAAGACATCGCCGGCAAATTTTTTGTAGGGGTGGTGAAGCTTCCACAACCAACCCCACCAAGCCCCACGGTATTGGACGTCATTAGAAGACAAAATATTTAAAAATTATCGCTAAAAATGCCATGCAATGGAAGTACTAGTGACGATTTATGGTGTTCTTTTAGCAACAGTTTATAGTGCATTCAACTATAGCTTTTAAATATTTAGTCATCGGGCAACATTCGACAGCCAGCATATTTCAAATTTCTTATATATTAGGAATTGAAATTGGTTGGCTGCCACATGCTGCCAGATGATAAAATATTTAAAAAATCTCTAAAAACACTAGGCAAGCGTTAGCTGGGGTTTATGATATAGTGATAGTATATGGTGTTTTTAAGGATGGTTTATACTACATTTAGCCACTTCAATTAAATGTATAGTCATCGAGAAACAACTAGCAGCCAATAGATTTTAATTTAATTTACTATATATTAGGGAAAAAATCATGAGTCTGCTGCTGAATGTTGTTGGATGATAAAATATTTAAAAACCGTCTTTAAAAATATGGTGCAATAAAAACAGTAAGATCAGTGGTAATAGTTTATGGTGTTTTTAGCGACAATTTATGGCGTGTGTAGCTACAACAATAGCAAATATCTTAGTTCATAGACTGCCAGGGTGTCAATTAAATCTAACAATAGGCATGAGTTGGGATCTATTATATCATGCACTTAGGTAGGATTTTGGGTCAATTCGTTACTTGCCAGTCCTTTTTTGGCGCAATGTTACCTCAATATTGAAGGTGGTTTGCCATTTATATGAAACAGGTATATTTGTGTTGTGACATTTTTAGCATGTCTTTTAGTTCCTTGCAACCTCTTGCAAATTTGAACCCCCGTTATATAACGGGCCCGTTATATTAACCATAATTTTTGTTGTTTTATGCAGAAACTGTTTAAACAAACCCCACTCAGCCAATATGTATATCTGTGTGTGTGTAAACGTTTATCTCAGAGGGAACTGGCCATAAGCCCATAACGTAGGCTGAACCTCGACGATTAAAAAAGAGAACGACTTAAAAAGGTTGTGGAGAAACCACGGTACATTTTAGAAGGTGAAGCACATTGCAAGCCTTCGTCTATGAATGAAGGAGGCACATCAAAGCAGTTAGTGAAAATCATTGTTTCGTTCTTATCCTAGAACATGCGTGAAATCTATCATGCATCTTAATAAACTTAACATGCATCCTCACGCTATTCTTTTCAAATTCCACATTCGGTCTGTCTATCGCCTTCTATATAGAGCCAAGGATAATAGTAAACTTTACTTCTTTAATAATAAAATATGAAGCTTGCTATTAATTTGAATAGTCATGGGCATTTTGCCCAATGAGTTACTAAAAGTTTTACCTGCACTGTAGAAAGAGGGTAAGCACAGTATGGCCTGCACCCTGACGTAATGGAAGCTGGCGTGGACCCCAAGGAAATAAGGGGAATGATGAGCACTTTGTAAGACTAGTCCCGATCACCTGAAATTACTAAAAGGCTGTTTGGTACTCATTGTTACTATCCAGTGATTCTGCCCCAAAATTTTGGGTAAATTCATGAAATGCTATGCTATATAGCTTCATAATCTGTCCCAAATTTTGGTGCAGCTGTCTGGACATTAACAATTTATTTCTGGTGCCAAACAGCTTTAGAGTATATTAGGACAAGTGAAATGAGAGCCACTTCCTGTCCTCTGCCAAACAGCTTTAGAGTATATTAGGACAAGTGAAATGAGAGCCACTTCCTGTCCTCACTGCCGATCTTCGGAGGTGTTTGGAAAGTTGGGAAAGCTATTAACTGAATAGAAGTGTTTGGAAAGTTGGGAAAGCTATTAACTGAATAGAAGTCAGTTTTCATTCGATTTGGAAGTGCCATAACAAATATTGAAGAACTGAGTCTGATCATACAGGTGCTCAACAAAGTTATGACTGATACTGAAATGTACAGATTCGGACTTTAATTGGCATGGGCATATGTGTGTGTGTTTATATATATATATATATATATATATATATATATATATATATATATATATAAGAGATTGTCAGCAGGGATGCACCTTTAGTATGGTTGAAACTTCTTGAGTCCAACTCCCAAACCAGATTGATGGAGCTTATGTTGGCACTTGTATACAGTTTTGCACAATATGGGAGGAACAAATGGGAACTACCACCAAGCTCATCTCGTTCATCTTTCAGATTAACCAGCTCTTTCAGGGTGTGACCTCTTGCTTCTCATTCGCTTCTTCCCAAGTCAAAAGAGGAGGGAATTGGTGAAGTTATCTGCGGTAGCTTAGGTAGCATTCGATTGCATACCCTGATTTTGAGGGAAAACTGTACTAGGGGAAAATTCCCTTGGTAAATGGTGGAAGTGGGGAAATTTCAGCTCAACCTGAAAAGAGGCGTATTTAATGAACTAGAAAAAGTATGAATGTTGAAACTTTTTGGTGTTTGATGAGTGAGTAAGGGGATGAGGAGAAAAAAAGTTACTTTTACAAATAACAAACTGTTAGAACATGTTTTTTATTATAGTTTTTCAATAATTACTCGAATGTTATTTTTCCACATGCCATCAAGAATGACAACAGACCCTGCATATGTCTACAACTCTACATTTCCTTAAGTTGACCCTACCAACTAGACGTCTATTTAGCAACATCAAATATGATCCATGGGTCCGACTATTTACCATGGGTCCGGACTATTTACCGTGGTAAGTTTCACCCGAAATTGAACTTTTTCAGCTGTTTGATGAAGCGGGAGCGGCAAAATCCATACTGTTTCCCCCTCAATACAGTGTTTGCCTGCCCAATCAAACACACCGTTAATGTTAACCTTCCCTGATGAATGAATGAATGAGTTATGTAGTTTTCTACCCTGCATCTATATCCGGTCTTCATCCTATTGAAGCTGCCAGTAAAAGAAAGGAAGGATGAAGTTATCTGTGGTGGTATAAACTCAAGCTACCCCTGGTGAAACAACGGACATAACTAGTGTTCCACTTGCTGACGTCGCTAAACACCAAACAGTGTCTCAACAGAGAACATGGTGGCAAGATGATTAAGGTGCTCAAATCAGAAGAATTGAACCAAAAGCTGCACGATGCGATGTTTTCATATCAAGGATTCAAAGTGGGAGACAGACATGTTCCACCATTTCGATCGATTGAAACACCGAGTGTGGTTTGTTTAGATTTCAAATTCCGAACAACGGCGATTTGAATCCAGAGCCATTTTAAGCTGTTTAATCTCCAAAGTACAAAACAAAAGAATACATTTAATTG
The DNA here is from genome assembly GCF_008831285.2 of Nymphaea colorata. NCBI lineage: Eukaryota > Viridiplantae > Streptophyta > Magnoliopsida > Nymphaeales > Nymphaeaceae > Nymphaea > Nymphaea colorata. The sequence continues at coordinate 10,765,346 of NC_045138.2, read as the reverse complement.
AATCGCCTGTATACAGATGCGGTGGCCCAAAGTTGGCCCCTGCTGGGAAAAAACAAAGAATGATTGCTTGTATAGTTTTTACTTGTACAAAAAAGAATTAGCTGCAGTGGGAGTTCCCACTTTCATAACTTGGGCTGGTAGGGGGGTGGGGTCTTCATCCGCCGACCATCATGTTGGTCTTGGAGAGCTACAAAACCTACTAGTTGCTGTTGATCTTGGAGACAAGTTCACTTGCTCGAGTGCTCGGAACTGCCATTCTGAAGGATGGTCCCTTACAAAGCCTATTCTAGGTCCCGTTCCTGATGTCCATTTGCATGATAACTGCTTTCCTAACTGATATGCTACCATTCCCTTCTTGGAATTTATCCTGTGAAGAAGAGCTTCCTTTGGCAACACCTGTACTTCTAGCCTGCGGTTCTCTTGGTCGAATAGATTTTTCTTGCGGAAGTGTGAGTACTGCTGACACTTCCCTTCTGTTTCATCATCGCTCGAATTGAAGCCATTGACATTGTGACTACCATCCAATCCCATGGTGGTGGTGGTGTCGATGTCACTTTCTGATCTCTCTAATGAAGGTGCTATGTTTGGTATCAAATTATCCTTTTGGTCAGCAGTGGTTCCTTCCACAGGCACTGCTTGGCTTCCGACTACCCGTTCTTCATCCAACGAATCGGCAATGTCTGATTCAGAGGAGCTGGTTCTTAAGGCTCCAACTCTGCTTCCTTCTGTTCTGATCACTTCATCGTCTCCGTCTGCTGGACTTTTCTGAGGACAAGGAAAAGTTGGCACCAAAATGAGATGCAGCTTTCACAATCTCAATTTTTCACAAGGCTTCTGATGAAAGGTAAAAAGTCCAATGCATGGTAAGGGAAACAGACCTTGACATCGCTGAAGTCCACTCCATTCTCTTCAAGAAAGCTCACAAATTCCCGAAAGTTCTCTTCGGTTGGACGATAATGGCCACTGTAAGGCCAGACAGCCTGGGATACAGAAGATGTAAATCAGCATTCTCGCCGTCAAAATAACACTAAAGCATCAGAATTCAGAAAGATTGAACCATTGGTTCATCCCTCCCATTAGATATTTTGTGGTATGGTGCATACCTTTAGTACTCCATCTAGCACAACAAGTCTTCCCGCAGCTGATGTTGCACCTCCAGCAAGAAAGCTTGAATGCTGAAAGGTACCCTTCTTCTTCTGCAAATTAAGCACAAAATAGAACACCAATTAATACCATTCACACTAATCACAACAGAGCATCTGTAAGAAATGAGTCGAATGACTTAGGGGTTCAACCTCACCTGCCCCACATATAATGCCCTGGATGTACTCAAGACGAATATCCACTTAGCACCGTTGCCTCCTTCAGATGTATCTAAGAACTTCCCACTCTTCTTCAATACAAACTTCCCCTCCTTCACAATCACTTCATAGGCCTCCCTTTCTTTCTGAGAAAACCAAAAAAAAAAAAAAAAAACAGAGAAAAAATGAGCACTTCTTGTTGTAATCCTGTTGAAAAGGTGCAGCAGACCAGGGAGGAGAAAACTGAACTCTTCATTCTCAGATGATGAACGTTAGCTGGTCAAATCACATTTCTACAATTCAGGACTCCATAAGGAACATGCTCATGCTCCTAATGGAGACAGTTTTCTGATGCAGGTTGAAATTGCGGGAGAGAAAAGTTTGATGTGAAAAATTAGCCGGCCATATGATTGTACATATGAAATTAGCAAATCCAGGCTTAAGAAGGTTTATTTATAGACCGTCATGAAAATGTTTACCCAAACAGAAGCTATTGGTGTCAAGAAATTCATTGGAGATTCTTTGAGGATAAAAGGACGATGTACAACAGCGACAATCCAGAGAAAATACGTTGATAAGTGAAGAAAAAGACTGCTATCAGAAAACGAAGGCATCACTTACTGGGCTGAGGTACTTGATGCATTGTTGCTGAAGTTTAGGCCTTGGGCATTTGTCAAGATTAACCTCCTTTCCTTCTCCGACATCCAACCTACAAATGTTTTTTCCTTTTACGAGTTATTCTCAAGAAAAAATATTTTGTGAAAAGAAAATCGGATCACATCCTGAACTAGGAATCAATAGTAAATTTTTTCACAGCACGATAACAAATATTCCGCATCTTTTGTTTCATTACTTACCAGTAGAAAAATGGCTGCTTACTGTCGCAATCTAACCACTTATCGTAATAGAAATTCAAATTATGACCATAACGATGCCGTGGGTCAATCTGCAAACATCGTGAAAAAGAATCCCAAGTCAACAACATTATTTTTTTTTTTTTGGAAAAAGACACAAAAGAGAAAATAAGAGATTTATAGACAAACATACAGCTTCAAGCCAATGCTGCAAAGCCAGCTTCTGAGCCTTCTCATCCTTAGACAAGCCTTTACCAACCTGTGATGAACAAGACATGAAAATCCAAAAATAAATCGACTCTACCAAAAAGCAAATTGATGGAAAATTTCATATTTTCAGTGCGTCTGATTCTCCATTAACCCACCTTGGCAGCCCTGGTTCTCGCCCTTGACCACTTTGAAACGGCGCTTTCCGGCTTATCAATGTCAAAAAATGAGACCGAGCTTCGCTTCAGGGTCGCAAAATCTAGAGCCGACCACCTGAAACCAGGAAAATGGAAAGGAAAAAGGAAAAAACGACAATCATGATCAACCTTTCTAAGAGAACATGCCAATGCTGCTTAGTCTCACATATTCAGAACAACACCAAGCAGAGAACAAACTACAGAGGAGGAGAAAATAAAAGAAAGGAAGGGTACCAACCAGAATTGGTTGACGAGGACGGCGCAATCCGCCAAGTTCCTCCTCGTCCGGAAACTCTTATAGACCTTCTGCAATTTCACGGCCGCCTCATGCTTGGGGGAATCCAAGATAGACGCCTGGAGGCTGTCCACTCGGCCGTGGAGGTCGACGTTGACGGCGGTCTCCAAGCAGTGGGCATTGGGCTCCCTCGTCTTGAAACTGACCGACCCTTCGATGATCATGTTCCTCCCCAACGATCTCAACACCGTGGCCTCGGAGCCGTCCTTGCCATCGAAGCTCACCGATCTCAGCACCGTCTTCAACCCGTCTCCCTTGTTGAAGCTGATCGATCTCACCACCACCGTCTCGCCGTTCTGCCTCGAGACGTCGCGATGGGCACCATGAACATCACCACCGTCATCCATCGCCTCGGTCAACATTGAAAGAGGCACACCCATCTGTTATTCCGCTCGATCCTGTAAGAGAGACCACATGGAGAGGCGAAGAGAGAAAGAAGGGGTCAAAATGTGAAGACTCAGGCGACTAGCTCCTACATTCCCAGAAGGACCACCAACAGAAAAACGGAGAAGAAGGCAAATGTCAGGCCTGCAATGTGTAAATTTGGCATGGGCGAGCAGATTAAGAGAGAGAAAGAGAGGGAGAGGCGAGGGTAAGGCAGTTTTTTTTCTTCTTCTTGCCTGAGAACGGCCAACGACACGGTTGAAGCTGTTGATGGTGTCCACAACCTTTCCAAAACTCCGTCCTGGAATCGCTCTTGGGCAGACAGCGAGGATTCTGAGTAGCTAAAAAGAATGAGAACGAGAGGGAGAGAAAGCAGTGTTATTTGGTGATGGTTATTTTTGGGTGTCTCCATATTTATAGCTAATGATAGCGGCGGTGTCTCTGTGTGTGTCCATGGGTGGCACAGATGAAGGGCTGGGAGCAGCCTGCAATTTCATGGCTCATTCTCTCTCTAAATCCCTCGACCTCTCTCGCTCCACCAGCTCTCTCTTTCTCTACAAAGCAGGCACGTGTGTTGACGAGCAAGAGGAGGAAGAGAGGTGGGTTGGGGCCCCCTCGACAAGCTGGCGTGCATGGAAAACAGAGGGACAAAAAAGGCCGTCACTCTTCTAATATGAAATTGATTTGGTGAAATTTCATCCTCAGTTGCTCTTTAATCTTTCATCTACAAATACACTACAGTCTTCATTCATGGCACGTAGTTGACATCGAGAATTCTTTTGTCCCTTTTTGTGCCGCTTGGAGACGGCGAGGTCTGCGCCCATGTCACATGCGGCAGCCATCGCCACGAGCGGCGACTCAAGACGGAGTCCTCTTACCAGCAAAGACGCTGAGGGGTGTTTTCTTTTTCTTGTTTTTTCTCAAGTTCATCGTTCAACATAGAGCTGAAACCTTCACTTTCCTCCTCTTTCTTTCTCCTTGTCATAGGAGTTAACATACAGGATATCCACATGCTTCAACTAACTTGTGTGTATAGACCCACCTACCATCGCCCTGCAGGTCAAACTAGCAACACACCGCATAACCAACCATTTGAGCTATACCTTTCAGAGGATGCTTTCTTTTAGTCTACAAAAATATATGTTTGCACATAAGAGGCTGCAAAATAACCAAATTATTTGTGATGTTAAAGGGAACGAAACAGGTTATAATGTTAGTGGAACATGAACAAAATGCCCTTGATTGGTTAAAACTCTCAGTAAAGGCAAAAATAGGGATGCACATCTTTAAGTGCTTCCTACATGTATGAGGTTGCAAGTATTCTAAGTATAATAAATATTGGATGAGATCTGCATGCACATTGTTGTATTTTCAAAAAATATTCAAACCACTCATGTCGATTACCTTAGGCCTCCCTCAGAAAATGGTTCAACTCCCTTCCTTAGACATATTTGAATAGAGAAACCTTGTAAACATCCTTCTCAGCAATGACAAGTTGCCTAAGCTTAGGGATTCATCCTCGAACCAAATGTTATTGTACCTTTCTCTTCTACAATGAGTGGGACGTATAAGAGTTCAATTTTCATGAAGTCAAATGCTAGCCTTGTTATTCTCGTCTGAATGAATTTTGTTGTAGTCTCGTTTTTTTAAGGATCTGTTTGGCAAATGGAATAATAGTGTTGGATGAACCTACCATAATATTTGAGTCATATTGATAGAACAGTTACAAATTGTTATATTTGCCAGTCAGTGGTGGAGACAAGGTGTTTTTTTAGGGAGCCATTGAATAAATTTCAAAAAGTTTATTGGTACCAAGCTAAAATTTTAAAAAATATTAGGTGGTAATATTCTACTTTCAGAAAAGTCAGGGGGGCCATGGCCCTTGAACGTCCATGTTAATTTTTTTGTTGTTTGCCAAACTTCTGAAAGTGATCATACGAATTATGAAAGTGCTTACTTAACATAAACACTACATGTATGGGCTCCAATAGATTAACCAATATAGCTATAATATGTTGGATTAAGACTTTTAGAGTCTAATTAATTGTAACACATTGAGCCACCGATGCACTGGCGGTAGAGTGGAGGCAAGGGGAAGACGGTAGACTGGACTACCATAAGGTTACTCCTTACCAATTGATTCAAGGCTTTTGTTCCTTTTTTAGATAAAACACAAAACACTGAAATACAACGTGAAACACACTTAACAATATTTGAAGACGTTCCATTTCATTGATTTCACATTTAAGAAAATCAAAGCACTTGATTCTCAAGGAGTTGGTTATCTCTCCAAATTCTACGTGAAAAGACCTTGTGATAGTGAAGCACTCCATTTTCACATTAAGAAAATCAAACAATTCATTCTCACGAATTTGGATTCTCTCTCACGAGATGTGAAAGAATATTTTGTCTTATCCCGTCCCAATCCCAAACAAGGTTAAGAGAATTCAAAGGAAGTTTGGCATATGTGTATGCATGGGGCTGCCATTGGCAAATAGTGTTTGCGAACGGCCAGAAAGCCCGCCGCCCACAAATATTAATTGTTAAAGGGCTGCATGGGTTACTAAATACATAGTTAACAACTAGTTCACCCAAGTCTCGTGGGGGCAATGATGCAGGTCTCATGGGTGTGTCTTACATAACTGGACCCAAGTTCACCTAAGTTCAACTATAAATTTAAGGTTTCAGAATAGTTTTGTAAGACACACACTCTAATAAAACCCCACGCATCTCTGCCTTGGGTCAATCCTTGCATCTAAAAGGTCATGTATTGGGGCCAAAGACAAATGTGCACCTAATGAAACTGCTTACATGCAGAGGCTTGTGCACCAAGTCCATGTGCATGATACGTATCCCTTGGGTGTGCGTCCAGGAATGCATGTCATGCATGTGCACACAGTGTACTTGGTACCTCTTGACGGCCTTTCCAATACAAGTCCTCCTTGAGTTGGAGCTTGGCAAAAAACTTACTTACACATACCTTTAGAATAATGTCAACATTTTGGACTGTCAAAAAATATTATTTTATTGTGTTCCTTTAATGAAAATTGACTATGGTGCGATCTACATTGTTGATTTAATAAAAGTCATTATTTAATTTTGTTCTTTCAATGAAATTTGATTTGGATAGTGTGATTTTCATTGTCGGTTTGATAAGAATCGACGTTGTATTATATGTAAACGTAAAACACATTTTCCAGCCACGACTTCAGCCTTTTATGGCTAACCATATTTGAAACCAGGTAAAATACGTATTGTGTTTGTTTTCGAAGTACTTGGGGCTTGTTTTCTTTGTCAAATATTGTATGTCAATAACGAGTGCCACGCCAGGAAAACAGAGTCTTCATGGCACAAACGCACGTCAGTAAAGCGTGAAAAAACGCATCATTGAAATTGTAAAAGAAAATTTATATTGCTCACCACCATGCATCCTTTTGTTGGGAACTTGCTATATATATATATATATATATTAATTGACACAACAATTAATATTATGCTTGTAAGCTAAGAGATGAAGTTTTCACTAGATTGGCTGATGGATGTAAGGGTGGGCATCGAGGTCCATGCCTTACGTTGAAACTTGTTTAAGAAGCTACACCCAAGTCAAGTGTCACAAGAAAGTCAACCACCTTGTATATTCTCTCCTGACCAAGTCTCTTGCTCCTTTACCGCCCAAGAAAGTCCCCCCCAAAAATAGGTAAATAAAAATACATGGGAAGAAAAACTTGTCCTAGAAGGGAAAAACTCTCGGAACCCGTTTATCCAACGGAAACTAAACTTGTCAAAGACGCTTTATCCCCCGGTAGCAGGGTGAGGAAAGGTCTTCCCTCAGACGAGAAAGGGGAGGTCCGGCGTTTGAAGACGTGAGTCCCCTAATCGAAACTTGAGCCGGAAGTTTTCATTTATTTTCTTTGTTTTTTTTTTTTTTAATAAAAAGAAGGCCTGTCGTCACCGCTTACTCAAGCCAACAACAACAGGTGAGGCGGTCAATTAATTGGGAAAGTGAGGGTATAAACGGAATGTACATTATTTTTGTTTTGAAAAGAAGGAGAATCAGAAAGGTAATAGCCCCCACGGCAGCAGAGTCCTTGCGGTGAGCTGGCAGCCAAAAAGTACACGACGTTGTACGATGAAGCCGCACAAAGCCATTACCCTTTTTTTTTTTTATATCTCTTTTGTTTTTTTTAGGTTTAGAGTAAATCCTGTCAGTTTTCTAAATTCAGGAAAGGTTCAGTCTTTTTCTGGATTTTGTTTTGAGCGGTCAGTTTTCTAGTAATTGTCGGAAAGGAGCTCCTGTAAAGTGCTTCTTTTCAGAAAACAAGGTAGGCAAAATTTTATTTAGGGACTTCGAAAATAGACATAGATTTTTTATTTTTCCAAATTCTTTCAAAGAAAAGCAACTTTCTTTTTCATGCCGCTAGTATGCTTGGATGACGATCAAAACTGGCTTGTGAAAAATCCAATTTTTAGAAAAAAAAAAAACTGCTTAAAAGCATAAATAACGTAGCCATTTCTTAGTCCTTTGCATTGTAAGAAATTAAGTTTTAGAAATTTATTAAAAAATTTAGTTTTAGGTAGCTGATGATGCAAAATTTCTTAAAATTCGGAACCTCCTTCAACTACTAAATGAATACAAAAAGAAAAGCGTCAACGAATTTAGCTTCACTTTCTTTAACTCATCCATATTAATGAAACAAAAATGTCTTTCCGACCGCACTCAAAAGTATCTAGCCAGTTCCAAGTCCAGGAAAAAAAACGTGCAGCCCATTCTTAGAAATTAAAGAAAATGTGGATGCCGAAAGGAAATTAGCCTTAAAGACTGGGACCTAATTAAAAAAACTTAATCGGCCTGTAAAGACAGCAAATAACCAAAAGAAAGCAGCAACAACCGCTAAACGTTTAATTAAAAGAAAATAAAAGGGTTCAGGCCCATAGATTTTCTCTATAATACAGATTCAGCCATTTATTAAAAATTGGATACAAGTCAGACAAGTGGTGAATGTTACTGGCATTGAATAATAATAAGGCTGACCTCACCCCCTCCCTTTCAACGCCGACGGGAAGAACTGAACGCGTCTTCTCCCGCGCACACACCGACCCCGTCTCACAGACACAGAAGGAATTTTAAATGTCGCTTTCGCCTTCCTAACACCCTCTCGTCCAAACTGTCAGGGAAAATGAAGCCCCGAATTTATTGAGGACAACTCTTTTCTGGCAGGTCCCCCTTCTTTTTCATGATTTGCATCGGAAGATGTTTTTCATTTTTAACTTTTTTTTTTTTTTTTTTTTGACCTTTTGGAAGAAGTACGATATTTCTGTCGGTGTCTTTTAATTGAATAATCATTTTAACTGTTTTTACTTTCAGCATGGGGTTGGTTCGATTGGCTGGCTGGTGGCAATCCGATCGTCAGTTTGGTTTTGCGTTATAATTTTATTAGTTAGCGAGATATAAAAACTTGTTTGAGTAGCTGGTATGACTCACGCGAGCAACACAAAAAACCTGTTTAATTTTATGTAGGTGCCCTAAAAGAATTTAAAGTGTACTATGCCCCACGTTGCTTTTGACTTGGAGGCAGTGAGAAGAAAAAAATGACGGGTTTTGGTTACCTCTCACCTATTTTTGGAAAATGTGAGAATGAGAGAGAAATTTGCTGCATAGGCCAGGCCACATTGGATAATTGGTTTTCGAAAAAATGGCATCTATACTTGGTAATAAGTGAGCCCTGGTGAATATATTTGTCAAAGCATCTCATTTTCTCTTTCAATTGTCATTGGGTTAAATTAAGTTCAACATCTACGAAATATGGCATAAGGAATGTGAAGCATATACTTACATGGGTTGCGAACAATCTAATCTGTATAAAAAATTAGAGAAAGTTTTCTTAACAACAAATTGTGATCACTTCTTTACGAAAAACAATAGTACAGATTGGTCCTAACATTTATAAACCTTTAAACAAGGCTTAAACCATGGTTTTAGGTTATATGGCTATATGTCTGTATAAAGGTACGCCCAAGAAATGAGCAAGAACCAAAATAAATACGAGTTTGTCTATATTGGCAACTGACAGTAAAAAGATATTAAATGGCTATAAATGGTCAAAATCTCCCTTATTGTATAAGGGAATAGAAATTAGGATTGCCAACCTAGAAATGGAAATCAAGAGTTTAATCCAAAGGAGTCGTTCGATAATAAGAATATTAACAAACTGTTCCACGAATCTTTCCCAAATACTGCAGCATATTCATGAACAATATGTTAATATTATATTGTTCCATGAATCTACCACAATGTTTGCAAAAGATTTGTGAAACTATTTGTTATTATTCTCATTGATAAATGACCTTAAAGTGGCATTTGACACCCATAACAAATTGTTATTGTTCATTGGTTGTGCCTCGAAATTTGAGGTAGATTTATGAAACACTATATTGTTGGGTTCAATGAATCTGCCCCAATTTTTTGGGCAAATTTACTTGACAGTAACAATTTGTTATTGGTGTAACAATTTGTTATTGGTGCTAAAGCCCCTAAAGATACATCTCCTTACATAAACCAACCTTATGCAAAAGTTGATTTGTGGTGCCTAGATCCATCACTTCTTTCTAGATAAAAATTTACTGTTGATCGAGTTTACTTTTCTTTTCTAATAAATATTACATTTTGGTGACAAAACAAGTTTCTAGAATAAACTCATTTCAAAGTTAAAGCTAAGTCCCTAATCTCCATGCAGTTGAAATCTCACCACGAAAACTTCTATCTTGAGTTATTTTCCTCAAAAAGAATTAGGCAAAACTTATGGAACATTGAAATTTTATGTTTGTAATCACCCCAAATTTTCCAAAATTATATAATTAGCATTTTTTTGAACATTTCATGATAATTTTACAACAGTTTTTAAGGATTTTCGGCTTCAAACACTTCAATTTCTCTTCATTATGATCAATTTCTTCTTTTATCTGACTATCAACTTATTTAGATCTAATTTCAGACTTTGGACATAATGTCCAATCTCAATTTAGACTTATTTTATAATTCAAACTGGGATCCAGTTCAAAAACTCGTATAGAAGCCTAAAACAAATCTCTAGATCCAAATTCAGATGCAAAGCCCAGATCCATATCCAAAATAGAGCTCTAGACCCATATCTAACTCCAAATATTAGTCTTAGATCCAAAAAAGAACCCTAGGTCTAATCTAGATCCAAAATAAACCCATATCCAAATCCAAATTATAAAACTGGATCCATAATAGAACTTTAGATCAAGACCTTGATCCAAATCTCAATCATGGACTCATTTCATCCCAATTTGTGCCTTCATATCAATTCAGACCCGATCCGAACCCAAGATCCAAACGTTCTCTTAAGGGGCCATTTGGTAATAAGAATAACTGTTACATGAATATGTTCAAAAGATTAGGACAGATTTACGAAATACTTTCATGAATGCTCAAATATTTGAGTCATTATTATGAAACAACTATTAAATATTTCCTTTGCCAAACAGACCCTAAAACCCATAAAACAAACTGGAAAAACCATGGTTATGGATATATTGGAGCTACCTTAAATTAATTAATATGAAAGTTACTGAAGATCATTTACAAAAGGATACTAAAATTCTCATTTCTCACTATTATTGTATCTCTACATACAAGTTGAAGCATGTGGAGATCACACCCTCGTACCAACAGAGCTTTGGATCCTTGGGGCAAGAGAAAGAGGGCAGAGCATCGATTTTCATCTAAGCGGTGGGATAATCATCCTGCTTGCCCAAACATAACATTTTTAGAGAAGAGAACGGTATGAAAGTGGCATAACAGAGACAATCATCCCTACCTTCTCAATTCAATACTCCAACAACACAAAATTATTGAGATGAGAGCTCATGACTCACCATCGATGTGTGTGTCTGTACATTAGGATATTTATAAATATGATGTCTATAGTTGTTTACTTTACTTTTTAATTCTCAAAATTGCCTATCAGAAACTGTGAAATTTGACCATATGATAAATTCCACATATAAAGAAATATAGGACACAGATAAAAATTATTACACGTATTTCACATTCAAACTTAATGGTCACAAGTTTGTTGGATCATAAAACTCACTTAAAATTGCATATTCATAAAATCGTGATTTTCATTTAAACTCTTAAAATTTTAAGTTCATTTGTGCATTTAGATTTTATAAAGGCACGTAGAAACCCAAAATGATATGTTGCACGTCATATTTGTTACTGGTACCATACATGTATTGTGTGGGTCGTGCCTGAATGAATTAAAATTGGATTACTAAAAAATCTTCACCTATAACTCATATCACTCTTACCATTAGATATGAATGTTAGAAAACTCATAGTTCTTAGAATCACCGCAAGTTAGCTACATGTTCAAAATGGAAAAAGAAGGAAAAAAAAGAAAAGAAAAGAAAGTTCTCAATTTTGAGAAAGAGGTTAACAACTTATTAGCAAATAAGCGCCAAAGACCCCTTTATTCTCTTGAAACCATGGTCTTGAAATGTGGGTAGAGTACAATACATTTGTCAATTAGAGTATCCATCTTCAGCTCAATAAAATAAAACCTTCGAATCGAAAATCAAACAAGGGACATACTTTCTACCTCAAGACAACTTGCTAACTTATTTCAATAAATGTGAAAGGTGAAAAAATTAAAATTGTTTAGTTGAACATTTTGAAAAGCTAGAATTTAATTTCCCCCTGCAAGAAACCTCATTAAATATGCAGCAAGTCATCCAGAAAACAAGTGAAGCGATAGCGATGACGAAAGGGACAAAGTGGGGGAGAGAAAGTAATAAACAAGTAGAGCTGTTGGGTGCGCGAGAAAGGAAGGGGACAGAAAGAAAAAGGGAAGAACGAAAAAAGGACGTTGACCTTGAGAACATGGACAAAACAGAAACGAAACAGCCCTTTGACAGGGATAAAAGTTCAAGACGACGTCAAACATTTCCTTTCTTGACGTCCCTTTCTCTCTCTCTCTCTCTCTCTCTCTCACATATATATATATATATCCACCGACGACGTGACTCTCGTAAGTCTAACGTCCGGGCTCCTACCGGACCACTTTGGATCTGGAGTTGCAGTTATCGACTCGAAATTGGATCCGTTTAAGCAGATTCAGCATTCAGAAAAAAAAAAAAAAAAAAATCTTAATGGTGTTTGGGTTACAAATCTAGTTGCCGTGGTACTTGGGTTACAAATCTAGTTGCTGTGTCCAGATTTGGATTGGAGTTAGGATGAGGATGTGACCCCATCATATCTATAAAGGTAGGATTTCATGGGCGCCGGATCCCAGTCCAGTTTGAAAACTTCAAGTCAAAAATTGGATATGGAAATTTCATCCCTCCCTTTCTCGTGAACTCTATCCTTTTGGCTTGTCCACCAAGCCTCTTCTCCTCGAATGTTTGCGTGAGGTTTAAGGAAACTAAATTTCCATACAAGCTCGGTTACTTGTATTTACAGATGTTAAACTTAAACCTTCCAATATTTAACGGTGGGAGTATGCAGTTAATTAGTAAATTAGTTCTTGAAATATGGACCTATAAAATAAGTTTCCTTTTGTGATTTTCCTTATAAAAGCATAAGTGAAATGTTAGAAGAAGAGAGAAGGAGTAATATCACTTTGGGGACATTTGATTTAAGATCTTTATTGTGCTTTAAATTCATCGAATCAAAGCAAAAAATGAAGAGGGTCTTACTAAAGATTCAACATAAATTTTATGATGCAAAGTTTACAAACTCAGGATGTACAACTTCATGCATCTTCGAAACAAAAAAAATCTCATATATATCATTATTTTAAGTCAAAGATATTAAATCACGGTGTCTAAGATCGTAAAATCTTATGATCTCCTGAGATTTTATAAGAGTGAAGCATATGACTAAATAAATTAACATTTAGCAACACATTAATTTAAAAATAATATGTTGATGTATGAAGTCCACACTACTTACTTCTCACCTAATACATTACTCAGTCAACCACAAATATTCTGTCTCCCCACAAGAAAGCCTTCATCCAACTGTGATCTGATGTCCCCATCCGCGAGCTACAACGACCAAGCTCATCTCATCTCATCTCATCTCATCTCATCTAATCTAGTGGAAAACTTCCTGAGAAACTGCACACTTCCCAACGCAGGGAAAAAAAAAAGAATAACAAGTGGATATGAAGCTCCAGATTTGGTGATCATGGCGGAAGAAGCATCGTCGAAGCTTCTTCTTCCAGGTTGTGCAGCACAGCAACCACCACGTCTCTCTCTCTCTCTCTCTAGAGATCTGTCTCTCTGCTCAACAGTGATATCTGTTCCTTTGTTTATGTGAACACGTGGTTTGAGGGGTTGACTGGTGCTGATTCCCCCTTCACGCTATCCGTTCTAAGAGAAGAAATATAGAAGGGAGAAGGAATAGAATAGGGAGAAAGCAAGCTGTGGACAGTGAATATGAGAAATATAATAAGGATTAGAAGAAGTAAACAAAAGGGGAAGAGTGGGCTGTGTGTAGGAGACAAGGGTCCACATGTTGGATGTAAGGTTGGGTTTGGTGCGTTTGCAGTAGTTCTAATTTTTTCTAGATCTGGGTAAGGTCAAACTGAATTTTAATACAAAAAATATATTACGTAATTAAAAAATATTATTTTTTTCAATGTAAAAAAAAATTTCATTGGCTGGGGTAGGGCCATGGTGTAGGCAGCCCCCCCTTCCTTCCGCCCCTGCCTAACTTTAGGGCCACATAGGCAAGTGTGATGGGTCGAAGGCCAGCCAATGAGACTGAGTCGGGCCCCTATTCGCGACGACCATACGACCGTCCAACAAATATATAGTTTACTTTTTAAAGTTTACTTAGGAGAAACTATTAAGTTAAGAGACTTTGTGGCTGGTATTTAAGAGAAACTACCTAAGTTAAGTTAAGAGACTAATTTCTACGTGGCCTATCTTTTTAGACTGTAATTTCAACAACAGAATCCGGTCTATGTTATTTTTCTCGTAAGGCTATGCTTTTTGTTAATAAACTTGTCACATGAAAGTGTGAGCTAAACTTCGGTTAATTTGAAAAAACAAAAAGCATGAGTTGAAATTTTTTTTTTTTTTTCGAAATCATAGTTGGAAACAAATCTTATCCTTCTTCACTCTCATCAAATTTGGTTTGCCGTTTGAAATGGCGAGAATTGAATTGGATAGTGAAAGATTGATGTTGGAAAGAAAGAAACAGCTAGCAGCTGGGCTTTCTTCGTTTTGAAGTTAATGAAAGTTATCTCCCTACTCTTATCTGGCATTGTTCATGAAAAAGACGGCCCTTAGAAAAAAATTAAAAGAAAAAAACAGTTGATTCTTGAAGTTGCATAACCACAAGGTAGGGGTAGGCCCCAACATGGAAACATTCCAAAAATCTATGTACTCTTACAAGGTTGAGTTGGATTGAAATTTTCAAACAAGGGAAGGGAAGGAAAGGAAAAGAAAAAAAATGGTGGTAGCTTTTAGGACTTTATACTTCGAAAGCTTCATTTGTCGGTGTAAAGTAAAGTGCTTTGATCCGTTCACCGTCACGATCCAGCGCGTCCGATCGAGTTGACGCGTCATCCTTCCTCCGGACGAGGGATCTAAATCACGCGAGGAGAAATATATGGCATTTGTTCGGTTTTCGAATCCCGAAAGTGTCGTTTATCGTGTAAACGTGTACACGAAGCCTTTGTTTCACACTATAAAAATCGTGGGAAAAAAAAAAACACGAAAGATATGAACATTTTCTTGTGCGGCCGCTGATTTTTTACTGTGAAATGCGGAAAAAAGGGGACATTGCTTGTGAATGTTAACTAAGTCTGGTTATTCGATATCTTTGGTTTTTTAGACTTAAATTTATCTTCGGCGAATGAATTTGTGACTCTTCGAGTCTTCTAGCTGAAACTGTTCTATGGATTTACCTAAAAATGGAGGCTGATTCATGAAATAATGTTTCATGAATTTATTTTAATCTTTGGAGCATTTTCATGAATCCATTTCTTGTCATGTCATTGCCAAATGACTCCTTAATAATGTCCGCAGATTAGATTTGGGTTGGATATCCCACCAAATTGTCTAAAAAACTTGGATATATATGAAAAACTTTAATAAACATCTAACTAAGAAACATGATCACAATTGAATTTAAGGAATGACATATGGGTAAACTCAAATTTGGATTTAGTTTACAATAAATATCCTATAGATAAATTAGTAGGGGTGTTGGATGTATACTTTAACCTATCTGCTTTTTTTGGATATCTATGCTAGATTTGGATTTGGATTCAAATTCAAATTCAAACAAAAAAATTTAAAATATATCCGAATCCAAAATCTGAATTCATAATCCAAATCTGATTTCTAAATTAACATCCGAATTTGAATCCGACTTTCAAACCGAATCCAAACCACATTATAGACATCGAGTATAGGATATTTATTGAATACTGTTACCAATCCAAAATATGATCAATGTTTACTTCAATCCAAAACTGATTCCAGTTGGATGTCACTTGTTATATCCAAATTTTCAATTGGATATTAACTTTTTTTCCTCAATGAGGTTTGGTCAGATGTTAGATATAAATCGGATTTATTAACATCCCTAATAATGAGTATCAATATGACTAGATAAATATTCCTATATATCCAATGTCCATACATTTTGAAAAAGAGTTCTTAATATACCATAATAAAGTTTGGACTGAGTGATGAACTTAGAAGCCAAAGTCAGATTTGGTTCTGAATTTAAAAATCAGATTTAGGTTGTAAATTTAAAATTCAATTGTAATGTGGCATGCACTTTCTCCATTCGCATTCAAATATGATGTTTAATCTGAATATGCATATATAAATAAATTAGATATGGTAAAAGGTAGATTGGTTACAAATTTGATATGTTGACATCCGTAGCTAGCGACTCCTGTAGCTTTCATTTCAGGTCGGCCATCGTCAAGCTCGAGCGTTTGATAAAGGTCCCAAGTAATGAACAAGCTCCTTGTACAGAACAGCTAGATAGAGAAACTAAGTGGATTTTGCTTTTCCAGTTTATGCTGCCAAATTTTCAAGCACCAGCAGAAAGAGTTCTCTCTCTAAGATTTGTGGATTTCTCTGACCGGGTTTAGATGGAGGAATCCTCAGGTCTCTCATAATACACCCATTGATGCATGAATCAGAAAGCACAAGAGAACAAATATGACAACGGAGGTTCTCTCTCTCTCTCTCTCTCTCGCACACGATATATATATATATACAAGAATAGAGGTAGTTCCTAGGGATTTGACCTCAGAACCTGTTCAGTTACAACAGTAACCTATAATAGGAAGCCGCATAGTTAAAAAGACAAGTCTTCTGTTCACTCACAAACATACTTGATGTTTTTCTCCAATTCGTTCTAATCATAGGCAATTGCAATAATTATTTATGAGCCCCCCTTATCGCTTCCTTTCACTTATTGGAGGTCATGTTTTGTAAGAAATAATTGCTTTCTTTCAATGAAATAGAGAAAGAACCTTTGTAAAAAGCAAAAAAATAGAAAGAAGTGTTATATTTTGATACAAGTATAGGTATAAACCCATTTGATTAACTTCATCTTAATTATTACCAAGCTGCTAACCATGGTCAACACAATATATGATAAAAACCTGTCTTAAAAACGAAGCTCAGAAAAGATGCATGAATCACAGTTATGTTCTAACAGTGAATCAGGATCATGCATGCAACAAGTGATCCAACATCCAACTCGGTTATGTGTCTGCCTTTATGGTTCATGTTTCCAATGTTGAATGATGGGTTCAGTAATTTATAAAGGCGTTTGACAGAAAGGAGGGCTCTAAAGGTACTTCATTGGTTCGATTCCCAATTGCATAAGTGGTAGAAGTGAAGTCAGTTGCTGGTTTGATTACCATGGTATGCTGGATGGTAGAAAGTCAATTCCTTATTTAATAGAGATCGACCCCCCCAGCTGGCATAGGCCCTAAGAGGCTAGCATTAAAATTTTACTCTGTGAAGTGAGCAATAAAGTCTCTAGACCGTGATGATGAGGTTGCTTTGAAGCAAAACCTAAAAGAAAGTTTGAGGCAATACCGACCGGGCGTAACTTGTTAAGTCTATGGAGGACAGTGCCAGATGTATTCACACTCAGACAACCAAATATGCCCAATGAATAAGGCATGGCGTAAGTTTAGGTTCCCAAATAAGGTTTAAATGATATAAAATCGTGGCAGCACCCGAACGTTGATAATCAAATTTTATATATATGTATATATATAATGTTTGACAGTGAAAATTCAATATAAATGAAAACATGGTGAAATTAATTGTCGGTGGCAAAGAGTTACTATGAGAGAGAGAGAGAGAGAGAGGGAGCTGCAAACAGGACCACTTTGTAAGCTATTGCAAGCGGCCAGTCAAAGAGGTCAGAATCAAGCGCCAGTGGACGTCGATTTGCAGCTTTTTTTGGTGTTAAGAAACACTGTATCCAATGGCCAGCGAATGCTAGCAATGTTTATTTGCTCCGCGTTCTCTCTCTCTCTTCTCTCTCTCTCTCTCTCTCTCTATATATATATATATATACATATATATATAACAAAATAAGCAAGAGTGCTCTAAACAAGAACAAAATAAGCAAGAGTTCAAACGGTATAGAGATTAAGTGCTCTTGTATCGATGAGGTATCATACACAACACTAAATCCCCAAGGTAAGGGGAAAGTTTTAATCTTCACTCACGCTAAGCGCGTGCTTTTGCTGCCCACCCCAAGGTTTAAGAAGATCAGAAAATTAAGTCCACCAATAATGCCTTTGAAGTACCAGTATGGGCTCGGTCCATGTGCAAGCTACGGTGCGTGTACGGCAGACTCATAATGTGGCATACGTTCACTTCCCACTGTCCAAATGCCCGTTCTGGGGGACTTGAAAAGAAATGAGCTCGTAAACAGCATCCGTTAAGATGAGCAATGTTCGATACCGATTTTATAGTAAAAAAATATGATTAAATTAAAAGAATTTTATATATATGCCTCAATAAAGGCTTCACAGGCACAAAATTTTAAAGCTAAAAGGAGTAAAAGTGAAGCCACATGTTAGTTGATAGGGATTAGTGGATGTCAAATGGATCGGATTCAATTGCATATAACTTTATTTGCATTTGCTGCCTTTTCAGGTATTCGTATATTTGGATTTGAATACAAACAAAAATGCCATATCTGAATCTGAATCTAAAATTTGATTTTACAATTCAGATCCGATCCAAATCTAGTTGATTTTCAAAGTATAAGAACATTAGATATAGAATATTTATTTAAAATTAAATGTGATCCACTCCAACCGGGATTACCCCAAATTTAGGGTAATCAATTAATCGATGCAAAACAAGTGCCAGTAAATGAGAACTCCTTTATTGCCGCATAGCATTGCCCCATTAAAGCTTTTCAATAATGGAAGAACAAGGTCCCCTAAATTAAATTTGAATCTGGCCCCAAGTTTTAGAAATAGAGTTGCATGCGCCACTCGGTGCACGCAACATAAGTACGTCAAAAGAAAACAACAAGAGACATTTTTTAAATTATTAAAAAATTGTCCTTTTAAGTTTTTTTTTTCACTTTTTTCGACTTCTTCTCTTATCCTAACAAAAACTTTTTTTTTTTTTTTAACGAAAACATTTTTGTTATTAATCGTAATGTGCCTGAAATTTGATGCATGGTGTACGTAACCGGCTTCGCAAGCCTCAGCACTTGTACAAGCCATTTCACGGTGTTGTCCTGGCATGGCGGTGGATCGAGCTTTCTCTCTGTATGGCCAGACCCCATTATGTTGCCTCGGCTTTGATGGGTTTGTGTGTGATCATCTTTACAAAAGGACAAGATTTCATTACATATAGATATAGTGCCATAGACAGAATGCCACATCTCCCTCATGGCTTTCCTAATAATGTTAGATTTCTCGTATGTAAGTCATTGCTGAAGCTGACGCTGGCAAGCCGAGCCCTTCAGGTTACATGAAGCACAGCCATGGCGGTCGCCAGAGGGACCTGGACCGACCACTTATGTGTCAACGACGTATCGGCTTGCTCACAGATATTTGAGTCTTTTTCTCTTCATCTAAAAAGTATTCGGATAATTTTGAATTGATTTGATGCATTTGGCAGATACAGCTCGATTCGCTTCGATTTTAACAACATGGCAGGTAGATCTAATTCAACTTAATGTGCAGTCAACACAAATTCTTTTTCATTGCAAGTAAAATCTGTGGACTTCTTGGGATCCCGGCCAGGCCTGACTCACATCTAGATGCAATTTCATGAAGGAAAAAGAATTGTCTAAAATTCAACAGGCAGTACTGCTGATCTGTGCTGTTCGCCGGATCTGTCGGCGCCGAAGCGCGGTTCTCAGGTCAGGTGGTTGGTTCCACCTTCACCAGTCTGAATTCTTTTCTGTAAAACTTGATCTAACGGTCGTTTACAGCAAGCGGAAGCTATTCTGCTGCTACCTTCTTTTTCTGTTTCTGTCCATTCTTTGCCTTCTACTCGTTTTTTGTGTTTCCTACTCCTGATTTTAGAGTTTGTTTCTATTTGCCGACAAGCTTGTTCTGACATCAAGAAAAGGGAAAAAGCAAACCAAAGAAGAAAATCGTTCTCACGGCAATCGGCCGCTGCCGCCCTCTTTAGCTGGTGCAACTTCCAGCTGCTTTTGGCGTATAGCAGATGTCATCTCTACTTGCAACACCAGCTTCCGCCGCTCTCTTTCTCTCCCTGTTTCTCTCCTCTCTTGTGGGCCAAGGCATTTAGCAATGTCATTTATATTTCTCTCTTTCTGTCTCTTATTAATAGGAGTCCGAGTAATGAAGAATAGCGATAACATTCTAAAATGAAATTCTACAAAAATACTTGAGATTTGACTTCTCTCTTGTGAAAGAAATGTAGAGTGAAGTGCATTTGTTTGTTCCACCAAAACTTCAAAGTGGTTTTTACAGAGGGTTCATTTCAGCAAAGTTTGAGAGCGCCACGTGTGCTTGCTGCCATGAAATTAAGGAAAGCAGATCGAATACACCAACAAATCTACCAGACGCGATTTTCTACTAGGTGAGTGAAGCCCCGTAGTGGGGAAGCATGGTGAAGAGGAAGAGTCGCATTTAAGGAACACGGTCGTGGTCAACACCTTGAACGCGGTCTCCCGCTTTGCCAGACTCTTGAATGCTCCCACTGTGGTTTGGTTGGAGCTACCACGGTTACGAGGAGATTGAAACGGCTGATTCAGAGGGTTTGAATTCTCAGCCGCTTCTCCCCACGAGACGGTGTGAGACCAGGGGACAGTGCTAGCGGATATGAACTAAGCCTTTCCCTTTTCCTCCTCTTCGAAATGGCTGACCAACGAAAACCCATGTGAAAGAGACACTACTGATCCGTCAGGCGTGGAATGAGAAGGCAGGCAGATTGAATTTGCAGAAAACGCCAGATGGTTGTTCAAAACAAGCAGCAAAGAGTTCGAACCACTCTTTTGCTCCGGTGGTGTTCATGGTCAAACAATTGCATTCTTTCTTTTTTTTTTTTCTGATAAATTAATTGGACTTTCCCTTTACTGATTAGAGAGAAACCATTTCTTTTAAGTGGATTCAACAGGAAAAACCAGTTAGAAAATTGGTAGAACACTCAACATCTACTACCACTTGATCAAGAAGCTGTACCAACGTTGAACTATGACTGTCCATTTGGCGGCCATAGCTTGCCCTCTTCAATGAATTCCTAGGAGTTCAGATGACATGAATGAAGGAATGCATGACTGCCCATTTAACAGTCGTGTCCTTTTCTCTCACAACAACCATTCTCAGTCGAAGATATCATGCTTATAAACAATTCTGAACTAGGTGTGACGGCCAGCATTCATGTAAGGACGTTTGATTGCCTCATGCTGGTCTAAAGATTTTTCAAATCCATGAATTTAAGGTTAGATTCTTCTCCTCTGATCTTAGGTAAGACCTTTTGACATTGTAAACTAATAAAAAGTGAAGACTTTTAGGTCTACATTGACATTCTTAGTTTGAAAACCTATGATCTTTGTGTGAATGTGGTACAACATGACATCCACGCATTTGAGATCTTTCATGATTCTCAGGCACACCTTGAGAGAAGTGGGAAAGATAGCTTTTTCAGTTGAAGAAGTCTTAATATCAGCCTGTACCGGCCAATGGACTATATAAGCAAACGGCAGGGACCTGGTACAAATGTATTAGAGGTCAAGTCCCTGCATAATGTAACACAGGCAGGGGTTAGGGCTGTGCATGTTTGGGTTCAGCCTTCACCAATTTTGACTTAAATCAAATTCTGTGTAACTGTTGTACATAACACAAACAAAATCCAAATCTCTACCTTTCTGTACCTAACTTTCTTGCCCTACTAAAGATAATAAAATCTTGTGTTCCTCGTAATTCCATATACATCACTCTCAACAATGTCCATCTCAAGAACAAGCCGATATTTAATTTAGGGTCAGTCGAACATTAAGACGGTCTCCTGTGGATCCAACCGTCTGGACGGTAAAGCTAGATTTTTACACATTCACGAGGAACATTTCTTTCTTTTCTTTTTTTTTTTCCCATGCATCTTCTCGTCCAATAAGCACACCATCAAAATTTTGTGTAACTCGTTTTGAAATAGAACCCTACTTTTTCAAAGCAAATTTCGGTTCATCCATTTCTATGCAATCAGGTCAAACCTTTATCAAACTGGTAATCAGATATCCAATCAATTAACATCCCTAAACTTCAAAAGAAAAAAAAAAATGATCCTAATCCTTCAACGTGCTTATTTTATTCAAGAATCAATGTTTCCAATAATCCAGTTACACCACAAAGAAATACTTCTGTTAAATTTAAGCATCAACTGCTGAAATATCTGGTAATGGTTCCAGCTTGAAAAGAGATTCTTTCCTTCGGCAATAAACGCAGCTCAACAACAGACAATGCAAAAATTGTTCGTCACGTCTACAAGGACTAATTTGCATCGAAAGCGGACACTGCCCAATAACAGATGTGATGCTCAATCAATTTGTGCCGGTATCGGCATCCCGTTGATCATAAGGAATCGCCAACTCATATTTCTGTATTTTTTCGAAAGCCAACTTAGATTGATGAAAACATGTACCTTCGACTAATAATGAATGGGCTTGTGTGCTTCAAACCACCAGAATTTAAGTGTTCTCGAGCTCCTCCGCAGCAAAGCAAAAGACATGACATAGGAGAGACTTGCGTAATTAATGTCAAACTGATTCTACCTGTAACCGTACATCCGTGTTGTCACACAGTGACACACGCAGAGAGAGAGAGAGAGAGAGAGAGAGAGAGAGAGAGAGATGCGTGACCTTTCAGTTCTCCCAGCACTAGTCTTAGTAGAACAGCAGAAGATCTAAAGAATAAATGACATAGGAAAACAAACCTACAATCACTTAATCCCCTGATAAACACCTAAGACATTTACACTTGAAACCGAACCCGTTGTAAAGCAGCACCTGGCGAGCTTCATGGTCCATGCTTGCATCGATGTAACATATCCGTATCTCTTCACCTGTAAATCGTTAAGTGGTACAAAACTTGCCCCTTCATTCAGTCACCAATGAATCACAGATCATAACGTTTATTTCTCAAGAATTATCGTAAATGCTACACATACCAGATTATTCCTGATTATCATAAATGCTGCATATACCAGATTATTGAATTGCCAATTGTACAAGAGACATGTTTATCAAACTGATAATCTCATATTGAACATGGTGGCATATCAATCAGGTAGGAAAAACATTATGGAATCACTGAATAAACCGTTTCAAATAGAAAGGAAACACTTCTTGACAGTTCTGGGAAATCAAAACTGTTTGCAAGAATACAAATAAAGATTTAACAAGAAAGACATCAAGAGATGAAGGAATTTAACTGACATGCTTAACACAAAGTAAATATTTGCACAATTCCAAATAATTTATCAGAGATTTCCTACTGATTTTACATACCCAGAAGATCATGCGTAGCTATTAAATCATTGTCAATCAAAACATATTGCTTCTCCTTCATATAATTTCTCATTGTTTCTTTCAACTACAAACATGATGTGCCTTTGATCACCTCGTTTAAGAAAAGAAATATCTTTAAAATATACCATGTGTACATTTTGACGGTATAGGAAGGCAAAGTTGCTTTTGAACTGATGATACTACAGATTTCCACTTCACATATCACAAATGTGCAGACAACGGAAAGAAAATAGGTCATTATACACTTTTCTGGATGACTGATGATCTACGTCTAATAGTCTGACATGATATAAGTATTAGAGTACACACCTGGTTCGATGTTGCTCAGGGCTTTCATCCTTGCGTGTGAACTATCTATCCATATTATGTGTGCATTTGGATCTGATAAAAGGCAACTTCATCCGTTTCAGAATCTTAGTATCAGATCATGAACACGTGGCAGCAGAGAGTAATTTAAAAGTTGAAGAACTATTAACAATTGTTGAATCAGCAAAAAAGATTCAATTAAGCTACCTATGTAATTGTATATAACTCTTTTTTTTATATATAGAAAAGAAACCATGCAGGATCTGACTGGATGTCCACAACCTCGAGTTTTTTAGCAGGATAAAAGAAACACAAAAACCAAACATCTACAAAAGCTAGTTCTAGAGCTGTTCACACATAATTGCTCCTATCAGCTGCACTTGCACTTAAAACATGAAATTAACTTAGATTTCTCATGGATATTAATAAATTCCTAAATTCCTGACAAGTTGCAGGTTGATGGTTTTTAAGCATGCATAACAGATTAGCATTGCCCAGTCACAATTCCAATAATAGATTACATTCAGGTAGAAACTTAAAATAATATCAGAATGTTCTTTCTTGTTGGCAATCTGTAAAAATGCACTTATCTCTGCTCGGATCTGCGACACTTTTCACACTTAAGATGAAATGAAATCAGATCTGTTAGATTTTGTTGCACATTAAGCATGCTTCCAACTAAAAGGACATCAAATTACCAGTGAACAAAGTTAAATGGCTTAAATTGCAGATTCAGGCTACGACAGACATGAAGGGACCAGGAATAGACAAGTAAATGCATACAGACACACCAAAGTACACAAGCACATAATTACTTCTAGAAACAGATGACAAGCTTTTTTTCTCCTTCATATCCCTTACAGTCTTACATGTACTTTACATGACAAAGCAGGACCCAATGCTCACAATTAATCGATAAGTTGACTTGATGTCATGTATAATTTCTTGCTAAAACACTTAAGCAAGTATTTGTTTTCTTAATTTTTTTCAAGCAGAAGGTTGATGTATCAGGCCACAAATCTTGTCAACACAATTTCAACTGGTCATGAATCAAACTCTGCGATGCACCCACATGTATGTGGTCTATACTGCTGCTTTCAGCAGAAGCATAAGCACTAGTAAATAAATAAAGCTGCCATTCTGTTACCAAACAAAAGAGTATAAATCCCCATAGTCCAACCTATTCTCCTGAAAACTGAAAGCATGCAGGTAGCAGTTGAGTACCACAATCATGGTTATAGAAGGATGGAATCATATAAACTGCATTTCCTACGGATGCTTCTGCTGAAATGGAGGCCACCGCTGATGCCAGGAGATCCTCCGAAATTCCTCCAACCAATTCGACACGGAATGAGTTGATACGAATGCGAGAAAGCACATTGATGTACCATTCTCGAGTAAGAACTACTCAAGTCAAAGTAAACACAGAATGGAAGAGCTGGAACTGCTTAAGCAACAATGAACATGGACAGGAAATGGGAAATACCACTCATATTCTCATGATTATCAAAGGATACAGAACAACTGTTCATCAGTTACTCCCGACCTTACAAGAATGCTTCTCAGCAACTGGAACTCCACATTCAACTTCAAAATAAGCAGCAGGTGACAAATCGTTGGGTCAGGTTACACCAGTGTAGAGAATATGATTACTAGAGAAGTTATAAATAGCTTGTAACATTCAACTGTGAACAGAACTAACAGCCTCAACCAGCATACCAGCTAAAGAGAAAAGGGTTAACGTGAAAACCATCTCATATGAACACAAGGAGAAAGGCGCTGCACCTGTGTTGACAAGGTTGGACACAGGTTTGGATGTAGGACATGGCTTGGACACAGCATATCAATATTTCATATTTTCTTGCCTGTTTTGTTTTGCTTTTTTTTTTTTTAGAAATTTATACTTTATGAACATAAATAACGAATATATGTGTTTTATAAATATATATATATATATATATATTTATATATATATATATATTTATATATATATATATATATATAAATATAAATTATATTCTCTGCACCTGAGTTTTGTGAAAATATTTGCTGCATCCACACCCCATGTGACATAGGGTGCAAACGAGGGTAGGATCTCATGTGGAGTTGGGACTGGTGGAAGATGAAAAGATTCCTTTAGTGAAGTTTGGGTGAATTGCAAATTTTGACTTGCAGCTCAGGACAATTTCTAATGCGTTTAATAACGTCCAAATGCATCTAAGCTCATCATGTCACTCCAACTTTTATGTAGGAGAATGAATTTAAAGATGTCATCATTAGAATCGACACTGGATGGAGAAGCTTGAGATATTTTATGTCATCAAAAACATATGTTTAGAATCCTACACTGTAAACGTTGTCTTTTCTTATTTTTTTGCCCTTGCTTCTCATGGTCAACAGACAGGAACAAAACACTGTCCAGTGTCCATGCTTACATTGATTATGGATCATGAGAAATTCCAGTAAGACAGAACATCTGTTCCCAAAAGTATGCAGTCAAGTGACCAATCATTCTAAGTTGCTAGAAAAAAAATGATTTGTGACTTTGGATCATGAGAGACAAACTACCTCTGAAATCAAGTTGGATGGTAAAACAGCAGGCTGAAGTATGTCAAGACTATCAGCTGGTGCTGCCCCTGAGAGAACCATGCAAGACAGCCGTTTTACTAAAAATGGATATTTCAGCCCCTTCATACTTCATGAAGAAAAAGAGGAAAATGCAAATTAAAAAGCTCACTTTTCATATCCATATGTCTAAATTAAATGGCATTATGGAAGCAGTGACATTACTGACTTCAATAACATACTAATTCCACATACATTGCAAAGAAAATGGGAATCAATGGAAACAAATGGATGGAAACTCCTAAATACCATCTCCAGTTAGGATGACAAAACCTTGGAAAACAATGACTTCCTAGAGGCCCTATCAATCAGTTGGCTAATGTATAAAATGACAGAAACCTATACAAATAACAAGCATAAAAATAATAGATAGTACAAGCCTAAAGAATACAGAGTAATGGTGGTGAATGTTCCAATCTCTGTACACTGAAATCTCATCTTCTATTGATGCACATAATAAATTATGCAAGAAATTTGTAAATGTTTGATAGGATCAACTCCATACTCTGAATCTGAAAGATACTGAATCACCTATATGAGACAGGAAAAACAGGTAAAGATTCTTAAATACAACAGAAGATATTTAACTATATGCAAGGCCAAATAGAGACTAGAAGTAACACTTCTCTAATGACCCATATTGCAAGCAAGGGGATTAAAAGACAAGAAAGCAATTGAAATGGGATGAACAGACAGCCTTATGAACATGTCAGAGTCAGATTGGATGTATTGCAATATGCCTGTGGCTCAAGATACTGCTCATCAACTGTTCATATGCCAACTGATGCATGCACTAGCAGCCAATGGTTGCAAATTTCTCCAAGAAGATGGCTTCAATATCAGCATAGGAACAGACAACTTTGATCAAATTCGAGCAAACAGAGGCTTTTATTCACCTCTTGTGCTGTAAAGGTTGTACCATGGGCTAAAGAATGAATATCCTCACTCCAACTTGAGTTGGATCAGAAAATATGTATTCCAATGTGTCTATGGCTTTTTCTCCCGACTTCACAACAGTTATTTCATTCCATACTCATGCTAAAATTATCCTCGTCCCTTGGTTGCCTTTGATTGGCATTTTGTTATTGTTATGCCGTCATGCATACACAACCGTTGCAATAGAACGAATTTGCAAGAATTACATTTCTCTACACCTTAACAATGGGACAAGTACACAATCAATCAAAGGAACAGACTCCAACTGCTTTCTGAAATAATCAGGCAATAGTATCACTAATTAGCAAGATATGCTAAAGAGCAAACAATCATTTGCAGTACCTTTGAAAAACAGGAAAAGCAATCTTACCTGCAATGATCATGGAAAGATGACCAATCTGCTTTCTTCTCCACATCAAAGAATCCCTAATTAGTTGAATGAATAAAATTAAGATGAAATTTGAAACCAAACCGGTAATTGCAGTGTAAAAGAGATCAACAGAAAGGAACTCTGGTGTAAGTTACCAACACATGGAAAATCATGTTAATGACAGAATCAAGTATGGAGAATTTTGCACAACATACCACTTTCTTCTTGAAGAAGGCATATAAAAGTATACCTTAGGTTGTGTTGACGGCTCAAGAAAGCCTTGTAACTAGGCTTGCTTAGGCTGACAGGATAGGCTAGTTGCCTAGGTTAGATGATCCTAGGCAACCTGCCACCTTGAAACACCTAATCCATTGCCTCACACCCAATAACCTAGGCTTTTTTCTTTGACAACCGAAATTCCTATTCTTTTATTTTTTAGATATAGATTTTTTCTTGTCTTTCTTTTATTTTTTGTGCAGTTTTTTCTTTTTCTTTGTTGAAGCAGATGTGGTTGCACAAGATGAGGAAGATCTTTGGTTATCTGCACAGTTTTGATGAGGACAGACTTGGTTGCTTAGTGTTCTTGCTACAGTGCACAACAGAAGCTTGGTGGAAAACTATTTATGGGAGGTACCTGAATTCAAATGTTATAACATGGGCTGATTTCTTCATAAAAAATATTATCTTGATACCTATTTAGAGAACAAGAGCAAGAGTTCTTTCAACTCAAATAGAAGTAATCAAAGAGGTTGGTTCTGATAAAGTAGTGCAGATCATCATAGATAATGCTGATGTCTCAA
The DNA here is from genome assembly GCF_008831285.2 of Nymphaea colorata. NCBI lineage: Eukaryota > Viridiplantae > Streptophyta > Magnoliopsida > Nymphaeales > Nymphaeaceae > Nymphaea > Nymphaea colorata. The sequence goes on along the minus strand of NC_045138.2, from coordinate 10,737,024 downwards.
GAATGATGGCTTAGGTTTCAGGAGTGAGTTTCCTCATGTCTTTTGGACTTCATCTGTTATGCATACTCTAAATTTGGCATTGAAAGACATGCACTCCACCAAGTGAAGAAGAAGATACTCGAGAACATGAACTATTTCCATGGATTCAAGATATGGAAAAAGATGCAAAGAATATCAGAAATCATTGTTAATCACCAGCATGTATTGTCTCCTTTTAGTAGATTTTCAAACTTGAAATTATTGAAAGTTGTTGAAACATGATTTGCTTTCATCATGATCATGTTGAAAATGCTTCAGCAAGTAAGGCAAGCATTAGTTCATATGGTGGCTGGCAAAGATTAGAACCTCTATCATGCTCTATGTTTTCAATGCACCCAGGCAGCGCAGCGACTAGTGCCTAGGCGAGACTAGGCACACTTAGGCAAAAAAGGTGACCCGAATTCTCTTTTTTTTTTTAAGTTATGTTAACCATTGCATAATAAAATTATGCACTTACTGACTGAACTGTAAGCTTCTATTCCAAGTAAAACTTGAAAAACTGTTCTGTTCTGTTCTAATTGAATGATTACACTTTGTAAGGAAAGCCAAAAAATAAAACATGAAAACTGTTTTGTACTTGTTTACATAATAGACTAATAGTACATTTCCAGCTTGTTTACATACTGGAAACTGTGCTGTTCTGTTCTAGGCTAATAGCGGATGACTTAGTTTGATGCACAAAAGAAGACACATCATTCTTGTTTACAAACTGGACACAATACTTGCATTTCTTATAGACTATTTCAGTTATAGATCCTATAGACTATTTCATTTGAATCATTTCAAACAAAAATCGTATCAAATCAGTACATATGTTATACATAAGAGTTTACAACAGATTGTACATATAACATATAATATACATTATAACAGATTGTACAAATGAGTACATATAATATACATTATAACAGATTCAACTGCAGATGGAACTACTTTAAAAATTGCTTCAGATTGTACTAATACATATATAACATATTAATATACAATACGTAAATATACATTATTTCAGTTTGTACATATATTATACATTATAACAGATTGGACATAGTATATACAATAAAACCACAGGTGCCAAGCAAGATAATATAACGTAATATACATAACATAATATAAAAATATCAGAAGAAACACAAATTTTGTCAAAAGACATTTTTAATCCAAAAGGAAAAAATCTGACAAAAGAAGACATTACTAAATTAACCACAAGATTAAACTAAACTTTCACATTCAGATGTTCAATTATGTGTTTCTCCATACTTAAGCTGTACAAAATAGCTGGAGGAAAAGAGGAGGGGTGCTGCAATAGGTCACAAACTGTAACCAAATTTCATTCATTACATACAAAGGGAAACATGTATAAAGGACAGCATGTCCTGAACTTATAAAAGAATTACAGCATATACGTAACAACAAGACTAGACATCGACTGGGCTGATCTGATCCAATTGGATGAAGATCCAAATTCAATGAGGATTCTTAACAATCTCCCTAAAGTTGTGATTGTCCTAAAGCATAGACAACTTGCTCTTGAATACCAAAATTGATTTGCTCTTTGTTAACGCGTATTGTTCGAAAAAAACGCGTATAATCCCTGAGAAATAAGCAAGCCATAAAAAACGGCAATTAGACGCATCTTTTTTCAAAAAATGCCAGAAAATAAAAAATGTTTTTTATTAATTTTTTGTTTTTTTTTATAATTTTTAGGATTTATTAAATTTTTTTAATTTTAAAAAAATTTACCGAGATTTTTTTGAGATATACAATTTTGTCGTATTATACCAGAGAAATTCCTCGATGTATAATACCTGTACATGATATATGGGACAATGGTTAGCCCTTTGGTGAACAAATTAGCCACCTAATTCTCACTCCACCTATAATGAGGTTCAATGTCTTTGTCTTCAACTTTTTGTCGAATGAAAAATGCTAGTCAGTTTCAATGTGCTATATTCAGCTACAGTAAATGGGATTGAATGACATTATTTTATGGCACTTTGATTATAACATAATATGAGACATAGTGTAATTTCCCCATGTTGTAGTAGCAAATATCTAAATCATATGATTTTAGCTGTTGCAGCCATGAAGATACACTTGCTTCATTTGTTTGGACCTAGAAAGTAGAAACATTCTTTTGCTTCTTCTTGGTCCAAGATACCAAACTTTCTCTAGCAAAGATGCAATACCTTGAGGCAAACCACCTCTCATAATGATCATCTCAGTGTTATCCGTATCGCACGGTATGGGCCCGTATCGTGCGATATGTATCGTACGATACCCGATACACTTACACTTGTGTATTGTAAGCGTATCGTGCGATACGGAGGCCGTATTGGACGATACACCAGATACATCCTTGTATCGTATGATACAGGGATAAAATGATCTTTTTGTGGTTTTTTACAAAAGAACCTCTCTCTCCCTCTTTCTAAACATGTCTAAAAGTTGTGAGAGGGGAAAGTTTTACTAGTTTTTCTACAAAAGTCGCCCATTTATGTGAAAAATCGTCGATTTAGAGTAGAACTCGCTTGTCGATAAGAAGGTTTACTCGTGGCCCGTGGGGATGATAGGACCTTGATTGATGATAATCATAATATATTATTTGTTGTAAACTTGTAATGTAATCCAAAACACTTTAAAATTTAAACTTTAAAGTTGTGATGGACGTTTATTATGTTGTTATGAATTTCTTGTTTGTCATTTCTAAACGTTTTGTTAATATATTATGGCTTATGAATGATGTGATGAGTTTTTTTTTATATATATCACGTTTTTTTCAATTTTTTTTTGTTTTTCCTGATTTTACCGATTTTTTCTCTATTTTTTACAATTTTAAAAATTTTTATGAATTAAAAAATTAATTTACGATACGTTACGCTACGTTTACGATACATTATGTATAGGTCGGCCCAACCAATATACTTTATGATACGCCTTTTACAACATTGGATCATCTGTATCTGCATAAACAATAAGATATGTCTTCCTTCCACAAACTTACATAGCATATGCAAGAGCCCATCTCCAATAGTTCCTTTCAATTATCATAGTAAACTTTTAACGGTGTCCATGAATCTAGTCTATGACTCATGCATAACCTGTGATACTTAGTTAAGAAGACAAACAATATCAAGTCAAGCAAAGTAAAGTAATAAGACGTATCTCATATACTTTGGTATCCCATGGAATTATCATATACCTCAACATATTGATAGCTAAGGTTGTGGTGCAATATGTTAATAATGGCTAGGGCCCAGGGGTTCACAAGCATCCTTGCTCTATCCAATAGATACAATGTATGCTTATGTTGAGTCAAGGATAGTCTGCCGTCCTTCTTATCAACTTCAACCCCTATGAAATATTTCAAGCACCCAAGGTCTTTCATTAGATCATTGACTGCTTGTGCACGACCACTTTAATTGCTTGTGACAATGATACCGATTACATAAATGAATAATAATTTTAGATACACTAGCATCTCAAAAAAGAATAAGGAATGATTGATCACAAAAATGAATAACCTCTCTTGGGAAGCACATGAACGGGTGGGATTTGCCCTCTTCAATGCAACACCAAAAGAAAGTCAACTCAAACATGCCATGCATGCCCTTTCATTAGAAAAATTATCCATAGATGACTTCTCATTGAAGTAAAAATGTCCTTACATACCAATTGATGCTAAGAACTAAGAAGAACTAACACCAACCTTTGAACAATTATAACATTTCTCACTGCAGAAAGAAACATGCAGCCCATTGTTTAAATTGTGTTGGTGCAACCTATGTTCACTGGAAAAGAAAAGGGTATCACCATCAGGCATCTCTTTCTGTTTGGGGCCCAACTTCAATCGCTTCAGACATAGGTAACAAACCTGGTAGCATTAACATTAGGTAATAAGTAACAGAATAGGTGTCAACAACCATTAGTAAAGCATCAAAACAATGCAAAAAATAGATGTCAACAGTTGGCAACAACCAAGCAAGAAGAAAGGAATAAATTAGTAGTTGCATGATTGATAAGCAATTTAGCCAATATTTTCATTTTCAGTTGCCTTATGTTATCGTTCTTCCAAAGCCTAAGTACATAAAATGGAGAAGGCAATTCTTCCATACACCTTATCTCATTTTATGTCTAATATCTCTACCAGTATCAGCCATAATTACTGCTATATCTCAATCTATAAGAGATCACAAGCTAACAGTAACAAACAAGAGAAGAAAAGAAAGGAAAGGAAAGGAAGAAAGGTGCTTTCTTCCCTTACTGTGGTGGGCCCCGAAGGGCCGAAATACCAAGTATCACAAGAATATTATTTATTTTTGCTTTTTCTCTTCTACTTAGTTTCCAACTCTACATAGATAAGTTTCACATCAAAATGTTGTTTATACATGGCATAGAATGCAGTGACACAACCTTCTTTTCGGTGCCCAAGAAAATGCTTTTAAAGAGAAGACCAAAGATACAAGCACGAGAAAAACCCAGATTACTGACATAAACATAAACTTTCAGCAAAAAGGTGCCCAACCAAGAAGATCCAGGAGCTCAGAAAAGTTCAAAATGTAAAGGAGACAAGCATTGTGCAGAATCATATGACGCTCGAGGCGCTGATGATTTTCTATCAGCGTAAGGAAAATGGAGAAAGGTGGAGCAATGGAGAGAGACAACGATGTTACCTTATCTATTAGGGAAAGAGCCGGATGAGTGACCAAAGGTTGCGCGGTGTGGATCAAGTCCCCGGAGTTGATCCTTCGAGTAGCAAACACACCTCTTCCAGCATGTTCCGTCATCGAAACCCTGATCGGAGGAGGACGAGCAGCAGCTGCCGATGGGCATTCTTCTGAGACAGAAGTGAACTCTCGACGGGTAACCATGGAGAGGCAGAGGCGCTTTGAGCGGCATACGCGCATCATCTCGTCTTCTCTCTCTCTCTCTCTCTCTCTCAGACTATGCAGCTCTGGGGTTCCTGCCGAGGACTGCAAAACCGAAGCAAGAGCAAGGAAAGGAAGGCATGATTTCGGTTGACTTGCCGGGACGATTATTCCAGAGATACAGTACTTAATCCAGCTTCGGCGAGGGGATGAAATAGAGAATCCGCCGGGCCAAGAGTGAGACAATGGCAGTTTTCCCAACTCGGCGATGTTGAGATTGTTGACTAGCTGGAGCACCAACGGACCCATTTGATTTCGAGACCAGCAAGTTTCCTTTTCTTAGCTGGTCGGCGGAGGGGAATGTAAAAAACGCACGTCCCTAATTCGATTCCCATAAATGCTATACTTCTGGTTTTGTAGGTATTTAAGTTGAAGCTCTACCATTGTTAACGCTGATGCAACTCTTGACAAAAGAGAGAGGGAATAAAGGGCCTTCAGCCCTCCTTCCAAACAGTGGTTTGTTAACCTCTCACTCACCTGCAACTAATCATGCTCATCTCTTGGTAGTTTATAATACCTTTCTCGGCTTCTTGGGTAAGGTCGAGTGTAGTGTCTCTTAGTCATTCATTGATCGTTGTTTGCTTGAGTTCGCTGTGAACAACTTCAATGTGATCGAGCATTGGAAACCTACGAATGTGCATTGTAGTATTGGTATATAATTCTATAAATTTGTTATAATAGGGTGTCTTTAACAGCTTCCATCTTGGCTCAAGGCTGAACTTTAATCCCTTCTACATGATACATGCAAAGGAAAAACAAATAAACATTAGATTTCGACACTATGTAAAAATGAGAATTTGAGATCTTATGTGGCTAAAACCCCACATCTGAAGTCTCATAGAAGGGAAACACCTTGAATCTCATATCCGAGGTAAAAAAACATGTGGCTAATGGAATATGGTTAATGTACCATTCCATGAACCTACACCAAATTGTGGGACAGGTTTATGGAGCACTAGTTCTAGTGCTCCTTGAACCTACCCTAACTTTTAGGGAAGATTCATGGAAAGGTTTATTACTATTCCATTAGCCAAATGCCCCTTTGGAGCTCTCTAATTGCCTACTCCCTGGATAAGAGGAACAAGTCATCCTATCCATAGATGGATAAACCACTTTGTTTCCCTTAAACCCTTCCTCTCAAATAATTACACAAGCAGAATTTGCAAAAAAAAAAAAAAAAACAGGACCATGTCCACAAGAACTCAGTTGAATCACAAAAATAAAAAGATCCATGCCAAGATCAAGCAACAGAACTGATCTGTAGGTGAAAATCCAAAATGAAACCCCATTTCCCTAAATCACTGGAACAAACGAAGAAAACGTAAAAGAAGGGATTTACCCTTTTGATCATTATAGAAGAGCCACTCTCATTGTGGTGGTGGCTGGATATCTATTATCATCTCACCATCACTACTGCCTGAGAAGGAAAATCTACTCTCACAACGGTGGGTGGTCTGTCTGAAGGAGTAGGAGAAAGGAAGGAGAGGGGAGGGTAAGAGATTCACATGGAGTTGGAATTCGCAGTAGCCCATGACCTGTTCCATGTAGGGCTGGAAGATGCGCTGGGTATCCGACGGGTATCTTGTACTTGGCTCGACCAGGGCTTGGACTCGGGCACTGCCTAGTCTATGCCTAATAGTGTCAATAGTAGGAGGTCAGCCGGCATTGTGGCCAACATACACAACTAGGCAGGCTGCACATAGAGAGTGTGCATTGTTGTGAAGAGTGGTTGGCAGTGGGTTGCTTGTACTTGTTACTTTGCTCAAAGGTTTGTTTGCACGTTCCATCTTATATTGCACTAGGGACCATAGGGATAGGCCACACCAATTCTAATATCAGAGCACTAGTTATATGGTGCCCCACAACATAGACTAAGTGGACAACGTGGAAGAGGAAATCAACAAATTGAGGGCCAACATCAATACCATGCAATGAGACATGAAGCTCTTCAGGGGACAGTGCAAAACATGACCACTCAAGTAAATAACATGGCAGTCAACTTTGAAAGAGCCATGAACAAACTTGTCCCATAACAAGCGAAGATCGATTAACTTCTACAAGAGAGACTAAAGCATGATAGAAGATAACAAAAAAGGGATTATCTTAAGGAGAGAACTCACCATCCACCACTTGCATTCATATGCATCTTATAGGATACTATCACCCACACCACCCTCCCACCATTCTTACACATTGGGCACCGTTTTACCTATAACAAAAGCCAAATGAATAAATTAAAATTAACTAGATTAACATTTGTTTTTCATAAATTAAATGGCAAACATGTACCAAATTGGGTTTTAAAGTCAATTCTTTTAATGCCAATAAGTGCTTGTAAAAACCCGTGTGACCATAGACTCCCTATACTTTGAATGAGAAGCCATGCGTTAATTTAGGTGGTACAATAAGAACAACTCATTTTTCACTTGGGATGAAATGGTTTAGAAGGTAATGAACCATTTCGCTGAGTTCACATTCACCTTAAATTAGCTCTTTCTGTACAAATGGCCTGCAGTGTACAATAATCGACCTATACATAGGCCCACTATATAGATATCTAACAAACTCCCACTTGGATCATACATGTCATGACAGAATTGTACATTACAATTTAATCTCTATGAGCTTAAAACCTATCTTTATCTTCATCTCATACAATCTTGTCCATTAACCATGCTAATATGGGATAAAAAAGATCATGACTTGTGTCATCATAACTAGACCCATAAGTGATCACACATATCAACGTAATTTAATGACATAGATCAAACATGGTTGTGCATCATAGAAATTACATGTAATGTGATGTTAACATGTCTATTTTCAACTGTTTCAACCTTAAACTTTAGTGAGATCACAACCAAATTAACTAAAAATGAACTGAATAAAACTGTATTTTATGAGAAAAAGCAGATATGTCTGTAACAAAATGTTCAAATACATCATTCCTATCATAGCATACATCTATGAAGCAATGAAAAAGAAAAATTTGATGGAAATTGATATAGGTAATTTCATCTAGCGAGTCACTCAAGGGTGTATTCAAAATATAGGTGGACCAATAGAAGGTTAGAAGAATGATTAAAAAAAATATGAAAGATAAATTTGCAATTTGAAAAATCGAAAATGACATGCTCAATGCAAATTAACATGTACATCAAGCGTGTTTGGGTGTTTTTTGGGTTGAACATGTCCCAACCTCAAAATGAAAAAAATAGAAAAATAACCCGGCCCAAATCCTCACATCGTAATACACATCCATATACAATCAAGCCATCAAAATAGAGAATCAGATAGAGAAATGAAAAGATAGATATACGATGAAAGAGCAAGAATAGGTAAAGAAAGTGAGAAAAACAAAAATGAAAATACATAGAGAAAAATAAAAATGAAAGAGGGAGAAAGAGAGAGAGAGATTTGAAAGAGAAAGAATTAAATAAGAGAGAAATGAAAAGAAGAATAAAAAAAGAAGGAAATAAAGATGAGAAATCTAAAATGAGAGGAATATAAGTTAAAATGATAGAGAAAAGTTAAAATGAGAGAAATAAACATTAAAATGAAAAAGAGAGGAGTAAAGAATGAGAGAAAAAAAGTTAAAATGAAGAAGAGAGAAATTAAAAAGAGAGAAAAACAAGTTTAAAATAAATAAACAAATTAAAAGAAATGAATAAATTAGTTAAAATGAAAAAAATAAGTTAAAAATAGAGAAAAAAAGATCTTGATGAAAATGTTTGCCTTTGTTATGCTCCCGGAGCTTCAAGGAGGATCCTTAGCTTAAGAGATACTTTAGACCTTCATCGGCTTGTTATAAAAAGAAGATACAAGAAAATTGTACAAAGAAAATTTAGAAATACGTTAAAAAAAGGATTTGATGTAGAGGCAGCTCCGTAGCTTTTCTGGGCAAAGAGAACTCCTTGATGGTAGCTTGAACAGGTTGGAGATGACCCCAAGAGTCCATCGCAAGCTCCTCCAGGGCCATGCTTGGCCATGCTTGTGCTATTCTAGGGTGTGCCAGGGCCATGCTTGGGCATGCTAGGCCCGCCAGTGCTAGACCATGCTTGCCAGGGCCATGCCGCACTGGGCAGGCCAGGGCTGCGCCATGCGAGGCAAGCCCGCAGGCTAGGGCTACGCCAGGCCAAGCTATGCTAGGTTGTGCCAAGGCGCGCAAGCCAGGACTGCTCGGGCCTGGATTGGCCAGACCAGGCTTGGTTAGCCTGCCACGTTGGCTGTGGACCCCACAAAGGGTATTTTGGTCTTTTTGTGAAGAAGTAAGGTCTTTTTTAAATGAAACGATATTTCAAGAAAATCAAGGGCATTTTGAGAAATTCAATGATATTTTCATAAAATCAAGGGTATTTTGAGAATCTTAAATTAGAAATTTATTGGTATTTGGAAAATGGTCATCATGCCTCAACACTTGGATTCAGAATGATTAGTGACTTGTATTCGGATCTAAAAATGGATCTACCTCTCAAATTTAGAATGGCATTTGGATCAAAAGCTTAGAATGGATAAAAAATAATATATTTGGATTTGGATCTTAAATTTTGATGTAAAACTCATATTTGGTTCTGAATCTCAAATTTAAATTTAGTTCCAAATCAAGAATTTGGAACTGAATAAGGATATGGATCTAGACTTTGGATTTTGGGTTCAGATCGGGTTCGAATTGATATGAAGGCACAAATTGGGGTCAAATGAGTTTAAAATTGAGATTTGGATCAAGGTCTAGATCTAAAGTTCCACTATAGATCTAGTTTTAGAATTTGGATTTGGATATGGATCCATTTTGTATGTGATTTGGATTTAAGGATCTATTGTGGATCTAGGGCTAGTATTTGGAACTGGATTCGGATCCAGGGCTGGCCTTTGGGTCCGGATTCGGATCTAGGGTTTGTTTTAGGCTTCTATATGAATTTTTGAATCGGATCCCAGTTTGAAATATATAATAAGTCTAAATTGAGATTGGCCTTTGTGTCCAAATTCTGAAATAAATCCAAATAAGTTATAAATATTGTTGATTGTAAAATAAAAGAAGAAATTGACCATAATTAACAGAAATTGAAGTGTTTGAAGCTGAAAATCCTTGAATGTTGTTATAAAGTTATCATAAAATGTTCGAAAAATGCTAAATAGAGATTGAAAATTTTGGGGTGATTACAGTGGTCAACAAACTTTGTCACCTAAATTTATGAATCTAGTGCAACTTCATACAAGAGAGTTAATAACTAAGACAATAATAGTACATAAGTTTTCATTTAGATTAGTGCAACAAAAATATATAATCATCGCTTTTCAATCTTGTAATTCAAAGTTTATACCAATTTTGAGGAAAACACTAGAGAGAAATACTATGTCAATACACAAGGCTGCGAAAATGTAATTCAAAAATTTGTGACCAGACAATATATTGATAATCATTGAAAGTTGCATTCTCATTCAGTTTTATAAATGTACCTCAACTACATAATGCAAATAGTTTGTATGAGACACTATCATATTGTACTTTTATATGGAAGATTCAATCAAAATTATTTTGTGTTACTACTGATAATCGTTTGACAAATGTTAGTGCAATAGGTGAACTAAAGGAATTAAGGAGAAAGAAATTTTATTCTGTTGAGAGGGCAACACTTTCATATTCATTGCAGCTCACATATTTTAAATCTTATGGTTTATGATAGAATGTAGAATATGCATGATGCAATTTAAAAAAATTGTGAAAGTGTTAACTATGTAAAGGAATTTCCAAACTGATTGCATATTTCTATGTATTGTTCAAAAGCAATGGCAGTGTTGTTAAGGGCGCACATTTCACTACATGGAGTGAGTGTCTCACATGCTTCACCCAACAAAATGCCTCAAAGCAGTTGGGTGAAGTGGCCCTGTCCTAATGCACACCTGGTGTGTGGAGCATGACTTTAGGCACAATATCAAAAACAACCTCTCGCGACACTTCAAAATTTATGGGAGAAGTCCTGCTAAGCTCTTCCCTCAAAACATGTCAGCACCTCCACTTTCCGATGAAGGCTGGTGACTGTCTCCAGTCTTCTACAAACTTCTTCTCTTCAACGGCCATCAATTCCTTGGCATACCTATTGCAAATAAGGACAGCTGGTAGTCCTCCCCACCCCCTGCCCCAAAACATCTTTTTTTTTTTTGTTGCAAAGGTCTGCTATCTAGCAGCTCTTGGCACTCTCTCTTTCATTTTTTTAAAATTTTTGCTAGCCTATTGTCAAACAGATTAGTTTTTTTTTTTTTTTGCATTCTTGCTTCTGATAGAGCTTACTTCATTTCTTATTGTGATCAAATTTTAATTTTTATCATGGTGTACCATTGTGTATCCAAGTAATCAACTATAAAAAAAGTTGTAGCCCTTATAGTTCTCTTTTTTTGTTTTTAAATGTAACTAACTTTTGATTGTCTGTGTATTCATCTGATTGAATTCATGTGATTTGCTGTTGTATAGTGTGGTAGGTAATTGTTTAGGAACTATTTATGAGCTATGAACAATGATGAATATTTGTAAAATATACTTTTTTATGTCCTTATTGCACATTAGTTGTTCTTTTCTTTTTTGGTATTATTTTATGGATATTATATACTTAAATTTTGGTCATGAAGCTACTTCACTTTGCTTCATGTCATTTTGCCTCACTTCATAGGCTCAATGCTTCGTTTCATCTCATTGTATTTAACTACACTAACAGTGAGTTTGAATGGTGTAACGAAATTATCATTTGATGTTCTTATCAATAAAATTATGCATTTATAATGTTCCAAAATGTATTGTTCTACAAAAATGTCTTTCTACATTTCGATTCCATCAATACTATCATACAAGTTTGCCTTTTGAGGATGAACCGAGCTATGCATCTTTTTTTTTTGTCAGTTGTTAAAAGTTTTCTACAATAAATCAATTCTTTTCTCTGTCACTAAGCATGCAGCAACTAATTCAGTTTTGTAAGAAGTGAATGCATTAAAAAAATTTGCATGAGTATCGTGTAGTAGGTAATGAATATGTAAGGATATAAGCTCATAAAATGCAAGAAAATTTTGACAAATATTGAGAAAATAATAAAATGTCATGTTTACAATTACATTGTCTTAGATCCAAGGTATAAAATGTATTATGTGAAGTTTTTCCTGAGAAAAATAATGTACCTAATACATTGACTCTATACGAGAAAATCGAGAGCACCCTTCTTGAACTATATGCTAAGTGCAAAAGCATGTATGATATGAGCGACAGAAATTGCATTAAGTTCAAGACATATTATATGAATTTTTGTTTTCACCAAGTACCCCGTGTAGATCTGAAAATAGGTTTGACTGATCGACTAGAAGAAGCTCCAATTGATAAAAAATTCAACATATTATCTTGGTGAAAATTAAGTAAAAGTAAATAGAAAGTTTTATCCATGATGGCTCAAAACATATAGCAACCCATGTATCTATAGTTGCTTCACAGTTTGTGTTTGCATCCCCAAAATATTTGGTTTTTGGAGTGCTCTCAAAAAATAAGGTTTTATTTTAAATAAGAGAGAAGGGGACTCGCCTGTCGGTATGAGGATTGACCGTTCCCGGCACCTTTACAGGGAGTAATCAATCCAAGGACTACATTTATTCTTGATGCATTTTGTTTTCATTTAAACATCTTTTTCATTCTAAATGCGATGTAGTGTTTGAGAAAAATGTTGAAAATTTGATGTTTCAAGATTTTAAAAAAGTTTTGAAGAACAATTTGAGAGTGTAAAACATTTTGGTTTGAGAAATTTTGAATTGAGAAATCTTTACAATTTTTGAAAAACCTTGGAGATCACTGTTTGAAGTCACTTTAGTGTTCTCTTAACACTTTAAGTAGGTTTGAGATTTTGCTCTTATTTGGTTACTATCTAGTTAGAGCTCCATTTCATCTTGCTTAAGTTCTTTTATAGATCATTTGTGATGTTAAGTAAAAGTGAATGTATGAATGCATTGATCCTACATGATTAGATGAAAATCATTTATTCCTTCCATGACATTCATCTAAAAGCATTCCTACCACCACATTCATCTAAGTTTCTCGTTTTTATTTATAAGGTTATCATAAATATTATTATGAAAAGAGAGAATTTTTTGAAAATGGAATAGGGTTGTAGACCATCAAGCATGATTCTAATATTGGGTCATTACTTGAGTTTTGGTCTTGGTGAAGCTGACAAATAAGAAATTAAAACTTCAAATCATGGGAGAAAAATATTTGGAAGAATGAAAAAGATGAAAGGCTTCATAGAGAGAAAGAGTGAAAAAGAGAAAAAAAAATCTAAAATCATAAAATAAAAGATTTTTTAAAAAGACACACACACACACACACACACACACACACATACACACACACACACGCGTATATGAAAGTTTTATGAAAAGGAAATATCAAATCAAATGGAGAGGGAGAAGAAGATTTTTAAAAAGAGAGAAAGACAGAGACTTTAGAGAAAATGAGACGAGAGAGAGAGAGAGAGAGAGAGAGAGAGAGAGAGATAGAGAGAGAGAGAGAGATGTATATATGTTCATATGTACGTGTATGAGAATTTTTAAAAGGATATATTAAATCATAAAAAAAGAAGGACAAAGAGAGGTAGTCATCTTAATATGTACATATATAACATGTATATACATATATGTTTTCAGGAGAGTTGAAATCAAGAAATGACTTTAAAATATCCGACTTCAATTCTTCTATGTAGGCCAGAGAGGAACTTGGACTCATGCAAGAGTCTATGCTAAATCTCCAAGACCTCGTTAAAGATCGTATTTGCTTTTAAAAATCTTTTGAAAAACATGATTTCAAATATTTTATACATAAACATAAACTCATATTTGTTTCGTTTCCTACAAGAAAGTCTATTTCTTCCATCATTGGGTATGAAAGAGAATCAAGCACGTAATAAAGCACCATTTGGATTCCTAATCAGATGATTAAGAGATAAACTAAACGTGAGAATGACATAAAAATGCACTTTAACATGTACAAATTCGTTAAGGGCTTTCTTAGGTTGAACAAGTCTCAACATCAAATATCAACACAAGAATGAAGAAATATCTCAACCCAAACACTCATTCTCGTCGTGTATTTTCTCATTAATTAAGAAAATTAGTATATCACACATGAACATCATCTCAAACATATAACTAACATATTTTTGAAAATAAATGAGAAATGAAATTTATTTCGCCTTACTCATACTCTCGTTGCCTCAAGAGTAGCTCTTGACTCTAGAGAGGAAATCCTTAGACTTTGTAGCACGACCAAGGGGAGGTGGCAAAAGGAAATGAAAATAAAATGGAGGACCACATACCTAAAAAATAGATGATATTAGAAATGAGCTTTCTTCTTTGAGTGATCTCAGGATCGCATAGGATGAAGCTCCAAAATGATGAAAATATCCTTCCAAGAGGTCTCCTCGTGCTTCCTTGAAGAGTTTGAACTTGGAAAAGCTTGCTTCCAAGTTAGGAGAAAATGAAGAAGAGAAGAAAAGAAAAATAGAGAAAAAAAGTTAAGGAAAAACTCTAAAACTTCAAGTGAGAAAACATTAAAAATTTCTCAAGGGTTAACTCATACCCGGTAGAAAGGATTGTGGGAGTATTTATAAAGAATTTTGAAGTCAAAACTCAAAATTTGATTTTTTTTAATTTAACATGATTTTCATGCGAATTTCAACTATTTTTGAATTAATTTTATTTTTTTTAAGATAGGCTTCGACTAAGTGGGATTGACCACTAGCCCTTCAAACACCCCTTTGGGGTGTGGGCAGGACTGATGCCCACCCAGCCAAGCCAAAACTGCCCCCCAGGCCTCATCTTGGCGTGCAGCGCGCGATGCGCAAAGGTGCAAATGCAAGGCACACATTAGCTCGGTTACGATAATTTTTTTTATAAATATAAAATAAGCTTTTTTATAAACATAAAATAATTTTTTAAATATAAAATATATTAAAAATATTTAAGTGTTATTGGACTGGGTCGAGCCCTCATCGGGCCGATCCGGGATGGCCCCTCAGGCCCAGACCCAGGCCTGTATCGCGCAGGGCTGCATGATGCATTCATTTCCAATGTCTAGTGATGCTTAGCCATTCTTTAACGAGTATCTGAATTTCATTTTTTATGACCTGTCTTTCTTGTATATGTGCATAATGGATGAGCTGTCTTCTAAAATGTGTACATGTTAGCTTACTATATCAAAATTCTATATTTCTAGTATGCTGCCACATATGCTAATCTTCAAGCAGCTAGTATGGAGCAGAAGAAGATTGATGAGAATTTAATGAAGTTATATGACGATCATAAGGTCTATGAAAGCTTCTCTTTTTGAAAATTTTTGATGTGTAGTTTAGTTTAACAAAATTTATTGCCTGTCATACAAAGTTTGAGTATGGGCTAAATAATGCTTATTAAATGTACAGAGAGAGAAAGAGGAAGCACACAAAAAGGTTCTTGATATGCAAAAGAAGCTGGAGGACAGACATAATTTAGTGGTAGAGAGAGAGAAGTTGAAAGGAAAAAAAATACAAATGATGGAGCATATTAGAGACTAAATAGAGTCCTCGAGGACCATGCTAAACGAAAGAAAAAACCTAGCTGGATGACTTGGATCAACTGAAGACCACCCTCCTAGCAAAAGAGCGGATTGCAAATGATAAAATACAGTTGGCCCGAAAAGAAATAAGAGTCGTGTGGATCATTCTATGTTTCTTTCACACACTGTTATTATGCTTAGATATGTTGATACATCATACTTCACTTCATTATCCTATATTATTCTATGTTCAACTACCGATTAGGGTAGAAAAATTATTTTATATTTAAAATAAATTATTATAACCGATCAGGGCCGGGCCAAGCCCAGGCCTAGGTTTTGGGTATCGGGCTCGGGCCTGGACCAGACTTTCGAACGTCAGGCCAGCCCGGACCCGATTCTAGCAGGGTCGGGCCAGCCCGGACTTGGTTCTTACCTGGCTCTTACTGGGCCTCGCTTGGTTACGATAATTTTTTTATAAATATAAAATAAACTTTTTTATAAACATAAAATATTTTTTTAAATATAAAATATATTAAAAATGTTTAAGTGTTATTGGACCGGGAAGGGCCCCCTCAGGCCCGGACCCAGGCCTGTATCGGGCAGGGCTGCATGATGCTTGCATTTCCCATTGTCTAGTGATGCCTACTTGTTTTTTAACGAGTATCTGAATTTCATCTTTTTATGACCTGTCTTTCTTGTACTGTATGTGTGCATAATGGATGAGCTGTCTTCTAAAATGTGTACATGTTAGCTTACTATGTTAAATTTATATATTTGTAGTATGCTGCCACAGATGCTAATTTTCAAGCAGCAAGTATGGAGCAAAAGAAAACTGATGAGAATTTAATGAAGCTATATGAGGATCAAAAGGTGTATGAAAGCTTCTCTCTTTGAAAATTTCGATGTGTAGTTTAGTTCAACAAAAATTATTGCTTGCCATGCAAAAATTGAGTATGTGCTAAATAATGCTTATTAAATGTACAAAAAGAGAAGGAGGAAGCACACAAGAAGGTTCCTGATATGCAAAAGAAGCTAGAGGACAAGCAGAATTTGGAGGTAGAGATAGAGAAGTTGGAAGGAAAAATACAAATGATGGAGTATATTAGAGACAAAATGGAGTCCATGAGAACCATGCTAAAGGAAAAAGAAATTGAGCTGGATGACTTAGATCAACTGAATACCACCCTCTTAGCCAAAGAACGGATTGGAAATGATGAATTAAAGAGGGTCCGAAAAGAAATATTAGCCGTTTGAATCGTTCTCCTTTTCTTTCACATACTGTTATTATGCTTAGATATTTTGATACATTGCACTTCTCTTCATTATCCTATATTATTCAATGCTCAACTACCGATTGGGGCAGAAAATTTATTTTATATTTAAAAAAAATTATTATAACCGATCATGGCTGGGCCAATTCTTAGACCGAGTTTCGGGTATCGGGCTCTAGCCTAGGCTTGACTTTCGGACGTCGGGCCTGCCCGGCCCCGGTTCTTACTGGGTCGGGCTGTTTCGGACTCGGTTCTTACCCGGATCTTACCGGCCCTCGCTCGGTTACAATAATTTTTTTTATAAATATAAAATAAGCTTTTTTACAAACTTAAAATAATTTTTTAAATATAAAATATAATAAAAATATTTAAGTGTTATTGGACCCGGTCGGGCCTATACGGGCCGTCCCATCAGGCCCGGAGCCTGGCCTGTATCGGGCAGGGCTGCATGATAACTGCATTCCCCCAATGTCTAGTGATGCCTAGCTGTTTCTTAACGAGTATGTGAATTTCATGTTTTTACGACCCGTCTTTCTTCGTATTGTATATGTGCATAATGGATGAGTTGTCTTCTAAATTGTGTACATGTTAGCTTATTATGTTAGATTTCTATATTTCTAGCATGCTGACAGAGATGCTGAGAGAGAAAGAGGAAGCACACAGGAAGGTTCTTGATATGCAAAAGAAGCTGGAGGACAGGCAGAATTTGGAGGTAGAGATTGAGAAGTTGAAAGGAAAAATACAAATAATGGAGCATATTAGAGACAAAATAGAATCCACGAGGACCATGCTAAAGGAAAAAGAAGCATAGCTGGATGACTTAGATCAACTGAGTACCACCCTCTTAGCCAAACCAAAGAGCATATTGCAAATGATGAATTACAATTAGCCTGAAAAGAAATAAGAGCCGTATGGATCGTTCTCCTTTTCTTTCGCATGCTGTTATTATGCTTAGATATTTTGATACATCACACATCTCTTCATTATCCTATATTATTCTATGCTCAACTTCCGATCAACATGGAAAAATTATTTTATATTTTAAAAAAAAATTATTATAACCAATCAGGGCTGAGCCAAGCCCAGGCCTAGGTTTCGGGTATCGGGCTAGGGCCCAGGCCCAACTTTCGAACGTCGGGCCAGCCCGGACCCGGTTCTAATTGGGTCGGGCCAGCCCAGACTCGGTTCTCACCCGGCTCTTATGGGGCCTCGCTCAGTTACAATAATTTTTTTTTATAAATATACAATGAACTTTTTATAAACATAAAATGATTTTTTAAATATAAAATATATTAAAAATATTTAAGTGTTATTGGACCTGGTTGGGCCCCCATCAGGCCCAAACCCAAGCCTGTATCGGGCAGGGCTGCATGATGCCTACACTTCCCAATGTCTAGTGATGCCTAGCTGTTTCTTAAGGCGTATCTGAATTTCATGTTTTATGACTTGTCCTTTCTTCGTACTGTATATGTGTATAATGGATGAGTTGTCTCCTAAAATGTGTACATGTTAGCTTATTATGTTAAATTTCTATATTTCTAGTATGCTGCCATAGATGCCAATCTTCAAGCAGCCAGTATGGAGCAGAAGAAGACTGACGAAAATTTAATGAAGCTATATGAGGATCATATAGTCTATGAAAGCTTCTCTCTTTGAAAAATTTCGATGTGTTGTTTAGTTTAGCAAAATTTATTACTTGTCATACAAAAATTGATTATGAGCTAAATGATGCTTAGTAAATGTACAGAGAGAGAAAGAGGAAGCGCACAAGAAGATTCTTGATATGCAAAAGATGCTGGAGGACAAGTAGAATTTGGAGGTAGAGATAGAGAAGTTGAAAGGAAAATTACAAATGATGGAGCATACTAGAGACAAAATGGAGTCCATGAGGACCACACTAAAGGAAAAAGAAATTGAGTTGGATGACTTGGATCAAATGAATACCACCCTCTTAACCAAACAGTAGATTGCAAATGATGAATTGCAAGAGGTCCGAAAAGAATCGTTTTCCTTTTCTTTCGCATACTGTTATTATGCTTAAATATTTTGATACATCGCACTTGTCTTCATTATCCTATATTATTCTATGCTCTACTACCGATGAGGGTAGAAAAATTATTTTATATTTAAAAAAAATTATTATAACCGATTAGGGTCGGGACAAGCCTAGGCCTGGGTTTCCGTTATCGGGCTCAGGCCCAGGCCTGACTTTCAGACGTCGGGCCAGTTCAGACACAGTTCTCACTGGGTCGGGGCAGCCCAGACTCAATTCTTACCCGGCTCTTACCGGTCTTCGCTCGGTTACAATAATTTTTTTTATAAATATAAGAGAACCTTTTTTATAAACATAAAATAATTTTTTAAATATAAAATATATTAAAAATATTTAAGTGTTATTGGACCAAAGCGGGCCCCCGTCAAGCCGATCCATGCCGGCCCATCAGGCCCGGACCCAGGCCTGTATCGGGCAGGGCTGCATGATGCCTGCATTTCCCAATGTCTAGTGATGCCTAGCTGTTTTTTAAAGAGTATATGAATTTTCAACTTTTTATGACATGTCTTTCTTCGTACTATATAAGTGCATATGAGTTGTCTTTTAAAATGTGTACACGTTAGCTTACTATGTTAAATTTCTATATTTCTATTTTGTTGCCACATATGCTAATTTTCAAGCAGCCAGTATGGAGTAGAAGAACACTGATGAAAATTTAATGAAGTTATATGAGAATCATAAGGTCTATGAAAGCTTCTCTCTATGAAAATTTTCAATGTGTAGTTTAGTTTGACAAAATTTATTGCTTGTCATACAAAAATTGAGTATGGGCTAAATAATACTTATTAAATGTACAGAGAGAGAAAGATGAATCACATAGGAAGGTTCTTGATATGCAAAAGAGGCTGGAGCAGAATTTGGTTGTAGAGATAGAAAAGTTGAAAGGAAAAATACAAATGATGGAGCATATTAGAGACAAAATGGAGTCCATAAGGACCATGCTGAAAGAAAAAGAAACTGAGGTGGATGACTTGGATCAACTGAATACCTCCCTCTTAGCTGAAAAAAAATTGCAAATGATGAATTACAAGAGAACCGAAAAGAAATAATGGCCGCATGGATCGTTCTCCTTTTCTTTCGCATACTGTTATTATGCTTAGATATTTTGTCATACTTCTCTTCATTATCCTGAATTATTCTATGCTCAACTACCGATCAGGGCAGAAAAATTATTTTATATTTAAAGAAAAAATTATTATAACCGATCGGGGTCGGACCAAGCCCAGGCCCGAGTTTTGGGTATCGGGCTCGGGCCCAAGCCCTACTTTCAGATGTCGGGTCAGCCCGGACTCGGCTCTTACTTGGCCTCGCTCGGTTACAATAAGTTTTTTTATAAATATAAAATAAACTTTTTTACAAACATAAAATAATTTTTTTAAATATAAAATATATTAAAAATATTTAAGTGTTATTGGACCGGGTCGGGCTTCCGTTGGGCCGATCTGGGCCAGCCCATCAGGCAAGGACGCAGGCTTGTATCGGGCCGCGCTGCGTGATGCCTGCATTTCCCCTTGGATCATATGAATACCACCCTTTTAGCCAAAGAGCGGATTGCAAATGATAAATTACAAGAGGCCCGAAAAGGAATAATAGCTGTATGGATCGTTTTAATTTATCTATTTTCAGCTAGGCCATGTGTTTTCTAGGATTTGAGGCCCATGCATGGCATCTTCATATTTAGTCATTTACATGAACTTTTGATTTGTATATGGGGTTTTCTTGGTGCATGTACTTATTTTTACAATGTTAAACCTACATATTCCGATATATACGCAAGTACTTTGAGCTTGTAGTATGACACTATGTAAAACTATTTTTATTTTTGTAGAAGAATTTATGTGTTCCATGTCATTGTTCCAGTTTTGTTCCAAATAATGACTTTAGTGGATGGTGAACCTTTTAAATCTTTAATGTTTTGCCTGCAATACATCTGAACTTCATTCCTTGTGTTGTGTACTTTGTTTTCACTGACATAATTTCATTTTTTCAGCATTTGTTGAATATCTTATGTAAATTTGAGCATTGATTATTTATTTGTACAAGAACACCAATATTTGGGAGATGTGGGATGCAAACACCACAAACTGCACATATTTTATTTTTGATGTTATCGTGTCCAACGGCTATGTGGAAGCCTAATTTAGTTGGCACGGTCGCTGCTTCTTGATTGTTAATCAACAAAGAGATGAAAATTTTGTTTAGACGGTTCTTCTTTCAGTGATGCGAAAGATTATCTTCAAGATTTAATATGGTGCATTTTTTCAGGCCTATCAGGTATTAGGCCTGGTATACACCCACCCAGCCCCGCCTGATTTTTGATGTTCATGGTCGGGTCTGGCTGGGAATTGGGCAAGTCATGACGCCTAGTACCTGATAGGCCTTGGGCCCAACTCAGCCCGATTATTGACGGGCCAGGTCTTAAACATGAAAATGAACCCACTGGGCCGGTCTGGCCTGATGCCCAGCCCAAGTTCCATGCCTTTTGTTTCACGGTAAACAACAGAACAATACTTAATGGACCCTTTTATATGAGGGTCCTCCAAGTCCGCCCATTCCATGCATTCCATGTCCATCATTTGCATCAGATTCGACTAGACTGAACATAGTATTTTTAGTGGCTTGGGACACTAAGCAAATGCCTCTTTATGGTTGCATGTGTTTTTGAAGGACACAGTTACTTTATAGTAAACCATTGTTAGTTTTTTAAGTTCACTGTCACGTGTAAGTACATCACTGTTGTGATTATTGTGATAGCCAAAGGAGCTCACATGAGGTGGGGGTGTTCATGGCATGGAAGTAAATTGATGAATATTTTGAAAACATTGTTGGTGTTTGTCACTTTTTTTTTTTGCGTAAAATTACTTATAGCAATTTAGTTTTGTTTAAGGGTGGGCACAGGGCCGGGCCACCGCCGGGTACCCGGTACCCGGCCCGCCTCGGGCCCGGGCCCGGGCCCGGCCCGGGAAAAACTGTTAACGGGCCGGGTTCGGGCCTGATATGCCGGCCCGGGTCAGCCCCGGCCCGGCCCGTTAAAAATTAAAATATATATTTTTTTTAATTTTTTAATTTTAATATTATATATTTATCACTAATAAATACTATTTATTTTTTAAAAAATATTTTATAAATTAAAAATAATATTATTTTATTATAACCGGGCCGGGCCCGGGCTCAGGTTTCATATATCCGGGCCCGGCCCGGCCCGACCCGTTAAATATCCGGGCCGGACCCGGGCCCGACCCAGCGGCCCATCGGGCGGTTCCCGACGGTTCTTTATCGGGCCGGGCCGGCCCGATGCCCACCCTTAGTTTTGTTATCAAATATTAGGTTTCCTTTATGACGAAAATCGATGTAAGGTAGATAACTAGTCTCATCATTAATACACCACATGGACTAATGCAAGTTAGTTACACTATCACCATAGTAAATCACTAGCACAATTCATTTGCTTACATAAATAATTAATGTTACTGTATATAATAAATCATGTTAATTAGTAGTGTTACAATTGAAGTAAATAGCCACTTTTATCCCTAATCAATTGCATTTACGTACAGATATCACTTATTTGATTAAATTGCTATTGTTGGGGTAAATGATTGATAAATACTTTAATATCACAATAATAAATCACTAACTAATATTTAATTTATTTTTGTAAATCACTAGTATGAGTACATTAAATTAATCATGTTAATTGGTAATGTTATCACTAGTGTTGGAGCAAGTCATCAACACATTGCATATAAAACAACAATTATTCAAATAATAAATTTCGTATTTTAATTTTCTTACATAAATAACTGATATTAGTTTATTATTGAAATGTGTTAAATAATTCTATTTTCTTTAGAGATCAAAGTAAGTCCCACTCAAATGCTGTTATCCTTTTATTGTTTATCATGCAAAGATCCTATAGGTAGGGGTGGGCATCGGGCTAGGCTGATTCGGAGTCGGCCCCGCCCGCGACTCAATTTGGCGGCCCAGCCTGGTTTACTTAAAAAAAATATATACATACAATATATATGTATATATTTATACATAAAATATTTGAATATATAAATATAATAAAAAATAAAAAAAATTATTAGGCCAGGCCTCAGCCAGATTTCGTCACGGGCCAGGGCCGGCCCAAAAGCCCGACAGGTCTCCATCCCCATGCCACCCTTACCTATAAGCACCTTGAAGAATTCCTAGAGAAAGTTTTCCACAATTTCATTAAATAACTTCGGGAACACAGTCTCCAATCTTGTTTGTGGTGATAAAGTCAAACATAGCTGGAAAAGTCATTGGATTTGGGATCAATTATAGCAGAGGTCTCTTCACAAATAATACTTCAGAATGTTGGTAAGGCCAACTAGTTAAGGTGTAGCATCACCAATCTTGGGGAGCATCACGAGGGGTTGTTATTTTTTCATGAAACATGAAGAGGAGGAGGAACTACTTAGGAAGTGTCTGCATCACCAAGCACCAAAATGGCCTGTGTTGCAGTGCCTCGTCTGACAAATATTCTTGCAGCAGTAGTTTAATGCTAAAGAGAGATGACAAGGCATAAAGATTGCTCAAAATGAAAGCAAAAAAAAAAAAAAAAATCTCTTCATCATGAATCTTCATTTCTTCTCATGCCAAAAGGGTGAACCAAACACCAAAAAAAGGGTGTTGTTCTTGAGGTCAGGTGTAAGTGACAACTAAGTTATTTAAGAACGTGATGTGCTGGCTGAATATGAGGTACTCTATGCATAAGTGTGACAATTTGATCATTAGAGAAGCTAAAAACAATAAAGGATAAGAAAGCAACTATTGTCAATTCCAAGCTGGCATTTCTTTTGAGGGCACGCAAGTTAGCAACATGCTCAAGGAAATAAGAGAGAACAAAAAAGAAAGGAGGTAAATGGAGGTGATGAAAAGATGAAAATTAAAGATAATAGAGGGAGAGGTGAGAGAAAAGAAGAGAGAAGATATTGAAATTGAAGGTGAAGCAGAAAAAAAGGAATGGGATATAAAGAGGCAACAGGCATTGTGAAATAAATAACAAGAATAATGAAGGAGAGCAAAGAGCAAACATGAAAAGAGAAGAAGACAAAGAAAAGAGAAAAAGAGTTGAGAGAAGGGGATAAACAACCTGCGAGTAGAGGAAGAAGAAAATGAAGGAAAGAGAAAGGAAGAGAAAATGATTGAAAGAAGTATAGATAAAGAAGGAAGATGAGTTAAAGGGAAGAGAAGGAAAGTGAAGAGAAAGTAGAAAAAAAAGGGAAAAATAAGGAAGAAACGAGAAAGAAAAGGATGAAATATTTGGGGAGCCTAACTCCCTCGCAGATCATTTATTGGAAAAGGATGAAATATTAGACAAAAGGAAAATAGAAGGAAAAAATAAATAAAAGAAAGAGAAACAATAGATATAAAAGGAATTAAGAAGCTATATGTAAGAGAATAGTTTATAGAAGTGGAATAGATGAACAAAGAGAAAAATAATGGAGAAGAAAAGAGAAGTGAAGATAAATACAAAAAGAAAAAAGAACAACAGAGAAAAAAGAAGATAAGAAGTAAGAAGTGAAAAAATGAAGAACATTGAAAAAAGGGGAGAAAAAACCGAGAAGAGAAGAGGAATGGAATAGTTGAGAAGACTGTCACAGGGACCAATATATATTTAAAAAATTCTTGCAGGAGATGAAATGAAATTTTCAAAAATTTAAACAAGTAAAATTTATATTTTCAAAATCTGGGGGAAGGCCTCCACCTCAAGTTGAGTGGTATACAATATTTCTACAAATGGTGTAAAGAACGAAAAGACAAGCATGAGTAGTCAATGTAGCTAAGCCGATACAGTTAATTACAATCTTTTTAATAGTCTTGACTACAAGGGATCGAGTTAGTGTATCCTTTATAGGAGCGCTAATAAACTCCTATTTGCGGTGCATTTATAATGAGATGGAACTCTAGCTCAAGCGTTCTGTAGTTTCATGATTTTTAAAATCTTAATTACCTTGAAAGACGTGTAGAATGAGTCTCACATTACATGGTAGCCTGACTCTAAGCGATGTAGACTATGGTGCATACTACAAATGCATGGAACTTTTCATGCTAATGAGTAACGAGTAGAGCCAATGCATTGTGACTCTGCATCTGTCCTGAAGATATAAGTGCTTTGATTGAAGTATTGTATGTGCACTTGTGTGCCTCTTGAAGAAACATATAATCGGGAATAGGCATCTTACTCTTCTTTGGCCACCATCCCTTCAAGGAAAATATACCCTATCAAATCCATGCACGTTATTATAATACATAGAGGACGTAGATGTTATAGTTGAATGTGCTTGGGGTGTGGATTATCCTTGTCCATTTGTACAATCATTTGCATAGGCCAAAGATGACAAAGTTGAAGAATTTTGGTTGTCAAGAGATATATGGCTTAGTATCCATTATGAAGAGTAACGTGTTCTTTTATGATGATATAAAGTAGATAGTTGCATGATGCATTTTCAAAGTTACATTTGGTCTACGGGTTTATTTCATTGTCCTTCATCCCAATAAGAATCTATTTCTTCTATGTTCATTTCCCAAAATTGGCAAGGTGGGAAACAATGTCAACCATTGGGTAGAATGATAGTGAATTTCTTGCAATTAAGGGTGGGCATTGGGCCTGGCACAGGACGCATCAATGGGCCCAAATTCAGTAGGCCTAGCCTGGACCAATAAATAATTGGTCAGGTTGGGCTGAGAAAAACTCTCTCTCTGCTAAAACCATTGATAATTGGTCAGGGTCTCTCTGTCTGTCTGTCTGTCTCTCTCTCTCTTTTTTTTATATATATATATAGATATGGGGGTCATGTCTGAATCAAGGATGGATTGGGGCTACCCTTGTAGGGACTCTCTGTTTTCTCTTTCTCTCTCTTGGTGGGTCGTAATATAAGACGATCCAAAGATTACATTCCAAAACATCACAAATTCATTGTCATGAAATAAAACATATAACATGTCAACAGAATAACACAATAAGATGTCAAATTTTACAAAATATTAACATGTGATTCCCTTTTTTTATGCAAACTTTTCGACTGTATACTTGTATTTACGTTAACTTGTACAGTAATGTATTAAGGACACCTAAATAAGGTTTCCACCTTGACCCTTGCTGGACAACTGAGAACCACAATTGTACAAAATGTTATTGAGTGAATGAAAGAAGTGTAAGAAAACAAGTGTGGGCCCTAAATGTAACTTAGATCCAAACCCGAATGTATGCAGAGAAAAAACCGGACTTAATAACCAAAATAATTCCCAATAATAAACTTGATAAAGTATGCTTGATAAGAACTTAATAACCAAACGAAAATAGCTCATAAAAAAGCGCTAAAGCCCAGTAGTTGATAATCTCAAAATGTAAACTGCTTTATTCATCAAAATGAACATTACAGAAAAGGACTTAAGAAAACTCACCTAAGCTCATGTAGTGAACTTCCACACCCAAGCACTTCCAAGCCCGACGCTCTTGCACTTGAGCATACACTAAAAACTCTCACACACCAGCTCACAAAGTGAGCACACAAACTTTAGCTCAAAGGAGACTCAACCCAACTCACTCTTCTTTTCACACACCACTCAATATGCCCCATCATCCCTATTTATAGGGGAGAAGAAGTCGGTGGTGGATGCTTCCATCGATTTTTACATTTTTTTATTTTATATTATTTTTGTTTTCCTTTAATCAT
This sequence comes from Nymphaea colorata, assembly GCF_008831285.2. NCBI lineage: Eukaryota > Viridiplantae > Streptophyta > Magnoliopsida > Nymphaeales > Nymphaeaceae > Nymphaea > Nymphaea colorata. Next base: position 10,710,466 of record NC_045138.2, on the reverse strand, counting down.
TACATAAGCACCGCCTTACAAAAGAAAGAAGCTTGTTGCCTCTTGAGTCATCTCGACTCTTCCAAGAGAGTCGGTGGTGACTTTTTACAATATCTCTCTCATTACCGACTCTCTACTCAGAACTCTTAGCATTCTTCGAAGCTTGGCGAATGTTTGTACTGGCAAGTCTTTAGTAAAGATGTCAGCAACTTGATCTCTGAAGTGATTGGCTGCAACTGAATCGCTCCTTTAAGTACTTTATCTCTGATAAAATGATGCTCCACCTCCATATGTTTCGTTCGAGCATGGAAGACAAGATTCTCTGCAAGTCTAATTGCACTTTTATTATCGTAGTAGAGTCTCACTGCATAATTCACATCTTGTTTAATGTCTTTCAGCAGTCGCATTAACCACACACATTCTTGTGCTGCTTGAGATGCTGCTCTATATTTTGCTTCTGTTGTAGATAGTGAAACTGTCAGCTGTTTGTTGCTGCACCATGAAATTGCACCACTTCAATAATTGAATGTAAATCCAGTGGTCAACCTTCGTGTTGATAAGTCTCCAGTATAGTCCGCGTTACAACCCACTTGGCATACTAGGAATCCAAGGCAGCCTATTTTATAAGCCCAACGTCTACTCAGTATGTGTGTGATTTTTGATGACTACAGAGGGCTCCTTAAAGCAAAGCCTAAACCTCTATACTCACCATTGTTTTTCAATCTAATCTCTTTCTCTCTCCTTTTCTCTCCCGTTTTGTTGCTGTGGGTTGTTGCTTTGGTGCATGTTTAAGTTGCAAGCTAATGTTGTGCGTACAGATCCTGGATGGGACATCAAAATTCTGACAATTGCTTGGTCTAGCCATCATTATTGTAAATGTCCATGCAACTTATTCATAAACACTGCAAATTGAATAGCAAGGCCTCCAAATTGAGGGCCACATCTAGAAGATGGTTTTGTAAGGATGAGCTCTTTCTCTCATCTACACCAAAAAAATTGAGGAAAGGTGATAGTATTTCTCCTGCATGGGTTGGTAGAGAAGTACAACAGCTCGTTTAGTCTCACCCTCAAGAAAACATGGAGTGCTTGTGTTTGTGGGAGTCAAGAAAACTGTAATAATCCTTTTGTAAGAAGTGACATGCAATTATCAATATAAATACCCTTTGTTTAGTGCAACTTCCTTCTTTCATTGTGTTTTTTTTATCATATCTTTGTTAGGCTTTTGACCACATTCTATCCTTCAAAATAAAGATTGATACAAGTTACTACCACAAATTGAGCACTTGGGCAACTCCAACATACACACGGAAACTTGCAAAATGATTCATTAGATATTAGAATGGAGTGTGATGGTGTCATGTAAGAACTTCAAAATTTGAAAATTTGTTTATGTTAATTGATTTAATAGAAGGTGAAATGTTATTTCTAAGAAGCATATCCTCTTTACCAAGAAACATACAGTTGATAACCTTAGATCTAGTTTGATCTGATGACCTTCCTAAGTAGATTCTGAGTAAAAGGTATCAATGATAGGCTGGTAAAATGTAAATCTTAAATCTAACGTAGATCGTTCAATTATAGGGAAGTCACAAAAATGGAGGAAAGAGAAAAACAATGTTTCAAATGAAGTTAGCACATAGAAACACTTTATTGTTATACAAATTTATTGACCTTGTGCTTTCTACTGTACTATTTTAAGACAATAATGTATTTCTCCCACAATTGAACAAAAATCTTATATGCGAGGTAGTAAACCTCATAGCCAACAGTAAGGAGGATTCACATTTACATTTTTAACACACATATCATAATGCCATGAGTAAACACAATCATGTCTTGCACTTCTAAGGTGTCTAGTAACACCAAATAACATCATGTTTCACATTAAAGTTCAAATTGAAATTGTCATAACTAACCCGTCAATCTATAGGACGTTGAATCCCCTCTAATCTTTTAGTACATAGAATAGTCTCTACAGGGGAATGTTCATCCATAGAAGTATTTTGTTCATCATCATTGGAGCTGCAAAAAACTTTTCGATCTCCTCTAACATGTACCTACCCAAAGAACTTATTAGTAGGTGTTGGATCATCCGTATTAGAGTTATATTATTTATGTGATAAATTCAGAATCTGTATGGATGGACAGCAATCATTAATACTACTAGTAGAAAGAAGCCCAACACTGAGCCAAAGATCGTAATGAGTTATGTGTGAGTCAAAGGCACATAATGACTTCTTTGTCATCAAAATTGTATTCGTCAGAGATTACATTTCTTTAAATTTTAATTCTCTTGCTCATAGGATCATAACACTTATATCCCTCATAATCATCTACGTACCCCACCAATATGCATTTGAGCGCCTTAGGATGGAACTTGTTTTCCTGAGAGGAGTCAATGTGAACATAAATAAACGTATCCAAAAGTACGTAAAGTAGAGTAATCAGAAATCTTATGAAAGTGAAAAAAATAAGGGGGCTTATTCCCTGAAATAGACATGGGGGGGTAATTTATTGCATATACAGTAGAGCGAAAGGCTTCTATCCACAATCCCATGGGAAGCCCACTAGCATGGATCATACCCTAGCAGTTTCGGCAATATGTTGATGCTTTCGCTTGGCAATGTCATTTTGTTGAGGTGTGTAGAAGCAAGATATCCCTCGATTAATTGTATTATTTTGAAGATAGTTAATAAAGTCATTGGAAAACTACTCTCCTCCACCATCACACTGCAAGTGCAGAATACTAAGAGAAAAATGAGGCTTAATGAACACATGAAAACGACACAAAACAAGAAAGACCTTAGATTTATCTTTTAAAAATAAATCCAAGTGAAGTGCAAGAAAATATCAATGAAGATGACATAATACTTGCTGTCTGAGTTTGAAATCTCAGAAGTTGGCTTGCATACATCAGAACAAACTATCTCAAAAGGTCGTCAAGTTCTTTAATTTATTGAATTAAAAGGAAGAACATGACTCTTACAAGTTTGACAAATTGAACACAACTTTTCATTTGAAAGAAATTGTAAACTAGACTTTGGAATAAAACCATGAGACACTAAGCCATAAAGACTTATTACATTCCTCCATACTAAGAAGATTATGACTCTTAGACGATTGCTGAGAAATGAGCTTCAAGTCATGATAAACAGTAGGATCCTCCTTAAAGTTGTACATGTTCCCTTGGTGGTTCCCTTTAATGAACGTCATCTTTGTTTGAAGTTCCTTGATATAGATGGAAGAAGATGTGAATTCAACAAAAGAATTTGAATGATCAACAAGTTTGGATACAAAGATAATTTTTCTTAATGCTGGGAGCATAAAGGACATGAGAAACCTTAAGATAAAATTAGACATAGGAATAGAAACCCTTCTAGAATGAGTAATGAGATGATGAGATCCATCTCCTTTGATTATACTACCTTTTCCAAAACAAGAATTACACTAGAAAACTGACTCGCATTACTTGCAACATGTGCAGCAGCCCCATAATCTATAGACTACACTTTTTGGTCGTCACACTTTATATCCAATCCTGAAATAGCAGATAAGAATAGATCCTTTACATCCGGTGCAGGTCTATTTGAATTGCCTTTCTCCTTAGCTTTTCTTCCCGAAGAACTGTCTATCTTATTGAATTTTCCTTTATTCTAAGGATTATTCCAGCAGTTGACCTTGATATGACCACGTTTGTTGCAATCAAAGTAGGTAGGCACATTTCTAGACAATGATGTGGCTGCAGTGTTAGGAGTTATCAATAGTCCATGCCCTCCAAAGGATCTTTTGCCTTGCCTGCGTCCTGCTCCAAAGCCATCGGATCGTTCCCCTTGTCCAGTAGAGATCATAGTGGCCAATATCTGTCCGCCTGATTCATTAGAAAACCCCTTCAAAGTCATCTCATACTGTAAGCTTGGCTTGCAAGTCATCAAAGGAAGGGAATTGCACGAAACGCTGTAATGAAGTGACCAACACATGACACTTTGGCCCAAGTCCATCCAATGTCCTACGCATTTTGTCCTTTTCAGACAATTCGTATCCAATAGTAGCCAGCTGATCAGAAATAGATGCCACTTGATTCAGATATTCCATAAAAAACATTGATTTCTTTGACAAGTTCTGAAACTCCCGTTGATGATGAAAAAGTCGAGCCTTTGAAATTTGTGAATATGTTTTGACAAGTCTATCCCATAATTCTTTAGTTGAACATTCATTATGAACTCGGGCTAATACCTCTCGAGAAAGAGGGGAAGTATTGAATGCAACTGCCGCCTGATCAAGTCTCCACCAACTTTCAAAATTTGGGTTTACTATGGCAAAAAAAGAAAGAAAGACAATCATGTGCTCCATGAGCAACGAACACAATCGAATGGGCTGCGCTTCCCGGCAGTGCCCACAAAAAGAAAAAAGAAAGAGGCTGCCAGAGAGCATCCCCTTTTATACACAAAGAGAGAGAGAGAGCGCGAGAGAGCGAGAGAGGAAGGAGGCCTACCTGTGTGTTTTTCGTCGTCACCGTTCCCTTGGTCTGAAATGGTCGCCGACAACTATTGTCACCATCAATGGGGAGGGCAACGAGGGAGAGGAGGGATGGGGAAAGGCACAAAAAGCAAGCATGAGGGAGGAAGTCATGAGGTGGCGAGAGGAGAGAGAGTGAAGAAGGGGGAATGAGAATTGAGAGGCGAGAAGGGGACCCCCTCTCTGTTTCTCTTATTTTTCAATTAAAATATAAACCGTCCGATAAACAACGATCGGACCGTTATAGCTCCATTTGTGAGATCCGTTTCTGTGCCCCATTTGTAAACACACCGGGGCATGCTGGCTTCTTGGCTTGATATATATATATATATATATATATATAAAACTTATCTCTTCATATTTTTTATTTTGTTTCATTCGTCTCTCTTGGAAACTCTTGGAGCATTGCCGATAACTCCCTTAGAAGCTTTTACATGTCGCTTGATAACTGTTTTAGTATTAAAATATGAAATGTTAAGGCTGGTTTCAAATAGATGTGAACATGGAAGGCCTGACCCAATAACTAAGCTGGTTGAACTTGAGCAGCCGGCAAGGCTTTCCGGCCAGCCCAGCCGTCCCCAACTTTGTTGAGCCTTGGGCTGGGCTGCCGAGCCTTAGATACCAGAAACGCATAACCAACGAATTCAATTTATGAAATATAAAGTATTTAGGTAACTTACTTTGAACTTATAGTGAGCTGCAATGGAAAAACTCGGATATAAAAAAAACCTCGTGATTGACTCTGAATGAAGCTGCTCAGAACAAATTAGCAATCTCATGGCCATGCGAGAGACGTGGGATTATGACCATGAGTGATAACTTCTCTGTAACATAACAGATGAGAGAGCCCCATTCATCAATTATGAAAAACAGCTTCAAAGTTTCTAATAAAATGATTTTTAAAATAAAACTTCTTATCTCCTTTGCTGGTGAGGCGGTAGGAAAATCCAAAGCGCCAACTATACAACGGTGAGGTCTCCCTATGCAAAAATTAGATTGACCCATATGCAGGGGCAATAGTAATAAAATTTAATATTTTTAAGAAGCATTAATATGAGAAAAATTACCTTGAATCCGATATATAAATAAGCAAATTTTTCCTGGGTCAGTGCCCACAGCTGCCTTGGCCGTATGGGTTCCATTGCCGAACCTTTTTGAATATTTACTCTCGCTAATTTGCCTACTTTGGTCTCTCTGTATCCTCCCTAGTTTCCATGAGTTGCTCCGACAGATGGATTCTAAAACTTGGTAGCCCATCCCACTCACTCATTATGTTGTTAAAAAAGACACCGGATACCTGGAATTTTGACTTTCTGATATCGGATTTTTATTTTCTTTTGGTTAATCTTTATTCGAACAACAAAAAACAGAAAACTAGGTAGGTTTTCATGTTTTAATTTCCATTTTTTAAAATATTTTGGCCAACCAGACAGACCAAGAGGTAAACTATGGATCGAGTTGTCACCAAGGCAAGGATGAATGTGTCAACTGTAAGTAAAGTTGAACTTGGGACAAGAAAACCTTAAAAAAATTTGAATTTGATCAAGCACTTCATTGAACGGCCTATAGGAAATGGACGGATAATATCAGTATTTTTCGCCGACAGGCGTTTGTCCATGTCATCCTTTTCTTCTAGCTAATAATAGTTTAAAATATTTTAAATTGATTTAAAACACTGTATACGGTAAATTGATAGATTAGAAAGGATTGGTGAAACCTTTCGGTCATACATGATTCAGTACGATTAATAAATATAACAGAAAACAAAATATTCTGATCACCCAAAATGAAGTAATTTAGGGTAAACCATATATATCACATCACGTATTCAACAAGACAAACTGTACACCAAAAGCATCCATACCAGTAAATATGCAGTCCACTATGATAGTGACAAACTAAAAACCACCAATATGGGAATGCAGTATCTCCTCCCCTGCAATATCTTCGGTTTCTGCATGCAATGTTTTTACTTAAGTGGGAATGCCAGACATTTCTTTTCTGCATCTCAGAGACCATTATAAGAACCCCCAAAGGTAATCTGCGCTCCTGTAAAAGGAACACCCCGAACAGCTGACATTGCTTGGTTCAGTCTACTGGCTTGGCGAACTGCCTGCTTAATCCTCTGCAGAAACCGTATCACTAACTCAATCATAACCCATCACTAACTAACAAGTATTACCGCATGAATAGGCATGGTCGAAGAACAAGTCCAGTTTATTAGCTAGTGTTTGAGCCCCAAAACTTGAGTTCCAATCCGACAGGTCGTTTGGCATCATGGACACACTCAGATGTGTTCCATGAAACTTTCCGGAAACTGGAAGCAGGTTCATGAGAGTATCTCTGCTGCCAAACCACCATTAATGTACGTTTAACTGTTCCATATTGTATTGTATTGTATTGTATTGGAGAGGGTCTCACCATTAGTGCATTTTAGCTTGTCTCATATTGGGCCCATTTGCAGCAGTCATAAAAAAGGCATATCCAAGTTGGGTGGAAGGTCTCTTTCCCACAGAATAATATTACCTGTAAGAAGAATATTGGTCTATATCGACTCGGCATTTCTAGTTTTTATACCAAAAATTTCCATGTGGATGGCAACTTAATGCAGGTAAACAAGTCAAAAGGACCCAAAGAAACCGTTTTGCAGATGAGATGGTACTGGTTTTTGGTTGGTCCAAGAATCGCTAATTGGTCCCCTAATTTTAAATCGAACATGATTCTCCGAAAGTAAAGTGAAGTCGCCCTCTCCGAATTGCATTCCCCAAATAATGTAGATCATAACAATGACGCAGAGTGCAAGATGACAGGGCCTGGACCCATGGGATCCATTTAGACTCAGATTTATTATCGTAGTAGTTTAAATTTGGTTCATAAGTGCTAATCTAGATATATACCAGATCCGAACGTTACATACCCGTTCCTAGTAAGGTTAGTCCTCCCTTTGTAGTTATCAAAAACAGAAAATTGTAAAAGCCTTGAAAGTGCCACAGTTTTACGCCTTATCATGATTACTACTTTGCTTTATCTAGACAAGAAAACCAACATTGATTGGACGCGTGGGCGATTGAAGAGGGGAATGAGTATTTCTTGTCTGCCTGGAATTATAGCTTTCGTTATTCCCTTCTTTTATAGTTGTTTCTGGATATTCTTAGATTATCTACAGTATCTGAGATTTTCATCTTGTTGGTCTCAGCTGCACGACTTTACCTGGTGTTAAAACACTAATGAACCTTCTGGGTGTGGTGGATGAGAACATCATGTTCCATCTCCACAATACTCAAGCAAATCAAACACAACCTTAAAACGGGGGTTGTCAGGGAAATTTCTGTTGCACCTCTCAGAATAATACAAAGCATATTAACTGAGACCCAGCCACCAGCCAGAGGGTTATGGGCGGTGGTAGGATGTTTTTTCCTAGCAGAGCCATTATATAATTTTTTAAAAGTTTGAAGGGGGCCAAGTGAAATTCTGGTAAATTTTATATGGAAAATTTTATTTACAAAAAAAAAAAAAAAAAAAACTCAGGAGGCAGATAAGATTCCATTTTAGGGAGGCCAGACAATTGTGCAACCACTAAACAAAATTTTTGAAATTTTTAATAAGTGTAACCTTTATTTCTTCCAAAATTCTATAGGGGCCTAACGATTTTTTTTAAAAAAATTTTAACCAGTAAATTGAAATTATCAAAACTTGAGGCGTCGATGGCCACTACTGAACACCCCCCAGTCAAGAAGGGCCATGTTCCCTCTACCGTCGTTCAGGGGATAAAAAATGGCCGCTCCAGCTGGTTGGCTTGAAGGTGTCACGCTATTAATTCCATCCCCCAGATGCTGGTAGATGCTATTAGGGCTGTATACAAGCAGAGTCAACCTCAAGCTCGGTCAACTCTACTCATATTATGTGCTCAGGTCGAGTCGAGCTGGACAAGGCCAGCTCAAACTCAGATTTGATAGACCGAGTATCGGCTCGAGTTCAACTCATTTGAGCTTGTTTACCAACTCCCCATTTGCCTTGATCTCCTTCCTTAATTAATTATGTTTGGAAATTAAAAAACAAAAAAAAACCTAAGTTAGACAAGCGTACTCGAACCAAGCTTATATAACTCGAACTCGACCTATTGAGAAGTTTAAGTTTTAAGTTAAGCACGAGCTTGACTCGTTTTAAAAGCATTGAGCTCGAATCAAGTTCAACGGAGTGAGTTCGAGTACAACTTGAGTTGACTCGACCAGTTGTACAGCCCTAGATCCCCTGCTTGTAGGTCATAAGCAACACCAAGTTGGCAGTGCTTTGAATCCACACAAAGGTTCAATACAGTCTCAGATCTTGGAGGCCATTGAAGGCAACAGGAAAAGGAAGCTTAAACCATTGGTTGGTCAGCTTTTGCTCACCGAGAATCAAAGACCCATCTTTTTATGTCTTTGTTTATGTCTTAAAGGCATGGGAGGAACCATCGTTAATCCAATGGCCCACCGCAATCCCCAAACACTCGATCTCCTCTAAGTCGTGACAGAAAAGATGAAGGAGAAAAGTCTCACGCATGCTATGAGTCGAAAAACTCGCCCTATCTTCCCAAAGCACAAGCTTAAAACAATTTCCCCTCTACCCAACTTGATCATATCTCCCATTAAGGAACACCAGATCAGCACCAATTCAAGGAGATCATCCTCAAAAGCAGGGTTTTTTTTTTTTTTTTATTCCATTTTCTCACCTTAAGTAGCCCATGAAGGAAATTGATCAAGAAGATGAGCTCTAGAAACATTGTTTTGGAGGCAAAACGACGTTGAAGGGTATATAACATTTAAAGTATGTTTGGATAGTCGAAGCCGGGTCTACAAAAAAACTCAGCTCTGACAAAATGGCGTTTTAAAAAAGCATAAACCACCTAGCCTTCCCTCTGTTTTTCCATATAAAACTCCTTTTGACTTGGGATCCAAACACAGAAATCAGACTCGAAAAAGTAGTAAAAAATAAAGTAGTAGCATCATATTTTGAAGATGCCACCTGAACACAACTGTATCTTTATAGAAAGCCGTTTTAAATCTTAAACAAATACCAGTCACCTTTTCTCCCATCTCTGACAATTTGTCGAATTCAAGGTTCCCTTCCAGCTTCATAAAATTTGGGCCAGAAAGTCTCCTGAACCCCAGAGGCCCCGGAAGCATGGCAGGGGTGAGGCTGCTGTTCTTGCTTTTCACCTCTGTCTAGAAAGTCTTACAAGAACTTAATCGCCATTTTCAACTTGCCATAGGCAAGGTCGCCTTAACTTACTTGCTAATCTTATGATTGCCCCGTTGACAAGCAGAATCCATAACTGCCCCTAAAATTTCTACCCAAGATCGGGCAAGAATTGCAGGGCGAAGCTCTTATTTCTTCTTCCACGTCTATGATTAGTAACACTGGTATGAAAAATTGACAGTGGAGATTAGCATGTTTTTCGGGGTGTTTTGATAGCCAGCAATTTCTTTGGATACCTACTTTCTATAAAAAGTTACTTTCCTCGATTAGATAACGGAAAATGTTTAAAATATTTATCATGAACAATGCGAAGTGTACTTTGTCTTCCAAGACTTCAATTTTAGGTTCCAAATGTTTTTTCAAGGCAATCGAACGCACCTTTAGAAAAGGGGAATGGAGCGAGCCGATCACTACGGTTGATGGAGTTGCGTTCTCAACTGAACTACGATTTAACGCTACTAAATAGATGGAAAAGAAAGGAAAAACACTAACCGATTCATCGCCGCAGGAATTGAATCTGAACTTCTGGCTCTGCTGCTGCCGCTGCATCTGCCTCTGGCGACCAAGTAATATGATGCAGATGGTAGCAGCAGCGACGCCCAACGAACACAGAGCGCCTAGTCCCGTCACCCTCCATCCCCAAATCCCAAAACCGCCTCCACTGCCACCGCTGCTACCATCGCTGCCGCTCTTCTCTTCTTCCACCAAGCCACCGACAAAGGCCGCCGCCTCCTTCACAGGAACTGACTCGCAAACGCCCAAATCATTATCAACATTCGATTTGACTGCTTCTTGAAGCAGATCCTTCTTGCCGATTTCCGGCAGGTCTGCCACTTTCATGTCGACGAATTTGTTCTCCTCTATCACCACCTTATCACCGACAACTTCCTCCACTACGCTGACATCAACAACCGGAATCTCCTTGATCTCTTCTGCGGGTCCTGCCTCATCCTTAGTCTCATCAACCGCCATGGGATCGAGAGCAGTTTCAGAGCCTGTCGTGGGATGGATATGAGGAGGATGAGATGGAGAAGCAGGGCAGATGAAGTAACTGGCGTCAAGTAAGGCGCCATGATCGGTCTCAACTTCTCTAGGGATGGGTTCTCCTTTCCCCCCCTCAAGAGATCCATCCCCTGCAAGCAATTCCCAACCATCTACGTCTTCCATGTTCTCTGAAAAAGATGGATAGCCCAAGGCCCGATCGAGGAAGAGGAAGAGGAAGAGGAAGAAGAGGGCAGGTTGATCAGAGGGCAGAGAGAAGCCCACGTCAAGGCTGCTTTTTTATGGAGGAAGGAGGGAGGCGGAGACGGAACTAAACAAGGAAGCCAATGAAGCTTATGATTGCGGGCGCTTACTTACCATCGCATTTGCCGTCTTTCTTAAGCAGTAGTCGGTGGCGCCCACCCCCGGATAAACTCTGTTAGCATTGTCAAGGAAGATATTTTTTACCTTAATTTACTATTTGAGTCCATGTATTATCTGTTATTTAATGCGAGTGATTCGAAAGTTATATATTGTGGGGTTTCATGGTAGACTTTTTTTTTTTTTTTTCCTGGCGGAATGAGTATCTTACCGCCGCTCGAGTGAGAGCCATTTTTTGAGGAGGGAATAAGTATCCTACCGCTTGAGTGAGAGCCATCTTTTGATGGTGGAACGAGTATCCTATCGTCCGAGGGAGAGATTTTTTGGGTGGAGGAAGGAGTATCCCGATGTCAAGTGAGAGACCCTCTTTTAGGGTTTGCATCGGTGCTCCATGTGAAACCTTTAGGGAGCAAGAACAACATGCTACTGTTTCATGTATTTGTTTTAAATATTGCAACACATTCATGAAACCCTTCGTAAAGTGTTGTATGAATCTGTTAGAATCCTTGCCGCCAATACATTTAACAGTTATTTACCATCCCCACCTCAGTGCACATCCACTAGTAACTTAATTCTACCTTTGGTGCCCATGTTGATGCAACTCTCAATAGTTAGGGTTGTACAATGAGTCGAGCCGGCTCAATCTCGACCCCAACTCATTCAGTTAAGCTAGACTTAAGCTCCAGTTGTTTGTGAACTAGTTGAGCTGCAGCGTAACTGAAAACTTGAACTTGAACTTATCAATGAGTCGAGTTCGAGTTACATGAACTTGATTCGATTGAAATCGAGTAAGCTGGTTTAATCTATGTGTGTGTGTGTGTGTGTGTTTTTTTTTTTGGTATTTTTCAAACTTAAAATTAAGGAAAGAGATCAAGTCAAATGAGGAGTTGATAGAAAAGCTTAAAACAATTCAAACTTTGAGCCGAGACTTGGTCTATTGAGTCGAGCTGATCTTTTGTAACTTGACTTGAGCTCAAATTGACATTGTAGAGCTCGACTCGAGCTCTAGCTGTGCAAGATATGAGTCGAGTCAAGTCGAGTCGAGTTGACCAAGCTCTAGCTCAGCTCAGCTCGTGTACGTCCCTGCTCAACTCAGCTCGTGTACATCCTACCACTAATGGGCTGCTTACCAGCTACTGACCTGCACCGATGTACCAAATTAACGCTCTCAAAGCTGTTACAGATTTTTCCAGTTGATGTATAGAAATAAGTAAGGTGTGTGTTCTAGGTACTTCTATCGTTTCAGGTTGTTCTCTTTTTTTTTTTTTTTTTTTTTACCGTTATGAGGTTTGTCCCTTTTATTGGAGGGGCATCTCAGTCTTCTTATGCGCCAAACTAACTTGTGAGCATGCAACTTGATTTTCCAATGGGGGGTCAACATGGGAAGTTCATGCATAGGGAAATTTTATTCCTTTTTTTTTTACAAGTTTTATAGCTAAAACTTTTAGGTAGTGTTTGGACGAATAGGCTGTGAAAACGGTGTTTTATCATAACCATGTTTTAAAAAATGATTTGGTTTACTGTTATATATATATATATATATATATATATATATATATATATATATATATATATATATATATATATATATAGAGAGAGAGAGAGAGAGAGAGAGAGAGAGAGAGAGAGAGAGAGAGAGAGAGCGTGTGTGTGTGTGTGTGTTTGTTCGTAGGGGAATAAAACAGTAGAAAAATTAATGAGTTGTTAATTTGTGAAGCTTTTCGTTTTAACCTTCCCTTATTTGCAATGACGAGTTGTGTGTGTGTGTGTGAGAGAGAGAGAGAGAGGTTTATCGTTTATAAATTCGAGACCATTGTTCATAGGAAATAAAACAGTAGAAAAATAAACGAGTCTTTAATTTGTGAAGTTTTTCGTTTTAAACTATTCATTTGCATTGACGAGCAAAGGTTAGGTCACAAGTCATGCTCAATAAATGTAATAAACATACTCTTTTTATTCAATCTTTAGTATCTTTCAAATTTTGTGGCATTAACTGCACCGGTGTGACTGCCGACTACCATGAGTAATGTTGCAAGGTAAGACTTTAGACTCCTGAGATGATTTTGTTTAGAAGTTGATCTTTCCAAGGCCTATGATTGTGTTAACTGGAATTTCCCGTAGGCAAATCTCTCTTACCTTAGTTTTAATCAGTTTTGGACAGATAGAGTTATGGCTTGCGTGTTAAATGGACTCTATGCTTTACTTGTCAATGGCAAAGAGGGTGAGATTTTTAATAGTGAGAAAGGATTAAGACAAAGCGATCTCCTCTCCCTTGCTTTTTATTTTTATAGAAATGATAGTTAGCAGGCTGAATTCAGGAGTTACGAGACATGTCCCACCTAGGATAGAGGTATTGTTGGAGTTAATTCAATTGTTTGTGCTGATGCCATCCTTATATTTTCTAAAGCTACTTGCAAGTCCTTAAGGAATATCACAACTACTTTATATGAAATTCCAAAGGGGGCTGGTAAGCATATAAATGTGGGCAAATCGCATTTTTCACCTAATTTTTTGAGGATTTGGGTATAGGTGCAATCCTCAGCAGTTTGACTGGGTGCATGGGCTTTTTCTTTATCAAGCATTTTAGGATTACCTCATCTGACCGCTTAGTGCTTCTTCATCAGATGACTTTATTCTGAAAGCTACAAAACAAATTGAACTCATAAAAGCTTCTTAGTGGAATTGAAATGGTGCTACTTAGCCAGCTTTAAACTTGGTTGGCTCGTGAAGTGTTGGATGATCTGTTTCCAGTACCTGTATGGAAGCTATGGACTAACAGAAATGGTGTACTTCATGGCACCAACTCCTTTTCCCCTAAGAGCATTGCATAAGAATGTGTAAAACATGTGAAGAGAACTTCACGGTGATATTTTAACAAGGAATCTAATGACAGTTGCGAGATGGAGTTTTGGATTAACAATGGCTCTTTGGTTGGAGCCTAACCTAGCGTTATGGAGAAGGACTCTTGTATCCAGATTCTCACCCACAGAAAGGAGGACTGCAGGATTGGTGTGCTTGGAATTCAAAGAGGTAGCATCGGTGAAGCTTGACTTGGGGATATAAGTTTTTCCTAGCAGGTTACCAAACTACTATCTCTTTTGTTGGAAGAAGCCTTAAATGCCATAATTTTGTGGACGATGATGGAACATCTTCTTTGTCTCCAACAATGGATCTTGGCTTAGGTGGCTCAAGGGTCGCCTAGAAGAGAAATCCCCTTTGCTTGGTGTCTTGGATAGGGTGAAGGCTCATAGGCATAGGTTTGTTGTTCTTTGTATTGAGTCAAGTTCTGATACTGTAGTTATGCTTAATCATTTTGTAAAGATCGCATAAATGCTCGCTCTTTGTATGGCCATTTTTGTTTAATAAAAGGTAGGAGGCCTATTCTCCAGCTGGGTTGATATGAAATTGAGTGTTTGGAAAGGGAGATCACTCTTCTATACTGGCAGATTATGTCCTATAAAGACAATTTGAGCATTTCTGTAAGCCCACTTATTAGAATGAAATTCCAATGGGGAGACTTTAGTAGTCATTGCAGGCCTCATTTGGTTTCATATAAAACTTTGTTCTTGCCACCATTGAAGGTGGAGTAGGCCTTAGGAAACTAGAGGAGGTCAATATAGCAATCCTTACTTATTTGAGATGTATAGCTCTTTCAAACCAGGGGTTGTGGGCTTGCAAATGTAGAACTAAATATTGGATTAGGAGGAATGCTCGTTATGGATTTCATTTTCCTCTTTGGAAAGATATAATGAAGTGTTAGAAGAGGAGAAGGAGATTGTATGGAATGTTAAAGTTAAACATGGTACTTTGGCCAACTTCTGGCTTGATCCATGGCAAGGGGATCCTTTGAGCATACCTTTCAAAGGAAACCTTATATGGATGTTGAATAAGATCTGAGTTACTCAGGGAGGGAGTAGTTTCTAATTATAGTAGACAACTTCTCAGGTGGAATGGTAATTAATCAGTCCTATTTTGTTGTAGTGTGCAATTGAACAAGGGCACGGATGAGTTGATTTGGAGATTTGTTTGTCAACGTATAGTTTCTAGGAGGCTTGAACACGAGCCAAGTCGAGCTCTAGTTCAGTTAGCTCAAGTTTGTCTCAACTCTTATTTTGCTTGGCTCAAGTCAATCTTAAGAACATTAGTTCAAGCTCAACTTGATCGATAATGTCAACTTCGAGCTCAACCCATCGACTCGTTTAAGCTTGTTTAGCTACAAATATGAAGGAAAGAGAATGGGGGAAATTTTTTTGAATTACAAACTTTTAACCAAAATATTTTGCTACTAACTTTGTGAATGTAAAAAAATTTAAAATAATATCTAAACCAGGAGGGTGTTGTCTATTGATATAATGAAATGAGAAATGAGTGTTATCAGATAACAGTAAATGTGTGTGTGTGTGAGAGAGAGAGAGAGAGAGAGAGAGCCAATAAAATGAGAATCTATACCAAAATTTGAGGACAAAAAGTCCCCCAGTTACAATATGAGAGAGAAAGAGGGTGAGTTAATTGGGAGAGGGAGAGAGAGTAATCAATGGAGAGAGAGAAACTGTGAGTTAAGGAGAGAAAAAGAGAGAGAAAGAAATTAATGGAGAGGGAGAGAAAAACGACCATTAAATATGTAGTTGAGAGAGACAGAAAAAGGTTGTCATTGTCTTTTACTTTGATGCACAAACTTCACAAGTTGACTCAAGCTTCATAAGTCAATTTAAGTGAATTCAAACTTGACTCATGCAAACAAATGACTCGAACTCAACTTGTTTATGAGATGAGTCAGCTAGAACTGGGGCTCCAGACTCGTACTCAACTCATTTACAAGGTGGGTCAGCTCGAACTTGACTCATTGTTTAGGCCTAGTTTATAGAGATCAAGTTTGGCAAAAAGTGACGATTGATGAGGTGTTTGGCAATAATAACAAGTTGGTACTGTTCGATGAATTTGTCTAAAAATTAGGGTGGATTTATAAAACAATGTGCGACAATATTTCAATACTATAGAGATTTGAAATGGAAACTGGTCACCGACCAGCCTCCATCGAACGTCGTGCCAACCCCCTCAAGGACAAATAGGCTAACTTTTACTATTGGGGTCTTAAAAAGGAAAAAAAATTATATTATCGTTTAGTGATATTGACCTTCTTATAGAGTGTTTGACTTTTCAAACATTCATTTTTCTTTTATACACTTTTTCCATTTCCAAAACCTTATTGCTTAAGGTATTTGCTAATGTAATATTTTTCAAAGCATTTGTTTGCAACTTCTTTCTATCCAGTTTGTCAAAAAAATTAGATGCATAGTGAATATTGGATAAAATTTTCTATATTTTTTGGTTACCAAGTCAATGTTTCTTTTGATTTAATTGTGTTGTTGCATTGTTCTAAGTAGTAGTACTAAAAAAATAGCTAATTGAATTCAACTTTTAGGCAAGGAAAGAAAGAGGTGGAAAGGAGGGTTTGCTCCTCGAAACCCTAATCTTAATGAAGCCAAGGAAGCTTCCAACCACTCAATCATGGGCTGAAAAATGTTACCTAGAGTTCGGATGGGTGAGAGTGACGATGGAAGAAAATTAGAAATTCAGATGATAGTAGAGAGACTAAGAATCTTGATTCCAAATGAAAAGTTGGTTCCAAATGAAAAGTTGGAGGCAATGAAGGTGGTGTTAGCATGGAGTTTGGATACATTGTGATGTGAGATCTTTGTAGCAAGAAATCAACAATCCAAGGTTTTCTTTCCTTGGACATGGGGCTTTGCTTGTCCGTGTTGACTCCAAAATGGAATCATCACCTGTGCTATGAAGAAGAGTCTAGAAAGTAGGAGGAAGAATGCTAGTGGATCATTATTGGAAGCCAGGTGTAGGGATGTCAATGGATTGGATCCAAATCATATTACTTTTATCCATATCTGCTTTAATGGATATTACATGTTCATATTCAAATACGAACAAAGAAGTCATATACAAATCCGAATCTAAAACCATATTTCACAATCCAAATCCAATTTTCACATTCACGTCTAAATCCAAATTATGGATCGAATCTGGTCAATCAAAACGTAGGGGCATTCACATTATGATATTTATTAAAAACTAAATCCAATCTGAATCCGAGTTTGAATTCGATTGAATATTTATGTTTATCTGAATCAAATCTGATGGGATGTCATTTCAAATCCAATTAAGGCCTAATTCCTCAATTGGATATTAAATTTTTTTCCATATACGATTTTTCATAACGATCCAGTCTAATATTTGATCTAAATCAGATCTATTCACATACCAGCTAGGGGACTCTGAAAATTGAAGAGAAACATTGTGTTGTTATGTAGATTCGTACTCTTGGTATGGTCACTTATTTGTGGAATAGAAAGCTTTTTAGAGAATTAGCAATAGCCATGAGGTGATCTGGTGGAGGTGGATGTGTTCACTCATTTCCTCTCTCTAGGCCAAGCTTTGCTTTCCTCTGTATCATGGTGTTGCTTTGCTTCATGCCTCATTTAGTGGAAATGGAGTTTGAAGGAAGGTTTAGCTATAGGAAGTGGGATTCAAATCAAATATAAAATATGTTGTAAAACCACTCATACGATGGGGAATTGCAAGATGCATAAGACAAGCCATGAGATTGCTATGGGGAGGTGGAACAAGATGAGGGCTAGTTGAATATTAAGATGGCTAAGAGGTCAAGTATGGGAATGCCTCCCAAAGGTGAAAATGGGCTGAGAGGGACTAACAAGGGGTTGTCATCTAGAAGGGTTGAAGGCAAACAGAAAAATCAATTTCAAGTCCTTGAAGACAATAGGGAATGTGGGGACAAATGGAAGTGACCTTGGAGGAGTTGCGGTCAGATAGATGAATCTTGAGAAGCAGACCACTAAGGCTCAAATGAGGATTCACAGAGGCATTGGGTTAAGAAAGATGATATGAAGCTTATGGTAGATGATCAATGAGATGACTATCAGACATCTAAAGCCTGAAAAATATTTTGTGGAGAAAAGATGTAATCCAACTTTATGTTCCGCGTGGGGTTTACTTTAGATAAATCATTGGGGAAGAGTTTCTTTGATAAAAATAGAAAGGAAAATTGCCAGGTTGATGAAAAGAGAGAAAAGTGGGAGCTGAGATTGAGAAAGTAAATAGGGTGGATGGGAAATAGAAGAAGAGAAATAATGCTATTTCTTTCACTCGAGTAGCAGTGGTAAAAGGGCTTGGACACTACTAATACCCAATTAGGTGTGATGGCCAGTTAAGATGTTTTCAGTGAGACTGAGGAGGTTCATGCTGCAGAATTGAGTTTGGATCAAGGGACTATGATGAATGCCCAACCTCTTAACCAGTGATATGTTGAATCCTAACGAAAGTAATTAAAGTCATGATCGATTCAATCTAATCTCCAAATCATGAAAATTCTTAATTGGGATAAAGGAGGTTTAGTGAGATCTGTCGCTAGAGAGGAATTGTTTTAGGAGTTGCATTTCTACGATCCTAAAATTGATTTTATATATGATTCTATGGGACATGATAATTTGCTACTAGGATCTGGTCGAGGTTTCAATTAAATTCATTGATATGGCAAGACATTGGTTGATTGCGGAATGGACACTTTGTGACTCAGATATGTGGTTCCTTGTTGTGGAGTTTATACTTGCATAACAATGGCATTGATAGGAGAATATCCTTTTTGCAACTTACTATAATTTTAAGGACATAAATATCCCTTGTGTAGTTGTTGGCAACTCTAACTATATGTGAAATGAAGGAGCTAAGATTGATAGCAGATTGCATGGGGTTTGGTGAAAAGATTTTAATAAATTCAAGGAATGAATGCAACTTTGATATTGTTCATGACTTACACAACTCTAGATTCTAGTATAACAATAGTGGGGAGTCAAGCTGCTAGGGTTCAGTCAAGGTTGCAAGTAAAGTCATTCACATGGCAAGACATTAGTTGATTGCAGGAGGGACACTTAGATATGCGGTTCCTTGCTGTGGAGTTTATGCTTGCATAACAATGGCATGGAATGGAGAATATCCTTTGCGCAACTTACTACAATTTTAAAAACATAAGTATTCCTTGTAAGGTTATTGGCAATTGTGTGTGAAATGAGAGTAATAATATTGGTAGAAGATTTCATGGGGTTTGGTGTAGAGATTTTAATAAATTTAAGGAATAAGTGTAACATCGACATTCTTCATGACCCACACAACTCTACATTCTGATATAACAATTGGATTAGGAGTAAAGGATTACCAGACACTTGACTGGACAATGGTGAATAATATTTGGAGACACTTATCTTGAACTGCTTTTGGCCTTCAGGTGTTTCAAAGTCTATTTTGAATTATAATGAACTAATCATTTCTCTTGATTTGTGGAGTCTAGAAGATTTGGCTTAAATTTATTTAAATTTTATAATTATTGGACCTCTAGACAAGAGTGTTGTTATCATTCGTGAAATTGAAATTCTGTAATAAGGGGGTGTCTGGAATTAGTGTTGAGGAAAAAGATTACTGGGTTTTAAGTAATCTTTTTCATCAACACTTAAAACCAAACTTTCATAATTGAATGTGAATTGGAAGTAAGATCCAATTCTTTAGGTAAAAAGTGTTTATGAAAAAGATTACTGGGTATAAACCAGGTGGGTTCCATGAAATTTTGGAAATCGATATTGTGCTTGCAAAGATTGATGGTTTTTGTTCAAGGTGGTCGCTGGACTTGGAGCAGAGCATTTATTAGGCCTCTAGCACCGGACTATGTATTAGAAGCTAGAAGACTAAATTACAATTGATGGTAAAAGAAAGGACTCACTCCTACAAGGTCAAAATTGAAGACTGAAAGAATAACTTTTTCAAGAAAAAACTAATAGTACCTCTCTCCTAAAAGAGTAGAAACCAGCCTTCATTAGTTACCGTGCACGGTAATCCACTGTATACTAAAACAGTTAAAGTGAGGTAATTAAGGAAATATTTGAAAATATGAACCCTAACACAATGTTCCACAAATCTGTACCAAAGATTGGGACAAATTTATAGGACACTGCATTTTAGTGTTCTGTAAATCTACCCCAATCTTAGGGACAGACTTCCAAACATTCCATGTTAATGTTTCTATCACCAAATGCCCTAAAAGTAACTGATCAGCTTTGTAGTAAAATTTTGAAATCTCCAATCAACTTCACTGGGAAATAGGCTCCCTACCTTTGTATGCAATCAAGAAAGAAAGAATACAACAAATGAAAGAATAGGGAAAAAAGAAACAGAATGGGCCTAGACCTGAGCTCAGTAAGGAGGCTAAGGAAAATGACTCCACTCTCTCGCAAAGTGCCTCCATAGAGGCACATTCAACAAGCTCATAGTTTCCCAATCAGGGGTTTGACCTAAGATCGTCACCCTTAGCAAACCATTCCCTGGAGCAGAAGGAACCTACCGTTATATGTTCTTATTGCCCGGCTCCTTCTGCACACTGTTCACCATGTAGCAGAACCAGTCCAAACTGTTATTTCAAAAATATGAGGGGTTAATCATAATATTCCAAAAGTTTAACATGTATTTGTAATATGATTACTTATTGAGTGGCTTTTTGTAAGTATTTCTAAATCTGTCATATATAGTATAGTTATACCTCCCTTTATATCCCGTTACATAAATAAGTCATTGATGTTGAGTGAAAGTGGGGCCGAGATTCTAGTTTTGATGTGAAACTTCCCCATCGATATTCAGCTACTCTAATAATCAAAACGTACGGCTACGCATTCGACGCATCTTCCTTTCTTTCATATGAAGCTCAAGTCCTATCAATTTCAGTGCAAGACAAAATTGGTTGGATTCGATGTGCAATGGCCGATCCAAGAGTGCCGCCTGACAAGTTTTAACTAATTTTTAGTAGATTTTAGAATTTTTTAACTAATTTTTAGTATATTTTAGAATTTTTATTTCTTAATTATTTTTAGTATAGCTTTTAATTATTTTTCAAAAATAACTTTTTAAATATATTAGCTGAATTACGGCTGATTTCACTTGGATTGGTGAATCGACCGATTGCTTCATTAGTAGGGATGTCAGTAGATCAGAGGTTGGAGTAAGAAGTACCATACTTGATTATCATATGTTCACATATTTAGGTTGGACTTTCAATTTCCAATTTGAAATCGAAATCTAATCCAAATATAAAAATTCACAACCGAATCCCAATCCATTTTTTAAATACACAAACTTTCAAAAATTAGGAACACATATTAATGGGCATAGGATACTTTTTCACAATTAAATGTGAATTGGAATCCAAATTCACTTGAATATTTAGTTAAAACCAACTCTGAATCTGATCTGGATGTTGAAAATTTTCTTATGTATAATGTTTTTGAAGTAATTCAGTTGAATATCTGATCTGAATCCAATCAATTGACATTCCCACTCACCAATCCTATCCACAATCCAAATTTTGTGATACTAGTGGCGCTGTGCGGCAGCCACCAAGCAATGAACCCCAAAAAGAGAGAGAGAGAGAGAGAGAGAGAGAGAAAAGATGCACCAACACGCAACTTTTTCCAGTTTTGAGGCTTCTGGCTTAAGCCAAGGGAGGGGAATGGGATTCACATCACTTTCATGAGAAGAGGAGGACGAAGGAGGGTCCAAGCAACAGGTAGGAGGATTCTTTGCTTTTGCGTGTGATTCTTTGAGACTTTGGAGTCACGTCAGAAAGTGAGCCCTCTCCTTGTTCCGGCTCGCCCCTTGCATGAACCCCCACGACCCAATTGCTCACTCTTTTGTGTCTTCCCCTCCATCCTTCCCACTCTCCGACGACCTTGCTCTACATTAATTGGTCAAGATTCCCCCTTGTATTTTCCTGGTCCCTAGCTTGGTATGAAGAATGGCGAAACCAAGAAGAGGCTAGCTAGGCTCGGCCGAGTTGTTTGAGTTTCAACCGAATCAGTCGAGTCGCAGGTCGGTTTGATCGGTTTGTTCATGTATACAACATAAGGTTATATTGCACAAAAGATTATTTAAATGATGTTAAAAATATATGTATGTACTCTTTCAAATTTTCATTAAATGTGTGTGATGCAGAAGATACGCATGCATCGTTCTAATTTTATTGGACGTTAATAGTGCAATTGTATCAAACATATTACTAAAATTTGCATCTTACCTATAATAGGCAGATAAATGTTCTTTTATCTTACAAATGTAAGGTTGAGTGAAAATTTGAGGTGTTGATATATCTGATTTAGATCGAATATCATCCTAAACTGCTCCAAAAAAGTCATATAGAAGAAGATTAGCATCTGATTAAGAAATTGGATTGGTTCGAACTTAAACAAGTATCCTACGTCCAGTATCCATACATTTTCAAAGTTGGTTCTTAAAAGATTGTATTGCAGTTGCTTCTCCAGTTTGAATTTAGCTGTGAATTTGGAAGTCAGATTCAGATTGTGAATTTGGATATGCTATTAAACTTTTCTCCATTCATATTCGAACACTTAATCGAATCTCATGAATATGTGAACACCTGAATATAGTAAAGAATACTCCACTTTGAATCCAATGTCGACAATATCCCTATTGAAAATATGTAACATATGATTATTATAGTGCATTAGAAACATTAGTATATACATAATATGTAAACTAACATTTTTTTATGTAAATAGGTACATATTTTCTAGGGTAAAAATCAAAATGCCAGAACCAGACCGAGTCACCAGATTGACCCAGTGACTCACAAATCGGTTACTCGACCCAGCGGGAGTCCCTAACTTCTTGACTTTGAAAAGCTCGCTTCCTATATTCTGATTTTCGATACATTGTTTTGGGCATGAGACTTGGGTGTTGCTTCACTTATTGCCATGGTGGATGTCACGGTGAGCGTAAGTCCAAGGCAAGGCGTCTTCAATGGAAAAGCTTCCAAGATACTTTAACTAACGGACAAGCTTCACTGATCAAGTTGAGTGCTCATGTTTTTTAAAAAAATGAAAATTTATAAAATGCTCCTAACAAATGGTCAAATAACAAATAACGCCCTTGAAATAAACATCAATTTAAAGAGGTAATTACATAGTTATCTCTATAAAAATCTCCCAAAAAAACATAAAAAAATAAAACCTATAGAAAAACCGCTTGGCTTGATGGTCCTCTTTCGATAGCGAGGGAGAGCTGGTGGCTCCCCCTCCGTGTTTAGCATGGGTCCTGCATCGGACAGCGAGAGCTTTTTTTCATTTTTATACATATATTTTTTCATTTTTAGATATTTTGTTTCGAGAAGGACAATTGTATAAATTATCCCTCTAAATTGAAGCTTTTTATTTGAAGGTGGCGATTTTGAGAATTATAGGAAATTGAGGTGTATATTTAAGAGCTTGAAAAGTTTGGTGGTGATTTTGTAATTTATTTCAAAAACTTCCTTTCCCATAGAATTATGTCTAACGTGTAAAATATGTGAACCTGCGCAAATGAAGCAAAAGCCAAAGCAAAACAGGGAGAAGAAGAGGGCGGAACAATCAATCATCAATGATCAATTGTCTAAAGATCACCCGACACAAAAATAAACTCTATCACTTTGTCACTCTCCAATAATATTTAAATCTAATCAAGTAAAAAATCTATATTCAAAGCCATGAGCCTAAACAGCTTCCGAATCCTCTTTCCTTTCGTATACTTACAAGATTTTCTTCCAGTCTATATTCAAAGCCATGAGCCTAAACAGCTTCCGAATCCTCTTTCCTTTCGTATACTTACAAGATTTTCTTCCAGTTTTTTGCTAGAAAACCAAGTGATTGAGGGATTAATGCAGGTATGTAGAGCTTTGAAGAAGGGGCGAGTTTGATTGCTTAGGTATTCTCAAACATTAGAATGAAAAATCGAGAAAAAAAATGAAAGAATCTATATATATATATATATATATATATATATATAGATATATATATATATATATATATATAGAGAGAGAGAGAGAGAGAGAGAGTCCATGGTAACTAATTAATAGAAGAATCTGAATATGTCGGCGGAACAAGTCAAGCAACTCAACCACAAACTCGTATATGCTCGGTTCAGGTTTGACTCGTTTATTAAATAAGTCAAGCTATATTAAAAGATAAACTTCATTAGTTAGGCAAGTCAAGTTAGAGCTAGGAGGCGGAGCCACATATGGGCTGGTGTAGTGGGCAATTGCCGACACCAGCGTTTCAATGTTTCTTTATTTTTATATCAACTGTCAAATATTTATTCTGTTATATACATAGTGCCCTTTTGGATATAGAAACCAGTGACTGACTGCAGTCCCTCCAGATATTTTTTCTGGCTGAATGCTGTTGAAACGTGTATCTGAGACCAAATTCAAACTCTACATATTAGTCTATATGCTGAACTTTTTCTTGAACGTTAACATTTCTGACATTAAGTGTTGAACATTAATCCTCTTTAACGTCTACTCCTCTAACTTGTTGCGGCAAGAACACTTACCTTTCTTGCTCCTATTGAGTAATACTTTATTTCCTTCATTGAAGATCAATACATTGTGTGTCCTTCCTCCTCCTTAATTAGTTGTATATATATTCACAATGTTCTAATAAAGAAAACGATAAGATTTGCCTCATTTTATCTTTTCTCTCTCGTTATGGTATAAAAGCAAGTGACACCTTAACCCTTCTCCATGGTCGATTATCGGTCTCCTCAACCAGATATGAAAACAACTTCATCTTATCTACTCTAACTGTAGATGGTCCATATATATTAGGAGATATGGTGCCGTGCAATGCCCATGGTACTTTTGGCTAAGAATAAACTTAAAAACTTGGCGTCGTCGATGGGAATATACCAAAGCCCAAGGAACCACCGTCTCTCGTCATCTCATGGCAACACTGCAACAACATGGTTCCACCTTGGCTGCTGAACTTGCTCCAAAAAAACATTTCAAATCCACTGTGGTAGTATGGACTGAGTTAAAATAGAAATTCTCCCAATCTAACGCCTCTCTCATTTCAAATCCAACAACAAATCATTAATTGCAAACAAAAGAGTCCTCCATCGGTTTATATTTTACCAAAACAAAAGGTCTATGGGATGAGAATGGTGCTCATTTCCCTCTTCCATATGTTCAACAGAAAGATCGGCTAATCCAATCCTTAATGGGAGTTAACCAATGCTATATATGGTCCCATTTGAAGGCAAAGTCTTCTCATGGACCCGACTCCTTCAGTTTCCCAAGCTTGTGCCGATTGATTAAAATGCCAGCGTGATGTCCGCGTTATTGCCTGTCTATCTGAAAGTGTATCTGCTGTTGCCATGGACAATCCAACAAAGGGAACTGTGTGTGGTACAAGGGACAATCACAACCTAAGTGCCAGCACTGTGGAAAGCTAGGCCATCCTAAGGATTGGTGCTTTCATCTTCATGGTCTTCCACCACATACAAGTACTCTTTGGAAAGGAAAACAACCACCCAAGATAAACTCGGTTTCTCCGGCAGCTTCTATTCTACAGATGCTCACAAGACCCAACCCGAGTGATTCTTTCGTCCTCTCCAAACCGGCCGAACTCTTCTAATATTCTCCTAATTGGTTCTTCCAACTTACTAAACTCTTGAAACAGCTTGGCTTCTCCGAATCTAAGGTGATCATTCTTTTTGAAAATCGACCAACATGCATGATAGTGTGTTTATGATTGTACACGAAGATGATATTGTTATCGCATGTGACAACATTGATGTCATACATGGTTTGAAATTTATCATCCATAACAAATTCAGCTCGTAGGACCTAGGAGAATTGAAATACTTACTAGGCGTTGAAGTTGCTAGATCTCAAAAGGGATATTTTTATCCCAGAAAAGGTATATGATGGACATCTTGTGAGAATCAAGATACACTAATGCTAAATCCAATGATTTTCTAATGAAGCAACATCTAAAAATGGGTGATGAGAAAGGTCAACTCTTAAAGGATCCCACTTTTTTCTTGAAGTTGATTGGCTGACTTATTTATTTAACAATATCTCAACCCGACATCGTGCACAGTGTCCACATTATCAATCAATTCATGGACAATCCAAGAACTACTCATCTTGATGTTGTTCTAGAATCCTTTCATACATCAAACCCACTCTTGGATTTGGGGTGTTGTTTCAGTTCAACAACCAACTTCAGATAAAAGGTTTTTGTGATCCAGTTTGGTTTTTTTGTCCCATAATAAGGAGGTTGATCTGGTCATTCCATCTTTATTGAAGATAGCCCCATATCATGGAAAGTCATCAAAAAGCAAGCAACCATATATAAATGCCCATTTGAAACTATAATAATTTTGGGTATTGCCAACAGCTCTAGCCATTGGCAAAGACCCCATAGAGACATTGGCAATTCATATGTTGACAGCTATAGAGCCATTGGCAAAGACCCCATAGAGACATTTCCTATTCATATATTGACAGTTATAGAGCCATTGGCAAAAATTCTGTAAGGGAAAATCTTTTTGTTGGTATCAGTTATTGGGAATTGTGAACAATTTCCCAACTCTTGTTGGTTTTGGAGATTTTTTTTTATCTATAGCGGTGAAGAAAATCAATAAAGGTCTTTGCCAGCTATGCCTCTCTCTACCTTGAGAGCTGATCAAGGGATTTTCATAGGTGATTTATCTCTGCTATAGTTTGTATTCCTCAAGCTAATTATCTTCCAAGATAGATACGCAAAAAACTGATAGGTTCTTAACTATTGAATGAGCTTTTTCAGCCCTCTTTAGTGTCAAGTGTGCACCTTTGCCAACATTGTATTTGTTCTCATTCTACCAAAAGAATAAGTCATAAGTTTTGGGATGGCTAAAGCATGCTTACTAAGTTAGCTTTCCCATTGCAAAAAAATCACCTCACCCTGTTGTACTTCTCATCAAGCCAATTTTCTTCCTCACATGCAGCCAACCACTTCTCTATTTTCTCCAAAATTTCTTTCCTGTTAAATGCTTCTGCTTTAGTTTAGCCTCCATTTTTTCCAATAGAAACTTAAGATCAATCACCCCCTACAAATAGGTTTTCGCATCTCCTTGTAGTTTCTCAAATCTACACCAACCATACACAAATAGGTTAGAATTATACACGGTGTTTTCCCCAAAGTCATCCCCGACTTGTATGGGTAATTGACAAGATGAATTCTTGCCTCATTGTGATCAAATGCTTTCTTGATATTTATTGAATCAATGTTCCTTTCCTTTTTCAATGTATTTATGTCATTTTCATGATAAAACATAATTAATGAATTTAATCTCATAGCCTAATTTGGCATACGTATGTAAAAAAACATGGATAAATCTGTCAATTGCCTATATGACAAACATGAATTTGGGCTACATGTTATGAGTGCTATGTGTTTTATACATCCATTGGGGGAGGGGTCTGTGCACGTTCTGGTCTATGTACAGTTTATTGTGTGCAAAAATATGAAAATGAAAAGAAAGCACAAATTAACCAAGAGGGCTACCTGTCAGAAAAAGGAAGATTTAAGAACATCACCATCTTGTTGCAAGACCAATAATCGTATGAGAATCAAATAGACAAAGAACTAAGTAGAGAACATCAAGGTCTCTGACTCCTAGCAACTAGCCTACTGCATGATTGCAACCAATTACTTAATTATAGTTGAAATTTAAGAGCTTTATACATGTCACATCATTGACTACAAATGGTTGGCATGATGACACAGTTATTGCAATGTCTAATTAACAAGGACCTGGATGACAACCTACGTTGGCACTAGTAATATTTCAAAAGTAACTTTAACAATTGATTATTTCCAAAGAAAAATGTGATCAGAATTATCTTCCAGACTTCAAGAAGTGGCCAGCACCAAGTTCACATTTGAATGGAAGAAGATTATTATCAGTTTTCATGTCTTAACTTTGCCAAAAACTTTGTAGATTCAGGGTACAAAACACGTGGATCTAGACCAAAACTGTATGGTGAATAGATGGAAGGGACTTATAGGAGGAAAAAGTTATGCATAACTATAAGCCATGTT
The DNA here is from genome assembly GCF_008831285.2 of Nymphaea colorata. Lineage (NCBI taxonomy): Eukaryota > Viridiplantae > Streptophyta > Magnoliopsida > Nymphaeales > Nymphaeaceae > Nymphaea > Nymphaea colorata. The sequence continues at coordinate 10,682,387 of NC_045138.2, read as the reverse complement.
ACTCACCATTTAGCGATTACCAAAATGTATGGATAATTTTATGGATTAATCTAGTGAAATCAAATAAAAAGTGAAATAACGAACTCATCCAAATCCAAATGTTAAAGGGATAAGATGAAAGTGGATGATATACTATCCAGCTTGACCCCATTATCCAATTACATGTCTTCCCATAGAACATGGCTTGCAAACCTAACCTCAACTTGCAATGAGAATTTCCATTGAAAGTTATCCTTATACCATTGGCTTATCTTTCTTTCTTGCTCTCAATCAAATAGGATGAAATTGATGAAGAAGTGTTAGGATCAACTGGGATGTGAAATGTAAACAAAGCTTACTGATGCGTAGAAAGCAAACTTCATATTATGATAAACCACACATTCCTAGACTTTTGTTCTTTCAAGAGAATAATGAAGCTTCCAGCTTCTAAACAAGCAATTCTACCTAGTTGAAGCTTCAGTTATGGAACTAGATGGCATTCCACTAGTTTAGTTAAGTTTCCATTGTAAACTCTTACTACAGGTAAAGACGTGCCTCTTTATTGTCACAGGACCCGAAAAGATTATGCATCAAAACATGAAAAGCATAAGGAGTTAGTGCATTATTCTTTATACATATTAAATGTGCCAATTATTTGCAATAAGAATAGTGGCCATCCCCATCACTGTTATTTGATATTTATTTCAAAAAGAAAAAACTCCTAAAGCATTTGAGAAACAAATGTTTGAGAGTATACTAGTTTAGTGACACTATGCATAAGTTTTTGCATTTTTCCATCATTGGTATCATACATACAAATTAAAAAAGTGTTATTATATTGTATTGGATTCGAGAACCAAGAGTCTAGATAGGAAAAAACTTTGAGAAAGGAAAGACTAACGACCAACAGAAATAGAACAAAAACTTTTGGAACAAGGTACAATAAATTTTCAACTAACATGTACTTGTAAAAAGCATGAAAACAGGAAGTATTTAGTAAATAGGCTATAACAAGTTAAACTCAAAGAAAAACATCAAAATAGGTGATGAAATTGAAACATATAAAAAAATCATAAGACCAATGGACAAAATAGTTGGAGGAAAAATAAAAATGATAAGAATGAGGGTTACTGGAGACACATTATCAACTGGATAGTATGATTTCATATAGAAGTAGAACTCTTCTTTATGAGGGTCACCCCGGTTCCTACAAACCAAGAGTTTCATGTTGGTCAGTAAAGAACACAATGAATTATAAGATCTTGCTCACAAGCTATCATGGTTGCTCACTCCCACTTAGATGTTAAAGAATATCATCACAGTCATTATTTCAATTCAATTGGGCACTGCACAAGGAATAATTTTTAACAAAAAACCTATTTCAGCAATGCTTGAAAAAACTGCAACCACACAAAAATTCAGAAATTGAAAGCTTCTTTTACACTTAAGTTACACGGATGACTTTTAAATGACAATTTGCTATCTTTATCAACAAATGGCATGGAGAAATCAACTAGGGTAACTCCAATTTCCACGTAAACAGAACCATATCCACCTTCTCCAAGTTTATTTTCTTTCAAAAAATTGTTTGCAGCACTTTGTATTGCCTTGAGGCTGATTTGCGGTGGATCATAGTCTGCCCTTAGCTGAATGGATTAGTGTTTTTTGTCTTGAGCATATCGAGTGTGTCCACAAAGGTTTGGACTCTACGCACCTGAGTGAAGATAACAAGTGAAGATTTAGGAGTTAGGAAGTTGACTAGCTATTACAGTGTGAAAAAGCCCAAGAAAAGAAACCAATAATCCTTACCTTGACAATCCAAAATTCCCTAATTTTCTTCCTCCTCCAAGCATCTCCTTCAGTAATTTGTGTGAGAATCCCTCCGCCGATGAAGACCACATGCCACTCATATATGGAAGCAACATTCTTCTTCACCCAAAGAAGAAAAAACACAATGATATTAATTGTAAAAAATAGTCAGCTGCTAATAGTACCTATAGATATGGCTGCCACAATAATATCACCCATTGTGTTCCTTAATTCTAGGTTCGCTACAAGATAGAGATCTTCCTCCAAAAGCATTTGCAATAAGATGATGCAAAAGAAAAAAATAATGGAAAAAGGCTCTTTTGGCTAATTAAAGGTTATAAATTGAAAGAAGTAGAAACAAAAGTGACCATCCGCAAATGAACAAGAAACTACTAAATTATCATGCAATAAAAGAACCAATTAGTTGTTTAATTGTGCCAACAAACTAACATAAAGATTAAATAAAAACGTATGACAAAGTTTGAAATCAATAAAAGAAGTATTGTTCCACTATGTCCTATGCTTCCACAATCGCAACCTTTTTCATTAGTCAATACATATCATGGAACATACATGTAATGTCAAAAATATTAATCTAGCCAGTTTGGTACAATGAAATTATGTTGTAAAACAACATTAAAATGTTGAAAACAATTATTGCCAGTTGGCTGCCAATACGAATAAGAAGTTAGGTTGTAATACATTAATCTAATTTGGTTAATTTAGCAAGGTGTTCTTTCCATTGAGCAAACTTTGCTTCTAAGTTAGCTACTTTTGGCTTTCAATGCAGTATTTTATGCTATGAACTCATCACGAGTAAGTCCTTCTCTACCAAATACGGTAGAAGCTTTGATACCAATACCCAAGACTCCTTCTCTACAAACACATCCATTATTATCAACACCAATACCTTGAGAAATGATGTCATATGATTTAATTTTAATGTTCATTGCTGAAAGGTAACATAAATAGGTTTCTTGAAGAATATAAATGTGTACTTGCAGCAATATAGTATTATCCATTATAATAACTTCATATGCTCCTAAAGAACATCTCTTGTGGACGATGCTACGTATATCTATATTTTCAACAAGGACATTTAATTTTCTTATCAATAAATGCATTATTCTTCTTGGCAATTTCAAAAAATCGTGAACTCCATTTAAATATTATAAACTTGCCCAACATAGAACCAAAATAAAATGTAATTATTTCAGCTTTTCTCAACACATAAGAATAATAGTAACATACTACTATCATATGATACCTACTCTTTGTTATCCAATTTTTGCCCTCCACTAGACACACACACACACACACACACACACACACACACACACACACATATATATATATATATATATGCTCATTCATCTGTAATGCATCGTATGTCACATAATAGGTCTCATTCTTCTACCCTTTCTAGAGAGTCGATGGATATTAGTTGATTCTGATTTCACACACACACACACACACACACACACACACACACACACACACACACACATATATATATATATATATATATATATATATATATATATATATATATATATATATATATATATATATATATATATGATATGAACAATGTAATGAAGCAACCTAATGAACATTTTTCTCTAAAAAATGGGAAAGGCTAGATGAGCAACGTCTTCTTTGAACATTAGGATAATGGAAATGCAGAAAGACATATGCTTTGAACATTAATTTTGTAACAACTTTAAGAACCAAAGTTTTTAAAGTTCATGCTTTATTATTTTTTCCATATTGATGCTCTCTACGTCTTTTCTTTTCTTTTCCTTTTGAATATGGCCTATTGATATCCTCTTTATACCACTACCATCGAGATATAATAAAGTAGATGTTTAAGTAATCTTTGCAAGTTGGTGAAGGAAAAGGAATGGTTTCATTAAACGAACATTAATGCATAAGACGTATGTTCTTGTTATCTAAGTATCTTCCATAAAGCTAACCATAGATGTGCTTTCTTTGAAGTGATTTTCTTCTTCTTTTTTTTGAATGCTTAAATATGATTGTACCAACTGGAAAACTTTCAAGGCATGGAATTCTACATCCTCATAAAATCCTTTCTAGACTCTGAAAGGGTGCTTTTATTTTATCTTGTTCTAAGTTTCTCAACATTTAAACCACAAATTTTGAGGAGAAACTTCTATACGTGAAACTGAATGTGCATGTGTATAAAGTTTAACTGTTCAAACTCATCCTTACACCAAGGGAAAGACCTCTTTTCAATTTTGACAGCTTTTGTTTATCAATTCAATGGTTAATAACAAGAATCAAATTTGTCCTCGAGGTTGAGGAAAAGGGGAGGTGAATATGGAAGAAGTGAATATAAAAGATGAATTGATGATCTAGTGACTAAAACTAATGATAGGATATATAGCTGGATAGCAATCAAACAGAGCAGAGCAGGCAATTCAAGAGAGGCACTTACCTCCACTAGTGAACCATGCCTTATGCCAATCTCGTAGAATTGATATCAATATTATTCATTTGTAGTTGATACCAAATATGTAGATCATTTTTTTTTTGCCCATGGGGGAGACCACCAAGTCCTCTGAATCTCTGCCAGTAAAAAACAAGCCATAGTTGCACAAAATGTTTTAGTGGATGCACAGGTGTATTCTAGAAAAAAACACACAGAAGCCTAAGTTGCTTCTGTTTTTCCTGGTAAGCTGCTTTTGTGTCGAAATATCTCCAGCTAGGATGCATGAAGCTGTTTGAACTCTACTTTGGTTGCAAACGCTAAAACTAGTTGTTATGTATCATCACCTTCTATTAAGTATTTAGAATATCTTGATAAGAGCTACATGGAAACTAGGAAACAAGGGTTTCATACTCAAGTAGGAGGAACAGTAAAAGATGGACTTATATCCATATCAAAATCGAAAGTTCTTGATACAATTGCAAATCAGGTAACTTTTAAAGTATATATTGGAGATAGAGAACCTGGATTTGGATTTGTGCATAGAGATGAAAATAAAAGAGATACAGTTATTGGAAATGAAGATGAGAATGAATCTATTCCTAGTTCCAAAAAAAAAATTGTAGAATCTGAATTATACATTAAAAAAACCATAATATATGTATCTTTTAAGCCGATCAGATGTTATAAGACTGGTTTCTATTATGTTATAATGAACATTTGTGTCGATGGTGGTAAGAAATTAGAACAAAAACATCTCATAAAGAATCACGACTCAAATGAGAAGCTTTCTACAGGTCTAATACAATTAGTTTTTGATGCAGAGGATGGGTTGTCTTAAAAACTTGTTGGTAAAATGACTCCACCGGTCAAATGTGGAATTAATCCTACCTGCATGTTGGAAAAGGATAAAGAATTAAAATGTGTGGATTCAAGTCATGGGACACCTAAGGGTGGTGATCTTAAAGAGCTAGTGTTTGATGCAGCAGGGCATTCAAATTATTCCACCATTCCTTCTAATCAGGTATTATATGCAATACTGTGTTCAAGTATGTAGCTTTGATTTTATTAGGTAAGTTAACAAAAAATCATTCAAACTCATTCTAGAAATTTTTCTGCTTTTTTGGTTTGTGCTTATTTGAGCCTGTGTAGTGCATTCAAATCTTTGGCAACTAAGGTAATATGCACTCACAATGCACATGCACACTTACACACACAAGTGTGTGTGTGTGTGTGTGTGTATATATATATATATATATTCAACTTTATTGATTAAGGTGCCAAATAATGCCCAATAAAAAATATGAATGTAGATCACTTCAGAGCATAAAAAACACTGATTTTAAGTAAAAACTCTCAAAAATGGGCAGTGATTGTCCATGTGTAAAATACATGTTAAAGAGACTTTACAAAAATTAGAGTAAACCAATTATAACTTTTTGAAAGTACGTGTAACAAGGCCAAGCATTTCAATTCTGGCTTTCCCTATTTCATCTCCGACATCACATGGAGCATAGCGTTGGAGAAGCCCCAATTTTAGCTATCACCAATGTGAACACATCCTTCATCCACGGTGGTGGGCTGCTCTTCTGCAATCATCGATGATACAAGAAATCACATCAAAGATCTTAATCAAGCATAGACACTACAAGGAAAAGGGCGTTGAAGAAGTCCAAATCTGTTGTAGTTCATGTTCTAGGATTTTGCCTATTGGCTCTTTTAATCATTGATCTAAATCTATGCCAAAAACAATGGTTGGAGATAGTAACAATTTAACACATAGTTTGTCATACGCAACTGTCAAAAACAATGAAAAAGTGATGGTAGGTGAAGATTTGCTTTCTGTCACCAACTGTCGGTGCTAATATGGACATGAAAGATAGAGAATATCATGGGATTTATCTTTTCCATCATTGTGGTGTTCATTTTTTTAGCTCCACTATATATGCAAAATGTTACGAACCTTAGGTTATGGAATTTATATTGTTCATCCTCGTTGTGCTCATTTGTTTAGCTCCACCGTAAAAAATGGTACAAATCTTTCTTTGTCCCTGTCATTAAATTAGTCATGCTGTTATTTTATTACATCACTACACATATATTGTGCGATCGAATGTTCCAGTTTCTTTTATATTGGTGTCTTCCAGTATATAAGGTGGAGGTAGTGCTACCGGGCATGCTCTGTTGCTTGGACCATCTATGGTCTAGTTACTTCACGTTTTGACGATATAAATTTTCTTTTCTTGAGGGCATCATAGTACAACCTATGAATTTCTATTTGGTTTTTTTTTTTTTTTTTTTTTTTTTTTTTTTTTTTTTTTTTTTTTTTTTTTTTTGCTTTCATCTGTACATTTGGAATTATGAAGTCAAATTTTTGAGAAAAGCTAAATAAGTACGTAGATTGGATGTGAATATGAGTTATGAGCGTGTGGCTCCTACTTCTTTGTATCTGTTCTAGAATTTGTTTTCTTGCATAGAAAATCGGCACATGCATGAAAGGTTCTTCTAAGCTTGCTCCATTGTGCACCTAATCATTACACTTCAATGTACAACTTGTTTAATTATTTGATAGTCTTTCTATTACGAGAACCCTTTTTCTAGTTAGAATTTGACTTTCGAAGCTATATTTGTACTTAAGTTGCATAATCATTGTCTGTGATGGTAACTTATTCTTATATTTTTGTTTATTGACACATGCTGCTCCATATCATCAATGATGTACTTGACGCGAACAGCTTTGACTTTGTGAGATTGTCGTGAGCGACATTTTCTTTAAATTGATCATTGACTAGTTTTTTGCCTGTGAGATGCATTTATTTGGTTATTGCAATTTGGATACTAACCTATGTAAATCTTGATTATATTTGTAAAAAATCATTGTATTTTTAAATCTAAATAAAAAAGTGTACTTGATGAATGAGCAGCATTTTTTACAAAAAGTGAAAGAACCTATAGTGGTGACAAAATCACTACTAAATATGACGTTTCACTGCTATAGACCATATTGGCAACAACTTTCATCCTGTGGTTGATGTTGCCAACAACATTATGGCAACAGCTGACACCCTAAAAAATGGTTTTTTCCAATATGGTTTTGTCCAATGCCACAAAGGCAAAGGGCAACCTGGATTATCCCCCAGAGTGAGAGCCGTTGCTAATAATGTTATTGGCGATGAGTTTGTGGCTATTGGTAATGGTAAGAGTGGTAGCTGATAGTAATGTTTGTTGCTGTGGTTATCTGGCTTGCTGCCTCTATAAGCAAGTACCCCTTTCTTCAAAGTGGGCAACATGTCACCATCATTCTCGTAGCAAAAGACAATGGAAGTAATGAGTGGGATTGAAAGATGCCCAAAAAACTAAATGGCTTTCCAGTTGGTGGGTGTCATTATCAATGATACAAGAAATTTTTGAAAGTTCATTGAGCTTGACATGCCTAACCTTGGAAGCCGATTTCGTGTTAGGTACCAAATCACATGGGCACGGGTACTAGCACGACAACTACAACAAGCGTGAGCACGTGATATAATATATATATATATATATATATATATATATATATATATATATCATGGCCATGTTCCAAGAGCTTTTCGCACCATTCTTCTTGTAGTTTACCACAAAATAATGGAAGGCTCAAATAGGTGATCGAAAGATGTCCTACATTCGAATTGCGAGTCTTCCTAACGAGCTCCAAGTCCGCCTCCATAACATTAAAAAGACCAAGCATGTCTTCTCAGCGTTAGCCCAAGGGTGGCAAAGTCGCCAATTTGGCCAGCTTGCTGCCCCTAAACGAGCAGTGGCCTGACTCGGCCTGGCCGAATGTCCGACTGCAGGCCATGATCGGCTATGGATGCAATAGTCTAGGCCTACAGCGTTCACCTGCATCATTCATAGGGCATAAATGGTGCCAATCTCAAACCGTTGGCACAAGCACATGAGGGTTCAGCTTATTTTTTATGGGGTAGCAAACAAATAGCGGAATCGCTCATATTCTAGTAGGAACTCTAGAAACATTCTCTTGTACTCTCGCTCAAAAGATCCCCCGATGAGTTGTTTTCAATCCAATAATCTACATCGTTCACACTTCTGTACCCAACGCTAAGAGTTGCATGATTAAGCTTGGTGATTAATTGTACCTTGAGAAGTTCTTACTCCAACTCCTTAAAAAAAATATGAAATAATATTTAACTGAAAGCTTCAGTCAACATAGTTCTTAGCCCACATCTAACTAATAAACGAGAGTCCTTACCTCGCATTCATCAATGTCAACATAAGTTGCAGATGTGGATGAGTTGTGAAAGGCAACTCGTCTCCTTCGAGGGAGCATTTCCTTCACCGATGATTGGCCTCTGTTTCGAGTCTTACAACTCTTGGTCTCTCCAGTAACAGACTTGAAGGAGTAATTCCAAGCCAATTGGCAGGTCTTTCCAAAATTCGAAATCTCAGTATGGGTGATACCCAGAAATAATATTTTCCACTACAGTTAGGTAGTGCCTCCGTCCCTCTTTCAAGTGGTGGTGATCGGCCCTGCCGCCATGTCCTCCAATTCGGGCACCATTGCCATTGATTGGGTTGTGGTACACGTGCTTATCTCCCAAGCTGATTTAGTTCCTTGAATGAATAGAGATAGGAAATTTTGGGGCGATGGCCACCATCGGCCACCACCAGCCTCTAAAGGCCGTAGAACTAGCTATGACCTCGCATGCATCTACGGGGCTGTGGTTGAGACCCACACAAAACGGTGGAAACGAGGTCTTTGTTCTTTCTTTTTTCGTTTCTTCTAAAGAGGGATGCAGTGATTGATCCCGACATAAACTGACTACCATGTCCAACGAAGCTAAGTGGGGTTATATATGACATGCCGTGCATGAAATTTTAGTGTGCCAATATAGTAATGACGAAAAATGGCCTTAGTGAATAGGAAAAGAGAACTTTTTTTTATATTTGGACAAAAAAAAAGATTTGGAATTTGATAAAGCTCAGACCAAATGATTTTGTCAGTAGATCATTATAACTAGTATACTTTTCTGAACAACAAAGAACGTCTTTTTTTTTTTTTGTCCTGCTAATGTCATTATCTCTACTCCTATCGTTGTTTCATGCCCATTATGTCATACTCCTACTCCTATCGTTGTTTCATGCCCATTATGTCATACTCCTATTATTATCTCATACTCTACCGTTATTTCATACACATTATCTTATACTCTTGTTGTTACTTCATACCCATTATCTCACATTCATTATCTCATACCCCTGTCACTATCTCATACTTGGGGTCCAAAATCCAATACTTGAAATCCAAATCTAAGTAGATAGACTTGGGTTGATGCCGTGGTTTAGATCAGCATAAGCTTTATGATTTGAATCCAATACTTGGAACTAAGATCCAAGATCTAAATGGGATAGGGGTAAGCTATCAAAATGACTGGGTTCAGTCTTGCCTACACTGGGTTTAAACCTACCTGGGATGGGTTTGACGGTAATAAGTGGGTTTGGTCTTAGTCAAACTATGTGATATAGAATATACAATTCATTCATGTTATCTGAATGATTGTAAAGAGATTTGACTAGATCTAGGCTATTGGGCTAGGTTCACAAGTAATGGACTCTAGTACCAGTTTGTGCTAAGTCTTGGAGAAGTGAGATGGGTTTGGACTTTATGCCTACATGGCCTAGGGTTTTTAAAATCTTTAAAGAAATTGAGTTTTGAAAATATTTTGGAAAACTGTGATTTTAAAATGGTTCTTGTATACGTACCAAGCAAGATTTAGGTTTTCTCATAGCTGGGCTGATGCGCACAAGGTATGTTACTAGGCAGTCCTAGTCTTGTTTTAGACTAGGGATGCATGTGGTTGCAAGATGGTTCTGGTCTATACAAGCAAAAACACAAAATTAAAAGAAAGTGACAAGGAAGAAAGAGGCATATCTGGCTCCTATGCCTACCTTAAAGATATTAAAATAAATCTAATATAGAAAATAAATATGCTAAACTAAGCAAACAATAACTAAACTAAACATTCTAGAAACAAAAGAAAACTGAACATGTTAAAAGTAAAATAGAAAACTAAACTAAATATGCTAAAAGCAAAAACTAAACTAAAAATGCATAATGAAAAAAATTAAATTGCAAATAAGAAAAGAAAGAAGAGGGAAAAGGAAATTACCTGAACCTGGCATTCTGGTTGGGCTTGCTCCCGTTACCCCTACACTAAGTCTAGTTGGGTCCAAGTTGAGTAATGCAGCCTGAATCAAGACTTAGACCAAGACTCTTAACAATTTAACTTAGACCAACCCTTTTTTGAGTACTTGGTTAGAATTTTACCAACTTTTTTGGCTTCTCAAAGAATAGCTCAAAGTTTGTAGTGCCAAAAGGGAGGGAGGAGAACTACTTATAGGAGGCAGAAGGGGCAAACCATTTTCTCTTTATTGATACATGGCTAAACTTTTGCATGTTATTTCTTCTTTCTCAACTCAAAACCATATACTAAAATTATGCCTTCAATCGAATTTTGCTCACGACCATCTCATATGGACTCCAAATTTAATTTCACAAAAAACCACGAGCACACAGAGAAGTGTTGATTGATTCTTGATGAAGTATTTGGCTTTGACATTGAGTGTGTAAAATGAACGACATAAAATATAAAGAAGAAATAAACATAATTTTAAACCTTATTCTAAAACTTGATATAAATTGGAACAATGTTCACTCTGGCCATATACGGGTACCAATTTCGACTCCGTTTATGTTGGAGTGCTCAACAAAAAATTTCACACGTTTCAATCAAGCAAAATTGACATTATGCATGAAGTGAGTAAATCATGATACTTTTTTGAGATATAATGTGCATTAAGTTCACATGTAGATCCTGAATCTAGGTTTGATGCTGAGACTTACATTCAGGTTTAGAACCAAAGAAAATTTTAGAAGGTAGATCTATGAATGGTATAGAAATTTAGGGCTCTAAAATGAGAATAACGGATCTGGATCTATAAATATAGATCAGATCTGAGACTTAGATATGAGATCCTGACATGGAAATAAGACTTGGATATATGATTTGGAACAAAAATATGAAATGAAGACTTATAAGTAGCAGGAACCTGGACCTGGCTCGATCTGAGCTAGGTGGGTTCAAGTTTCATGACATGGACTGGACCTGGGTTAGGTTTAGTTTTTTGAAAAATTGGGTTCAGACCTAGGCTGAGCGCGTAATGCTGTTTTTGGAAAATTTAGTTTTAATAGAAAATTAGGATAGGCTCATAAGTTCAGGTCTACCAAATCCATGAAATTTATATAAAAAAGTTAATTTAGGTTCATGTGGCTCCTAAGTTAAGTTTTATGAAAAATATGTGCATAGTAATAAATGACTAAAATACCCTTTTGTGTGATTTTAGGCTAAAATAGGTCCAAAGAAAGGGATGGGCATGAACTAGGGTTCAAAAATCAAAGAAAATCATAAATCAAGGTACATTTGACTTATACGTTATGCTTATGCAGAAGAATGTGAGTCAAAAAAGAAAAAACAATTTTGGCCATGTATGTATTTTCAAAAGCCTGGATGAATTTTCATGATTTGATTGAACCAACTTGTGGTCAGGCTCCTAAATAGGTTTTTGCTAAACTCTCACTAAAGAACCTCTTGACTTGCTCTAAAAATCAAAAAACAAATTTTTACCAAGTCATATAAGGCACATTTATAAAGAAAAATCGAGGAAAACCATAAAAATCAGATTTGTGTAATTTTCACATGTGGAGCTGAGGATATTTGGAAAAGCTACTTACATATACGAACATGCTGAAAGATCGAAGAAATTCACTTTGATTTTGCAAAATTCAGCTCGACATCAATTTACATATTGTAGCAAGTATTAGGAATGAGCTCTACGGCCTTTGCAATTGAATTGAGCTTAAACTAGAAAAATTAAACTCAAATTGTGCTAAGGGAGTATTGATTTATACATGACAAATATAATCCTAGCTCAGTTTTAGCTCACAAGTGAGCTCGAATTTAGCTCATTCTATTGGGCTGAGCTCAAATTTAACTCAAACCACTGAAAACATGATAGAGAAAACACTTAGAATTGAATACTGAGATGAATGAACCCAAAGTGAACTAAGGGAAGCTTGATTTATATATGATAAACATGGTCCTAGCTTGGTTTTAGCTCAATCTCTTGGGTTAAGCTTAAATTCAGCTTAAACTCCCGAAAATAGAAGAGGGAAAGCACATAGAATTGAATTGAATTCAAATTGGAATGAATGAACTCAAACTGAACTAAAGCAAGCTTGACTTATACGTGATAAACATGGTCCTATATCAATTTTAGCTCAATATTTTGGCTTGAGTTCAAATTCACCTTAAACCCTTAAAAAGAGAGAGAGAAAGATCACGTAGTAATCTACAAGTTAGTATATAGCTGAAACTTGGGTTTGACACAAAATAAGTAAAATAAAACTTTCTCTCCACTAAGGTACACTTTTTTTTATTTGATTGAGCTAAGATCACAATTTTGAGTTTCAAGAGTCAATTTGGGCTATAGAGGAGCTAGCTTCAGACTGGGTAACCCTAGTGAGCTGATGCTAGAAATCCAAGGGCCATGTAAATGGCCTAATTGCTTAATGTTGGCAATTCTCGAAAATTTGATGAAAAATTACTATTCTTAGGTAGGTATGGTAGGGTGTATGGACAAAATGGTAATTTTTAGTTTAGGCAACCTAGGTGATTTGTGTCTAAGTATGCGATGCTTATATAAAAAGTGTCTGTTTATCTCAGAAATGACTTTGTTCTTGAAATTTGGCTTTTGAAAAACAATTTTGAAACCTCATGGTGAAGGGTAAAATGGTCATTTGTACTTGTAAAAATTTTGAATATTCACAACGTAGTGGCTTTGAGAACTCCATGAATGATTGACCATCTGATTACCATCAAATGCTCTATAGATCAGCATCGAACACCAATGTTATTCAAATCACCAAGGACAGATGGGTGTCGGTCTTTCATGCTCCTAGACAAGAGTGAGAATTCAAACGGAGATGAGTACAAGAAAAGGGGAACCCTAGGGAGACAAGAGAGAGAAAATGAAGGTGAAAATAGAAAGGGTGAAAAAAAAAGTTTCCATGTGCATCTTTGTGAGTGCGAAGCTCATGAGATCCTTACCTTGATCCTGGAAAGCTCAATGCCATAGCAATTGAAATGGCACTAAGGCACAAGTTGAATAGCTATTGGCTTTGGAATATAAAGTGGCAGAGCTCTTTCTAAGTTACGAACATTGTGTGTCTAGCTCTGGTGATAATCCACGGTAGTGAAAACCATAATTGTTGGACATCTACCACAGTGCCAGAGACTCGGCCCAACAATGGTGTCATATTGCACCGCGCTAGAGCTTAAATTGTTTTAGAACTAGATCTACCTTGTTTTGTTGTAGTCTATAAATCATTGCTTGGAGAATCAAGTAAAACATAGATTAGTTAACCAATGACCAATTATAGTGCTTTTTCAGTGCTTGGATGCACACGTTGATGGTCATCAATAGTAACAACCCGATTACTACATTGAAGTACATTATTATTTTCTTAACATTAAACAAGAAAAACAACAAAAGTATGACAAACATAAAATGTTATATGCTTTGTACATACATATCAAAAAATCTAATAAAGTTAATCTTATTTGGTATTCATGCATTTGCCAAGAAAAATCTGGAAAGCCACCCATACAGTCATTCATGGCTATACCTATCGCAATCTGCTAGTTCTTGTCCCCACAATGACATAAGCTCACTGATCATGATCTTATTTATTCATTCTGCAGCTTCAACTATCAGAAATGCCCAATAACATCCTAAAAGCACCAATTAGTATGGAGCATTGAAGATCAAAATATATGTCTACTATTTTATAATGCAATGCAATTTGTTAATCGACAAAGGAAAAAAAAGTACAAAAAAACAAGGAGAAGGTAAAGACTTATGATGGTAACATCCTTGGTACTTCACTTGTAAAATTATACCTAGCTCCCGCCAATCTATCTACTTTGTAAGATCTTCTTTCTATTGTACCATGTAATGTGAGCTTGGTATAGGTGAACAAAACTTTAAGCAGTGAGAGCTTCTAATTGCATGAGTCTTAAAGTGGTCAATCTCAGAAAACTTCAGATACTATTTCTCAAGAAGCTAGTGCTAACAAGAAGGTTGAAACAAGTATTCATCTAAGTAAACTTGTTTTATTAAAGTATAAAGGCAATAGGAACATAGGAACATAAGGGAGCACATTAGGAAAATGTCTCATCTAGCCTCAAAGATAAAGGCACTAGGTCTGAACTTACTTGAAGACTTTAAAGTATGTATGGTTTTGCTCTCTTCATGACATCATGTAACGTGAAGCAAAGCAAGCTCTATGCAATCACTCGCACCATCTTGCATAATATGAGTAGTTTAAGATCAGCTGTAACCAAAAAGAGATAGACTTTCAATGAGCTCATTTGCATTGCATGTAAGGGGAGGAGAGACCGAAGCAAGACAAGATAGAGAGTGTTCATTTTGATACTACATTTAAAAGCAAGAAAAGAAAAGTAGTCAAAGACGTTAACTCTTCGTCTATTAAAAAATAGAAGAAGCCTAAGAATGACATAAAATTATTTCTTTTGCAAAGATTATGGTCATATGAAGAATGATTGTAACTAAGTGCCACGCATAGATGAAAAGAAAGGTACACTTCTTACTTTAGTTTTTTTTTTTTAAGGTTAATTTGACTCCAGTATCCAGAGTAGATGGATTTGAATGCTACTACTCCCCGGAGGGGAATTAAGGAACAACGAAAGAACTTTCTTGCATTATCTTTCCCTGCCCTTTCTTTATTTGTCAGTCGCTTTCTCAACATAAGTGTATCAATACATGATTGCCTAAATTATGAGCTGTCAATTGATGATGAATAGTTCATTTATGTGGGTCATGGCAACAAGGTGGAGTTTGAAGTCATTGCATATTTCAATTATTGTTAAAGACTCACTGTTATTCAAATTGGTCAAACTTGTACATAATTGATTTAAGCTTTTTTTAACACAATGTAGTTCTTTATGTAGTGGTAATAACATTTATTTGCTCAATACAATTTTCATATCATGCAACCTTGCACGTTGCATCTTCTAATACTAAATAAAAATTGGAGAATTCTATTTTCATATAGCATAGATGATTAAGTCATATCTCTGAAAAAGGAATTAAGATGCTTGGTTCAAATGAAATACTTGATTCCCTTGATTTCTTAGACTGCTATGTTTATGTTGAGTGCATAAAGAAAAACCAAATAAACACTGGAAAACATTATCAATCGAGCTTTAGATATCTTAGAAATAATACATATTGATGTTTATGGCTCATTTCATATGGCATGTTAGAATGAATAACAATATTTTATCATGTTTATAAACTATTATTCTTGTTATATTTATCTGTATTTAATTTATGAGAAGTCTCGGTCCTTAGACATATAAAAACCTTTTAAGACTGAAACCAACTTAATTAAAGAATTATGGTTGTCAGAATTGTAGTAGTGGGTACTATAATAGATTGATGAATCATGTGAACAACGTCCACAATCATTTGTAAGTTCCTAGAGGATTATGGTATAGTCCTCAATACACGATGTCAACTACTCTTATTGAATGGTGCAACTACGAGACAAAACATCACATAAGCATATGGATATGGTAAGAAACATGATTAGTTATTTTACCTTGTCAGAGTCCTTCTATTTTGAATATGGTACTAACTAAAGCAAGACTGATAACCCTATATGAATTGTGGACAAGCAAAAGGGGGCCAAATCGGGCTCGACTCAAACTCGCTTGCAAATACTCGACTCGAGCTCGACTTGTTTATTAAATGAATCAAGCTCAAGCTCCAACTAAAGCTCAAGTTTATAAACAAGTCGAGTTTGAGTCGGTGGAACTCGACTCGTTTAACCCATCCTGACTCCTTTTTCCCTTTACGAAAAATTTTAACCAAACCCTAAATACCTAAACTCATTTTCGTTTGAAAGTTTGAAGAACTGCTTCTTCATCCTCTCCTTGTCCCACTTCTCTCCCTTTAGTCTTTGTCTCTCAAACTCTTCATCTCACTGCTCTTGCTCTTTTTCTCGATTTGCCAACAGCCAGTCACTGACTCAACTGGTTGAGTGTTTCTCAACCACGTCTATAAGCATCTGGGTTGCTATGAACAACTGAGAGCTTATAAAACCATCAACCTGGTTGAGGGTTTCAAGTCAAAGGCTTCAAAAACAGACATGCAAGGTATGCAACCAGAGATAAAAATGTTTTTTTTTTTTTCTTTTTGGCTGAATCTTAAAATTCCTTTTTGCCATTGGCCTGGCAGCAAGGTGGTGGTTTTGTTTTTTTTTTTTTTTACTGAAGTTTGGATTTGTGGTTGGTTTTCTTTTTTTTTTTACTGAAGTTTGGATTTGTGGTTTATTTTTTTACTTTTTTATTTTTACTAAAGCTTGTGTTCATTAAGGTTTTGCAGGTTTCATTTTTGATTCGTTGAGCAAGAACATGTTCAAAAGTCTTTGTGGTCTTTAGACAAAGTATAGAAATAACATCTTCCAAAGGTTACTATTATTTACATAAGTTTGTTTCTTGACACGAAATTCTTTGATGAAATGTGTTATTTCCTTATTCTTTAAAGATGGACTGTGTTTGCATGCCCAAAAACATTTGGTTTTTGGAGTGCTCTAGAAAAATGAGATTTTATTTTGAAATGAGAGAGAAAGGGACTCGTCTGTCGGTATAAGGATTGACCATTCCTGGCACCTTTACCGGGAGTAACCAATCTAAGGGCTATGCTTATTTTTAATGCATTTAATTTTTGCTTAAACATCTTTTTCATTCTAAATGTGGTGTGGTATTTTAGAAAGTGTTAAAGATTTGATGTTTCAAATTTTTTGAGAAAGTTTCGAAGAATCATTTGAGTGTAAAACATTTTCGTTTAGAAAATCTTGAGTGAGAAAATCTTTACAAATATCATTTGGAAACTTTGGACTATCACTTTTGAAAATCACTTTGTTGTGCTCTTAAGATTTTAAGTAGGCTTGAGGTTTTGCTATAATTCGGTTACTACTTAGTTAGAGCTTAATCTCATCTTGCTTAAGTTATTTTAGAGAGGTGCTTGTGATCATCGATGGTGTTAAGTCAATATCGATGCACGAATGCATTGATCCTATATGATTAGAAGGAAATCATTCATTTTTATCATAACATTAATCTAAAAGCATTCCTATCATCACATACATCTAAGTTTCTTATTTTTATTTATAAAATTGTCACAAGTATTTTTTTTAAAAAAAAAAAGTTTTTGAAAACAGAATGGGGTTGTAGACCATCAAACATAATTCTAGTATTAGGTCATTACTTGAATTTTTTTTTTGTCTTGGTGAAGTCAACGAATGGAAAGTTAAAACCTTAGATCTTTGGAAAAAAAATATTCAAAAGAATGGAAAGAATGAAATGCTTTCATAGAGAGAAAAAGGGAGAGAAAAAAATTTTAAAGATCACCAAATAGAAGATTTAAAAAGAGATGGAGATACATATCTTTAGAGAGAGAGAGAGATTTTAAAGTTAAAGAGGTAGAGAAATATATATATATATATATATATATATATATATATAATTTGTAAAAAAACGACATTTAACTTGAAAAGAGAAACAAAAGATTCTAGAGAGGGAAAATGAAACCCATGTATATATGCATTCATGTGTATATGAAAACTCGTAAAATAATATGTTGAACTATAGAAAGAGAAGGACAAAGAAAGATAATCATGTCCACGTATACGTGTATGTCTTCATGAAAGTTGAAATCAAGATATCACTTAAAAATATCCGACTTTGATTTTTATATTGGCCGGAGATAAACTTGCGCTCATGCAAGTGCCTAGGCTAAGTTTCCAAGGCCTCATTAAAGAGTGCTTTCAAAAATCTTTTGAAAAGCATGATTTCAAATATTTTCATACATGAACATAAAACATAATTTTTTCTTTTATGACAAGAGAATATTTTTCTCTCACCATTAGGTATGAAAGAAAATCAAGCAATAAAATACTCATTGGGGTTCATAACCGAGTGATTAAAAAAGAAACTAAACGTAAGAATGACATGAAGGTGCATTTTTAATATGTATATATTTGTGAAGGGCTTTCTCGGATTGGACAAATCTCAACCTCTATAATCAACATAACAATGAAAAGATCCCAACCCAAACACTCATTTTCACTCATTCCCCATTAATCAAGTAAAAATTAAATAATTAAGCATAGACATCATCTCAAGCATAAGCGATGAACAAAGCAATATAACAGACATATTTCGAAAATAAATAAAAAAACGAAATTTATTTCGCCTTGCTCACACTCCCGATGCACTCATGAGTAGCTCTCGATTGTGGATAGAAAATCCTTAGAGCATGTTTTGCATGGCCATGGGGAGGTGGCAAGAATAAATGAGAAAAAAAGATGAAGACAATAGGATGATTACATACCTCAAATATGAATGATATTAGCAATGAGGTTCCAAGATGATGATCCAAAGGTCACCTTGAGTGAAGCTCCAAGATGATGAAAGTGTTTCTCCAAGACATCTTCTTGTGCTCCCTTGAAGAATTTGGACTTGGAGAAGCTTGCTCCTAAGGTTGGAGATGGAGAAGACAAGAAGAGAGAAATTGAGAAAGAGAGCTAAAGGAAAATTTTAAGTCAAGTGAGAAAGCACTAGAGGTTCCCCAAGTGTTAGCTCATGCCTAAGAGGGAAGATTGTGGGAGTATTTATAAGAGTTTTGGAGCCAAAACATAAAACTTCAATTTTTTAAATTACGAATTCCAAGTATTTTTGAATAAATTTTTATTTTTTGTGAAAAAAAAAGGCTTTGACCAAGTGGGATTGGCCATTAGCCTTGCAAATACCCCTTTGGGGTGTGGGTGGACTATTGCTCACCCCAACATGACCAAAACCGCCCCTTGGGGGGTGGTTTTAAACAAGAAAGGGGCCTATGCGTGCAGCCTCCATACAGCACAAAGGAGCGGTGCACGTTTGTGCACATGCTTGCACGAACACGCGGTGCAAATAATAATAATAATAATATAAGTTATTTATATAAGAAGCGCAAAACAATTTTTTATTAAAAATGTAAAAAAATGGTTTTTATTACAAATGGGTGGCCGACTCCATTTTGAGTGACTCCGGGCTCGTTTTAAATCTGGATTGAGTTCAATTGGTTGTCGACACATTCTAATGAATGAGTTAGGCTCAAAAACACGTCTTGACGGGAGAACGAAACATAAAACAAAAGAAAGGTCCATGCATGCACGTGTGGTGCTCATAGCATCAAATTTTGTCATTTTGATCTCAGCTTAGAGATTCATTTTGGATTAAATAGTTGCGAATTTGTTTTGGGTCTAGGATTTGGCTTAGGGTCTAAAAATTTAAATCCAAATAACTGAGAATTTCGTTTGGGCAAAAATAAAATACAATCTTTTTTTTAGAAAAAATTGGGCTGATAACAGGCTGTTTGGGATGCTTTTAAATTGAGGGTTTAAGAAACCCTTAATTAAAAAAAATGGTTGAGGCTTTCAAAAACTAAAACTCTCAATGGATGTTTTTAGAAGGTGATTTTACAAATGAACTGCTAGAGTTCCCCACCACCAGCAATGCAGCTCTTGGTAACAAGAAGATGACTTGAAGAAGACAACAAGGATCATTCCTCGCCAACAAGCTTAAATGATTCAAGCTTCAGCTGCACTCAATTTATCAAGTCGAGCTCGAGCGTGCCTTATAAAGCTCGACTCAAGCTCGAGCAAACAATATGTGAGTCGAGCCAAGCTTGAACTGGCTGAGCTCCGGCTCAACTCGGCTAAGCTTGCTTGTTCTACATTCCTAGCTGTGACGAGGTCATGTAAGCAGAATGAAAAGAAACTGAACTCTTATGCTCTCTTGAAAATATTCCTCCAAGAGATCTTCTTATGCTCTCTTGAAGAGTTTGTACTTGAAAAAGCTTGCTTCCAAGGTTGGAGTAGAAGAAGGAGGAGAAGAAAAGAAGAGAGAAATGGAAAAAGAGAGTTAAGGGAAAACTATAAGCCTTCAAGTGAGAAAGCACTAGAGGTTTTCCAATGGTTAGCTCATGCCCAAGAGGAAAGATTGTGGGGGTATATATAGAGAGTTTTGTAGACGAAACTCAAGTTTGAATTTTTTTTTAATTTAACAAGATTTTCATGCAAATTCTAAGTATTTTTGAATAATTTTTTATTTCTTTTTTAAATAAACTTTGACCAAGTGGGATTCGCCACTACCCTCCAAATACCCCTTTGGGGTGTGGGTTTAAATCTCGTGTCGAAAGTTGGGTTTTGAATTTGAATTTTGTAGTTGGGTTTGGACAAGACTTTAGAAATTCATTTCGGATTGAATAGTTGCGAATTTGTTTTGGGTTTAAGATTGGACTCTAGATCCAAAGATTAAATCTGAATACAATATTTTTGAAAAAAAATTGAGGTGATAACAGATGTCCCTCTTTGTTACCAAGCTGGCACTAGCCACACTTAGTGGCAAAGATAAGCACCTCAGATTTTTCAAACATATTTGAAGTGATGTTTCAGGTTTAACCCCTTACCTGAATGGGTTATTTGAGTTAAATTGAGTTCAGGTTTGACCCCTTACTTGAGTGGGTTTGTGCAAAATTGAGTTTAGGGTTAACTCCTTACCTGAGCGGGTTGCTTTGCATTACAGGTTTACCCCTTACCTACATGGGCTGTTTTGCATTACAAATTTAACCCCTTAGCTGCATGGGTTGCTCTCAAGTCTTGAATGATAATAATAAAATAATAAAAAAAATAACCTAGTGTAATTGTTACGTTTTATGATTGGGAAGAATTCAAAATGAATAGTAGATTGAATGTGGAAAATACAAATATACGTCATTGATTAAAAAGTAAATACAAGAGGACTAGGTGTAGAATTTTTTGAGTGAAGAGCATTAATAGGAATCAGCAAGTTCCATCCCATCAGCATCAATCAATCGATATGAATTACGGGGCAAGACATCCTTAATAACATATGGGCCTTCCCAATTTGGTGTCCACTTACCATGTGGTCGTCCTCTAAGGTATACCATAGATTGTAGGACCAATCATTCACTTTGAAATGTCTCTCTCAATAACTGACATGGCAAATTGTCTAGCCATCCTTTGGTGATAGGTTCAGCATGCTTAGCCGCTTTCAGCCTCTTCTCATCTAGCAAATCGAGCTGCATTAGTCTCTTCTATTGATATTGATTTAGAGGAAGCTTTAGGAAAGTAGCAAACTTCAAAACGAGTTTTAGTATATGTAATGGTTGAACCACTTCCATTCCATAGACTAGCTCTGCTGGAGTAGCATTTGTTGGAGTTCTCATAGTGATACGATATACCCACAGAGTGTTGTGCATCTTTTAGTGTCAATCTCTTCTAGTTTCCATGGTCTGTTCCAAGATGCAGATCATGATCTTATTGGTGGTCTCTACTTGCCCATTATCTTGGGGATAATGAGGGGCTGAAAATGATGTGTGATACCGTATTTACTACACAATTGCCTTATCTTTTCATTTTTGAAATGGAGTCCATTATCAGATACTATATCATAAGGGACTCCAAATCTACAAAGGAGACTTTTGGGAATGAAGGACACTACATGACGTCCTTCTATTGTTCTGAGCATGATGACATCTATCCATTTGGTAAAATAGTATGTCGCAGCAAGAAAATACTTATTACCATTAGAAGCTACAGGGGATATTGGTCCGACTATGTCAAATGCCTACACTGAAAATGGCCAAGGAGATATTACAGAAAGCAAGTGAGATACTAGTGCAAGGATCATTAGAGCATGTAGTTGACATTCATTACATCTTTTGACGAATTGGTAACAATCTTTTCGCATAGTAGGCCAATAATAGTCTGCTCGAATTATTTGTTTGGTGATGGTTTGATAACCAACATAGCCCCCACAGTCTCCTTGATGTGACTTTTTGATGACTTCTCTTGCCCCATCTTCATCAAGGCACCGAGAGTATTTGGTACTAAGCCCATGCCTGTATAACACTCCTGCAAGAATAAAGTACCTTGTTGACATATGTTGAATTGCTTTTTGTTCCGTTTTAGGCATTCCAGTCGAGAATTCCCCACTCTCAATGTACCTTTTGATGTCGTGATACCAAGACGTATTTCATTCTTGGATATGATGAATGTGTTTCACCATTTCAAAATCGAAATGTTCTAATCTTCCATTATTAAAAGAACAGATTGATTTGTTCGTTTGAAAGGAGATAGTGGATCCTAGACTCGCGAGGCCATCTGCAATAGGGTTGCATTCTCTTTTTATGTGTGTGAGTTGTATTTCTTCAAACTAACGAATCAAAGAGGTGGTGATCTCTTGATATGATACAAATTTTTATCTTTAACTTGTCATTCTCCATTCACTTGATTTATGATCAGCTGAAAGTCGCCGAAGGGATGCACGTTTTTCACTTGGAAACTTAAAAAAGAACGAAGTCCTTGTATGTGAGCTTCATATTTCCCATGTTATGGGTACATGAAAAATCAAGTTTTAAAGAGTATGGAATCATTTTATCTTCCAAAATGATAAGTAAAATGTCTATACCTACTCTCATCACATTCCTGGATCCATCAAAAAACATCTTCCACACTGAGTCCATTTCCAATCTTAGTAAATGCTCGTTTGGAAATTCTTCGTTCGTTTTGACTTCCTTGTATTAGAGAGAGCAAGAAAAAGGAGGAACAATGTTTTTAAAAACTTTATTGATTAATGGATGAAATTGCATATTTATTAAGAAACAATGATTTCCTCACATCATCAACAAGCGAGTATAGTAAACCAGTTTTCTCAGGAGGTCATACTTTTGGGCCCTAATATGTGGCTGCATGTCTAAGATGGAAAATACGAAAACTGTCTTGTTACTTAAGAAGGAGGTCTGTCTTTTTATAACAGCAAAAAGAAGGAAAAGGAAAAATTGCTTCTTAGAAAAGTGAAGAAAATACATATTTTTCACACAAAAAATGATGAAACAACCAACATCCCCCAAACCTCTTCACATGTACGTACGAACACAGAGCCTCATGTTAGAAGTTGAGCATGCAAGCTGCTGAGTAGTGCTTTAACCGGGTGGTTAAAATGATTAAAAAAAAATTTGAAAACATAACCGCGTTCTTCTTATATGCCCATTTATTGGGCCTGTTTTTGTAAATTTTGAATAATACAAGGATAATGAACATTAAATCTGTATCCAAGTTTAAACTGAAAAGGCTCAAAACCAAACCAAGTGCTCAAATCCAAACTTTTAAACTGCATGCGGCCACATCCTGCGCCATTATATCAACTCCTTTTCTGGTTTTAGGTGTAACAGCATTGCCTTTTCTTGGGTAATCTTTTACGGATTTTCGATCCGAGTAAATTTAGAACAAACCATACAAAACTCATTTACATGTAGGAAATCACCTGCTTGGTAGAACCTTATATGGGCTGAGAGAAATGATTTTGCCCCAGGTGAGACACGCAACAGACTGACATCCATGCTGATGTATAACGTGCACCATATAGAGACAGCTAGTTCTTAATATAAAGCCAAATCACGCAGTGCCAAGCCCTTGTGCACCCGTTTCCTCACCTGAACCTATCAATCCCCCATCACGCTCTTTGCCACATAGTGCAAATTAAAAAAGAAAGTCTTCCCTAGAAATGTTACCGTTTCACATAAACCAAATGGTACACCCCAATGAAAATAATTGTGCTTTGGATATTGGGAAGCCAGAAATTTCTAGTTAAGAGGCATTAGAAGGGTGTTTGATGACCTTGAATTTTTATTTTGTAATCAAAATCTTAAAAAAGAAAAAAAAGAATCCACCTTAAGGTAGAATTTGAATTAAAATTCCAATTCTATTTTCTTAGTCTAGAATTTTGATTCTAGCATTAAAAATAATGTGTTTGGCAATTAAGATCCTGGAATTGATTAATTAAAACCTTCATGACATGTGCCCTCAATGAAAAAATTCTAAATTTCTATAAACATAATTCCAGCCCTTAAGATAGAATCACAATTTCAGAATTTTGATTCAAGAATGAGCCTAAATTTCAGAGCCAAAGTTATTTGTTTGATAACATAATTTTCATTTCATCAAAAATGAGATTTTTAATTTTAGAATTTCACAATTCTGGCCTCATCAAACACCCTTTAATAGTTTGGATTTTAAACTTAGAGGAGCACCTATACATAAGATGTGAAGGTACAATATATAAATATATAAGACCATTTTCTCTCACACCAGCCCACGTCTGCCTCAGCCACTTACGTTACATAAGAGAGTGTAGAAAGGTATTTTTGACACATTTTGTCTTGGTATTATAGACAAAGACCAGATTGCTCAACGACACTTGGTGTATTTTTATTAAGATCCTTTTTACTTTTAATTTTATTTTTTATTTTCATTTTTGGTTCTACTCTTAGGGGTGAGACCGAAAAGAAAGAAAAGAAACAAACACACACACACGAGTCGCTCAGAGTCTGGATAACACACAGCATTTCATTCGACACTCCATCCGAGCACCTATTTCTTCTTGTAAACTAGCCCTTGAAAATATATTCCCGTTAACTAACTTTTGTCCTGGGCGTTACATTTTTCTTGTATAAAAAATTTGGTTGACCTGGCAAGTACTTCAGAAGAACTTCAGAAAAGTACGTTTGCTTGGTAAGCGAAAGGCCCCGTTCCTTAAGAACTTTAATATGTGCCGCATCAAGATCTTAGAGGGCAAGTTGTCCGGCTTTACTGCCCATAAAAAAAATCGTAGCAAGAGAAGGCAACAAGCTGTTGCACCGTCAAAAGTTTGTTACTTGCTGGTCCTCAAGGAAAGAGCCCATTTGTCATTGGAGGGCCTTGCAATGATGAGAGAGAGAGAGAGAGAGAGATAACATTACTAAAACACTTGGTTAACCTTTGTTCTACCAGACAAAGACAGCCAAAGGCAAGTAGAGCAGCAAAGATGTGTGTGAGAGAGAGTTGCCAAATTCGAAGCCAGCAACCAAAACAAGCAACATGAAAGACGACCAAAACCCTGCAACTGATGCAGAGAACAAGCCCTAAATGCAAAAAGATAATGTCATCAAGCAGTGGCGGAGTCCTCAATGTCAGTAGCTCAAGTCTGGTGTGGGCACTTATATAATTTTTAAATCATTACAGTGTAATTTAAAGAAGGAAGCTGCACCTGGTTTGGAGAGAGAGAGAGAGAGAGAGTGCGTATGTGTGTGTTATGACATACTATGAGGCTGTTGTGCTTGGCTTATTCGTTTGGGTTGCACTCGATTTCTATGTCTTCTCTGGTTTCTCCTCCATGTGGCAGTTGGGTTTATTGGTCTTGTGTTTGTTTATTATCCTAAGGCTCTTGGTTGCGGATTTTTTGTCTTGTATTGCTTGTGTTTTTTTATCCTTGGGCCCTTTCTTGATGTTTTCTGGGTTTCCGTTTTTGATGGAGTTGTTAATGCTCCCTTTTCCTTAATCAGTTTGCCTGCTCTCCTGCCAACATCTTGTTGAAAGTGAGTTTTGATTTGTAATATTGAGTGATCACCCTGTTTTACTGCCTCACCAAGTAGCACAACCGGTTGAACTGTATCATGTGTATGAACCATGTAACCAGTTCGATTCTGAAGGGTGATATGTTGATGATATTAAAGAGTGTTGATTTGAATTGAATATTATGTTAGTGAGGTCACTGTCGCTAGTCCTTTGCTTGGCATTGCGAGAACAATCTAGTGTTTTGTGCTTAACCTGATCTCGTAAATGCAAATTAAAAAAGAAAAGAGGAGAAGCGATGTTTGAGAGACAGAAAGAGACTTTTTCTCATTAAAATGTTCTCCTAGCAAAATTCCACGCTTCTTTCCCATGTAAAAATTTCTCACAAACATTCCATCGTCCTAGTCCGTTTCACAAACTAGTGTCAAATCAAAATAAAGCATTTTGTAAGGAAAATGATTCGACTGGCCGTAGCAATCGGGCAAATTTCAAACCACGAGTAGATGGGCATCAGGTCCGCTCGATGTTCCAAAGTCGGGCTTAAAGTCGGGCCCGATACCCGATGATAATAAAAAAAACTATTTTTAAAGTATAAAATAAATTTTTTAATATAAAATATATATTATTAATAATAAAAATAATTTTAAAAATTAATCAGCTGAATGAAACCCCTGTCAAGCCCATCATTGCTGGGTTTTTCGAGCCCCGCCCAAACCCGGCCGGGTACCAGCCCCCTGATCAGGCGAATAAAAACGTTAAAAACAATTCTGCTCTCTATATTTACTTTAACAGGAAAAATCACTTCTAAGAAATAGAACGTGTTTGCAGGTAAGGTAAAATGCATTCTATGGTGCATTAACATCCCCAAATGCAACCAAACAAGAAAAAGAACCTTCATCGGTAATCGGTAAAATAAGTAGAGATTTTCCAACCACACGGGTCTGATCTTCGGCTTTATTTGCCGGATGAAAAATTTTCCGTTCAAATTAATTTTTTTAAAAGAATTTAAATAAAACAAAATTTTGTTGGTTACTAAGAAGAAAAAAAAATCATTTTGAAATCCATTTAGCAGACACACGTATAAACACATGTGGGCTAGCTCTATAAGATCTCTTTATATATATGTTCGTCTATATATATTAATTTATATATATTAAAGTGTGAAATTTTTTAATGTCTCAACTCAAAATTCCCGACTCTGCCATTAATGATGTAGATCTAATTTACTCCTGAAAATTCCTTTCAGGTGTGAAAAGGAGTCGTATAAAAGTGCACGAAACGGAGAGAAATTTTCCACAAAATGATAAAGATATTAAATTTTAAAATACCAACGATGTCCTTCCTCTTTAAAAAATAGAACACGCGACACGTGGTGGGAATTATTTGGAGCGCCTAATGATGTCTCATTTCACTAATACCTAACTTTGTTTGCATCTAAAAATTTAGATATAATTTTGCATTTCTATGGTTGGATTTGAAATTAAATGTCCGGCTCAATACCCAAATTGCGGTATTAAAGAATCGTTTTCTAAATTATATTGGTAAAGTTTCCGGTTCGGCTAACCGGTCGATCCACAGATTCAATAAATCAAATCAACTGTGAACCGGCAAAAATTCCTTTTTCAAAAAATACGAATACAAGAAATATTCGGAAATTTGGCACATGGCATTCCCCAAATCGGATAAATAAGTGCCGATTTGATTCATATAAACCGATTCAAGTCGATTCTGATAACACTGCCAAATAAGTACCATATTATATTTTATACGAACCCGGTACAATATAATATTTTATACGAATCCGATCCGTTTATGCCGAACGGAAGGAATTGGAATTCTTAGAAATCCAAATCCCATGGAACCCAAACGCCGGCTTTGTGTTTTAGGGTTACGTGGGTGGGGCGGTGCGAGTGGACGGAATAACAAAAAGAGAGGGAAAGCGCCACATCCTCCTTCCCTTCTTCTTTTTGCTCCTCTGCTTTCACTCCGCCCTCGCGCGCTCTCCATCTCTCTCTTGCCCTCTCCGTGCTTTCCTTCTCGTTCTCAGCGAAGCCATATTGTCACCACCTTCCTGCAGAGCTTGTGGGAAGGGAAGAGAAGGGAAGACAAGTGATTCAAAGAGAGATAAAGAGAGAGAGAGGGCGCTAGCTCGATCTCCGCACCATACGCGTCGATTTTCACAGTCGCCGCGCCGACGCTCGCTCTCTCCTGATCTGTAGCAGGTATATCACCCTCGGGTGTTGAATGCTAGGATTTGAGATCCGATGGATGGTTGTTGCGTGAAGTTTGCTTATCTGTGTCTGTAGGTTCCTTAGGCGAGTGAGCGATTGAGTTTGTTTGCCGTCGAAGTCCGTTTCTCGATCCGAGCTTCTCTTTGTCTGGGATCGTTTGATTGTTATGTTTGATTTTGAGAGGTCAGTGACATGAGTAGCTCAATAGTTTCTTACCGTAGGTTAGGGGGAAGTGAGTCCGGAAGAGTGTTGATCCTTTATTTCTGCCTTTCCTGTTTTGTCACCGCAGTAATTGGTGGCTTCTTTTGTGTTGGCAGTAATTGATTTATTTTTCTACAAGCTGCGACGCATAAATATGATATGGACGTATGAAATCGTAAGACGTAGACGTGCCGATTGATGTTCCGGGTTAAGGATTTGGATCCTTTAGACGATTGTCTTAGTACTTTGTCTACGTCATGACCATAGTTGGATTCGGACGGCCAAAATGGCTAACGTATATTGCGGTTTTATTTCTCTCTGTAAAGGCACGAGCTTGTTGGATTCGCTTCGGAGTTTGTTTCTTCATGCGATAACAGTGGATATAACACCTGCGTTTAAATGTTGTACTTAGGTTCTTCATTCTTGCATAGTAGAATTAAGGTAACTTTTAGCGGGCTATCGTTTTGGTTATTGTTTCTTTCTCTTCTTTTATGGAGATTTTCTCTCTTGAGACTTGATGCATGTTGTGTCTGTCTTGTATCTTCAAATGTTGAATTAAGTTTTGTTTAGCACACTAGCTTTAGCCTGTCATATTTCTTTCCCTTCTTTCGTGGGGTTTTGTTTTCTCCTGTTACCGACTATGGAGTTGAAGAGGGGGTGTCTGAGCGATTTTGTTGCAATCGGCCTCAGCATTTTTCCTCCTGTGGGCCAAAAATGTGGTGTTCTATTTGTGTCAGTTTCCAGTAAAGTTGGGACTTGGATGCCCAATTTCAGCCCCAGGTGCGAGGAGCCTCATGGATGAGGTGCACCTTTATTGTGAGGCATTCATCTCAGGCCCATAGGCTCCTGGCCCTTTACGTACTGCAAGCTATGCCTCGGGGCAATGTCATGCACACTTTTTTTGCCTAAGAGTGTATACTCTATACGGTTCCTTCGCTTATTTTGTAGGATGACCAAGTAACACCTGACGATGATTACATACTAAATTGCTAGTGTAACGGTTAAACAAACATGATGAATTTGCTAAATTGCTATCCTGTCTATCTTGCAGAGCTTATCTTTTAACAAATAAAAAGTTCTTGTGGTTTAGTGTATCCAAAGGTCAGAAGTTTCTAAAAGTCCATCTCCTTTTCTATCTTTATGTTTCAATTTATGCCTTTATTGCTTCCTGTTTGCCTTTGTTCTGTTAATGTTAGAATAACATTGTGCTCAATGAAAATTTGTTGTTCTCTGGAGTTGTATTTACAAAAAATTGTTCATTTATCATGTTAGCAATATAGATCCTCCTCAAGAAGACCCTCATTTTAAAATTCCTTTTTCAGTTGGTTTCTATTTCATTGCTTCGTTGACAATCATGGCTGGTATGGCTCCAGAGGGATCGCAATTTGATGCACGTCAGTATGATGCCAAGTTGAATGAACTGTGAGTTCCCATTATTTTTATTTCTTTATTGTGGCCTGTATTATTCTTGTCAGCTTTTGTATTATGTTGTTTAGAAACTCAAAACAACGGGTTTTTTTTTCTCAATTAACCATCTTGTTCTTTCAGGCTTTCAGCTGATGGAGAAGAATTTTTTGCATCCTATGATGAGGTTCATGAGACCTTTGACTCAATGGGTCTTCAGGAGAACCTTTTGAGGGGCATTTATGCATATGGTACCCGTTAGCACACTTTTTCTGTTTGACTTTTGACATATTGAATGTGTTTATTCTAACTTGCTTCTTTCATTTCCAGGTTTTGAAAAGCCTTCTGCAATCCAGCAAAGAGGCATTGTACCTTTCTGCAAGGGCTTAGATGTTATTCAGCAAGCGCAATCTGGTACAGGGAAGACAGCAACATTCTGTTCTGGAATCTTGCAGCAGCTGGACTACGGCCTAGTCGACTGTCAGGCCTTAGTTCTTGCTCCTACTCGTGAATTGGCACAGCAGATTGAGAAGGTTATGCGTGCCCTTGGTGACTACTTGGGTGTGAAGGTTCATGCATGTGTTGGTGGGACAAGTGTACGTGAAGATCAGCGTATACTCTCAAGCGGTGTTCATGTTGTTGTAGGGACTCCGGGTCGGGTTTACGATATGCTACGCAGGCAGTCGCTTCGACCTGACAACATTAGAATGTTTGTGCTTGATGAAGCTGATGAAATGCTTTCTCGTGGGTTCAAGGACCAGGTTATTATTCAATACCTCTAAGTGCTTTTCTGAAAATAGATTCCCAGGTCATTAGATTCCAGGGAACCCCATACTTTCATCTACAATCTTTGTGTGGAAAGATGTCAATTGTGACCTTCATTGATTTTCTTGTCTTCAGATATATGATATATTTCAGCTGCTTCCTTCAAAGATTCAAGTTGGCCTCTTCTCTGCCACTATGCCACCTGAAGCATTGGAGATCACCAGAAAGTTCATGAGCAAGCCCGTGAGGATATTGGTGAAAAGGGATGAGCTGACACTTGAGGGTATCAAGCAATTTTATGTGAATGTCGAGAAAGAGGAGTGGAAACTTGACACTCTTTGTGATTTGTATGAGACATTGGCTATCACTCAGAGTGTAATCTTTGTGAACACTAGACGCAAGGTTGATTGGCTTACTGACAAAATGAGGAGCCGTGACCATACAGTTTCGGCAACGCATGGAGACATGGATCAAAATACCCGAGATATCATTATGAGGGAATTCCGGTCGGGTTCTTCCCGCGTTCTGATTACCACTGATCTTCTGGCTCGTGGAATTGACGTCCAGCAGGTTTCTTTGGTTATCAATTATGATCTTCCTACACAACCAGAAAACTACCTCCATCGAATTGGTCGGAGTGGTAGGTTTGGAAGGAAAGGTGTTGCCATAAACTTCATCACTCGTGATGACGACAGGATGCTTGGAGACATACAGAGGTTCTACAATGTCGTCATTGAGGAGCTTCCTGCCAATGTTGCTGATCTTATTTAATTCAGTGATGAAGCTGCCAATCAGACTAGCGAAGCCTATAAGTTTAAGCTGTTGTCTGTTTTTAAATGCGTTTTTGAATTATTGCACGCCGAATTAGCATAAGAGATGATGCTCTTCACCTTTGTCTATTCTTATTTTTGTTCTGTCTGACGCTTCGTGCATTGCTCTGCAGCTTTCTGCTTTCATTTTCAAATTTTGAGGTGGTTATGCAATATGTTCCCCAGGTTTTATATTGCTGTTCGGCTTGCTCTCGCTCTCTCTCTCTCTCAGGCGGGTCTCTTCTCTGTACGTAAATTCATATGATGCTTCACTGGAGCACATGTACATGAACTTTCTCGTGGGCCACATCAAAATCCTTCAGAACTTCCGGATAACTTGGATGCGATTCAGGGACCTTGCAAACTCTAAAGTTCCTCTTTATTTTTTGGCCAATTGAAGCGATGTTATGCTGGTTGCCAGGAGATCGAAACTTCTGATATTTCAAGTTGAGAAAGTTGTTTACTACCTTTCAGTTCAGCAGATTGCCAAAATTTAAATTGTTGCAAGCCTCTAAAGCATAATTAGCGAATACTTCCATGCAGCAAGTAATCTCTCTACTCCAGAAGCATGTTTCAGACAAACTGGACAAGTACTGAAAGCAAAACGCAGCCATTCGTTAGGCTTCATTTACAGTAATTTAGGTTGCCATGGGCGACAAGCTTGGAGTCAGTTCTGTCAAAGCGCTACTTGACCCATTTTTGTGAAAAATGCTCCATATCGGAGAACATCGACCAATGCAGATCGTATCGGACAATGGCGGTACAATCAATGGCTGCTACAAGTTTATGTTTTTAAAGTGAAAATAATTTAAATTGCTTTAAAATTCAAAAAAAAAAAAAAGTAAAGCGTACATGCCAATACATGATATCAGTGAGCAAACCGCTACAGTGCATTGGGCTTTCTTCAGGAAGGAGAAACTCTTTTCAATCTAAGTTTCTAATTTGGGACTGCAAATTGGTGTACAAGGTTAATAAGTTATACTGATACACAACCGGACGAATCACACTCTTGAGAAAACGGTGTTCCCAATTGGTATTAAAAAAAAATCATCTAAATTCTAAACTCATGAGCTAGACTGCACAAATGCATATCCTCAAGTGACAACTTGCATGAGACAATGCTACGGAATATAGTGGCCTGCACTATAACAGTTGGATGGCGCTGCCAACAGGTCACAAATGTGCTTCAGTGATGGCTGGTCCCTGTGCTCCTCTGTGTGTGTGTGTGTGTGTGTGAGAGAGAGAGAGAGAGAGACCATCTATAAGGCGCTTCCGGATAAAACAGAACAAATCTTAACTTATGACGACCATGAGAAAAAGAATGACCAGTTTATGGTCAAAACCATCATTGTTCAATTATACTCATACTCTCCACATACGCCTGAATGAGCTCTTTGTGTGTGTGTGTGTGTGTGTGTATATATATATACATTTTAGAAGATGAGAACAACAAATATGACAGCCAGTTTATTGAAAATGGAATTCGCGCGTCATAGCACTTGACTGTCACTAAAATTTCTTACCATGGAAAAACATGAAACAGAACTTCGCACCACTTTACCATGTCACTCAAATTGGCAAAATTTTGAAAAGTAACCTTGAGCAGTCTCCATCTGTGTAAGGCTCGGAATTTTTCCAAATACACCCCAATATAGCCACACTTGCAGGAACATACTCAGCAAGATGCTATATTCGAAAGTTACGCTCTGATACAGAAGACATGGCGTCAGCAAATTGTGAGTAAAAAAATTGGCATCAGTTCTTCCAGAACTTACCTCGTCATATATGAATCATCCATAGTGTTGACAACAATTTGATCACCAGTTTTGATGAATGAAGGAGCCTGAATGGCAAAAAGATCTACAAGTGAACCTTGAAAAAGATTTGAAGTTGCATGGTAGAATAGAACAGGCAAGAGAAACATAAATCACGCTTCCTTTTCCCCAGAATGGAGACAAGAGGAAGGAAAATAGAATGATTATCATTGAAGCAAAGAAAAAGTGAACAGCATTATATGAATCACATTTCTGTTCTACCGGACAAAAGCAAATACAAAGAGGAAAATATAATTATGCAATTGACAGAAAAAAAAAACCAGCCATAATGACCAACAAACTGAATTTTCATTAGCACGCATAAATTACACGTAATACTCCAAAATGAAATTCTCTTGTGAAGTCAATAAAATGACATAAACAGAACAGCCTAAAGACCCCTGAGAAACAGGACTAATGAATTTACGACACTGTTTGCTCTTCGGAAGAAACTATAGTCTACTAAGCAGTTCAAAGTTACATGTTTTAGAATCAGGTTTGCATGATAAAAGTTGCAACCTATGTCACACGGGTACTCCTCTTAAGGAGGAGTACCCGCACGGTACCGATACGACACCGGTACCGGTACTGGTACGGCCTCAGGTGCGGCGCGGGTGCTGCGTTGACCGTACCAGGTACGGTCAACGTACATAGGGTCGAATCCATCCATTTTCAGACTCGGTCAAAGTTGACCAAGTCCAATTTCGACCTTTTTTTTTGTTTTTAAAAGTGATTTACAATTTAACGCGGTTTACTTTATTCACGTTAAAAATATCGTAAGTTAATAACCCTCGACGCCCGACTGTTCTTCACTCGTCTTCACCAAGATCGACGACGGGAGGCCATTCTCCACTCCGGCGAACAGCGAGCGGCGACGGCGAATGGAGAGAGGCGAGAGGCGAACTGCAAACAACGAGCAGCGAACGGCAAAGTTAAAGGTTTTTAGGGTTTTTTGATGCAGCTCTTGGTTTCATCTGTTGAAAATCTCGTTTGTTTTGTGAAAATCGAGCTCCTTTCTTCATTTTTTGTTCTTCCATTTTCTGTTTGTGCCTTTGTAATAATTGTTGGCTGGTTTTGGCTTCTTCATCGGCCCTTCACTTTCTGTTCGGTTCTTTGTAGGGTTTTAGGGTATTTAACAGACGAGATTTAGCATTCGAGTTGATTGCTTTGTTCCTGAACTTGGCTAAATGTGCTTTTCTGTTTTTTATTCAGTTTTTAATGTCAATCCTTTCCCTCTTCTTGCTTTTCCTGGTTTTGTTCCTTTGCCTGGTTTCATTTGTGGTTCTTCTTTTCTCATAATGCTTAACATGGAATTATTGGCCACAACGGCACTTCTTGATAGTTGTAGATAGAACCTGTTGTGCGTCTTCAATCTAATAACCAGTTGTACGCTGCAAGTTTGTCCTTTGAGAACAGGGTCATGTTTGAAAATTGAAATCATTGCTTGTGTCCTTTTGTATATTGCCGATCGATGCAACTGTTTTGTTGGAGTTCTGGTTTTGGTTTTCCCGTTCCTCCTTAAAACTTTCTTCCAATAACACGATTTCCATTTTTCATCTGCTTGGTAGATCATCTGTTTTTTCAACTTTTTTGTGTTTTTCTTCCATGTGTGT
Source organism: Nymphaea colorata (assembly GCF_008831285.2). Taxonomy (NCBI): domain Eukaryota; kingdom Viridiplantae; phylum Streptophyta; class Magnoliopsida; order Nymphaeales; family Nymphaeaceae; genus Nymphaea; species Nymphaea colorata. The sequence continues at coordinate 10,647,715 of NC_045138.2, read as the reverse complement.
TTGCATTGTTTTCTTAGTTTTTTGGTAGATCATCATGATTTATAAATATGTTATTGTGTTTGTAATTTTTTGATATATATATGTGTGTGAATATGTTATTCTGTTTGTAATTTTTTGATATATATATATATGTGTGTGTGTTAGTGGAAATTGAACTAGAATGGCAGTTGTTTGGACATAATCAACTTGTTTATGCATACAACTTTCTGCAGGATGCCTACAACTCTCTGCAGTGGAACTGCTGACCAGTCACATAACAAAAGCAATTTTATTAAAGAAAAAAATTGTGAAAGTGACATGACAGAAAAACAGAATACATTTTAACATATATCCCGTACAACTTTGTTCTTGCCAATGGTACAAGTTCATTATCATTTAAATGACTACATAGATGTGATATTTGGGAATATGTGAATATTCTGTAAACTTTTTACACCAATAAATGCTCAGACTCACAGAGATCCATGACAAAAATGACATTCTTTAGTGTGAAGCCTAAACAAGATCACGTCATAGTTAAAGAGCAGTGATTTATTTAACTTACAAGCACAATAAGTCCATTGTCCAATGCAACCCTTTTGTACCTGAAATTAGTAAAATGTCAATATGACAAAAATGTGCAACATGAATATTTGGGACATTTTTATAATTAAATTAAAGCAAAGAAGAAAGGAACTTGGATATCGACAGGAAGCACAACTGCAATACCATGTAACCTATGTCACACGTGTACTCCTCTTAAGGAGGAGTACCCGTATGGTATGGGTATGGTACGAGTACAGGTACGGGTACGGGTACGGCCCTGGGTATGGCCTTGGAGCGGTCAACGTAGTACCGGGTACGGTCAACGTACTCGGGATCATTTTTGTCCATTTTCGGACTCGGTCAACTTTGACCAAGTCCAAAGTTGTCCAGTTTTTGAGTTGAAAATTAAAAATCCCCCTCTTTTCTTGTTTCCTTTTTCACTCTAAACCTTTCTTGTACATAGTTCCTCACAACTTTTCATTTAAAATCTTCCATACAATGTTTCGAAAATTCATTCCTTCTCTATAACTTGGCTCTTCGATAATAATGTGAGCCATAACCATAGCGATGTCAATATATCTTAAAAGCGTGACCTGTTGCTCCTTCTAATCTTGATGATGCAATGGAGAATCAAGAAAGTTGATATATTTGTATGTTAATTACTTCCATACTGTATTTTGTGAATATGTTATTCATTTTGAAATTTTTTGACATCTATCTATCTATATATATATATATGTGTGTGTGTGTGTGTGTGTGTCCGCGTGTGTGTACGGCCATACCCTCGCACCCAAATTTTTTGAAAATGGTCCGTACCCATACACGCACCGGTACCTGTACCCGTACCTATGTGACATAGCATGTAACACAAAGTTTTCATAGGGGAAAAAAGAACTTTTCTATGCTAAAAAAGCTTCGCTACAAGCAGCTCAGAAGGCATATACGAGTCAAGCAGAAAGATACTCAGCTTAGTTTGCCTCATACATGGTCCTTAATATGTAGAGAAACATATACGTGTGCAGTTGTTCATGCATGCATAAGCATTTTCAAGAATGCAAAAACCAATTTCCAAGAAGAAATAGAATTCTAAGGTACTTATGGGTGAGCCTTCTCAAGTATTAATTGGAAAGGTTGCTTTTTCATTGGACAATCTCGAGAAATCAAAATACTAAACATACATAAATATAATAAGAAAGATTATGAGTTTTCTACTAATTTCTTACAGAACATTGATACATGTTCAAAATAGCTATTGAAATGATGAAAGAAACCTAAAAGAAGTTTAAAATATATTTAAAAAATGTTTCTCTTAACATTCCAAAATATTTTCTTTTGGTAATACTGCATGTTAGTTTCACTTTTTTCTTCATTTTTCCTTAACATGCCAAAATGCCACAATATTTTCTTTTGAATATACATATATATGGCATGTATCTTCATTTGTTCCCTGGGCGAGTCAAGTGTCTTTGAGTCAAGTGTGAGGGGATCTTTAAAGCCCAAATAATTTTTTATTTAAAAAAAAACATTGTCTCCATCAAGATCATATAACACAAACACCTATGTCACATGGGTACAAGGTGGGGGTGCCAATGTGGCGCATCTTATAAAACGTGGGTGCAGGGGTCCAGCTATATATATATATATATATATATTGCTGAATTAAATTCCATACAAAGGTCATTTTAGTTTATTTTTAAAATTTTATATTGAATAAATGAAGTTTCTAAAATATTGGCAGTCTGGTTGTCCTTTAAGAAGGACAATCAGGTGCTGTCCTCCTTTTAAAAGGAAGTGTGTATGTGTGTGTGTGTGTGTGTGTGTGTGTGAGAGAGAGAGAGAGAGAAAGAGAGAGAGAGAGAGATGCCATAAACTAAAAAAGAGAGGGAGAGCGAGAGGAGGGGAAATTAGGAGGGAAATAAAAGAAAGAGATGGAAAAGGAAAAAGGAAAGAGAAGGAGAGAGGAGAAAAAAGAGGAAAAGAAAAAAGAGAGGAAAAGAGGCAGGTGCAGCCCAGGCGCGTGTTAGAGCTGCACCCACACCCACATCATGCTGACGTGGGAGCAACACGCTAAATGAAGCATCTGTATGACTTGCACATATACATAGAATGTTGTACAACCACTGTCACAAATATCGTGATTTTTTTGAAAATCTTGCAAAATTTATGAGGAAAACAGGTAAAACAAGAAAAACAAGAAAATCTCATGATCTTTTAAAAATCTTGGCACAATGAAAATCTCGTGGCCTTTTTGCATTTTTTCACCATTTTTTTCTTAAGCTGATTTTGAAGGCATCATTGTGATTTTTTTTTTAATTTCCCAAGTTTTTCCCTACAAAAACAACTTTGCCAAACGATATCCGAGAAAACCTCAATGATATTTGCCTGATAACGATGTTTGCAACAACACATTATACCTATGTAATATCCCTGAAACTAGTTTCATGAGTGTATTGCACATTTTCACAATAGTTGTTTTACATTGACATTTATTATGCGAGTGGGTTTGCCGAATATGTTGTTCATTATGTGATGGCCCAAGACAAACCAAATGCTATGTGTAAGGATGTTAACAGTTTTTCTTCTCCCACCGTTTGTTTTTTTATGATTAATAAACCCAAGCAGAACTTCTGGGACCAAAAAATAAAAAAGACAAACACTTTAGAGAATCTATAAAAAAAAAATAAACTCTAGTTACAATCTTCAACAGGACATGTACCAGCTTAATGCCAAGATAACTGCCACAAATGAACATTTACTATGAAAGCACCACATCAGTAACAGAAAAAGGAAATATTCATATTCATTCACATAAGACGAAGATAGGACATGAAAAATAGGGTATAGTGGTGAAACTAATTATACTGTGGAGAGGCAGTTTGTCCTTTTGCAACAGGTTGTGCTTCAACTACTGTGCAAGTAACCCGCTGAGGAACTGATGCAGACATTGGCTTTCCATCATAAAATTGTAATGTGACTGTCATATTATCTGTTTGTCCAAACAAAATTCAGATTTTATCATTTCCTTCATCATAAAAGAAAAAAAATCCAAAGCATACAAATTCAGATAGTTCAAAAATATGAAGCCTATAGAATTAACACAAGTATGCAGGTAGCTTATGCAATCTCCTGCAGCAAGGAATTTCTATGGACTCTCAAGAAAACAGAGTCATACTTCACCTTCTACAACATGCCAGGCAGATCAAGACATGCAAAGTTGAAAAGGAAAGAGAGATGGTTATGTACATCTTACATGCTGCAGTTTAACAATTAATCGTCAAGCAATTTAGACGGTATTGCTCAAATAGATGAAGCCTTATGAAAGCTAAGAGGAAAGGCAACAATTTACCATAGACTCAGAGAATTTAAAATAGTTAAAAGATGCTCAAGAATAACAATCAGCATTTACACATCAATTGGACTTCCAACTTGTCTATATCTTGTCGTCTTATATTAGCCATCTTTGGCCTTCCATGTCTTTGGAAATCGACCCAAAAAAACAAAAGCACGAGCTTCTGAATTTATCTGAACCTTTTAATATTTTTTTGTGGTCCAGAACATCCATGAAATTTGCTGGTTTGCCTCTTTATGAAAATGAAAAAACCAAAGTGAACAAAATTGTACATCATGGTTCATGAACAATTAATCTTGGTTGCCTATGCCGACATGTAATCTTAGTTTAGAAATAACATATAATGACAGTACTATAGATGTTCTTTTGTAACTACTTTTATATTTGTCAATTTTTGCTTTACTATTTTGTTTTTCCAAGTTCTTTTAATTAAGTTATGCTTCTTTTTTAAAAAAATTAGCATGTGCTCAATCAAGTAGGGGCCAGATTGACGTACCTTGTTGCCCAGTCTGGTTTTAAAAGCTCTCAAGCACCCCTAATGAGTTTACATGTGAGCTTTCATGAACACACATTCTGTAATCAACTTTCTGTTTAATGTAAGTTGAATGCATTCCTTCTGCTCTCTGTTTAATTCTGCTGGTTTCACTATTTGCATTCTCTATTTTCTATGTTCTCTTTCATGCTTCTACTGCTCTGCAAACTTGTGAGCTGGGCAACAAATACACTTGCGGTAAAAGACTGAGCGATCTTCCACGACAACTGATGAAGATTAGGCCAGGTTAGCTACCTTATGAGAAGAAGCCAGCTTTTCCAATGCAAGCTTGCAGAAGGTTAGGCCTTCCAACCTTTATTAATAATGGGCTGTACAATAATCATAAAACTAAAATTAGCATCTGCTCACCAGCTACGAAGCCCACCTAAGTAAAGGACGTGCAATGCAGCAGAAAATACCATCACACAAAATGGGGACGACAGGATACACATTACAGCTCCTTACAATGACGAATGATTCTGTCCACAACATGGATAGACAGGAATTCATGAAGCACAGATAAGCAGTTGTCACCCACATCAGAGTCGGCACTAGATTAAGACGACTGTTGTCTTCACTAAACTCTCGTCTCAGGACATTCTTCCAGACCTCATTGTTGCCAATGACAGTTATATTCACACCAGTATAGTTAATCCTCCCAATACAAGCATCAATAGCCTTCAATTCTGGCAGCAGGTAGTCTTCGTCGTTATGGAATATAGTCACATGATCTTCATCTACTCCAGCATAGTTGATGACCGTACCAATCATATTGATGTTTCTCACTCTAATAGTTATCACATAGATGAGGATACCGTGATTAGGAATCATGGAGGCATTGGAAGTAAGAATCTCATGTCCAAGCCATATTTCGACTTCCTTTGTTTGTTTCTTCCACTCCACTGCCAAAATGGCTTCAGCACATGCTGTCTACACCAAGGAGGAGAAACTTGCGACCGTGAAGGATGCGTTCTTCCTTTTGGCAGTGTCCATGCAACATAGAAAGTCACTATCAGTGGAGTGGACATGGATTTTTCCTTCTAGTCTTCTAGTATTGATACACTGAGATCTGCAAAACGCAGTGAGCCATAGGAAACTAAGGACACTTGAGAACTCCCTATTATAAATGGAAGACTATTTAGAGATCCAAGGTGTCTAGCAAATTACCAAAAGTTCATTATCTTGCTGGATAGGGATGCAATAACCCAATGACAGCACAAGAATGCAGATAAAGAAAGGGGACAATGCAAAATAAAAACCTCTGATGACTTCAAGCACAAACCAGCAGTCACTTCTTGCCAAGAAATGCACAAAAGTAGCCCTATCATTTACTACCAAATAGCTAGCTCAAGCACACTAAAGACTTGCAAAATTGTGCAAGGAACTTCTAGAAGCTCACATTGGAGCTGCCTAATATGCCAGACTCGACAAGCTCTACTTATTTATTACGGGAAGATGGTCGTGGGCTCAAGATGAAGTGGAACTCAGCTATGCTAAAGAGTTGGAAAATATATAACATGACCATTGACCGCTTAGTGGACAGCCATAGTAAATCTTTTTCCTCTTAATCTAAGTACTTGAAGAAAGTAGACCACGATGTAAGAAGGATCATCAATGAGTTAACAATTGTGAACCATTGAGCCAGCACAAGCAAACAAGGGAAAGCAACCTCAAAAGCCTAACAATAACGATATAAAGGTAATCATCATGTGGTTATTTGATCTGCAAAGACGAAAAACGTGTCAAGCAACATCCCACATGACTAATAGAGGATGACAAATAGGTCAATATTGTGCAAGGTTAAACATAGGAAAGAAAGGTGTATAGTCTAGAATGGGTACTATTTACATCTGCAATACAGTCAAGAATTGCATGGTGGAAAATGGGATGGTCAACAAGGAGCTCAATAGCTACATATTATCGTCTATGAAGTCTTCAACAACTGTGATAGAGTCTTGATCAGGCACAACCTTGCCTCACCTAAAGAGAAAGAGAAATTAGCCTGAGGCCAAAGTGGAAGTAAAGAACCATCAAGATGGTGAACTCAAAGGCCAAGCCCGTCCGTTGAATTGAGACCCGAACTAGCAATACGATCTCCATCAATGATTTGAAGGCGATATGAGATGGAATTGCCATGAAGTCTCAACACCCTTCCAAGCTCAACAGCATAACTCTTTTGAATACCATAGGCTCACTTACAATGTAGGGCTACACTTTGGGAGGGAATGCTTCAACATTGCCAACCATGTGTTAGAATTTATAATGTAAGTATACATACATGTTTTTGTATCTACTATCATATATCTTAAACTCCTAGCAGTTTGATGTATGATTTGTATATATAAATCATTGTCACAAAAGACGTGGACGGGTATAATACGGCGATGAAAAAAACGGGTATAATACGGCGAAGCCGAAAATCTCGGGAATAAAACGGGAAAAAGAAGGCAAATTTTTAAAAAATAAGTAAATAATCCTGATAATTATATAAAAAGAAAGTAAATGAGAAATTAAAAGAAACATTGAAAAATGACTAGATAAGCAACACATTAAAATTAGATAATGAAATGACAAATACATAACTAACAAAAGTTTTTTGATGCATACGACAACAAGAAAAAAGAAAAATCGAACAGCACATGTATACTATAGTCTATAGACTCTATACGTTGTAAGAAAACGAAATGGAAACTTGGAAAGACTAAAGAGAACCTATCACCGCTCGAATGAAAAAGAGATGGAGATTGGAGACGAAGGAAGTTGAATCTCGAATGCCCTCCTCTTCAGCCGGATGAAAACGAGAAGAAGACAATCAGACGAAACCAGCCGAATCTCGAATGCCCTCCTCTTCAGCCGATTGAGAGGTGAGGTCGAGGAACGGACGAAGGAAGAAGTTCTCACCTCACTCGAAGAAGAAGACTAAGCCCTGCCCTGTTACGCCTCTGTGTCTCGAAGACTCGAACGTTCGAAGCCTCAAGGCCCTCAACAAGTTTTCGATTTCAAGTTAACCCTAAGCCCTCTTTTCTTATGTTAAAATACTTTTTTGCCACTAAAAGGTCGAACAAGTTTAAGAAAAAGCCAACGTCTTAAAAAATATTAGAAGCTATGCCATTTTACACTTGCACGTTAAAAGAAAATGCAAAAAATCGTTTTATGCGCGTTTTATACGCGTTTTTTAAATTTTGCCGTTTTTTTAAAAAAAAAACGCGTCTTTTTGCCTTTTTTTTCGTCTGGAACTTTTTTGACGTTAAATACGCATTTTTTTTAATATAACACCGTTTTTTGTGACAATGAATTATAAATATATGTGTGTATACATAGGACTTTTTGTAACTTTTTGTATTTATTTTTTCTTTATTTTTCATGCATTTTTCTAAACTTTTTTCTTTTCCTTTTTTTATTAGAAAGGAAGTAGCTGTTGGGAGTTCCCAACGGCTAGAAATCTAGCCGTAGGGAGCTCCAACAGCCACTTACTCTTCCTCTTTTCTTCCTCCTTTCTTCTTTACTTCCTCTATAAATAGGACACTTGGGACCCTTGTTATTTTAAGCGCTTTTTGGCCTCTCTTGTGTATTCTTCTTTTGAGTAATATATTTGGTATTTCTCCTCAAGTTTGAGGTTTGGTTTTGTATTATCTATTGAAGTTGTTGGGATCTTCAAGAGTGTATCTCTTGAAGCATTTTCATTCTCAAGTTTGGGCCTGATTTACATGGTATCAGAGCCTTGTTTTGGCTCTTTGTCTTGCTGTTTTTCAAGCTTGAAGATCCAGCTATTACTCTTTCCTTGGAGCTGTGAAGCACTCCAAGTGTTCGATGTATTGCCGGCTGTGATTTGACACAAAAGGGTGTTGTTTGTTTGCTGGCCTCTTTCGGTGATATTTGTGACGGGATAAAGCTTCCTTGAGGTGAAGATTGTCGCAGTTTTTGGCGCATCAAAAGCTTCTATTTTTGTGGTTGTTTTTCATCTTAGCACTACCTCAACATCTCCTCTACAAGGTACACATTATAGATGAAAGAAATTCTTTTACTCCTCTCCCTAAACTTACTTCATCAAACTATGTTTCTTGAGCAAAAACTATTGAACATTTCATTAGAAGTCAAAGCTTATGGGGACTCGTTGATGAGTCTAAAAGTGAACCTCAATTAGTCCTAACCAAAACCATAGATGGTAAAGCCCAAGAACTAGATGGAGTTGAAAAAGACAAGGTCATGAGTGAATACGAGAAAAAATGGGAAGAGTGGAAGATAGAACATCACAAGATTATCACTTGGATTATTGCTTGTGTTGATAATACAACTATGGGCCAAATAGCAAAACATAATTTTGCTCATGAAGCTTGGGAATTCCTCAAGAAAACCCACACTATGAAGGATGTGGCTTACATGTGCAATCTTCAAATGAAGATTGCAAGTCTCCAACAAATGGATAAGTCCATTAAAGAATACGTTGGAGAAATAGAGCAATTATGAGACGAACTTGCCCTATTTGAACCCAAATGGTATGATCCAAGAGACATTGGAGTAAGGGAAAAACAAATCCAAAGGGAAAAATCTTATAAATTCATTCTTGGTCTTAGACCGGAATACGGAGTCAATACTTCCTTGCTTCATAGACATAAGGTGTCATCTATGAATGAAGCCATAGCGGAGCTCAGAATAGACCCAATTTTTGCAAAGAAAGAGTGAAAGTGTTCTTGCTACTTCAAAACCCGGCGCTCATATGAGAACTTATAGACCTCCTCATTTTAACCGAAACTATGATGGCAACAAGAAGATTAGATGTTTCCATTGTCAAGAAGAATGACACACTAAACCTAGGTGTCCTAAATTGAGGAGATTTGATAAAAAGACAAGTGTGGCTGGGACAATGTATGAAGAAAGCAATCGATTTGACCTAAACAAGCTTGTAAGTACTCTTCAACCACTTTTCAAAAGAGGAGGGACTTCTCCAATTTTCGGAGCAACGGTGGCATCTACATCATCAAGTAAGTACTCTTGGATACTTGATTCTGGAGCTTCTTTTCATATGACCCCTTGTAGTTCATTACTTACCGAATGCACTAAGGAGGAATTGTGCCCTTTTGTTAAAACCGCCGATGGAACTCCTCTTGAAATCAAATGTGTTGGGAATATTGATCAAAATTTTAATTCAAAAGTTTTCAAAATACCAAAAGTTAGATTTATTCCCAAACTTAACTTAAATCTCTTGTCGGTTTCTCAAATAACAAATCATGGATGTGATATTGTCTTCTCACAAAATAAATTTTTGATACAGGACCATCTTTCCAAGAAGACGATTGAGGAAGGTTCTAGGAAAAATGATCTCTACTATGTTGATTATTTGGATCTTTCCAACCCAACTTGCAATTTAGTCAAGAAGAGTGACATTCAAATTTGGCATCGAAGACTTGGACATTCGAGTTTAGGAAAAATGTCTTGTATCCCTTTTTTGGAAGAGAAATGTAAAGAAATGATCTCATGTGATGATTGTATTAAAGCCAAAATTAAGGCTTTACCTTTTTGAATAGAAATTTTGTTGCACAAGCACCTTTTGAATTAGTGCATTCGGATGTATGGGGTCCCGCTCCTATTATGTCTAAAGGTGGTTTACTTTATTATGTCATTTTTGTGGATGATTACTCTCATTATGCTTGGGTTTACTTTCTTAAATGCAAATCGGAAGTCTTTATGAATTTCAAAAACTTTTACAACATGATCAAAACTTAATTTGATGCAAACCTTAAAATTTTTAGAAGTGATTCGAGAAGAGAATTCATTTCCAATGAATTTGAAGAATTCCTAAAGGAAAAGGGAGTTATACACCAAAAGTCTTGTCCCAAATCCTCCCAACAAAACAGAGTTGCCGAAAGAAAACATAGACATATTCTTGAAACAATAAGAGCTCTCCTTATATCAAAAAATGTTCCAAAAAATTTTTGGGCTGAAGCGATTCTAAAATCCATTTACTTGATTAATAGAATGCCCTCTAAAGTTTTAGAAAATAATTCACCTTTTCAAAAACTTTTTAATTTGGAGCCAATTTATAAAAGATTCAAAGTCTTTGGTTGCAAATGTTACATTCTAAATGACAAAAATGATAAACTTTCATCTAGGGCTATTCAATGTGTCTTTATTGGCTATTCCGAAACTCAAAAAAGATATAGATGCTATGATATTGAAAAAGATAAGGTCTATGTTTCAAGAAATGTGATATTTTTAGAAGAAGAAAATGGCTTTAATGAAAATAAACCCAAGCATGAAGATGACTATTCCTTTTTATGGATAAATGATGATGATTATGATAATGATGATGATGATGTTTTGCATTCTTCATATGATGATGCTCTAAATGAGGTTGATAGCACTTCTTTTAATAGACCACCACCAAGAGAAGTAAATAGTTTATAAGAGAAGGTCTCAACAAAACATCCAAGAGTCTCAACCTACTCTTAGGAGATCTCAAAGAGATATTCATCCACCTTAAAAATTTGTCTCCTACGAGTCTTTTTCTCCAAAACATAGAGTTTGCTTATTAGCTATTCACTCTCTTGATGAACCTTCATCCTATGTTGAAGCCAAAACTAACCCACATTGGGTTGAAGCCATGAACAATGAACTTAAAGCCCTTGAAGATAATAAAACTTGGGACATTGTGTCTCTTCCTATCGGGAAAAAGACAATAGGATGTAGGTGGGTTTACAAAGTCAAGACTAGAAGTGATGGATCAATTAAAAGGTATAAAACTAGACTTCTTCCCAAAGGATACGCCCAAGAATACGAGATTGATTACGAAGAAACTTTTGCCCTTGTTGCTCGTATGGCCTCTGTTAGAGCTCTTATTGTTGTTGCTTCTATTAAACAATGGTTCATATATCAATTGAATGTCAAAAATACAGCACAAATGAAGTTGCTTATAGTAGAAGAGGATACTTACTCTCACAAATGAAGTTTGCCAATAACATTATAAGCAGATCATGAATCACTGATGACAAGGTAGTGGACACTCCTGAAGCTTTAGGAGTAAAGATGAAGATTGATGATGGAGAAATTCTAGAAAATCTCACCCCCTTTCGTCAATTGGTGGGAGCTCTCACATATTTATCCATCACAAGGCCTGACATATCACATGTTGTACATGTTATAAGTCAGTTTCAACAAAGACCTACTTCTGTACACATGGGAGCTGCATTGAGTATTGTTCGATAAGTCAAACACACTATCACTAAGGGACTTTTTCTATCCTCCTCATCAAACTTGAATATGATTGCTTATACTGCTGCTGATTGGGGTGGAGATCCTAATAATAGGCATTCCACCACCGGTTTTTGTGTTTTTCTAGGTGGCTCTCTCATTTCATGGAGATGCAAAAAACAACATAAAGTCTCTTTATCTTCAACTGAAGCAGAGTATCGTGCCATGGCTACCACCACCATGGAGATTGTATGGTTGAAAAGCTTATTGAAGGACATTGGAATTGACCTCAATGAAGCCACCAAGCTCTGCTGCGACAACAAAAGTGTCATCTACATTGCTAGCAATCATACTTTCCATGAAAGGACAAAACATATTGAAATGGATTGTCACTATGTGAGAGAGGAATATCTTAGCCGAACAATTGATCTATCTTTTGTCCCTTCTGAATATCAACTTTCCCTTCTAAATATCAACTTGGAGATTTCTTCACCAAAGCACTTGCTTCCACAAGATTCCAGTTTCTTCTTGGCAAGCTTTCGGCGATTACACCGTAAGTTTGATGGGGGGTGTTAGAATTTATAATGTAAGTATACATACATGTTTTTGTATCTACTATCATATATCTTAAACTCCTAGCAGTTTGATGTATGATTTGTATATATAAATATATGTGTGTATACATAGGACTTTTTGTAACTTTTTGTATTTATTTTTTCTTTATTTTTCATGCCTTTTCTAAACTTTTTTCTTTTCCTTTTTTTATTAGAAAGGAAGTAGCTGTTGGGAGTTCCCAACGGCTAGAAATCTAGCCGTTGGGAGCTCCAACAGCCACTTCCTCTTCCTCTTTTCTTCCTTCTTTCTTCTTTACTTCCTCTATAAATAGGACACTTGGGACCCTTGTTATTTTAAGGGCTTTTTGGCCTCTTGTGTATTCTTCTTTTGAGATTAATATATTTGGTATTTCTCCTCAAGTTTGAGGTTTCGTTTTGTATTATCTATTGAAGTTGTTGGGATCTTCAAGAGTGTATCTCTTGAAGCATTTGCATTCTCAAGTTTGGGCCTGATTTACACCATGCAACTGAAAAAGATGTGAAGTAGGGAGAGCAAACACTCCTCATAGGCATTGGAGAAAAAAGAAGGTACAGTACATGTCTTACCTCTTGTTCTTGACCCATTTCTAAAAGAGCTTGTAGAAATGATGCCCCTAGAACTACCTAAATGCCTAGTACCCAGGCATGAGGTTTGTTGAAATAAGAATGTTTGTTTCTAGGTGGTTCTTTGTAATATTAAAGAGTTATAAGATCTCTTTAATATTTCCTTTATTTTAGATTGATCTAATATGTAAATCTTCTTTCTACCCTATTCGCTTTATAATAGAGATTAGGGTTAGTGAATAGAATGTGTTCTTTTCTTCTCAACTCTCACGTCTTCAGCCCTCTCTCTCTCTCTCCACGTTTCAAGGCTGCAACATGGTATCAGAGCGGGACGTGACTGGCGACGCGACTTGAACAGCCGGCGATAGGCTGCAGACGTCCGTGAATCTGGCGACGTGACGTGAACAGCTGGCGGCCCTCCTTCTCCTTCTTAGGCTATCTCTTCCACCGTCTTGTTCTCCTTCCTCTTCTTCTGTCTCTTCCTTCTTCTCTTCTCATCTGTTCTAGTTGACTGATTTCCAGCAACGGAACTAGGTGGAGGAGTCTATTCACGCTAGGAGGTATGCGTGAATAGACTCCAGTCGTGGAGACTCTTATGGTTTGATGTGGTCTATGATCAAGGCAGCCAAGTGGAGGACTGCTCTTTATGATTTTTTGTGGCAGTTTACGTTGAATACATTTATCTGTTGTCGTTATCCATGATGTGTGAAAATTAATGTGTGGTACAGCTGCGTTAGATACATAAATAGACAAGTTGTTGGTTGGAGCAGATTATTGTGGGCTTGCTGTTAGCAGTTTTTTTTAGATTGCTGTTCTTTTTGGTCGTGGGTTGCTGTCAACAGTTGGACAGCGGTTTGCTTGCTCTTGTGCATCTAACGTGGCTGTGTGGGAAGTTTGGTCTTGCTGATTAATCTCTTTTTCAATATATATATATATATATATATATATATTCTCTTGCCTGTGGTAGTTGATCTCTTGTGGATAGATTTGCAATGGCTGAAAATCTCAGGACTGATTTTTCTCATGAGGTTAAAAGTGGAGGAAATCCATTCTCTTATGGTTCTACGGTAAAGTTAGATGGATCTAACTATGAGATTTGGTCTTGTGTGTTTATGATGTCAATGATTGGACATCAGAAGGAGCATGTTATAGAAGAAAATGAGTCTGTCGAAAAGAGTGGAAAATATGGTTCATGGAAGGGAGATAATAATATTGTCATGTCGTGGATCATGAATAGTGTGCAACCACAAATCGCATCAACTATTGCATACTATACCTCGGCCAAACAAATGTGGGATTTCTTGGAACAAACTTACTCAAATGACAAGAATGTTAGCAAGATAATGCCGGTGGAGGAGGAATTACTTAATTTGCAACAGGGTGATCAAAGTCTTGCTCAGTACTTCGCTTCCCTCAAGTCCATCTATGAACGACTTAAAGCATTACGTCCCCCATGTCCAACATGTCATAAAACTCATGGTGAACAGTCTATGGTTGCGAAGTTTTTACAGGGTCTCTCCCCTGCCTATGCTGTAGCAAAGGCTCAGATGTTGACTGGAGCAGAAATCTCTGACCTAGCCGAAGCCTACAACAGACTCAGTCGTTTTGCTGTGACCCTTTCTCAGCCCTCTAGTGACTTACAGGCTTCTGCCTTGGTAGCCTCAGGAGGTCGTGGACGTGGTTCATTCAGGGGGAGAGGCATTGGTCGTGGGTCAGGAGGAGGTAGGGGAGATTTCAGTGCACCTATTGTGGTAAAATAGGACATTTAGAAGACAGATGTTGGGATAAACATGGTCGTCCTTCCGTTGCATCCCTAGGAAGAAATGTTGCATCTAAGCAGGGCAAGAATTCTTTACCGTCTCCAATGGGTCTGTTCAGGCAGCTTCATCAGTTGTAGATGGGTCTTTATCTCCTTCTCAACCTGAGACAGTGACAGTGAGTATCAACAAGTCTGAGTATGAGGACTTCTTAGCACTCAGATCTTCCCAGCCGTCGGCCTCTACAGTCATGATAGACAGTGCTATGTCTGTTGATAGTGTCCCACATGATACAGGTACTACTTGGATTCAATGTTGTACGTATCGTACGATACGTATCGTCTCGTTTGAAAAAAACGGTACGATACACCCCCCGTATCGTAAAAAGGGGGTGTATCGGCCCTGTATCGCACGTATCGTACGATACAGGGCCTGTATCGTACGATAAGGGGCGATACACCCCGTATCGTACGATACGGGGCGATACACCCCGTATCGTACGATACGGCCTAAAAACGAAAAAGGGGGCCGAGACCTACTTATTCGGCTTCTTTTTCAAATTTTTCTTTCGTTCTTCATTTCTAACGCTTGGATAGTGCCGTGAGGGAGGGCGATCGTTCATTTTCACCGTGAAAAACTTGATTTTCATCGTCAAATCGAAGATTAAGTGGTCGATTTGTGCGTGGGTGCTTGATTTTCGTGGGAAGGAAAGGGGTTTTCTTCATTTCAGACATTTCTTCTTCGTAAGGTATGAAATCTCATGTTCTTACCATGCATTCTTAATTTTGTACCGTATAATAGTAGATTGGAAGACTTTGAGTGTTTTTCATTAAGTTTACTTTTTTTGAAGATATGGATCCTACATGGCAATGGTGCGAAAGGGTGAAGGAGAATAACCATTTGAAACTCAAATGTGGCTTCTGTGGGAAAACACTTTCAGGAGGGATTATTAGAATGAAACACCATTTGGCAGGGACCTCCAAAGATGCGTCTCCTTGTGTTGGAGGACCAAACAAACCTTTGCCTCCATTTGTGCGTCAACAATGTTTAGATATGTTTCATGCTTTACGTCAAAAGAGAATACAAAAAGAAATTGAAGATGCAGATGTAGGCTATAATGTGCCTTTGGAAGATGAAGAAGAAGAGGAGGAAGCTTATGAATGTGATGATGAAGACGATAGCAGTCTAAGAACAGATTTGGAGACCTCAAGAGGTAGAGATCGTAGAGGAAAAGGGATTATGTATGAAGGAGGTCGACCTGGCATAACGGGAAGGAAGAGGAGAGGCACAACAGATGTTAGGGCCAGGCGTGGTATGCGACCACCTAGTGGTAGAGTTCCTACTGGTAGGTCTAGTGTTGGCTCTATTAAGAGTTTTTTCCCTTCATATACCAGCCCAGGTGGTCAACCGCATATTCGTGCTGCTATGACATCTAAAGATATGCTATATCATGCACAAAAGCAGGTAGGGAAATGGTTTTATGATGCATGTATTCCATTTAATGCAGCTAATTCTTTTCAATTCCAAGCCATGGCAGATGCAATTGCTTCTATAGGCCCCGGATTCAAAATGCCATCATATCATCAGTTGAGGGGCAAAATTCTTTAGGATACAGTCAAAGAAGTGTCTGAGCATTGCGATGAGTTGAAATTATGTTGGAAGGAAACAAGTTGCTCCATTATGTCAGATGGTTGGACTGATACAAGGTCAAGAACACTTGTAAATTTTCTTGTTTATTGCCCTAAAGGTACAATGTTCTTGAAATCTCTTGACTTGTCTGATGTTCCTAGGACTGCTGAGATTTTATTCAATGTATTTGATAATGTCGTACAAGAAGTTAGACCTGCAAACATTGTACAGTTTATTACAGATAATGCTGCAAATTATAGAGTTGTAGGAGATTTGTTATTTCAAAAGTATAGAATATTTTATTGGAGTCCATGTGCCACTCATTGTGTTAATTTAATGCTTCAAGATCTTAATGAGATGCATGATATGAAATCAGACATTGACCAATGTCAAGAAGTAACAAAATTTATCTATAATCATGCATATGTATTGAGTTTGATGAGAAAATTTACAAAAGGAGTTGAATTAATACGACCTGCACAAACTAGATTTGCCTCAAATGTATTGACTGTGCAGAGTGTGGTGAAACAAAGAACTCCTTTGAGACAGATGTTTGCTAGTGAAGAATGAGCTGCATATCCACATACTCATAAAAGAAATGCTTCTTTAGTTGTGGATATTATATTCAATAACGTATTTTGGGAATCATGTGTGAAGCTATTGAAGGTTTGTGTTCCATTAGTTAAGGTTCTCAGGTTGGCTGACAGCGAGGACAGACCTTCCATAGGGTACTTATATGAGGCTATGGACAAAACAAAAGAGGCAATTCGAGACAACTTAAAGGAAAAGAAAAAGTTATATATGCTCATATGGAAGATTATAGATAAAAGGTGGACTGGACAGCTTCATCAACCTCTTCATGCAGCAGCTTATTATCTAAATCCTGCAATTAGATTTTCTCCAACATTTAAGAAGGACAGAGAAGTCATGCATGGTTTGTTAGATTGTATTAATGTGTTAGTGGAAGATTCTACAGAACAAGATGTTGTGCACAATGAGTTGGATCTATATGATAGTTGTTTTCGGAACATGGGACTACCTGCCGCCGTTCGAGCCAGGACAACGATGCGTCCAGGTAAATACATAGAAATTTTTAATTTACTTTGCATTTGTTACATTTGATTCTTTTAAAACTTTCACATTGATTTGTTATATTTTTGTTTAGATTTGTGGTGGAATAGGTATGGGTTTGATTGTCCAAACCTAGCACGTTTTGCAATCAAAGTCCTCAGCCAGACATGCAGTGCTAGTGGATGCGAAAGGAACTGGAGTGTGTTCCAACATATCCATAGCAAAAAAAGGAATAGGCTCGAACATAAAAGGTTGAATGACCTTGTCTTTGTTCGATATAATATGAGGTTGAAACAAAGGTAATATAGGCATATAGCTTAATTAATGTTTACACTTTACATTTTTTGTACAATATATTTATATGAAATTATATACTAACAAATTTTCTCTTATTTAATGTAGAAAATTAGAAAATCATTAGCAAGGAAGCACACATCTCAGTTCGATCCTATCAGCTTGGAAAAATTTGACGATCTAGAGCCATGGATTGAAGAAGAACCAGCTACGATATTTGATGATGAAGATTTTGAATGCTTCAACCTTGAAGCTGAAGCAACAGAAGGCTTTGTTGATGAAGGAGAGTCTGCTACTGCTGGTGCTGGTGCTGAATATGTTGGTGAAGATCTTCCAATTCTTGACGATGAAGAAGAAGAAGAAGATGAAGATGAAGATGATGAAGATTATGAATGATGAATCATGAATGAGAGTCAAGTCAAGAGTGCTTTCATTTTATATGTATCAAAAACTTAAGAGTTATGAATCTATGGTTGTTGAACACTTGATTGAATGTTTTATGACTTTATCACTTTATGGCTTATGGCCTTATGCTTTGTTGAATGATATTGTATTATTGTTATGAATTTTGATGTTTATGAATGATGAACGCGTAAGTTTATAGCAATAATAAGTCTATCATTATCTCAAACATGTTTTCTATGAACAATTTATTATTTTTAATTTTTTCTGATTTTTTTATGAATTTTCCGAATTTTTTAAAAAATTTTCTGATTTATTAATAATTTTAAAAAAAAATTTACGATACGGTTACGATACGTTACGATACGGCGTATCTTAAAGCCCGACTGATACGGCTTACGATACGCGTTTTACAACATTGCTTGGATTATTGATTCCGGAGCATCGAGACACTTTTGTAGTAAACCTTCTATGATTATTGTGCTACACATGTTGCCTCAGGCACGTCATGTGAAACTTACAGATGGTAGATGGTCACTTATTCTGGGTTATGTTGATATCAAGATTTCTTAGTCTATGACTATTCCTAATGTGTTATATGCTCCTAAGTTCCCAACAAATTTGTTATCAGTTGGACAATTGATTAATGACTTACACTGTCGTGTTACATTTGACTATGGTTTATGTTCATTTTAGGACTTGCAAACTGGGAAGATGATTGGTGGAGGCTATGAGAAAGGAGGCATCTACTTCCTGTCGGATCCAGTGGGTATTGCAGCATCATCGATCACCTCACCGTCCTCCTCTTTCCAATGGCATCTCAGACTTGGTCATCCATCTGTTTCCAAGCTCCGTCACCTTCTTCCTCAGCTTTCAATACCAGAGTCGTTCCAGTGTGAAGCCTGTCAACTTGGCAAACACACCCGTAGCAGTTATTCATCGAGTCTTTGTCCGTCCAGTTGTGGACTATTTGATCTTCTTCATGTTGATGTGTGGGGTCCTAGCAGAGTTACTAGTAGGTCAAGATTTTGGTATTTTCTTGTCATTGTTGATGATTATTCTCGAGTCACTTGGGTCTTCCTTTTGAAGGAAAGGTCTGAAGTAGTATGTATTCTCAAAAATCTTATTATTGAAATAAAGACTCAGTTTGGTATTCTTGTTAAAAACATTCGCACTGATAACGCCCTTGAGTTCAAAGCCTCAACCTTAATTAAGTTTTATTCCGATAATGGCATTTCTCCTCAGTTTACTTGTCCTCATACCTCCCAACAAAATGGAGTAGCTGAACGTAAACATCGCCAACTCTTAAATGTCGCTTGTTCCCTAATGCTTCATACCAAGTTACCTGCATCTTTTTGGGGAGATGCCATCCTCACGGCTTGTTACTTAACCAACCGTTTACCCTCATCCTCCATTGACAACAAGGTTTCCATTAAACTTGTGCATCCACAACGACCCTTATTTTCAGTGGCTCCCAAAGTATTTGGTTGCACATGCTTCGTTCACATGCTTGGACCCACACGTGATAAATTGGGAGCCCAAACCATTAAGTGTATCTTTATAGGCTACTCCAGAAACCATAAGTGCTACAAATGCTTTGATCCCTTAACTCAAAAGGAGTATATCAGTGCAGATGTCACATTCTTTGAGTCTCAACCTTATTATAGCTCCTCTTCCATCCTTCCTGAGATGCCACCATCACCAGACCCACTACCTATTCCTCCTATTCCTTTGGAGTCGTTCCCGTTTGAATCTCCTTCTATTGTAGTGTCCAAGTTTCGTGATCCTTCGCTGGTCTACACACGTCGACAGGACCCTTCTCATAATCCTTCGGCAACCGTTTCTCAGGAGGTAAGTATATCTGAAGTGCATAGCCCTAGTCATTCTGATCCCTGTCAAGACTTACCTATTGCTCTTCGCAAAGGCAGGCGACAATGTACTTTACATCCTATATCTCATTTTGTATCTACTGATGGTGTTGGTAAAAATATGCAATAGTTCATTCAAGCTCTGGCTGCTTATACAGTTCCTACGTGTCACCAGCAGGCTTTATTAGACACCCAATGGAGACGGGCTATACAAGATGAGATGGATGCCTTAGTGCAGAGAGGCACTTGGGAACTTGTTGATCCTCCTCCTCGTTGTGATATTGTTGGCTCAAAGTGGGTATTCACAATGAAATATAATTCTGATGGTTCTATGGAACGATACAAAGCTCGGTTGGTTGCTAAGGGCTACACGTAGACCTACGGTGTGGATTTCTTTGAGACCTTCTCTTCAGTTGCTCGGTTGGGAACCATTTGTCTTATCATTTTTGTGGCTGTCCACCATGACTGGCACATGTATCAACTGGATGTCAAAAGCGCCTTTTTGTACGGTGATCTCGATGAGACTGTCTATATGCAACAACCACCAGGATTTGAACGACAGGGGGAGTGTGGCAAAGTGTGCAAGCTGAAGAAAGTTATTTATGGACTCAAGCAGAGTCCTCGTGCATGGTTTCACAAGTTTTCCGAGGTAGTCTCAAAGTGTGGCTTTGTGAGATCTCCTCTTGATCATTCTCTGTTTATCAAGAAAACTTTCAGAGGTATAACCGTTCTCGTGGTTTATGTTGATCATATTATCCTAACAGGTGACTCTGATCAAGAAATTTCTGATGCAAAACTGTTTATTCAAAAACACTTTGTGACAAAAGATCTTGGTCCACTTCGATACTTCTTGGGAATAGAAGTTGCTCGCAATAGGGAGGGTGTTGTTCTCTCTCAACGGACGTATGTTCTTGATTTATTGCAGGACACAGGAATGCTAGGAGCTAAACCGGCTAATTTGCCTATGAATCCACGTATACACCTTCATGATGACCAAACAGAATTAGTGGATTCTCGATCTTATAGATCCTTTATTGGAAAACTACTCTATGTTACTATGACAAGACCAGACATTAGTTTTGCAGTGGGGAAGCTAAGTCAATTTATGGAAAAACCAAGGAAAGTTCATTGGGATGCTGCTTTGATGGTGGTTAAATATCTGAAATCGTCTCCTGGCAAAAGCCTTTTGTTCACAAAAGGCAAGACTCTGGAAGTGAAAGCCTATAGTGATGAATCGAGGACAGAAAATCTACCACAGGATTTTGTGTATTTGTGGGAGGCAACCTCATATCATGGAGAAGTAAAAAACAAGGCGTGGTGTCAAGATCTAGTGCAGAATCTGAATACAGAGCTATGGCTCAAACTGCAACAGAAATGACTTGGGCTAGATCTGTGCTATCTAGCCTAAGTGTGCCGATTCCACTTCCCATGAAGATGTATTGTGACAATCGTGCAGCCACATACATTGCTAATAATCCAGTTTTCCATGAAAAAACTAAACATATTGAGGTTGACTGTCATTACATTCGGGATCTCGTTCAAGGAGGAACCATTGCCACTATTCATGTCCCTTCAGAAGACCAAGCTGCAGATATCTTCACCAAAGCTCTCCCTATTGGTGATTTCTCTAAACGTTGTGACAAGCTGAGCATGTTTAATATGTATGCTTCAGCTTGAGGGGGAGTGTTGAAATAAGAATGTTTATGTTTCTAGGTGGTTCTTTGTAATATTAAAGAGTTATAAGATCTCTTTAATATTTCCTTTATTTTAGATTGATGTAATATGTAAATCTTCTTTCTACCCTAATCTCTTTATAATAGAGATTAGGGTTACTGAATAGAATGTGTTCTTTTCTTCTCAACTCTCACGTCTTCAGCCCTCTCTCTCTCTCTCCACGTTTCAAGGCTGCAACAAGGTTGACCATCAAATTGAGTTGACCATAAGGGCTAAGCCCCTTGCGTGGTTCTCCTTTGTAGGATGGGACCAGTCTAGGTAAAGAAGTTGTATTAACAGTTGGATGAGATGCTAAAGGCAAGAACTATCTGACCATCTAAAGCAGTATTGGGAGCACTGATGTTCTTCTTGATAAAACATAACAGGTCCAAAAGATTGTAATATAGACTCCATGCCCTCAACAAAATTACAGTGAAAAACAGGAATCTATGTTGTTAATAAACAATTGGAGAATGACCAACTTTTCTCAAAATTGAATTTGTTTTCGTGATGGTTATAAATGTGAATTATAGAGATTAGATGAGTTGAAGACATATGGCATCTATGAATTCCTAGTAGTGCCGTATTCATCAATGCTCCTCCACAATGTTCTCAGCCCTTGTGAATAAGGCATTCTACCCTTGGACAATTTTGTGATAATCTATCTAGATGATATAGCCGTTTTCAGCAGTATATATGGAAGATGACATCAAATACTTGTGGACAGTGTTTCGAGTGTTGAAGGAAAGTAGCCTTTATGTGAAGAGAAGGAACAAAGTCTATTGAACAAGAGATCAATTTTCTTGACCATGTTGCTAGGCATAGCCAACTGTTTTTAGATTGAGAGAAGATAAAGGTCATCAAAGAGTGACATTTGATAGTAAAGGTTCCTGAGCTACAGGCATTCCTTCGCCTAGATAACTGCTACAGTGATTCATTACAGACTACTAACTGATTATAGCTTCACTTGTAGATATACTAATGAAGAACAAAGTTTAGGAATGATTAGAGGACCCTCAAGATGACTTTGATAGGGTGTTGTGCCTTGATGCAGGAACCAGGTATTGCAACTGCTAGATTACTTAAAAACAATTTGAGGTGCATAATTATGTCCCAGCCTTTGTCATGGACAAAATGCTGATGTAGGAGGGGCACCCTTTATTGCCTACAAGAGCCAAAAGCTAAAAGATATAGAACTAAAGGGCAGTGTCAACAACACAACACCTGATTTTGCTACACAAGGCGAGGAAGCTTAAGTGCTAGTGCACCATCAGTACCGCACACAACTCGGTCAACACTAGTTGGCTACTGCTGACCACAGTCAACGGTTTATCTCTGTGGCAAGGGTGCACCTTGAGTCTAAAAAGAGGATAAACATCTACATCATCTGCCAGCCTTCTGTTGTTATTCTACTTATGGAGACTGACACCAGCAACATGTGACGTGAGCAGCGGCAGCGATCAAAGCAGTAATGCAGCACCTATGCGTAGAAACCTTCTCATCTCCACTGTCACAAAACTCTTTCCCTTTCTATCTCTCTCTCCTTTCATGAAAAAGATATAGCTTACCATCTCTCTCTCTCTCTCTATCTATCTTCTCACAAGAGATTACCTCTGTAGTCGTCCTTCCAGAAGGACGGCACAGGTTGTCCTTGATCGGAGAGAGATGGTTGTGTGTCTTCCTCTCATTTCAATTTCGCTAAAATTAAGTCATCCTTATGTCTCCTCATTTCAACCTTTTTTTTTTCTAGAACAGGTCGTCCTTGATGAAAAAGGAGATTGCATGTGTTGTCCTCTCATTTCAATTTTTTTTAAAAAAGGTCAAAACCCTTAAGAAAATGGTTGACACCCTTTTAACATTTAGGACTAAAATAACCTCAATTACAATTTTGTTTATAATAGTAAAATTCAAATAATCAATGAAAAATAAGAGGAATAAAGCTATCCAATAATTAGATTTTTGTTGCACCTGCACCTTTTTTAAAAAAAAAATTTACCGCACATGCACTTGCACCTATGTGACTTAGAAAGGAGGAGGAACTGATGCATTGAGCCTTGAAGTTCAATGTCATAGCATGACGTAAAGATGTGACTGAGACAACAGCAACTATGTGGACTTAAGGAGCAAGCTTCCGGTAAAAGCACTTTCATTTTGCATGAAAGAAGAGAGATAGACAATGCTTGCCATAAAGGAATACTTCCCCTTGTTAATTAAATCATTTGAATCCTCGATTATACGAAACGGCTGCCAGTTTTGTAAGCTGTGGTTGGAGAAAGCACATGACCTCATGGATTGTTGAGAGAAGAGTCGTCAAACTGGATTCTTTTGGTGCAGATCCAGTCCCTAGCTAGACTACGTGTTACGATTTTGTTGGATTGGCCATTCTACTACTTTCCCAAGACTTTAAAGTCTTAAGAAGATGCAAGTCTCTTCCATCTCGAATTTCAAAGTGAGAGTGGCAAGAAGTGCACATCCAAAGAATTCATTGATCCTCTAACAAAACAAAATCTTCCTGCCATGGTTTCACACTTCTAGGCCATGATGAATGTGTGTGCTCCAAGTTGTTAGCCTCCACCTTCTAACTTCCACCTGCTACAAGAAAACACTCACCCACACGCACTACCCTAACCCAGTTAGAGCGACCCTCACCAGAGGAAAATCCCTATTTCATCGATAACCCTAATGACCCCCACAATTCCCTTATTCATAGTGATCTTTTGGATCAGTCCAGTAGACCCGATACAGACCTGATTCTTGATCCGAACCCTAAACTGTAACATTACTCCCTCCTTTGAGAAACACCTTGTCCTCAAGGTGTGAGAGTTTGATATGGAACCATTGTCAAGTGAGGGTAGTCCTTCCCGCCAATGTTGTGCAGCATTCTGTGATGTCCATGTGATCAGTGTGCCCCAATGTGAAGATTACAACTCCATTACCAACTTAATTGATCTCAGCTTCTGAAGGAAAGAACCTTCACTTGCATTTGCCAAGCTGTCAACAACATCAACAAGAACTCGATTAAGAGCTGCATTTGATATGCAGGGCTCCTTGTGATCTCTGCTAGTAACTATGCAGTAGGGAATAAGTAGCGATGAATCCAGGCTGCACCACTTCCAGTGAATCAAAACAACTTACTGACTGCGAGCTAGCATTCCTACTGCAATAAGCTCATTGACACAGTCAAGAAACTTGTTCTTTAAATAATCCAATATGATTCTCGTTTCTGACTCTCCCACTATAGGATTGCTATTCATCTTTAATATATGAACGTCTCTAGGATGAAACGTAACGCCTCCAGAGCATCAGCCAAGGCTTCATGTGCAGCTAACTGAACTTCTGCTTCAGCCTCCGTTATAGGGGCAGAAATGTAATTACATTCCAAGTGTAACTCCACCAAAACTCAATTGCTGAAGTAACCAGCCTATCCTCTGAATGAACATATAACTTCAATAGGGAAGTGATAGCTCTTGGAGATGCAACCGCTTGTAGCAGAGAATTAGCTGAAAGGGTGGGCAATCTCCATTGACTAGGCCCCTCAAGCCTTCCCAATACAGAACCGGTTGTGTGGCATAAAGTGGGCAAATGAACCTTGTTTTTAAACAAGCGGTCTTGGAAGGATGATGCACCTTTCTTGGGTTTGAAATTCAGGTGCGTAGAAGGAGACCCCAAGCATCTTGCTCAGGGATTCCACTACAATGGGTTGATTTGGCTGCCACCCATTCATTGGTTTCAATTCTGAGCTGAGCCCCTCAATCCACGATGCGACTCCTTTCACTATGACGTGACCAGCTGTTGTCTTCACCTTGTTAGCAAAAACCAGAAGAGCCACGTATAGGCTGGAATTATTTCCAATTCAAACACAGTGATGGTGAATTAGCAAATGCCTTTTTAGGATTGGGCATACTTACAGCAATTAGCCTCACGTAAGTTCGTAACAGATATTTGGCATCAGCATGGGAGTAGCTCGAACATTCTCTAGACCATGATTAGCTTGCATCGCAGCATGTATCACCCTCGACGTGTTCTTGTAGTGGTCAGTATGCAGAATTCCTTCATACTTCATACAACTTCTTGATTCAAGGGAAATTCCAGACTCCATCACTTGCCTTAGAATTTGGGTTCGTGCATTAAAATGATAAACGAGTGCCTTAACCTCGCAATGGTGAGTCCACTGTCCAGCACTGGCCTGCTGAATGATAAGTGAAACTTGAAATACAAAATTTCCTGCATGCTGCTTCACAATTTCTATAACTTCTAAGGTGGCTGCCTCCTTAGATGTTTGCAAAACAAGAATAGTCTCCATCTCCTTCAAGTTGAGCTCTAATATATTTTTCTCATGATAATCAAGCAAGCTGAGGTGCCCTTCCTTCCTGGCATGCTCAGGTAATGTCTCTGTAAAAAGTTCTACCAATTGAAGAAATCTCTGATGAACATCTTTAAAATTTGTGTTAAAAAATGGTCTCCCCTTCACATAAAAAACATGAGTTGCTATATGTGTGGGTTGACAATGTAAAACGCAGCACATATAGCACTCCGCATCATATGATCAGACGGGGATGTCAGTGAACTTGCTATCCCCTTTACTAATCATGGTCGACCGTTCGCCTCTATTGTTGAAGCGTATTTCCATGGAGAACCGACAAAGTAAGAAGTCCCATGAGTCATCTACCTTTACAAAAGGGTTATGCCAAGTGTCCTTAGTTGCAGGAAGAACACGTGCAGGGCTAAACCTTTCTAGCCACCTGGTGAGATAATGCTCATCAGTATCATTTTCTGCCGAGATTTCCCCTGCATCTAGTGCAGCTTTCACCAATGTAAATGAGGTTGGACAACATGACAACATTAGTGGTCCAAATAAAAGCAGTTTAATGGTTGGGTTGCTCTTCCCTTAACCATCTGCAGGTTCTGCGTCCACTCGAAGTATATCAGGGGTGCCATGGGAATGTCGACTTGATAACCCTCACCATGAAAGAATGGAGATAAAGGGTTCAAGGCAGGATTTAGGGCAGTCATGGTGATATGTGATGCTACTTGTTCTCTGGCAACCCAAACTCCTAGCGTCCCCACTGGAATCATCTTAATCTCTCTTTCCAGTTTCTCACCAGTTGCCTCCTTCATCTCCCATCCTAGAAGGCCTAATCTGGTTGAAGGCAGCTGCACTAGCTTGTAAAGAACTCCATCAGGTTTGAAGGAAAATGAAGAAGCATACCTGAAATTTTCAGTTGGTGGCAAAGCTCCACCATCGCTAAAGGCATCTCCCTCATACTCTCTTGTTGCTGCCATGACTCTACTCCACAGGGGTTTCTTAGGCCGCCTTACTAACCTCCTGCCCCTCTCTCTGATGTCATCATGTTTGCACCTCCTAATAGGAATGGAATGATCTGATGCCAGTTCCTTTTGTATCTGTTTCTTCTCGCTAGGACCTAACTCCTCGTCTTGTGGTAGCAACTCCATGGTTTGCCTTCTCCATTTCCCTGTTGAATTTTGTGCATCCTCCTCCTCAACTCCTTCTCCATGCCTGCAGCATTGTTGGTCACGGTCCTTGCCGCATTCTTCTTTCTGCCAATTCTGCTCATGTCCTTCTAATTGCCTCAATATATGGTCGATCAATTGCTGCCTGGTCTCCAATTGGGGCTTGTGCTTAGGAGGTGCCCAGCTTGGTCCTTGTAGAAACACGAAGATCAAGAACAAATGAATACGATGAACACGATATAACGTGGAAAAACCCTCAGCAAGAGGAAAAAAAACCACGGACGAGGAGGAACTGGTGCCCACTAGCGACCAGACTCTCTCTCTCTTAAGATTTCATTAACCACACAAAATTAGGGTTACAAGTAAGGCCCAACAAGGGCTACACGATGGATCGGGTATGGATCCAGACCCGGTCCTGAAACCCATCTAACATGCTTCAACACTCCCCCTCAAGTTGGACATACACATCAAACATGCCCAACTTGAATACATTTCTCTCGAACGAAGTCGAAGATA
The DNA here is from genome assembly GCF_008831285.2 of Nymphaea colorata. NCBI lineage: Eukaryota > Viridiplantae > Streptophyta > Magnoliopsida > Nymphaeales > Nymphaeaceae > Nymphaea > Nymphaea colorata. The sequence continues at coordinate 10,620,242 of NC_045138.2, read as the reverse complement.
GAGCTTTCGTCAGAACATCAGCAGTTTGGTCTTCAGACTTTATGTAAGGTAAGATTAACTCTTTAGCATCAATACTTTCACGGATGAAGTGACGGTCAATCTCAACATGCTTCGTTCTGTCGTGTAGTACAGGGTTGTTGGCTAAGTTGATTGCAGACTTGTTGTCGCAGTACATCTTCATAGGTCCTTCAATCTATATTCTGATATCAGTCAGTAATATTTTCAGCCATAGTAACTCTGACACTCTCATAGCAATGGCTCTATACTCTGCCTCTGCACTAGATCGAGAACACACATCCTGTCTCTTGCTCCTCCAAACAACAAGGTTTCCTCTCAAGTAGACACAATACCTTATGGTAGACCATCTAGTATCAGCACAACCTGCCCAGTTTGCATCGGAATAGCCCTCGATCTCTAAAGTCTCTTGTTTCACATACAAGAGTCCCTTGTCAGGATTTCTCTTCAAATAGCATAGTATTCTGTCCACAGCCTTCAGGTGTGCATCAGTAGGTGCATGCATGAATTGACTCAGTACATTCACTGCAAAAGTGATATCTGGTCTTGTAAGGGTAAGATAAATCAACTTTCCAACTAGACGTTGATATCGTCCCTTAGCTTCTTCACAGAGCAGCTCTCCATCTCTAAGGCTCAACTTGTGTCCAGCATCAAGTGGGGTGGAAGCAGGTCTGCACCCCAATTTACCAGTCTCCTCCAACAGATCTAATGTGTATTTCCTTTGGTTTAGCACAAGGCCAGTTCTAGATCTAGCAATTTCAATACCAAGAAAATACCTCAGTTTGCCAGGATCCTTAAGATCAAATTCAGCAGTCAGTAATACTTTTAACTTGATGATCTCCTCCTCATCATCTCCTGTGACAAACATGTCATCCACATAGACAAGTAAAAGAGTGACTCTGCCCTCCTTTTTCTTCACAAATAGAATGTGGTCTCCATTCCCTTGATTGTACCCATGGCATTGCATCACTCATCTGAGTCGTTCGAACCATGCTCTGGGTGACTGCTTGAGGCCATATAAGGCCTTTTTCAGCTTACAGCATTTCTCTGATTCTTCATATCCTGAGGGCATGTGCATGTACACTTCTTCTTCAAGATCACCATTGAGGTAAGCATTCCTAACATCGAGTTGGTACATCCTCCACTTTTTCATCACAGCTAGGGACATAAAAACTCTAACTGTCTTCATTTTCGCAACTGGAGCAAAAGTCTCTAGGTAATCAATCCCATATTTTTTACTAAACCCCTTGGCCACAAGACGAGCTTTGTATCTTTCAACAGTCCCATCTGGTTTATACTTGATGGTATACACCCACTTGGATCCAACCAAGTGAGCCGCCTCAGGAATCTTCACAACTTCCCACGTCATGTTTCTTCTCAAAGCTTCCATTTCTTCTTTCATAGCATTAGCCCACTTGAAATCACTCTGAACTTCAGCAACAGTCCTGGGAATCACAGCTAAAGAAAGAGAAGATACAAAACACTTGTAATCCTTGCTAAGTCTAGAATAAGATACAAAATTACCAATCAGGTGTTGAGTACATGACCTGACACCCTTCCTCAGGGCAATGGGAAGCTTTTCATTTTCTTTTACAACCTCATCTTGAGTCTTCAAGGTAGGACTTGATTCATCCAAGGAAGGAAGAGCATTGGGATTGGAATTAGACCTCGCACCACAAGTCACCTCCTCTGTCCGAGCACCTTGTTTAGAGTAGACCTGTCCAAACAAACGAAGGCCTTCCTTCTCAGTCCCGGTGTTACGCCATTTCTCCTTAGGCATATCAACAACTGTGAGAGCTTTTGAACATCCTTTCTCCCTTTCATACTCATAATCAACAGTGATAGGTTCTTCTTTCTTGTAATCCAAAAAATCTGTAAATTGAATCTCTTGACTCTGAGAATACTCTTCCCTAACCACAGACTTCTCCCCCTGAAGAGGATTCTCACAAAAATAAGAAACATGTTCCAAAAAGGTAACATCCCTTGTAACATAAACTCGACCAGTGGTAGGATCAAGACATCTATACCCTTTCTCAGTGGAAGAATACCCAACAAACACACCCTTGATAAACCGGGGTCAAGTTTCTTAACATTTGGACTGTGATCATGAATAAAACACACACAGCCAAACACACAAGGGGGGAGAAGAAAAGGTTGACGACTTCTCGGAAGTAAGGAATGAGGAGTCCGACCATTCAGCACAGGACTGGGCATGCGGTTGATGAAGTACGCACTAGTAAGAACTGCATCACCCCAATAGCGTTTGGGGAGATTTCTCTGAAACAAAAGCGCTCTGGTGACGTTAAGGAGCTGGCGGTTCTTCCTCTCAGCCACCCCGTTCTGAGGGGGGTATAACTACAGGACGTCTCATGAACAATCCCCCTTTTCCGAAGGAAATCCTCAACTGACTGACATATATACTCACGGGCATTATCCGATCGAAAAGTTTTAACAGTTCCACCATATTGAATTTGCACAAGAAGAATGAATGTCTCTATGATTTGAGGTACCTCACTGCGATATTTTGACAAGTACACAAAGGTGGTCCTAGAGAAGTCATCAATAAAAGTAATAAAATATTGAAACCCTTGACAGGTATGAATTCCCGAAGGCACCCACACATCAGAGTGAACCAAGGAAAAAGCTTTCATTAACACAACTAGTAGAAATAGGATATGAAGCCCTCACATGTTTGGCAAACTGACATACATCACAAGAGATCAAACACAAATTCAGAGTGGAACACAAATCGAGAAACAACTGTTTCAAAATCCCAAAAGGTAAATGCCCAAGGCGTTCATGCCAATACAAAAAGGACTGAAGACAATCTTCTCTTCTCTTTTCTGTCTTGCTTATCGCTGTCATAAGAGCCGTGGCCACGCGTATGAAGCCATCACACGCCAAACCAATCCTCTTCCCTGTCACCAAGTCCTGCAAAACACAACGATTTGCAGAGAAAATGAGTTCACAATTCAGCTCTTTAGTAAGTTTACTAACTGATAAGAGATTTAAGGGAAGCTGAGGGACATGTAATGCTTCTCGCACATGAAATTTATCCAACAAGGACAGACTCCCTTCTCCGGCCACAGAGGTAGAGGAACCATCTGCGAGAGATACTTGTGTCCTTCCAGAAGCCAACTTATACTCATGAAACAATTTAGGGTTACCTGTCATGTGGTGAGTAGCACCATTGTCAACAATCCATTCTCCCAAGTAGCAGTTACCTTTATCCCCTACAATGGCAAGAGCATGATTAGCCTTCATCTCATCTGATGTCTCGGCTGGATTGACATCGATCCGACCCAAATAGGCCTGCAGTTCACGAAGCTGTTCAGCAGAAATGGAGACCTTGCCTCCACTAGACTTGGTATCCTCCGACACAGGCGTCTTCCCACTAGAATATCTCGCCCTGTTACCCCTTTTTTCTGGATGAAGATCCCAACAGAAATCCACAGTATGGCTAGTCTTCTTGCAATGAGTGCATCTACGAAGAGGTTTGGGAGCACTACCAGGACCATGACTAACAAGTGCAGATCTCTCATTATAAGGTATGTGATCCCTCTTCCCCCCAGGGGTAACAAGTCTTCGCTGCTCTTCAGCGTCAACACGGGAGTAGACATCTTCAATACTGAAGGATTCTTCAGAGTTAAGAATCTGACTCCTGATATTTTCAAATTCGTCATTTAGCCCTGCTAAGAACAGGAATATCCTATTCTCCCATTCTTTGGCAACGTACTACATCTGGTCGTCATGACAGTGCCAAGTAGCCTCGGTATGGTAGTCAAGATTCTCCCATTTGGATTTTAGAGCTGCATAGAAATCTGCGACCGAGAGATCCTCTTGCCTGAGAGCATACACATGCTTCATCAGTTGATACACACGAACCTTCCTCCTCTTCTGGCCATACATTTGTTCCAACATGATCCACATATCTCTCGCAGCCTTCTTACGAAGAATGAGAGATTGAATATCAGACGAGACTGAATTACCAATCCAAGTTTTCACTTGGTTGTCCTCAAGAAACCAAGTATCCCAAGCTATACTGTTTGCAGCAGGTTCAACCTTACTCCCATTCACATATGCAATACGGCCTCAACCAGCTATTCCCATGGTGATAACGGCAGCCCACTTAAGATAATTTTCCTTAGTAAGGCGAATGGTAGTGACCTGAACAGGAATACTCTCGGTTCTACAAGCCACAGCTTCATTCTGATCAGTGTTGACGGTCGACGAGGAAGAGGCTACCATAATTGCAGACCTGCCTTACAAAGAGGGCAAAAAGAAACAGCAGCGGCGGCAGAACACGGACAGCAAAAGGGAACAAACGGGCCAAAAATAGGAACTCCACCACAGCAGAAACAAGGGCTGAATAGAAACAACCTGCCGGGCGATGGAGTAACGTCGGGCGAGGCAGCCGGTGGCAGCAGCGTTTCTAGGCGATGCAGTCAGGTGGCAGCGGCGGCGACAGTGGCAGCGGCGGCGACAGTGACAGCGGCGGGAGGAACAGAGCACGGAGTGGCGACGTTAGGCGCTGACAGAGGCGACAGTGGCGGTCCCGGGCAATGCTCTTCGAAGGGCGAAGAGAAAAAAAAAATCTCGGGCGCAGAAGGTGCATCGTCGGGCACAGCAGCCTTCGCCTGGGTCCACCAGAACTTCACAGCGGCAAGCAGGACAGAAACAGAGAGTCACCAGAACAGTGCGTTGCCGAGACTCCAACAGTGTCGAGTGCGTCACTGGAAGAGACGCCGGAACTCCAGGGCGTCAAGCGATGACCAACGTCGGGCAGCGAACAGTAACGGCACGTGATTGGAACCGTCGGGCAATGGGCAATGAACAGTATCGGCACGAGTCCTCCTCTCACACGGCCACAACAGAAACAAAACGCGAATCAGTCACGCCGTAACTTCACGACTCTGATACCATGTAGAAACACGAAGATCAAGAACAAAGGAACACGATGAACACGATGTAACGTGGAAAAACCCTCAGTAAGAGGAAAAAAAACCACGGACGAGGAGGAAGTGGCGCCCACTAGCGACCAAATTCTCTCTCTCTTAAGATTTCATTAACTACACAAAATTAGGGTTACAACCCTTAAGTAAGGCCCAACAAGGGCTACACGATGGATCGGGTATGGATCCAAACCCGATCCTGAAACCCATCTAACATGCTTCAACAGTCCTGAAAACTGTAATCGACTTCCTTCTCCTTGCGGTTTGATGCCTAACCACCAATGTCCATTATCCAGTCTCTCGAATTCATCCTCTATCTCCTGCTGAGATGGCTTTGCTCTTGGCCAAATCGGCCAAGATCGAACTCCCTCCGGGCGACATAGCTCTTGATAGCCTTCTTTGCCCAAGTAGAGAAAAGAACTACCATCATAGCCACAACCCGAAACTTGTGAGATTGCTGATGTAATCTTCATACTCTTTAGGCTGATCATGTCTCCAAGAATCAGGGCTTGACACACCATAAACCTCTGATCCTAATTGCAGGAGTATGCAACCTTCAGAAATGTCGTCCCATGGTTGAAGGAGTCCATAGATAATCTCTAACATGCGCCTTCTGCTGCTTCATGACTCTAATACCATTGTTAGCCTCTACCTGCTAACTTCCACCTGCTACAAGAAAACACTCACCCACACGCACTACCCTAACCCAATTAGAGCGACCCTCACCAAAGGAAAATCCCTATTTCATCGATAACCCTAATGACCCCCCAGAATTTCCTTATTTACAGTGATCTTTTGGATCAGTCCAGTAGACCCGATACAGACCTGATTCCTGATCCAAACCCTAAACTGTAACACAAGTGCACCACAAACATAAAATCATGCACCAATTCACATGCATATACACACATTTGAGATAGAGCATAGCCTTGCCAAGCTCAAGATTGAGAATCCACGCCCCTCCATCCACTTTTTTGTTCGATAGCAAGCAACAAGTACAATAAACTGAAAATGGGTAAATCCAATTGAACTTACAGCAAATGGATTTTAAACAGCAAGCACAACATATTAAGAAGATATCAATGGATAGACCATAATATGTGTATGCACGCATGCATGCGCGCGCGTGCGTGTGTGTGTGTGAAGTGGGGGGGGAGAGAGAGAGAGAGATAGAGAGAGAGAAGTGGGGAGAGGGAAGGAATGCAACACCCTGTTCCTTAAACCATGTTAAATACGCCTCAACCCAATACCACTTGTAGGCCATAGTGAACATGTGTGCTACAAGTGCACCACAAACAAAAAACCATGCACCAATTCACATGCATATGCACACATTTAAGATAGAGCATAGCCTCGCAAGCTCAAGATTGAGAGTCCACGCGCTCTTAAATTCCTCCATCCATTATTTTGTTAGCCTATCCTGCAAATTTCTACATCTTACTACACCAGCTTCACATATGAGTTACCTAATTAAAAACACAATCATCTCCAGCCTTTACAGCATTAGATGTCAAACAAACGGCAATGAAGACTATGAGCATGAACTCTTTTATCAATCAAAAATATATGCCAATTAAATATCCAGTATAAACACTTAGATTGATGACCTTTCAGATAGGCAACTCCCTTTCCAAACAGTTCCTTAGAGACTTCCAACTGCTCAAATGTCGAAGGCCTACATAAACACCACGAGATCCACGTGTAGAAGAAAAGACAAATCAAAAACAAACAGTAAGACATTTCTAAGCAGGAAGTATATCAACCATAAACTTACTCCATTATCATTACAGATTCACCTTCTTGATACAAAAATGTAAATGACTTTTCTTCAACAAAAACTCCTGCCAAAGTGAACTGATCAATTTCAGACAAGATCCTAATTACTCATCTATCCATTGCTGCATAAAACAACATCAGGTTTGAATTCATATTTCATTAGTTTCCAACTAAGAAATAAATATGAAAGCACTAAAGAACTGTGTAACAAGCATGCCGGGAAACTTGCAATGTACATTTACATGCATACATTTCAAAGACAAAGAGAAATGCATATGTTCATGCAAACAGGTGCCTGTGGTATGCTGCAAGAAGCCAATTGGGCTACAGCTTTTGTATATTACGTCCTAATTCATGGCTTCACAATATGATTTCAAAGTTCAAACCACATTGAGTTTAGGACAGAAATCTCTGCAAGCCACAGCCTATGCTGCAGCCTGTAAGAATAGCTATGGAAAGGATCTTTTGTTTTAGATTATATCATTCCACTATGTTATTATCTATACTTCTGGTGATTAGAGTTCATTTCCTATCTGATTTCTCTCTCTCTCTCTCTCTCTCTCTCTCTCTTTGCCTTTTGTTTCCACTGCTGCACTGGTGTGAGCAGCAATTCGAACAACTGCATCGGCGTGAATAGGTTTTCCAGTGACTGCACCAGCAACTCAAGGTCGGTTTTTCCTTTTTAATAGCAATTTCAATGTGCCCCCAATTTTCACATTTTCCAACTATTTCTCAGACAACGTTCTCTCTTTGATTTCTCTATTCCTATTTGTTTGTCAGCGTCTCTCTCACGCTCTCTCTTTAAGAAACAATCAGCACTGTGATATTGTAAAAGGATCTTGCATTTCCGGCAAGTGACTTGTTGGAAGTGCAAGGCCCTCTCTCTCTCTCTCTCTTTGATTTTGTTTTTTTTTGTTTTTTATTCACATTTTCATCAATTTAACTGGTAAAAAGTAAGAACTGTATTTGATTGTTTTCAACAGATCGCAATAGTTGATTATGATTAGTGCTTATGCAGTTGATTGTTGTTTACCAGGCAGAAGTTCAGGCCCTTCAGAGTTTTTGATGAGTATGCGCCTCACTGAGTTCTGAGTGGCATTATAGCTAGGTCGCTGGGTGCACTACTGCATCATCCGTGGATGTTTATTTATTCATTGTCCTTGTATTAAGAAAATCTTTTTCATTCTGCTAACCTGTTTACTTGTTATTTTATTTAGTGTCTTTACTATTTTTTTCAGCTTGTTTATTCTTGTGTGGTGAGACTTTTCCGTTCATGTCATCTCTATTATGCTTTTTTTTCTCTTAACGGTCATAAATAATCAAATATCAATACTTATAAAAATGTCAAAAGAAGAGCCTTCAAGGTCCCCATCATTAGCATGAAGAAAGGATTTTGTTTCAGAGTTTGGAATACCTCTTGATAAGCCAAAAAAAAAGAGGGCACAATGTGGTTGTTACATAAAAAATGAGCATTTACATTCCAGATAAAGTCAAATGATCTTTCCCTTATATATACAAAGAGGGAGCTGGACTAGCTGCTGACAAAGAAAACACAAGAAAAGTCAAAACAATAATATATATATATATATATATATGACAGTAACTATGTTTTACAAGTATATACGTAGGTACATACATATAAATCATAGTGCTATACATAAAGACGCAAACACTCCAAAGAGTGTAAACAGAATAATGTTGTACCCTCTCATGCTTGAACTATAGAAGTAGAAGTACAAGAATTCAAAGACTTAGTGAGCCTTTGCGCCCAAGCATTACACTAATTTTGCCTTTTTGAGATGCTGCCATGGTAAGAGATAAAAATTGTGGTCTTCTATATAACATGTCAAAGGACAAAATCCCATGGGATGGATTTCCTTATTATCTGGTTGACAGGCTGAGAGATTCTAACGAAGTTCCCCACAAATAGATTTTATAATTCGAATCAGTGGAGAAAAAGAGGGATAGAAGACCTGCAGAACAAATATAAGGAAGACTGGCCTAAAGATGGAAGAACATATATTTGACCCTAAGTTGGATCTGTGGCAACGCCATGGCCTAACCACTAGATAGAAGCTGGCTGCCCAATCATGAGTTTTGCAAGTTGAGAAGTACAAATGAATTTTCGAGTATGAGAACCAAACACTGTCAAAAGGAAATATATCTGTGCCTGTGTGTGTTCAGCATATTTTATGTTCATTTAGTTTACAATTTACATGCATGCTAAGCTTGAATTTTATGTCTTATGTGCATGCATGAAAATAATGATCAAAGGACAACAAGATAATACATATTGAAATCGGTAGACAACTATATTTGCACAAAAGAATCACCAATAACTTCATACAAGAAAAGTAATCCAGATACATACTCTCAATGGCTTCATCAGTACGAAATCTTTCAGTCACTTTATTTCCACTATCAACATCTCGAAGCTCAACCTGTATCAGTTATACGAAGCTATTCAATTTGACAGAACTTCAAGCTTTGTGAAGAAACATAAATTACTGTCTTTATGAGTATGAAAACATTGATTTACAATAGAATTATCTATATATATATATATATATATATATATATTGCAAACTTTCTCATTAACAGGAGGCGAATTTGCCAAACATGTATGTTTGAGTAACTATCATACAGTTTATCACATAAAATCATATAACTGTATGTTTGTTCTATGTATGGAGCTTTCTATCATATTTATTGTGTAATAATATTCATTTGATATAAAACAAATACCTAGACTGCCTAATCAGGTTTTGGGTATATATGCCACACATAAAACCTTCCAGCTTATCTTGCTAAAAAATTGCCAGATTGCACAAGTCATAATGTCCCAAGTGACTTTATATCTACCAGCAACATATTGCTTACCTCTGTTTTAACATTGCCAAATAAACTGCTTTGTAATTTGTGGTCCTTAACCAACCAATATAGTGACTTGATTGATGTATGATCCTTGATTCTTGAAGAAACAAATGACTATTACAGTCCTAACAAGCAACACAGTAGGTTGTACATAATGTATGGTTCAGATTTAATCATGTTAAATGACCTCAGAACGTGAACTGTCTTGACTAAGTGAAATCAGTCCATAGATGTCAAGTCCTTTGTGTGGGAAGCATGTTCAATATTATGAACCACCCTCGAGTGAGGTGAAAGGAGTCCTTGCAGCAATTGTCAAGGTTCATCGATCGGGGCATGCGTTTCTATGATTTTATGAGCGCTTTAGTCCTCCATATTTTATAATAGCCGAAATTCTGCCCAATCTGGACCCGGATATCAAAAGTAACATAGGTGCACTGCCGAATTTAGAGAGAGAGAGCGAGAGTGAGAGAGAGAGCGAGAGTGAGAGAGAGAGATAGAGAGAGAGCGTGTGAGAGAGTTGTGTGAAGAAGTTACTTGTATTGTCGCCCCTCCTCTACCATGTTGAGTATGTTGCGCCTTAAGAACCTAAAAAATGTTGTATAACCGAGGTCAATAATCGATCACCCACTAGAATATTCCTCGCGTAGACTTCAGCTCCAGTTCCAGTGGTCGATCAGGGAACTAGAAGCAAAAGGAAATCCTACCTGATAGATCCGGCCTGTTCGGGGAGCAGGTTGTTCCAACGGCAAAAAATTGAGATCAATCAGTAAATCATCAACTGGACATCTCTCCTAAACAAACTCGCAAATAAGAACCGTAATAGAATCCCCCACCTTTCCTTTGTATAATGTTCCCAAGCCTTATCTAATTTCAATCACCAGCAAGAATCAGATTAAATAACACAACCTCATGCCCTTAACGAGAGAGACAGAAGGAGATAGGAAGCATACGTCGGTGCCCAACACTTTGGCTCCTCTTGATTGATTGGCAGACCAGGAGGGAAGGAGAGAAGCAGCTGGCAGGGTGGGAGAGCTTCGTGGTGTGGTGGCTGCGTGACGGAGGGACCTTATACAGCAATGATGATGAGAGGCAGGAAGGGAGTGAGACCGCCGGACCAGCACGGCGTCAACGAGTCGCCTGGCGGCAGCGCGCATTGTTCGGAGAGGGGAGGAACGCAGGACAGGCACAGCTGCTTCCTGGGGAGACAAGGCCGTCTTCAATGTTCGGCCCGACTACAGAAGCTTGTGTTCACGAGACTCCTCTCACCATGGTAAAGCCTCGCACCGGGCCGGGCCGTCGGAGTACCCGCTATTTGGACCGACTCAGGCTCCAACCGGGGCCCAAAAAAGGAAATCGGGTGGACCCGATAATTTATCGGGCCGGCGGCTCGGGTCAGCCTGATAAGCCCAGGTCGATTAGATAATGAATTTTTTTTAATTTTTTTAATTTATATATATATATATAATATTTTATTATGATTAATTATATTTATATATTTTTTATTTAAAATATATATATTTTATTTAAAAATATATTTTTAAATTTAATCGGGCTTGGGTTTTTTGAGTCGCCGAACCCGGGTTTTCGATGTCGGGCCGGCTCGGGCTCGACTCATTATCGGGCCAGGTCCGGCTGGGCCGGCCCAATGCCCAGGCTTACTCCAGGGTGCCGTCAAATTATCTGACTTCTCCACCAACATCCAAACCTTTCTGTCTCCCTGTCTTCCGCTTGCCTCCAATCTAAGGTTTTATTTGGAGGTTATGTACCTACTCAATGCACCATCAACTTCAGTATTAGGCTTTTTAAAAAAAAAATGAATAGAGGACATGTTTATCTTGCACGGCTTATCCAACCAATTATATTGTCCCTTTTGGTGGTCGTTTCTCAAACGAAATACGTTATAAAAAGATTCATGAATCTATTCTAAAAATTGGGTAGATTTAGGAACACCTAGTTTTAGTGTGTCACAAATCTATTACAAATTTGAGGTAGATTAATAAAACATTCACATGATATTCCTAACACCAGACGACCCTTAGAGTGCAAAACTAGAGTCTTCCTTTGGCGTGCAATATTGTATTACCTTTTTAAACCAGTCGATTTATACTTTATGAGCTTTTGTGCTGTTTTATCTTGGTCTATGGCATTCATCATTATTAGGTTTATCATTAAGGGATAAATTTGTTTTGTGCTATTGGTTGTGTTGTAGATGAGCTTGATGTTTATTTGGTTATGTTCTGGATGTGCTTTTCTACGGGATAATGTCGTTTCAATTAGATATTGTTTTGGTTAAACCGGGACCCTTGAGCAAGACTTTTGTGAGTTTGGTCTTAGAATTTAGGAAATTAGAACGGAAATTTCAGGCATTCTTTCTATTGGTTTTGATTGATCCTTAAGAGTGTTTTTTTAATTGTTTGTTTGTATTTTATTTGTTTTAAAAAGTAAGATTCGTTTCATATTCAGATCTTGAATTGAAACATTGGATTCAAATCAAAATAGGATTCACAACAGATTCAGATTTTGAATTTAGAAGTCGGATTTGGATTATATCATATTTCAAATTTAGGAGTTGGCTTGGGATATAGCATTTTTTTTTCATTTACACTTGGATCCAAATATGGGTTCGAATTTATGAATATCTGAAAAGTCAGATATGGTAACGGATACATCTTATCCCAATCTAGTCCGTTTTGACATCCTTAATGACAACCAATTGAGGCAATTGGCAACTTACTTATAGTGACTAGTGAAGTTTTAGCCATTAAGCTGACCAACAATTTAAAAAATAAATGTAATTTACTCTAGGCAGCATAGGCAAAATTTGGAAATCCTTTTTGTCTTTAAGGTGCCTCCTACTAACTAGTGGTATTTCTGCTGTTTGATTGGGATAACTTACAACTAACTTATTGTGACTGATTTTGAAATTTAATTATCAATTTATTTGAGGTCATTGATTGAGTAAACTATAAATTTACTTCAACAACATATTTTAATTTACTTGACACAATCAATGAAGCCCACTAGCACTTTACTCAATAACTTTCAGGTCACCAACCAACAATTTAGCCAATATATGACCAAATCAACTAATACAAAATTTATTAGTAAGACTAAATAAAAATTTGTTATAATGCCCAATTCATTGAACAAGCAGACTAGTTAAAATATGTTAAAAATCTAACATATTAAACAAACAAGTAAAAAGGTTTTAAGTCTATTACAACATGTTGACAATCAATTTTTGTTGTAGGGCATCACTTCTTCTTTGGAGCATGAGAAGGCCTTTTAGCTAAAGCCAGTAGTATAATCAGAAATCCTTGTTAAATCTTATCATACAGTTGGTTCAATTTCTCATGTAATAATACACATGAACCTACAACTTTCTTTATCTAAAAGAATTTCAACTCTATTAACATGCCTTTCTAAATCTCCTAATTCCTTGCATTGACATGTAAGAGTAGAAAAAGTTCAGTAACATACATAAACTAGCAACTCAAAAAAAGGTTGCTTGTTGTGTCTATGTTCTAACACTTCAAACAAAGCCCTTTTGCTTATCTATTGTATCACTTGTTGATGTTTCTAAACATCATTAGGGACAATGCATGTCCTGTTATATCAAAAAACAAATCTCATCCATTGTTCCAATTCTTAAATTGCTTGGAATATCTAACATGTCAATTCACATCCCATTGCCCACCACTATTCTTTTATTGTCACTATCTGCTACTTGGTTGGCGATGGAGACTAACCTAGCTTTTAAGGCTACTACCATATTGAGAACTCAACCTCATTCATATATTGTATAATAATGATTTATCCAAGCAGGTGGCAAAGAAAAAGAATCGGTCTATTGAAATGTCTACAATTAACAATGTTTATTATAAATGTACTATTAGAGATTTATCTTTAAAAATTATTATGAGTGATTTATGCAAACATGTGACTTATGACCATCTAGCGTTTCACTCACATGTGAAACTAAGCGACAATTCACTCCAATCATCAAGAAAACATCTAGTGGTTGAAAATGAAAACATATATTACACTTTTTCACAATCAATACGTAGCATGATTGCATATACATAAGTGAATGTCATTTCCCATGTAGCCAATTGGGGAATACACACAAATAGATGACTCTTCACTGGGATGTAATACAGTAAACTATTTCTATAACCAAACTTATTTAATAATGAAAACTACATCATGTAAAATTTACTTCTAACATCAGAACTCACATATCATTTTTCGAATTAAATGTGTAAATAAATGTTTTAAAAGACTTTGTAATGTGTGTTGATCAGGCCAACATATATGTCCTATCATAAATATAGCATAGCATATCATAAAATTTATTTTTTAATTCATAAAAAAATTAAAAAAGGAAAATAGATGAAAATTAGAAAAAATAAATTAAAATGTATTCCGTATACAAATCTAATCACTCATAAAGAGCATTTATAATTCATAATTCATAAGTCATATATATCATCATTATCATCATCATATTCTTCATCTTCCTACTATTTTTTTTGGTTAATTGCTTCAAAGTCTTCAAATCAATGATTTTCAAACAAATGGGCAATTTTTTTAGAAAACTAGAAAAACTTCCCCTTCCCACAACTTTTAGAGATGTTTACAAAGCAAGAGGGAAGTGTTGTTTTAAAAAGAAGCACAAAAAAGAGGCTTCTGCTCCTTTTTGTTTTGTCCCTAAATCATACAATATAGTACAAATGGACAAGCATAATATCCCCCTAAAAATAGTAAGTGGCAATGTCCAAATCCTCCATGAAATATTGGAGATAACATGCGCAGCTTTACTTGCATGTGTTGTAGCTAAAAAGAAAGTGACTTATAAGAAAGAGAAAAAGAAAGCTCGTAGTTATCAATCAACTGTGTCTGGAGGATCATGCTAGTGCATCTAGAGTACTTTCATTGTTATGTTGATGTTTTAAGATAATTTCAAGCTACATCATAATGCATAGACTCGGCTCTTTTGTTTGTCAACCAAAGAAGATGTGTATATCTCTAATATGTAGGTAATCTGCAGTGCCTAAAATCAAGTAGCCGTGACTTGTAAGACTCATAACTCTACATGCATCGGTTAAGGGTCATCGTCATCTCAAAATCTTGAAATGTGGTATTGTACTAGTGCTTGTATATCATCTCATATTATTGCATTATAGGTTTTCATGCATAATTGATTCGATCTCTTGTCAAGGACACCGCCTAAATACATCTCATGTAGTTTGTTTTTAACTCAAGTTATTGCAACTCATTACACCATTTAAAAACAATGCATGACTGTATTACACTACCATGTTCACCCTTCACTTCCTCACAACATTTACATACACATTATATAACACTTCACAAACATTTCTGAAATCACACTATAGATAAAATAAAATTATCACCACTTAAATGCATCTCATTTAGTTTGCTTACTGAAATTATTACAACTCCTTAGGTAATTTAAAAACAATATCTAGCTATATTGCACTACCCATGCTCACCCTTCAACTCATAGAAATTTGTAAAGACAGATTATAAATAAAATACAATTGTCACCACCTAAATGCATCTCATGTAGATTGTTTACTGAAATTATTGCAATTCCTTGTACCAATGAATGACAATACTACTTCTTTTGCAGTACAATGCTCGCCATTTACTTACCCATAACATATAAATACATATTATTAAAACATACTATCACACTCCAAATTTTCATCCAATTTTTTAATATATTAAAATACAACAGACAACTATTTTAATATGTGACACACACTTGATTGATTCACATAAAATTTAGAACACCATGGGTTGTTTATTTTGATTATACACTAATTAAACATGTACATGTCGAGTTATCCATACAGAATATATATTTGATGCTAAGATACTTTTCAAAAAGGTTGAAAAACCAACAAAAGGGGGGCAGACACAGTAAAACACATAGAATGCCATTTTCCACTCAACCTCAACCTTATGCTCTCTCGACTTAATAAGGGGAGTTGAGAGATAGGAGGGAATAAATTGTGAGAGAAATTTTGGAATTTTTTTTTAAAAACACATTATAAATAAATTAAGATTGTCATGTGCAATGTGTCTTCTTTTTTCTTTCATAACATATTTTATCTCTTCTCTCATTTAATAATTTTTTCTTATCTATTCCTTTTCCTTATTACTTTCCTCATCTCATTCTTTTTTTTTGTATAGGTTTGGAAATGATTTCTCTTGCTTTCTTCACGATTTAGGATTAGTTACATAAGTTGATACAGTAGTTTCACTTTTATTGCTACATTGAAGTAGGAAAAAAGTAGTTCATAGAGAAGCTGATCGAGGACCAAAAGTTAGGTTGTCTTGGGTTTCATGTTACATAGGTTTTCTTAATTTCGTTTCATGTTAGATCTAGCACATTATAATATGTTTATTACGTTACTCGTACTGTGTCTAGTAAGTTATCACATTAGTTTCTGCTTTGGTTCGAATTAAAACTAGAATGGATGGTATTCAGTTCTAATGAAAATATTCTTTCCTTTACTCGATTAGTTTATGTTGGTAAAGTATCATGCGTAAGTAAAATTTTGTTGTCTTAACTTTTCTTCATTCATGGTTTGATTCCTAGTTAAGTAATTAAACATGCATTCAAGCTACTATATTATAGATTGTGGTGGTATTTATAATTAGGTACCTTTTTTAGGTTAGATTTGTGTTAGTATGGACTAGCAGCTTCCGAAAAGACACCAAACAACTAGCTTTTATTTTCTAGTGTTGTCTTCTTGCTTTTGATTTTCGGCATAGTTGTAGATAGGTTAATACTTGCTTCTTGCAAAGTTTCATTAGTTTTGGGAAGTTTTTTACTGTTAATTAGGGTTTTTAGTTAATTTGATTGTGTGTTTTTTCTAGTGTAGGAAATAGAAGCTAGCATGTTCCATGGAGAAACTTCCGGCCTTAGGTTACCCTTTCTTTTTCGTTGAACCTTGGTATTAACCTTGATGAAATTTTGAGCAAAGTCTCCAGATATTAAAATACCAATTATTACCTAGCTACAAATATTTAATTTAGAAATTTTCAAATTGTGGTAAATTAATCTTAAGGGTTTAGTTCTAAAAAGTAGATCTTAACACTGGCAGCTATGTTGGGATTATTTTGAGTCTTTTGTTTAGGTCTTCATAAACTAATTTTAGGTAGGTTTTCTCCTTGGGTTAGTTTCCTAAACCGTAGGATTCGGTTAGGATTGTAATTTGGTCATTATCTATACTTCATTAGGATTAGCTTGAAAGAATTTAAGTCTAGATCACTTTACTTCCCACAATAGGTAATTGTTCTTCCTATATTAATTTCTTTTTAGTTAGCTTAGTATTTTACATAGTTTATCATTAGATTAACCTTAAGTGGTAACAAGCTTGACGCATTCTCACTTGGGTTCTTTCATTGAAGCTAACCTAGGCAGGCCCCACTTTGGGGAATTTTAACCTTTGTTTCCTTCTATTTTTATATTAGCTATAAGTTAAATTAGGTTGTTAATTTCCAGTTAGAATGGAGTTATATTCTATTATTTTCAAGCAAGTTACTTAACTATTAGGTAGGATAACATATCTTATAGCTTAGTATTAGTTTAAATGCAATAATAGTATTATCTAGTTATACTTTGTTCTTCTTAGTAGCATGTGTATTTATAATATATTAATACTTATTTGCATATTTCAGTTAGTTTAGTTCATACTTTAAGCTAAGTTAAATAATTAGTTAAGCATTGTCAGTAACGATTGACCTTCACTGATGCTTTAAATGCATCATTGACTATTTTTACCACAATAGACTTATACTGGTAAGCAATTTCACCACTGGAAGCTTCTTATATGAATGCTAAAAAGGAAAGAAGTTTTCAGTGATGGTGATCTATTACATGTCAGTAAAGATAAATGAATGTTTACTGACATGACTTTTTCCATGCGCCAGTAAAAACCCAGTTTTCATTGTAGTGGTCAGAAGTATTTGATTGTCTTATTGTTTCTATAGCTAGCCTATCTTCTTTATTATTGTTGTTTTGGTTGTTTTCTTTGCATATTGATGTGTCGATTGTTCAGTTGCCTTAGTGAATTCTCGTATTAAATTTTTGCGAAGTTAGCTTAATTAATTTACCATGGTATAGTAGGTTGCTTTATTGTTATTCATTGTCTATTACTTGGTGTTAATTCTTACTTTAGATTGTGGAAGACCAGTCATAGCTCTATTATTATTTTTGGTCAATGATTAGCATAGAAGTATATTGTAGTTAAAATAGATCAAAATCTAGTGACAATAACAAAAATTGATATAAGTGCCAAACTTGGGTTGTTATTTTATGTGAAATTTTTCTAAATTTGAGCCTAAGAGTTTTGTTGCTTGCTTATTTGCCTATCAAATTTCATACAGAGTTTATGTGGTTAGGTTTTTACCCATAATTAAAAAATAGTTTTTTGTGAATTTTGTTCCTTGTAGCAACCAAGTGTCATTTTTGTATATTGGGTTTTTTTAGTGTGTTAAGAAATTTAAGACCAATCAGATCAATTGGACTATGTTACCCATTCATTTCTGCAAATTAATTTAAAAAACCTGCCATGATTAGGTACTTTATGCATTGGTTTAGGCTGGTTAATATGATTTATGTGTGACATTTAGTTCCTCTTTAATACATTATTCAAGTTTATTTGGTTGTTTTAATTTAGAATAGTCGATCTTGTGATTACCAGTAAGTTAGTTAAAAAATTAGAGTAAAGGTTAATTAGAGAGTAGATTAGTCTCTTCGGTTTCTTAGTTGTTTCTTAGAAGTAGACATAGTTATAGGCATGTCTAGATGCACTGTTCTAGCTTAGTTAATGAAGTTTATTTTTGAACTTGTTGCTCAACTTTTATTACATCCTATAACATGTTTCTTAGTGTTAGATAGGATATTAATTTATTTTTATAGGTTTTTTAATGCGGACAAGGGGGTGGGCAAATAAGGTAAAGCTTATTAGCAATTGACTTATAAACTTTATTTGATCATATATTTTAAAGATTAGCACGTTCTAGGATTTTGTTTTTTCTTCTTTCCTTCTTGTAGGGTTGTATTATAATTTGGGTATGTAACTTTTATTATTCTTTGAAGTATCAATAAAGGGAGACATCATTCAATAGTATTTGTGCCTTAATGATGTTCCATGTATTCAACTTGATCTTGATCACTAGCACAAGCCAGTTCTTGTTATTTGGTATCTAGTTTACATGTATTTTACATTTGAGAACATCTTTTAGAACAAAATTTCCAAAGAAAATACCAATTGTAGTTCAGGTGTTGTGAACCACAGAGTTCCTCTCTTAGATAAGGTTTGAATCATAGTGGTTTTAGAGATTTTGAACATCTAAATAAAATTTGCTAGACAAGAGAACTATGGGGTTGACTTCTCATAGTTGCCTGTTGGTGATGCCAATGAGGGGTGAGCACAAATGGAGGACTTCTATAGTTATCATACAACTGATTGAGGCAGCTGCTCTCACATTCTTCTATGCATTCGCTATCCTAGGAATTGCAAGATGGCTTAGATGGGCCTCATAGAACGTGCTTGCCTTGGCTTCTTCACTTGTGTTGTTTAGCCTTCTTGCTCTTGTTGCACACCAGTCAATTGGCTGGGTTTTGAAAAGCCACATCTTACGCGAGGATGTCATCTTGGGGTTCCCCTTTGTGAGGCTCGTATCACTTGGGCCCCAAGTCTTGGCACAATGCATATAGTGCTCAAATAGCTCAAAAATGTTCATGCCAAAAATTTCATCTGCTATGCCTATTAAGGTGTGTCATGATAATGGAAGGTGATAGACTGAAGATCATCATTTTGAATTTGATGAGATCCTCATATAAGGAAATAAATCATAGTGGTTATCTTGTAATTTAAGTATGAATTTCTCACTATTTTTTCTCACTGTTGTAATTATTGAAATCTTCAAATATGTAACAGTTGCATATTCCTTTTCATATAATGAAGATCACTCTAAGGAAAATGTTAAGTCTTAGAGTTCATGCTTGCCTTGTGTCTATTGTTTATGGTATCAGTGCCTTAATGCTCCTTTGAGCAGAGCTTATCACAATCGTGGCTATTCCATCATCTTCAGTCACTGGCACATAGTGGAATGCCATCGCCACTCTTGCCTCTATTAAACTAACCAAACAAAAATATTTGTTATAGAAGAGTTAGCTCAAGTCTGTTACCAAGAGCTACTGCCACTTGTAGATCGAATTGAGGATCCTCCAAAAGAGTTTATTGAAAAGGATAAGTGTGTAATCACCCCAAATTTTTCCAATACCCAAACACGAAACTCAACTTTAGATCTTGCGCACTAGAACGAGTTGACAATTGATTGAACCCAAATCGGATTTAAAACAAGTTCAGAGTCTCTTAAAACCCATACCCAATATTGCACCCGGTTCATCGTGTGACCCAGGCGAGATGGCCGGGTCACCTGCAAGGAATGATCAACCAAACCAGGTCGACCGATTCGACCCTTTCACACAAGGAGAGGAGGCACACAGCAGCCTCCGACCACCATCGCTGTTGCTTCTGGCGACTGCATGAGAATCCGGCAGTAGAGAGGTTCTCAGATGGGAAGAGTGATCGTATGGCAGGCTGCAACACTCATCATGTCGGGCGATGCCTGAGTTCCAACGAGCAGAGTCTCAACAACACACCAGTAGCGACAGGAGTTGGCATGCGACAGCCCCTGTCCCCCGACGCTTCGTCCTCTAGCGGGTTGCTTCAGTAGGCGGCAGAAGATTATGACACACCTTCTTGGGAGACCAGCAGGCAGCATGAGATTCTGGTAGGCATGGCTTGAATCATGGTTGTTGTGGCCGACCACTGCTGATGGGCAAGGCGTGCAGCGACAGAGGGGCAGTGTGGGCAACTGGTTGTCTGCAACACTCAACCTGTCAGGTGGCTCCTTCCTACGAGCAAAGTTCTGATGTCCTCCTCTCCAATGGTCATCAGCACGAGCCAACCTCTCCTCTATACAATCTCCTCTCTTCATTGTAGTTTGAGAGAGCTTCTGATCGTCGTGGTAATCCAACTGATTTCTGTAATAACAGAGGGGATTTCCGGCGCCCAAACCACCACAAATCTCGATCATTGGCTAACAAATGTTGTGATTCCTCTTCTTCCCCCAAAATACTCCAAAAAATCCAGTGATTCTCCTAATCCCCAACCACTGCTCCAACAAGCATTCGCCCTCCAAGTGCTCAGACCAGATCCTCAAACTCCTGTGGTGCCATGACCCCCGTTGGTTGAAATCAATAGAATTCCTTACCGCCGGTCTTCTTCTTGCAGAACCCTCCCTTGTTCGCACGAAGGAGCAAGCACAATCTGCAATGACTGTTCTTCTAGACATGACTGCTACCACCGACTGCCATTGGTTGAGATATTAATTAGACATCATCACTGGAGTCAGCCGGAATCACAGGTTTTTCGGTCCCATGTTTCTATAACTATTGTCCATGCCACTGCATAATATAGCTTTGTTCAAAAAGCCATCACTTCGGATCCCAACATCAGATAATCACAAAAGTGGGCTCTTCGTCTTCTTGATTCTTTCATCTTAAGCCCAGCCTTAGTAGAAGCGGGTAGCGGCATTGGGTGGACGGTCTATCCGCCCTTAAGTGCTATTATTCCAAGAGCTATAGTACGTGAAGATCCGAGCTGGGAGCAGAATTCTGTAGAGTTGTGAAGCTGACCCTCTTTCGCCAGAACGCTGAACCACAACAAGAGAGACAGGCGACCCCGACTTCGGCCTTCAACTTCAAAAATTTGGTGTTATCTCCACCAGCACCCTCTCACCGGATGGCAGCATCGTTGTGGAGTTGCGCTTCCAACGGACCGGTGCTTGACCACATCCGCTGCCGAAGCTGGCTGGAATCTCTCGATTTCTGGCGGCCTATTTTCTGGTCGCAGCCCCTTGTTTTTGATAATAAACTCAATAAGCAAAACCAGAGACAGCCTCAGAATTAGTCCCTGTTCCACATATATTGCCACCCAGACCCATTGCCGATTCACTTTCTCTTTGGCTCCTCGGCGTACTCAACATCCCCACAAATCCAACGAGCCTGTGTGCATCCAAATCCAAGCCTTGTGGAGGAAGTCCTGGCCCTTGGAATCTACCATTGTTCCTCGGCTGTGATAGACGTATCAGGAAATAGACAAGTGCTCAAGCGGTGTTGTCAACCCTGCTGCTTCTCAAGGTGCTGATTTTCCAAAAATATTCTTAGCCACTGGCAACCGCTCCAAGCTTTATTTTTTCCATTCTTTTAAACATATTTTTTCTTTATGTTCTTTTTATTTACCGACTTCACCAAGACCAAAACTCAAGTAATGACCCAATATTGGATTCATGCTTGATGGTGTATAACCCAATTCCATTTTCAAAAAATTTTCTTTCTTCATAAAAATATTTATGACAATTATAAAAACAAAAACCTTAGATGAATGTTGTGGTAGGAATGCTTTTAGATGAATGTTATAGTAGGAATGAGTTATTCTCTTTTAATCATATAGCATTAATGCACTAAGGCATTTATACTCACTTAACATCACTTATGATCACATACACTTCTCTAAAGAACTTAAGCAAGATCAAATAAAGCTCTAACTAGGTAGTAACTGAATTAGAACAAAATCTCAAACCTGCTTAAAGTCTTAGGAAAACACTAAAGTGATTTCAAAAGATGATATTCAAAGTTTTCCAAATGATATTTATAATGATTTCTCAATTCAAAATTTCTCAAATCAAAATGTTTTACACTCTCAAAAGATTCTTCAAAACTTTCTCAAAATCTTGAAACATCAAATCTTCAACATTTTCTCAAACACTACACCAGATATAGAATGAAAAAGATGTTTAAGCTAAAATGAAATGCATCAAGGATAATCATAGCCCTTGGATCGATTACCCCTGGTAAAGATGTCGGGAACGGTCGATCCTCATACCGACGGGCGAGTCCCTTTCTCTCTCATTTTCAAAACAAAAACTCATTTTTCTGCAGCACTCTAAAACCAAAAGAAATTTTAGAGATGCAAACAATGGATGAGAAGAATGCAAATCCTACTTATACAAAGTGGCAAAAATATGATCAGCTTGCTCTCAATTGGATCAAAGCCACAATCAGAGAAAGTGTTCTCAGTCAACTCATTCATACCAACACACTGACGGAGGCATGGAATTATCTTCTTAATCTCCTACATACATAATGTTGCCCAAGAAACATCTATATTTTATCAAGAAAGGAAATGTGTCCATGACAAATTTTCTCAACAAAATAAAAAATTTGGCTAACACTCATTAGGTAGTTGGACATAAAACACCAAATGATGATCTTGTTTAGATTGCTCTCAATGGCCTATTAGAGGAATGTGAGAGTTTCATTACAACTCTCATAGCAGATACAAATACCTCTTCTTCATCTTTCCTAGATCTTTATGATTTACTCATAAACCAAGACCATTGTTTAGCATTGATGAAATCGAAAGTGCAAGAGAACATTCGAAATACAACGTGGCTTTTAATACATTTAGAGCTCAAGGACACCAATGTTGAGCCTTTCAATGATGCAAATGAGGTCAGCATAACTAATGAACAAAGTCAGGGTAACAACAATCAAAATCAAATTCAATCTCAACATCCACCTATAATCTATCAATATTCCAAATGCAAAGGACAATTCGGGAAGACTTGCTGGGATATATCTAAAGACCTATCATCTACGAATGCTCAAGAAGAAGATGATTGTTGGTACCCAAATATGAGTGCTACCAACATCACTCATATCGATTAGCATATGGAAAAAAAATTAATCTATTAGGGTACTGATTTTATTTTTATTAGTAACTATTCTTTGTCATTGCTCATGTTGGTGATCAAGTTTTACACTCTGAATCTTCCTCATTTATTTTGAAAAACACTTTGTATGTTCCTAGAGTATCAAATAATCTTCTCTTAGCAATAAAGTTCACCATTAATAATGATTGTGTGTTTGAATTTTCTCATAATGGTTTTGTGATCAAGGTTTGACAAATGGGAAAAAAATGACTTCAAAGAAGGAAGACAAAGGCCAAGCTCTATCCAATTAGCTCAATCCAATGTTGCTATGCTGGCTTCAACAGAAAAAGGATACATATACATGTTGGCGCAGACATTTTGGTCACGCCAACTTGAAGAAATTTGAAAAGCTTTGTTCTCAAATCTAATTTCAATAAAAGATTGGTAGGCATTCTGCATCGAAATGTAAGTATTGTGCCGCTAGAAAGTTGCACAAGCTTCCATTTCCATCATTTGATTTTATGGCATTGCAGCCACTACAGATCATTTACAACGATGTATGTGGACCATCGTTGATATCAAGTAGAGAAGGATTTTGTTTCTACTTGCTTCTTGTTGACAATTTCTCCAGATTTTTGTGGTTATATCCTATGAAAAATAATATGATGTCTATGACTACTGTATTCAATTTAAGACTATTATTGAGAAGCATATTGGGACTTCAATTAATTTTTTTCAGTCTAACAATGGTGGTGAATTTTGTAGTAGTAAATTTGAATGGTTTTTTAAGATGCATAGGATCGTGCTCCGAGTATTTGTGCTCACATATGCTAGAGAAAAATTGGCTTGCTAAGCGCGAGCACCGACATATCATGAAGACAGCCTTGACTATGCTTTATGATCCCAAGATTGGAATTGAGTTTTTGTTGACCGTTTTAGGCTGCATATGGTGCCAATATTGGAACTGAGTTTGGATGATGCTTTTAGGACTGCAGCATCCATTATAAACCGATTACCATCATCGAAATTGTCAAATGACATATCTCCTTACAAGCGTCTATTCAAAACAGTTCTAGATTTCTCCTTTATGAAAACTGTTGGATGTGTTTGCTAAGCACAAAGGGTTCTTGTTGGAATCCAAAGACAAACATGTATATATGTCGCAACACATGACATTTGATGAAGGTTTCAGATGTAATGATCAGCCAATTTATGATATTGTAGGCAATGTTGTTAAGTGCATTGATGCAAAAGGATGCACTAAGCATATGAAGTGAAGGGTAGCACCATGATGCACATGTATCATGACAAAAAAGGTCAAGTATATAATATATACATAAATAATGACAAATGTGAAAAACAACAATCAAAGGAACATGTAATTATCATAAAAATGATAGGTATCAACTCAAGGTTAGTTACTAATAAGAAAACATGTTGTATGCCTTATATTAGGTTGACTACTATCGGGCACTGCGGCTATATCATTCATTTGATAGGGATGGTTTATATGGAAAAAAGCACGACTTTAATTATTAGATTACCATGATGGCTTGGTAGTGGTGTGATTTTATTCTACTTTATGTTAACAAAGTGTTTTAGGAATAACTAGCCAAATATGTAGAAGGTTTACCTCTATCTGCATTGGAACTCAATTTCCTTAGAGATATAACTGGAATGTTGATCTCTTTCTCAATTTCCTTAAATACATAACTTGAACTTTGATCTCTCTCTCCCTCTACTAATCTTCCAAGCCCTCATACTCAAAATCCCACTACTTCGGACCAATAATATCAAAATCACCTTGAAAAAAAATGAAACTAGAGCCTACACCAGTCAACAAAAGAAAACCTAAAACCAAACTAAAACCTAAGAGAAATAAGAGAATAGAAAGAAGAAGAATAAGCAGCTCTAGGTGTCCATCATAGACAAATTTTCATAGATTTGGAAAGGTATAATTGCATCAAATTTCAGGTAAAAAGAACCTAACAACATGAAAAGCTGAAAATAAAGGTGGAATATTAAAAAAACATAACAATTGTTCCAAAAACAATGTTCATGGCAGCAATTTTGATTATTTTGTAAGATATCTAACAAGAAACAAATGTCATTAAACTTGTTCAAGGAATACTTGATATATAGTAAACATTTCCTCAATACATCACCAATAGAGTCATCATAGACTTTTATCCACCAGAAATATAAATTAAGAGTTCAATATTGTCATGTTAATGAGCAAGGACTATCACTAATAATTTGATCTGATACGCTAGGTCTTCTTAAGAGCAATTGAATCAATTGAAATAGGCAATATCTTACGTACCATTTGCGATGAAGCATGGTGCTTTGGTTTTTTATCCTTCAACCATGGTAGGATGTCAAATTCCCCCAAACAATACCATTATGTTGGCCAATTCATCTTTGAAATACAGGTACAAAAATCTGACCCAGCAAGTCCATAGAATAATTGTCAACCTTATATGTAAGATTAAGCAAGTCTAAACTTTGACTAGGGCCATATGTGAGCTGATGTAGGCCAATTGCTCACAAGGTCCTCCAAAGCTTACTTATTCATATATAGGTTGTTTCCAATGATTTGCTTATATATATATATATATATATATATATATATATATATATATATATATAAAATCTTTACAGTAGCAACTTCTTGGGGGATAGGCCCCCTTTCATTATTAAAAAACAATATTTGTTCATTAGGGAAAAGTTAACCTAAATACAATAAAAGCAAAAAGGCCGACCTTCACAACAAATCTAGCACAAATGCAGACTCAGCTCTTCAAGGGATGAAATAAGAAAGAAACCATAACATAAGCCTATAATTAGCCAATAGTTTACAAAGAAAAAGTCTTTGCTTTTATGAAGATTAGTCTGTATTAACATCCCAAGATCCACTGATGGATTTCCCAACTCCACCACAATCCTATTCTCATTTCTGGCTAGAAATTCACCATGATTTCTAGATTTCTGCTTCAATGGATATGCTACTTTACCTTCCTTACAAGGGCCATCATCGAGGACGAAAGAAGGATCTTACCACCATACTCCTTATGAAACCTAAAAATTTGCTCTACCTGTAGAGATGGAAAGAAGGGTCAGATTTTCTCTTAGTATGGTAACATCCAGCCATGAATAGAACATGGTCCGACAAAATACGTATACAATTATATCAAACAAATTCATATGAGGACTTTATGGTTAACATCCATAAGTCATCAAATCATAATGCATATTAGAGTTATTATCCTGAACGAGGTGTACATGACCTCCATATGTTTGTAGAATTACAACAGTTGTCTATTAACAATGATCATGGTCATCGTGACAAGCCAACAACAGAAAACCCTGTGGGCACAACTCACAGGCAACACAAAACATATCTTCACTAGGCGATCCAAATAGTTCGAGGGTAACCTGAAGAGAAGTCTCCTGAGATATCCCAGATTGCCACTGCAGCAGCATGGTCTAACCACCGGTGTTACCCGAAGTGGTAGGCTGGCCCCTCTAGGCACCCGGGTTGAGGGACCAGGAGACGCCTCGCTCTCCAAACAAAAGTATAACAAAATCCCCAGCCCTTGTGCCAACCATTACCCTGTGGGCCATCCAATGCAAACAGAGTCGTATGCGACTATAGTAAGCTCATGCACACCACCATCTCCCAGGACAGTACCAACCACTGGACCAAAGCATATGCTCGCACTCGCATGTACCATTGCATAAAACATAGTCCATGTCTTCCTCTATGCATTCACATGTGGGGGGTTATCCTTACTAGACATAGTTTAATAACTTCCACGAAAGCCAACTCTAGGCCCTAATCCCAAACCAAAACCAGTCTAACCACTTTCAATTCCCAAGAATTAGGGACAACCACTATAACATACGTATCAGGTATACACTACCAAACTTTGTTTATTTACGGTCCTTTATCAGTTCATATATATGTGTATCCACTGGTATGGAATACACCTAATACATTCATATATCTTCTTGTTTATATATACATATATGTTTATGGCTGAACCACCCTATGGCTTTATACTAACGATTCAGGCTATCGTCCCCTCACAATTTGTTCATATTTGACCAACTTCATTTAAGCACACGAGATAGCTATGTTTGAGTTACCTGAGCTCTTCGTTAAAGAACTATAGGGTTTATATACTATTGAATATTACATCTCTAGTTGTTTCTAGTTTCCTCCTCTTCAGGAATTTCTTTGTCCTCCGTAGTTGCTCTCAACATCTTACCTTTGTATTCATGTTTATCACTTTTAGTAGGAAGAACCACATGTCCAAGTCTGCTACACCGATCTCTAAAACCACATTCCTTACAATTTTTCTCCGTTCAGCCACACACTACATACACCCTACAATAATAGCTTAACTAATCCGGAGCTTGGTGGTTTCAGCCATGAGTTTCAACCAAATGTTAAGAAGTTTGATTGTCGACTTCTACTAGCTTCTATTTGGTGTGTTCTCATTTCTTATCCTGTAATTTTCTGTAAATTTCTGATCCTGATTCTATTTCTGGTTCCCCAATTTCTTGTTAGTTTTGCTCATTGAATGAATTTTCTGTATTAGGCAAAACAATAATTCCTTTGATGTCCTTCCTAGGCTAACCTTACTCAAAAGAGTGATTCTATCTCTTTAGATTCATCCCACTGATCTCTTCTGGTTAATTCGTAGATAACATGGGAACCTTACTGTTCTTTAATCAAATCTGCAAGATCACTAAATAATTTTTATTTCCAACCTTTCTAAACATGTCCAGCTACTCACTGTTGCTCTGCATGTCATCAAGGGACGACTGAGTATTTCAGAATTTCCTCACCCAGATCAGATTCAGCTCTACTATGTGTTATTATATAAACATATCAAAGTATAAGAGCTGTGTGCTTCTATTATGATTAAATATTCCCATACATACCTAGTGTAACGCGCGGCGTTTGGGCGGAGCGGGTCGGGTCAGGGTCCAGACCCGGACCCTAGCCCCACGCGAGAGGAGCCCGACGCTGTCCCTCCTCCCTCGCATTCTCTTCTCCTTCGCTTTCCTCTTACCGTCTCTTCCTTACCCACGACCGGAGCTCAGGGAAGAAGGCGACGGCGACGGCGGCGGCGGCGGCGACGACGGCGGCGTTGAGGTGAACCCTGTCGTCCCCTGCCTCTTCCTCTCTTCTCTTTTCTTCTCCTTCCTGTTTTCTTTCCCTTCTCCCTCTCCCACCGTCTCTCGTCTCCCCTCTCCACCGAACGACCCTCCCTCTCCCACTGTCTCTCGTCTCCCCTCTCCACCGAACGACCCTCCCTCTCCCACTGTCTCTCGTCTCCCCTCTCCACCGAACGACTCTCCCTCTCCCACTGTCACTCGTCTCACTCTCCACCGTCTCTCTCTCTTCTCTCCCGTCCTCTCCCCTCACTGCCTTCTTTTCCCCTTTTGACCGAACCCTCTCCCCATTTTCTGCTCGTTTTCTATTTTTCTCCAATCAAGCACTTTCTCTCACTGATTTTCACTATGCTATCACTGTTGGATCCGTTTTCAGCTTGGGGATTTGTCTTCCCCCTCGTAACAGCAATTAGAGAAGGCCTTGGTAGTGGCGGCATTGGAGGATTTTAGCCGTTTGGGGACCACTTGGACGCGTGAGGTGGCTGCCGGGAGGATTACAACAGTTTAGACCTTCAATCGGGGTGAGCAAGGCGAAATTGAACCTATTTTATGATATATTTCTCTTTGGAACGCTCATAATTATTGGTTGAGCATGCTAGAGCTTTGAATTGATTATTTGGAACACATGTTAGTGATTTCGTTTTTGGGGAAAAGCTTGCGATTATGTTGGGAAGCGAAGATTCATATTTTGGATGATCATTTAAGCATGATAGATTAATTTTCGAAGCATTAGGGGAGACATGGTAGAGTTTGTGAGGTTGAGGGAAAGATTTAGGACCGTTTTAGTGAGCCTGTAGCACGCGTTTTTGTGAACGGGTGCATCTTGGAGTTAAATAGGGATAACGTACATAAGTTGGAAATATCTTTGGGGTAGACGCCTTGATTTAAGAAAAAGGGAATTTTGAGAAAGGCGTTAGTGATAGACGGATTGATGGCTTTGAGTTTTGGCATCTATTGGCACGGCTAGGAGTGGGAAGTGACCCTATTGGAGAACTTGTGGGTCGACACTACCCGTCGACACCCTCTTGAGGCGATGACGCGTGCCTCAATGACCTTGTTTTGTTTTTGTTTGAATTGTTGAGGTTTGTAGTAGGAATCTTATCTTGTGTTTGTGTCTGCAGGTTCACCGGGTACGTCCCGTCGACCTTGAGTTACCGGATTCAAAGCTCGAGGCATTTTGAAGATTCTTGTGAACGCGCCACAGGTATGGCGACATTCCAGGCAAATCCCTGCCTGGGCAAGTGAATGAATGTGTGTTCCTAGGATCATGGGATCCTAGGATTTGTGATATGAATTGATTGAGTGTTCCGTGAACGAATATGTGTATGCATGTACATAAATTGATATATGATATGAATTGTTTTGAAAGGCTTATAGTAATTGTTTTGATAATGTTACGCATTGTATGTGCATGCTAGAATTGATAACTGTTTAGGACAGATGAGGCGGGGTATCGAGTCGAGTGTCTCCTCGACCCCAATTGTGCATTAGAAAGCATTCTAGAATGATAACTGCATAGGACAGCTACGAGCCCACCACAGATTGAGACTACTCTCTGTGGTTTGGCTAAGTTTTCAAAGATGTGATTGTTATGATGATGAATGTGAATGTTATGTTTATTGAATACTCATTGCTTGCACAGTGGGTAGTTGTACCCATATTGTTATGACGGCTAGCCAAAACTGTTGTGGTTATGTGTAACCCTCGTGTGGAGGCAATTGGAGGTGTGGGTTCACTCGTGAAGTGAACCAACCTCAGGAGCTAGCCAGTTAAATGTGTTTGTGCAAGTATAAGTATAAGAATGAAAGAATAAGAGATGAGAGGCCAGTGGGATGTGACTATGTATATGGGAGTTGTCCCACTTTCGCCACTGGTCTCGCCTGTTCGGAGCACAGGCGGTGCAAGGCCCCAGGGTACTGTTGTGTGATGTGCTTGGAGCGTAGGCTCCCGCCTTCCCAACCTGGGTGTCCTAGGGAAGGCTGAGTATCTCTCCTTGGAATTCACACATCCATGGATGAGTGCTCTACCGCTGCAGCGGATAGATGGATCCATACTGTTCTGGGCCACCACGGGGGTTGTCTCTCGGCTGTGGGCCGCCCGCGGTGTGCACGTGCCTGTGTTTGCACCCACAGGAACTGTAAATTCACTGATAGTAATGAAACTGCAATGTATGTGATTGAAATATATAGGATTGTTGTGCATGTGACTGTTGTGCTTATGAATGCAAGTGACATGTTGATGATGCCTTGCATGTGATTGAAATTATGTTATTGTAGCCATTGAGTGGCGTCTGCATGTCGTGTCTTGACACGACATAATGATAGATTGTTCTGATGTTTGTTTGTGTACTGAGCCCGACCTAAGAGGGCTTGGACTTTTCCTGGCTTGTTGCCATACTGCGAAGGCTAAGCCTTCAGTTGTTTCCTTTTTTCAGGTTTTGGTGTACCCGGGGCAGCAGGCTGAGCAGATGGCTACACTCACGTCCTACTGGGGAGGTTTTGGGTTTTGTTTTGTTCTTGTAGTGCCGGCGCGTCGGGTTTTTGGTTTTACTGATGCCTTGTTTTGATGAGGCATCGATGTTGTGATTTTGGGGCATTTTTGTCAAATGTACAATTGAATTGAAATGCTATATAATGGAAAGCTTGCCCCATTGTTTTGAATTGCTTGGCTCATCGTCTTTTTGAATTGTTGGGCAGTCACACCTCGATGCTTTATGTTTAGAAAAAAAAAAATAGTTTGAGGGTCAAAAAGATCGGGGTGTCACAGTTTTGGTATCAGAGCCATGGCAAACCCCACTATGGATGTGAGTTAAAGCCTATTTGTGAAGCCGTGTTGCCCAGGTACGCATTCATTTGATTAGATTGTTATTGTGGTTATGCTTTTTCACGTATAAGTACGTAATGTGATCTATGTTTTGAACTTCGTGCTAATGCACGTTGTGATTTGATTTGTGAGATTAGTCATAGACTGGATTTGAGATTAAGGTTCTTGTTTGTACAGATGGAATATCATCGTAAGGGTAAGAAGCGAGCTGGGCCGTCCACAGAGGCACAGAGAGAGCCTAGTCCGGCCCATTCTGATGCGCATACCCCACGCGACGACAGTACGTCAGGGCGCCAGTATGCCCAATTGGGTGGGGGTGCTCAAACCCCACTGAGGCAGACTCCACCTGTGGATCAACAGTCTATTTTGCTGACCACGTTGCAAACACTGACCTCCCTTGTGCAGTCCATGGTCAGTAACCAAAGGAGTAATGCATCTCCTTCCGGAGACACCACTGCGCCACTTAAGGAGAAGGCATCAGCGGTGTCGTTTCAACAGTTCATGGCGATGCAGCTGCCTATCTTTTCAGGAGGGTGCAGTCACGATAAGGCAAAACAGTGGATTGAGGAAGTTGAACGCATCTTTGTGCTTCTGAAGATGCCTGAGGAAGACAAAGTGAACTATGGCACTTACCTGCTGAAAGGTGATGCCATGGATTGGTGGAAATCAACTCTTGAGATCCGGTATGCAGGCCAACCGTCAATTTCTTGGAAGCAGTTTAGAGATTCCTTCCTCAACACCTACTACCCGGTGCATGCTAGAGACAAGAACATGCAAGAGTTTCTTGATCTACAGCAAAATCAAATGAGCTTGGAGGAATATATTACAAGATATCGACACTTGGAGGCATATTGCCCACACTTCTACACTACAGACGGAGCCAGGGCAGGCAAGTTTGTGCGTGGTCTGCGGGAGGGACTGCGAACCAAAGTTTTGACGAGCAGACCTCGTGACTTGGACGAGGCGGTCACTATGGCAAGATGTATAGAAGAAGACTGGGCGAGGACACAGAAGGATCACCAGAAGAAAGCAAGCCAGCATTCACAAGGTGGACGAACCCAGGTGAAGCGCCACCACTTTGCAGGCAGGACAAGGCCTTATGAGAGGCGGGATGATCGAACTTTCAGACGGAACCAGCCAACCCGTAGTGAGGCCACCCAGGGGTCAGTGGCTACTCCGACTTCTCAGAGGTGCCCTACTTGTTCGCGTGTGCACCCTGGAAAGCCGTGCTATCGAGAGATCGGAGCTTGCTTACACTGTGGAAGGATGGGGCACTTTATCAAGGATTGTCCCTTAAGGAAAGAAAGAGAGTTGAAGAAGCCAGAGGCCGGTCCTTCTAGCGCACGACAGACGACTGGACGTGTCTATGCTACTACCGTGGAGGAGCTTCAGGCACACGACCTTGTTGAAGGTACTTTACTTGTTGGTTCTCATATTGCTAGAGTGTTGTTTGATGCTGGGGCGACCCATTCATTTATATCTAGTCGATTTGCTACTTCACTAGAAGTGCCTGCTAGGAAGATGCCGTATGTTCTGAAAGTTGTTAGCCCTATGCATGCTCAAGAGTCGTGTAGTGGGTATCTATCTGATGTGGATGTGGAGATCCATCAACATCACTTACCTGCACAGTTGGTGATCATGAGTTTTAACGAATTTGATGTGATTTTGGGCATGGATTGGTTATATGCACATTATGCTAATATAGATTGCAGGAAGAAGCAGATACAATTGTTGACTGATGAAATGCAACCTGTGGAGTTCCATGCTCGTAAGGCCAGTCGAACTGATAAGATAATGGTGTCTGCATTGAAAGCTAAACGATTGATAGAAAATGGAAGTGTTGCCTTCTTGGTCAATGTGTTGACCAATGAGCCGGAACCGGTGAGGTTACCGGATGTGGCAATTGTGAGTGAGTACCCTGATGTGTTTCCGGAGGAACTGTCAAGTTTGCCTCCAACACGAGAAGTGGAGTTCAAGATAGAGTTGTCACCAGGGACAGCTCCTATTTCTAAGGCACCCTATCGTATGGCACCAGCAGAGTTAGAAGAATTGAAGAAGCAATTGCAGGAGCTCTTAGACAAGGGCTTCATCCGACCTAGTGTGTCACCATGGGGAGCACCAGTGTTGTTTGTGAAGAAGAAAGATGGGACAATGCGTTTGTGTATCGACTACCGCATGTTGAATCAAATCACCATCAAGAATAAGTATCCGCTTCCTAGAATTGAAGACTTGTTTGATCAGCTTAAGGATGCAAAGGTTTTCTCCAAGATCGATCTGAGGACAGGTTATCATCAACTCTTGATACGGGAGGAAGATGTTGCTAAGACTGCATTTCGAACCAGATATGGGCACTATGAATTCAGGGTCATGCCTTTTGGGTTGACCAATGCTCCCGCAGCGTTCATGGACCTCATGAATCGGGTTTTCCAAGAGTTCTTGGACCGATTTGTTATTGTTTTTGTGGATGATATTTTGGTGTACTCAGAGAGTGTGACAGAGCATAGAGATCACTTGAGAAGTGTATTGGGTCTTTTGCGCAAGCATAAGTTGTATGCCAAGTATTCAAAATGTGAATTTTGGCTAGAGAAGGTAAACTTTCTGGGTCACGTAATCTCTAAGGATGGAGTATCCGTCGATCCGGCTAAGGTGTCAGCTGTGCAGGACTGGAGGACGCCATGCAGTGTAACCGAGGTTAGAAGCTTTTTGGGATTGGCAGGATATTATCGCAGGTTCATACAAGACTTTTCGAAAATAGCTACACCAATGACTAAGCTATTGAGAAAAGGAGTGAAGTTTATTTGGAATGAAGAGTGTGAGAGGAGTTTTCAAACTCTGAAGGACAAGCTTACTGCTGCTCCTATTCTGACACTTCCATCAGGTCATTCGGGTTTTGTACTGTACACAGATGCATCAGGAATCGGTTATGGTTGTGTGCTGATGCAAAATGGCCGTGTGGTGGCTTATGCATCAAGGCAGTTGAAGACACACGAACAACACTATCCCACTCACGATTTGGAGTTGGGAGCAGTTGTGTTTGCACTAAAGATTTGGAGGCATTATCTCTATGGGGCAACATTTGAAGTGTTTACAGATCACAAGTCTTTGAAATATATATTCTCCCAAAGTGATCTTAATTTGAGGCAAAGAAGATGGATTGAATACCTAAAAGATTATGATTTCACGATATCATATCATCCAGGTAAGGCGAATGTGGTGGCTGATGCTTTGAGCAGGCAAGCTAAGGCAACGATGTATAGTATGTTAGCATGTTCTTGGAATTTGTTACAAGATGTGATAGCATGGCAACCTTACCTTTGTGGCGAGAACAAAGCAACGATGAGTGCCGTGATACAACACCCTTTGATGGAAGAGCTTGTATTGAAGCAAAAGGAAGATCCTGATTTTGCTAAGAACGTGAAAGAGTGTAAGAAGGTAGATGCTTTCTGGCATCAAGATGAAGAGGGTTCATTGTGGTTTCGACATAGATTGTGGGTCCCTAGAGATGAAGCGGTGAAGCGACGGTTGCTTGATGAAGCTCATAAATCTAAGTTTTCTATACACCCTGGTAGTACAAAGATGTTTCAGGATATGAAGAGAAATTTTTGGTGGCCTGGAATGAAGCGTGAAATTGCAGAATATGTGGCAAAGTGCTTGGTTTGCCAACAAGTAAAAGCAGAGCATCAACGGCCCGGAGGCTTGTTGCAGAGAATCGATATCCCGGTGTGGAAATGGGAAGACATTACAATGGATTTTGTAGTTGGATTGCCTCACACCCGAAGACAGCATGATGCCATATGGGTGATTGTTGATCGACTGACGAAGTCCGCTCATTTTCTGTCTATTAGAATTAATCAGTCTTTGGAAAGTCTCGCAGAGTTATATATTGGCGAGATAGTGAGATTGCATGGTGTGCCAAGGTCTATCATTTCGGATCGAGATCCACGTTTTACCTCTAGATTTTGGGGGCATTTGCAGAAGGCTTTGGGTACCAAGCTTAAGCTAAGCACAGCGTTCCACCCCCAAACTGATGGGCAATCGGAGAGGACCATTCAGACCTTAGAGGACATGTTGCGTGCTTGTGTCTTAGAGTGGAAAGGAGAATGGGACAAACATGTGAAACTGGCAGAATTTGCATATAATAACAGTTACCACTCTAGTATTGGGATGGCACCTTTTGAGGCTTTGTATGGAAGGCCGTGCAGATCGCCAGCTTGTTGGACCGAATTGGGTGATGGAAAAATCGAAAACCCTTTAGTTTTGCAACACTACACCGACCAAGTGCAATTGATAAGGAAAAAGTTGTTGACTGCTCAGAGTAGACAGAAAAGCTATGCCGACATTCGTCGTAGAGAATTGACTTTTGAGGTGGGTGATCATGTGTTTTTGAAGATTTCCCCTACTAGAGGTGTTTTTCGTTTTGGTGTGAAGGGAAAGTTGAGCCCGAGGTTCGTAGGACCTTTTGAGATATTAGAGAAGATTGGCGAGGTGGCCTATAGATTGGCACTACCACCAGACTGGAGTCATGTTCATGACGTTTTTCATGTTTCCATGCTTCGAAAGTACGTACCAGATCCGACACATGTGATTGATTTTCAAGGTATTCAGGTGCAAGATGATCTGACAATGGAAGAAAAACCTATTAGAATTGTGGATCGAAGAGAGCAAGTGCTTCGCACAAAGAGAATCCCTTTAGTGAAGGTGGAATGGCAGTACCATGGATTGACGGAGAGCACATGGGAACCTGAGGAGGACGTGCGGAAGAGATATCCGCACTTGTTCTTGCATTGAGGTATGATCTAATTTCGAGGATGAAATTTTTTTTGTTAGGAGGGTAGGATGTAACGCGCGGCGTTTGGGCGGAGCGGGTCGGGTCAGGGTCCAGACCCGGACCCTAGCCCCACGCGAGAGGAGCCCGACGCTGTCCCTCCTCCCTCGCATTCTCTTCTCCTTCGCTTTCCTCTTACCGTCTCTTCCTTACCCACGACCGGAGCTCAGGGAAGAAGGCGACGGCGACGGCGGCGGCGACGACGGCGGCGTTGAGGTGAACCCTGTCGTCCCCTGCCTCTTCCTCTCTTCTCTTTTCTTCTCCTTCCCGTTTTCTTTCCCTTCTCCCTCTCCCACCGTCTCTCGTCTCCCCTCTCCACCGAACGACCCTCCCTCTCCCACTGTCTCTCGTCTCCCCTCTCCACCGAACGACCCTCCCTCTCCCACTGTCTCTCGTCTCCCCTCTCCACCGAACGACCCTCCCTCTCCCACTGTCTCTCGTCTCCCCTCTCCACCGAACGACTCTCCCTCTCCCACTGTCACTCGTCTCACTCTCCACCGTCTCTCTCTCTTCTCTCCCGTCCTCTCCCCTCACTGCCTTCTTTTCCCCTTTTGACCGAACCCTCTCCCCATTTTCTGCTCGTTTTCTATTTTTCTCCAATCAAGCACTTTCTCTCACTGATTTTCACTATGCTATCACTGTTGGATCCGTTTTCAGCTTGGGGATTTGTCTTCCCCCTCGTAACAGCAATTAGAGAAGGCCTTGGTAGTGGCGGCATTGGAGGATTTTAGCCGTTTGGGGACCA
Organism: Nymphaea colorata; assembly: GCF_008831285.2. NCBI lineage: Eukaryota > Viridiplantae > Streptophyta > Magnoliopsida > Nymphaeales > Nymphaeaceae > Nymphaea > Nymphaea colorata. Next base: position 10,583,221 of record NC_045138.2, on the reverse strand, counting down.
CTTGGACGCGTGAGGTGGCTGCCGGGAGGATTACAGCAGTTTAGACCTTCAATCGGGGTGAGCAAGGCGAAATTGAACCTATTTTATGATATATTTCTCTTTGGAACGCTCATAATTATTGGTTGAGCATGCTAGAGCTTTGAATTGATTATTTGGAACACATGTTAGTGATTTTGTTTTTGGGGAAAAGCTTGCGATTATGTTGGGAAGCGAAGATTCATATTTTGGATGATCATTTAAGCATGATAGATTAATTTTTGAAGCATTAGGGGAGACATGGTAGAGTTTGTGAGGTTGAGGGGAAGATTTAGGACCGTTTTAGTGAGCCTGTAGCACGCGTTTTTGTGAACGGGTGCATCTTAGAGTTAAATAGGGATAACGTACATAAGTTGGAAATATCTTTGGGGTAGACGCCTTGATTTAAGAAAAAGGGAATTTTGAGAAAGGCGTTAGTGATAGACGGATTGATGGCTTTGAGTTTTGGCATCTATTGGCACGGCTAGGAGTGGGAAGTGACCCTATTGGAGAACTTTTGGGTCGACACTACCCGTCGACACCCTCTTGAGGCGATGACGCGTGCCTCAATGACCTTGTTTTGTTTTTGTTTGAATTGTTGAGGTTTGTAGTAGGAATCTTATCTTGTGTTTGTGTCTGCAGGTTCACCGGGTACGTCCCGTCGACCTTGAGTTACCGGATTCAAAGCTCGAGGCATTTTGAAGATTCTTGTGAACGCGCCACAGGTATGGCGACATTCCAGGCAAATCCCTGCCTGGGCAAGTGAATGAATGTGTGTTCCTAGGATCATGGGATCCTAGGATTTGTGATATGAATTGATTGAGTGTTCCGTGAACGAATATGTGTATGCATGTACATAAATTGATATATGATATGAATTGTTTTGAAAGGCTTATAGTAATTGTTTTGATAATGTTACGCATTGTATGTGCATGCTAGAATTGATAACTGTTTAGGACAGATGAGGCGGGGTATCGAGTCGAGTGTCTCATCGACCCCAATTGTGCATTAGAAAACATTCTAGAATGATAACTGCATAGGACAGCTACGAGCCCACCACAGATTGAGACTACTCTCTGTGGTTTGGCTAAGTTTTCAAAGATGTGATTGTTATGATGATGAATGTGAATGTTATGTTTATTGAATACTCATTGCTTGCACAGTGGGTAGTTGTACCCATATTGTTATGACGGCTAGCCAAAACTGTTGTGGTTATGTGTAACCCTCGTGTGGAGGCAATTGGAGGTGTGGGTTCACTCGTGAAGTGAACCAACCTCAGGAGCTAGCCAGTTAAATGTGTTTGTGCAAGTATAAGTATAAGAATGAAAGAATAAGAGATGAGAGGCCAGTGGGATGTGACTATGTATATGGGAGTTGTCCCACTTTCGCCACTGGTCTCGCCTGTTCGGAGCACAGGCGGTGCAAGGCCCCAGGGTACTGTTGTGTGATGTGCTTGGAGCGTAGGCTCCCACCTTCCCAACCTGGGTGTCCTAGGGAAGGCTGAGTATCTCTCCTTGGAATTCACACATCCATGGATGAGTGCTCTACCGCTGCAGCGGATAGATGGATCCATACTGTTCTGGGCCACCACGGGGGTTGTCTCTCGGCTGTGGGCCGCCCGCGGTGTGCACGTGCCTGTGTTTGCACCCACAGGAACTGTAAATTCACTGATAGTAATGAAACTGCAATGTATGTGATTGAAATATATAGGATTGTTGTGCATGTGACTGTTGTGCTTATGAATGCAAGTGACATGTTGATGATGCCTTGCATGTGATTGAAATTATGTTATTGTAGCCATTGAGTGGCGTCTGCATGTCGTGTCTTGACACGACATAATGATAGATTGTTCTGATGTTTGTTTGTGTACTGAGCCCGACCTAAGAGGGCTTGGACTTTTCCTGGCTTGTTGCCATACTGCGAAGGCTAAGCCTTCAGTTGTTTCCTTTTTTCAGGTTTTGGTGTACCCGGGGCAGCAGGCTGAGCAGATGGCTACACTCACGTCCTACTGGGGAGGTTTTGGGTTTTGTTTTGTTCTTGTAGTGCCGGCGCGTCGGGTTTTTGGTTTTACTGATGCCTTGTTTTGATGAGGCATCGATGTTGTGATTTTGGGGCATTTTTGTCAAATGTACAATTGAATTGAAATGCTATATAATGGAAAGCTTGCCCCATTGTTTTGAATTGCTTGGCTCATCGTCTTTTTGAATTGATGGGCAGTCACACCTCGATGCTTTATGTTTAGAAAAAAAAAAATAGTTTGAGGGTCAAAAAGGTCGGGGTGTCACACCTAGTATTACTAACTTCAACTGGGTGACAATCATAGAGTACGAAGCAGTTCCTTGCTAAGCAGGCCTTGTATCAATCGTGTTATGTTTTGCATAGGTCTAGTTAATGTAGATGCAAGATTGACTCTCTTTTTCTTTCCTGTGTTTTGTTATGATTTATACACTAACATAATGCATGAGAGCCTTAGAAGGATAGGACAAAAACATAATAGCTAAGAAACAGTATTGAAATATCCTGCTCAAACTGATTTTCACAGATATACATCTGCAGTTTCCTATCATCACCAGACCCATTCACGAAAGAACTTGCCACCCATATCATTTCAACATGCAAGCACGTTTATATTCAGTTGAGCTACTGCAACATATGTCCTGTAATATGAATTCACAGCTACATATGAGTATGTATACCTATATATATATATATTTCCTGTTGAATTTACAATTAAGCATCACATGCTACAGAAAATATCAGTCTATGCACATCTGGAATTTAGATATCATCATGTCACATCACCCATACATTCACCATCTATCGTAAGGCTGATCATGCAACATGCTTCCTTAATAAATCTGATTGTATTCTAAATTTCAGAAGCAATTCCATAATCATGATAATCCTTTCATTTTAATGTAATGCATACTAACTATTTCAGTCCAACAACCTACTTCTTACTCTAGACCTGTTCATATACACATTAAATATTTACTTATATATGTCTGTTTCATAAGCATAACATACATGAACTACATGCTGCATACACGTTTGAATATCCCCATACCTTATTGCCCCAAGGTGTTGCCGATACCGTTCGCTTGCAGGGCTGCCACTCCAACTGTAAAGTCCTTCGTTTCAACCTGCTGCTCCCTAGCTTTCTTGATCCTCCAAGCCACGAATGACAGTCATGTTGACCAGTCCCTCTTTGCTCTTGATATTCACCCCAAGATGCAGAAAAACAAGAGTTAGCTCTCACTTCTCCCCAAATTCTGGCTGGAACCTTCCCTCTATGGCTGTAGCAATTAGGAACCTAAAATACTGCAGTATGGGGTCAAATAAGGTCAATACATGGCCAGCAACACCTCCATACGAATTTTCTGAGGAGGGCTTCTCAGCTGCCCTCAATCATCTTTAATTTCTTTTAATATTTTGAGCTACTTCTTCCAGCCAGGTACATATTTAGTAACCCCTTTTTATTTCTTTCCCTAACTGCACCCCTTTATGATATAGTTGACAGTTTCAACTATATATAACAGTCATTTAAATCTACCATTTATCAACTATACCCTTATTAAAACTTTTGTAATAATAGAGAAAAAGAAAAGAAAACGTGGGCATTACATCCTTCACTCCTAAAAAAAAAATCATCCTCAAAATTTCAGCATACCTTGTTGAAACAACTGGGGGGTAACTCTTTCTCATGTCCTCTTCTAGCTCCCACGTACATTCTTTGATCCCATGATACTGCCATTCCACTTGAACTATTGGGACGGTCTTCGTTCGCAACACATTCCTTTCGATCTATGATCCGAAGTGACTTTTCTTCTGTTGTCATATCTTCTAGCAAATCTACCTCTTCGTAGTCTATCACATGCAAGGGATCGGGTATATACTTCCTTAGCATCGTCACATGCAACACTGGATGAACATGACTATATTGCGAGGGAAATGCAATTCGAAATGCAACCTCTCCAACTTTCTCAAGAATCTCGAATGGACCAATGCATATTGGGCTCAATTTTCCCTTCTTTTCGAATCGGAAAACACTTTAAGTGGGTGATATCTTAACAAATATATGATCTCCTACTTCAAAAGCGAGCTTTCTTCGTCGTTGATTTGCATAATTCTTTTGTTGACTCTGAACAGCCAAAAGTTTCTTTCTAATCATGTTGACCTGGTCAGTATAGTGTTGGATTACCAAGGGATCCTCAATCTTGTTGTCTTTTATCTCAGTCTAACACGATGGTGATCTACAATGTCGGCCATAAAGAGCCTCAAACAGAGTCATTCCAATGCTAGAATGATAGCAGTTGTTGTAAGCAAATTCGGCCAACTTTACATATTTATCGCATTCGCTCTTTCATTTCAAGACACAAGCTCTTAACATATCCTCAAGAGTCTGGATTGTTCGTTGGGATTGCTCATCCGTTTGCGGATGAAATGCAGTACTTAGTTTCAATTTTATTCCCAAAGCTTTTTGTAACCTTCCCCAAAACTTGGATGTAAATCTCGGATCTCTGTTGGAGATGATTGATTTGGGATTCCATGAAGTCTCACAATTTCTTCCACATATAAATAAGCCAGATTTTCCAGTGATTACAAAATCTTGATGGGAAGGAAATGTGCATATTTAGTTAGGTGGTCTACCACTACCCAAATAACATCGTGCTGTCATCGAGTACGTAGTAACCCCACTATGAAATCCATGGTGATGTCTTCCCATTTTCATTGAGGAATCTCTATTCGTTGCATCAAGCCACCAGGTTTCTGATATTCCACTTTAACCTGTTGACACACCAAGCACCGTGAGACGAACTCACCAATCTCTTTCTTCATTCCTGGCCACCAAAAGATTCTCATTAAATTTTGATACATCTTGGTGCTTCCCAAATGTATGGTGTATTTTGTTTTGTGTGCCTCTTCTAGCAACTTGTTTTTTAGTCCTGGATCATTTGGAACCCATAATCTAACGTTAAACCATATGGATCCATCATCATTTACATAATAATGATTTTCCTCTTTGTGACACTCAAGCACCAACTTCGCATATTCAAGGCTCTGTTTTTGTTTCTCAATAATTTCATCAAAAAATCTATCTGTAATTATTGCTACACACTTCACCTTTTCATTATGATCTTGCATTGAATGTCATCGTTCAAGGTCTTCCACCAAATTCCATGTATGCATTAACAGTCCACCATCTTTTGCAGGTGCCTTTCTGTTGAGTGCATCAGCTACCATATTGGCTTTTTCCACACCATAGAGGTAATGTCTCTATATTTTTAGTGCAAATACTACGGTTCCTAATTTCAGATCATGAGTTGGATAGTTTTTCTCATGCGGTTTCAGTTGCCTAGAGGCATATGCTATGACTTTGTCCCCTTGCATAAGCACTGCTCCATAACATGTTCCTGACGCATCAATGTATACCACAAACCCTTTTCTCCCTTTTGGTAAGGTTAGAATTGGGGCGGTTGACAAATTGTCCTTCAACGTTTGAAAACTCTTTTGACAGTCATTTGTCCATGTGAATTTGACTCCCTTTTGTAGCAGTTTAGTCATTGGGGTTGCGATCTTTGAGAAATCCTTAATAAACTTCATGCAGTAACCTGCCAAACTAAGAAAACTACTGATTTTCGTTACATTGGTTGGTGCATTCCATTGTTGTACAGCTTCTATTTTGGCTGGATCAACTAACACACCCTCCTTAGACATTATCTGTTCCAAGAAATTTACTCTGTCTAGCCAAAACTCGCACTTGGAGTACTTGGCATAGAGTTGATTTTGTCTCAATTTTTCAACAATAGCTCGAGATGTACCGCATGTGATGCTTCACACTCTGAGTGCACTAGCACATCGACAAAGAACACTATGACGAATCGGTCTAAGTACTCATGAAATATCCGATTCATGAGATCCATTAAAGATGTTGGTGCATTTGTTAGTCTGAAAGGCATCACTCGGAACTCATAATGCCCATAGCGTTTGTGAAATGCTATTTTGGGAATATCTTCTTCCTTAATTCTTAATTGATGATATCCCGATCTCAAGTCTATCTTGAAAAACACCTTTGCATCTTTTAATTGATCGAATAAGTCTTCGATTCTTGGTAAAGGATATTTGTTTTTTATCGTAACTTGATTGAACATTCAGTAGTCAATACATAACCGCATTGACCCATCTTTCTTCTTCATAAAAAGGACCGGTGCTCCCCATGGTGATACACTTGGACGGATGAATCCCTTGCGGGCTAAGTCTTGAATCTACTTCTTTAATTCTTCCAGTTCTGCTGGTGTCATTCTATATGGAGCCTTAGAAATTGGTGCAGTTCTCGGGATCAACTCAATACCAAACTCCACCTCTCGTACAAGAGGCAATCCAGGTAGATCTTCAGGGAACACATCTACGAAGTTCTTCACCGTACGCACCTCATTGATGGTTGTTAATTTCTGGTCGGTTGCATCCATACTAATCGAGTAGGCAGTGCATCCATTTCCCACATATCTCATCGCCTTGATTGCTGAGATGATTAGCTTTCTTTGGTCTTGGGGCATTTTTTCCCCAAATTCTATCTTTTGAGCATCCTCCAATTGAATCTTCAGCTTTTTTCTTTTGTAATCTATCGACGCATAATGATGGTATAATCAATCCATTCATAGGTTTACATCATACCCCATCATATTTATTATCACAAAAATGTCCATGTATTTCTATTTTGACATTTTCTAAATATGTTTTGTGTGTATCTTTGCTTCCCATAGGTGTAGTAACTAACAATTCATATGGCATGCTATTTTCTTTTATCTTTAAGAGTTCAACAAATCTCTTAGAAATAAATGAATGTGATGCACCAGAATCAAAGAGAATATGTGCCCAATGAGAATGAACTAGGAGTGTACCTTCAATCAGGTCAGTGTATTTCAGATCCTCTACTGTGATCACATAAACTCTCCCAAGTACTTTCCTCTCAGCTGGCTAGTTGGCTGCACCATGCTTCTATTCGGCCTCTTTCTTTTTTGGACATTCTTGAATAAAATGGCCCTTCCTCCCGCAGTAGAGACATGCCCCAATATCCCTGTAACATGATTTGCCTGGATGTTGGCGATGACACTTGGGACACTCCTCGTCCTTTCTGGGTGATGATGGCCTTTGTCTCTTGAACTTATCCCCCTACCTCATCTTGTCACAGCGCTTCCTCTTGAAAATGTTCGGTTTTGACTTAGGTTGTAGAAATTTATTCTTCCTGCCTGTCCCATGAGTCCTATTCCAGTCCTCTTCAAAACGTGTAGTCATGTCAATTGCATCGTCCAAATCTCTTGGGCAACTAACCATTACTTTGCTCCTTAACCCATCTTTGAGTCCTCTAATAAATTTATTTGCTCTGTCAGCATCTGAAGTATACACATGTGGGCAGTACTTCTCCAAGTGTTGTATTTGACCACCTACTCGTGTAGGCTCATATTTCTCGACTAGAGATCCAAAAATTCTTGCATGCACTTTTCCCGCGTGAAGGCTGGTATGAAAGCATGTGTGAATGCCACCTTGAACTCCTTCCAAGTTGCTTCGTGATTGGTGAACTTCACCTTATGTTGTGTCTGCCACCATTATTCAGCATCTCCTTTCAACATGAAGGTTTCAAATTAAACTTTTTTGTTCTCAAACATGTCCAGGGTAGTAAAAATTTTATCAGTTTCTTTTATCAACTCCTCTGTATCATCAGTTGTGCCCTTCCCCTGAAACTTTGGTGGATGCAAATTCATAAACTGTTTATGAGTTATGCCTCTTACATCATGATTCATTGTCCTATTCGTATTCGTACTAGTCCCACCTGAAGGAGCAGGCTACACCAGTCATGAATTAACCTAGTAATCGCATGCAAGATGTTCATAATGAACTCCTGTTCTTGTTGGATGCTTCCAACTAGTGTTCCAGATCCAGTAAGATGAATTCCAACATTTCGACTCTTGGTGTTGCGAGGAACTCTACCTCTTCCTCTAGTACTTCCTCCTCTAGTGCATGCCATTTGAACTACACCATAGGGAGAAAACAAAAAGATAACTATTGTGTTTGTAAATCAAACAAACATTTAGGACTACTATAAAACTTTGAAACCCAACATTCACAATAATTTGAAAACATCCTTCTATAACAAGCTCAGATGACTTTTCCTCTGCTTGTGATTGACATTGACATTGGACATGAACTCTATACACTGTGCTCTGATACCAAAGTTGTCAGGACCCAAGTTCTGACATGAATTTTTTTTTTATAGATAATAACAGAAACAACACTGAGTCTTACTCTAAGCAAACTTGAGCAATGACCAAAACGGAAAACAAATCAAACCCCAACAAAACATCCAACATTGTTTTAAGAGACACCCTTTTTGAATCCACACAAAACACTCAGACTGAAACAACTAAAGTATCCACGAAGCACAAACTCAACGCAGTGTCCAAAATGCCAATGCCGATCCATCACAAAGTCTGAGGACGTCAATCCTGTAGCCACAATCTCTCTCAGATTTCCTCTTAGTATGGTAACATCTAGCCTGAATAGAACATGGTCCGACAAAAAATGTACATAATTATGTCAAACAAATTCATATGAGGACTTTATGGTCGACATCCATAAGTCATCAAATCATAATGCACATTAGAGTTATTATCCTGAACGAGGTGTACATGACCTCCATATGTTTGTAGAATTACAACACTGGTCTATTAATAATGATCATGGTCATTGTGACGAGCCAACAACAGAAAACCCTGTGGGTACAACTCACAGGCAACACAAAACATATATTCACCAGGTGATCCAAATAGATCGAGGGTAACCTAAAGTGAAGCTTCCTGATATATCCCAGATCGCCGCAGCAGCAGCATGGTCTAACCACCGGTGTTACCCGAAGCGGTAGACCGGCCCCTCTAGGCACCTCAGTTGAGGGACCAGGAGATGCCTCACTCTCCAAACAAAAGTATAACAAAATCCTAGGCTCTTGTGCAACCCAGTACCCTATGGGCCACCCAGTGCAGACCGAGTCGTGTGCGACTACAGTAAGCTCATGCGCACCACTACATCCTGGGACAGTACCAACCACTGGACCAAAGCTCATGCTCGCACTCACATGTACCATTGCATAAAACATAGTCCATGTCTTCATCTATGCATTCACATGTGAGGGTTATCGTTACTAGACATAGTTTAGTAACTTCCACGAAAGCCAACTTTAGGCCCCAATGTCAAAACAAAATCAGTCTAGCCACTTTCAATTCCCAAGAATTAGGGACAACCACTATAACATACATATCAGGTATACACTACCAAACTTTGTTTATTTACGGTCCTTTATCAATTCATGTATATGTATATTCACTGCTATGGAATACACCTCATACATTCATATATCTTCTTGTTTATATATTCCCTTGTTTCTCCGTAGTTGCTCTCAACATCTTACCTTCGTATTCATGTTTATCACTTTTAGTAGGAAGAACCACATGTCCAAGTCTACTACACCGATCTCTAAAACCACATTTCTTACAATTTTTCTCCATTCAGCCACACACTGCATACACCCTACAATAATAGCTTAACTAATCCTGAGCTTGGTGGTTTCGGCCATGAGTTTCAACCAGATGTTAACAAGTTTGATTGTCGACTTCTACTAGCTTCTATTTGGTGTATTCTCATTTCTTGTCCTGTAAATTTCTGATCCTGATTCTATTTCTTGTTCCCCAATTTCTTGTTAGTTTTTCTCATTGAATGAATTTTCTGTATTAGGCAAAACAATAATTTCTTTGATGACCTTCCTAGGCTAACCTTACTCAAAAGAGTGATTCTATCTCTTTAGATTCATCCCACTGGTCTCCTCTGGTTAATTCGTAGATAACATGGGAACCATACTATTCTTTAATCAAATCTGCAAGATCACTAAATAATTTTATTTCCAACCTTTCTAAACATGTGCAGCTACTCACTGTTGCTCAACATGTCTTCAAGGGACGACTGAGTATTTCAGAATTTCCTCACCCAGATCAGAGCTGTGTGCCTCTATTATGATTAAATATTCCCATACATATCTAGTGTTACTAACTTCAACTGAGTGACAATCATAGAGTACGAAGCACTCCCCTGCTAAGTAGGCCTTGTATCAATCGTGTTTTGTTTTGCATAGGTCTAGTTAATGTAGATGGAAGACTGACTCTCTTTTTCTTTCCTATGTTTTGTTATGATTTGTACACCAACATAATGCATGAGATGCTTAGAAGGATAGGACAGAAACATAATAGCTAAGATACAAGTTTGATATATCCTGATCATACTCATTTTCACAGATATACGTCTGCAGTTTCCTATCATCACTAGACCCATTCACGAAGGAACTTGCCACCCATATCATTTCAACATGCAAGCTCGTTTATATTCAGTCCAGCTACTGCAACATATGTCCCACAATATGAATTCACAGCTACATATGAGTATGTATAAGTATACACACACATACACACACACACACACATATATATGTATACAGATCTTCATAAGAACAGAGGTTTTCCCTGCTGAATTTACAATTAAGCGCCACATTCTACATAAAATATCAGTCTATGCACATATGGAATTTAGATATCATCACGTCACATCACCCATACATTCACCATATATCGTAAGGCTGATCATGCAACATGCTTCCTTAATAAATCTGTTTGTATTCTAACTTTCAGAAGCAATTCCATAATCATGATCATCCTTTCATTTTATTGTAATGCATACTAACTATTTCAGTCAAACAACCTACTAATTACTCTAGGCCTGTTCATATACACATTAAATATTTGCTTATGTATGTCTATATTTCATAAGCATAACATACATGAACTATATGCTGCATACACATCTGAATATGCCCATACCTTATTGCCCCAAGGTGCTGCCAATTCCGTTCGCTTGCAGGGCTGTCACTCCAATTGTGCAGTCCTTCATTTCAACCTGCTGCTCCCTAGCTTTCTTGATCCTCCAAGCCGCGGATGACAGTCACGTGGACCAGTTCCTCTTTGCTCTTGATCTTCACCCCAAGACATAGGAAAGCAAGAGTTAGCTCTCACTTTTCCCCAATTTCTGGAACCCTCCCTCTATGGCTGCAACAATTAGGAACCTAAAGTACTGTAGTATGAGGTTAAATAAGGCCAATACATGGCCAGCAACACCTCCATACGAATTTTTTGAAGAGGGCTTCTCAGCTGTCCTCAGTCATCTTTAATTTCTTTTAATATTTTCAGTTATTTCTTCCAGCCAGGTATATATTTAGTACCCCCTTTTTATTTCTTTCCCTAACTGCACCTGTTTATGATATACTTAACAATTTCAGCTATATTTAACAGTAATTTAAATCTACCATTTATAACCTATACCCTTATTAAAACTTTTGTAATAATAGAGAAAAAAAAGAAAAAGAAAGCGTGGGCATTACAACTCTCCCAGCTTGCTTGAAATCAGTAATCATGATAATGAGGGTGTCCACATGATCTATATGCTTATTTTCATGTAGGATACTAGTCCTCAACCAAACTTTGATCTTGGCTTCCACCTCCTTAGTCCATTTAATTCCCATGAAGACTTCATTGCATGTTCTCCATATCTCTTCCTTCAAGTTAATCTCCTCAACAATACAGCCCTCATACATGAATCGATTTTGTTGCCACCAGATTTTCTAGCAAGTCACAAGGAATGCCAATTTCCAGCATTTCTTCCTCGACTTTCCTTCAGGTTAATCTCCTCAACAATACAGTCCTCATACATAGGGAAGTGGCTACTTGCATCCATCTTTTCAAACCAGTAGCCACTTCCCTATTCGAGGTCAAGCAAACCCCAAACTTGAAAGAAATCCACTACCAAATCTCCTTAGATTTCCTACATTTAAACATGGTATGATTTAACTCTTCGGCACTCCTGCAAAACAAACAATAGTTAGCAATAAAGGTACCTTGATTTTTGAGCCAATCTACTGTAAGAAGCCTTCCTTTGCAAGACAAATATGTAAACCAACATGCACTAGAAGGAGCCTGGGAAGACCAAATATCTATCCTCCATTTCTCATTCCTTCCTGCCTCCAATTTTCTCAGACATCTTTGGCTTTAAAGAAGCTCGACCCATTCTTCTTCCACACTAACTTATCTACACCTACTAACGATTGGAAGGATTGAATCCAACCATCCACTTACTCCAAACCTTGAGGGCCATCAGAGCCTCACTCTCTCCACATGATACTATTTAACTTTAATTGAGATGCTCCTCTCCTTCATAATTTTCCATAAGTTCTAAGATGGCACATCTAGAAAATGGTCTCTCCTGTTGTAAGTCAAGCCAAAATCAACAGATACTACCATCCTGAATTTTCTATTTCTCCTTAGTTTGGATTCACTTTCAACCCCACATCAAGCCTTTCTAGCTCCATGAGCCTTTTCCATTGCCTCTCATAGTCCAAAGCTCTGGCTCAAGAGGTATTTATCAACGTAGAGTCTTGAAAAAATACCTTCAAACATCAGAAGCCTCACACATCTACTAGCAAGAAGAGTAATATTGACGCCCTTCACACTTTTTAACGCAATCTCACCTTCATCACAAGGTCTACAAAGAGACGACCAGCTCATGTAGTGAAGATGGCTAGAGTGTTCATCCTCATTGCATACGAATCTCATGCAAGTTTTTTCAATGGTAGAAATAACCTTATTTAGGAGATGAAATACTATCATCCAATAGTAAGGAAGCATGAAAAGCACATATTTGCCGAGAGTAATTTTGCCTACAAAAGATAAAAAAAATTTGGCCTTCTAAGTTGCCAGCCTTTTATGCATTTTATTCAATAGTTTCATGCAAAGTTTCTCGATGAGCCTTCCCCAAAACAAGGAAACCCCAAGATAGGTGGTGGGGAGTATTCCAAGAGGCCGCTGCAGTATCTCCTTCAGCTGATCTGCACACTGCAGTATCTCCTTCAGCTGATCTGCACACTGCATTATCTCCTTCAACTGATATACATCACAATCAAATGTGCGCCAAAAAATAATTCTGACTTCTCTTTATTCACTTTCGTATGCATTGATCTTTCAAGGGTGTCCAAAACCTCTCTAATTGAGCCAATGGAACTACTAGAGGCATTGTATATTATGAGGACATCATCTACATAAATGACTACCACTACATCTTGATTGGCATTATGAATATTTGAAATCTAGATCATCTTATTTTTCACTTGGCACTGGATTCTAGATTTGAACATCTCCATAACCATATGCCTCCCTATTGTAGAGGCATATGGTACATTCTCCATTCTTTCTTTCTCATCTGTTGAGGATGGACATTACTTATTTCCCAATTTAAAATGTGCTGCTAAAGTAGTACTTACTATTTTGACATCCTTCATACTGAACTTGCTAAGCACCTTTCTCAAAATATTTCTCTTGTGACAACCACACCTTCTTGGCCTTCCTATCACGAACAATCCTCATACCTAACAACTGTTGTAGTGGTCTCAAGTCTTTCTTATCAAAGAACTTGCTCATGTTCTACATATGACAACAAGATAATAAAGTTACTTGATGCAAACTCTCTGATGTAAACACAATGATCTATGGCTGACTTGTGATATTTTTTATTTATCATAAATACATCAAATTTCTTATACCACTACCTAGGTGCTTGTTTAAGTCTATACAAGTTCTTCCTTAACTTGTAAACCATGTGTTTCTTCCTAGCAATGGCAAAACCTTCTAGTTGTACCATGTAGATTTCCTTCTCTAGATCTCCAAAAAGAAAATCAAAGTCTGGACATGCCACCAAACCAAGTATTACCCAGATAGATGATATTTTAACCACAAGAGAGCAAATTTCATCGAAATCAATACATTTTTCCTGCTTGAAACCTTCCACCACTAAGAGGGCTTTGTATCTCACTTGGTCTTCATTTTTAAGCTTGTAGATCCACTTGTTTTGCAACACTTTCTTACCTTTTGGTAGTTCTACCAAATTAAAAGTATAATTCTTATATATAGAGAATTCATCTTTTCTTACACAGCTTGAATCTGTTCATCTTTATGCACATCATCTAGCACCTCTACATAGGATTATGGTTCTCTACTATCTGTAAACATAATATATTCATTAGAAGAATATCTAGTAGATGAAATACATGTCCTTTTACCTATCCCAAATTGTTCTTCAATTGATTCTGAATGAGGAGGAAGCTCCCCCTCCATCTCATACTCATAATCAGTTTGAGTCTCCATAGGACTGTTATTTGTATACTGCTCCTCTGCTTCTATTTCTTCTTTTTGTACATTTTCATCATTTTCACCATACTCAGATGAAAATTCTTTAGGCTCTGCATAGCTTGGCCTATGAATACCATTAGCATTCACACATAACTGTTTGTCTCTCGTGACATCTTCAATCGTCTGATTCTCTCTGAAAACAACATCACGACTCTTATAGATTTTGTCATTCTTTGGATCTCGTAACTCGTAACTAAATTCATCATCTGCATAACCAAGAAATATTAGAGGAATGACTTTATCATCTAGTTTGGTTTGAGGTTTTTTAGGTACATGCTTGAAAGCTTTGCAACCAAAGACTCTGAGGTAGTCATACTTTACCTCTTTATATGACCAAACTCTTTGTGGAATATCTCCATCCAGAGGCACTGAAGGAGATCTTTTTATCAAATAAACTGTAGTATGCATTGCTTCTCCTCAGAAGTACTTTGGCAATTTAGAGCTAGTTAGCAAACTTCTAAATTTCTTAACTATAGTTCTGCTCATCCTTTCTGTAACTTCATTCTACTGTGGAGTATAGGGAACTATGTTTTTATGTCTAATGCTCATGCTTAAGACAATATTCTCATAAAGGAGAAACTATGTACTCACCACCATTACTTGTACACAGTATCTTCATCTTCTTACGAGTCTCACGCTCAACTACTACATGAAAAGTCATGAAAATATTAATTACTTCACTTTTATTTTTCATTGTAAAGGCTCACATCTTCTTAGATGCATTATCAATAAATGTGACAAAATAGGATGCTTTGTCTTTAGATGTCACATTTATAGGTCCACACACATCTGAATAAACTAAATCTAATACATCTTTAGTTTTTGAAGAGTGAGTTTTTTTAAAAGAAGTTCTATGCAACTTACCAACAAGCAATGATCACAAGGAAATACATATGCAACATCTGCCTTTGGTAGTAAATTCTTCTTAACGAGTAAATTGATTCCTTTTTGACCTCAAAGTCAATTTGCATCCTGTGCTTGTCTCAATGCAAACATCTCCTACCCCAATAATCTTCGAAGTGTCACTGTTGCACATGTGAACTAGTTCAAGATCACCTACTCTGTAGGATGAGAATAAATCTCTATATGGTGTGACATGATAAGATGGCCTAATATCTAATATCTATGTAGAATCATTAATCTCAACTGTAAGACAATCATTTTCCTCATATAAAAGTAATACTACCTCATCATTTGAAGCCATTGCAGTGCATTCTTTTGGTTTCACACTCTCTTGACTCTCTTTTTTTTTGTTCTTTTTCTTCTTTTAATTTCCTACAATCAATCCTTTTGTGACCTAAAATACCACATTGAAAGTATTTACCTGTCATCTTGAGCCTTGATTTAGACATAGATTTTGATCTGTCATGCCATTTATTATGGTTCTTCTATCTACCCCTATCTTTCATTACTAGCACTTGTGAGCTCATAGTACCAAGAGATTTTCTCATTGTCTCTTCATTTAGAATGTTGCTGGTTACATGCTTCTATCTGCCTGTAACTCATCATCTAATATCATTTTTATAGCTGATAACTGATTAATTATACTTTGTACTTCATTCAAATGCTCTGACACAAGTCTTCCCTTTCTAAGTTTGAGATTTACCAATTGCCTGATCAAGAAAGTCTTGTTTCCAACTGTTTTTCTCTCGTAAAGATCATGCAACTTCTGCCATAATGACTTTGCGCTCGTCTCTATATATACCAAATGAAATACACTGTCATCTAACCATTACCTGATGATGCCAATGGTTTTTCTGTCTAATAGCTTCTATTTATCATCTGCCATATTTTTTGGCCTCTTGTTCTTAATAGTTGCATACAAATCTTTACAATAGAGCAAATCCTCCTTTTTTACTTCCTATATAGTCCAGTTGTTTCCATTTAAAGAGATCATCCTCGTGGGGGTCGACTCCATCTTTCGATCTTGTAAAAGAACTCTCAATATGGATATATTCTGGTAAAAACATATTACCCTTGCAAATGAATACTTAAGAAGACAACAACCAGCCAATATCAACACTTAATGTTGTCACAGATGCTCTCAAACTTCAAGAATACATATATCCAATAACTACGTAGCTAATGATAGTCTTTAACATCAATATAATAGCCCAAACCAACTAGTTTGATAGTAGAAAGTGCACAAAACTGCTCATACCAAGCTCATGACTGCTATAATACGTGTAATGCTGAAATTCGAATAATAAGTGAACATATTGCAGGAATAAAACAACAAAAAAGATTCACACCAAGTATACATGGAAAAACCCTCAATAATGGGGTAAAAAACCACAAGCAAGGAGACTTTATATATATCAAAGGGGACCAAATAGACCAGCAACAATATCTCTATTGTTTTAAGGAAAACAATGGACACAAGAGAAGAATAGCACTCTCTTATATGAATGGAAGAAAGAACCCTAAAAGAAACAAAAAAAGAGATCACTCAATGAAGACTGCCTTCATTCCCTCTTTCTTCACCCACATAGCCTTGTTGCGTTTTTAACCTCCTTCTCTTCTTGCCTTCCTCCTCCCCTTCTCGTTTTGCTATGTATGAGAGCAAGAGGGAAGAGCCCTCTCGTTTTTGAAACAAAGGAGAGACGAGCGAGAGAGGGGTAGGGCATCATCAGGTGCCCTTCCTCTTTTCATCGCCTGCACACTCAAGTGAGTGGGCAGGCTGGGTCCTCACTTGAGGCTGAACCCGACCCAACACCTTCCTCATGAGGGTTGACTCGTTTGGGCAGCTGGTGGTGATATAAAAGAAAGAAGCATGAAAGATAGGAGGTAGGATTCTAGTGGCAAGCCATTGACTCTTGACATGGAGATGAAGGTGGAAGACACCATCCGTCTCCCAATACAAATTCACCTCCGAGGGCTACCCACTCTGCTATAGAGCAACCATGTAGAGTAGCCAAAGCCCTTGGCAATGAATTGATGGAAGTAGATATTCTTACAAAGAGTAAGCCCAAGGTGGGGTATCCTAGGTTGTGCATCAATGTCCCACTTAGATTAGTCCCCAAATTGGTCATGACCTAGAGGTTGGTTATGAATGAGTCCTCCCTCAGAAAGTGGTGTATGAGGAATGCCTTTGCTTGTGTGCTACCTGTAGATCAAACACCCACCATACAGAAAGTTGCAGGGTGAAGGAGAATGTCAGTGGACCAGTGCCATTGCAAGAGAAGACAAGTTCTAAAGGGTTGAAAGGAAGTTCAAATCACGAAGAACCAAAAAAGACAGGGGAAGAATATTGTTGCAGGCTAGTCTGGCCCCCCTCTAGTTAGTACCTCTATAAACTCTTTTTAGGCCTTACAAAATTTGGAGTCTGAGGTCAAGATGGAGAACACAAGCCCATTGTGCTGTTGTGGCATTAGTTGGCGCAACACAAAAGGTTGATGAGGGAGCTGTGACTACCCAATTGGAAGCGGCTAATGAAAATAACCCCAAAATGCATATGTATGAACTAAAAAAAACCTGATGGGAGAAGATTGAACCCACATCATGAAATAAAAGGTAGGTTTCTTTGTGAATATTTTCTCGACAACCACCGTGGAGGAGACAACTACACCAACAAAGCCAAGGTCCCCCTTGGTCTGGTATGAATAGCTCTCCCCCTCCACCGGGTTTTAGGAAAACATAGGGATGCCATGGCAATGGCAACAAGCACTATAAAAACTGCTCCTGAAAGGGCAACCTAGCATATGTCTCAGACAATTCACAAGCCAAGTTCATTCCACAATAAGCATGACAAAGCAAAAGCAATATTTGATCTACCCCCTTGCAGCAAGAAGAAGAGAAGGAAGAGTAAGAAATTCCTTAAGTCATTAACAATCTAAAGCTTCAATCTCAATCCAAAGATGATGTCCCCGTGATGGAGAGCAAGATTCAAGCCAAAGCGAGCCTGAGTTCCACGATGAATAGCAAATTACACCAGCCCATGTCGGACCCTATCCTGAATGCCTAAGGATCTTTTTAGCTCCAGGATAGAGAAGGAGTGGTCTGGTGGTTGCTATCGTGGAAGTTGGAGGAGGTCAGCAACTGGTCTCCACCAGTGATAGCTCGGAGCATTGAAAGGTTATATCCTGGTCTCTCTCTCTCCTTTATCAGCCATAAGTGATTTTTGTAAACTTGAATTTGTGGAATGTTTAAGGTATAGCTTGAGTCTCAACACAAGAGTCTCAGCACAACAAGGCACTGTTGTATATGATTTGTAACTATGACATTAATTGCATGTTTTGCTTGACATTTTCTTGTCCCCTGCCAACTTTGAGAAGTGGAGCCGTAACCATCAGGGCTTTGTCTTTGTTACTAATGATGCACTTTGTGGGGACATTGCTAGGATTGTTATTGGTTGGAAATCCTCAATCCTTCATGTCACTTCCATTAGTGTTACTAAATAATGCATAGCAATATGTGCTTAGACTGGTTGAGTCAAAAATAGTTTTGTGTCCTATGGAGTCTATCTGCATCCACATTTTGCTCCCTGGGTAGATTCCTTGAAGAATTTGAAAATAAGTGTGATGCAATAGAACTTATCTATCGTTCTGGTAGGATATTTCAATATAATGTTTTCCTCATAGGACAAAACTGGTAGGCCCCATCCCGCTTATCATGTGAATCCCTTATGAACTTTATCCAAGATAGGGACCTACGAGTTGTTGTTGATGAGTTTCAATCTTTCACTTAGAGCAACAACCGTTTTTGGGGAGAGAATATGCGATGTCTTTTGGACAGGTTGCTTGCTGTAACAACTGCTTCTTAAGAATGAACTCTCATTTTCTCCTATGAGTGGCTTCTCGGTTATCCTGGACCATTACCCTTTGATTCTTTGTGCTCTACCGATGGGCCATGGTTGGGTTGGTAGGGGTGTTTTTAAATTTTACTAATGCTAGATGCTAAGAAATGGCTGCATGGAACTCATTGAGCAGGCATGACGGATCTCACAATGTGGCTACAAAATGATCAAGGTAATTGTGAAGCTAGAAGAAACTCCTAGAACATTTTCTTTGTGGAACAAAAATATTTTTGATGACATTAATTCCAGTGTAGTAGAAATCTGCAAATCACTCTTAGAGGTTCATACAAAAGAATGAGGTACTTCAGGATGAAATGAAAATGAGGAGTGGTTACTAAGGCAAGAACTTGAACAGTTCCTGAAGGAAGAAGCAGAAAGAAAGAAAGTCTTGGCTCAGTAATACGAACCAAAATACTAAATTTTCCAAGCATATGAGAATAATAGGTGGAGCAAGCGGAACATCATGAGGAGGTAAGCTCCCAACCGGACAATATGTAAAATTATACTAACTTTTTTGATGATTTATTTAATGTAGATGCCTATGATGACTCACTTTGATGAGCTAAAAGATGGCCCTAAGGTCTCTTACTCCTACAATCAAATGTTGCTTAGGCTAGTGACGTCTGAGGAAATCCATGAGACTAGCTTTTCAATTGCAAATGATAAGGCCTTAGGGCTTGACGGCTTTCCTTCAGTTTTTTTTTTTTTTTCAAGTTGTGTTAGGATGTGGTGGGGCTGACGTTTCTTCTTATCCAACAGGATGGCTAGGAAGCTTAAGTTGGAAGAGTAAAGTTATGCCTTTAGTTGGAAGAAAAGGTGGCTGAGAGACTAAGTGGATGAAAATGACAAATGCTTTCTGGTTACTTAACAATGAGACGACAGGCGAAGGGAGGGGGAGGGCCACCTCGACTATGGCCCCACCTCAGCCAATTGAAAAAAAAAATTTGCATTAAAAAAATTAAAATTTTTAATTGTGCCATATATTGTTTGTATTCTAATTCAATTTGGCCCTACTCAGATCCATAGTTTGGACTGTTCAGCTTGTCCATAAAAAAAAATCAACCCCCTGAATGTGACATACTTGAGTCCAACCCTCCTTTGCCAAATTTTCTACCAAAGTATTGTTTTGTCAGGGGCAATACCCCCTAGCAAGGTTGCAACAGGTTTTTTTTTAAAGTGTTTAGATGACACAAAAGCTATGCAGGCTTTGAAAGGAATTGAATAGCCTGTCCTCCCTTCCCAACAGAAAGGTTATATACAAAAAAAAAAAGAAAAAGAAAAAGAGTTTTAGGTGTCTCATCCAAACTTACAAACAAATTTTTTAAAAATGACTAGAAAACAATTTTTTCACAAGAATTTTTTCCAAAGCAGTTATAAAATAAGGGTGTCATCCAAAAACGCCTACGTAATTGGAACTTGACTCAATTGGCTACTCCAGGTTACTCACTCGGGCTCGAGTTACGTAACTCGATGCCTAGATCTAAGTGAAGCACACATTTGTGAACTATGTCATAAGAATCTGTGCACTATGTCATAAGAATCTGTGAACTATGTCATAAGATCAAGCAGTTATTTGTAATTTCTCAAATATAAAGCGATTATTTATATTTGCTAAAAGTCAAACTGTTACAATTTTTTTAAAAATTATATTACAAAAATTAAAAAAAAAATACTATGAAATATTGCGTACCACCGAAGGTGCCGTACTGTTTTGGAAGCAAGACACCATTGGTTATCGATATTTTACAACAATGCTGCAACACGTGTCAAAACAAAGGGTCGAAGCTTTTAGCTAAAAAGTGAAACAAGGAAAGGCCGTTCGTAGAATTCTGGATAAATTTCCGGACCTTAGAAGATTTTCCCAAGCAAAAAGAAAACCTCCTCCGAGGTCCAGAGGCTGCCGCCGTGACGTTCCAGCGAACCGCCGACCTCCTCCATTCCCGATTTCTTCTGTTTTTTTTCTCCTCCTTCTGCTTCTTCAGCTGGAAGAAGGTTAGAGGAGGTGCCTGTAAGCAACCAGCGGAGCTCTTTGTTTGTTAAATTTTCAAATTTCAAATACGATTGAAAACATTTTCAAACTTAAAACAGTAAATTTAAATTTCTAGAAGAAAACCTAAAAGAAAAAAAAACAAAGGCATAGCGGAAGAAGGGATGTGCACGGCAGATGGGTCGTCGAACGCAGCGGAGGTGCCTTCCCCGCCCAATCCCACTACTGGTGGCGCCGGAAAATCGCCGGTCCAGATTCCCATATCCTGGCCCGACGATGGTTCCCTGACCCTGGAGTGGGTTGAGAACCTTGCCTTCATCTTCGAGTGGTCTTCCAGGAGCGTTGCACCCTCCGACTTCCCCTCCGTCCTCCCCGTCCCCGTTCTCGACCGGATCATCCTCACTGCGTCGAAGATCGTCCACGGCGAGCCCAATTGCTTGAGGATCGACGTCCCCAGCGGGGACAATCAGAGGGTTGTGGTTGTGGGCGATGTGCATGGCCAGCTGCACGACCTCCTCTTTCTTTTGCGGGAGGCAGGTTCGCCTTCCGATGATCGATACTATGTCTTCAACGGCGATTACGTTGACAGGGGAGCTTGGGGTTTGGAAGTTTTTTTGCTTTTGCTGGCATGGAAGGTAAAATTTATTTATTTATTTCCTTTTCTTTTTGAAGATTTGATTGATATTTGGTTTTCTTTTAGCTGGTGAGACAAGATATTCAATTTTTCGTGTCAACTTTGTGAAATCAGAATCCGTGACTAGTTTTGTAGTTATAGAGAGGAAGGAGAGAGGATTGGTGGTGGTAAGATACTGATAAGCTGGGTTTATGTTGTGAGTTGACATTACTATTTTGTTGATCTGTTGCCCAGAACTTATAAGTACGAAACGAGTTATTGAATTGAGTGCTTCAATATTCATGGATGCGAGTTGGTGGTAGGGGATGACAAATGGGGAAGTTTCCCAGTGCTAAAGTTTTGTCAAGAGATGATGAGTAGTAATGCAGAACTGGTTTTGTCAGTTTTCCGGTACCCATCCACTTGAGGCAGCTCTCCTCCTGCTAATATTGTTGGGGAAATTTACGCTTAATCAGATTGATATAAGCGTGGATTCTTCTCAAAACTTTGTGTTTGCAGTTCCATCGTGGTTTATGAGAGAGGAATTGTTTGATTTAACAACCTTACAGAGATTTGATATGGGCGTGGATTCTACTCTAATAAAAATGAATTGTTTGATACCAGAACTGATTCTGCTTTACTGTTTGCTTTCTGCTTTCACTGTCATGATTCTGGAAGAGAGAGTGCTAAGCTTAGAACCTTATAAAGATCCAAGTTCCAAAGTCAAGCTGGAAGGTGCTGAATGGGAGAGAGAGATCGGGAACTTATTTGATATCATGTGATATGAAACTTGGGTGACAAACTTAACCACATAATAACAATGTAGGGTTCATGTATGTATCAAAAACGAAAGGTGGTTCCTAGGCTGTTGCGAGTACCTGTCTGCTCCTATGGAAATTAAATCCCTTCTTTTTGCCCAATGGCCCCAATGGGGATAAGATGGACACTGGCGAATACATTGGTAGCATTGTAGTAAAACCTGGAGAAATGCATGGCTGGACATGTCATTTTTTGGAGTGAAACTGGTACGACTTTAATGATTAATATCTCTATAATGGATGTATTATTAAGCTACTATTAGTTTTGTGTGCTGAAAATATCAAAGTTTGAATCAAGTTTTTGAGATTAAAAAATCAAAGTTCAGAATGAAGTACCCTTCATTTGCTAGTCCATTTTCCTTCTTGTTGTCATAGTTAGTAAACTTGCCGATCCAAGTCGCAACTCGCCCGTGTCGGCTAGGATCGTCCATTTATTGGGTCACAACTCAAGGCATGCTGAGTCAGCTGAGATAATTACATGTTCTTTTTCTAGTTTGTTACTTTTTGAATTGCGAAATGTCACAAACTTTACTAAATATACATAAATACTCATATTACATATTATTCAGTTTTAGTTGATGAAAAAATCAAACATGTAGTCCTGACAAACTTACCTTCTTCATGTATTTATAGAAAAGATACACTATAAAAATTATCACCTAACACAGCCAAGTCTCCAAGCTTTCTGACCTGGTGACCTCGTCTTCAGCCGGTCCGAGTCCGAGCCACGATTTTGCCTACTATGCTTGTTGTCCAAGAGATTACCTTTGTTTGGGCTAGATTTGTGCCACTGATATGTTGTTTTAGGGATTTTTGGTCAGGTATGTTTGGTAGCATCTGATTTGAGATCAGAGGCTACCATGCAGATCTTAAAACTGTGGATCCTTTGTCCTCCCCAATTTGGATATCAAATCTGCGGTTATGAAATCCGTTGTTTGCTTCAGCAGTGGGTTAAGATGGATTAGAGATCAGCCTCACATCTCAGATCCGAGGTTATCAGACATAGTAAATGATCTTTAAATCTAGCACAATTTGGTTAAAGCATCATGGTTTCAGAGGGATATGCCATATGACCTCTTGGGCAGCTTTGTAACATTAAGATCAGAATTGTGACTATCCTTGCAAACTACATTAGCTAAGGCAGTACTAATTGATTGACCTCAGATTTTGGCAAGGCACTTCTAAGCATAGTTACAAATATCATTTAAATTTCCAAAATACTCGTAGTAGTTTGAAAATTTGAGTTAGTATTGCCAAAGCAAGATAAATTTGAAAATATTGCGAATTTCAATTTCTTGCAAAGATATTTTAAAATCCCAATATTTTCATGATGTTTTTGCATGATCCTTCAAGAAATCTTTCTTAATATATTGCAACCTTTTTGTTTCCTTTTTCAGATAACTATTTTGAAGTTTTATCAATGTTTTTGTTAGAAAATGTAGAAAAAATCATAGTTTCATAAATTTCTTGTATATCTTTTAGTTTTCTAAGTTGCTGAGATTTTTCTGTGAAGAACAAACTGTTTTGACTAATCACTGATGCATGAGAAAAAAAAACCTGGACAATAAAAATTCGAGAAAAGAAACTCTTCAATTAATTTTTAAGTTTGGATGCTTGTTTAATTTTTACTTGTTCTTGGGTGCCTATGCTATTAGCGTTTTTCATTTATCTCTCTACCAACAGGGTTGTTTTATTCATGTGCAGATTCTTTTACCTCTAAGAGTATTCCTTCTTCGTGGTAACCATGAATCTAAATATTGCACATCAGTCTATGGCTTTGAAAAGGAGGTGATGGCCAAGTATGGTGACCAGGGGAAACACGTCTTTAGGAAATGTTTGGGATGCTTTGAAGGTCTCCCCTTGGCTTCCATCATAGCTGGTTGTGTGTATACCTCTCACGGAGGTCTTTTCCGCAGCATTGGATTTGCTTCTTCCAAGAGAGCTAAATCAAAGAAGGGACGGAAAGTAGTTTCCAATATCAATCTCAAATCCCTCACCCTTGGAAGTCTGGAGGAATTATCTAGAGCTAGGAGAACGGTTCTTGACCCTCCTTGGGAGGGTTTGAACTTGATTCCTGGTGATGTTCTGTGGTCAGATCCATCAATGAATCCTGGCCTTTCACCAAATAAAGAGAGAGGTATTGGCCTTTTATGGGGTCCAGACTGTACAGAGCAATTCCTGAAGAAGAACAGTCTAAAGGTTAGTGATGTTTTTATTTTCTGGTCATTCTATCTCTTAGGCTCCTATTATATCTTACTTCTTTCTGTTCTTTCTTTCATAAAGAACTGTACTCTGAGTTTAAGATCTTTGTTTGTCTATCTTGTATAGTTGGTCAAGGTAGGCATGGCCAATAGCCAACGTATGTATTAGTAAGGTCTGTGTGATTAAGAAAGTTGTACTTGGAGTGTTTTGTGTTACAGAACACCAAGTAGCCTTGACGAGGTATGCCACAGTTGGTGAAATTCTTTGATGCCATATTTGTGGTTGCTTTAGACGGTCTTTGTAATGCATTTTGTGAATATAGTATAGGAGGTACTGTATTTTCTGGGAACGTACTGGCAGAAAAAAAAGGTCATGTTGTAGTGCATTAGCGCACGTCAAGAAGCTCCATGATTTGATTACTACTGTCAGGACATTTATTTGCATTGAGCATATCATGGGGTGTATCTTTTATTATGATAAGACATATCCCTTTCAAAGTTCCAGCTGGACATATTTCATGCTTAACTCTTTGTATTCATTTCAATACCAAAAGCATGTACTTAGGAACATGAAGTTTTTCCCATTTCAAGCTTGGTGAATGGGTAATTAGCTTTGCCTTCCTTCAAACTTAATTCCTATCCTTTTGTAGCATTTTCTCATGAGGTGGTCTGTTTCAATAAAAAGTGGCTTCATAGTAGTGCAATATCCTATATATGTGTTGCCCAAGAAGCTGAAGTTGTAACCACTTATTTGGTGTGCGGCTTTAATTTTGTTTAGAAAATTAGAACTGATCTTTTAAGCAATCTATATTTTTCTATTGCAATAATATTTTGATTTTCTTTTGCAACATTATCTGTTTTCAAATTGGTGGATAGAAATACTATTATTTTCAGACGTGCTTTTCAGATCTTTTATTGTTTTGGTTATCTCAATTTTTACGTAAAGGAGTACTAACTGTTGGAAATGCAGTTGATTATTAGATCACATGAAGGTCCTGATGCGAGAGAAAAACGTTCTGGACTTGCAACAATGCAGAAGGGTTACACAATTGATCACGAAGTAGAATCAGGGAAGTTGATCACACTTTTCAGTGCTCCTGACTATCCACAATTTCAGGTTTTTATCATACCCTAGTACTGCCTTTATCTGATAATTTGGTTTCTGTATTATGGAATAACTGAAGTACAGTAAAAAAAAAAAAAAGAATAACTGCCAATGTGCACATTTCAGTATTCAGAATTAGTGATGGCATGCATCTGGATGGGTTCCTCAAATAAGAGCACCAAGTAACATGCCTCGAGGGAGGAAGAAAACCTCCACTTATCTTCTTATTAATTCCTTTCATCCCTGCTAAACTCTAATTACAAGTTATAAAGGGATGATAGGTCGATCTTGGATCACCACCCATGGTTCCAACTAAGGCCTAGCTCTGGAACCTGACTCATCCTAACCCTACTGGATTTTATTTGCGAGGATTACTAATGGATCCTTTCTAAGGGAGCCTTCAACCCAAAGCAGTGCCAAATCACCCTTGCTCCTTGTTCACCATGTTCTCAAGTGAGAACTAGAAGAACCTGTGATGTAAGACGGCAGTGTTCTCCCAAGTTGGTTTGTCATGCTCCTACCTGTTTCCTGATTCTTTGCTGCTCAATGACCTTGGTTTGTAGCCCAAATGAATTATATTCGGAGGAAAGTGGGAGTATTATGTCACACAGACGCAGCAAAATAGCCACTCAGTTATCCTGATGAGGCTAGCATGCATGTGGATACGGGTGCAGGGTCGGACTCATCTAGGACATGGTCAATGCTATGTTGCTAATGGTCCATGCACTTGAGGATTTTTGTCCAAATTTGGTATTAGACAGCCCTGACCAAGTTCAGTTCTATCCTTTTTTTAGGGTTAAGTGAAACTGCAAACATGTTTGAGACACCCTCCCCTTGTTTACCTTCACATTGCAGGCTGTGAATGTTCCCTTTTGTACAGAGCATGTGAGGAGGCAGTAACAACACCAATTATGGTGTTACTGCCTGCTCTCATGCTCTGTACAAAAGGGAACATTCACAGCCTGCAATGTGAAGGTAAACAAGGGGAGGGTGTCTCCAATATATATATATATATATCCTCATACACACACATGGAGTCCATTGCCACCCACTGTCGCCGGAGAAGCCGTCTCTGTATTGGTCTGTAATGTTTCAGACCGTATGAATTTTGAAACACATTTTCATTTTCTGTGATTTTTATTTTCCAAAATGTTTTATATTTTTCAAAAAATAAATAATTTCTGTCAGCAGGATGAATGGTTCATTAAATAAAAATGCTTATAATGTATTGTTTGTGCTCTTTTGAGGAAAACAGATTTGTAAGTTATTTTGCTGGTTTTCAACATTTAGTTTTTGTAATGCTCTAGGTATTCTGTTTAATGCTAATTACATCAAATGATATATTTGTTTATCATTTTATTCTTTATGAACTATGAATCATGATTCCTCTTGTTCAGTATATATCTGTATTCATGTACCCAAATTTTTGAAATTCTTGTCCACCCATACCTGCACCTGAGTGACATGGTATTCTTCAGCTCCTGTGAGTGCCTTCAGCCCTTGGTAAATAAAATACTGTATGGACAATGGAATCAGGGGCTTGTCAAACCGTGTGAGTACTATGAATAAACAGCCCAAAATATTTTAGAGAAAGCTTTATACTGTCCTTTCCATCAGTCCCTTTTTGAGGGCTAGTATATTTTTAATTAAACCTAAATTACTGACCTGAAGTTGTCTGTCTTGGCGGTTTTTCTGCTATAAACCTGTTTCATTTGAGTGCCCTTTTTGTAAGTTTTCTTGAGCACCTTAAGGGTCTCATCCCGACCCCTTAGCTGCCTGTCCACCTCTTTATCCTACCTCCATTGGGTTTTGTATTTGCAGAGATTAGGAGGTGGTCTATTGTGAATTGCTTCAAACAATGTTATAAAAGCGTATCGTAAAGCATATCGGTCGAGCTGACCTATACACGTATCATAACATATCGCATATCATAAGCATATCGTAAATTTATTTTTTAATTAATAAAAAATCAGAAAAAAAAGATAAATAGATAAAAATTCAGAAAAATATTGAAAAATCAGGAAAGATGTGTTCTATACAAAAAGCTCATTACACACATAATGAACATTCATGATTTATCATTCACAAGGAACAACACATTGATAAAATGAAGTCTAATTTACATTACATCAAAACATATAATCCATAGTAGTTCACTGTCAAATGAAAATTGACATAATTTTTATGATTAAATAACATCATGTATTTTCAATCGATACAATAATCAATCATTATCTTCTCATCCTTATCCTCATCCCTTCAAGCTGGTGATTTCTCCCCTAAGACAGTGATTTCTTGGCAATTTATTTTTTTTAAATGGTGAAAACTCATCCTTCCACAGCTCTTAGAAGCGTTGAAAATGAAAGGGGAGAGAAACTTTTAAAAAAATCTCAACAAAGAAGGGGCATCAGACCCTTTTTGATAAACAGAGCCAATATCGTAAGATACGGGTGTATCAGCTGTAGCATACAATAGGGGAGCCCTATCATAAGATGCGGCCGATATGGGCATGACACAGATGCATTTTGTGTTTCGTACCCATGACGTATAGGTTTTTTCAACCTAAACAAATGCATATCATAAGATACAGCTCTATATTGTAGGATATAGATAACATTGGCTTCAAAAAGTCATGGCTATAAATGAATCTCGGCCCGTACTGTAGGAACACTCATCCGATGGCAGGAACTTGGCCTAATTATTAGGCTGATCACCTGCAAGACAATATAAATAGGTTTGGAAAGTGCAATTTACTACCTGTGTTTGACTGTAAGCTTGCATAGAGTAGGCAGAACTCGTGCAACTTAGCTCCTTGTACGACAAAATACTCTTTACAAAACAGAGCTGAGCAAGACCATGCCCCTGTCACTGGTAATGGAGTGAGACATGCCATGCATGTCCCACGTGATTGAAAAAATGTTTCTGCCACTAGCTGGGCAGTGTAGCTTCAATTGACTGTGACAAAGCAAATATGCTACCACTGAGATGATTTTTCCTTTGGATTTGGGCTGTCGAAAGCTATTTTCCAAGCCTTCATTCCTTTTAAGGTAGCAGAAACTTTTGTTTTGACTAGATGAGGAGTGCATCTATCACCTAGTGACAAAAATAAATAAAAATAATATTATATTACTAACATGCTTACAAAAGCATTCATTTACAAGAGGAATAATCACTCCTATATATATGAGAAAGGAGGGAGAACTATTGTTGGGTCAGCTCCCAACAGCTTGAATTCTAGCCATTGGGAGCTGATCAACAGCCAGCTGCAAGGTCAAAGGCCATTCTTGACCTTGCAGTTGATTGAAAGAAAAATAAAATAAACAAATAACGGAAAAAGACAAACAAAAATGAAAAAAAATAATACTTATGTACATTAAATGTATATAGGTAGATGTATATGT
This sequence comes from Nymphaea colorata, assembly GCF_008831285.2. Taxonomy (NCBI): domain Eukaryota; kingdom Viridiplantae; phylum Streptophyta; class Magnoliopsida; order Nymphaeales; family Nymphaeaceae; genus Nymphaea; species Nymphaea colorata. Next base: position 10,553,953 of record NC_045138.2, on the reverse strand, counting down.
ATTTACATTTCTAATATTTGACCTGTTGCTGCTTCTTTGTTTCTTCTTGATAATGTGCCTCCAACTGAATTTTCTTTCCCTCTTTTATACCTTATCTCAAAAACATAGCCGCATAGTTTTGCCACCAGCTGTTTCTGGGTTGAAGTGGTCACCTTCTGTTTTATCAAATTACAGAGACTGCAATGATCACTTTGCACAATTGGCAACCAGGAGGTAGGGTTATCAAAAAATGGTTAACATCATGGCGATGAGCTCCTGCTCATGCGCAGATAGTGCCTGACATTTTCTCAAGAAGCATTGCTTCAAGTGGACTGCTGATATTTAGGCAGATATCTTCTGTTGGTGTAGAATTTTGATGTCTGATCAGAAGTGTTCCAGATGACATATCCAATGTGCAGCTAAGATGAGCATATTCTCAAACAAGATGAGTATAGACTTAACCAAATACTGCTTGAACGCCTCGTTCGTCAGCATTAAAAGGCTGTTGGTGCATTCGTGATTGCAAAGGACACCATTAGGAAATTGTGATGTCCTTTTAGCATTAAAAAGTTGATAGTGCGGTTCTGAGTCCAAAGGACACCACTAGGAAACTGTAATGTCCTTTATGCATCCTAAAAGCAGTTTTCTGAACATGTTCATCCACCATCAATATCTGGTGGTATCCTGTGACAAGTCCGATCTAGAAAAATATCTTGACCTCGGTAACCTATCTAGATCTTTTTTGACTTGTTGTACAAGAAACTTATCCTTTTGGTTCACACCATTAACTCCTTATGATTCATGCCACCCTTCTGTTCTTTTGATAAGAAGCATTGGGGAGACAACACGCAATGTGGGTTGGGATCAATTCCGGAATTCAATATCCTGACCTGTGCACCAGCTGCTCAATCTCTGCCTTTTGAGGTGCATATCTATACACCCAAAGCCTTGCAGGTGTAGATCTTGGCTGATGGCAGAGCCCTCAGTTCGGTGGCAGGCCTACTGGCTGTGGGTAAACCTTGTCATACTCTTGAAGGAGTTCCTGCAGTTCATCTGGGTACACCCCCTGTGTTTGCAATCATCCTTGCCTAGCTCCATCTCAACTGTCAAACCGGAATAAGTAGGCTGTGTCTCTCACCCCCGAAACATTGGAGTTTAGAGCCATTCCTTCTTCCCTTGCCTCCGAATAGGGAAGCCATTCATTGAGATCTCAGGCAGACCTCCTTGTCTTGGTGAATGAACTTCATTGACATGACAATGAAATTCCAAGTCACTTACCCTGCCCATTCTGGCATTGTTGCAATCCCAGGACCATATTGGCTCCTTTCATAAGTCCTACGAATCAAGCTTGGCTGAAGATGGCTCCCCGTAGCTCTAGTTTCACACTGGGACTGTGGGACATTTACCTTTACATGTAAGGAAGCTCACATCTCCCACCACAATGTCAAAACCAGGCTGGGATTGGATCTCATAGGCAGACTTCCTGGCAGTCTAATAGCACATGAAATTGTATATGGACCTTGTATCCTCCAGAAATGTAGCAGGCTAACAGGTTTGCCATTTGGCTTTGGCCATCCTCATCACGGTTGACTCCTACCAGAACGTCCATGGATATGTCCAACATTTTTTTTTTCTTTCATCCTTCAACTGTTCTTAAGCCTCCTAAAACTTGTCCTCACTTTTATCTACCAGGTACATGTGAAGGATTTTGCAGTGGTGGCCTGGATTAAAAGTGGTAGCAGAAACCCTGTCACCCCCACTATTTGATTTGCTCAAATGATTTTTTTGGGCTTCACCATCATGGTTTTGCTGTTTGGATTTGGTGCTCTTTTTCCTTGGCCTTGACATTCCTGTTCTTCTTCAGTTTATGTTCCTGACTCTCAATCATGGACTCTCTTAATATTTTTTTCCCTACCCCACCTCAAAGCGCTTGAGCAGGTCCTTCGTAGTGCATCTTCAGGGTGCACCTATGAATGCTTCCTTTAGCCACCTAACGACAATGTTACCCATGGCTTCAGATTCAGACTAATAGTCCCTTACCGTCCCTGTTTGTTTAATAAAGGTCAGCTCTGCGTTGAAGCTAGTCTAAGCGAACAGGCTGAAATGGATCATCATCATACATGTTCAGACAAATTTGGTCCAAAGGGGATGCCCCTTTTGTGTGCTTCATGCCATCTGAACTGCCTGACTACCTTGTTTCCCAAATGGATGGTGTCAATGGTTACCTAGTGTTATCCATATCACACGATATGGGCTCATATCGTGCGATACATATCATAAAAAACCTATACAATACACCTTGATACACGACACGCTTCTGTATCGTAAGCATATCATATCACCCATATGTCACGATATGGCTGATTGATACACTCCATATGGTATGGGGATAAATTGAATTTTTCATGGTTTTTTTCAAAAGAACCTCTCTCCTTCTTTCTAAACATGTTTAAAAGTTTTGAGAGGGGGAAGTTCTTCTACAAAAATCGCCCATTTGTACGATATCCAGTGGAGAAGAAGGTTTACTCATGGCCCTATGTGAATGATGGGACCTTGATTGTTGATTGATGATAATCATGATTATATGTTGTGAACTAAAACACTTTAAAATTTAAACTTTAAAGTTGTGATGGATGCTTATTATGGTATTGTAAATCTCTGATTTCTCATTTCTAAATGTGTTAATATATTCTGGCTTGTGAATGATGTGATGAGTTTTTTTATATGGAATACGTTTTTCCTGATTTATTTCTGAAAATTTCTTTGTTTTTCTTTATTTTACCCTTTTTTTAATTTTTTTTATTTTATGAATTAAAAAATTAATTTAATGATACGTTACGGTACAGTCGGCCCGACCGATACACGTTACAAATTACAATATGCCTTTTACAAGATCAGGACAACTGGTTGGTAGCAAACCAATTGGTAAGCGTACCCAAAAAATCCAATTAAGAGCATCTTTGGCTGAAAATTTTGGAACATCGAGTTTGCTGACGTTACCTGTGGATATCCTGCTTCATCCCTGCAATGGGGAGTTTTCCTGAGTCAAATAAATATTCCCACAAAAGCGAAGTTCTCTTCCCTCCACCCCTTTTGAATTGTTTTTTAGTGGCTTACGCTCTCCTTTGAAGTAATCAAAAAAAGGAACACCAATGTTCTCCCAGACAGCCAAGTGTTCCTATGCAATGGCATGACTGTCATTTCCTTTTATCTCCTGGTTGTCTGATTGCAGCTTTGCCATCAGTGCATTCATCTATTCCAGGTGTTGACACAACCCTCTGTAGTGTTTCTCTAGCAGCACTAATCCTCAATGGGCTTCCTTTACATGTTGGCAATATGCTTCCGAAGCCAACAGTTTTCTGGAATGACACGATGTCCATTTTTTCTGGTGAAGGCTGGCTGGAATACCTAAATGATGGGCCTCATCTCCTCTGCAATACCTATTCAGAATTTGAAACTCTTCATCCAATCTCAGATTGCAAGGATTACGGGAGATGAGCAAAGATGAGGGATTGAAGAAATTAGGGTGATAATTGATATATACCTCTTATCAGTTCCATTCACACGGTAATATAGATGGGTCTCCGATCATCACTAAGGGTTCCAAATTATGATCCAGTTGGAACCTGACCGGCCCTTACTTTACTCACTACCATGTAAAAGGATCACTAACGGTCCTTGGTAATGAATCATTATCCCAAGGACGTGCATCAGTGGTGCAGATGCTAGAAAAGACTGTGAACTAGATACTTTCAGGTTTAATACCTTTTACTATAACATTTGTAAACAGCAGACTGAAATGGCTGAGGCAACATATGTATTAAAAGATTTGTCGTATTTTCAGCAATGTGCTGCCACGATGCTGTAGTACCATATGGTATTGCAGTTATATCCTTTTGCTTTCTTGCGGTTGGTTGCAGTTTTATTATCCATTCTTGGCTGTTAATGTTGATTGAATCGTTCATCTTTGTCAACTGTTTCAGGCCTCAGAAGAGAGATACAATAACATGGGAGCATATATAGTTCTGGGACCACCTGATTTTTCTACCCCAATTTTCTACAGCTTTGATGCTGTTAGGCCCAGGCCAAAGGTGACTTGCTTACTAAAGTAGTGCCTTGTGACCCAATCTTTATCTTCAACACTATGGGATCTGAATTTCTACTTACATGTTTGGTTTGCAACAGTTCATCAATGAAAGCTTGCATTGTTCTCAGTTTGTCATTTCTTTATCCATGGTTTGGATTCATTAGTTTCTTTTTTGTCCATCCTTCATCCATGACTTGGTTTTGCCATTCTCTTGAATGATCATTTTAAACTCTCTATGTATCATTCAGTTCCCAATGTATGATAAACCATACAGAAATATGTGCATAACATTAACAGCCTGTTTGGATGGTGGGAGAGGGAGGGAAAAAGGAATGGAAAGAAAGGCCTTTCTTGTGTTTGGATGACTAATTAGCATGAAGGGAAAGGAAGGGAGAACTAATAACTGTGTTTGGATGCAAGGGAAAGGAAAGGAAAGGGAGGGGAAGGAAATGAATTTTTAATGTAATTTCATTCCCTCCAAAAATGGAGAGATTGGAAGGGAAAGGAATGGATGATCATTCCATTTCCTTTCTTCTCCTTTCCCTCCCCACTCCCTTCCCTTCCCTTTCCTTTCATTTCCCTTCCATCCATTCCTTTCCCTCCCTTTCCCATCATCCATAGTTTGGTCTCATCGATTTTTTGACGGATTATTTTAGACACTATACATGTTTGATTCTAAGTGGAAGCTAAACGGCACAGATGTACGACAGTAAGGAATTGCTGCAAGCAGCTTCTTTTGAATGTTCCTTAGCTTAATGCTACTCAACAAGGGAAGTGCATCCTTTTTTCCATGAAGTAGGTAGACATTGATGATGGACTATATTAAGTGTCTGATTTCCATCTTTTTCACAGTGATCATTATGAATTTTTAATGCATCTTTTGGTAGTACTGTGAGGCATTACTGGTTGATGGATTTTGTGTCTTGGATGGTCTTTCATTCTTCTCTGAATTATCCATTATATTTTTGCTTTCCCTTGTTAATTTTCTGATGCCAACTCATCTTTGTCTTCCGTTTCAGGTGAATGCATATTATGATTATGAGGACGTAATCGACTCTGATGAGGAGCTCGACTTGGGATCAATGGCACCTAGTCAAGCCGACTTTGTAGAGCATTAGTGTAAATTTTTATTACGGTATGAGTATAGAGGTGTTCCAGTTCTACTATATATATATATTTGCATATTCATTTAATTCTGGTGGACGTCCTCTTCAGCCATCACATGTATAATTTATTTCATTTTCAGCGTGCTACTCTTCTGGTCAAGGCTTTTCAGTACGTTGTGTAATTGATTGATTCCTTTCTGTGTCTTTTTGTATTCTCCGTTAGCGCTTCAATTTTCTTCCTTTTGGGTTCTTGTGAAATGTCCATCGGATCTTGGGGCCTAAGAAATTCAATTAGGGCCATTAGTTTGTAGATGAGCATAGCTTTATCTGACTTATTGAAAAAGTAGAGAACAACTCTCAGAACACTTGGATGACTTGGAAGTTGGGGATCCTTATTTGGCTATTTGAAGCGGTTGCTTGGAACGTCTCAGGTAATATTGCTTAAATAGTTTTAGCTATTGTACAGCTTTGTAATGTAAACAAAATTATAATTTATTTTTGTTTAGATAAACTCCGTAGATCATCTACTTTATTTTCTTTAGATCGAATATGTTTTGTATTCTCTTGTTTTCCCTAGTTTATACCTTTAAGAATTCAAACTATTATTTTTTTTTGTAAAAATAGCTAATTCCATGAATAATTGAGAAGGGGTTACAATTAAAATCTGATTTTAGTAACATTTTTCCAGGTTATTACTGTCATTGTTGCGACAAGTTTGACTCCACCAGCTTGTGTCATTGTCCTTTCTATTCTCAAATTCCGTACTCTACGTGGAGGAGCTTTTACCCAATGTCACCAGGGTGCGGCAGTATTGGACCAGCACTCGCGTCGACGCGACGCGGGTGCGACCTGGATTTGCACCCAAACCGCACCTGACAACAATGACTCCCTCAAACCGCACCTTGGGGGAGAAATGGACAGGATTTGGGGGAAACGGAGAGGGAGAGTAAGGAGGAAGAGAGGTGTGGACGGGAGGAAGAGAGGATGGATGGGAAAGGGAGGAAGAGAGGTGAGGACGGGAGGAAGAGAGGGCCAGATCGAGGGGGAAACAGATGGGAGAGGGAGGAAGAGAGGAGGGGGAAACAGATGGGAGAGGGAGGAAGAGAGGTGAGGATAGGAGGAAGAGAGGGCTCGAGCGAAGACCTAATTGTCCAAATCGCCGCCGTGCTGCACTGCCGCTGCCGCCACTGCTCCTTCCTCCACCTTCTTCTTCTCTGTTCTCTGTGTGGATGCTCACCTGAAAGAGGGCAACTAAGTGGGAGGTAGAGATTAGAGAAGAAGACGTGGAAGAGGAAGAAGAGGAAGGGGAACTCGTCAGGCAGTGATAGAGTTCGGGTTTGGATTTAGATCTTGATCCAATTAGACATATCTAAAACCAAAATTATTATAAGAATGATGCTCGTTAATGAACAACGGAGCGCTTTGTCCCGTCCCTTCGACGCCGAACCTAACTAGCTAACCTCCTTATTAAGAAAGAAAGGAATGGAGAAAATTGTAATTATGAGTTTGATATTTAATAATTTTATGGTTTAGAGATAATTTTGTTATATATATTATTATAAATTAATAATAATAATAATAATAAATAGTCTTTCCGCACCGCCGCACTTAAATTTTTTGAGATATGCTGCACCGGCACCCGCACCCCGATGACATAGCTTTTACCTGCTTATTTTTTCGATGGTCAGGGCGATTAATTCCTGATTCCTAATATGGTACCGAATGTTCTTTGAATAATATACTCACGGTATTAATAGGTGTAATCGCCTCAAATACATCATAAGGTTTGAACTTTTCGTATAGATTAGTGTGACTCTCTCTCTCTCTCTCTGACACAAACAAATGGATGGAGATTGGGTGGGCTATGCCAATTAAATAACGGGTGCACCAGTCCAAATTATGTCAAGCGCAGCTGGATGACTGCGTCATCAAGAAAGCTTTTCTTGATTCGGATTCATTTACGGTCACCAACAAATTTACTTCTTACATCTTTTCTGTCGTTTTTTTTATCTATTATATGCGTTTGCTGTCAAAAGACCAACCTCTCGGTTACAGCACAATTTAACAAAGTCACTAAAGCCACTGAAATAACGGTGCTAAGATCAGTTCTCAATAAACCCATTTTCTTAGCAACGTAGTCAATGTTCTCGATGTAATTGCTGAGTTCCGATGGTTCTGATGCATGAAGATAAAAAGGCTTTCTTAAACGTGACAACCGTTTGTTAGTTGATGCATTTTGAACCTTTCAGGACAGAGATGATGCCCGTCATTAATGGTGTTTAATATACCAACACTAAAATCACCGGTTACATTATTTATTGTCAATGACAATGTCCTGCAACACTTTCTCCTTGTCATTCCACCACAAACTTTTAAGGCAGTCACAAATATCCTTTGCAAAATAAAAAAGGTTGCCCTAAATTCGTTTCACTGACAGCATATGATACAGATCTTTCAATAAGAATAGGTTGACAAATATGAAAAGAATAATTGGCCGCTAGATGGCCATAATTCAGTCTTGATTTCTGAATTGTAATCCTGTGGGTACATGAATCCTCTATTTGACTCTTTTTTTCCATTCTTTCATGCACATCATGTTGGAAACTTCACGTTGGAAACTTTACGAAAATGACCAACATCCACGAGATGGAGGCTTGGAGCTCATTCATTATAATACCATAACCAGCAGAGACCATGATCAGCAGTTGGCTCTGTACATTTTTCAATCAGTTGATGAACTAAGAAATCCAGGCCTAAGACAAACATCAGTACAAATGTGACCAAACAAGAGTTCCATAGGCCAAGCTGGATGAGTCGCCTTCAGACCTTCAAATTTAAGGTGAGTTTGACACCTGTGGTTAAATCTTTTGATCTAGTCTAGTTACCCTAGCTTGCCAGCACAGGCATACTACTACCAACTAAACAAAGTAAAGCCCTTTCCACAAAAGTACCCTTGTGCAATTCAATAATTCAGCCTAATATTCATTTTTCTATTGAACTGGATATAAGAGTTCAACATCTTCATCCCTCATCGTCCATATGAGACCTTTCATAAAGTCATTTCATGTATGATGGTGCCTCTAACAAACCATAACACGCCAAGAAGTGTCACTAGATATTTAAACAATTATTTGGACAAGCATGAGAACCTTTCTATACTTTCATCAAGTGCATAAGTTCCACCCTTAACTATTTTTACTAGCGTTGTGGTCTATAAGTTGATATTGTGAACCTAATGTTGAAGTTGAACGTGCAACCTGTGAAGCCATGAACAAATTAACAGTAGAAGCATGAAACCCATTGTCACAATGGAAGAAATGAAGAAAAACAAAACATCAAAAGCATAATTTATAAATGAATGCTCATGAAGAAATTAGGTAAACAGCCATTGCAACCCTGCTAACGATCCTTTAATTAATAAACTTGTGACAGAAATCAACTGAACTATACAGTCACGACTTCCATAATGCACCACGTATGCTATATGCAGATTCAACTATCTCTGACCTAGCGCCAGCAACAAAATTGAAGTTTCAACAATGAGTAGAGTTCAAACTTGCTTGACAGGCATAAGTAGATTTACTGAAACCGTAGCTAAAAAACTGTAGTCAAGAGATTCCTTTTAATGAGCGGAAGAATACGTAGCAAAACTATCTCTGGTCCTTGTAATTTTATACATGCCTTTGTACCTTGTACTGATCCTCTTTAGTGGTATTAACCTTGGAGGAAGATTGTACTATCCTGGATAGCCTGCACCTGAATGATAAAAGGGTGATGAGAGTACATGTGTATGGCCATGTAAAACATGTATAAAGAAGCGTTCAATCTGCATCTTGACCAAGAATAAAAATAAGAGATTGTTAGTTGTGTGAAAATAAATTAATTTTCTTTGAATTCTTTTTCAAACTATGTTCGGATGCATTGCTTGTTCATGTACTGCATTCATGCAAGACCTCCATTCCTTATTCACAGCTTCTTCAATTTAGAAGCTTGAGGAAAGGAGACAAGTTCTTCCTGGCTTTTAACTTGAGAAATAAACATTTTAAAATCTGTGGAAAAATTTTATAACTAGAACCTCTATGACCAACATCTAGAACCTCTATGACACAAGTGATTTTTGGTTCTCATGTTATGTAATAGTTACACAAAGCAATGAAAGTAACCCCACCTCCCCACCATGCTTTGCCATTTATATCAAACATGCACAGCATACATCAAATATTGTCTTCCACACACTTGTAGAAAACAGAAGCTAGTCCCTGGAGGGATCTATTAGTTAGCTTGACTAGTTGTTAGGAGGCTTGTAGCAGCTAGTTTAACTAGCCATTAGATACTCCGAAAGTCCTAACAGCTCGATTCAATCAATCAGCAAAGTATCCTTCATAACAAGATAAAATACTAAAAACCAAAAATATTGAAAACATAAAATTGTAACAGTACCTATATGTAATCTGAATAGGAACAAGAATGAGAAAAATTCTTCAGTACAAAGCCAATACGAAACAACTATTCAACCAGAATATACTCAAACCCAATAAGTAGGTGCTCTAATAATGATATTTTACTGACATGCAATTAGCATTTGTAACAAATACAACAAATTTACATAAGACCACAAAATATGCCACCACCCTTAGGATTCCTAAGGGTAGCAATAAATGCAAAGTAAATACAAGAATGGTACCACCACATTCTGAAATTTTAAAAGCAGCATTTATTTGTTAAATGCAAGATCATCAATCATCAAGGCCAAATTACTCACAACCAACCAATTCAACTTGTTATGCAAGTTCAAAAAAGAGGAATTGGTTCTCATTAGCTGTAATCCCACAATTATAAGGGATTAGGGTCGGGTGAACAAAGTTACACAATCAGTCCCAAACAGAAATAATAAATAATAAAAAGACTTCCAATGACTTTTACTAAATTACTAAAGACCCCATCATGTCAAACTAATAGCTCTCACACAACTAAATACTCAGATCATGCAAGCCCTATTACTCACAACCAACCAATGGGACTAAATATTTCCAAGACATTAGCCCACCAACGGTAGGCATGCAAGGATGTTGCCAACTATCATCATCTTCATCACCACTTAAATGTCTAGATTCAGTTGGTCTCATAAACACAAAATATAAGAGATTTGTATTTAACGCTAAGGTTCCAGCAAGGAAACAAAAGTAGTTCCAAGCTGAAATTATTAACACAAGCAGATCCATAGACACATGAATGAATTAATGGATAAACATAATGGACACCAATAGCTGGAAAGATAGATAATTCTGAGCATAGATGAATGAAACTAGATATATTTCATACAAACAATTTGAGCAACTAGAAATACATGTAGAAACTAGAAATATATGTTTTCTTCCAGATATAAACAACAAAAAAGAAAAAAAAGGATGAGCATTATGAGCAATATCAACCACAGGTACATGGAGTCGGAACAAGTTACTCTCCAAGTATGTATTTAAGGTAATTTTCACATCCATTATACTGTTACAAAAACAAGGATCAAGACCACATGAACTACTAAAGGGGCAGGAGCTAATTAATTTGTGGAGAAATCTTTTCTTTTCCTGACAAATCGCTAAAGAAACCAAATACAGGAAGAAAACAAGACTCTGGAAACAAATGCACAGGGCCAAAATCAACATCATGACACCAAAAAGGAAAAGAATGTAAAGAGGTCAAAAGATCTCCTGGAAACTGCGGTGACTTGGAAAGTAAGATCAAGAAGCTCAAACCAGAAAAAGACAATCTTACAAGTCCAAAACCTAGGACAGAAGTAGGATCCGGAGAATGCATATGCTGAATCAAAAGAATCAAAGTTGAAGCATCTGAGATTGGGTTACCTTACCTCTTCTAAGTTGACAACAATCATTGTGACAAAAATTTATTTAATGAACACGTTTAGTTTCCAAAGGAGCACAGAACCTAGTTATTTAAAGATAATTTCAGAAGTTTAGTTTACAACAACTGGAAATGGTGCATGTTCAGCACTCCAAGCTGTTATCTTTCGTCATGCCTGTTTCCATTATCTCTGCTTCACAGAAAAGTGCAGATCACCCCCCTGACTTTTGCCTGTAGAACCTAGAAAACATATACTAGATTCAGCAAAGCACATACAAAAATACCCCATTCTTTTTCAAACAAAGAAACAAAAACACTTTCCGTTCAAGATTCTATGCAGGTTAGACTTTTTCAAGACCTAGAATAACATCTCAACCCAATTCCCACACGCATAAAGTAAAAGGGAAAAAAAAACTTGAAACCTGAACATGCTGCAATATGTACGCTCCTGCCTTTGTTAAGAACAAAAATGGCAATGCTGTAGGTTGTCAATGGTTATTGAAATAAAATGAAAAGTGATCAACGGATCTTGCTAACTACTAGTTTGGTCGTAACGAAAGAAGATACTAGAAAGGGATCTCAAGATAAAATAAAGAATGTTCATTGATCAAAATGATGCTGAAGAATAATCGAGTAACCGAGAACAAGAGAAAACCAACAGAATTTTGCAAAATGTGTTACTTCACGCCAGCTTTACCTGACAGGATGAGATGCTTTCTCTGAAACTCAAATCAAACTTCTTCTGATAAAGAAATGAGTTTTAAGATAAAGATTAAGAAACTGAGTTCTGGAAAGGTTTTGGTTTCAAGTAAGCGACAGTTTCCGTGGTGAAGTTCTCACAAGGTCCAACTGAATATGTTTTATTGTGAAATTAAATGAAAAGGAATGGACAAGGACTGCATGCAGGAAATAGCTGAAAAACCTGTATCTCAGACATTAAAAATGAAAGAAAACAAATCAATATCCTTCTATTGTTCAGCGCATTTACCCCTATTGCGAAGACTCAAGACTTCGCAGTATTTGCGGAGCAACGATAAGATGTTTACCCACAAGTACATCACTAAAACTAAGACAACGAATAGGAAGGTTTTCCCAAATGCAGATTCCCGTCTTCAAGGCATGAACAAGAGGAGAAGAAGAATACTCATGATAAAATCTAAGGCACCATAAAAGCTCAATAGACCATTCAACCTATGCTTCATCAACGAGTTTTTCAACTATCATATGAAAAAACGGCAGCATGAACCACAAGCCAAAACATTCCTTCCCCTCATCCAGACAAAATATGTAGGGAAAGAAAAAAGAGAAGATCACCTTGATTAAGACAAATGTCTGAACCCACCAACACTGACGAGGCGCTCGACATACTTGCCGAGAATATCGACCTCCAAATTCACCTTCTGCCCCACCTTCTTCAATGGAATCACCACCTTCTGCTGCGTGTAGGCGACCAGCATAAAATTGAAGCATTCCTCGTCATCGAAAACCTTCACAACCGTCAAGCTAGTTCCATCGACGGCGATGAACCCTTTGGGGACGATATACTTTAGGAGATCCGGCCCCGTCCTCACCTTCACCCACAAGGAGTCTCCTTCCACCTCTTTGGCAACGATTTCACCGGTGCCATCGACGTGGCCCTGGACAAAGTGGCCGCCCATCCTGGTAGAGGGCAGGACGGCACGCTCTAGGTTGACGGCCGAGCCGGAGGAGAGTTCAGCTAAGGACGTCTTGCGCAGAGTCTCCGGGGCGAGGCCGACTGTGAAATCGTTCAGAGAGAAGGACGTGACGGTAAGGCAAGTGCCGTTGACGGCAATGCTGTCGCCGAGCTTGACGTCGTCGACAACCACCTGGGCGGATATCCTCATGTCGAAGCCGCCGGCAGAGGAAGGGCCCAACTCCTCCACCCTCCCCATCTCTTCTACGATGCCCGTGAACAAGCATCTCACCCTCGTCGTTGAGTGGCGGCCTTCTCTGGTGCTTCTGCTGCCTCTGTTTGAGAGAAGGCGGATAATGGATGACAAGTTGGGGTGCTGGTGGTGGTAGCTTACTGGATGGATGAAGGCGGACCTCAATGTAGTTCTGAAAGCAGGGGTTACAAGAAAGTAATTGCGGAGAGTAGCCATTCTTTCCTCTCCTTCCGCAAAAAAATCAATCGAAGATGAGCTAAGACAATCAAATTGCCCTTCTCTGTCCCTCTCAAAATCGAATTGCACTTCTCTCTCCCTCTCTCAATCGAATTGCCTTTCTCTCTCTCCCTCTGTCTGTGTCTACGCTGGGCAGCAGAATACAGGGTCAGCGTTAGGCGGAAAAAAAAAACAACAACAACAGAAAAACAGAAAGAAAGAAAAGGTGTGCGAGATTCACGTGGGAACCGAGGGTTGGGCACCCGCATGGGCCGCCGACAGGGACCTAATACCTCGCCGACCGGGGCTTGGGCACTGTGGCCTGTGCCCCCATACAATGTAACAGGTTGACGGTCAGCCAGTCGCGGCCCATTAGGCCCAATAATTTAGCATATTTAAAGTTCAAAATTAAAATGAATTTGGTGTGGGCTGCCCTCTGCTTGCTATAGCTCCACAAGATCACAACGCCGTCACCAAGGTTTTCCAAGTGGGGAGGCTGGAGGTTTTCTAAGTTGGATAGCTTGAATTGACCTTGTCCATCAAGCCTCGCGCTTGAATTGATCTTGCTTAAGACTATCCTATTTTCTTTTTTTTTTCAGATTCTTTTAGCAAACGACGCATTGATAGAATTCGCGCTTTTTATTTTTATTTGAGATGTGAATCAATGTTATTAGATGTGTGTGCATCAGACGCACCACCCAGCAGAACACACCAACCTTCATGGGTGGTGCGTCTTGCCTTGATGCGTGTACATCATGGCCTAATGCACATGCATCAGGTGATTGATGGCCAGTGCACAAGATCCTAATAGTCCCTTACAAGTGTGGTTATACATTCTTTTTTGTTCAATATGCTCTAGGAGAGCATGGCACATGGTTACATTCACATATGCGGGGAATTAAAATATCTATCATCCACATAGTATGCATCATGATTATTTAAAATGAATATACCATTCATTATCACACCATAATATGAAATAGCGTTTTTAAATAAAATATGCACTGAATTTTTCTTCAAAATAAGTTTATAATCGACAGAGTAAATTTCATTGAATATTGGGAACATGAAGCACATCATGCTAAAACAAGTTTCATCTGCTTGACAAATCTAGTTTGCAAGTCTCAAATCCCTCAAACTTTTTAACGACTGTTATTTCCCACAAATAACCATCTTTTTACCATTAGAAACTTTCGATAATCAACAAACATATTGTGATCATGCGTCATATGGTCAGTTGCTTCAAAGTCTGCAATCCACATGAGATAAGGTTTAACAATCAGAACGCAACTAGGGATAAAAGAGTAAAAAGTTACTTAAATATACAGATTTGTACATTCTTTGATTCGCTACACTTTTGTACAAAATGGCTAAACTTACCATTGTTGAAGCATTTACTGTCTTTCTTCTCTTACTTATTGCCATTTATTGTCATGCTTTCCATAGTGTCTCCACTTTTTATTAGTCTCTTCTTTGCCTTGTTCTTTTGTATGTTTTCATTTGTATCCCTCAAGACCATTTGCCCTTTTTCTTTTGAAATTGGGAATCTTCCTTGCCTTCCCTACCACAAAGGTTGACTGCTATATTTGGTACTTCCAAGCACTCATATTCTAGCTCCAAATGAAAAATTTTGAAGTTTTCATTGTGTCGTTTATTTTCATGTATTCCCAGCTTTTTGTCAATGATCTTATAACTGCCGAATCTGTTATCAGTCAGGGGATGTCCTACAGATTTAAGTTCTCCAATCATATTTATCGTTTACTAGAGATGTTTTTTCACAGTATGTTGATGTTGCTTTTATATGAATCAAACTTGAGCATGAGCTTTCTCAGTTTAGTGGCCATTAAATTTGTCCTAAACGTCTGATGGCAAGTAGTATATTCCTTGAATTGAAACATAGTATCATCCTAAGGCTAAGTGACGTCAAGTTATGCCCAAGAGAGGCTTTGAAGGGAGAACAAAGCGAGAGCGGTCTGGAATAAGACCAGTTTTCATCTTCCTATAAATACCTTTTTCCTGATTGCATGTGACCTGGTCCTTTCCCCCCTTTAATGCCCAATTGAGAAAAGCGACCCTTCAATTGGAGTTCCAAGTACTGTCCTAGTCCTCCACTCGCTGAACCAACCTGTGTAAAGCAACAACATTGTTTGTGTGTGTGTGTGTGTGTGTGCGCCCCTTACCAGTTTCACTCAATGTGTGCAACTGATACGTGCCTGTCTAGGAGTCCATCGAGAGGGGACAAACAGCGCAGTCTGGGTTTTCTGGACAGTCTCTTCAGTCCATTCTAAAGTGAGGTTAGTGGAACATCCATGCGATGCCATTGCGTGCATGATGTTGACGGCCCTCCAAGAAAGGAAAATGGGCTAGAATGGCAAAGAAAATGGGCTAGAATGGCCGCCATGTCGCTTTAGCGCAGTTACGTGTCTAGGACACAGAAAGATGGTTGAGAGTTCGGTACAGATCACTTCTAACTACAGTTTTTTTCAAATTCATTAAAATTTCAAGGAATGACAAAAAAACTCGCAAACAATTCCTACCATGGTGAAAGTGGAGCTTTTAGGGGGACGTACACCCAAGTCATCAATGTCCTGAAGCTTACATTTGGTTTTCCTAGCTCTGCTGGCTGAAAAGAATGTTGAAATTCTTTCCTCTTCCCTCTGCCGTAGTGGCTGTGGGGATTGACAGGTAATGCTGTTGCTTCATTGACTTGGACACGTTAATAGGCTTCCCATTTGATTTTGAATGTTATATAGCCCAAGTTGAGTAGCCTGTCACCAAAAAAATATATTTATTCTCATATACTGAGCTCAACTCAGGTCCTGACAGGCCACTCCCCATGCTGAGCGTTAGCCCAAGTTTCGCACAGCAGTCATGTGCCGGACCTTGCATTATTGACAGAAAAGAAAAAAAGAGACGGGTCACGTTTGTGACTTCAGTGTTAATTTTTTACTAAACAGTTCAACCTGAACATTTTTGTATACACATATACGCCAGAAGAAACCAAGGTATGTGAACAAGGTAATGAACCGTCAAAAAAATGCCATTTTCTGCCAAGATTTGACTCCCAAGTATGAGACCAGAGCTAGTGCCTGGCTGCTGATGTGAACAAATAAAAATGCTATTTTTTGCTACAATTTTATAAATATATCATTTGCACAAGTTTCCTGCAAACCTAAAAGCCACTGGAAAGAGGAGGAGAAAGGAAAACAAAGATGAACAAAATTGATACAGCTACAACTCAAGAAAAAGATGACTTCCATTCTGACACTATTTGTTGTTAATACGAACCGAACGGAGAGCAGGATGAATTAACTACTCCTTCCACAGATCAGCAAATTCATCTCGCTCCAATGGGTTTGACATTTGATGAATCTTCCTTTTCGTTTTTGCTTTTATCTTCATGGCATATTTCCCACCCTTTTTCCTCTTCTCTAAGGCACGGATCTGAAAGAAACATGACAATTATGAGAAATAAATAAATAAATGAACCCCAGATACCGAAATATTGCAAATAAGCTAAATAGCAGCTTTGGCAAAATCAATTATGAAAAACATAGTTAGGCCTCCACATGTTGGTAATATCCCCCATGTGGTCTGAATACTAAAAATCCCCAGATATAATCTGCGGCCTCACCATACTGTATTTTTATCAAGAACAACACAGATATACGACAGAGAGGTCCTTGATATTGTGAGTATCCTACAGACATGAGATTACTATGGCAGCTAGATATGACACAGCCGAGGCTGCAAGTGCAGCACTTTGTATTTAATGTTATATACCCAATAGTTAACTAAATTAAATTTAGTATTCGCTTTCCTATTCTTTTGATTACTGAACTTGTTACTCTTTGCATGTCTGTGTATGTGTGTAGACTGTAGAGAGAAGTAAACCACACTGCAGCTACACCTTTTATCCATGTTACAGAGCAAGAGAACAAGCAAGAAAAGACTGGTTAAGAACCATGTCCCTTATTCAACCAGATCTGAAATCCCGTAGGATGGATATTTCGAAGTATGTTCAAAGCAGAGCAGATTTACATGCCCTCCTCTGATGGCAGGTAATAAATGAGGGAGAATATTGCTTTAGCAACCAAATTTCAGAAGAGATCCAAGTAATCAGTAGAAACAATGAGTTAAGAAAACTGGATCAAGTGAGCAACTTCAACACCATGCAGGTCCAAGTAATAAACACTACAAGAACTAAAGAAAATAGAATAAGGAAATAGGATATTAAAAAAACAAAGAACAGAACGGAAGATCATAAGTTTACTCCTGGCGTCTCCACATGCTTTTGACAAGGAGGAAATAACCACTATGCTGATCATTCAAATTGCAAACAAAAAAAGGTGGTGCTGGCGGTGATTAACAAATTCTGGTAGGTATTTCTTGCTATATATCTCCATTCTATGAACACCAACTAAATTGAGACACTGAGAGTCCCTTCTTTAAAGAAGAGCCAGGAAGATCTAGTGTTAAAGAGAATGCAAGATGACTGAAAATCTTTATCAAGCAGACAACACAGTTATATTTACAATGGGCTTGGCACCATGCAAGTGAGGCTACAGGTGCAACACTGTAGTTTTAAGTCATACACAGTATAATTAACTAAATTACACTACGTTTGCCACTTTGTTTCTTTTATTATTTGGCACTAAAATTGATAGTTTCTTTAGAGCATATCTCTCTTATGAAAGCAAGAAATAAGGGAATGAAAATAATGGTTCGGGCAAGTAAATTCCAGAACCAGAAGAAGTCTGATATACTCGGGATGAACAATAAGTGGCATTCAAATGAATAAATTCAGCACCATGCAGGTCCAAGTACTGAACACCATAGGAACAAATAAAATAAAATAAGTAAAGATTGACAGAACAATGATGAAGATGACCATAAACAAGATGAAGACCGGACAGGTTCCTTACCCAAGCATATCTGAATATTCAGCAGTCCGAGGAAAAAGACAATGAAAGAAAAAATAACACAAAAGTGGAAAATTGGAAAAGTGGAAGGACATGAAGAAGCTAATGAAGATGAAGCAGCAAGGAGAACAAGGAGGACAACAATGGAGAAGCACACTCTTCAAGAGGAACAAATTACCCTGAAAGCTTGACATCCATAAAGCCTGGAATCATAGTAGCAACGAGGAAGAGAAGAGGAATATGAAAGGAAAAAAGGATAATGATCAACCAAACTGCAGTTTCGCCACCATCCAGGAACCATCGGTTTCAACAGTGGCCCTCAGAGTGCAATTAAATGTGGGTAATTCATCCAGGCAAATTAACGTTAGATCATTCATCCAGATTCCAGGGTAAAGAAGTCTACTTATCCAGGCGAAAAAAGCCTGACCCCTGACGTCCAAATTTTTCCTCCAAAGAACTCTAGTTGCAGGGAAGTAGTTGTCGGAGGATAACTACTGTTAGAGTATATACAAGTGCTGTTGTGTGTGTGTCTCTATATATACATAGGTGGGACTGTATTATGTTGTATTATCTTTCTGTATTTTCTTATTTTTTGTCTCTATTTTTGGGATTTTTCTGTTATTTTTAAATTTGTGGCTCCACTATACTAGCCTTTCGGCTGCCCCAAAGGCTAGTTTTCTATTTTTTATTAGTGTGGATGACATGTTAATAATAGGCAGAAATATAGAGGAGATTAAGGAAATTAAATTCCTGTCAAAAGACAAGTTTGAAATGACAGAGCTCGGTTTTTTAACCTATACGAATTGAAGTTACCTATTCTACCAGAGGATAAATTTTATCCTAAACAAAACTTGCCTCATATATTATTGTGGTTCAGGGGTTTTCAGCTAACAAAGTTATAGAAACTTTGAAAATGAAAGTTGAAGATACGTTATAGACAACTTGTTAGATCACTTGTGTCACTCAACATCACAAGGCTCAATATAATTCATGTTTAAATTGTAAGCCAATTTCAACATGCTCCTTCCTTGATTCACATGAGTGTTGTGCTAAGGAGCATGAGATATATCAAAGGACCTATCAATAAAGGAGTTCTTTCTTCATCTTACTCAAATTCAATTGTTTATACTGATGCTAATTGGTAGAAGATCCCAATAATAGCCATTCAACTACTAGTTTTTGTGTTTTTTTAAGAAAATCTCTTATATCCTTGAGATGCAAGAAACAGCAAAGGGTTTCTTATCTTCTACTGAAGCAGAGTATATAACAATTGGTATGCAACAATGGAAATTATATGGCTTGTGCAAATGATAGAAGATAATGGTTATTGGTTTAGAGTGACCTACAAAATTATATTGTAATAATAACGATTCAATTTATATAGCTAGAATCATATTTTTCAAGAGCAAACATAGTACACAGTCATAGACTGTCATTTTTGTCAGAGAAAAATACTTAAGGAAAACAAAAATACTTAAGGAAAACACATTGACCTCCATTAAGTGGGCTCATAATTTCAAAGGAGACTTCACCAAAGCATTGTGTGCTGAGTTTAAATTTCTCCTCAACAAATTTTCAGCAATAGCAGAGTAAGTTTAAGGAGTGGATGTCAGGATATATTTTAAAACTGTAAGATATTTAGACATCATTTTTTTGTAGTTTCTTCTTTTCTATCTCTATTTTTTGTAACTTTTCTGTTTCTTTCTTGTAATTTGTCGGTGCACAATGCTAGTTGTTGGGCTGGCTCCAATGGATATTGACGGCTTCTTCCTTTCTTGTATGTTTCTTGTTCTTTCCCATGTTATATTCAATATTAATTTTATTTGTTAGTTTGTGCCTTGGTGCACCTTTGAGCGATTGAGTGAATAGGTTTTCTCTTTTCCTTCTCAAGGTCTTGAGATTCGTTATCAGCAGGCTCTTTTTCCAATTATAACTTCTCCCATGCCGGAATGGCATGGAGTTTCATATTGTGACCTTACTTGTTAAGGCGACGCCTAGTCGTGGACTAGGCATGAGTCCACAGACTGCCCAAGTCCATGATTTAGGTGAGGGGTTTGGTGTTGGTGCCTAGTCTGGCGCGTAGGCCATGCCTAGTCCATGAAAGGTGACTTTTCACCTTCCTTCCTTAAGAATAACCAATTCAGTAACTGAATTGCTTTCCAACTTTCCATAACAGATTAATTCCAACATGGTGATTGTTTGTAACTTTGTACCAAATGTCAAAGGCTATGTCACACGGACGCTGCATTTTCAGTGCCACCCGAGTCATGCAGGTGCGGACTCAGGTGTGGCTCCGACACACACCCAAAGCCAATCAACGAGAGTCAGGTATGGTCAGCTGCACCCAACCAAGATTGTTCAATTTTGGTGCGCACCCGACTAGGGTCAAACGTGAGTCAGGCAATGTTGTAAAACGCGTATCATAAGCCGTATCGGTCCGGCTTTAAGATACGCCGTATCATAACGTATCATAACCGTATCGTAAATTTTTAAAAAATAATAATAATAAATCAGAAAAAATTAAAAAAATCGAAAAATTCATAAAAAATCAGAAAAAATTAAAAATAATAAATTCTTCATAGAAAACATGTTTTAGTCTTTTAGATAATGATAGACTTATTATTTTGCTAAATGCTATAAACTTACGCGTTCAGGGTTCATCATTCATACTTCATAGACATCAAAATTCATAACAATATCATTCTTTTTCATCTTCATCTTCAAAGTTTAAAAAAACCCCTTTCCTAAAAAAACCCCTTTCCTCCCAATGGGAATCAGCCACCCATGCACAAATCCATGGTTTAATAGATGATTTTACGGTGAAAATCGATGATTTCACAATGGAAATAGATGATTTCCCTCTAAGGCGGTACAATCTATAGATTAGAAATGAATTAGGGGTGGGTTTTTATAAAAAAAAACTTGAAAAAATGGGGTTCAAGCCCCGTTTTTAGAAATCACCCCGTATCGCACCGTATCGTACGATACGGGGGCCCGTATCGCACGATACAGGTACGATACACCCCCCATTTACGATACAGGGGTGTATCGTATCGTATTTTGTAAACGATACGATACGTATCGTACGATACATACAACACTGGAGTAAGGTGATGTCAACCGTGACGAGTCTACATTTGTCATTTTGTTTATTTTTTTATCATTTGTTAGAAGTTTAAAACACAAAACCAGAAGGGGGATTAGGGCTTTGACTTAGTTGAAAGCCCTTCGTTCACCCTTGAGGTGCCTTCTTGTTGTGTGTGTGTCCCGGCGATCCTCACAGTTTTCCAGCGACATGAGACTGGCGTGCTATCTTCCAACAACTAGAGCACCCTTCAACGCATCTTTGGCGCAAGGCAGCCAGCGCAAGACCATCTGGTCCATCTCCATTTGGAATATAGAGGCGCTGGCCGATGGGTCTCCACCAAAATGTATAAAAAATCAGCTGCGAGTCTGCGATCCATCTAGTTGATTTCTTACTGCCCCCTGTGTGTTTGTCTTTCACTGTTGTTTCTCTTTAATTCGATTATTGTTTTTGTCACCTTTATCTTTTGGGGATGATGGTTGCAACTCCGTTTGGCATTTGCTCATATTTGCAATGTGTTTTACTGTTTTTCAGATCTTTTTTGTGATTTTCAGGATTTAATGATTATTTTCTGAAATGTGTAATTATTTGTTTGTTGTTTTCATGGTATACACTATATATGCTTGAGTTTGATTGTTAAAGTGTTAATGTTTTTCATCTACATCAATTTTTTGTTTTGCTGCAATGACAGTTATAATGTTGTTTAATGTTTACTTGCTTAGAATGTTTTTATGACTAATTTCTGTTGTGTTTGCTGTTTTTATAGTGTCCATAATTTGATCTGTTTTGCCACAATGACTGTTAGCACCGAATGTTTGGAGTGTATTGTAAATATTTACTCATTTAACATTTACTGATTTAGATTTTAGTATTTTACTTAGCACCGAATGTAGATAGTGTAAATTTGAAAATTTTTTTATAGACAATTTTGTTTTAGATATATATATATATATATATATATATATAATTAGTAATAACAATAATAATAGTAAATTACCCTCGCCGCACCGCCGGACCTAAACTTTTTTGAATGTGCTACACCGGCACCCACACCTCGCACCTATGTGACATAGGTCAAAGGGGTATATCAGTGTTCGAAAAACCTGTTCACTTAGAAACAAACCTAAGCAAAGTGTTTGCTGTGTGTTTTCAAAGTGTTTACTGTGTGCATTATGTGTTTCAAAGTGTCTTTTTCTGTGTTGTACAAGTATTTATCTATGAGTTCCATATTTGTTTGTGTATATATTGTAACTTGTAGCATCAGTGAGAGCTTTTATTATAACTGGTTTCTTATTCTAACTCTCCATACTTTGAATCAGTGTTGTACGATACGTATCTTTTACAAAATACGATACGCGTCCCGTATCGTACAATAGAAGCTGATTTCAAAAAATGGGGGCTGAAACCCCCCTTTTCGAGTTTTTTTTATAAAAACCCGGCCCTTCTTCATTTTTAACCTAGAGATCGTGCCGCCATGGAGGGAAATTATCGATTTCCATCGTTAAATCATCAATTTTCAAAATGAAATCATCGATTAAACCATGGATTTGTGCGTGGGTGGCTGATTCTCGTTGGAGGAAAGAGGTTTTTTTAAATCATGAAGACGAAAATGAAGAAGAAGATGGAAATGAGGATGAGAATGAATATGATGAAGATTATAAATGAGAGTCGAGAGTGCTTTCATTTTATATGTATTGACATTGAACATTTTCACAATTTTATTAACATCTTGTGATGTAATACATAACATCTAAAACTTGTTTTTTGATGTGGTATCTCGTAGACTTATGGACGTTATGACTTATAAATCTATGTGTTTTTTTATGAAGAACATATTATTCTTGTTTTTTACTGATTTTTTATGAATTTTTTGAATTTTTTTCCTATTTTTTCTGATTTATTAAAAAAAACGAAAAGGTTACGATACGTTACGATATTTTACGATACAGTGTATCTTAAAGCCAGAATACGGCTTACGATACGCTTTTTATAACATTGCTTTGAATGTCATCCTATCAATTTTGGTAACTGATTTCTTCTATCTTTCCATACGTTGAATGCAATCCTATCTCTATTGTTAATTGTTATGAGGAACTAATCTTCAAACACAAAAAACAGTTGAAAGCCTGGCATTTGACCAGAACCAACTATAGCCAGACATTTCACTATTTATCAATGCATTAAAACATTTTATTTTGCTGTTTTATAAGTTGATTTGGACTAATGCTAACTTGCTAATATGCTAACTTAACACATAAAACATAAAGCTAACATTTTAGAGTTAAAAATAACTAAGCAAAATTGCAATGACTTTTGGACAACTTTTGAGGCTAGGCCTGCCCAGGCGCGCCTAGGCAGCGCCTAGCCACCTTGACAACTAAGATTGTGACCATTCGTGCAGTTCACACAAGGCCTCAAAGATGATGTTGGAGTAACATTATTTTACTCTTACCATACCACTGAAACATGACCGAATCACTTCTAAAAAGCAAACATAAACTGTCACACAAATTCACCTAACAGGCCGCCGCACCCGGGTGCACGGATGGGTACTGCCCGACATGGCACTGGTCTGCCGCACCCGTTGGAATAGATGGCACGTCTAAGGCGCACCCGACTCAAGTCAATGACGAATATGTTCTCTTTTTAACGATTTTTTTTTGTACTTGAAAATCATAAACCCTTGTCAAACAAGGGTTTTATTTTTATTAGGGCTTCATTGAAGCCCTTCAGCTGCCCAATGGCCGACTGCACATGTGCTTCGTGAGGAGCTTGTTTCCAATGGCCGACGAAGATTTCTGACAAATCGTGGTTTTCTCCGGCGAATCGTCTTCTCTCCAACGTCTTCTTTGGTCGATTTTTTGACGCCTACCTACTAGTCCAATCCCTCTACAACAGAGGGTTTCCCCGGTGTCCACTTGGTTTAGATAGGTGTACCCAACTCCCTCATCAACTGATGACCGCACACTCTTCTTCCGCCTGATTTCACGTCGTTTTCTGGCCAACCTACTGGTTAGACGACGGGTTTCCATCCCCATGCCTCAACTAGACATTCTGAACATTCAATTGAAAAGCTCCTTGCTGATTTACCCAATTTCCCCAATTACTGCCAAATTGCCAATTTCCACTCTTGAACATTCTGGCGATTTTAGCTGATTTCCGACAATTTTTTTGTTTTTGTTGTCAGCTACTCATCCTATATTATTGTATATTTATGTTTCTATCTTTCTGTTCATAGCATTTTTTATTTTTGTTCATAAGCATGTAGAGACAGATTTTCCTCCTCTTGTGCCTTGCTGATTTTTTATTTTTGTTTCTATCTTTCTGTTCTTTGATTTGTATATATTTTATGTTGAATCTTACATCATGTTCCTGAATTTGATTGGGATTCTTACATACTCTTTTATCGTCATATTGGCTTGTCATAGATTTTCCCTTTTTTGTAATCAGCTCGTGGATTTGAAGCTTGAATGATATATAGTAAATATAGTATAATTATAATCTGTTGTATATAATTAATCATAAATGGTCATGGATCATCAGCTCGTCGATTAGATTTTATATATATGTTAGATTTAGGCACTATCATTTAACTTTTCAGTTTTGAAATTTGAAGGTGAAATTTACTTGATGGAGACAAAGGGAATGTGAAATTTACTTGATGGCTGACAAAGGGAAACGAAATACTACCATGTCAGAATCTCCAGCAATAGGATCTTCTTCATCAAGTCTAAATAACGTTACACAATCAAGGTCTGGCTCGCAGCCTAGTTCTGTATATGCAAGCGAAGAGAAACCATTGTGGAAAGGAATTCAGGTTGTCACAAAAGATGCATCCACAGGCAGTGGTAGCAGTGGTAATGTACGTTTTGTGTGTAAATATTGTGAGGGTTCATTTGTTGGATCTTCCACAAGAGTAAAAGTGCATCTCTTGAAGATAGCAAATTTTGGAATTCAATTAACAAAATTCCTGCAGACAAACTTAGAAAGTATAGGAAGTTACAAGAGATTGTTGATCAATGCAAGAGAACAAGCGGTGGTGACAAAACCATGTCTCTTAAAGTTGTTGATAAGAAAAAAAAGGCCTGTGAGAATACTTTAGAGGCATGTTTTAATTCATGTGGAAGAGCAAAGTTAGATAAGCTAGCCGGTAAGGTTTTGTATTCTAGCTGCATTCCTTTCAACATAACTAGAAATCTCCACTGGAACAAGTTTGTGTGCGAGTAGCAAATTGGTTGGATATTTACCTCCAAGCTCAGAAAGGTTACGAACGTCAATTCTTAGAGATGAAAAGAATGATGTTGAACAAAAATTGGCTATGACAAAGTTTAAATGGAATAGAACTGGAACATCAATTGTTTCTTATGGGTAGACAGACATTCAAAGGCATCCACTAATTAACTTTGTTGTTATTGCTTGTGATGAGCCAGTATTTTTTTAAGACAGTTGATGCATCCGGGGAGTACAAAGATGTTGAATATTTGAAGCGGTTATTCGTGAAGTCATCAAAGAGGTTGGTCCTGGTAAGGTAGTACAGATCATCACAGATAATGTTGTTGTCTGTAAAAGTGTTGGCTTAAGTTTAATGAGTGAGTTTCCTGATGTCTTTCGGACTCCATGTGTTACACATACCCTGAATTTGAAATTGAAGGAGATATGCACTCCACCAACTGAAGAACAAGATCCTCGAGAACATGAACTATTTTCATGGATTCAAGACATGGAAAAAGATGCAAAGAATATCAAAAATTTCATTGTCAATCACCAACATGATTCAGATTTGAAATTATTGAAAGTTGCTGAGACATGGTTTGCTTCCATCAAGGTCATGTTGAAAAGTTTTCAACGAGTAAAGAAGGCATTAGTTCATATGGTGGCTGACAAAGATTAGAATTTCTATCGTGTTGAAGATGAGGTTAAAGCTCAAGCAATCAAGAACATTATTGTGGATGATAAATGGTGAGATAGGTTGACATATTTTTTGGAGTTCACATAACCAATTTGGAATGCTGAGAGAAGTGGATAAAGATGAGCATATGCTTAAGGTTTACGAAATGTAGGATAATATAATTGAGCAAATTCAACTTATAGCTTTCAAGCGCGAAAAAAATGTATTGTACTTGATAATTCGGACTTTTTTTATCACATTCATTTAATACTAGTAAAAAGATGGGATAAGAGCAATACTCTCCTACACCGCATGGCTCATTCTTTAAATCCTAAATATTATTCAAAAAAATGGCTAGAAGGAGATCCTGGATGTGTCCCTCCAAATCAAGATCATGAGATATCGAAGAATAGAATATCATACATGGAGAGACTTTATTCAGATCCCTATGTTAAAAACAAACTAGTTATGAATATTCAAAGTTCAATGCAGGAAGATTTGAATCTAGAGATGTAGAGATAGCAAGAGAAGATGAGGAATTAAGTCCTTTTGATTGGTGGTCAACATATGGATTAAAAATGCCAACTCTTCAAAAATTGGCATTGAAATTACTTAGTCAGCCTATTACATCGGCATGTTGTGAAAGGAATTGGAGCATATATTTTCATATTCATATACATAATATTAAAAGGAATAAACTCATTAGCAAGCGTGCAGAAGATCTTGTTTATGTGCACTCCAATTTGCATCTACTTTCAAGAAATGATAAAGAATATAGGTATGATACCATCTATGATTCTATATTTTCTTTTGTTATTTTGTTAATTCAATATTTCAACTATTTAATTTTCATCTTATAATTAAATGCAGCTGCGAATCATCTCAATATAGGGATGTGGACGCAGAAGAATTCGATTTTGATGGAGAGCACAACTTACAAACTGCTAATCAAGATTTAGCTGATTTCAGCAAAAATTTTCAAACCTACTTAATCTATTCTAAAATGTGCTAGCACAAGGCGCTTCCCATTTTTTGGTCGCATTATTTTGAAGTTTTATCTCATATATGGATCTTGAATTTTTGAATGTAGATTTGAGGTTTAGCTCCCTGGTTTAATCTAATTGAGCCTCTGGATTTGGATATGGATCTCTGTTATATTGGAAACCTGCTCCAAAACACCAAAAAATATCTTCACCTTGCTTTGCACCAAATTTGAACCATAAGCTCTTAACAAAATATATATATATATATATGCATATATATATATTAATTCATGGGATTTAAACTCTAAATTATGGATGAATGCATAATTAAGCTAAAGTACGATGCATGATATTGATTTTAGTGAAAGGACTGAAGATAATAAAGAAATTGATGAAGGAAGATTAGAATGATGAATAGATTAAAACAAGAATGATGAATTTTATTTTATTTATTGTAATTGTTGAATCAGTTGATGGAACAATCCTTAAAACTCTAATTATCTTATCCTTGTTGATTTGTAGTGGTTATTTGTTAGTTTTTATTTAAAATTTTCTTTTATACATATATATATATAATATAATATTTGTCTCGCCACACCCGCACCATGTGACATAGAATATAAAAGATCAATAACCCAAATACTTTAAAATGTGTAACCCTAAAAAGCTTCCAAACAAAATAAGGCCAAACTTACCTGATTTGGTGATACATAGTATGGATTCTGATAAAGTGTCTGACCTCCAAAGCTGCCACTAAATATTCTAATAGGGTTTAAACAAAACCGCGGTCCAACCTATGTAATGAACACCACAAATGAGAAACAGTAGTTACTGAAGCACCAGAGAATTCATATTCATCTCAGGAGACTATACAAAATGTCAAGCAAAACAAACCTCTACAAGTGTCATTTTGTCTAAGCCACCATGGGCAACTTTATCAACGTCACTATGTGGAACAGAAATCTGCAATGTTGATATTTATTATAAAAATCATTTAGTAAAAACACAACAAGATAAATGAGACTGCTTCATTTCATTAGATTTCCTTACTAAAGCAAAAAGGATAGGATCACTCAAACATGTAGTAGAAACGAGGAGATAACTTTCTTGATGGGATTGAAATTAAGAAAATAAAAATGTACGCAGATGAGTTTTCTGTGAGCTTTAAAATAACGAGAAAAAATAGATGAATTTGCAAATTAACCAAAGATGTCCCACAGTCACCAGAATTATGTCTCACTGATTTATTTGAAGGACAATTTACAGAAATGTCAAAGTACATGGAGTGATGGATTTTTTTCTTCCACCAGGAATGGCACAAATCTTTACCCTGATGAAAATTTAAACATTCAGTCATCAACTATGCACATGATTTCAGACCACCAATTCATCAACATTTCAAAGAAAACGCACAGAATATGAATCTTAAAAGTGTTCTCAAATAAAACCTACAACATGTTAAAATTGTTGACAAACAAACATGGCAGAAAGGATTCTCAAAAACAAAAGAAATGATAAAACATTCAAATGCACTTTTCTTAAAGCATCCAGAGTTGATAGAATAGCATCAGATGCACTCCAGAACAAAAGTTTCTGTACGATGGAAATGTTTAAAATGTTAAATATTTAGCTAACCTAAATTTACCACTTTGAAAAAAGTTGGCTACTTTCCAGAGCAGTTCTGAGAAAAGCTAATATGTCAAATATTAATGACCATTAAACAATTGAGGGAAGGAAAGAGCAAAAAGGATAGTGCACTGTCTCATTCAACAGAAATTGATGAAAGACCTAGAACTAGAAGAGCTCTCATCTGGTCGGAGAAACTTGCGAGCACCACCACTATCACTGGCATGATATTACATGTTCAAAATTCAGAAGCAGCAAACCTTGTTAGAAGGTCAAAGATGCGTCCAATCAGGAAATTCAGGAGGGCAAGAATGTCTTGCCAACAAAACGGCTACTAGTGTACATTTGGTGATAGGAGTCAAAGGATGGCTTTTCTTCACCTAGCCAAAACTAAAATGCTAATTGATAGAGAGAGTAGAGATCAATACCATGTGACTAAAGTGCTAATTGATGGGAGGAACTACCGTTTCGCTGTGATGCATACATCCTGATCTTATAATTCAACATCTCTTCCAAAATACTATGACATATTTGAAAGCCTAGGATCTCAAATCCATGGATCTGATTTGGCACGGTGTTACTAATTTTACAAGGAACACTTCAGGTTTATCAAACTAGGGACATAATGTCAGATCTAAGGTTCACAATTAAGCTCCTTCTTTTCTGTCACATTGTCAAAAGATCTGATATAAGATCAGGAGGCTGATCTTAAATCCATGGATAAGATCAGGAGGCTGATCTCATATCCATGGATCTAAAACTCTGAGAATCTAGAGATCAGATCATATCCGATGTAATCAAACGATTCAAACCTAATCCAAGTATTTATGTAAAATAACTACATAATTGCAGTTTTTCCCCATTGTCCAAGAACATACATCTTCCTGGTAGTTGTGATTAGTAAATTTCTTCATGATATGTGCAGTAAATGATTTCTTAGCCATATAGGAATTATCTAATTGGGGCAGAGTCTACCAACGACCAGAGTACACCCACTAAACCAATAGACTCAACCTCATGTAACAAAAGCTAAGATATCGCAAGGATCTACACATGCAAATTGGTTGTATGTGCACCAGTGTCCATGCCTGTACATGTGACAAGATGGGAACTTATGGATGTCTGCAAATATGTTTAATCAATAACTCATGCAAAACTAATCCTTTATGCCAAAAATATGTCCAGATCAAAAGGAAATATGTCTGGTAATTTGTGAAAAGCAACTCAACCTCAGTTGCTCATCCAGCGATTACTAAGTTCTGAACCTACTCAACAACCACAATACATCAACAAAAAAAGTAAAAACCATTGTCCATAGGGAAACTGAAAAACTTGACACCTGAGAGAAAACCTGAAGAGACTATAAGAGAACTTGAAAGTAAATGGTTTTTTCACATAATTTAGAGCCATTTTTGTTTGAAAATACAAGCAACCCAACCCCTTGAATGTTCCGAAGGGATACTGAAGCATAAGCAGGAACTTGAGAAATGATGAACTTTTACCAATTATGTGGAATAATTTGGTTTTTTAATTGTGTTCCAGTCTCATCGCAGTTTATATTAACATGATTGATTGGCTTGCACTGAGTTGACAACTAATTATAAAAGCACTTAACAGGGAAAGGGTTACCTGATAATTCCGGAACCATATATGATCATCAACGATTGAAAAAGCAAATACATGGTCATGAAATGGTTTAGCTTTTTTATGATCTTTCGGGGTTGCAAAAATCTGTAACAAAAACAAAGCAAAATAAGGTTAGCATGCCAAATTTAGTAAAACTACTCCATAAAAGGGGCAATATGGAAGAGATGTTGCATTCACAGCACAAACAATAGCAACAGACTCATGAAGCATGTTAAGATGAAGTAGAAAACTTGTGATCACAGTGATTAGTTAACCACGACCAAGTTAAATGCCATTTTTGAAATCCATGCTCAACATAAGTAAGCAACATAATGTCTTTCCTATGCCACATAGACACTTCATTTTTTGCAACACACTTGTGTCAACACAGTAATGGAGAAAGAGGGTTTTTGGTTCCTAAGATTCTATAAAATTTTCAAGTTTAAAATTGCAACGGATGCTTATTATGTTATTTTGAATCTTTGATTTCTTATTTTTGAATATGTTGTTGATATACATGAATGTCCCTTATGCATCATGATTTTTTTTATATTGAACACATTATTCTTGATTTTTGTTTATTTTTCCGGATTTTTTTATGCTTATTTCTCTATTTTTCTGATTTTTTAACTTTTTAAAATTTAAAAATTAATTTTAGGAAACGCTATACTACGTTAGCGATATGTTACGATATGGCGTATACCTAGGTCGACCTGACTGATATGCATTACGCTACACCTTTTACAACATTGATGATGAGTGTTGAGTACTCGTAACAAGGGATATATCATCCAGTCAGATTTTACAAACTAGCCCCTTCTACAAATTATCCCAAATTAAGTGTCTTTCTCTGTCAAATAATACATCGTTTGTAACAAATGACATTGGTTTTCCCCTATGTCACACGGATACGGGTACGGGTATCCTATGGGTGCGGGTACGGGTACGCGGGTACGGCAATTTTCAAAATTTTAGGATACGCGGACACGTCGAATTTTATATTTTAAAAAATTAAAAAAACATTAAATTAATAATTCACTCTTACAATCTCATAAGTCATAAGAAAGAAAGTCTCAGATTCTCAAACAAAACATTGTTCATGACCAATCTCATAAGTCATAAGAAAGAAGTCTCAAACAAAACAAAGAATGTCGAGTTAGTAAAGTGGTTCGGATCGGGTCTGACCCAGACCCGATCCAAAAAGTATCCTGCCGTGTCCAAGTGTCGGTATCCAGGTGTCGGAGTGTCGACACCGGTACTTGGCCCATTTTGAAGTGTCCGTGTGACATAGGTTTTCCCCAGTTAGTGTCATTTTGTATGAGTTGTTCTTTATGCTTATGTTTTTCAATGATTCTCATGCATTGCTATTCAGATTGTGGTTGTGAAAATCAAGCACGCAACTTTCTTTTGAGTTGTGGGCATCACTGTAGCAATCTCTAGCAATAGTGCGAATCTAATTGTTACTCAGTAACTTTGGAAGCTTGTGGTAAGAGGAGAAAAAGCTAGTGGTAGTGGTGGGAATGTGCAGTTTGTTTGCACTTTGGGTTACGGACAATTCACTAACTCATCCACGTGTTAAAGCACATTTTTCCACAAATCTACAGTCGTGAAATTAGATCATGCAAGAAGGTTGACAAAACATATTGAAGAAGTTAAAAAGGAAAAGCTGGCAAGATGAAAGATTAAAAAAAACAAGTGAACTATCTATAACTTTTATTAATGTTGAAAAAAAAATCTTCAAAGAAAAGAAAGATGGCTTGGAAGCTAATAAAACAATAGAAAGGGCATTAAAACCATTGTCAAAAATATCATTCTCGGGGTTTCAACGCCGAGATTTTTCTAGGGTTTTTAACATAACTTTTACAAAAAAATTGGTTGCTTTTTTTGCCGAGGCGCTGCCTAGCGCCAAGGCACATGGCGCCTTAACAACATAGCTGATGGGTGGACTGGTATATACAAAAGCAGCCATTGATAAATTTTATTTACTGTTCATCTGATGTGCCAATCTTTTTAAAGCATCTTGATGCATATGGGGAGGATACAGATGTTGAGTATTTAAAGGAATTATTTATAGAAGTAATAAAGAAGTGGGTGAAGATAATCTGGTTTTGTGTAGATCATTACCAACAATGCTCTATTCTGAAGTCGTAGAATGAATTTGGCAAGGATCCAACTAGAATCATATTTTATAGACTCTTTATATGGGACAAAACTTATCTGGCGCTGAAAAATATATAACCCTGACAAAAGATGCAAATTCATATAATCCATGTTCATGGATTAAAGAACTTAAGCAGGACATCAGAATCTCCATAAATTTTGTTGTAGGCCATCAACATATTCTTTTTTTAATAGGAATTATGATCTAACGTTATTGAAGGCTGCTAGGACTTGTTTCACTCATATGATTGTAATGATGAAACGATATAAGCAAGTCAAAAGTGCATTAATGGTGATAGTGACTGACAAATACTGAGATTTCTATCATAGCAAAGTTGATATAAAGGCCCCAAACAATCAAAAGGTACATTCTGGATATATTTATTGTGGGATAAAATTGCATATTTACTTCAACTTACAGAGCCTATTTGGGGGATGGTAAAGAAAGTTGATAAAGAAGGAGCCAATGGGATAACATAAATTGAAAATTCAAAATAATAATTTCAAACATGAGAAAAATGATTTTACACTTGATGGTTCAGATGTTTGAAACTTTGAACCATAAGCATGCAATTTTAGTGAAAAGGTGGGATAAAAGTGATAAACTGTTGCTTTGCTAGCACACTCAATTAGTTCAAATTTTTACAGATAAAAGTGCTGTCAAGAGGTCTTCGTTGCGTTCCTTCACATGAAGATCCAAAAATATCAAAAAATAGATGACATGCTTGGAAAGACTCTTTAATGGTCATCATATGCTGAAGTTACTGACATTGTCTCAAATATCATTTGCGGGTTTTTAACAGTGAGATTTTTCTCGGGCATAATATAGCAAACTCGAAAATCTTGGCAAAATCTCAGCAAGTTTTTAAAAAAAAAAATCCTACATGCAAAAAACGTGAAAATAAAATATATAAATAAAAAAATGCAAAAATGCATTTTTTGCATTTGTTGACATTCATTTGTTTTGGCATCTTTTTCAAAAAGATGGGTTTTTTTCAGCTTACTTATTGTTGACATATAAAACGGGTGTTTTTTCTGAAAATATGGATTTTCTGTGGCAATGTTAATAAAAATTGAGTCTTAAAAGTTTTCGACTGAGAAATTTGACTTTTCAACAGCTCTAAAGGTAAAGGATGACGAAGATCATATTAACTAGCGGGCATCATATGAATTAAAGACACCAAATCTCCCGTGTCTTGCAATGAAGTTGCTATCCTAGCCTGTTACATCTACTTTTGTGAAAGAAAATGGAGCATATATTCTCACATTTGCAACATTGAAAAACTCACCAGCAAGAGAGTTGAGGTTTAATTTATGTCCACTCCAGCTTCCAATTACTTTCATGCACTTTTGATGATTATAGGTACCTTTTGTTTTCATCTATGATATAAACAATTTAAATTTGAATGTTTGATTTGTTATTTCAAGTTAAATATTAATTATTAAGTCATATTGTATTGTAGTTAGAGACCTTCCATGTTTTGGGATGTAAATTTAAAGGACTTTGACATGGAAAGAAAATACAATTTGCATACTCCAAATATGAGCTTTGAGGAGTCTGCCCTTCCAATCTATGCCACATAGGTACAGGTATGGGCACGAAGAACTTTGAAAAAAACTTGGGCATGGAGACACGATAATAAAACTAAAAACAAATAGATTACAGAGAAGTGTACAGGCACAACAGCAATAAGATGCAGCTGGTCAAAGTGTAGAAGAAGTGGGGAAACAGGCCAAAAACTAACATAGATGCATATTTAAAAAAAAACTAAAATTTGGACGATTTTGGACTCAACCAAGTTGGACCGACTCCAGAATTCAATAGATTCAGCCTCGAGTGCATTGACCGTACCCAACACGGTCAACCCCATACCTGAGCAGTGTTCAAGGCAGTACTAATACCAGTACCAATGTCGACTTGTGTCGACACTAGTACTTCACTTCAATAGGAGTGTTCATGTGACACAGCTTACAATTCTGATGATGAATTAGATCAATGATAAGTTTGTCATGTCATTCTCACGAACATCGTACATGATGTACTTTGGTATGTTTATTACTTGATTTGTTTATTAGCTTATGTTTCATAATTATAAATTGTAAATAATGAATGCATTTTTTTGTTTGTTTAAAATCTTAAATTTGTTATACATATGTGTGTGTGTTTGTGTCTCCACAGCCAAATCTTTTGAGATTACTCTGCGCCCTTGCGACACCCATAAAACAACAATTTTTTAGCCCCAACATGCAAGGTACCTAAACCCAAATGGTTCTCTAGTGAAAACCCATCCTCTGGAAAGTGATTTGCACGTGAAGTTTCTTACTGTAATGGACTGGAAAAGCAGATGCTTGCCCTGTGGGAACAAAAAAAGAGAAACTTATTGCGAGAACTCGCAGCATACAGAACTAGATCCTTATTGCTGAATATAACTCAATCATGCACATCTAGAGGCAAGCATGCTAGCTTTAGAACTGTGGCTCTACAACCAACAAAGAACAAATTGTATCATAGCAGCAATTAAAGGAAAAAACATGCACGTGATATTCTCATTGAACAAAATCATTCATGTACAAGACAACCACTACCATCATCTTGTGTTTATAGGTTAATCTAAAAAAATCAAGAGAAAATAAAATGATTCTGAGAAATAAAAAGAACAATAATCTCCCACAGAATTGGCAGGGAAACTAAAGATATCTAAAGTTTTGATATGATTCAACAAATTAATGCTGAGTAGGAGAGAACCATGACGGCCATATGCATTGGAATCTCAGCTGAAATGCAAATGGTTAGCTCATATTATGTTGTTTGTCTTTCTGTATAAGAAAGGAAAACGTTTAGTGGCTTTAGCCAGCAGTCAGCTACATCACGCAGACTCATCTAAATTGCCAATGCACCTGCATCAACATGGTTAGACATCAGACAGGGCTGGGATTTGGTCTGCACATGATGAAACACATTCAGGGTACAGTCCATGCACCCAAACCCTCTCTGTGCAAACATGATTCATATCAAATCTGGTTCATACCACGATTCACGACAAATTAGGATTTAAAGGATATCATTAAGAGGATCAATATATCAAAAAATGTGCTATTGACATCCAAAAGTCCAAAGAAAAAAGAAACAGGAATATCAATTTTAAAATGGAAGCCAATGCTAAAGAAACAAACAAATGGCAGAAACAAGTATGTGAAATTAACCTGTGTGATCATCTCTTTTAGTAGCTGCCAATGAGGTTTTGCATCAAAGTTCTCTGAGAAAGTCAAGATTGGCCTTGACCCTTTTAAATGATTGCCAGTCAACTTCAATTCTTCCATTGTGTGTACTGATGAAAGAATAAGGAGATACAAAATACAAAAAGAAGCATAAGCTTCAAACACAACTTTTTTAGGACAAATTCATTATTGAAAAGAATACAACACTTTTAAAAAAAACTTTAACATGTCGAATAAAGATAGGAATATCAACAAGTGGACCAGAAAGAAATAGATGTGCTGTTGCAAGAATAAATTACCTGCATTAACCAAGAACTTCACTGACGGACCATCAGGACACTTAGCCATCCAAAGATAGAGATCTTTCTGCTTCCTGCACTGAAAGCCGGCCAAATCCCATAGAGAAAAAAAAAGTGAAAACAATGGCATGGAAAAAAATCATGCCACTATGATATTAATAATTCAAAATAAAATACACATCATTACTCATAGCGTTCTGACGCCTCAGTCTCTAAGAACCAAAAACACCATCTCAACAAGGACACATACAATAGGAATAACTAGAAGTAAATTTTTTTTTCTTTGATGGCATACTGTTGATCACTATGTAATACAGGTAAAGACAGATATATACATATAATATATAAAGACGTTTTTGATGTTAGAAGATTAAGGCGAGGATCCTTTTTCTTTTTCTAATATAAAGAAAAATATGTATTGCTTATATTCCCATTGACAGCACATAACTCTCAAAGAATCGATTAATACATATTATAATTCATAGCTTGGTGAAGCCTCAGTCTCCAAGGACCTAAAAAATTATCTCAAGAAAAAGACAGTACAATCAAAACGACTAGTTTTTTACGACTATAACTGGCCGTCTACATTTCACATAAGTGCACCTGCAGTATTTTCACCAAAAAAAAGAATATAGACGAGAGAGAGATACGTATAAATTCCTATATTATATGCATATACACGGCATCGCTCCTGCACATTTTCCGGCACATGTTAAGTCGTTGACGTTCTCGATTCCACCTTCTGCTTCCAATATGCGCAGACAGCAGAAAAGCAACCCTTTTAAGTTTTAACAAGTAGTTGTTCTCAATAAAATAAAACAAAATAACCAGTTAGGAACGAAATCCTCAGAACGATGAATTTGCAAGCAATCTCAATCAAAACAGCACGAAATGGAGCATGATTTTGATTAAAATACTACTACCAAAATCTTAAAGTGCCATCAGGAGAAATAAAGATCACCTCGAAAAAGAAGCAGTAGGAACAGTTTCTAAGTTCGACTAGCTCGTTCAACGTCGCGCCTTTGCTTTCCTTCGACTCGACTTTGTTGTCCTTCTTACAGTGAGGCAACAGCGAGACCACATTCAGCATCAAATGCCGGTACCTGCAGATCAACTCGATTGAAGGAAACGGCGAACAGTTCACACCCACTCTTCGTAAAAACCAGAAGAAGAAGAGGAAGGAGTAGAAGTAAAAGAAGAAATGCCTGAAGACGATTCTTCTGGAACAGGTGACAAGAACTTTCTCTCGATTCCTGAAGACAGGAGGACGGTGGCCGTTGCCAGCCTCGCCTTCTTCCTTGGGTTTCTTGTCCTTCCAACCCAGAAGCGTGCGTTGGGGCCGTTGCTCCTCCGCTTTCTCTTCCTTCTCCTCCGTCCTCTCTGCGTGCTTTCGTTTCTTCCCCATCCTCTTTCTCTCTCTCTCTCTCTCTCTCTCTCTCTCTCTCTCTCTCTCTAGCGAGCGAGCGCTCTGTGCGTGCTTTTTGCAGAGGCTCGCAGAATTTGGAGGGTCTGAGGGAAGGACAGAGACCGAGCTCTCACAAAACCCTAAACCTCCCCGTCCGAACCCGACACACCATGTTCGGGCTAGGTTAGGCTCTGCAGCTTGTTGGCAAGGTGCGAACGAACGCAGCGACCGTTTCCGGGCTCAGCTCGTGCTTGGCTCGTGGATCAAGTGATCTGCCTCAGCTAAGGGTTAAGCTCGACACAAGTTGAGCTCGAGCTTATAAGCGAGTTGAGGCACATAAACTCTACTCAATTAAACTCGAGTAAGCTTCTTCAGTCTAGTTTTTCTTGAAAATTTTTCAAACTTAAAATCAAGAAAAGACAAGAAGTCAAATGATGAGTTGGTAAATCAGCTTAAATGAGTCGAGCTTGAACCGAGACTCCTTCTATCAAGTCAAGCTCGAGCTGACCTTGTACAACTCAACTCAAGCAAGATATGAGTCGGGTCAAATTGACTGATCTTGTGCCTGGCTCGGCAGATGCATGTCATCAACTAGCATTATGGGGAGCAGCTTGGACACCAAATAGATAGCTTTAGTGGTTGTTTGAGAATGGGAACAGTAATAAATTGTTTGACGAATTTGCTTTGTGATTCTTTGACGAATTTGCTTTGTGATAGAATCATGAAACACTATATTATAGTGTTCTAGGGCAGATTCATGTGGTGCTCCCACTGCCAATCAACCTCTTAGCGTGGGAGTAAAGACAATGTCAAGCTACACCAACCAAAGATGAGAGTGCAACCTGAATCCATATTGACAGTGGCTCGACATGCCGTAGAGTTGGACATATCAACAAAATTAGAAATGTGGGTACTTCGTTTATTTAATTTGAATATTTGGGAACAGTATTATTTGGCATTCGAATGTATGGAAAAGGGCGGGACATGTCATTGGCATGTGAATGCTAAGTTAGAATGCAACACTTCCGCTATGCAATTTGGGTTGGATACTTCTCATGTAGTGGGGGAGGCAGAAATTTTTTTTGGAGGGGGCATTGATTCACATGTTTTCATTCCTTCATTCCTGAAATGGCACTTATATATATACCAAAGTAAATATTAAACAATCTTAATGTAAAAATAAAAGAAAATTGAGAAGTTAGTGTAGGCCGTGACCACACCAGCCTATATGTGGCTCTGCCACTGTTCCCATGAATATAGCATTAGGATGTGAACACTTATGCAACCATTAAAGGGTCTTCTTCCAATGAAAATAACAACATACGATTTCATCTTTTGTTTAATGATTGGT
Organism: Nymphaea colorata; assembly: GCF_008831285.2. Lineage (NCBI taxonomy): Eukaryota > Viridiplantae > Streptophyta > Magnoliopsida > Nymphaeales > Nymphaeaceae > Nymphaea > Nymphaea colorata. The sequence continues at coordinate 10,515,235 of NC_045138.2, read as the reverse complement.
GCAGATTCATGAAATAATGTAACATTATGAATTATTATGTACGGTGTTGCAAATGTGGATGAGTGAATGTCAAGTGGCAAAAGTTTTAGTTGGCCAGCTTTGAGTGGACTTGTAATCACCCCAAATTTTTTCAAAAAAAATGCATTCTTTCTACCCAAACGCGAATTCAAAAATCAACTTTAGACGTGAGATTTAAATCAAAAATCCAATTCTTAAATCCAAATAAGATCCAAAATATAAATCTAGATCCGAATTCATTATGTCAAACTCAAAATCCAAAACTGAAATCAAGACAACAAAATTTGAATTTATGAGCATCACACATGCATGCATGGACTTTCCCTTTGTTTATGCTTCATTCTCACGCCAAAATGTGTTTTTAAACTGTAGTCATGCGCTAGAATGCGTCGGCGAGCAATTGAACACAATCCGGATTTAAAACAAATTCTGAGTCACTCGAAACGGAGTCGACCACCCATTTGGAATAAAAACCAATTTTATACACATTTTAAATAAAAAAGGGTTTTATGTTTTTTTTTCACGAACATCCCTTTTTATTTATTCATTTACTCATTTTATCTTATTTTATTTCACTTTTATTTCATATTATTTTATTTAAAAAAATTAATTAAAAAAGGCACGCGCAACAAGATGTTGCTTGCCCACGCGATGTGAAATTGTGCACAAACGCATGCCATGCAACGCTCGACCGCTTGCCAAGTGACGTGATCGCCATGCCTGCTCGCTGACGCGTGCCTATGGCCGTGCCGGGGCCTGCAACCGGCACAGGCCCTATTTCAATGATAAAAACCACCCCCAGGGGCGGTTTTGGGCATGTTGGGTGGACATTAGCCCTACCCACATCCCCAAAAGGGTATTTGCAGAACTAATGGCCAATCCCACTTAGTTAAAACCTATTTAAAAAATAAGTAAATGAAAATTATTAAAAAAATACTTAGAATTCACATGAAAATGTTATGAAATTCAAAAAAATTCAAATTTTGAGTTTTGGTTTCAAAACTCTCTATAAATACCCCTACAATTTTCTCTCTTGGGATGAGCTAGTTTCTGGGGAACCTCTAGGGCACTATCACTTGAGGACTTAGAGTTTTTCCTTTGCTTTTTTTCTCCATTTCTCTGTTATTCTTTCCTTCTCATTTATCTTCTCTTCCAACCTTGAGAGCAAGCTTCTCCAAATTTCAATTCTTCAAGGGAGCACAAGGAGATCTCTTAGAGCAATATCTTCATCATTTTGGAGCTTCAGTCAAAGCGAATCTAGGATCATCCAAAGAAAGGGTATTCATTTTTCTAAAGTCATTCTTGTTAGAGGTATGTAACCAACATCACAATCATTTTTCTTTCCTTACTCTTTTTCTTCTTCATCTCACCATGGCTATATAAGATAGCTATTAAACCTTCACTTCGGAATTAAGAAATATTCTTGAGTGTACCAGGAGCATAAGAAGTTGAAATGATATCTCATTTTATGATTAAAACGTGTCATTTCTTTTTTGAATGTTGTTTTATTTTGGTTTCCTTACTTGCTTTCTTCATCTCCCCATGACCATATAAGATAACTATGAAATCTCTTTTTGAAGTAAAAAAACTATTCTTGAGTGCACCGGGAGCACAAGAAGACGAGATTATATTTCATTTTATGATTGGAATATGTTCTCTCTTTTTCAGAATGTTGCTATGTTTTGGATATTATTCATGCATAGTTGACTTATTTTTTCATTTATATATGAATGAATAGTGATAACGAGTGTTTGGGTTGGGATTCTTCTCTGTTGTTATGTTGATGTTTGAGACTGAGATTTGTCCAACCCAGGAAAACTCTCATGAATATGTACATGTTAATATGTATTTTCATGTCATTCTTATGTTTAGTTTTTATCTTAATCACATAATTAGAAACCCTAATGAGTTATTATGTTAATTGATTTTCTTCCATATCTAATGGTGGAAGAAACATATTCTTTTGTAACAAACGAAATAATTATGTTTCATGTTCATATAAAAAAATATTTGAAGTCATGTTCTTCAAAAGACTTTCAAAAGCAAGAACCCTCTCTAATGAGGCTTTGGAGACCTAGCTTAGGCTCTTACATGAGGCCAAGTTCTTCTACAGCCTACATAAAAATTGAAGTCAAATATTTTAAGTAATTTCTTAATTTATAATCTCAAGAAGACACATACATATATACATATTATATATGTATATGTGCACATGATGATGTTTTTTATCATTTTCTCTCTATATTTCCACATTTTATTTTACAAATTTTCATATACACATGAATACGTATATATATGTGTTCTATTTTCTCTCTCTAGAATCTTTTATTTCTTTTTTCAAGTTAAATGTCTTCTCTTAAAAATTTCTTATATATATATGTGTGAGTGTGTGTGTGTGTGTATATATATATATATATATATATATATATTGCTGTATGTATATATATATTTCTCTATTTCTTTTCCTCTAAAATCTCTCTTTCTCTTCAAATCAATGTCTCCTTTTATAAACTTGCATATATGTGTACACATATGTGTGCATCTCTCTCTCTCTCTCTCTCTCTTTCTTTTTTAAGAACTTTTTTTTCTCTCTATTTAAGTTAATACTTTATTTTCAAAAGCTTTCACATACATACATGTACATATATGTATACATATACATATGTATATGTACGTATATACATATATATAGAAATACAAATCTCTCCCTCTTTTAAAATATTTCATTTAGTGATCTTTGAAATCTATTTTTCTATCTCTTTCTTTCTATGGGTGTATTTCATCTTTTCTAATTTTTTTGGATATTTTCTCCAAAGATCTAAGGTTTTAATTGTCGACTTCATCAAGACCAAAAAAATCAAGTAATGACCCAATATTGTAATCATGCTTGATGGTCTACAACCCCATTTTATTTTAAAAAACTTTTCCCTTTTGATAACAATATTTATAATAATCTTATAAGTACAAATAAGAAATTTAGATGTATGTGATGGTAGAAATGTTTCCTAATGAATGTTGTGGTCGGAATGAATTATTCTCTTCTAATCATATAGAATTAATGCATTCATGCATTCACACTCACTTAACATCACTTATGATCACAAGCACATCTCAAAAAAAGCTTAAGCAAGATGAGATGAAACTCTAACTAGGCAGTAACCAAATTAAAGCAAAACCCTAAACCTACTTAAAGTCTTAAGAGAAAACTAAATCCACTTCAAAAATGATTTCCTAAGCTTTTCAAATGGTATTTGTAAAAATTTCTCAATTCAAAATTTCCTCAAATCAAAATGTTTCACATAAGTGATTCTTCAAAGAACTTTTTCAAAAGTTTGAAACATCAAATCTTCAATTATTTTCTCAAACACAACACCACATTTATAATGAAAAAGATATTTAAGCCAAAATGAAATGCATCAATAATAAACATATTCCTTGGATTGATTACCCCCAGTAAAGGTGCGGGAAACAATCGATCTTCGTACTGACGGACAAGTCCCTTTCTCTCATTTTCAAAATAAAATCTCTTTTTTTTTGGAGCACTCCAAAAGCCAAATTTTTTTTTGGGATGCGAATAGATGACGACCATAATGGGACTCATCACCGTTTGGCTGTGATTATCATTGATGCATTTCCACAAACTTGGACATTTCATATATTGCTAATGATAAAACATGTTTTCTTCTTTGGCCTTAACCCCATCAGCATTTTGTTACATTGCTTGGTAATTGTGTTTGCTTTCTTGCACATAAGACTAATTAAGAAGAATCAATCATGTTCACTTAGATATAGTATCAAATACAACTCTCCTCAATTTAAGAGTTGCTTGAAAACAATGTTTGCTCTTCTATTTATTTTAATCATTATCTTAGGCAACATTACATTAGAGACAACTTCTTTTGCATATTTCAAAACTCCTCATACCTATTTGTCCTGGTCATCATGTTGTCGGGCTTGGTCTTAAGCAGTAGCACAAGACTAAATCTTACAATTAGACCACATCTTGGGTGGAAAAGCCTCATCGTTAGTACCATGAGTAATAATTTATAGTATATCGATGAGTGATCAAGAAGAAGTTGACGAACCCTACCCTTAGTGGTCTAAGGAAGAATCTATGCTAGTATTAAGCCATTCAGCCAAAGTATATAAACATAACTTGATATTGGATTATCGTGACGCAAAATTGTCTCCATTAGGTTCCTATACCCATTTTTCTCCAAAATTATTTCAAATGACATATAGATGTGCATAAAACCATATGTGATGATTTACAATCTCATTATATACATCTACTTCATATTGTCATTATCAACCTAGTCAATCTTTTTCACTAATCTAATTTCTAACCTTCAGAGAGTCATCACTCGAGATGTATTCTTTCCAACATGGTGTCACATTCCCTTATGATCACATCCTTTTCGGAGAAGGGTCCGAATGGTATGCTTATATCTTTCTTGAGTCTAAACCTTTGGCTCCCGAATGGTATCGGTCTTGACATCCCACCTTCTCTCAAATGTTTCCTTCATACTTTGAAGAATGTGGGCTAGAGACAGTGGCAGCCGGAAGGATGCAAGTAGTAGATGGAAATTTGGTGCATGCAATTGCCGAGCGATGGAACCCCAATACCTCTTCTTTTTGGTTTTCATGGGGAGAAATGACAGTCTTATTAAATGAATTTGCCAAAGTACTAGACCTCTCCACCCCAACTCGTAACCCAAATGATCCATTAGAGAAACAATTCCTCATGAACCCGACTAAGCTTAATGCAAATGACCTTATAGCTCACTTTACTGGACGAAAAACTTGGCCTCTAATAAAAAACCATGAGAGCCAAAACATCAACCTGAAAAATTTGTATGAAGAATTTGGAGTCTATGTTGAACATTCTACTTAACCAACTTTTTCAGATATGTGGACATAGTGAGACCTGATACTTATCAGCAATAATGACAACCTTGACTTTTCTCTACCGAGGACTCACCCACTTCACCATTGGGGATACCGACTTCATAGAAGGATGAACATTTGCTTTGCAATTGTGGTTTCTCAAGCACATGAGACCCAAAGCTAGTCTATTCAGAAACACTGATGGAGCATTGATAGTCCTAAAACAATACCACTGTTTAATCGAGCAGTTGGATGGAAATGAGATCATTTGGGACTATTGTGATCGTCGTCAGAGTCTGCCTCGATACACTCACCATTATCATGGATGTACCACACTCTTGGGTCCATATGTCGTAATTGATTATTGTGCTGATAGATGCATGAGACAATTTCCTTAGAGGTAGAAGATTTCTGTGCATGCACCAATTGGAGCTATTCCTTAATTCGACCTCAACTCTCCTCAATGGGCGGCATTGTTCGCAGTGGCTCGACGAGAGTGGAAGACATAAATATCATACACTTGGTTCGTAGGTCCAGTGGTAAATAAGGAATACGTTGAGTGGTAGAATACCAACCGACCACCATCCATCTTCCTTTAAAAAGTTTATATTGTCAACCTTGTACTTCATATGTCATCTTCAGTCATCTTTGTTAGTGTTTTCTTTAGATGTAACTTTTAAAAACTCTTAATGTAATATGAACCTTCATTTTGTCATCATTTCCATCCAATGATTCTCATTTTCTTGTCTCATAAGGTGAAAACTTGAAAGCCAACAAGATGGTTAAGACCAAAGCACAAGTTAAGCAGGCTCCTCAGAACGTCATCTGATCCTATGCCAAAAACACTTGGCTTCACAACAATCGAGCTAGAAGGCTACCATATGTTCTGGATGTTCATGGAGCGATTCATGAGGGAACAAGAACAACAAAAGGCCCTAATGGTTATTCCAAAACCAGAGACTGAAAAGCTCACCAAGCAAAAAAGAAAGAAGAAAAACGACAAATCTTCTCCTACAGATCAAGATGAAGATCATTTAGATTCAGATTCAACAACTAGTAAGGAGAAAAATCCCAAATTGCTTCCTCTCAAAAAGAAAAAGATAACAAAGAAAAGCAAGAAAGGAAAATAAATCGTAGAGGAAAGCAACTCAGCTAGCCCTATCACTACCGAAAGCTCAGAGGAAAAACCCAAAAGAAAGAGAAAGCCTACCAAGAAAGACAAAAAACAAACAAGTACATCCCAAGTAGTAGCTCGAACAGTGAGAGATCTAAAGAGAAAGCAAAAGAGGTCAAGGGCAAAAAGAAAAAGACGAAGACAGAATTAGTCAAATCAAGCAACCTTGAACTTTGGGGGAAAGAAAAACACTCATACTCATGTGAGGATTACTACATTGGTATTGAAGGAGATGAAGAAGTGAAGAGTTTGCCCAAGGAGTTCGTCAAATGTGATGGAACCACCTGCCCACACGTTCACCTTTCAACATTCTTCAATGATTGCTACAAGATTCGGGCGAATAACAGAGCCTTGTTTCGTTACTTTCCAAGAAGTCTTGAACACATTGCCGCACAGTGGTACAAAGAAAATGCCAACCCAGTTGAACTGAAGGAATTCGATAAATTGGTTAACATATTTGTCAAAATATTTGAGCAAAATGTTCCATTGGCTCCAACCCTTAGTACTATTTGCAGTTTCGGTCAGAAACAAGGAGGAAAGACTTGAGCATTCATCAAAAAATGGAGAATCTAATGCAATAAGATGAAGGAGCCCATTTCTGAAACACAGGCTTTGTCACTTCTCAAAGCCTCCAAAAATGATGGGAGGTAATAAAGAAAAACTATGTAAGTTTCATCGTGCCCCTAGCCATGACACTCAGGATTGTTTTGTCCTCAAAAACATTATCCAAGGTTTCTTCAACAATGATCTCAAGGTTGTTGATGATAACATCCTTAAGGTATTAAGGAATCCATTTCCTAATCACGGGAAAACGACAATAGCCACGATCACCATAGGCACTCCGCTCCTGTATCATCTATAGAAGCACATCCGACCTTGTGATGAAAGTAGTTTACACAAAGTCATGATGACAAATCAAGGTAAGAAATCTCTAGATTTTATTGCTATGATGAACAACAAGGCAGAAAGTTCATCCAAAAAACCTGCCATAATTCCAAAAACTTTTATCATACGAGGCAGCGATGATGAATCATCATATGATTCCTCGAACGAAGATCCATGGTACTTGGATGATGTCATTCCCTTGGAAGAATGCATGGTTGAGGGAGATTGAATTCAAGCCTCTAAAGACCAGTCAATTACCTTTTCATAAAATGACCTCTCAAAATGGGGATATTGCCATGTAAATGTTCTTTATATCATCGTCTAGGTCAATAGGATGACTATGTCACATGTATTGATCGATGAAAGAAGTAATTCAAATATTTGTCCTGATCTTATGGTCAAAAGTTTGGGATTTCATGAAGACAAATATCGCTGATGATATCAAGATTTATGGATACGATAACTGAAGCATGAACAACAAAGGTACCCTCGACATGAACGTGATCATTGAAAACACCAGCCATTGCATTATATTCCATGTGGTGGACGTACCACCATCGTACAACTTACTCTTGAGATGACCTTGGATCCACCAAGTACAAGAAATCCCATCCACTCTTCATCAATGTCCCAAATAGAATTTTGGTCCATCAGCCATCACCGTACTTGCTGAGGATCCGGTCGAGAGGTTGGTGCAACCAATGCTCCCTAGGCTAATTGATTCAGTGGACGTACCACCCAGTATAAGAATAACGAAGGAAGGACCTTTGGAAGAATGGATGCAAAACATGGAGATAGGTGAATCATCTCGGAGAGCTTATACTGTTTCAAGTAGTCATCTGAGTTATCAAAAACACCCATTGTATGCTCATTTAATGAAAAACCCTAAGGCATTTCAGTTGCTTTTGAAAGGTAGCCATCGTCCATTCACTAGTCTGGGGAAAAACGAAGATGACATCTTGCAGCTGATTAGTATCCATTTTCAAATAAATACCATGCGACTGGAATATCATAAAGAAATTTAAAGAAGATCGTGTTGGCTAATAGTATTTGCCTTTGTTTTAAATCATCCAATAAGTTTTGTAATCTTAACTTTTATTTGACTGGTCGCATGAGAGGACCACCTCTATGAACTAAGAACTTTTGATATGCAATGCAAGTAATCTTTTGTTATCAATTTTAACTTTATTCAATTTTCCTTTTATCATCCTCTTTACAAGATGTCAGAACTCAACATGTCTCAATTGTTTTTTATTCCTAGGAAGTCCCTCCAGAAAACATTTATCAAACAAGCAGTTGGTGAAGTTGAACCCACGATAATTCTCGAGTCAGAATTACCATAATTTCAGTCAGATTCAGAGACAAGAATATCCCTTGCCATTAGTTAATGATCCGATAGAAGAGATTAATATTAGAACTAGTGAGAATCCTAAGATCCTTCAAATTGGCACGAGTTTGTCAGTAGACAAGAAGAAAAAATTGGTGGACTTTCTTATAAGCCACCAACAAGTTTTTGCATGGACTAATGAGGATATGTTGGGTTTAGACCCCCTAGTCGGTTGAACATCGTTTGCCCTTAAGCCCTAATTGTAAGCCAGTTAAACAAAAATTGCGCAAACTTGATCCTCGACTAGAAGAGCCCATAAAAGAAGGATTAGAAGACCTATTAAAGGCAAAATTTATTCGTGCCATCGATTACCCCAAATGGTTGGCTAATATTGTAGTAGTCTCAAGAAAAATGACAAAATAAGGTTGTGCATCGACTTTCGAGACCTGAACAAAGTCATACCGAAAGATGATTATCTACTTCCAAACATTGATTTATTGGTAGACAATAATGCAAGACATGCAATGTTCTCTTTTATGGATAGATATTTAGACTATAACCAAATCAAATTAGCAGTTAATGATCAACCTAAGACCGCTTTTACTACACTCGGGGGTACTTTATGTTACATAGTGATGCCATTTGGGTTAAAAAATGCTGGAGCAACTTATCAAAGAATCATGACCGCTATCTTTCATGACCAAATGCAGAAAATCATGGATCCATATATCGATAACATATTGATTAAATCTAAGACAAGAGAAGACCACATTGAAACTCTTGCCCAGGTGTTTGAGAGACTCTTACAGTACAAGCTTCATTTGAATCCTCAAAAAAGCGTGTTTGGGGTTGAATCAGGTAAACTTTTGGGTTTCATGGTCAGTAAAAGGGGAATCAAGATGGATCTTACCAAAGCTAAAGCAATCATCAATATGCAACCTCCTACCAATATCAAGAAACTACGAAGTTTGCAAGGGCGAATCCAGTCCATCAGACAATTCATTTCCAATCTAGCCATGAGATACGAGCCATTCAACTAGCTGCTGAGGAAAAATATCAAGTTTTAATAGGGTTTTGAGTGCCAACGGTCATTTGAAAAGATAACAAGATACCTCTTAAATTCACAAATCTTAAAACCCTCAGTACTGGGCAGACCATTGCTGTTTTACATCACAGTAAATGAGTAAGCATGTGTGGCTTTTTGGCACAATATGAGGAAGAAAGTCACATTGAGCATGCAATTTATTACATTAATAAAACTTTTTTCCAGTATGAAAAGAAATACTCTTTGATAGAAAAAATTTGTCTAGCATTGGTTTGGATGTGTCAGAAGCTGAGACATTATTTATTAGTTTGTGAGGTCAAGATACTTTCCAAACTAAATCCTTTTAAATACATCTTGGAACAACCCTTCTTTAATGGGCGTATTGCCAAATGGCAAGTTTTGCTTATGCAATACGATCTTGAATATGTATTCTAGAAATCAATCAAAGGATAAACAATTGCAGATCAATTAACAGACTTTCCCCAGTACAAAGAAATAAGAACAAACGATAAGTTTTTAGACAAACGCATACTAAGATTGGAAACGGTTCCGATATGGAAGATGTACTTTGATGGATCCAGAAACGTGATGTGAGATGGTATAGACATTTTACTTATCACTCCGGAAGATGAAATGATCTTGTACTCTTTGAAAGTCGAGTTTCCATGTACCCATAATATGACTGAATACGAAACCCTCATACAAGGACTTCGTTCTTTACTAAGTTTTCAAGTCAAAAGGGTGCATGCCTTCGGTGATTCTCAGCTTATCATCAATAAAGTGAACGGAGAATGACAAGTTAAAGACGAAAAGTTGGTGCCATATCAAGAGATCACCACCACCTTGATTCGTCAGTTTGAAGAAGTACAACTAGCTTATATAAAAAGAGAAGGCAACCCTATTGCTGATGGCCTCGCAACTTTAGGATCTACTATCTCTTTTCGAACTAATGAATAAATCCATTCTTTTGAGATTGGAAGATTAGAACACCCTGTTTTTGAAGCGGTGAAGCATGTTCATCATATCCAAGAAGAGAATACACCTTGGTATCATGACATTAAAAGATACATTGAAAGCTAAGAATTCTCGACTGGAATGCCCAAAAATGAACAAAAAACAATTCAACTTATGTCAGCGAGGTACTTTATTCTTGCAAGAGTGCTATATAGACGTGAATTTAGTACTAAATACTTTCGGTGCCTTAATGAAGATGAGGCAAAGGAAGTCATCGAAGAGTCACATCGAGGAGACTGTGGGGGCCATGTTGGTTATCAAACGCTCACCAAGCAAATAATTCGAGCAAGATATTATTGGCCTACTATGCAAAAAGATTGTTACGAGTTCGTCAAAAGATGTAAAGAATGTCAACTGCATGCCTCCATGATCCCTGCACCAGTCTCTCACTTGCATTTTGTAACATCTCATTCGCCATTTTCAATGTGAACATTTGACGTAGTTGGACCCATATCCCCTGTAGCTTCAAATAGCCATAAGTATTTTCTTGCTGCAATGGACTATTTTACCAAATGGGTAGAAGTCGTCACACTCAGAATGATAGAAGGGCATCACATATTGTTCTTCATTCACAAAAATCTTCTTTGCAGATTTGAAGTACCTCATGATATAATATCTGATAACAAGACTCATTTCAAAAATAAAAAGATGAGGTAGTTGTGCAGCAAATACCATATCATGCATCATTTTTCAGCTCCTTATTACCCCCAAGGTAATGGGCAAGCAGACAGTAGAAACTGGAAGAGATTGACACAGAAAGATGCATAACGCTCTGTGGATATAAAGCACCACTATGAGAACTCCAACAAATGTTACTCCAACAGAGCTAGTCTATGAAATGGAAGTGGTTCTACCATTACATATACTAAAACCCACTTTGAAGTTTGCTTCTTTGTAGAGCTTCCCCTAAATCAATATCAGCAGAAAAGGCTAATACAACTTGATTTGCTAGATGAAAAGAAGCTAAAAGCGACTTAGTCCTACAATCTATAATATACATCAGAGGACGACCACGTCGTAAGTGGGCACCAAATTGAGAAGACCCATATGTTATTAAGGAAGCCTTGCCCCGTAATTCATACCGATTGATTGATACTGGTGTAGTGGAACTTGGTGATTCTGTTAACTCTCTTCACCTCAAGAAATACTACGCATAGTCCTCTTGTATTCACTTTCCAATCAATGACAAATATTTGTGTTTTTCACATCCAATCTACTATTTATTTTGGATTCTTCTCAGTCGTAAAACATAATGATTATACTGGGGCATTTTTTTATCATTCATTTTATTATCAATAAAGACCTGAGAGCAATCCATGTAGGTAAGGGGATAAACCTGCAATGTCAGACAATCTATACAGGTAAGGGGTAAACCTGCAATGCAAAGAAACTCGCTCAGGTAAGAGGTCAAACCTGAACTCAATCTTGCCCAAATCCACTTGTAAGGGGTCAACTCTGAACTCAATCTAGCTCAAATAACTCATTCAGGTAAGAGGTTAGAACGCATCGGCGAGCAATTGAACCCAATCCGGATTTAAAATGAGTTTGGGGTCACTTGGAACAGAGTCGACCACCCATTTGGAACAAAAAGCAATTTTATATACATTTTAAATAAAAAAGGGTTTTATGTTTTTTTACGAACAACCCTTTTTATTTATTCATTTACTCATTTTATCTTATTTTATTTCACTTTTATTTCATATTATTTTATTTAAAAAATTAATTAAAAAAGACACGCGCAACAAGATGTCGTGTGCCCGCGCAATATGAAATTGAGCACAAACGCGCTACTCGCTGATGCGCGCCTGTGGCCATGCCGGGGCCTGCAACCGATGCAGGCCCCATTTCAATGATAAAAACCACCCCAAGGGCGGTTTTGAGCCTATTGGGTGGGCATTAGTCCTACCCACAACCCAAAAGGGTATTTGCAGGATTAATGGTCAATCCCACTTAATCAAAACCATTTTAAAAAATAAATAAATAAAAATTATTCGAAAAATACTTGAAATTCGCATGAAAATATTGTGAAATTAAAAAAAAAAATCAAATTTTGAGTTTTGGCTCCAAAACTCTCTATAAATACCCCCACAATTTTCTCTTTTGGGCATGAACTAGCCTTTGGGAAACCTCTAAGGGACTCTCACTTGAGAACTTAGAGTTTTTCCTTTGCTCTCTTTCTCTATTTCTCTTTTCTTCTTTCCTTGAAGCAATATCTTCATCATTTTGGAGCTTCACTCAAGGCGAATTTTGGATCATTTGAAGAAAGGGTATTCATTTTCCTAAAATCATTCTTGTTAGAGGTATGTATCCAACATCACAATCCATTTTCTTTCCCTACTCTTTCTCTTCTTCATCTCCCCATGGCCATATAAGATAGCTCTCAAACCTTCACTTCCGAGTTAAGAACTATTCTTGAATGTACCAGGAGCATGAGAAGTTGAAATGATATTTTATTTTATGATTAGAACATGTCCTTTCTTTCTTGAATGTTGCTTTATTTTAGTTTCCTTACTTGCTCTTTTCTTCATCTCCCCATGGCCATATAAGATAACTCTTAAATCTCCTTTTTTTGGAGTCAATAAGCTATTCTTGAGTGCACCGAAAGCATTAGAAGACGATATAATATTTCATTTTATGATTAAAACATGTTCTCTCTTTTCTAGATTGTTGCTTTGTTGTAGAATATTATTCATGCATAGTTAAATGATTTTTCCATTCATATATGAATGAACGGTGATAATGAGTATTTGGGTTGAGATTCTTCTCTATTGTTACGTTGGTGTTTGAGGATGAGATTTGTCCAACCCGAGAAAACCCTCATGAATATGTACATGTTATTATGCATTTTCATGTCATTCTTACATTTAGTTTCTATCTTAATCACTCAATTAGGAACCCTATTGAGTGTCTTATTATGTTGCTTTATTTTCTTTTATCCCCAATAGTGGAAGAAACATATTCCTTTGTAACAAACAAAATAATTATGTTTCATGTTCATATATAAAAATATTTGAAGTCATGCTCTTCAAAAGATTTTCAAAAGCAAGAACCTTCTCTAATGAGGTTTTGTAGACCTAGCTTAGGCTCTTGCATGAGGCCAAGTTCCTCTCCAACCTACATAAAATTGAAGTCAAATATTTTAAGTAATTTCTTAATTTATAATCTCATGAAGACACATACGTATATACATGTTATATACGTATATGTGCACATGATGATGTTCTTTATCATTCTCTCTATATGTTTCCACATTTTATTTGACAAATTTTCATATACACATGAATGCATATATATATATATATATATATATGTGTGTGTGTGTTCTATTTTCTCTCTCTAGAATCATTTATTTCTTTTTTCAAGTTAAATGTCTTCTCCTAAAAATTTCTTATATATATATATATATATATTTATATATATATATATATCTATGTATGTATGTATGTATATATACTTCATTTTCAAAAGTTTTCACATGCATACATGTACATATATGTATACATATACATGTGTACACATACATATATACATACATATAGAAATACATATCTCCCACTCTTTTAAAATCTTTCATTCAGTGATCTCTTTTTTCTCTCTCTTTCTTTCTATGAAAGTATTTCATCTTTTTCAGTCTTTTGGATATTTTCTTTAAAGATCTAAGGTTTTAGTTGTCGACTTCATTAAGACAAAAAAAACCAAGTAATGACCCAATATTGGAATCATGTTTGATGGTCTACCAACCAATTTCATTTTCAAAAACTTTTCTCTTTTCATAACAATATTTATAACAATCTTATAAATAAAAGTAAGAAATTTAGATGTATGTGATGGTAGGAATGTTTCTAGATGAATTTTGTCGTAGAAATGAATTATTCTCTTCTAATCTTGTAGGATCAATGCATTCAAGGATTTACACTTACTTAACATCACTTATGATCACAAGCACATCTCCAGATGAACTTAAGCAAGATGAGATAGGGCTCTAACTAGGTAGTAACCAAATTAGTGCAAAACCTTAAACCTACCAAAAGTCTTAAGAGAATACTAAATCCACTTCAGAAATGATTTTCCAAACTTGCTACATGGTATTTGTAAAGATTTCTCAATTCAAAATTTTCTCAAATCAAAATGTTTTACATTCTCAAGTGATTATTTAAAGAACTTTTTCAAAAAGTTTGAAACATCAAATCTTCAATTATTTTCTCAAACACAACACCACATTTAGAATAAAAAAGATATTTAAGCTAAAAAAAATGCATTAATAATAAAGATAGCCGTTGGTTTGATTACCTCCGATAAAGGAGCCAAGAACGATCGATCCTTATACGGACGGGCGTGTCCCTTTCTCTCTCATTTTCAAAATAAAATCTCATTTTTTTGGAGCACTCCAAAAACCAAAATGTTTTTGGGATGCGAACAGGACCTCATTGGTAGCAAAACTCCCTGCTGGAGAATTTAGCCATGAGAAAAAAACAGTTTCAATGTAATGACATCAATATATTAACAGGTTTCACGAGACTTGGTAGGGTGCTCAATTGAATGTATGTTGATGTGAATGATTGTGAGTGTAGAACTTGTGAGAAATTCGAAGAAGAACTTGCTGATGTGTGGCGGTGCTGGTTGAGTGTCGGAATGCTTGCCATAGTGGTGGAGCCACTTACAAGCTGTCCCTCAATGTTTCTTCATTTTCACACAAACATCTTCAAATATTTGCTCTAAGTGCCCCTTTGGATATAGAAATCTGTGAATGAATGTTCCTTAAAAAATTTTCATGGCTCCACCATTGGCTTCCCAGATGAGCAAAGATTCTTGGGTGGGTGGTCAATAGGAACACATCAAATTGGCATGCAACAGGTAAGGATCATTTTGTCGGCAATAGATGAGCTTGGTAGAAGTGGTTGACCCAAGTTGACATTGAGTTGGTCATTGGACATGGTACGCTTTAAAATGCAATGCTAGCAGGTATGGGATGATTATGCAATGTAAACAAACTTGGTCAGCAGTGAGAGAGAAGACTTTCGGCTAGGTAATAAGGAACATTATGTTGGCATTACTTATCTCCATGGATTGTAAATCCCCCATTTGTAGGAGTAGCGATAATAATTATTTCATTTATCTTTAGCAAGTTGTTACTTGCGATATAGGCGTTATCTGTTGTTCCCTTCTTTAAATATCTCTTGTACCTACTTGTAAAGCAATCAAGATATTCTCATCTCTCCTTAAGCATTGTCACATTTAGGATGAGAAAAGAGTCGGACTTGCAGCATCACATGGACTAACAAAAATCAAATTAAAGAAATTTTTGGCCAAAAATCTTGGGTACAATAAAAGAAGAAAGGTCTTTTTGCATTCACTGATTTTTGTAGAGAAAACATCAGTAAATCAACCACATTGACTAACAACATAGGCCAAACAACAGTATATCCTTTATTCATCAATGTTTGGCTCTACCGTCAGTGTGGCTTCCAAAATTTATCGACGAGCTTCTGTTGAAGGATATCGTGCACCTTTTTTTACTAATGTGAGGTGCATGTCAGAAATTTTTTTTACAGGGCTTCTTTCTGGACATCAGTAAATCTTCAGTCATTGACGATTCTCTTCTGACCGTCATTGAATCTCCAAACAATACCAGATAATTCTACTCAGAATTCCACAGTTTAGGTCATGCCTTTATTTGGTTACCCTTTTACTAACATTAGGAGCGCATACAACAGAAAATTTCTATTTGGTCATCCTTTTATTGATGTTCATTCTCAAATGATAGTAAATTTTAGTAGTCATTGACATTTCCCTCCTGGCGATTAGTAAAGCTCAAAGATTTAATGACGTGTTTTTGTTACGCATCAATGAACATTGAGTCAACACTAATGACGGTTGTTGATGCATGTCAATAAAGGCCAATAATTTGATTTTACTGTCTTTCTCGCTCTGGATGTTTAGGACATGTTTGACTATACTGATGGTAATGTTTGTTATTACCAATGTTTGCCTTCACATAAAACACAGTCAAACTAAAAACTGCAGGAAGGCTTGAACACCAGCCTTAAAATGCTCAGCTCAAGCTTGAGTCGAGCTCAACGAATTATATTCGAGCTCAACACGGCCACTAAACCCAAAAAATTTAATACCCTCCTAAGTAACTTAACTTTCTCATTAATAAATGTTGCTGAGAGTTGTGATGAGGTGATAGCGGGAGGAGAATAGCCACTTTTTAAAATATTTTATTTGGTAAATAGGAAAAAGTTTTTTTCCTAGAAAGTCGAGCTAAAAAAGGAAGAAAACTTGGCTTGAATGGCAGAAGAATAGCTACTTTCTTTTGTAAAAGTTAACAACAGGTGAGCAGAAAAATGACTTTTGTTAAAAAGACCAGTTTTCTGGCTCAAGAGAAAGAGAAAGAGAAAGTGAGAGATAGAAGCGGCTGCAAATAGATTATGGCTGCATGTTAAGAGAAAGAGCGATAGGGGTAGAAGCTGCAGAAACAGAGATTGCAGGTGCAGGTGACTCGAAAGCACTAATAAGGCAGGAAGACGAGCTTTACGAGTTATGCAAGTTGAGTCGAGTGAACTCGAGCTTGACTCGGTTATATAGACGAGTCATTCCATAAACTCGAGCTTGAGACAAGCTTTACCGAGTTGAGTCTCATTTACTTGACTCGTTGTTTATCTGTAATTCTCCCTTGCTTTCTCCAAATCTCACAGAATCCCTTTTTCTTCCTCCCATGAAAAACCATCAGCAGCAACATCAGCGGCAGTGGTCAACAACAGCAAGATCAGCTGCCATAAGTAACCGATGCAGCCATAAGTAGCCATCGGATGAAAATGCTCCTTCTCCTATGTCTCTCTCCTTCTCACAGGAATTCTTTTCTCCTTCGATCCCTCCTTCCTCCACCGAATTGCAATGAAACAACACTAAAGTTCTTCCTACATTGATGTTTTCTCGAATTTCAGTAAAGATATGTGTACACCAATGTTTTAGTCAATATGTTAGTAACACCTACTGAATTTTTACTCATTGTTGAAAACACAAGTTTTACTGACATTTTACAAAGCATTACTGACATTTTTTGCATGTCAGTAATAATATGATTTTCCATGACAATGGTGTCAAGGACAAGTTGCCCAAGTTGGTCAGCTAGGACACCTAGAGTTTGTTCATATATATTATTGATGACAGACAATATAATTGTTAGCTACTTCAAATTGGGAAGATTACATTTGCTTTTGGAATTGTAGTCTCTGTACTATGATGATGTTGGCTCGCGGTGTTAGAGAAATTGAGGGCCCATGTTACCCTCATCACGGCATGATGTATAAGCATATATTAATAATAAGAAAGATCAACCTAATTGTCATAGTAAGCATATATGATTGTTGACTAATTTGGCTTTTACAGGTCTAGTTTTACCTAGTTCTATATATATATATCCAAAGTAACAAATGGTACCTTTAGGTATTTCAGTGTAGATGAACTTGGAATGTCCACATATGTACGAATAAGAAAAAGGTTGATCTTTGTTGTTTAAATTGGTTTTTGTAGGGCAGCAAATGTAAAACAATTGATTTGAAATCCATTTAGTATGTCAGACACCGATCAGATTCTTGTGGGCATCAACTCCTTACATAAGTCTAAACTTTTACCCACGTTTGATGCCTAACATCGGTAAAGGTATACTATTTACCCACGTTTGCAAACCAGACATCGATAAAAACCCAATTTCAATAACATCCTAGTGGTGGACGCTAGTGAAGGCTCAATCTCACGGATGTTTTTCTTCGGACGTCAATAAAAGTTTCCTTTCACCAACATGCATCCCTGAATATTTGTAAAAGTGCCATTTCACTGACTTCTATTTTCCCACACATCAGTGAATCCATCCTTTTTTGTAGTGTCTAAACATAAGCCTTAGGGTAGAGGCACTAGCTCGGCATTTTAGGTTAAGCACTAAGCAAGCAGCATAGTCTCTTGGCATAAGAGTGATCTCATTGAGACCAAAATTAAAAAGAAAATATTAGATACTAAAATATACTCTACGTATCACATTTAAATATTCTTTAATATTACAATCTAGTTCCTATCTGTTTCTCCAAATTCTTCGTGGAATGTTCTTTTTAACATGTATGCACACACACATATAGAGGGGGAAGTAGAGAATTAATGGTGCTGGATCATATGGTCTCATTTCTAATTTTCATATCTGTGATCTAACTTCTTCTATGTCCTCTTTGAATGAAGAGAGAAAGGTAAAATTATCCCATTGACATAAATTTGCTTCTTATTGTATACCTCGTATCAACTTGGGTTACGACAAGAAAAAGACATTCTAAATTTGATTATCAAACCAGTATTTTATGTACAATCGAACCATATACATGTGATCTTAAGAATGAGAATGATTTGATAGGAAACATGTACTAAGCATTTTTTAGTTTAAATAAAATTAACCTCAAATCAAAAAATTGATTAAAAAATAAATGTTTTTTGACAAACAACTTCAAACAAAGCATGCTTTACAAACATATTAAAATGTTTATATATATATATATATATATATATATATATATATATATATATATATTATATTCACATGTCTTGTCCATGGTATTATCATCCTAAGATGGAGGTCGTAAACTCATGCCCTCATGCAAAAAATTGTATGAATGCATCTATAACCTAGAAATTTTAAAACTCATGTTCTTTCAATATGTAAGTCTGATTTTGGCCTAGAAAGTGCTAAAAAAATTCAGTGTCATGTTGCAGATGGGTCACAAGGTATTCTAAGATAATCTAATCAACACTCTGATGATAACAAATATTTTAGAAAATGTCAAGTGGGAACAGACGAAACATGCTGATATGAGGTACATACACCCACTACATTCTACCCTGGGATCTAGTTTAGAAGACAATAGTTGAGCTCCTCTCTCCCTATCCTAGATCTTCTGAACTGAATAGTATCTTCTCCCCCTCTCCTCATATCACGCTCTCCTTCTTCCCTTTCACTATCCCTCTCTACTCTCTCTCCCTCTTTGGCTCACTCTATTGCAATGTCGACTCCTTCCATTGTGGTTCATCTTCAATGCTGATCCAAGTTAGGCTCTCTCTCTCTCTGTCTCTCTCTTTCTCTCTCTTTCTCTTTCTATATATATATATATATATATATATATATATATATATATATAAAATGACGACTTTGGCTCGAACCATTTAACTAGAGACATCCATTTGAAATAGATAAATGGTTGAGAAAAAAACAAGAAGAAAAATGTGTGAACTAATGCTAGATGACAAAAAATGTTTATTACTTTTTTCTCCTTGTTTTTATCTTAACCATCTATCATGATAGATCATATGGCCTGGTTAGGTTGCTAGGTGACTTGTGTTACCATTCAATTTTCCAGTATATATATATATGTATATATTCTTATTGAATCACAAGCTAGTCCAAAGTGTGCTGATCCAAGGATCAAGGTTTGCTGAGGGCTCTGTTATGCATCATCAAAAAAATCAGATGGTGGAGTCAATAATTGAAGATTCCATATCAAAATAAATATTTTTGAGATATTTTCTTGCAACATATTTTCTAAACAAGGTGTCTAGTCACTGGTTAACCTTGCTTCTGTGGGTAATCAGAACTATATATTTCCCTTGCAATACACTGTATTGAGTCAATGAAGAATAGAGAAAAGACTTCCTTCATTCCTCCCTTCTACGTGCCTCTACCGCTACCTGTATACTGATTCCAAAACCCTTTACGGTATCAAAGAGATAAAGGGAAACATCATGGCTGTGTCATCTGCTCAGAAATATCCCTATCCTTCTACACTCAATGCAATGGAAGAAACTAAATAGTCTTCTGTGAAGATGGATCACTACTACACTCTTTGAAGATGTTATTGGGATGGTCGTGGGGTTGGAGACAACTGAACAATCATGAAGAGCATTAGAAGAGGCATATACACTTGATTCACAAGAGAGGGAGTGTTTTTTGTTACAAAAATTGCAGATGCACAAGAAGAAGAGCATGGGTATGAATGATTATATTATAGTTTTCAAAAACACGTGATGAATTGGCAGCAATAGGAAATCTTGTTAATGATCATACAGAGGTTTTTCTACTCCTAAATGAATTAGGGGCAGGCTGTGAATTGTTCATTACATCCATGTTGAAACCCCCAATACAATCTTATAAGAAGCTGATTCCACTCTTCCAAAGCCACAAAACTCTAAAAATGTTGAATCACGATGAAAGAAACATGGAGCATAATACTGCCTTTTACATGCAAAGACAATATTTTCGAAATAATAGAAGGGGAAGAGGTGGACAAAACTTCACCTCGCAGGGTAGGGGATTCAATTCCTACTACCATGGCAATCAAGGAGCACAAGTAGAGACAAAAAAGGAAGGACATATACAAAACAATAATAAACTGAAACAAGAACACTGCAAAGGCAAATCTGTTAACAAAGAAAGAGGTATGATTTGTCAATTATGTTTTAACCAAATAATACTGCTATTAGATGTTGGCATAGGTTCAATAGCACCTACAAGGCTGATGATGCACCAGAGGCATTAGCTATGGTAAAAATGGCAGATAACCAAGATCAAGCCTGGCTTCCATATGCAGGGGCAACCTCGCAAGTAATTGTAGAGCCAGGTATGCTGCCAAACCTAGTTCAGTATGATGGATATGAGAAGATTATGGTAGGAGATGGTAGCTTTATTGGCATCTCACACTTTGGAGATGTAGAAATTAAAACTACGGATGGAACTTTGAAATTAGATAATGCATTAGAGGTTTCAAAAATCAAGAGGAACTTCATTTCTATAAGTTATAGAAATGCGGTTCCTCTTGATTTTTGGAACCACTAATGCATTATCTAATTTCAAAGTTCCATCCATAGTTTTAATTTCTACCCAACTCACAAATGTTTCACCCATAGATTTTTTGTTTTCATGTGATGGTGTCAAGATAAAGACCAGGGGAAGGGTGCAGGTCATTAATAAAGGACCAAGACAGGGTAATCTTTATACTCTACAACCGGCAATAAGGGAGGTGAATTTCTCCAATCATTAGAATGTAGCTAATTTAGATACTTGGCATAGAAGATTAGCCCATGTCAATTTTAATGTTTTACAGTTTTTGAAGAAAAACAAACAGATATATAGTGTGAAAAATATGGAGAAGCATGTATGTTTTGGGAGTGCTCTATCAAAATCATGTCGTCTGCCATTTGAAAACTTGAAGAAACTACTGATGCTTTCGATAAAATCCATTGTGATCTATAGAGGCCCTCTCCAATCAAATCTGTTGAATGGATGCATTGTTATTCTGCCATTGTTGATGACATAACCAGATATTGCCGGATTTTTCCTTTAAAAGAGAAATCGACATTTATCTTTTGTCTTGAAAATTTTTTGGTTTATGTCAAAACTCAGTTTAATAAACCAATAAGAATATTTCATTCAGACAGGTGGGACAGAGTTCAACAATCATACAATGAAAGAGGTAACAGATGTTAATAGGATATATCACATAATATCTTGCCCTTATACCCCTCAACAGAATGGATTGGCCAAGAGAAAACATCAGAATATAACTAAGTCGGGCTTGGCAATGTTGTTTAGTGCATTTTCACCTTAAAAATACTAAATTGAAGCATTTAATACAGCAGTTTGGATACATAATTGATTGCCTATAAGTGTACTAAATATGGAATCGCAATATGAAATAATATTTTATACCAAACTTGATCATAATTATATGAGCAAATTTTGTTGTTTATGTTATCCATATTTGAGAAATTACACAACACACAAGTTACAACCACAATCATCACCATGTGTGTTTTTAGGATATAGTGCATCCCATAAAGGTTACATGTGCTTGCAAAAGGAAACAGGCGGGGCATACATCACCAAACATATAATTTTCGATGGGTAGACTCTCCATTTAAGGTCCCAACTGGAAAGGATGCTGGAGTAAAGATGATTCCATACGATGCATGGTTCCTTAATGATAAAAAGACAACTAATGTCATGATTGAACAAGAAGTTCAAAAACATGATGTGATGCCAACCCAATGTAGTGACACCATAACTCCTGTAAGTAGAGAAAATGTAATAATTGAAGTCATTATTGTGCATACTAACCAAGCAAATCAAGAATAGTAGGAATTTTCATAGTCTGAAGAGGATCAAAGAAACTACAAGTGATGTTGAAGGAATTGAAAACCAAGCAGAGCAGACCAGTTTATCACCAGCAGCATGTACTCAACAAATTGAGATAAGGCATTGCAAAACCACAAGTATTTACTAACTTGTACTACTTCAACGAAGGAGACTAACTCAATAAATGAAATAGTGGCACATGCAGATTGGTTGGCTGCTGCGCATGACGAGATGAATGCATTAAAAATTACAAACAGATGGGATTTAGTTCCACGACAACCAATAATGAATATAATTGGATGCTACCGTGTGTTCAAATCAAACGTAAAAACTAATGGCACGATCGAGTGAAGGCGAGGTTGGATGCAAAAAGGTATGTTTCCATCATCAAATTTTCTAGTCTTTGGAGTGCTTCAGAAAAATGAGGTTTTATTTTGAAATGAGAGGGAAAAGGACACACCCGTTGATACGAGTACTAAAAGTTTCCGGTGCCTTTATCGAGGGTGACCAATTTAAAGGCTATGCTTATTCTTGATGTATTTTGTTTTTGCTTAAACATATTTTTCATCCTAAATGCGGTGTAGTGTTTGAAAAAATATTGAAGATTTGATATTTCAAATTTTGAGAAAGTTTTGAAGAATCTTTTGAGAGTATAAAACATTTTGATTTGGAAGATTTTGAATTGAAAAATCTTTACAAATATCATTGGGAAACCTTTGAAGATCACTTTTTGAAATTGATTTAGTGTTCTCATAAGAATTTAAGTAGGTTTAAGATTTTGTTCTAATTCGGTTACTACCTAACTAGAGCTCAATTTGATCGTGCTTAAGTTCTTTCAGAAAGGTGCTTTATGATCATTTGTAAATTGCACAAGTGAATGTGAATGCATGAATATATCGATTCTATTGATTTAGTGTTCTCATAAGAATTTAAGTAGGTTTAAGATTTTACTTTAATTCGGTTACTACCTAACTAGAGCTCATTTTATCGTGCTTAAGTTCTTTCAGAAAGGTGCTTTATGATCATTTGTAAATTGCACAAGTGAATATGAATGCATGAATATATCGATTCTATATGATTGAAAGCAAATTATTTACTCCTATCATATCATTCATCTAAAAGCATTCCTATCATCACATACATCTAAGTTTCTTTTTTAATCTATATAATTGTCGTAAATATTCTTATGAAGAGGATTTTTTTTTTAAAAAAATGCAATGGGGTTGTAGACCATCAAACATGAATCAAATACTGGATCATTATTTAAGTTTCACCTTGGTGAAGTTGATAATGAAAAGTTAAATTCTTAAATCTTAAGAGAGGAATATTCAACGAAAGGGAAGAGAGAAAAGATTTTAATTCAAGAGGAATATGGAGAAAATGAAAGAGAAAGAGATTTTCAAATCACGAAAGAAAAAGTTTTAAAGAGAGAGAGAAATGCATATACTTGTACATATTTATACATATATATATGTAAACATATATATGCATATACTTACATACATGAAAGCTCGTGAATGGAAAGTACTAACTCAAATGAAGAGGGAGAAGAAGATTTTAGAAGGGGGGAGAGAGAGAAAGATTTTAGACAGAGAAAATAAGATTTTAGAGAGAGAAAAGAATAAGTTTTTAAAGAGGGAGAGATAGAAGAATACATATATACACATACTTATATATATATATATATATATATATATATATATATATATATATATATATATAAGATTCTAGAGAGAGAAACTAGAACACATGTATATATTCATTTATATGTATACATATATGAAAATTTATAAAAGAACACGTTAAATCATAGAGAGAGAAGGACAAAGAGAGATCATTATGTGCATGTATACATATGTAACATATATATACCCATATACCTTTACAAAAGTTAGAATCAATAAATAACTTGAAAAATATCCGACTTCGATTTTTCTATATAGGCCGGGAGGAACTTGGGCTTATGTAAGAGCGTAGGCTAAGTCTCAAAGGCCTCATTGAAGAGGGTTCTTGCTTTCGAATTTCTTTTGAAAACATGATTCCAAAAAATTTTATACGTGAACATAAAATCATAATCATTTCATCTATTACAAGGAAATCCATTTCTCTCACCACTGGGTATAAAAGAAAAACAAACATACATGAAATGGAGAACAACGTAAGAAAACACTCATTGGGATCCTTAATTGTGTGATTAAAATAAAAGCTAAACTTGAGAATGTTATGAAGATGCGTTTTAACATGTACACATTCATGAAGGGCTTTCCCGGGTTAGACAATTCTTAATCTCACAGTCAACATAATAATGAAGAAATCCCAACCCAAGTGCTCATTTTTACTATTCATTTGCATGTAAATTAAGAAATGAATTAAGAAACAATATCTCAAACATGAATGATGAACAAAAAAATGTAAGAAGCATATTTTGGAAATAAATAAAGAAATGTAATTTATTTCGCATTGTTCATACTCCCGGTGCACTTAAGAGTACCTCTCAACTTTCGATGGAAAATCTTTAAAGCTCTCTTGTATGGCCATATGGAGTTGGCAAAGAGAAACAAAAATAAATAAAAATGGGAGGAGGACTGTATATCTCTAATGGAAATAATTTAGAAATGAGTCTCCTTCTTCGGATGATCCTAGGGTTTCCTTGGGCGAAGCTCTAAGGTGATGAACATGTTCCTCCAAGAGGTCTCATCGTACTCAGTTGAAGAGTGGGAAGTTGGAGAAACTCACTCCCAAGGTTGGAGAAGAAGAAGATGATAAAAGGAGAGAAATAGAGAAAGAGTTGGGAAACATTCTGAGTTCCCAAGAGTTGGTTCATACCCAAGAGAGAAGATTGTGTGGGTATTTATAACGAGTTTTGGAGCCAAAACTCAAAAGTTATTTTTTTTTTGAATTTAACAGTATTTTCATGCGAATTTCAAGTATTTTAAAGTAATTTAATTTATTTTAAAAGGTTTTGACAAAGTGGGATGGGCTCTTAGCCTTGCAAACACCTCTTTGGGGTGTGGGCAGGAATAATGCCCACCCATTAGACCCAAAATCACCACCAAGGGGGTGGTTTGTTACCCAAAGAAGGGCCTGCGTGCTGCGCAAGCCTTGACTTGATGCAGCCACGGGCGCGCGGCCGTGGATGGCCATGCACATGCATTCTGCTAGACGTGACAATGTCAGTGCGCCAATTCCAAGTGAGGGGGCAAAATGCCCCTTATTGTCTTTCTTTGACCAATAATGGGTGGATTTCACCTTCTTGGCCTCCAAGGGTTCCCATTCATAAAAAAACATATTTTTTTAATGTGTATTTTAAAAGGTAAACCCTTTGCATGTACGGGTTGGGGCAAGATTGAGTTGAGGTTTGACCCCTTACATGAGTAGGTTGTTTTGCATTGCAGGTTTAACCCTTTATTTGCACGGGTTGCTCTTGAGTTTTGAGTGATAATAATAAAAAAATGCCTAGCATAATTGTTACGTTTTACAACTGAGGAAAATACAAATGGATAACAGATCAATTGTGGAGAACACAAGTATTTGTCATTGATTGAAAGGTGAATACAAGAGGACTAAGTGTAGACTTCCTTCAGGTGAAGAGCGTTAACATGATCATTAAGTTCTACCCCATCAATATCAATCAACCAGTATGAGTTACGGGGCTAGGCTTCCTTAATAACGTATGGGCCTTCCCAGTTTGGTGCCCACTTACTACGTAGTCGTCAGCTGAGATATACCACATATTGTAGGACCAAGTCATTCACCTTGAAAAGTCTTTCAATAACTGATTTCATAAATTGTCTAGCCATCCTTTGGTGATAGGTTTCATTGTGCTTAGCTGCTTTTAGCTTCTTTTCATCAAACAAATCGAGCTGCATTAGTCTCTTCTACTGGTATTGATTTAGAGGAAGCTCTATAAGATAAACAAACTTCAAAGCAGGTTTTAATACATGTAATGGCAGAATCACTTTTGTTCTGTCGACTAACTCCATTGGGGTAGCATTTGTTGAAGTTTTCATAGTGGTGCGATATGCCCACAAGGCATTGTGCATCTTTTCGTGCCAGTCACTTCTAGTTTCCACTTTCCGCTTCATGATACTGATCATGATCTTATTGGTGGCCTCTGTTTGCCCATCATGACACGGCATTTGCTGCATAACTGCCTCATTTTCATTTTTGAAATGAGTCACGTTATCAGATACTATACCATGTGTGACTCCAAATCTACAAAGAAGATTCTTGTGAATGAATGATACTACTTGATGCCCTTCTACTGTCCTGAGTGTGACGACTTCTACCCATTTGGTAAAATAGTTTATTACAATAAGAAAACACTTATGGTTGTTAGAAGCTATAGGAGATATTGGTCCGACTACGTCAAATACCTACATTAAAAATGACCAAGGAGATATTATAGAATGCAAGTGAGAGGCAGGTGCTTGGATTATTAGAGCATATAGTTGACATTCTTTACATCTTTTGACAATTGGTAATAATTTTTTTTGCATAGTAGGTCAATAATATCTTGTTCAGACTATTTTCTTGGTGAGGGTTTGGTAACCAACATGGCCCTCACAGTCTCCTCAATGTGACTCTTCAATGCCTTCTTTTGTCTCATCTTCATTAAGCCACCAAGAGTATTCAGTACTAAATCCACGTTTGTATAGTACTCCTACAAGAATAAAGTACATTGCTGACATACATTGAATTGTTTTTTGTTTTTTTAGGCATTCTAGTCGAAAATTCTCTGCTCTCAATATAACTTTTGATATCATGATACCAAGGCGTATTGCCCTCCTGGATATGATGAACATGATTATCTGTTTCAAAAACGGGATGTTCTAACTTTTCATTCTCAAAAGAGCGGATTGTTTCGTTGGTTTGAAAGGAGATAGTGGATTCAAAACTCGCGAGGCCATCTACAATAGGGTTGCCTTCTCTTTTTATGTAAGCCACATATACTTCTACTGACAGATCAAGGAGGTGGTGATCTCTTGATATCGCACCAACTTTTCATTTTTTACCTAACATTCTCTATTCACTTGATTGATGATAAGTTGAGAGTCACTGAATGCATGCACCTTCTTTATTTAAAAACTCAGTAAAAAACGAAGTCCTTGTATGAAGCTTCATACTCAGCCATGTCATGGGTACATGGAAAGTCGAGTTTCAAAAAGTATGAGATCATTTCATCTTTCAAAATGATAAGCAAAATGTCTATACTTGCTCTCATCATATTTTTAGATCCGTCTAAGAACATCTTTTATATTGGGACCATTTCTAATCTTAGCACATGTTCATCAAAAAACTCATCATCTATTCTGATTTTTTTATACTAGGGAAAGTCTGGAGAGTATTTTGATCTCACAAAAGGATATGTATTCAAGATCATATTACATCAGCAAAACAACTTTTGATATCATGATACCAAGGCGTATTGCCCTCCATTCACTTGATTGATGATAAGTTGATTGACTTTTAGGATATGTATTCAAGATCATATTACATCAGCAAAACATGCCACCTGAGATGCGTCCATTAAGGAATGACTCATCCAAGATATATTTAAGAGGATTTAATTTGAAGAGTATTTTGATCTCACAAATTAATAAATAATGTCTCAGCTTCTCATACATAGCTTCTCGTACATCCAAACTAATGCTAGGCAAGTTTTTTCTATTGGAGAATACTTCTTTTCATATTGAACTAAAGTTTCGCTGACGTAATATATTGAATGCTCGATGCGACTTCTTTCCTCTTATTGTACCAAAAAATTACCAAATGCTGACTCAACAACTATGATGTAAAATAGCAATGGTTTACCCAACACCGAGGGTTTTAAGATTGGTAGATTTAGGATGTATTTCTTGTTCCTTTCAAATGACTGTTGGCACTCAAAATCCAATTCAAATTTGATGTTTTTCCTTAGCAACTGGTTGAATGGTTTGCATCTCATGGCTGAATCGGAGATGAATCATTTGATGAACTGGATTCGCCCTTAAAAACTTCATAGTTTCTTGATATTGGTAGGTGATGACATATCGATGATAGCTTTAGCTTTTGTAAGATCCGTCTCAATCTCCATCTTACTGACCATGAGACCCAAAAGTTTACTCTATTCAACCCCAAACACACATTTTTGGGGATTCAAACAAAGCTTGTACTGTAAGACTCTCAAACACATGGACAAGGGTTTCAATATGATTATTTCTTGCCTTAGATTTAATTAATGTGTCATCGATACATGCATCTACAATTTTGTGCATTTAGTCATGGAAGATAGCGGCCATGACTCTTTGATAAGTTGCCCCATCATTTTTCAACCCAAATGGCATTACCGTGTAACAGAAAGTACCTTAGGGTGTGGTAAAAGCGGTCTTGGGCTGATCTTTGACTGTCAATTTGATTTGGTTGTATTTTGAATATCCATCCATAAAAAAGAACATGACATGGCTTGCAGTACTGTCTACCAATAAATCAATGTTTGGAAGAGGGTAATCATCTTTTGGTGTGATTTTATTCTGGTCTCGAAAGTTAATGCATAAGCGAACTTTGGTATTTTTCTTGCACAACCATTCGGTGTAATCGATGGCACGAATAAATTTTGCTTTTAGTAGATCATCTAATACTTCTTTTATGGACCCTTCTAGTCGATGATCAAGCTTGCACAATTTTTGCTTAACTGACTTGCAACTGGGACTTAGGAGCAAACGATGCACAACCAGCTGGGGGTCTAAGCCAGCATATCTAAATAGGTCCATGCTAAAATTTCTTGGTGGTTTATAAGAAAGTTTACTAATTTTTTCTTCTCTTATACTGACAATCTAGTGCCAATTTGAAGGGTTTTAGGACTCTCATTGGTTCCAATGTTAATTTCTTCAATTGGATTGTTAACTAAGGGCGAGAGATACTCTTGTTTTTTAATCTGAGTGAATTCCAATAATTATGACTCAAGTATTGTCATAGGTTTTATTTCATCGACTGCTTGTTAGATAAATGCTTTCTGGAGGCACTTTCGAGGAAAAAGTAGGAACTAAGACATGTTGAGTTTCGACATTCTATAAAGAAGAGGATAAAGGAAAATTAAACAAAATTAAAATTGATAATCACAACGAAAGATTACTTGCATTGCATATAGAAAGTTCTTAGTTCATCGAAGGAGTCCTCTCAGGGAACTATATAAGTACAAGTTAAGATCACAAAATTCATAAAAGGATTTGAAAGGAAAGGCGAATACTATCAGCCAACAAGATCTTCTTCAAACTTCTTCAACGTATCCCAATCCTCTAGTGTTCATCTGAAAGGGAATAATGATTGGCTGTAAGATTGTCATTTTCATTTTTTTTAGTCCAGTGAATGGATGGTATCCACCTTTCAAAAGTAACTGTAATTCCTTAGGGTTTCTCACAAAATGAGCATACAAAGGATGTTTTTGATAACTTAGACAACTTCTTGAGATGGTATAGGCACTTTCAGATGATTTGCTTGCCTCCATGCTCTGCATCCACTCTTCCTTAGGTGCTTCATTTGTTATTCTTATGTTGAGTACGCCCACCGAATCAATTGGTCTATGGAGCATTGGCTGTACCAACCTCTTGACCAGGTCCTATGCGTGTACGGTGATGACAGATGGGCCAAAATTCCACTTGAGGCATTGGTGAAGAGTAGATGGGATACCTGGTACTTCATAGGTCTAAGGCCGTCTCAGCAACAAGTTATATGATGGAGATACATCCACCACATGGAATAAAATGCAATGAGTGGTCCATTTGATGATCACATCCATGGTGAGTGTCTCTTTGCTATTCATGCTTCGGCCATCACATCCATAGATGTTGGTATCATTGGGGTGATATTTGTCTTCACGAAAACCTAAATCTTTGGCTGTGAGATTAGGACAAATATTTAAGCTACTTCCTCTGTCGATCAATACATGTGGCACAATCATCTTATTCACTTGGACGATGATGTATAAATATATACTTCATGGTAATATCCCTAGTTTAAAATATCTTTTTTTGTAAAAGTGATTGACTGGTTCTTGGAGGCTCGAATCCAGCCTTCATAAATAAGATGTTCTTCTAAAGGAATGACATCATCTAAGTAACATGGATCCTCGTTTGAGAAGTCATCTGATTGCCGCCTCGTAACAGAAAAGTCTTTGGAATTATGGTAGATTTTTTAGATGAACCTTCTGTCTTGCTATTTATCATACTAATAAAATCTAAAGGTTTTTTACCTTGATTAGTCACCATAACTTGGTGTGAATTTTTTCCAACACAAGGTCGGATGTGCACCTACGGGTGATATGGGAGTGGAGTGGCGGTGGTCATTGTGGCGACTGTCGCCTTTCCGTGATCAGGGAATGCATTCTTCAATACCTCATGGATATTATCATCATCAACCTTGAGATCTTTGTTAACGAAAACTTGAATAATGTTTTTGAAGACAGAACAATCCTCAGTGTTATGACCAGAGGCAAGATGAAACTTATACAATTTTTCTTTATCACTTGCCATCATTTTCGGAGATTCTAAAATTTTTGGCAAGACGATAGTTCTTTTGGTGAGGAGGTGTTTTAAGATTTTCTCACGAGATTGACTAAGAGGAGTAAACTTCCAATCATAACTCCAGCCAGAGTGTTTATTCATTCTTTGTTTCCTTTGGGCAGTTGTGTGTTCTTGTGATTTATCTATTTGTCATGTTTATAACTGTTGCTGCTGCATTTGCTATGAAATATGCGGGTAACTGTGTCCTCCCTCCTTTCTTACTATCTTCTTTATGCTTGGGCGCAATGATTCTATCAAAATCACATTCTTCAATTCTTTCTTCTATTGAATCTGCTTATTCGATCAACTCGGCAAAGGTCTTGATTGGAGCATTGTAGATGAGACTTTTCAAGGGTTGGACGAGTTTTTTCCTGATAAGTGACAGAGCTTGTGTTTTAGAGATATGTTCCTTCATCTTGTTGCATTGAATTCTCTATTTTTGGATAAATTCTCGAACATTTTCTCTTTGTTTTTGACAGATACTACAAAGGATACTGAGGGTTGGAGCCATGGAAACATTATGTTCAATTCTCTTGACGAACATGTTAACCAATCTATCAAATTCCTTAAGTTTAATTGGGTCAATGCTTTCAAGACTCCTTGGAAAGTAGTGAAATAATGTTTTGTTATTCGCCTAGATCTTGTAGCAGTCATTGATGAATGTCGAAAGATGAACGTGTGGGCAGATGGTTCCATCATATTTGATGAACTCCTTGGGCAAACCCTTCATATTTTCATCTTCTTCAATGCCTAGGTAGTAATCCTTGCATGAGTATGAGCGTTTTCCTTTCCCCATAAGTTCAAGGTTACTCATTCTTTTCTCCATTTTTGTAAAACTTGTGTTTAGTTGGACTTTCGTCATCACTTGATTTGCGTGATCTTGACCATGTTTTTTTCTTCTTGCCCTTGATCTCTTTTACTTTCTCTTTAGAACTTTCACTGTCTGAGCTACTGCTTGCGGTATACTTCTATGCCTTTTTGCCTTTCCTTTTTGGCTTCCTCTCCAAATTTTTGCTTGTGATAGGGCTAGGTTAGTTGCTATCCTCTATGATTTCTTTTCCTTTTTTTCCTTTTTTTCTTTGTATTTTTCTTTTTGAATGGAAACAATTCAGGCTTTTCATCCTTACTGGTTGTTGAGTCTGAATCTAGATTGTAGGAGAAGGTTTGTTGTTTTCCTTATTTCTTTTTTGTTTGACAGACTTTTTAGTTGCTGGTTTCGGAGTAACCATCAGGACCTTTTGTTCTTCTTGCTCCATCATGAATCACTCCATAAACAACCAGAACATATGGTAGCCTTCTGGTTTAATTGTTGGGAAGCCAAGTGTTTCATAGGACTAGATAATGAAGCCTCGTTTTGAGGAGTTTGCTTAGCTTGTGCTCTTATTTCGACCATCCGGTTGGCTTCAAATATTCACCTTATGAGATAAAAAAAATGAAGAGTCATTGAAGGGAAATGATGACAAAATGAAGATTCACATTGCATTAAGAGTTTAAAAATTGCATCCAAAGAAAACATTGACAAAGATGACAACAATTGAAGACAAAATAAAGAGTACAAAGTTGACAATAGAAGCTTTTAAGGAAGGATGAATGGTGGTTGGTTGGCATCCCACCACTTAGTATATTTCTTCTTTACTATTGGGTTTGTGAACCAAGTGTATGATATCTATGTCTTCCATTCTTGTCAAGCTACTACGAACAATGCCGCCTATTGAGAAGACCTAAGGTCGAATTCAGGAATAGCTCTAATTGGTGCATGCACATAAACCATCTTCGATCTCTGAGAGAATTGTCTCATGCATCTATCAGTACAATAATCAACCATGAAAGGGTCTAAGAGTGTGGTACGACCATGGTAATGGTGAGTGTATCTAGGTAGATTCTGACGGCGATCATAATAATATCAAATGATCTCTTCTCCATCTAGCTGGTCGATCAGACAATGATATTGTTCTAAGACTGTCAATGCTTCATTAGTGTTTCTGAATAATTAGCTTGGGATCCTGCATGCTTGAGGAACCACAATTATAAAATATATGTGCATCCTTCTACATAGTCGGTGTCTCTGATAGTGAAGCAGGTGAGTCCTTGGTAAAAGAAAGCCAAGACTGTCATTACTACTGACAAGTATCAAGTCCCGCAATGTCCCCATATCCAAAAAAGTTGAACGATAGAACATCTAAGAGGTTGGTTTCATTGGTAAAAAGGGTCACTTCTACTGTGCAAATCATTATACAATGTTTGACTCTTCATATGGATTTTCGAGATAAGATAAAAGACTTAACATAGATTCCAAATTCTTCATATAGATTTTTTAGATGCTTTGACTCTCATAGTTTTCTACTAAGGGCCAAGTTTTTCATATAGTAAAGTGAGTTATAAGGTCATTTGCAATAACCTTAGTCGAGTTCATGAGGAACTGTTTCTCTAATGAGTCATTTGGATTACAAGTTAGGGTAGGAAGGTCTAGTATTTCAGTAAATTCATCTAATAATACTATCATTTCTCCTCACAAAAACAAAAAAGAAGAGGTCCTTAGGTTCCATCGCTCGGTAATAGCATGCACCAAATTCTCATCCACTGATTGCATTCCTCTGGCTGCCACTGTCTCTAGCACACATTCTTCGAAGTAAGAAGGAAACATCCGAGAGAAGGTGAGATGCCAAGATCGATACCATTTGGGAGCCAAGGGTCTAGACTCAAGAGAAACATAAGCAAACCATTTGGGTCCTTCTCCAAAGAGGATGTGATCATAAGGGAATATGACATCATGTTGGAAATAATATACCTTGAGTGAAGACTCTAAATGATAGAGATTAAATTAGTGAAAAAGATCGACAAAGTTAATAAGGACGTTATGTGGTAGATGTATCTAATGAGGTTGTAAATCACCA
The DNA here is from genome assembly GCF_008831285.2 of Nymphaea colorata. NCBI lineage: Eukaryota > Viridiplantae > Streptophyta > Magnoliopsida > Nymphaeales > Nymphaeaceae > Nymphaea > Nymphaea colorata. Next base: position 10,481,282 of record NC_045138.2, on the reverse strand, counting down.
CATAAGGTTTTGTGCATATCCAACATTCTTTATACTTCTATCATAGGAAAGAATTTGAAGGAAAAATGGTATAGGGACCTAATTGAGATAACTTTGCATCACGATAATCCAATGCCAAGTTATGCTTATATACTTTAGTCAAATAGCTAAATACTAGCATAGATTCTTCCTTAAGCAACTAAGGTAAGGTATACCTAATTCTTCTTGGACAACTATCAATATATCACAAGTTGCTACTCATGGTACTAACGAGGAGGCTTTTCCACCCAATGTGTGGTCTTTATAAGACTTAGTGTTGTGCTACCACTTAAGACCAAGCCCAACAACATAATGACCAGGACAAATAGGTAGGAGAAGCTTTGAAATATAAGCAAACATGCAAAATCGATTGTCTTTAATGCAATATTTTTCAAGATGGTGGTTAAAATAAGTAAAAAAGCAAACATTATTTTCAATCAAGCCTTAAATTGAGGAAGGTTGTATTTGATCATAGATCTAGATGAACATGATTGATTCTCCTCAACTAGTTTTGTATGCATGAAAGCAAACACAATAACCAAACTGTGTAATGAAATGCTGATGGGGTCAAGGCCAAAAAATGGACATGCTTTAACATTGGCAATATGAGAGATGTTCAAGTTAATGGAAATGTATTAATGGAAATCATAACCAAATGATGATGGGTCCCATCATGGTCATCATATGTTTTCATCCCCAAAATTTTTAGTTTTTCGAGTGCTTCAGAAAAATAAGGTTTTATTTTGAAATGAGAAAGAGACTCGCTCGTCGGTACGAGGACTAACCATTCTCAGCACTTTTATCAGGGGTAACCAATTCAAGGGCTATGATTATTCTTGATGCATTTCGTTTTTGCTTAAACATCTTTTTCATCTAAATGAGGTGTGGTTTTGAGAAAATGTTGAAGATCTGATGTTTTAAATTTTTGAAAAAATTTTGAAGAATCTTTTGAGAATATAAACCATTTTGATTTGAGAGATTTTGAATTGGAAAATCTTTAAAAATATTATTTGGAAACCTTTGAAGATCACTTTCTAAAGTCGATTTAGTATTCTCTTAATAATTTAAGTAGGTTTAAGATTTTGCATTTGATCACTACCTAGCTAAAGCTCAATCACATCTTGTTAAACTTCTTTTAAAGATGTGCTTTGTGATCTTTTCTAAATTGTGCAAGCGAATGTAAATGCATGAAATCATTAATTTTATATGATTGGAAGCAAATTATTCATTCTTACCATATCATTCATTTAAAAACATTCCTACCATTACATACATCTAAGTTTCCTACTTTTATTTGTATAATTGTTGTAAATATTTTTATGAAGAGAAAAAATTTTAAAAAATGGAATGATGTTGTAGACCATCAAACATAAATCCAATAATGAATTATTAGTTGAGTTTCAGCCTTGGCAAAGTCGATAAATGAAAAGTTGAAGTCTTAGTTCTTGGGAGAGGAATACTTGAAAGAATGGAAAGAAAAAATTTTAATCCAATAGGGAGAAAATGAAAGAGAAAGAGATTTTCAAAATCTCGAAAGAAAAAGTTTTAAGGAGATAGAGGAATATATATACATATACAACATATACTTATTTATACATATATATGCATATACATACGTATATGAACGTTCGTGAAAGGAAAGTACTAACTCGAATGGAGAGGGAGAAGGAGATTTGAGAAAGGGAGGAAGAAAGAGAGATTTTAGAGAAAGAAAAGATTTTAGAGAGAGAGAATAAGATTTTAGAGAGAAAATACTAAGTTTTTTTAGAGAGGGAGGGATAGAGAAGAAAAACAATGTATATATATATGAAAATTTGTAAAAGAGGACCTTAACTTAAAGAGTGAGATAAAAGGTTCAAGAGATAGAAACTAGAACACACATATATATTCATTTATATGTATATGTATATGAAAATTTGTAAAAATATATGTTAAATCATAAAGAGAAAAGAACAAAAAGAGATAATTATGTGCATGTATACATATATAACATGCATATACACATATGCCATTGCAAAAATTGAAATCAAGAAATAACTTGAAAAATATCCGACTTTGATTTTTCTATGTAGGCTGGAGAGAAACTTGGGCTTAAAGAGCCTAGGCTAAGTCTCCAAGGCTCATTGAAGAGAGTTCTCAATTTTGAAATTCTTTTGAAAACATGATTCTGAAAATTTATACGTGAGCATAAAACCATAATCATTTCATCTATTACAAGGAAATTCATTTCTCCCACCATTACATATGAAAGGAAAACAAACACACACGAAATGGAGAGCAACGTAAGAAAATACTCATTGGAATCCCTAATCATGTGATTAAGAGAAAAGCTAAACGTGAGAATGTTATGAAGATGCATTTTAACATGTATACATTCATGAAGGGCTTTCCCGGGTTAAACAAATCTCAATCTCAAAATCAATATAATAATGAAGAATTCCCAACTCAAATACTCATTCTTACTTTTCATTTGCATGTAAATTAAGAAAAAATTAGTCTACCATGCATGAACATAATCTCAAACATGAATGATGAACAAAAAAATGTAAGAAGCATATTTCAAAAATAAATGAAGAAATATAATTTATTTTGCCTTGCTCATACCCCCGATGCATTCAAGAGTAGCTCTTGAATCCCGATAGAAAATCTTTAAAACTCTCTTGTACAGTCATAGGGAGGTGGCAAAGAGAAACAAAAATAAATAAAAATGAGAGGACTACACACTTCTAATGAAAATGATTTAGAAATGAGTCTCCTTCTTCAAATGATCCTATGGTTTTCTCAGGCAAAGCTCCAAGGTGATGAAGATGTTCCTCCAAGAGGTCTCCTCGTACTCATTTGAAGAGTGGGAAGTTGGAGAAGCTTACTCCCAAGGTTGGAGAAGAAGAAGAAGATGAGTGGAGAGAAATGGAGAGAGAGCTAGGGAATATTCTTAGTTCTTCAAGTAGGAAAGCACTAGAGATTTTCCAAGAGTTAGCTCATGTCCAAGCGAGAAGATTGTGGGGGTCTTTATAAGGATATTTGGAGCCAAAACTCTATATTTGATTTTTTTTTAATTTAACAATATTTTCATTCTAATTTCAATTACTTTTGAGTAATTTAATTTATTTATTTTTAAATAGGTTTTGACCAAGTGGGATTAGCCCTTAGCCTTGCAAACGCCTCTTTGGGGTGTAGGTAAGGCTATTGCCCACCCATAAGACTCAAAACCACCCCCAAGGGGTGGTTTTTTTGTCTTTTTTGGACCAATAAGGGGTGGATTTCACCTCCTTGGCCTCCAAGGGTCCCATTCATAAAAAAGAAAAACATAAAAATTCTTTTTTTAAATGTGTATTTTAAAAGGGTAAACTGTTCTTTGTTACAAATGGGGCTGCGATCGACTCCATTTTGAATGATTCCACGCATGATTTAGATCCGGATGGGGTTCGATTGGTAGCCGATGCATCCTGTTCGATGCCTAAGGCTTGGATCAAGGATTAGGTGAGTGGTTTAAGCTCAAAACACATTTTTGGTGCGAGAACAAGACACAAAACAAAGGAAAGGTCTGTGCATGTGCTCGTGGCGCTCGATAGGATTGAAATTTGTTGTTTTGGTATGACTTTGGATTTTGAGTTTGAAATTCTCAATTTGGATCTAGACTTTGGTTTTGGATCTAATTTGGAATTGAGAGCGGCTTTATGGGTCTGTTCTCCTAGTTTGGACTTGATTTCATTTGTGGGGGTTTAGTTATGGACTTTGGCTTCATATTTCAGATGAATTTCAGTATTTTAGATCTATAACTTGGATTTGGATCTGACTCTTTGTCTAAAGTTAGATTTTAGATTTTAATCTTGCGTTTGGACTCAAATGTGGGTCTAGAGATTCTTTCTGGATCGAATTGTCATGAATTGGACGTAGGTATTGATATAGAAGCTTGTTTTGGGTATAGGGTTGGGCTTAGGGCCCAAAGATAGATCCAAATAGTCAAAATAACTGAAAATTTCGCTTGAGTGAAATGGAATACAATTCTTTTTGGAAAAATTTGGGGTGATAACAAGGTATAATCAAGTACTTGGAGTAAATTTTATTGAAGCTTTTTCACATCTTATGAAACCAACCACAATAAATGTAATGTTTACAATGGCGCTATCAAAAGGCTGGCCTATACACCAAAAAGATATTAAAAATGCATTTGTCCTTGAGGCATTAGATGAGCCAGCCGCCAGAATTTAAAGTTCCAATGAAGACTAATTTGTATGAAAATTAAATAAGGCATTATATAGTCTATGCCAATAAGCTCGCATGTGGTTTAATAGGTTCAGTGCCTTTTTAATTTCTTAAGGATTTTCTTGTAGTGTTGCTGATCCACTGCTTGTGCATGTCGATGACATACTCATAACAGGTGATAAACACGAATTTTTGAATGAATTCATTTCTTATAGCAGCAATACCTTTGCTATGACAAATCTTGGCTATGTACATCACTTCCTTGGCATTGAATTGAAAAGAGATGGAAATTCTATATTCTTGAACCAATGAGATATGCAATGGACATACTTCATAGAGACAATAGGGGAATGATGCAAACCCAGCAATACTCCAATGGTAGAATCACCACATTGCAGCCCACACAATCCACCGTTTTCAGATCAAATACATTACAGGTGTTCCAGTAGGCAGTCTACAGTACTTAACATTTACTGGACCAGATTTGATATATGCTTCGGACTTTTCTTGTCAACATATGCAGACTCCTCCGAGTTCCATTTTCAGCTCGTAAAGAAAATTCTTAGATATGTCAAGGGCACCTTGAACCTTGGACTTCACATACAGCCTACCAACATGTTCATGCTTCAAGGTTTTGCAGATGCAGACTGGGTAGGTTGCCCAGTTATGCAAAGATCCACAGCAAGGTACTCTACCTTGGACCAAACTGTCTATCCTGGTCTACTAAAAAACCGCCTACGGTGGTGCGCTCAAGTTCAGAGGCAGAATGCAGAGTGTTAGCTTCTGCAGCCGCATAAATTACTTGGATAACTTATGTGCTACGAGATATAAAACTTGTTCCACCTCAAATTCCTGTACTATATTCAGACAACATGTTAACACGTCATGTGAATCTAGTTCAACACAATCGTTCCAAACACATAGAAATTGATTATCATTATATCAGGGAATGAGTTGCTTCCAAGCTATTGGAAACAAGATACGTTGCTTCTGGTGAAGAGGTAGTAGACATTTTTACAAAACCTTTAGGCAGAGCCCGATACCTTTACATGAGGAACAAACTTGGTCTAAGTCTAAAGACCAGTCCAGTTTGAAAGGGGACATTAAACCAGAAGCTGATCCAAAGTCTGCTGAGGGTTCTGCTACGCATCATCAAGAAAATGAGATGGTGGAGGCACTAATTGAAGATTCCTTATCAAAATAAATATTTTCTGAGATATTTTCTTGTAACAGAGTTTGTAACCAACGTGTTTAGATACCGATAACCTTGCTTCTATCTGTGGTTAATCAAAACTATATATTTCCCTTGTAACACACTATATTGAGTCAACGAAGAATAGAGAAAAGACTCCCTTTCCTCCCTTCTACGTGCCTCTACTGCTGCCTCTATACCGATTCCAAAACCCTTTAATTCACAATTGTTATGCCCATGTGTATCTAGCATTTCTGCATCTAATTAACCTGACCATCCTTCATTTCTTCATCATGCCACCCATTTCGACTAATCCCTTGCCTTCCCCCAATATAAACATTGTTTCACGAACAGCTCAAGGTGCATGATGATTGGTAGTAGGCATTAAGCATGGCCTCAACATTACGCCTATGGAATCAAAGGTTTGCCTGAGGTCGCGGTCTTGTTAAAGGTGGGTGAACTTGGTCAGATATTTGGTGTTGCTTCTTGCTAAGGCTTCTAAGGACATGTGCTCTCTTAGAGAGTTTTTTTTATAAAAATGCCAAGTTTTTGAAACACTTTCTCAGAGCATATCATTTAAAAACTCCATTGTTCTTGTTCCGCAAATCCGGATATGATTATGAATGTCATTAGATTTGACAATGAAATGCTTCACATGATGATATCATGACTCCTAGCATGCATTCTAAGAACACATTGCTTTTCTTACTGAAGTCCCTCTTAGGGTTCGTTTAATTTGTTTTAACTGTGAGGGAGGAGACAATAATAGGAGAGGAATGATGCCGGAAAATTAGATGGAAGCTTCGCTAGGAAAGCTCATATGGGGTGATACTACTTTTCCTGAATATGAACGTTTAATAATGGGCACCAGAGAAAATGGAGCTTCTAACGTCTGTTTCTCCGATTAGAGAAGACATGTTTGTTTCTCTTGAAGTGAAACCACTGTTATCCTGTCAACCAAATAGATATTCATGCCAAATTAGGTTGATCAAACTTGATATTGGGGTTTAATTAGACCACTGGTGAATGTGAAGGGAGCCTTGGATCATGTCCCAACTTTAGTTATCTTGAGTTTGCACTACCAAAAAAAAAAAGAAAACATTATTAAAGGCACCACTTTCATCGGCGTGATATATGTTGCCTAAAAAATGAGATTGAACATCTTGGGCTGTGGGGAGTGAGTGGTGGGTTGGCTTAACAGATGGAGGAGCAGGGGCTAGCATATGACTAGTTTTTTTTGTTTTTGAGTCAGGCGCTAGCATATGACTAGTTTTTTTGTTTTTGAGTTTTCAAAGTTTTAACAGTTGTTTTTGTTTTGGCTACAAAAGAAGGTAATGAATTGAATTGATATACAGCAAAAGAGTCGTCTCAAAATACAAATAGCAGATAATTATTTTGTTGGGTGGTAAATAAAATACTATTCATTCTCATTCATGAGAAGATAATTATTTTGTTGGATGGTAAATAAAATACTATTCATTCTCATCCTAATAACAAGTAACAAAATTGAACTATAAAATAAGGAGATTTTTTTTTTTCTCTCTCCATTGGCGAGCCTAAACTTTTGTAGATTCCTTGCAATAAATAAAGAAAAAGACAAAAAGATGGAGCGGAAAAGAAGAAGTCATTTGTCTGTAACGAAAGAAGCCATGTCCCACCGTCGAGTTTGGGTCTGCAGGTTGCAGTATTTTTCTCAAGATTCTCCTTTTAACTGATTTTTCAATCCTGCAGCTCTACTGACAGCATGAGTAATGACAGATATGAGCTTTTAAAAAAAAAAAAAAAAAACAGAGAATTTGGGGATATGGAATCCTTGCTCTGAGCAAAGTAAATATCACACCATGGGTTTTGAATTTCCGTACTACTTGACTTTAGAGAAATAAATAGCACGCTCATACTTAAATATTTACCATTCAGCAACTTCAATCAAGGTAAATAACACATAAAATATATGCAAGATGACATATATTATATCATGGGACCCCCAACACGTGACGCGCATTAGGTTGCCCAACCTTACGAAAATGATCCAGGTCATCTGTATAAAAGACAAAGAAAAGCCTTCCTAGTCCCCACAAAGACGAAAAAGAGAAAAAGAAAAGTTGTTTTTTCCATTTTATCGTGCCCTTAGGTGTTGCAATGTGTCAAAGTTATGTAACGGATTTGCGTCGGACATTCAACAGGCAGTCTCATGATCGGGCATGAGCGTCTTTGACATGGAGCAAACAATATCAACCAAAAATACGAAGGCGCCTTCGTGTGTGTTTGACTAATGGCACGGTATATAACCATTTCAAAGATTGGAGCAAACACTAGAAATGGTTTCTGTACCAACTTTTGGAGCAGATTTAGGAAATAATTGCAAACTATTCTATTTGTCAAACTGGTCCTTTGAGTGTTATATGTTCTTTTATCAGAGAATGTAAAAGGAGTATGCACCTATGCTGCATGTCAACAAGGGACACTCATTATCATTTTTTTTTTCCCACTAGAGAGCGTAACAAATAACCTGCCCCTCTCAAAATTTATGGTCATAAGAAAATTTTGTTTTTCATGTATTTAATAGTTAGTATTGTCTTAATAATGGAAATTTTGAATTACAAAAGACACTTTTTCATGGGACGGATTCTACGTGAGGAGATTGATGGTACCTGTCTTTGTGAGCCCTACCCATAGGTTGTGTTTGATAAACTTGGATTTAAGATCTGAGACTGCATTAAAGGAAGTGCTTTAGAAGAACAAATTAATTGAACATGCCATTAAGTCCACGGTACATGTTAGAAAACTATGGATTTAAGGTCTGTTGAAGGAGGGGGTGGGGAAGGGAGGGAAATCAATTCATGAATCTATATCCACGGAAAAACAAACAAACACACCCATAAAGTTTTGTTAGGCAGCTGAAAATGACACAGATATTTTTTCCAGCGTCTGGTGTCATGTCCCATCACATCTTGGGCGTCCTTTCCTTCTCAATAAACTGGAAGTATATTCCTTTTCTTCTCCCTTCTAAACTTTAACCTACTTGGGATCCATGTAAGCTTATTGAAAGACTCGTATGTAAGTGAGTTTTCCAAATTAATCTTAGATGTTTCAACCAAATTTAATTATTGATATCATAAGATGTGATTTTATGATTGATAATCATAAGAATTGACCTTTGAGTTGCTGAATATTGTATGCGAATATCAACATAACGTGAAGAAAAAATAGAGAAAACGTCTCAACAAGTGAGGGAGCGAAAAATCGGCCCTTAACGTTTGAAGGCCACAAATGGGTGCCTAATATTTCTAAATAATTTACAAAGACTATTTTAAAAATTTTAATTATTTTAAGGGGCCACTAATACATATAAATAAGTAAAATACTTAAATGCATCTATATGAAAATAATGAAAATTTGTGAGGTCGATGTGAACAAGTGTCAATATCACCCCACATGGGGCTCCCCAACTTTTCAAAAACAAAACATAAAAAAGTTTCAAATTTAGCTAGATTAAATTTATGTCCACAATACAAGCCAAAAAGAAAGAAAGAAAAAAAGAAAAAAACACCGCTAACCCATTATAGAAAAAAGTTTCATTTTGGTTTCTCCTAATTTGATTATACAAAATCTGAATAAGTAATACAAAAGATGCATCGCCAATAACTTTCATCTCAAACTTTATTACAAGAATTTTGTTTGTTTCAAACAAGAAGTTTATATCTCTCCTGAGAAGCGTTTAATGTGATCACATGCACCTCCTCTTCAAGGTTCTAAAACCCAATGAATTTGGGACTTGACATCCCAGAAGTTTCCAGGAAGGATGTTGTCCAAGTGGGCAGTCAAATTAACATTGCTTCTTCTTTCCCCACTAAAATGGTCCACAGCTAGCTGTTTGATCGATGAGATTTGGTTGGCTAAAGATCACCACGGCCCCTCTCAGGAAAACACATTCGGCTTTGTCCTGTAATAGAAAATATCTCAACGGGTTTTGCAGTAACATTCTTTATAAGTTTGGCTTGGATGAGCGGGAAGAAATGAAAGCCAAGTTTCCATTTGGGCTTTACCCCATGGCCCATGGCCACATCATTGTTTGGGTTAGAGCTCGCACTTCATCTCAACTCAACTAGTGCATCTCTTTCCCTTCTTTTAGTACAAGAGAAGTGCAACATTCATGCCACTCTCGAAACAGTCACCAGTCGCCTATAAGCCACTGGCCCAACAGCCTTTGGGGCCACATGCTTCATAAATTTATAGATTAAAAAAATATGAGGGAAAAAAAAAAATAGTAAAGCGAAAGTAGTAACATGTGACACTCACTCACCATGACATAATATCATATATCTTTACGTGAAAAAAAACATAAAAAGTGAGAACTAATCCATCAGTAAAGCTAAAAGGGATACAACAAGGACAGGGAAACAAACGTCTAAAGGAAGGAAGCTTCCTCTTCAAATAGAGGCTTCAGGCAACTACGGCCTCCTCAAACAGTCCTCCGATGCTAATTGTCTGATTTTTCTCTGTTTATGTTATGGAAAACGAGTCCCTCACATAACTAGAAATTTTTTATTAAAAAGAATAGAACTATAGTTTTAAAATTTTAACAAAGGTCCACTCCAACTACAAAGCGGCCAATGTCATGCCCAATGATGGAGCCACATGCCCATGCCCGCTCCTTAAAATTTATTTGTTTTCGTATTGTCATCTTTAAATATTTACTCTTATATATATATATATATATATATACATCCCCTCAATGATGGAGCCACATGCATGCCAACTCCTTAAAATTTATTTGTTTTCATATTGTCAACTTTATATATATATATATACATCCGCGCAATGATGGAGCCACATGCCCATACCAGCTCTTCAAGATTTATTTGTTTTTACATTGTCATCTTTAAATATATATATATATATATATATATATATATATATAAATATATATATATATATATATATACAAGTGTTTCCTCTAACTAATTTTGTTAGTTCCTTATGTGTTTGGATGACACTTGTAAACATCATTTTAGAGATGAAAATTAGAATTGTGAAAAATTCATTGTCAACGTTGTTTTTATTCTTGCTAAATACATCTTGTCCAACTGGTTAGGAAATTTTCAGATTTTCACTGAAACAATTTTATCATAAGTTGCCATTCAGTAACAACCCAAGATCTGGGATGAATACTTGAATAGGAGCCTATTTTGTGTGATTGTATGCTAAGAATAATGAATATTTTAAAATCAATTCGGATGTCTTTCACACAAATAACGACAACAAAGCAAAGGCAGTGGAATTACATTTCTCTGGATTCTTTTTCTGGTCAAGTTAAAAGAAAGGCGCCGCCCACTGCAGGCCCAGGCTCCTCCAACACTTTGGCTTTGGCCCACAATGAGAGGCAAACCATGTGCGAACCATGATGACGACCACGTGTTGCCATATTCTGCCCGTCCACTTCCCCTTCCCTCGGCCCCCCATCTCCCGGAGCGCCAATAATTGACCTCCGATTCGGTGGCAGAGCTGGCAGTCCAGCTGTGGATCTGTCTCCATGCACCTCCGAGAAGTACATGCCTCCTCACTAGCATCCTATGAAGTGAAACGTGAACGAATTGGGGCGAGGGAAGAAGACGACGAAAACTTTCAATTCTCACCCTATTACAGAGAAATGGCAATGGCAGGTGAATTCGCCACATATATCCAAATCAAAGAATTGTTTGCTCAAATTGCAACGAATCACAGGAAACAACCACAAGAATCATCATGGCACTGCTAAAGCAGTTAGACCTGATGGCCACAAGCAGAGCTCAACTGCGCACATATTTCCCACAGATTTGGTCGCATTTGTAACGTTTCAGAGCGAAGAATGTGTCGAGCAACGCGAAGTTTCAGATCTAAGCGATTTGAAAAGAAAATGCAGAAAAGATGAACAGAATGCGCAATAATTTCGAGAGGAAGATCAAGAGGTGATAGAAATCAAATGTTCCCAAGACTCTGCACTATACGGAAAAAAAAAATTACACGGATTTGTATGTTACAGGTCTGGACACTCGGATCCAGGAAGTCACACAAACAATGACATACAAGAATGAGAACAAATATCCAATGGAAGAAAAACAAAAAGACAAAAAAATACATAGAGAAGTTTATTGTATGTAGCCAAAGAGCAGAGTCGGACAAGCAAGCGCCAGAGAGACCGCGGCAACACGAGCGGAGAAGGAAGCAAACCAGATCTTGTTATTTCCTACGCCGTCTAGTAAAAAATCAACCACTTCCCGGAGAAACAGCATTCCTCCCTCCCTCCTTCGCCCGTGCGTCAAACAAATCGCCCTTCCCGAACACAAACATAATATCCCAAAGAGAAAGCCGGTCATCGAACCAACAGCGCAGAAGGAACGAGGAAGGAAAAACGGATCCTTCCATGGCCTAGCAGAGGAGGTTGCCGAAGAGGAAAGCGGCGAGGGAGCCAAGAACTCCGAAGGCCACGGCCGGGGCGTAGGTCGAGGCGTCGGAGGCAGGAGCAGGGGCCGGAGCGCCGGCGGCGGAGGCCGTTCCGACGACGGCGGCTGCGACGACGACGGCAGCAATGGCGGCGGCGGAGAACCTGGAAGACTCCATTTCTTTTTCTTTCTGGTTGAAGGAGAGAAACAAAAGGGAGAAAAGGCGGAGAGGGCTTTGGCTTTCTAAGAGAAGGTAAGGGAGTTTAGTTTGCAGAGAGGGAAGAAGGGGCGAGGGTTTTAGGTGGGAAGAGGAGGGGCTTTTATAGGGCGGGGATGGCTGAGGAAGGCTGCCCGTGACCGTGGGTTAAACGCTCGGCCGCTTGCTCACCATTGGCTGCCCGTGGTTGACAGGTTGGCTGACCGCCTCGTGCCATACAGCTGGAGAAGGTTGTGGGCCCCGCTCACCCGCTGGTCCCTCCTCCATAACAAACCCTCTCCTCCTGCCCGGCTGGCTGGCTGGCTGGCGAATCCTCCTTTTCTTTTGTCATCCTCTCCTTTTTTTTAATTATTTTTTAAAGCCTTTTTTCCCCCCTCAATTTCCCTTTTAAATGAAAAGGGCAGGTAAAGCGGTGATTGGAAAAGTGTTTCCCGGAAAAGTTTTCTTGAGATTTCTGTTTCTTTAAGTCAACTTTTTTCGTCTAATTCATTTTGCCTGTATTTAGATCGTTGTTATTTGAAGTCCTTTTAAGGAATCAACCACAAAAATTAATTAAAGATAAGAAAATTTCTAAAAATGGTTAAACATACTTAAAAATAGAACACGGTTTCACAAGGAGTCACATTGTGCATGACTAGTGATTTTAGATGCTTACGACAGAGTCTTAAGGGTAGGATTGGATGACATTTAGAAAACATCGCTTCAAGTGTTAAAACTTTGTTTTTGATGAGATTTTAGATCTTGGTTTGTGTTTCTATTGAAAAGATGAACCTTGCATGAGACGCATTTTTGTTTCAAAAAACTAGTTTTGACTATTATCCGAACATACCAATGGAGGAGTCACGTAAGATCCAGGCCACATAAATTTGAATATTTTCGTATTGATGCCACTAGTTGTTACATTATTTACATATGAACAGGGGCAAAGCTAGGAATTTTCCATTACATGGGTTATTCTATAGTTTCAAAATTTTAAAAAGAGCCAAAATATAACTTTTTTTAAATTTTTATATAGTTTAAATTATGTTTTAAAATTTATAAGTAATTTTTTATATTTTAAAAATATGAAGGGAGCCATGGCCGTTGCGGCCCCTTTTGCCTCTGCGCCTTTAAATTTTTTGATGCATTAATAGTGCTCCTTAGTCAAAAACTTCTAACACCGCCCCCAAGAATGTTCTTGTAATTTACAAGAGTATGTCATGTGGGTGGGACCCCAAATTTTAATTTTTTTCTCATCATGTTTATTTCGCGCATTAATTCTTCTTGCAAATTGCGTTATTATTTTGCCAAAGATTCGATACTCTCCGTTACAAACACAAGTTCTTTCCTCCAACGGTCCATTATCATTGGGCAAAAGGTTATCCTTTTTCATTTTTCTTTATTCTCAAACTAACCCATGTTGATAACGGCAACATGAAAGATGAAGGAAGATTCTCTTTGTGCAGCATATATATATGTATATGTAAAAGAAAAGGTAAATAAGCTTTTGTATATATATATATATATATATGCACACACAAAAGCTTATTTACCTTTTCTTTTACGGTTTTGCACATTAAGAATATGTCATATTTGTATGTGCGATTGATAATTTGCCAAATGTATCTCATGTTTCAATCTTCATTGGCCTCATGTTTTCATATGACATGATATCTTTTAACGTATATAGTGGCAAGGGTATGTGTGTCCTTAAGTGTAATCTGTTTTTTTATGTGGAAGTGACTTCCAAATAAATATCACATCGAAGAAGACTCACATCCACATGCTGTAGGCCTCCACCACCACCTTGTGTTTTTGTTTCAGAGAAAAAAAGAAGCGATCGATCTTTTGCAGATGGGTTTTTTTTTTTTACTTTTGGTTTTGTTCTTTTACAATGCATTTCTCCTATATAGTTTAACCTGAACACACATTGCTTCAATCTTTAAGTGTTTACAATAAGGAGCAGAGTCAGATTTTTTTGTCACGAGAGAGACGCAAATTATAAAATATCATTTCAAATTTTTTTACAGGATAAATGATTTTTTTTTCAAAATTTATATGTAATTTTTCAAAATAATTTTTTTGAAAGGGAGGGGTGGGTAATGGGTTTTGGATCATCATGTGACAACAAAATTTTACAATTTTAAGTTTTGTAGTACGTAGATGCCTAAATCATTGAACATGTCATATGGCCAAATAGATAACCACATTGATTATTGACCACAACTGACCTAAACAAGTTGTTCATGGAGTTGGTAATTCAATGAGAAATGAAAACCACACCCTTTTCTTCCTGCCGCCAAAGGTTTAGGGATGTTTGAGGATCTCGAAACAACAATCAACTAATGTGCAACACATCCACTCCTTGCCGTTCATAGGGGCAATTCTCAGTTCTCATAGAAATGGAACTGACAACCAGACCATTAGCACAACCAAGTACTCCAGGCTAGTTGTTAAGGGATTTGAAATACAAACGTTACCAAAGTGTGGCTGTTGGAGTCTATATTGATCATTTATGAAAGAAAGGATGTATTTTCAATGCCTAATAGGGCCTTCAATTGAATGCCATGACTTGTCACTTTGGTCATGACACCCACCAGGTAATCCTGTCTTGCTGTTTCATCTTCTTGGCCGCTTTCACCAATTTCACATATGTACGGGAAATTGTTGAACACATCTAACACATAAATGGAGACAACCGAAAGATAACACCAAAAAATAAATTTCCAGATATAAAGGCATAAACGAGTTTGTCAATATATGCAGCAAAATAAAGATTTATTGGCAATAATGCTTGTTTTGTAGTGATAAATCTTTCTAGTGAGTTTGCAAATGGGTTGGTCGGCACAAAATGCCCGTTAATTTGCAAGCTTTTGTTGTACTGACTCTTCGCTGCATTGAACTTGTTTGTATATTTAGGGGCGGAGCTAAAATTTTTTTCAGGGGTGGGCCAAACGATCATTCAACCGGGTCAAACGGTCCAACGAATTTATCCGGGTAGGGCCAAACTAAATGAGAATACAAAAAATACATTAAACAACTAAATTTTTTTAAAATTTTTTAATGTATTTTTCTTTTTAGTTAGCTAGGGTGGAGCCACGGAGTAGGCGCCCCCCCCCCTCCCTCCGCTCCTGTCTGTATCTAAACCCATATGAAACATAAATCTAAATTTATCTATCTAATACAGCTGTGGTTTTGTTTTTACTTTTAAAATGGTTGAATTTGGATTAGTGGAAGGAACGTTTCACTGCCCGAGTAAGACCTGAGCACGAGTATAACGGCATCGACCCCATGCACATAGAAATCAAATTGCGGGATAGCTTCTCACCATTACACCAGTCCGACCAGCTAGGCTATGTCTTTCTTTGTTTTTTTAGCCCTCAAACGCTATTCCAGTGCGTCAAAAGAAATACAACTTTGCTTTTTATTTTTTATTTTAATAACTCAGCTTAGTCAATACAATAACGTGACGGTAAGACACAATCGCGTGTTAAATTTTCGCCGAACTTTGCTTATAATCTAGCCACCATAATCTAAATTCTCTTAAAATTATGATGCTCAAGCGGCCAAATACTCTTTAGAGGTGGTTTGGCAACAAAGATACTTTAAGAGTGCCACATGAATCCATCCATACCAAAGGTTGGGTTAGCTTCATTAGCACTGTTTTGATCTTCTATGAACCTAAGACCCCTAAAAAGTTTGGTGATAAATGACCATTTTGTCCTTGGTCACCTTCAAGATGCCAAAGCTACTTCCTTTGGGCAGAGTTTCTGCTGGTAATTATTCTTGAACCATTTTTAAAGTCAATTTTCACTTCTTTAAATTTTATTTTTTTCTCTTTAAAAACATCATCCTTTAATACTTTGGACCATCTTATACTTTTCCGAGTTAGCCATATTAGACTTTTCCTTTGGCATCCAATTTAACCATTTTTTTTTCAATTGTAGCATAGGTATTTTGACTAAATCTAATCTTGGCTATGGACCAGCTCTTATGCCCAATCTAGGTGGGTATTTATTTTCCTAATAAATTCAGGGTCCATAATGCAACCGAATACATATTTAAACCCATAGTTGACACAGTGATTGACCTACTCCTACTTTGACTTGAACCAAGCTCCAATTGGCTCAGGTATCGGCCATGCACTTGTGCTGATTCAAGTTCATGCTCTCCTATATATTCTTCATGCATGTAGATGTTCTCCTATATATTCTTCACGCATGTAGAATACTTATTAGCATTTACATGCAAGGAAATTTTAGAGTTTGTTAACAATCAAGGCACAAGATAACAGTCATTAGTCTCATTCGTCCCACTTCTAGAGTATGGTTGAGCTGATTTCGATCGCGCTGTTGATTTCTCAAGGCCAAAGACATGAGGGTTTGTCCTGTGGCTTGTGGTTTTGAGTTGAGTTGTGCAACACAGCTAGTAGCTGGCTTGCACCAATAGCGGAGCCAGAAATTTTTAGCCGAAGGACATACTACTCTTCAACAAATCAACGGTCAAAGCATAGCAGTGCACAAATAAACAAATGGGGCTATGGGACAGTAGACATGCGATAAATACATGAATCAAGTAATTTTTCTGTGCTTGTCTTCATAATAGGATTGCAAATAGGTCGGCACAAAAAAGAGGTAAATTTATTTACTCAAACAAGTCCTTTAAAGTTTAAACATACAGTTAGTTCTAAGACACCCTAAATATTGATGACAAATTTTTAACGAAAAATCTTGTTTTCCTCGTCATATGTGCTCAGACAAAGAGAAACTAAAAGGAAGAGAACCTAATAAATGAATTGAGGATGTTGGAATTTTTGAATTCTAATGTTGCCACTGCTCATACCCATAATGGCTTCTGTGCACATACTCATGTGCATATGGTCCAATATGACTTCCTTGACACTTTTAGACATTACAGCACATATTTAGTGTTTCTACTTGCTACTTATTAAGCACTTCTCAGCAAATTATAGAAGGACCGGCTTGAACATGAGGTAACTGCTACCAAGCATGAAAAGAACTTCTTATGAAGTGCACGTTGCATGTTCAGTGCATGAAATGTATGCTTTGGCCCCGAGGTGAAATTCTAAAACCGATATCAAATCTTAAACACCCACAAATTCACATTTATTCTTTTGCCTAAACCATTTTCTTCCAAATTTTGCTTTTCAAACTTTGTACTAATAGATCCCAACAAATTACTAAACAGGCATAAATAACATGAAAGACAAATAGAATCTCTAAAAGAAATGCACTTTCTAAAACCTTGTTCAATTCCATGGCATGATTGAAGTTCGACTCTGAGAAGTGCTTAACACTAAGCGTTGCCTAGCTCTTCAGCAATTTACTATTCTGTAATAGTTACCATCCGCTTATAGATAACTTCTACAAGTGGGTTACTACGCCCTTTCATTTTATTCACTGAAAAAAAGGACATGCACAAACTTTGGAAATAAGTAAGAAATGAGAGCAACAAAAGCAAGTTCATTGCATTAACATGTTTAACCATGTTAAGTAGCATGGTGTTTTGAAAACGGAAAAAAAGAAGTGATGATAACTGATTCATTCGACACAAGGGAATTAATTTAACATCAAGCAAATCTAGACAACCCAAACGAGAACTAAGTACCGGTAAGAAACAAGAAACTATTAAGTTAACACCAAGCAAATCCAGACAACCCGAACGAAAAACCAAGTACCAGTAAAAAACAAGAAACTATTAAGTTAACACCAAGCAAATCTAGACAACCCAAACGAAAAACTAAGCACTGGTAAAAAACAAGAAACTATATTTTTCAGGTAGAGAACCGACGTTGATGTAATCATGAACAGCACCTCAATCGGTTGGATCAACTCCGACAGCTGCAAAGGAAAATGTTAACATTCTAACAATTCATTCTAGCACCTAAACCTAGAGAAACCTAATTACCAGCATCAGCCAGAACTTCTCAGGAGAAAAAAAAAAAAGAGACATCCACAGACACCAAGCAAGAAAACCGGAGGAACCTTAAGGAAAATCAATCTCTTTCTTGACGAGCATCGGCTCATCGCAGACGCCAACGACGACCCACCCTCTCAGTAGCTAAATCCGCAGAAGCCTGAAAATCCAAATATTCGAATTGAAAGAAATCAAATCTTAAAATGCAATTCGCACACCAGCTGTAGTGCATAAATGTTAAGTCAAATCTGTAGCCCAAGGATCTCAAACCCAATGGTCAGCTCTGGATCTTGGTGTCTCGGGCATGAAGTTTAGATAGATCTTTCAACACTTAGAATCCAAAGATCTCAGCTCGCTTGGAAGGGCGTCTGATCTGAGTCCTTTTTCAGGATCTCAGATCCGTTAACTCATCAAACGAAGTGGTTCGGTACACGAATCTCATGCAGACCATTTGATTTGATCCTTCTTCAAAATGATGGATCTCAAATCCCAGGACCCGAGAGACCCATTTGAGGGCGTCCTTTCGTTGGTTGGGGTTCAGGTCTAAATCCACCAAGAGTGGGAGTGGGACACCTTGGGTCGCCAAGTCCACTTGTCAGAAAAGGAAGAAAAGAAGAAAAATGGCGGGTGTTGGAGCGCACGATCCCATTCGTCTTCCACTCGCTAGCTTCGCGGTCTCCGTTGCCGCCGGAAGGCCGCGACTGTGCATGTACGGGGCGGCGGACGGGAGCAAAGGTTGGGGTTAGGGTTTCTGGACGGGTGGGGAAGGGTGATTCCGCCTCTTTGCTGGGGTGAAGAGAAGAGACGATGAAGTTCGGGAAGGAGTTCGGCACGCACCTGGTGCAGACGTTGCCGGACTGGCGGGACAAGTTTCTCTGCTACAAGCCCCTCAAGAAGCTCCTCAAGCAGATTGCCGTTGCCGACCCTGCTGGGTCGGCCGGTTTCTACGACGGCTTTAACGTCAACGGATCGGCTTCCTCCGTTCCCCGGTCCGCCGGGAATGGCGTTGAGCCCGGGCATATGTTGGATGGGCTCGGAGGCGACGGAATTAGGCTTTCGACTCTGGAGGAGTGGTTCGTGGGCCTTCTTGATCGCGAGTTGGAGAAGTTCAATGACTTTTACGTTGATAAGGAGGAGGAGTTCATCATTCGGTTGCAGGTAATTATTTGGCTCTTCTTTTCTTTTTTTTCTCCTTTTTCCATCCGGTTTTCTTTTTGTTATCTTTGTTTTCTTATTGGGTCGGGAGATTTTGGATTTTGTTGCATTCTTGAAATGTTAATGGATTAGAGTTTCCTCAAAGATTGTCATGAATTACTTCATAGATCGAGCTTCGATTTTGAATTCGTTCCTGCTCTGGTTGCCATTAGACTAGCAAAACGCTGCCGTGGTGGTGCTTTCATTGTGAAATGATCATTTGGGTATAGTTCTTTGCAGCACCATCCTTTTTCTTTCATGCAATGCATGCTTATAATTTGGGCGCATGAGTAACTACATCTAGAAAAATCAGAACAAATTTCACCCTTCTGATCCTTAGAATGGTCTTGAATTTGGGTAGCTACTGGGATAGAAAGACCCCCCTAACTGTATTTGAGATCATTGAGAAACTGCAAGACCATATTCCTTCCATGAATTAAATTACTCAATTTGACCAGGAAAGGAAAGTGGAGACCAATTGCTTAGCAGTTCATGAATTATATTCGAATTACTCCTTAGAGCTACCGTATCAGATGAACTCTAATTATTGGCCGGTCTAGTTGATGCAGTAAACGGTGCTCTTTTGTGATGGAACTGAATTATAATGCTAGATGTTTTCTGTTCAGGAGGAACGGGTTGGACATTACGTGAGTACTATACTTCTCATAAAGTGTTGAATTTGTTATTTGATGATCCGTAAATTGCCACACTGGTCCATAAAGTATCGCATGTAAAATTAAAGATAAATGACAATTATATTTAAAAATAAATAAATTTACACATGGTGCCTTGTGAAATCTCAATTGAACAATAATCAGTTCACATGGTCCTTATACGTCTTTAATCCACATATTTCGTGAACCCTCTTACGAACGTCTTTTTTAACTTCATGTTTTCTTCTATGTACAAAACACATGGCGGACTGGTGGCTGCCAAGGATATTTCGTCGTATTTTCATGAACACAAACTTGTCTTTCAAGTCCCAAATATTTGTAAGAAGTGGGTTTGCTTGAAAGACATGGAGATCTCTCTTGTGGATGCGTAGCCTTGCAAAGAACTAAGAAGGTAATTTGATGTTACCTACATATGCACAAACCTTTATGTCTTTGATGTATTATCACCTTGATGGTACATGGTGAAAATGTTGGTCTGGTAAATTTCCTATAACATTATATGGGAAAAACATGGCAGATAGGTGGCTGCGGAGGACATCTCATTATATTTTCATGGCACAAATTGATCTTTCAAGTCCCAAAAAGTTATAAGAAAATAGGTTTACGTGTACATGAGGATTATCTTGTGGATGCCTAGTCTTGAAAGCAACTGCAAACATCTTTTGATGTTATCGCCATGTGCACAGACATTTATGTCTTTGTAATGTATATATAATATCACCTTGGTCGTACATTGTGAAAATGTTGGCTTGGTGGATTTGCTTGATTTTCCTATGGCATCTTCACCATATTTCTAATATTTCAATAATTGGATCTATTGGTGAATTATAGCATCATTCTAGCTTTTCAGTAGTCATCGTATTTTGTCACATTCATTATATGAAGTCTCTCCTCATTCTTGTACGACCAAAATTTTCGTGACTATTGCATTGTCAATCTTTTGATGTTTATGTCCACAAAGCACAAAGTTACAACTTTTCAATTCCCAACACCGAACTGCGGTTTTTTATTTTATTTTTGGTTCTCTATTCTATTGAGCGATTATTTTTAAAAATCAATTTTCTATTTTCTCTAGCTCTATAGAAACTCTGGAGTATGGACAAATTATACGATCCGTGCAGGACGTTGTATGAAGTAAACATTAATATCACTCTGGCAAATTATCACAAATATGCTATGTTACATAGGTACGGGTACGAGTGCTGGTGCGGGTATTGGTGAGGGTACAAGTACTGACCATTTTCAAAAAACTTGGGTGTGGGGGTACGGCCGTATATATATATATATATATATAAACAATAAAAAATACTTAGAAAATATGTATCAAAATAAAGAATATACATCAACATAAACAAATAAATAACATAGAAAATATATATCAACGGCTCTTGCAATAGTATGTTTAAGAAACATATGAAAAACATTAAATATATGGACAACCGAGCAGCTCCCTAGTCAAATATGAACATCAATCGAATTTTCACATCCAAAGAATAGAATAAAAAGTAAAGTGAAAAAAATTAAATCAAAAGTAAAATTAAGCAGTTTGGATCTATAGGTACCCAAGTGTCAAAGTACCCATTTTAGGTACGGGTACGGCAGCACGAGTACATGAACCTTACTGAAGTACCCATGTGACTTAGCAAATATGGTGATTTTGAGTTTGAGTTTTATAAGTTTGGTCTTTGAAGAGGATTCTATTTCTATATAGTTCTACAGACAACCTCTGACTTCCTACCATGAAAATCATTTGGAAACTAGCAAACAGGAAAAAGGTTTTAAGTTCATTTGTGTTTTTATTTCTTTTCCATTCCCAGGAGCTGAAGGAAAGGAAAGGATTGAATGGCAGAAACAGAAAACTCATGGTAACGGTGATTTGACGTTTGAGAGTGAGTTCCTGAGGAGATGATAGTCATCAGAAATGACTATGTTGCCATCCATGGGGAAATGGTACTTTTGGAGAACTATAGCTCCCTCAACTTCATAGGAAGTGCTTGCTCTTTCTTACTTTAGCTATAAAAGTCATCTAGTAGTGGTGCCTAAAAGAACTACCATTTATAGGTATTCTGAAAATTTTGAAAAAGTATGACAAGAGAACAGGGGCACTATTGCGCCTACCATTCACACAGCGTGCTCTGCATCAACCATTCTTCACCACGGAGCCCCTTACCAGGCTTGTCCATGAATGTGAAGACAATCTTCAACTTCTTTTCCCCCTGGAGGCAGAGGTTGCTGAACCTCAAGACACATGCTGAGCAGACTGATAACTCGAACTCCACCGAGGCTGCGGTAATCTTCATGGAAACACCATTGAAATTTACCGGAGTACTCTGGCAGCAATCAGGACAATACAAGGGCTGAGACGAGAGGGTTCCACTTACAATCCTTCGTCTTTTGCGTCCGTTTTCCGTGATCAGGACGATAATGAGTCCCGAGCTACAGCAGCTGAAAAATCCGTTTCCGACTCATCAACCGTCTTGCAGAATGAAGAGAGACCAAGAGACGTCATTTACTGTAAGCAAAGCTGATTAAAACGTGGTGACTTGTTTTGCTTTTAGTGGAGAGGGTAAATGTTTGATGAGAATAATTAGAACTTCTACAAAATGCGTAGCCTGCCTGTATAAAACTTTGTAACAGTATTTCCTAATAAAATCTCCACGGAACTGTAACTGGTACTTTTTACTGTTATCAATAAAAGTTCAACCGATGACTCTGAGCCGCTTTGTTCTGAAGAGGCGATTTCTTTGAGATTGAGTGTGGACTCTGTTTACTCTGTGACATATATAGTTTCATAGCCTACCTCAAGTTGCTGGCGTCGATGATACATTGTAATGTATATATGTGGTGAAGCTGATCATGCAATCAGGTTGCATCTTTTATAGCTTGATGAATGAACGCCTCAGATTTTTCACAAATATCTGAAGAGTAAAAACCACCTGCTGTCCAAAAGGAAAAGGAAGAGATACAGCCACCACCTCCATAGGTGGAGAGATGGTGGGACTCCGAAGCAATGATGTAAATCGTGGCGTCCGAGCGGTGTTGGGTGATTAAGGGGGATCACGTCGAGAGAGAGGGAGAGCATTGAGATGATACAGTAGAATGTGCCCTTTATTGTGTTTTTGTGCTAAATGCCAGTTATACTTCTCTCTAAATGCAATTTAGGGTGTATTTTAAGTGTAAGGTTTGTTCGGGGGGTGTAGGTGTATGGTTTGTCTGTGTTCAGGTGTCCACGCGATATGGTCGAACCTTGTATGTGAAAAACCTAATTTTGACAAAACAATATTTGGTGAAGGATATTGCCCCCAAGTTTTTTCTTTTATATAAAAAAATGTATTTTTGGTCTTGTCACTCAAACATACAAACTAGGTTCGAAAAACTGGTTAAAAAACCAGGTTGGTTTTCACAAGCAAAACATCTGCACTTAACCTTAAATTTG
This sequence comes from Nymphaea colorata, assembly GCF_008831285.2. Classification (NCBI taxonomy): domain Eukaryota; kingdom Viridiplantae; phylum Streptophyta; class Magnoliopsida; order Nymphaeales; family Nymphaeaceae; genus Nymphaea; species Nymphaea colorata. The sequence continues at coordinate 10,458,007 of NC_045138.2, read as the reverse complement.
TGTTTTTTTTTAATTGAATTGTTAGTTTCATATGTGATTTAAAAGCTTGAATAAAGGAAATCAATCGTTATTTCTATCAAAACCTGAGTGTGGTTTTGAAAATTTTTTCATTTCCTTGGATCCAACGGGTGAAAAGGCACTTGGTGCTGTTTATAGAAGAAAATGCCTATAGACCAAACTCGTCTATTCATCTAAGATATAAAAGACTGTTAGAGGCCCCTGCATAATTTCCGGGCGAGGCATGGTCCATCACATTTGGGTGAAGGTGTCCTGCTGCACCTTCTACTCTCACGGCAGCGTCCAAATGAAGCATGGTCCTGTGGGCTGACTAGGGTTTACTCTCCAAAGAGGATCCATTTTTTCCGTTCTAACAGAAAAGGAAAGGCTGATCGATCCGGAGCTCATAGATCATGCTAAACACAATTGCAGCTCAAATTCGTGAGAAGACATCACCACAAGAAGCATCTTGTCTACAGGCATCCGCATGCCCAGTGGACTAAGAACTTCCATTGCTGCTTTCTGTAAGTTTTAGTCGTCTGTTTTTTGATGGAGGATTAACAAGTCCCAAAATCTGTCATGGTTGGCAGGAGCTAATTTGCCTCGCACATCATCTTAGTTGCATGTGTTACAACATAATAATTCATAGAAACTCAAATCGAATTGAATCTGAGGATTCAGGAGCCCATTATCAACCCCAACATGGTTGCTATGTTGGGGCTCCATCTCATCTAGCAGCAGCAACGTCTATATAAATCTGCTCTCCAAACTATAAAAATGTTCTGCGGAAAGGTAAAGTGACATCTTTTCTGGTTTATCTCGGATAAAAAAAAGGAGTGAAGGACGGCTGTGCTAATTCTGGCTAGCCATTTTACAATGTCCTACTTCTGCTTGTTCTTCATTTGCAGATTCCTGTCTGAACGCCGAGAACCAGTTTATATCTAAACTGTTCTGCCATGTTAATATTGATGCATATTGGATAATACTGGCCCATATGTGTCGTATACGATGCAAGGTGAATATAGGGTTTTTTTATTTTTAATTGTTTTCATTTTAAAATCAATTTAAAAATCTTTTAATATTTTTTAATTCATAAAATTGAAAATTAGGGTAATCCTGGCCAGTACTTGGCATTATGCAAACTGGTATGGCGCCGAAAAAAAAATCCATAGGAGAGAGAGGGAGAGTACACGACTAGTTACAAAAATAGATATAGCAAAATCTTCGATAAATAGAAACCATCAATCAACATAAATTGCCAATATGATCTAGCAGGATTTATTATAGGAAAGAGAAGTCGATTAACCAGAACATGTTATGAAAGTCGACTGACAAAATTCAGAACAGAAGCATGTGTTGAACGAAACAGCAAAATGTGAATAAATAAGCAAAGAACCCTAACTAGATGATTTTCCATATAACGAAAACAATTTCAATGAAAATAACCAAATCAAATACTCAATGTGTAGCTAATATTATGAGATGTCCAATCAACTCAAAACTTCAAATGAAGAACAATAATGGAAAGAAAGAAGACCAAAGCAAACCAAATAATACAATGAAATGACAACAAAGTCACGAAGACGAGCATCCACCCATTCAATTGATAGAAAAGGAAAAACTTACAACTGAAGAACGAGTAAAATGAAAGAGACGCTAAAGGTAAGGTTTCAAATTCAGTTTTTCTGAAACAGTTAAATCAGATAAATGCTAGATGTACGTGCGTTGGCGTAAGCATAAAAACAAATTGAGCCGTTAGTCACTTATTGTTATTGCTTTATAGAGACGGAAATTATTTGCAATGTTTTGCCACGTTCATGATAGAATTGGCCAAGTTACATTTCCAAGAACCATTTAGTCCAGGTGCAAAAATTCAAAGATGATGGTTGGTCTCCCAATAATGTTTGTGTCGTATAGTTTATCAATATGACCGAGTAACTTTTAAACGAATCGAGAGTGCATAAATAAATCTTAAAAAGGTTCTAAGGAGTTTGTGGAAGTTTGGTAACATGAAACTTCATTTCACCAGAAGGCGAAAGTTTATCAGATATACAAAAGGTAACGGCATACAAGAGACAACAGAAAAAGCCGGGCCATAGTTTTATGAAATGGAAATATCACTATCTTTCACTAACTATACATCATCTGTATGCACAAAATGTACACCTCTCAGCGTATAATGTACTCGCACCACTCAAATGAAAAAGGAAAAACACCTATCCTAGATATACAAAGGATGAGCAATCCCGACTATTCTAATCCCGGTTATCTGCTGATGTCAAATACACAGGTTGGCATCAAGGCGCAGAAAACAAAGGAGGATGCTACCTGTTCTAGTCATGAACGCTTACATGTGCTGAGACGACATTTATGTGCACAACTCAGACATGCCAACTGAAAAGGGAAATCTTGACCTGCCAAAGGAAATCGTATAGCACACTGTTACAGCAGTCTCAATCCATATTTTGCTGCTATTATTTCAGCTACAAAAGAGATGCTGAATACACTTTCGCCAAAGAGATGCTGCAACTGTCCCCGTCAAACCACAGATCACTTCTACTAGCCAAAGTTTTCATTGACTTGTAAACCCCAAAAGACTGCTATTTGTCAAGCCTCAGGTTGTCACACAGGTGGCCGAGTTCTGGTCTTGCCTCCATCCATGAACTGAATCGAGATTCATTTGTGCCTGTAGTTGTCTTCACAGTAGTAAAGAGATAAGACCTGAATGCAATCAGGTAGAAGTACCTCCGGCAGGTAAACAAATACACATTTACAAGGTCAAAATTAAGTAAGTAGCATTTGACAAATAAAGCAGAAACTGTTGGGTAGTGGCCCTGAGCCCTATCCCTTTCTCTCTATAACTGCAAAGAAGATCATGCAGTTATGGAATTAAAACTGGAAATAAATCACAATATTATGTTTCAGTTTTAATTCTTTCCTTAAATCTCCTTGCCATAACCGTAGCTGGGTAAACCCAGCGTCTATACCTTAATAGAGTTAGTAGTTGAGAAATCAACGTGCCTCTCAGAACCAAACCCCCAAAAATTTATCTCTCCCTTGTCTGTTCTTTTCTCTCTTGCTCACAAGTACTATGCTGCTGGTGGATCTACTACACAACGACATTAACGCTTCTGGAATAAGTGAAGGATGCACAAAGTAATTTCAAGAAATTTTCAGTAAGAAGTGAGGCAAAAAAAAATATACGAGCAAATTAGAAGTAGAATAAATTGCTACAGTTGTTCTCGCTTACTTGGACTAACAGTAGAATTAATTGTAATAACTATAATCCTCAGAGACTACTGACCTGAAGGCCTTGATGCCCATGTCCATAAGGTAGGCCATATTCTCGTCATCAATGTCAGAACATTTCTGCAACTCTTTTCTGTAGTGTAGGATGTCATCTCTCAGGTTTCCAGCGCCAGCACACCTTGTAGCAGCAAAAGGATACATACAATCCATTATTAGTGCACGAGTAGGTAAGTTAGCATGGATTATCTAAAAAATTAATAGATGAAGATGACTTTCACTTGGCTGATAAAGACCAACCATATGTGACTTATTATTATCTAGGATATGATCAAAACAGGATAAGAGAAATTTTCAGATCCACCTGAATTCATTAGATTTATCTTGCAGACCAGCTCATACCAATCAAATTCAATGGTAAGCACAAGTTTCTGTTCCATGGCGCATTCCATGCAATATGATTCAATACTTAAGTCTAAACATGTAATGCTAGACAGCTTCAAAGACTTTCATAACACATAAACGTAATGCACTTGCTTGCTATCTAAAGCAACTAAATCCTGTCCACAAAAATGGGTCCCTTAGGGAGACCGTTTGATCCCAACTCTCCACTAGAAATCAAGAAGACATTTCCCATTTTGAAACCAGATAGGCAGCTACCAATACAAGGGTTGGTACATGTTAGACATAAGGACATCAAAAAGTGACTAATCGATAAAAAGAAGTGCTACTGTATCACCGCACTGTGTGTGTGTGTGTGTGTTTAAAATCATGGAGAAGAAAATTGTTTAGTTTATGCCGACAGGTCTGCAAAGGTTAGAGGTGCAAAAGGAAGTCCATGTTGAAAGAAAATCTCCAAGAACTAGATGATGCTACCAGTAAGATTATAAATTTGTCCGTTTCAACTGATCACCATCTTTCTAGAAGAAACCATTATTGTCTACGTTGGAAATGCATCCTCAGGACCTTATCATTATTGTCTACGTTGGAAATACACCTCAAGAAATAGATGATGCTACTCAGCCTGGCCCCACCAATTTGAATAACTGGAAACTGGTGCCTCGTACAATAAGAAAAGTCAAACCTAGTTATCACCTTATCGGAGCCTATCAAGGCCAACTATGTCCCCACCACCTTGCTATGAGTCAGCAAAGTCAGAATTCCGAGTTTGGCTCTAACATATGGACACCTGCCATTCCACAGATTCACCGCCTCTTGCTTCAACAGCCTTTACACATTGTTTGTTACTTATGAACAAGTTGACATTACTATGATCCCTACTATTTAAATGCGTTGAGGTTTGCAACTTTACTGAGGGTAAGGGTGACATCACTTATCGTCCTTCTCGCTAGGAGGTTTGAACCCTTATTAGTCAGCACCTGATCCTCTTTGATGACTTGATTTCTTGTCGAGCCATGGCTGAGGATTGTGATTTTATACCATGTTCTTTCCTGCACAAAGGAGGTGCACAGGAAACTTGGATGTGAAACTCTCTCCGATCACCTTTATGTTATAAGGAACATGTTACCTCAAAATCATTAATGATTGAAAATTTGAAACTATCTTTTGCTACAACAATCTTCAGGAAGAGTTCTGTACTAAGTTGGGAAGAAGACCCGTGCTTCATAGAAATTTGACGCTCTGCCACAAAAGATTGAACAGATTGTCTCGAAGAATGGATGCAGTCACGACTCTCAGTTGGACATCATAAGGTCCCTATTTATTTTCAGGCTATTTTGTGCATTATCCTCTCGCCAATATGTATCTCCAACTTTTGTGGGGATTGATAAATTCCTTATCATCCATCTGGTGGTCTCACTGCCCTTCTTGTAGTGCCTCCACTTTGCTCGTGTGCAAGTGGTACTCTTCAATCAAGCTGAAAATTTATACATCTTGAAGTTTGATTTCGAGATTTTTTTTGAATTTTTATTGCTCTCACAAAGAACCTCCAAGTGGGTGGCTTTGATTAAGGCCAAGTGTGACCATGAGACCCATTATGTTATAGTATACGTCCCTTTTATAATTGTTTTGTTCTATCCCCACTTTTTGTTCCAGTTGACAGCATAAAAAGCAGAACCCGAAGCACTCATATTTTTTCTTGTCTTAATAAAAAATACCAGACAATGTTTATAACTCTCTCCTTTTTGAAACACTTGAAAGCAAAGAAGATGCTCTAAATCAGTTGTAAAATTCAGAATTTGAATAGAATAAGTCAGGCTGCTGATTCAACGATTCGTCGGTTACAAATCATCAAAAAGATATTCTACATGTTAAAAATAAAAGAAGTATATACAAAAAGTTAAAAATAAGAAACACTTCAACACATCTAAAAATAATAAAAAATAAATAGTGCATGACACTAGACATATTAACAACAAAACAAAATAGAAATATGGCCCTTCAAGGTATCAGCTGCCACCTGGCCTGTATCGGCTGATATATCAATAAAATGATATTAAAAAATTAACTTTCGTTTTCTTTGATAGCCGTCCATGTATCACTTCAAATACAGGTTATTGCATTTTTTCAGGGATCCGACCGAATCTGCCGAAGCAGGCTATTGCGCAGCTTGGCTTTTGAGAAGATCGCTATAAGTTTTAAAGGAGGTTATTTAAAAACATTTTAAACTAAATTGAGTGATTTTGAAAAACATTTCTTCTTTATGGGCCGAATTTGTAAAACTCAAAGGGGAGGTTTTTATCGCACGAGGTGCGCCTCCCCTCTTTCTTTCAAGAAAACGAGAGAGGGTTTGAAAGCGTGGGAGAAGACAAAGAGGAACGGGAGAGGAAGAACGAGAGAAGGGAAGAGAGAAAGAGGGAGAAGGAGAGAAGAGACGAGGGAGAAAGGGGGCAGACAAGTGGTTGAGAAATAAAGGAACAAAAGTACGGTAGAGAAGGTAAGGTCATTTAAATTTCAGTTTTTGGTTCAAGTAGATGTATATATTCGAAGTTTGACCGTCTCTTGTTAAAATTGTTGAAAGAGAATCATGTGTTTATCAGTTTTAGTATGGGATTCATCATGGACATGGTATTACTTGTTTATGGAGGGCTGCGTGAGTCACACGGTTACAGTTTTGAAGGCTGATTTTTATGCGTTCATTTATTGATGGCTAAAGAGTCAGCGTCAAGCGAAGATTGTGGGATAAAAGAGGAATTTCAGTTTTGTGTTAGTCTTAGATGGGGCTGAAGCTGCACGAGTCATTTATTGAGTTGCACTTAGAGTTCATTTCTGTAGGAATATTAGCAGTGTGAATAGTAGACTAGGAGATGAAGAAGTAGAAAAGAGACAGAATAAGGGAAAAAGTCGATTCGTGGGTTTGCTTCTGGGAGGCGCTGCAATGTCGATCTCATGATCAATCTTCACATAAACGTGAGCTGGGACTTTATAGTCCACTTCCCATGATTTCCTAAATCTCAACGTCGGTTGGTTATGGCCAGAGAAAATGCTTTGCAATCTCGTGAATGGTAATAAATCAGACTTTAATTCTGTTTAATGAAAACTTTAATTTGAAAATTACTTTTCTTTCTTAACTTAATCTCGTAATTCCAATTTGGCCCAATTGCAATTACAAAGTGAAGGATAGGGCTTAGGGCCACTATCCAACATCTCTCACTTAGCCACGAGACCGCTAGTTTGCTTCCACTATGTGTGGGTTTTCTTGATTTCTGGTTATGAGGTTTTCAATAATTGGTTTGTCCATCGTAACTTCAATTTTCGTTCAATGTTTATAGTGAGGTTTTCCTTTCAACGGTTTTCCATCGCAGCCTTTCAAGTATTCAATATATTCCACAGTTGTTACGAGGTTTTCTTTATGCACAAGTACTTCCATCGTAATATAATTAAAAATTAATCACATGTGGACCACAAGTTTTACATAAAAATCATTAAAAATTCTCTTGATAATAATGTTAGCAATCAGGTACGCATTTGAAATGCACATATATATTATGTTCCTGTTCAAAAATGAAAATCAACCTGAATAATTTTCAATCTCCTCACAAAGAGGCAAACGAAGATGTTCTTAGTCCTATACGGGCTAAATGTTTGGCAAATAAATCATTTGAAATTCCTTTTGTTAAAAAGGCTAACAATCATAAATATATTTTTTGTTCAATCATATATTTGAAAACATTTAACTACCTTAAAACAAAGTCAACTTGAACTTTCTTAAAATATATACTGACAAGCCAAATTAATAGCTTGTAACAAGTCCAACACCCAAACCAATATACATTGAAAGCACATGGTATATTTTTCTTTTATTGCTTTCCACAGTTACTTAACTCCTTAAACAACAGGAGTTCCACAACTTTTATTCTAAATTCATGCATTACATAATCATACGACAAAACATGTATTTGTTTTCCAACAAAACAAATGGTATATTCAAGTGTGCTCCTATTTTTCAAATGTTTACATAGCCATCAACTTGATTAGCAACACCTATTCTTTATTATGACTACTTAATAAAATGAGCAGTTAACTCAGAGTTTATACAAGCACTTTTCATTTTGTATAGTTTTCATCAATATACATAGCTCCGCCAACAAATGCATGCATCAATAATTCAAATATCTCAATTCAAGTATTCACAAGATGATCATTGAGATCACTAATAAGCTTCACTTAGTTCATTACCACATTGATTCTTAGTCGGTTCATTACCTGATCACTTATTAGTATATTCAATCGATCAAACTTAATCATCAAATGGATAGTCGGTTCATTACCAGACTAATCCCCAGAGAATCTTGCTCAGTTGATTCATTATTAAATTGTTTTTCAGTCGGTTCATTGTCAAACTGTTACCCAGTTGGTTCTTTGCCAAACTGTTCATCAGTCGGTTCATTACCAAACTGTTACCCAGTTGGTTCATTGTCAAACTGTTCCTTAGTCGGTTCATTGCCAGACTGTTACCCAGTTGGTTCATTGCCAAACTCTTCCTCAGTCGGTTCATTGCTAAACTGTTATTCAGTTGGTTTATTGTCAAACTGTTCTTCTTAGAAATATTATACAATACGATTCAACAACCATATTTGGATCATTATTACCTCATCTCTCTTTTAAGAAAAACAAGTTATCATGTACTAGCACTTTAGTGCCATAAAGCTTCAAATAAATACATTCTTGCCAATATGCCAATATGAATTTTGTTCAGGAGTATTATGTTACATCTCTTGAGCATGCATTAAAACAAATTCACTTTCTTAATAAAGAAAAGTACCTGAAGCTTTATTCAATAGTTCTTTAGAATGATCTTTGGATCTAGAATGACAACAAATATCACAATGCGATCAGATCTAAAAGCAAACATGATAACATATATTGGAACTAAATATATTAATTTTTTTTGTTCTCACATATCCAAAAAAGTCAATTTAGATATGAAGTTAAACTTTATGTAATGTGGATTTCATCAGTTTAAATATAGAAATTCGGATCAAACCAGCAATATTCACAATACAACTAATCTGTATTTAAAACACAAATGATCCATATAAAATATTGTACAACATGATTTCAACAATCATGTTTGGATCAAACAATACCTCAATTCTTGAATAAGGTGCAACAAGGAAAATTTCTTTACCTTGAGATGATGTCTGTCTATATTCATACTAACTCATCACCCTTAAGAGCAAATAAAATAAGTCTCCATATAAAAACATTCAAACTTCATATGAGTGTCAGTTCAAGAGTGTTACATTGCACCTCTTGAACATACATTTAAAACAAGTTTACATCAACAATGAAGTAAATAAAGCATTGTTGAACAACACTCTAGAATAATTTGAATTCATATCTGCTAGCCATCTTTGATAAGGGCAAATAAAATTTCATTTACTAGAACAAATCTTCAAATAAAATATTTTATTAATATGGCCTGCATCATGCTTATGAATGTTACCTTACAAAAGGCAAACACGATGATGTACGGTATTCATTGTCAGTATCAGTATTTGGAGCCAATGATCCAGCTAAATTAATCTAGATTTAAAATCTATCATAAACCAAGTACAATGTTATATGGATCTCACCATGTCTAAGAGTTTTGATTTACACCTCTTAGCATACCAACATGCAATAATATAATCATTCATTTTAAATAGGATAAACACATAGTAATATAATCTTTATCCCAAAAATATTCTTTGAAATTCATCTTTTAGCACTCTAGTGCTACTCACATTGAATGTGTACAACTCGTAAAACCATTAGGTCTAAAAATCAATGTTCATCATAATAGATCTAATATAAACAAGATATAGATCTTGAACATGTCTACTCAGATCATGCTCCAAAGGAGTGCAAAGTTTAGTGTAAGATCCAAATTCAACAACTAAATGGATATATATAAAATAAAGTTTTGGTTATATCTAATATGTGCATGGACCCAAAAAGATGATGAATATTAGTAAAGCAAGTATAATAGCATATACTTGAACCAACATAAACCAGATATGGATTTTTAACCATATCCAAATAAATTTTGATTTAAATATGTCATGATTAAAAAACTGAATACAAATATGGATCTTAAGTAACAATTAGATCGAAAATAAAATTCTGTTGGTTATTGAAATTCAGATCAATCTAATGTAGATCCAAACAATGACATCAAGAAGAGGATCCAAAACCAAATCCAATGTGAACATGTTTCAACATAATATCAATATCCAAATATGATTTTAGTTAGTGTAGAAAACACTAGGTTTATACCGCCATTGTGTCATGTATGCACATAATAAGAAAATTGCATAAGTATACAAACATGTTGCTAACCATTTTTCAGTTTTTGCCTGACGCTCCCACTCTTAAAGTCATTTCTAAATTAATTCCATGACAAGTATAAAACAATAATACATGGAAAACAACAAGGAAAATAATATATCAGAATATCTCCAATAACATTCTAAGGTATCACTTAAAACAAGGAAAAACTCAATATTAAATTTTATGGTGTACCATTCTCATTTTTCAAAATTATTTTCGAAAACTTTTGTCTGCATTTTTAATAATCTTGAGTGGTACACATATGCAATTGTACATAAAGACTCTATTCTTAGTTGAAATTGCAAAACAATATTCTTGAACCCTCTTTCAGCAATTTATAATAACCTTTTGGGTAACACTTTACAATTTCGTATAGAATTCTAGGTTTTCGTCGAAATTAACTTTCGCAAGCCTCCTTTTGAAAAAGTTTTCAGCAAAAATTGTAGCGGCTTTAAATTCTGCAAATTGCGATAGCGTTTTTAAAAATGTTGCTTATAAGGTGGACTAATTATGTAATTTTCTAATCTTGGGTATAAAAAACAACCCGTCCCTCGTTCTTTTCATTTATTCCACCCGATTTCTCTCTCCTCACGAGAGCTTCTTTCACCACTCGCGAGAACCCTTTACGGTGCGTTTGATGCACAAGGAAGAATTTAACGTGGTAAATTTACCATGGTAATTTTTTTAAAAAAATTTACAGGATGAAATTTCTTTCTCTTTCAATTGAAGCCCTGTTTGATATACAAAAAGAATTTAACTTGGTAAATTTAACCATGTTTGTTTGATGCAAAGGAAAAATTTAACTTGATTGAGGGTTCCCTCTTCGCTCTAAAATTTGTATAAAATCGTAGAAGTCTCAAAAAATCACCAAATTTGGTCACGAGCAAACCAGCATTGTCAGGATTGGACACCCAAATTTGAGGCAAATCCGAGTAGTCTATGGCCACCTCGTTGAGTCTTGAAGATTTTGTTCACCTGTCGCCTGTTTCCGCCATTCTCAGGAATGGATGCCGCTGATTTCCCCCATATTCCGGCCGTCGCATCCAGATTCGCTATCAGTGGTCCGATCATCCTCAAATTTGGTGGAGATGATCGTATGGATGTCACAGATCGAATGGCATCGGAATCAGTTTGATCCAATGGTCCGATCGCCCCCAAAGTCGCCGGAAACACAGACTGGTCGGCGGAATAGTAGGACAAAAGCCGTTACGACTTTCGAAGGCCGTAACTCGCTCTATACTGGGCCGATCGTCACGATTTCACCTCCCTTGGAAAAATCTCTTTGAGAGGAATCTATCGACACCCAAAGCCTCAAAAGTTAACCACGATTGAATTGTCGATCGTAGCTGAAATGATCTCAGGCTTAGTTAGGCTTGTTCACGCTTGAACCGAGCGATTGAAGCTCTGATGCGACGGCAGACAGGCGATGGTGAGTGCGGAGCGACGGCGGACCGATGACGGTGAGAGCGGCCTCTGGTGCGATGGTGAGTGTGACGACGGCGGACCGACGACGGTGAGAGCTGGTGCTATGGTGAGAAGGCGAGCTGCGAGGGGGGAGGGTGTCGAGCGAGTGAAATTCCACCCACTCCCTTTTGCAAGAAATGGGGAGAATTTCACCCAGTTTGATGCATTTTTAGTAGGGCAGGTGAAATTTCACCCGCCCGTACCATTTTTTCTGGAAAATTAACTTTTAACCGGGCAATCCAACGCCCCCTTAGGGTTTCATCCGGCCAGGCCCTATCGCCATCTTTCTCCGTGCTTGGGCTGTTGCTGTTGCTGCCCCTACAAGAAAGTTGACGTTCTCTGCGAGGGCGACGATCTGTGCTATAGCCAGTGACCAGCAGAAAACTTGGAGGACTCTCGCACTAGGTTGGGTTTCTGGTTCGCTGCGTGGAGGAAGTTTGAACCCTCTACTTGGGTCAGGTTCAGTGCTGGAGAATAACCAAATGAGGATGGCGAACATGGTCGACCTACGACCAGCACACTGCTCTTCGGCAAAGGTCTTTTTTTGGTTTAAGCCGACAGTGACAGAGGAGCGGTGGATCCTTTGGCTCAATCAGAAGATGGAATGGTAAATCCTTTTTATCTACAACTTGGGTCGAGCAATATATAAAAAAAAAGGTCAGAGTTTCATCCGATCGAGCGACAACTCCTAGAGTTCAGAGCGACGGATGAGCCATCAGTCAGCCTTAACGGAGCGATAGGCAGGGGTCTACTGGTCAAGAACAAAAAATGAAATAAAACGGCAGAGGAAGAAAGCAAACAAAGGGGTGGAGAGATTAAAGCTTTTCTCCTGCTAAGACAGATGGAAGGTACATGTTTTTCTATTCTATATCTCTGTTTTATATTGAGCCTCTCCTCCAGCTGCACAGTAGAGCTAGCAATCTGTTGCTCAGATAGCAGGCCATTTCTAGCTAGAGGACAGCTCGAAAGTAATCCCCTCTGATTTCTTATTATACTCAGTGTTTTCCTTTCAAACTCTAGCGTCAAAAATCATGGAGAGATGTCTAGAGCACAAATATTGATCTATGATTCTCTCAAACTTAGAGATACAGTACACATAGTGCAGCGATGTAAATCAAAACAAAAACATTCATTTGTTCTGTCTAGCATGCTTCATATAATCTATTTGATACCTAGCATGCTTTCATGTCAATATACTTATGCATAGAGGCAGCAGAGAGATCGAAACAGGCTTACTTAGGAGATGAAGAACCGTGGCTTTGATACCAATGTAGAAAAGAGACATAATAAGGGAAAGAGTTGATTTGTGGGTTTGCTTCTGGGACGCGCTGCAATGTCGATCTCATGATCAACCTTCACATAGACGTGAGTTGGGAATTTATAGTCCACCTCCCAGGATTTCCCAAATCCCAGTGTCGGTTATGGCCAGAGAAATGCCTTGCAATCTCATGAATGGTAATAAATCAGACTTTAATTATGTTTAATGAAAACTTTAATTTGGAAATCAGTTTTCTTTCTTAACTTAATCTCATAACTCCAATTTGGCCCAATTGCAGTTACGAAGTGAAGGATAGGGCTCAGGGCCACTATCCAACAATTTCAACATGAATGAAGTCCTTTACAATCCTGGTATGAGTTCAATTAAAGGAGAATGAATTTGAGGAAGACATCAGCTTAGTTGAGAGATTTATTGATGGTTAGGCAGGTGGACGTATATAAGAAGGTTGAGATATCTATTGAAGTACTGACTAAGTAAGCTATCTATTTATGTAGGTGTGCTGGTTGGTTTTAAATTGTCTTAGCATTGATGGTTATGTTTTAGCATGTAATAGATTGTTAGCACAACAATATTTTAAATGTATAGTTATGAGATAGTTAATAATTTGCTTCTTGAGAAATGAGAAGGGCAATTTTATGAAAGTTTTAATAAAACTTTTCAGCAAGTCTTTATCGTAAATGGCTGCATGGGCCCCTAAGGGCGATGACCAATAATAGCCTACAAGAAAGATGGTCGTTAGTTGCAAGATTCCATGAAGGAGCAAGTCCTTCACGTGTGGGACATCAAGTGGAGAGCAAGTCTTTCTTGAGGCGATAGAGTGAACTTATGTAAGAAGTGATATGAGAAAGTTCATTAGACTGGAAAGTTGCACATGTCAACATATCCCTTAATTATTGTAGTTTGTATTTGTTTTCAATGATGATCTGTTCATAGCTTGATGATCACTGAGTCAATAGGATTTATCTTTTGAACTTTTCCTTTTTCGGTTGAGCAAGATAGTAGTTGTGAGTAGGCGGCTAAGCATCATTATTTTTTAGCCTCTGGGTTCCCAGTGTGTAGGTCGAAGTGAGACTCAGGTTTTTTATTATGCATTGCATATTATGTAAAAAGTATCCATTATATTCATGTTATGCTCATCTTATTAGTGTTATAATTCGAAATTTTATCCTAGTGACCGTTATTATGTTGCAAATAGTTATTATGTTGCAAGATGTATTGAGGCTTGGTGGGATCTTGTATGTGAGAAGCTCCTGGATCAGAATGCAATAACAATGGGTAACTTTTTGCATGAATTTGAAGAAAAGTATTACTCAACTACTTATTTAGAGATTCAAATGCAAGAATTCTTTCAACCACCCAAGTAGGGTGCTATATCAGTTGACATGTATGAATAAAAATTTACTAGAATGTTAATTACTTTGACTCGAGTGACCTTGGGTGAAGCAGAAAGATGTAAATGGTTCAAAAAATGACTAAATTTAGAAATTAAAAGACAAGTGGACTCAACAGGGTACAAAGTGTGTACACAGTTGGTAGAGGTAGTGTGACAAGCAGAGTCTGTGATACATAAAGAAAAGAAGCTCATGGTCAATACAAGGGAAAGACTGAGGTTGGGCCAGTATCAAGCAATAGAACTTGACAACCATACCGATCAGAGTGGCCATATCAGCGCCAATAGACGCCTTTTCAGAGGGTGGTGGTTTTGCATCAGCTAGTCAGAGGGGAACTGATTATTCCATGAGCAGGGGACGCCATTACACTACTTCAGGGATAGGATCGACTTCAGAGTCATCAGGATTCATAGAGCCCTATCAAACATGTGGGTGTAGACATCCAGGAGAATGTTGGCAAAGGTTCCGAGGTCGTTATGAGTGTGGACAGATAGAGCATACCAAAAGAGATTGTACTTTGTTTCAAGAAGGCAGAGTGGAGGCTCAATCTTCATGAATTGGGAATGCATCAACTGTAGGTCTGAGCAAACCAACCAGTTTAGCCCAACACAATCGAGGAAAAGGAGGTGCAACTCGAGGGCAAGGGTGAATTTTTATTCTGTCAATTCAAGAAGCTGTGGCATCTCCCGATGTGATTTCAAGTAAATGCTTTTTTTTTCAATAGGGAGGTTTGTTTGCACATTGTTCCTAGTTCCAACTTTTTTTTTGTATTATTTAATGTTGCCACATCCTTAAAACAGATAAGTAGTGTTTTATATTTGCATTTAGCCATATCTACACTCTTGGGGGACATAGTAGAGGTCAAAACATTGTCTTATGGTTGTACCTTTTCATAGGGTATATTTCATATCATGGCGGACCTGATACCCATTCAAATTCAAGAATTTGAAATAATTATAGCCATGGATTGTTTAGCTAATATCATGTCTTGGTAGATTGTAACATAAACGAAGTGAGATTTTATATTACAAATGTTGTTGAAGCAGTATTTCAAGGGGAATGTAGAATTTTGTCGACGTCTCTGATTTCTTGTCATATAACCTGAAGAATGATGATGAAGGGGTGTGAAACTTTATTGGCATCGGTGGTTGATACCTCGATTCCTCAATAAAGAATGGAAGATATTTCCATTATTTGTGAGTTCCTAGATGTATTTTCAAAAGAATTACCTGGATTACCTCGTGAGGTCGAATTTGCGGTTGAACTTATGCCAGAAACTCCACCTGTTGCTATCACTTATAGAATGTCTCCACCTAAGTTAAAAGCGTTGAAAGTTTAATTGCAAGAGTTGGTGGAAAAAAGTGTATTTAGCCTAACATGTCATCATGTGGTGCACAGGTATTGTATGTGATGAAGAAGGATGACAATATGAAATTATGTATTGATTATAGACAACTGAATAAGGTGATCGTGTGCAACAAGTACCCTTTACCTTGCATTGATGATCTGTTTGATCAAATTAAGGGTGCTTGTATGTTTTCCAAAATTGATTTGAGAATTGGGTACCATCAATTGAAGATTAAAGAGGCAGACTATGGTTCATCATATGCAGCGATGCAGAATGATAAGGTGATGGTCTATGCATCTCGGCATCTAAGAAGGCATAAAGAAAATTATCTTGTACATGATTTAAAATTAGCAGCTATAGTCTTTGTTTTGAAGATTTGGAGACATCATTTGTATGGCGAAAAGTGTAAGATATACACTGATTATAAAAGTTTAAAGTATTTACTTAGTAAGAAAGAGTTGAGCATGAGACAGAAGGTGGTTATAATTTGTAATCTTAAGATTGTAAAAGATTATGATTGCACTATTAATTATCACCCAGGTAAGGTTAGCCAGATGGCAGACATTTTGAGTCAGAAGAATTAGTGTGCTATTGCTTATCTACGTAAAGGCAACATGACTTCCACCTCCTTTTGAAGATGCGAGCTTTAAGGACCGATTTGAGACGAGGAGTTCAACCTATTCTTTATGAACGATAAGAGACTCACAAGCCGTTGATGAGAATTTGCAAAAGATAGTTCAAGCAGTAAAAAGAGGATAAACACAATAGTTTAAAGTAATAAAAAATAATATTTAAATATTTAGAATGAGGTTGTGTGTGCCCGATGACACAGAACCCAGTAGTACAAAGGTGTATTGTAATCTTAAAGATAGTTATTGGTGGTTTGGTATGAAAAAAGAGATAGCAGACTATGTTTCAAAATGCTTGACATATCAGATGATTGAAGCAGAAGACCAAAAGCCTATTGGGATGTTGTAAAACCTCCCTATACCAGAGTGGAAGTGTGAACATGTTACCATGGACTTCATCATAAGTCTACCACACTTCCAAAATGGAAATGATGTTGTTTGGGTGATTGTAGATCGGCTTGCCAAATCTGCCCACTTCTTAGCCATCAAGAGGGAAGTCACTATGGATAGGTTGGCTGGGTGATTGTAGATCGGCTTACCAAATCTGCCCACTTCTTAGCCATCAAGAGGGAAGTCACTAAGGATAGGTTAGCTAATTGTTTGTACAAGAAATTGTTAGATTATATGGTACCCCATTGTCGATAGTGTATGATCGAGATTTTCGCTTCACTTCTGAAATTTGGCCTAGTTTGTATTTAGTATGGCAACTGGATTGAGGTTCAGTACAGCCTTCCATTCACAAACTCATGGGAAAACAAAAAGAACGATTCAAATACTAGAGGATATATTATGTGCATGAGTATTAGTGTTTCAAGGTTCATGGGATGTGCACCCACCTGGGTAGAATTTGTATATAACAATAGTTTCTTGTTTAGTATTGGAATGTCATCTTATGAGGCCCTTTATGGTAGTAAATGTCAGACACAGTCTGTTGGGATGAAATAGGTGAAAGGAAAATCGTAGGGCCAGAACTAGTACTGATAAAGTCAATTGATCAGGGAAAATATGAAGGCAACTCAGGATTTATCGAAAAGCTATGCAGATAATCGGCACAAAGACCTTCGATTTGAAGTGGAAGACAAATTTTTCTCAAGGTGCCACCTTGGAAAGAAGTAGCTAAATTTATGCAAGGTGCTAAACTCAGTCCACGATATATTAGACCATAGAAAGTCTTAGAGAGAATTGGAGATGTAGCCTATCGATTACAGTTGTCTGCCGATACAATTAGATCAGAACAAGATACCACTTGAAAACGAGAAGATGAAATGAGATCTAGATACCCATATTTGTTTAAAATTTTTCTTCTTTGTGAGACGATTTTGTAAAACTCAAAAAGGGGAGGGTTTTATCGCACGAGCTATGCCTCCTGTCCTTGTTTTGAAAACCAGAGAAGGTTTGAAAGCATGGGAGAGGAAGACAAAGAGGCAGGGAGAGAACATGAGAGGAAGAAGGAGAGAAGGGAAGAGAGAAAGAGGGAGAACGAGAAAACAGAGAGGGAGAAAGGGGGTAGACGAGATATTGAGAAATAGAGGAATAGAAAAACGGTATAGAATGTAAGGTCATCCAAATTTTAGTTTTTTGGTTCGAGTAGATGTATAGATTCTTAATTTGAATGTTTGCTTGATAAATTCGTAGTAGAGAATCATGTGTTTATCAGTTTTAGTATGGGATTCACCATGGACGTGGTATTACTTCTCTATGAAGAGCTGCATGGGTCATACGGTTACATTTCTGAAGACTGGTTTTATGAGTTCGTGTATTGATGGTTAAAGAGTTAATATTGAGCACATATCGTGGGATAAAAGAGGAATTTCAATTTTGTGTTACTTTTAGATGGGATTGAAGCTGTATGGGTCATTTTTTGGGTTGTAGTTAGAGGTAATTTCGACATAAGTGAAGTCTTTTATAATCTGGTATGAGTTCGATTAAAAGAAAATGAATTTGGGAAAGACGTGGTAGCATAGTTGAGATATTTATTGTTGGTTAGGCAGCTGGACATGTATAGGAGGTCGAGGTATCTAATTGAACTATTGAATAAGTACGTTATCTATTGGGCTGGATAACGAAAACGTACCCAAGGACATACCCGAAAAACCTTTTTTTTTTTTTTTTTTATAGCTTGGTGAGCATATTTTAGGATAAATTTTTTAAAGCAGCTAGTTTGTTGAAATTGCCGTACCATTGATGGTTATGTTTTAGCATGAAATCTAATAGATTGTTAGCACAATAGCATTTTAAATGACTAGTTATGAGATAGTTAATTATTTGCTTGTTAAGAAATGAAAATGACAAGTTTATGAGAGTTTTAATACAACTTTTTAGCAAGTCTCTATGGGGCTGCAAGGGCTGCCCAAGGGCCATAACCAATAATAGTTAAGGGTGGGCACCAGGTCGGGCCGCCGTTGGGTACCCTGTGCTTGGCCCGGTTCGGGCTCAATGTGCCTGACCGGGCCTAATCCTGCCTGATAACATTTAAAAAATATTTTTAATATTAATATTATATTTTTTTTATTAAAAATATATTTTATATTCAAACAAATTTGTTTTATGTTCTAAAAAATAAATTTTATTATAACCGAGTTGGGCTGGGCTCGAGCCTGGGTTTTGGGTATCAGGCCCACGTTCGAGTTTCGAACATTGGGACGATCGGACCGGCTCGATGCCTACCCTTAATAATAGCTGGTTAGGGGCCTAGCCCATGAGGGTAGTCTCAAGATTCCACTAAGGAGCAAGTCCTTCACGTTGAGGCGGTAGAGTGAACTTAAGTAAGAAAGTGATATGTGAAAGTTAATTAGACTTGAAAGTTGCATATGTCAAGATATATTTTAATTGTTGTACTTTGTATTTGTTTTCAATGATTACCAGTTTATAGTGTGATCCTTACTGATTCAAGACTCATCTTTTGAACTTTTATCTATTTCAGCTGTGCAAGATAGTAGTTGTGAGAAGTGAGACTCCTTGTTTAGCTTATGCATTGCATATTATGTAAAAAGTAGCCGTTATATTCATGTTCCGTTTATCTTATCCGTTTTATAATTCAAAAATTTATCTTAGCGACCATTACATTTTAAACTATGCTAAAAAGTTACTCTTTTCTCCTCGTCTCCTAGAGCATGAGGTGACAGGTTTCCACTCAAATCCTCCTCAAGGCAAAGGGTTTCAAAAAATAGGAGAGCTATTCTGTCGATGGCGTGCACCCCAACCCCAAAAATTTTATATTATGTGCAGTTAGGTCCAACCGTATATGATGCCCACACCAGACCGCAGTTAGTGTCCTGCAATCACTCATTTTCTTCAACAAGTTAGTGCTTCTCACTCAAAATTTTTTGGTTTCGTCACTGGTTGCAGAAATCCTATTCCAGCATATATATATATATATATATATATATATATATATATATATATATATATATATATATATATATATATATATATATATATATATATAAAGTAGAGTAGAGAGAGAGAGAGAGAGAGAGATATATATGAATGAGACCCACCTGCAAATGATAGAGTCCTCGCCAATTGCGGGCTCAATTTCACTCACACGGTGAAGAAGGGGTGCAGAAAAGAAAACACGAAAATGAGTCGGACAGCAAATGTTGCCGCCAGTTTGCCACGTTCTGTTCTGTCGCCGGTGGAGCAAAGAGTTGTGGACTTGTGGTTATGTTGAGTTACTGGTGGTCGGAAGAAGAGAAGGGAGAGGAGAAATAAAGAAGACCGAGAGTTTCAAGCATTTATCGTATTATATTTGAACATTTTTTTTTTATCGCCCCAGCTTTTTTAATAAATTTGTAAGGAATACTTTTAGAACAATTGCATGCTCATCCCACACCTTTTTGTTAAATTAAAAAAAAATGCTTTCTTTGTTCCAACTTATCTCCATAGATGCGAACAAATTACTTCAAATTTTTTTCCTATTCCACCAAACATTCAGCAAAAGATGGGATGAGTGGCAAAGTTTCCATTTCATTCGTTCTTCAAACATCTTTCCAAAAATTTTATTTCCGATTCGAGATTTCCATGCTGTGAAACTATACCTTTGAGAGAAAAGAAATTTTCGGTTGGTTTAATTATCTGAATATTTGAATGATTAATCGTTACTTGATGTCATTGTAACGACGGTTAAGGACAAGAACGTAAAAGAGAGGCGCCCTGACCACTTACGGCCCCCAAGCCACGTGCCCCGACATCGCCCTCGCGTCTGCCGTCCTCGGAGCCTGTATAAAGAAGGGCCCTCACGACGCTCCATTTGCACCCGAAACTCACCGATCTGCCCGCCGGGAAGTGTTCCGGGAATTTCCGGCTGCCAGCCCACTTACCTTCCGTGCCTAACTCGACCCTCACCTTTCACCCCCATCTCGAATGGAGACACGGCGAAGGGTGGTGGCCAAGCGGCCGGAACCCAAGGGCGCCGCCGCCAACCAGGCGGCTGGGAGGGCGAAGACTCGTCTGGCGTTGGCGTCTGACGCCCTCCCCCTTCCCGCCAATGTCACCAACAAGTTCTTCCTGGTCCTCTTCTTCCTTTCGTCCTACTACCTGATGCGCAGGTGGCGCGAGAAGATCCGGACCAACACCCTCCTCCATCTCCTCACCTTCTGGGAGATCGTCGCCATTCTTTCCTTCCTTTCTTCCTTCATCTACCTCTTTGGCTTCTTCGGCATAATCTATGTCCAGCCCTTCGTCTCTCGGTCCTCAGAAGAGTGGGACGATCTAGAGCCCGAGCCCCATCGGCAGGCCTCCCCCCCATGTGCCGTACAGGCTCCGTTGCGCGCTCAGCCCGCCGACCTTGCCGGGGACCCCGAGGAGGAGGTCATCATGGGGGTCGTTAATGGCACCGTGCCGTCCCATACGCTGGAGTCGAGGTTAGGCGATTGCCAGCGGGCTGCGGGCGTGAGGCGTAAGGCACTGGAGATCGTCTCCGGGAGGTCGGTTGACGGGTTGCCGCTGGATGGATTTGATTACGGCTCGATCTTGGGGCAATGCTGCGAGTTGCCCATCGGGTATGTGCAGATTCCAGTGGGGATTGCGGGGCCTTTGCTGATGAAGGGGAAGGGGGAGGTGTATGTGCCGATGGCGACCACGGAGGGATGCTTGGTCGCGAGCACCAACAGGGGGTGTAAGGCGATTTATGCTTCCGGTGGGGTGGACTCCGTCTGCGTGAGAGATGGGATGAGCAGGGCACCGGCGGTGAGGTTGGCATCTGCGAGAAGAGCTGCTGAGCTCAAGTTCTTCCTTGAAGACCCAATGAACTTTGAGACCGTGTCCATGGTTTTCAATAGGTACTGTTCCGGGGTTCTTCCTGTTTGGATGTTTCTTATTCGGCTTTCTACGCTCCTTACCTTCTTTGTTTTGCTTTCAAAAGATTTATTTGTGTCCCCTTTGAATTTCGATTTTACTTCATGTGAAAAATTCTCTGTTTGTCTTGTCGGGTGTTCTGCTCTTCAAATTCCTCTTCAATCCATTTGCTTGTGGTGTGGATGGTTCTCTTTGTAGCTTTTGGAGGAAAGCTTTCTCTTCATCTATTAACTCTTTTTTTTTTCGTACAATATCTATTTTTTGTTGGAGGAAACTCTGAATCTCGAGCCGCTATTGTGTGTGTGTGTTTTTTCTTTCTTTTTCTTTTTTTTACTTCTCTCATTTTTGTAAATGTTGACTGTGATTTACCATTGGCCTTTGTGGTGTAGTGTCCATTATTTTAGATGCACCATCATCTTTCCCCGACATGTTAAATTCATCTCTGTGTTATTGGATATCAAATCTATGCTAAGTTCCAAGTTGCATTTTATTTTCTAGGTGGGTTTTTTTTGTTCTGAATGATTGGTTTTTGGTCTGTGAGATGGTGTGACTTGAACTCTCTCTCTCTCGCGTCACATCTATGCTTATTTCCTTTCTCTGAATTGCAGGACGAGCAGATTTGCTAGGCTGCAGAGTATAAAGTGCGCGTTAGCGGGAAGGATCCTTTACATGAGATTCGTTTGCGCCACAGGGGATGCCATGGGCATGAACATGGTCTCCAAGGGAGTGCAGAACGTGCTGGACTTTCTTCGCAATGATTTCCCGGACATGGATATCATCAGCCTTTCAGGTTTGCACCTTTTTAGCTTGCTGTTTTCTCGTAACATTGATTTTTCCCGCTCTTCTTCATTTTTGACCGGTCTGAACTGTTTTGTGTAGTAATTTCCGCATTTATGAACTCTGCTTGGTTGGTTGGGTTTTCTATTAAGAACATGATGTTGTCATTTTCAAAATATGGAGACATTCTTAAGTGGTTACATAGATATAAGCTTATTTGCTTATCTGGTATTTTATTGTTCTAGGAATCATCTTTCTTAGTGATTTATCCTTGATTCGCTTGTACGGGAAATATTGTCGTTTGATGTCTGAATCATTCTCTCGACTCTTTTCCACAATGTCACTATCGTAGATGTATCCCTCCCTTTCTGGGGAAAAACTCTTTCAAATTCATCTCATTCTTCCACGCCAAGCATATGAATATGAGAACCCGAAAGAGAAGTAACAAGTATTGCATGGGCTCCATTCTGGCCTTCATCAAGCTTCGTTAAGCTTTCTGAAAAGCTTTCTTTGCAGGAAATTACTGTTCAGATAAGAAGCCTGCTGCCGTTAACTGGATTGAAGGACGTGGGAAGTCGGTGGTATGTGATGCCATAATAAAAGAAGAGGTGGTGAGGTCGGTGCTGAAAACGTCGGTCTCTGCATTGGTGGATCTAAACAACAGAAAGAACTTAGTTGGGTCAGCAGTGGCAGGGTCACTAGGCGGGTTTAACGCTCACGCGAGTAACATAGTGTCCGCCATTTTCATTGCCACAGGTCAGGACCCTGCCCAGAATGTTGAGAGCTCCCAGTGTATCACCATGATGGAGTTTGCAGACAATGGCAAGGACCTTTACATCTCTGTTTCCATGCCTTGCATCGAGGTAAATTCAGGACACACAATCTCTCTCTCTCTTCGCGGTCATCTTGGAGGTTGTCTAATGTCCCACTTTTTTAATTTCTTGCTTCTATGGTAAATTGGGTTGCTGTATTTGATTTTTGCTTTTCCTACTGTGATCTTACTGTGATCTGGTGGGGTACTTAGGCTTTGTAGCCACCGCTTTCTGATAGGTGGCCATTGATGCCAGTCTGTCCTTTGCTTGGCTGCTTGATGACGGGTGCCATGTGCCTGATTCTAAGCATTCGCTGTCCCTTCTTGAGATTCTTTGAATTTTATTTAATTGATCGCTGTCAAGATACTTGATGTTCTGGCTTTTCCTTCGGGCCAAACGCAAGCGGGCGATCTGCAACTCCACTTGCAGCTTGGTTTCCCGAGCAACTCTAAGACTTTAGAAAAGTTTATTGCCGCTGTTCTTTCAATGCCTCCTTAGGCCTTACTATTAAAAATATCGACGGTAGCATTTCATCTACGTGCTAAGGAGTAAAATCTCCCGTCAGATTGCTCCCATTAGATTGCTTTGTCCTCTTCTGCTCTGTTCTTCTGTTTCCTCTTTAATTTTCCTGCTGTTCTCGTCCCTGTTACCTGCTAGTTTGTTTTTGTCTTTTACTTTTCACATGACATTTAATGGTGGTTCATTGCTTCTGCTTTTGTGGTTCTAAACAGGTGGGCACAGTTGGTGGTGGCACACAGCTAGCTTCTCAATCTGCGTGCCTGAACCTGCTGGGTGCGAAGGGTTCTAACATGGAAACGCCGGGGACGAACGCCACGAAGCTGGCCCTCGTAGTCGCCGGTGCAGTTCTAGCAGGGGAACTGTCCCTCATGTCTGCGCTTGCAGCCGGGCAGCTGGTCAAGAGCCATATGAAGTACAACAGGTCGAGCAAGGACATCTGTGCATCGGCTGCCTCATGTACTTAAATAATCACCAGATGGAGGAGGGAAGGGGGTTTGAAACCACCAACTCTCTTCTAGACTGAAAGCAGGAAAAAAAAAAAAAAGGGAAAAAGAGAGGAGAACACGGTAAGAGTGAAGGCTAGCAGATGGGGGTTTCGTAACATGATCCTTTCAATTGGCAAAACCAACCGTGGCTCCTAGCTCTGCCTTTTCTGTCTGCGTTGTGAAGTCTCCTCGCCTTTCTTGTTTTTTCTTTCATTTATCGCCTTGTTCTCTTTTCTTCCCCTTCCCAATCAAATGTTTAATGTGACCATGTGGTGGTGGTGGTAAACCGTCAACTGAAGAAACATAGACGGGTTCTCCCTGTCGTTTATGTTGAGTTGTGTTTGTTGGTAACAGGGACTGGACCAGGGCTCTCTTTCTCTCACTCTCTGGCTTCTTTTCTCTTGTTGGGTAGTGGTGACAGCGTTTGGGGGTGGGATCGGTGTTATGACGCTACAGGTTTGTAGCTATGTGTTTATTGTAGCTGTTATCATTGTATATTGCCAACCTTTCGTTGCTTAAATTAGTGAATCTTTTTAGTCTCTCTCTCCCCGCTTTGCTCTCCTTAAATTTGGAATGATTTTGTGGTCTCCTGGTTTTTGACAGGTAAATTTGTTCGGTCGTTCTTACCGCTGGTTTTATATTGAGGGCGAAACATAACGATGTGGCATCGCTAGGCCAAGTGGACCGTGTTGGTGCGAGTCCTGTTTAAAATATACTTGTATGAATAATTTTAGTTACGTTTTTTAGGAGACTTAAAGGGTTAAAAATAATTTCAGAAACCAAAAATAAGAAAACATGTCGAATGGTGATGGATCAGACAAGGATTTCCATTTTAAAATTCTGTAATGAAACAAGTGGAAGAGAAAGAATGGAGCAGAAAAGGAAAGAAGAAAAAGGAAAGTAACAAAACACAAACCATGACCAACCAAGCTCGAAATAAAAGCAAAGGTCGGTGGATATGGATCGACTTGGGTCCATTTGCTTGGATCCACATAATTTGGATACGACAAGCGTCCAAATAATAGTAATAAAAAAAGTGATTACAAACAAAGGCTCGAAACTCTAAGTCCAGGTGACAAATGAACTGTACGTGCCATTGCCCTTGCCTCTTCGTCACCTTCTGGGGTCAATGTAGGTGCCTTGTCTCATCCGATTTCTAAATCCGTCGGTGAGCCTGGTGGCTTTGTATCATATAGGAACTTAAATGTTCGGGACGTAGACGAACCCCAACGTGATTCAAGAGACTATGGGAAATGGGTTTCACTGCTAAGGCATAATGGAGACCATGCTGTTGATCAGATCGAGAGGGGTGCACCAAAGGGAGATGGCGGCGTTTCTGACATTAAACGGAGGTGACAGCATTTCTGAAATTTTTGGTAAAAAAAGTACAATTTAGACATTTTTTCTTTTTCATCATTTCAGAGACAGAAGTTTGTTTTTTATTATTTTAATAGGAGTATCAATCCCTATGCATGCACCAATTTTTTGTGCTTCGGTTCTGGACGCCCATCTACAAATGAGTATAGGATAGGCGTTCACCTCCTGCCTCACCTATCTTAGAAATCCGTTCTTCTGCAGAGGAAGATGACTGCTCTTCAGCTAATTGAGTTTAAATAAGCTCTTTTATTGTATAGTTTTTTCTGTCATATTAATGTGGTCACCCGACAATAATATGACATGCATTCAAGGGGGCCACACCATACTACAATCGTCATAATGTGAGCCCGTCAAAAGTTTGACAAAAAATGATCAGTGATTAGTATCCTGTCATTTTCGTTATTTTGCATGAGCAAGAGGTTATTCCATTGTTCAAACAAAAGGAGAAACTTCCTCCCCACTTCCACTCCCACTTCTTCATATCCCTAGGGTCCAGTCTCCATGCTTCTAACTCACATGCAAACCTACCCCACCTTTGGTTGATCAAACTGAGGGCGCGTGCACAGAAGTATAGTCCCCCTACAGATCAAACTGCCTGCCCCACTCCCACTTATCCATGCCCCCAAAGTCCAGGTCCCATGCTTCAACTTGCATGTAAACCTACCCCCACTTTGAGTACATGAGTATCATCCCTGCGAATCAAACTGGGGGTGCGTGTAGAGGAGTATAGTTTCTTGCGGATCAAACTAGAGACATGCCGCACAAATGCACCCCACCGGTTGGAGCTTGTAAAAACATAGTCATTTTCCTTTTCAAACCATGCAATTTTATATAGTACATATTTTAAGGTTAAGTTAACTGGCCCCACTCACACTTCTCCATGCCTCCAAAGTTCAGAGATGTTGCATGCTTCAACTTGCACATAAAGCCTACTCCACTTTTGATGCATGAGTATAGCCATCGGCGGACCAAATTAGGGGCTGTATAGGCGTATAATCCCCGCTGATCAAACTGGGGACATGCTGCACACATGCGCCTCACCCATTGGAGCTTATGAAAGCATAGTCGTTTTCCTTTTCAAACCGTGCAATTTTAATTTTATATAGTAAACTTATTTTAAGGTTAAGTATCATGTCAATATTTAGTGGGTATCATGTCGATATTTAGTGGGACCACGTTTTGACAAGCTCTATTGTTGAAGATCACATCGAAGACATTTGTTCTACACTTGCACTGCATTGTTCCACTACAATCTGGAAGCAATGGACTTATGGTCAAAATATGACAGAAAGAGAAAATGTTATCCTTGTCATCACCACCTGTATCCTTTTAACTAAAGCTATTCCATGAAGACTCACTCTCGCTATCGGTCTCTTTTGCGCCTAAACCATAAGGTTTTTTGGTAGTTTCTAGTACTAATAGGGGTTTTTGAAATGAATAGGGCAGTTAAATGGGACCTAACTCAATTATTAACATCTAAAGCAACGAATAGATGGACCAAGGTCTTCAGAATTCCACAAAGTATTAAATGTGGGACCTGAATGCTTGCCTTTAGTTGGCACAGTGAAAATGGCTTGGGTTCTCCTTTATTTCAATGAGCTTTGCCCTTTTGGCTGGAAGATTGCATCAAGGTACAAGAAATATGCACCAAAGAAGGTGGAGGGTATTTTTGAATTTTTTTTATAAAGAATTTTAGACTTTTTAACTTTTTCACAATCTTTTTTTTATTTCTTTTGTCATTGTACACCCTGTGCACAATTTTTCATGCACGTGAGTGTGCACATAACCTGCTTCGGACTCAAGGTGCTTAGATTTCCAGTATTCATGCTTCCTTTCCAGATTTTCCTGTATATTATTATAAGGGGCGTGGGCGAATGCCCACACAGTCCTACAAAATTTATGTACTTATACATTGGTTAGCCCCCAGCAATTTGCTTGTTTGTATATTCATCATGCTCCTGAATCATATGTTTAATTGTATATAATTCTCTTCAATTATTTACTATGCCTTTGAGGGGTCTACATGGTTTGAATTAATGCCGGCCCCTTGGCCAAAAAAAAAAAAAGGCTCCACCACTTATTTAATCATACCAACTTGCTTCACCTAAATAATCTACTGTTGCACAATTAAAGTCATTAGCAATAGTAAGAAGAACCCTAACCATATATATAGTGAACAATGGATGCTCGGTGATCTCCATAGACTAAACTTGCAATTGACATACGATGACACTCTACAATGTAGTTTGTCACATATTTTGAGCCATGAAGAATATAAAGGGGTCGTTTGGCAGCAAGGATACTTAGGGAGTATCTAATGGATCTGCCTCAAATATTGAGGCATATTTATGGAATAATAGTAACCACATAAACCTAGCCTAATATTTGGAGCATTTTCACTGGACACTTCCTAGTGTTTTTTCTACCAAACTAGCATGACACAATATGACAAATTTGGCTTGCACAAGTTATATGTCATTTCATATTTATATCAATCTGTAGCTTGCATGATCATTACAACCAAAATCAATAAAGAAGCTACATATTGATGGGTGTGGGTAGTTGACCACATTAGCTCTAAACTTTTTCGTTATATATATATATAACCCCTTAAAAATGAAAATTTTAAATTAGTGCCTCTTAGCTAACAATTTTTGTCTCCGCTGCTGACTGGAATCACCATGATTAACACCTAAAGGTTTAGCTTCTCACATCCATATGACCGGACCTGCGCTCCCCCAAATGCAATTTGTTGCCAAATTTGTAATTCAGGTAGCTATACTTGAGTCTGGAGGTCTTCTTAAAATAGAATTCAAGGCAAGCACTAAAGCTGATGTTCCCATAAGCTGCGGTACGAACACTTTTATGTAGACTATGCCACATGTTCTTGGGTATCTAGCGCATCCTCCAGTCTCTACTCGTTGAATGTGGAAGCAGAATTTGTGACTAATAAGCCTAATGGCTGGAGAAGACAAATAAGAAATTCCTCAGCCTTTCCCCAAGATCCCCAAGTGGCTGGAGAAGGATAAGAAATGGCTTAACTTCTTCCCAATTTTTTGTTTCCATCCATTCTATGTTATTCAGATATAGGAATTTGGTGACCCTAACAAAGGGTAGCTTTGCTCTCAAACACACTTTTGAGACGCTAAGGGGTTATTTGGCAGCACATATATTTTGTAAGTGTCTCATACATTTGTCCCCAAAAATTCAGGCGGATTCATTAGTCATTAAACTATTGTTTCATGAACCTGCTTCAATATTTAGTGAGACACTCACAAAATGTCTCTGCTGCAAAATTATCCCTAATAATAATGTCCTCATTTTATCTCTGAGTTTTTTTGTACATTTAATAATCGTTATTTTTTTGGCAAATCCCTAAGCTGGGTTGCAGGTAGAAGCCACGAGCATGCGTTCATTGGTTTTGTCATTGAGATATATGACAATCTTGAAGATGATAAAATAGGACTTTTGAAACTTTTTAATGATGATAAACAAAGCCATTCAACTTTTAGATTGAAGAGTTGTTTTTATAAGGTGGAAAATTTGGCCCTTTTTTTAACCTATTATTAAAGAGACAGTTCTCTTAAAATGAATGCATTGTTGAGAGAAAAGCTAGCCCTCTACATTGGGTGATTTCGCCATGGCAAAAGGAAGAAGCTGAACCCTTACAAGTGGACCAGCTTAATTTTTTTATCACCTCTTTTACTTGAAAAGGGAAACCAAATTGTCAGCCATGAGACTATCATACTTGAAACAAAATACAGCAGCACTGCTGAATCAATTGGGTGAAACTAGTTCCTTGTAGAAAGACTTTATTAATGCCAACATTTTGCTCATAGTTCAAGGCAATTAAAAAAAGGAAAGAAGAATCATTGGGTCCTTCTTTTTCTCCAAATCTCAAAAATGGGACATCGTGCTATAAAATTTATAGTCATGAGTCGAAGCTTCTAGCAAGCCAACTTGTACAAACAATTGCAAAAAATAAAGTCGCTGTTTTTTCATCTTTCTTTTTTCCCACTTGTGACGAGAGACATTTGAAAATCAGTTTGCGAAAATCTGGGTATATATCATGCCTTACGAAGATGTCATCAGTAATTAAAAAAAAAAGACACTTAAGTTTTTAAGTTGTAATATATGTCACATAGGTACATGTGATATGGCCAACTACCTGTGTCCTTATGCAGGTACAGCGACACAAGTAAGCGGGTAGGGCTGCATTTTAAAACTTAAAAGTTTATTTTTTCATTTTTTTTAATTTTATCCTTTTTTCTTATTTCCCTTAGATTCTATATTTCCCTGCCACTTTTCTTTAACTTTAAGAACTTTTGTGGATTATTATATGTATAATGTATATTTATATATATTGTAACGACCTAACCCACTTTTGGGTTCAGACTATTGGTCTAATGGATTCCAACCCACCTCCTACCAATTTGAGTTTTAACCCCAAAAAGGTTAAGAGGACAACCAATTACTTAACAATCCCATTTATAAGTCCTTAAGGTTCCTCACAATTTTCAATTCGAAACTAAATTTTGTGTGTGTTACAATCCACCTTCTTTAAGACACGCGTCTGCGCGTGTGGGACCTAAGTTTGAGTGTTGAACTGTCTTCTGATACCACTATAACGATCCGACCTACTCCTGAGCTTGGACCCCTGGTCCGACAGATCTCAAGTCGCTCTTGCAGTTTCACTTCCAGCCACAAAAAGGCTAGGAAATAAGAGACTACATTTTTGAGGTGTTACGTATATGCTCTACCATACCCTTGTATTCAAAATTTTCAAAACTGGTGTACCCATATCCATACCACCATATACATCTATGATGCTAGTACTCGTACCCATGTGGCACAGATGGTAATTGAGGTTATATATGATTCTAGTACTTGTACCCATGTGACACAGATGGTAATTGAGGTTACTTATAACTTAACTTACTTCATAACTTCTCTTAGCATATATTCTTCCGTTCTCAACTTCGCTGTGAGTCAAGGATAAACCTCTAGAAATATCTTTTTCTTTTTCTTAACAAACAACTGCTTTTTCAACATTTCTTTCTTTGTTTTCGATGCACAGCTGCTGAGGAATACGCCTCTCACCTATAAATCACTGCATACAAAAGAAGAATGACAGAAACTACATAAAAAGAAGAATGATAGAAGTAAAGGCATGTGTTCGCTACCCAGGTCCAGAGACAAGTGCTTGTGACACACACAGGAAGGGGACTATGCGCATGTGTTCACCAACCGGCACGTGTTTCAGCCAGTGGGAGCCACAGATAGATAGGCACGGGCTTTAAATGATTTACTCATTTATTTTGGTGCCCTTAAATTTATCAACTTGAATTGGTGCCCTTCAGCCCGCAATCCCCACCACTCGTTTCCACTTGCCGTGCCAATGCTTTTAAATTGTTCTTATAAACAAAACTAAATTTAGCATATGCTTTAGGTATTATTTTATCAATATATCATCGTCTAGGTATTATTTTATTGATATATCGTTGTTCTCTTTGGTTTTTGTTGCTGGCATGGTGCTCATAGACACATACGATAGCACCAATCAATAAGATTGCAAAAATAAATCATGATAAACTGGCTGTCACAGGCCGACAACTTTGGATCGTGCGGTGTGGCAAACTCTCGCCAGTAAGCCGCAAGCCTTCACCTCGTTCAAGTGGGCGCAGATCACTTGAACGTTTTTTCGAAAACTCAAGACACAATGCACAAAGAGAGTGGAAAGAAAACTCGCAATATATTCACTTCATAAAGTTGAGTACATCACGAGGGAAAGCAAGTAAGCTTTTACACTTTACTTACAAAGGATGGCCGAAGTCATTTACAAAATTCCCATGCCGATTATCCAAAACAAGGAATCCCAATCTTACACTTGAGCCGTTTTGGGAGGGTACTCTGACACAGGTGAACATACAAGCTTACACCAAGACTTTACATAAGCAAAGAATGTACATTGCAAAGCAAAGGACTGTACAGACTCTAGATGCAGGGGAACATGCTCCCCCTTTCAAATGAAGCGTCGTTCTCGGCGCTAGCAGCTTCGTGGTAGACCCTGACTTCTTCTGGATGGCTTCGCTTCAAACAGAAGATATACTCCCATGTTGGCTGGTCTTCGTCTACCCACCTGACCAAGTATCGCTTCCGTTCACCAAGGTAGTTCATTTTGTGCCGAAGGATCTGGTCCAACTGTCGGTCGGTGGTCCTCTGGGTCGAAGGAGCTCATTGGAAGATTGGTTCTTGTCGCGGCTGGCTTCTCTCCGGGTCTTCAGTGTCGGCATAGAAGGTCTCAAGGTTGCGGACGTGGAACACAGGATGCGCCTTGAAGTCTAGCGGGAGATCTAACTTGTACGCCAGCTTCCCCATCCTCTTGATCACAGTCAATGACCCTTCATACTTTCTGATCCGTGCTCGGTGTCGCCCGCTCGAAATTCCATCGACCCTCGCCTTTGATCTCCAAATTTTTTCAATTCTGTAGAGGCATGGCCCACTTTATGCCGAGGTGGCCGCCATCTAGGGAGCTTCGCAGGTGTTGTCCCGACGAATTCCTCTAAGACAGGTGCAAGCGCCTCTGGGACCAAACCAGTAGAGTTTTTAGACACTTCCCTGGTTGGGACTAAGTCCATTCCGTCGCCGTGCTCTGGGCCTTTGTTCAATTGAAGCGCAGATATCATCGCGACCTTGCCCTTGCATTTCCTCAGTGTTACCGCTGGCACCATGCAAGGAGACTTCTCATCCATAATGTTGACACTACACAAATGCGGCTTCGAGACCATCTTCACTGCACTAAGGAGCTCCATGCCGAGAATCATTTGGTAATCGTCCATCAGGACCACAGAGAAGTTGGCTTTATCTGACCAACTCTCAATCTTCACAACCACATCTCAGGCCACTCCATAGATGAGTTTTGCCTTTGAGTTGACTGCCTTCATGCGCAACTCTCCCCTCTCAAGGGTGAGGTCTAATTTCCTCACCTCCACAACTCAGACGAAATTATGCGTGGCACCCGTATCTATCATAATCATCGTAGGCTTTCCATTCACCAGAATCTCAATGCACATGAGTTCCTTGGAAGGCGACGCGTGCGTACAACCCGTATCTATCATAGTCATTGTAGGCTTTCCATTCACCAGAATCTCAATGCACATGAGTTCCTTGGAAGGCGTCGCTGTCACTTTGGCTTTCTCTTCACGTTTCAGTGAGTAGAGAAGATGAAGTGCACTAATCCTCGATCCTTCCCCTTCTTCACTTCCACCTTTGGTGGCCCTCAAGGCATTGGCCTGTTCGGTAGGTCTCACCCATTTTGGGCAAACACGCGTATAGTACCTTCCTCCGCAGACCCAATAAGTCACTTCTCTTTGTGGCTCATTATAGTCCTTGCGAAAGAAAGATTTTCTCTCAGCTGGCTTCTGGGGCGACGATTCATTTCTATTGTTTCGCTGTTCCTCCCTCTTACCGCCATGGTCAGACCCCTTAATGGACTTGAAGGTATCTGTGTAGCTTTTGTGTTGGGTGTCGGCCAAGCGCTCGGCTGCCACATATGTCTTCTCTAAGGTCTCAGGATTCGATTTCTCCACATCGGCTTGAGCTCAAGATTGGAGCCCTATAATGAACCAGTGAAGTTTACATTTTTCTGGCATCATAGACACGTCCAACATGATCTTTTGATAGGCCTTGATGTCATCTCTCAAGGCGCCAGTCTGTTCCAGGTTTGCAACCAACCTATAGGCATGCTTTTCAACATTCACGGACATAAAGTATTCCTTCAACTGCTTGCAGAAGTCGTCGAAGATTCTAATTGTGCACTCCCCATTCTCGATGTCCAGCATTTTCTGCCTCCACCATGCCACAACATCTCCTTCTAGTAACATCGCTACGGTCTTACGTCCATTTGGAACAGAAAGTTGTCGATCGCTCTCGCATCCCGGCTACCACTGTACTTCGCCGGACGTTGAACGTTGACCCTACTAGTCATCTCTTGGCTACTACTAGCTGAGTTCGTACGTCATAGTTTCTGGTTTGAAGCCTGAAGTCCAGCAACTTCGTCCTGTAAGGTCTTCACCAAGTCGGAGAGCGACCGGTTCATGGCCACTGACTCGGCCATCTGTTCCCGCAGCAACTTCATCTCATCCTTGAATCCCTCAAAAGTCTCAACGGCAAAGCCAAGGGCTTCCTCATGGGTGGCCACATCTGCGACCAACCTAGTCACCGTCTCTTTCAGGTTCACCTGGTCGTGGGTCTCTTCTATACGGGTATTGGGAAGCCATGACATTCTCCTCAACAGCAGCAAGTCGGCGCGACGGTCTGCATCGACTCTCCAATGGCTTCCCCAGATTGAACAGAGTCTAAGCTCTGATACCAGTTGTCACGGGCCGATTACTTCGGACCGTGCGGCGCGACAAACTCTCGCCAGTAAACCGCAAACCTTCGCCTCGTTCATGTGGACGCAAATCACTTGAATGCTTTTTCGAAAACTTAAGACCCAATACACAAAGAGAGTGAAAAGAAAACTCGCAGTATATTCACTTCAGAAAGTTGAGTACATCACGAGGGAAAGTAAGTAAGCTTTTACACTTTACTTACAAAGGATGGCCGAAGCTGCTTACAGAATTCTCATGCCGACCATCCAAAAATGGAATCCCAATCTTACACTTGGGCCGTTTTGGTAGGGTACTCCGACACAGGTGAACTTACAAGTTTACACCAAGACTTTACATAAGCAAAGAATGTACATTGCAAAGCAAATGACTGTACAGACTCTAGACGCAGGGGAACACTGGCAACCCTTTGACTAAAGGACGGTGGATTCAAGAAATGAGCCCCATGATTTCATTCCTTACATGAAGGATTAAGGTGTACTTTCAATCTAACATGAACATGCATTTTCTGTGTATTGACATTTTGTAGGTGTGATGGTGAGCTCATCCGATAAGAATGGTAAAACAAGGACCTAATGCATGAAGGCTATTTTATGGGTGCAATAACTACATATGTGATGTTTAGCATCGTCAATTGTGTAATTTGTTTATGAAAAAAAATGTCTTCACTACTGTTTGATGTTGTTTTGCATGATATTTACAAGAAATGTCCAAATTTTGTGGCTTTTTTCAGTGGTGTTTCTGAGAAAACAGGTCACATTTGCCAAAAGAAGAGAATGATCCTTTTTTTTTATCAACGAATTGAACCATGTTAGAAAATAGCTAAAACATGTGAAGGAGTTGCACGTTCGTGTACTCGAAGATAATGCTATAAATGGATGGAGAGGTTATAAAGAAATAGTTGAAGGTGTACGATGCTTGACTATTGGTAATATTGTACATATTAAAGTAAATCACTAGTACCCACGATATTATGTATGTAAACTTTGTCATTTTTAAATCCTGTAGATCATGTGTTTACATTGCTGGACCGAACATTGTAAATTTAGTTTATATTGGTGCAGCTATCAGTTTTAAAGTAGATTGGATTCTTAATACGCAAGTTGTCATTGTTACATAAATCATAGGTGAAAATAAACAGAAATCCAAGATGCACATTACTGAGTTTAGTGTCCACGTCGCAAATTGCCCATACTTGTTCTCTACCCAATCTTCAATATAAAACATGAAGTCACAGTGAACACCATTTTTAACTCCACGCCGAATACAACCCTAGGCCATTGAATAAAGCATGTCCTTTCAACACCATTTTAACCCCACACCAAATACAATCCCATCCAGTGAACATAGTGTGATACAATGTCAACTTTATCAGATACAACACCATAAATGGCTGCTACTCCCAACATTATTTCAAAACTAAAAAAGCAGTGAGTAACACATACTTTATAGGGAAGGCAAAAGAAAATGTAGTTAAGCAACAATCGGAATGGCTACCAACAAAATGCAAATGTGTGTGATACTTGCCACCTTAGTGAAGAAGTTAAGCAGCAGTACTAGAAGATTTAAACCATAAGTTATAGCAGTACTACTACATCATTAATCCCCTGCTCACATTAATACCACTTTCCATACAACTGCTATATCTATATATATGGCCATGTGAAGGCATATCATAGTGTGAACAGAGATGTTTCTCCCCAACTTTGTCATTCGTCAGCCTGAAAATCCACAATAGCAAGCAACAAATAAAAGTTACTCAAAAACCAAAATGAATGGAAAAATGAAAATGATAGTTTATCAAAAACTAATACGACAAAAGCAAGTATACCGGCACAACCAAACTAATTTTCCTTTCTTGATGATGTGGGGCCTGTCGAAAGCAAACAATTATAGTGAATTTCAAACAGTCTTTGAAACAAAAATATTGGATAGTGTAAATGCATTTACCGGCATCTTTCAACTTCAAACAGTTTCTCTTATCATGGTCTGTTCCTTTACATGAATAGCAAACTCTTCGTTCCACAACGTTAGCAACAGTTGAATTACTCCTACATCTTGTCACAGGCATTTAACCAACATAAAATATTGATAAATATATACTATATATTGGAACCTAAAATTATTATATAATATTATCGTATCCCGCTTTCATGTTTAGTGGACATATATGAGAATTATGTCCATGTCTTTGAGAAGTCGAACACTGTCTTGGTGTTTTCCTATGCCCGATTCCTGAAAAAGTTCACCTTGCAGTTCCTTTAGCATGAACTGGACCAAGATCAAGGAATCTGTTAGCATCATCATCACGAGCTAAATTAGTAACTGGATTTTGATCCTCATTGCGACTGTATGAACTTTGTCCTTTGCCTTTCAAACCCTTTGTGCTTCACATATGTTCCAACATTTTTTTGAATACATCAACTGCATTCTCATAAAAGGTGTCATCTGAAATGCTTCCCTAACTCACTGGTTGACCTTCAAGTGAAGAAAATTTGCCTTTATTAGTAAAAAAGAACTAGCATTTGGCTTAACAACCTGAAGGCAATTTCTTTATATGTTTTGTATGTAGTACTAATAGCATGTGACGACAAACAATGTTTGTTGATTCCCACAATTTGCAGTGACAACTTAAAAAGCATTCCTTGCTTCGATTGAATGAAATAACATATTCTTTGTATTCATCAGTTGTGTCGTCATCCTCTATTTGTTCCTCCAATGTATATTCTATGACCTGACCTTCTTCAAGTTTGACCTGCTTAAAGTACTTTCTGTATATTAGAGGAGTAAAAATATCTCTCAAATACATGTCTAATGCAAGACATGCAGTGGTGGGTTCACTTCATTGTTCATCTTAAAGTCCAGCTCCTTCTCATGGTATCGCTGCCTACCAACAACTTCTTCATATCTTACGATCTGACAATGACGTAGGTAGATTAACCCAATTCTTGAAGCAGTTATTCACACATTCACCTTGTTGGGTAGTAAACATTCATGTCATGAAATTGTCACTAGAAGATGGCTTAGCCCTTGTAGCTCTTTCATTTTATAAGTTGGTCGAGCATTTAATAGTTTGTAGCTGAGGATGTAGCTTGATCATTTCATTTCTTCTATTTTCAAATTCTTCAATTGTTTCTAAATTGAAAAACTGCACCTCATAGCTTTTTAAATTGATGATTCTGTCTATAGAAGCTAAAGTAGGTTGGCACTTCCATATATATGTGCCAATTGCAATACCTATGTACTGTATTTGGGAAAATGATTTTCACTGCTGCTTTCATTGCAAAATCTTGATAAGTTGAAAATGTCACTGGAGAGAATGTAACCATTCTTCAAAGAGCCACTTAAAATTCTCTTTCTTTTCATCCACCAATAATGCACAACCAAATATTATGGTTTGTCCATGATGATTTGCACTTGTGAACAGAGCGAATGGCTTATGGTATTTGTTTTTTTTATATGTCGTACCAAACGACACGACATCACCAAGAAAGCAATAACCTTTATGAGCTGTTGCATCTTCCCAAAAAGAATATCCCGTTTGTCCTCTCATTAACCTAAATGTTGAAATAGAATTCTAGGTTCTCATCTCTCCTTTGATGTAATTTACCATTGTCTGACTATCGATTCTATAGATGTTATTATGATGTTTCTAGAGAAACATATACAATTGTTTTTTTGTGCATATTCCACCCCACTAGCCTCATGTGCAAAAACTTTCATTACTTTTGATGGTTTTATCCGAGACTCGATCATATAACCAATCACCTTCTTTTGGGGAGTACTTATCTTGTTAGCTGACTTGTGAAAATTCATTTTCGATGGAGAATACAAATAATGATTGTGCGCATTGTGAATGTTAAGTAAACGCCACTTCTTCGTAAATATGTTTAGTTCAATATATATCCACGCCTTGCACCCACATCTAGTGCTTGCATATTCCTTTCTCTCATTACCCCTTTGTTTCTTGAAGCCGTTTTTCTTACAGGCAAACTTTTTATAATATATGACTCATCGTTCTTCTTTGAGTCACATACAAAAACATCAAATCTGCCTGCCAAAGCGTTTATTATAGAACTGATACGCATTATCAACACTCTCCAATTCCATGCCAACATGAGGCACTAAGTCACTGGGAACATTTAGAACTAGTGCAGTCGCCTCACCAGAACATTTAACATTGACATAGTTTCCTTCGATGACGTTAATCTCTTCATCCTCTGACAAATCCTCATGATTCAAAGCTGCAATCTTTTCATCGACATTCAACATATCAACCTCTCTGGTTGTCATTTGATTCATATCTAGCTTCCTCACAATGCTAGGATTTTTAAAGTTGCAATCCTGCCACGAATTTGATAGACATTCCTAGCATTACAACAAAATTAGTAATTGACACAAGTATTTTGAACGTAAAACTTGAAATATATAAGACAAGTGTGTTAAATAATTGTATGTACAAACTCAACATACTTATTTAAACATTCTAGTTATCATAAACCTTGGTCTGTAATAAAAAATTGACAACTAGGTGTTATTTGTGACTGTTCCACCCAATCAAGAAGAAGTTTACCCTTATAACCAGTAAAAATTTCTAGGTTTTCAGCAGTTTTTTGGTTGAATGGGCAAGTTGTTGGGAGCTTGTCATTGTTCCTCTTATATACGTGTGTCATTGTGTATTCATGGGACAATCAACCTTAAAAATGCTAGTGAAAAAATTATAATGCTAATTCCTGAAGCTGATAACAAAACGCCAAAAACATAAACTTCTAGAAAGAGGAGAACGAGTAAAATATCAAATTGCTGTTGGCAGATAAAGGCCAAAAAAACCGTATTTGCGAAAGCCTTTGTGTAAAAACGCTCACTCAGATGAGTCAGTAAGCTAATAAATACAAAGTTTTCACAGCAACAGGAGCAGGATGATTATTCAATAGGAATGATGAAGGCAGCTGAAATATATGACGCGATAAGAAATAATGGGAAAGTTGGTGATAGGAAAGAGCAACTTACCTGTAGTGGGCAATGGTGGTGCTCGTTCGGTGGTGGCGAGCACGCAAATTGCAACCGATATTTGATGAAAGCAGCTGAAAAAACTGTGAGGATAGGAACTAAAGGAGAAATCGGCGAGAGCAGAGAGCAGCTTACCTGTAGCAGGCCATGATGGTGCTCGTCCGGTGGTGGCGAGTGCGCCTTTCTTTTTGGTGGTGGGGAGTGTGGGGAAGAGTGTCCAGTGGTAGCGAGCCCGCTCTCGTCTATGCTGCGGAGAAATCTGGGGTGGTGGTGGCGAGCGAGCACGAGGAAAGGCTGCCGTCGAGGAGAGAAGGAGTAAATCGAGCATCGGCTGTGACGAAGGCATTGTGTCGAGGAGAGAGAGAATAAATTCGTCGGGATTTTTTGGGACGTGCGATCGTTCTTAGATCAATAGCCCAGGTGAGGAGAGAGAAGCAGCTCGGCTGGCTATTGTGTGACAATCACGAATCTTTTATATATATATATATATATTACCATGAGTCAATATTTTATTTGGTGGCTCATGGGTGCCAACGACCCATGCATCAACTTATTTTAGCTATACATTTAATCTTATAAGTTCCACTTAAACAGCAAATCAGCCGACTGAAAAGAAGATGAGGCCAATATATTTCTCTAATAGAAATTTAAACTACTTATCATTTGAATTATTTAGATATGTCAAATTTCATGCTAATAGGGAATCAACCTTAGGTCCATCACTCGAGAAGTAACCTATGTTTTACAGGATTTTTACAACTCAGTTTTATATCTAACCCATATGATCCGTAGATAGGATTATGTTAATCATAGGATTATGTTAATCTAAACCTTAAATGTCCAACCGCATCCCCTTAGGAAAACTTCATATATAATGAGTACAAAGAATGAAGTTTGGTATTTGGGAAGGTGTGCAACCTTCCCAACCGATTCTCATTCCAAAAACCCACAACATGTTCCTTCTTCCTACTTAATTCCAATCAGCTATTAGAGAAAATAAATAATAAAAGGGTTTACTTACAATAACAAATCAATCTACATGACAAGGTAAAAGAGTAACATTGTCACTCAGGCTGAGAATAGGGCGCTCCTACTGGAAAAAAACCAGAACAGAATTGCAAATAGCAACTACTCACTCAAGACTGACGCAATATCAAATAAAGACAAACTACCACCCGACTATTCACCACCATGAGAAGGAGACACTAACAGCCTCTAAACACTATGCTAGTCCAATTTGGGGCAAACAAAAACAGTGAAGAAAAATCAATCCCCTTCCAAAAGAGCCATAAAAAATTTTTAAAGGGAAAAGCCTACCTCCTCATCCCTCCTTTCCTCATTTGCCATATTCTTCCTTTCATCTTACACTGGCCTCCCTGCTTGTCTCTCCCTTTTGTTTAACTAATTCATAGTTATATTCTTACTGATTTTTTTTTATTTAACTCATTCAGTGATATGAGTTTTTTTGTTTTAAATATGAAAAACTATTATCTCAGACCATTCTATTAAGCCACTTGTTAATACCCCAAATTTTTTCATCTCAGTTGATAGATGAAATTTCAAAATCTTAGAAACAAATTTTACAAAACAATTGTCAAAAACTTCAGTTTCAAAGCCAATTTCAAATCTAAACACTATTTAGGTTTAAATCATAAATTCAACTTGTAGCACAAATCTCAAGGTAGGATTATGAGTCTGAATCCTAATCCAATACTCAACACTAGATCCAAATTAGGTTTTTGAAATTCAAATCCAATTTCAATTGTCATTTAGATCCATGTCCAATTTGGAATCCAAATTTGAATTCAAAATCTGAATCTTGATTCAAATTCAAAAATTGGATCCAATTTTTGATCGAATTTTTGAGTGGGATCCACATGTGTGCCCCACATAGCTCGTGTGGCTCGAGCGGCCAAGGGCCCACCCAAGAGGCCACACACCCACTCTCCTTTTCAAAAACATCTCCTTTCAATTTTAATGAAATTAGATAAGATCATAATTAAGTCCATAGGGAAAGAGAGAAATTTATACCTCTTTATCTATTAGTTGAAAAGATCCTCTAATTAAAAGAGGAATCAAATTCCAAAGAAGAAATAAGTGCTTCTAACCAACCTACTAACCGTAAGTTGACTCACCTTGGAGCACCCAAATGTGGTTCCAACTTCAACTAAGCTCAGTCAACATGAGCTTAGCTTAGTTAAAACCCAGTTAAATGGCTAGGTCTATCCCACAATCCAGGCAATGGACAGAGATAGACCTTGACTAGATCAAATCTACTTTGACTAAACCTAGTCGAAGTACAATTTGAAATTGAGCTCAGTTGAAACACAATTAAGTGCTTCCTAAGCTCAAATTCATCAAATTACCTCAATCAAGTCAACATTAGCTCACAAAATGAACTTTGACTTTGGTCAACTGATCAAATTTGACCAAATTTGAACAACTCTATCCTTCCATGATTAAATTGAATTCGTAGAATCCAAGTTAAGATTCAATAAAAATCAACTACACATTTGAATTTGTCAAATGCACAAATTAAATACCAAATTGAAAAACAAGATTTCAAATTGAAATTTGATTCAATTAAATCCATTTTCAAATTGAATTATAGACAAAAATACCCTTTTCAAACCAAATGTGATAGGATTTTCAAAATCTTTTCAAACTAAATTGAACTATCAAACAAAAGTTTGCAATTCATAAACATTTAAGAGCTTAGTCACTAGGCTTGAGCCTAACAAGCTCGATTTCAAAAATATAAAACCCAGGCTAAGGGTATTTTTGTCAAACTAGGATCCAAGTTAGACTTGACCAGGTCTGGACCACAGTTGACCAGACCTAGCTGTGCACACCTAACTCATGCGTGTGGGCTACGAGTGCTTGATTGAAATCATTTAAAGAGGATAAAAAATAACGTAATCCTTGTCCATGTATCATGGATTAGACCAATGGGAAACAAAGTTTCCATGAGCCATTGGTCAAATTAGAGATTAGACCAATGGGAAACAATGCTTCCACCTCAACTGATTTTTCGGAATCTAAATTAATTATAGTTCCAGCTGGGTGCATATCTGGACCTATCCTAACTAGGCCTGGGCATCGGGCCGAGCTGCCATCTGGTACCCGGTACCCGGCCCGGTCGGGCTCGGGTCCGGGCCGGGCCTGGGCCAGATGACGCAGCCCTGGTCGGCCCGGCCCGATGCGGCCCGTTCTCCCACTCCCCCTCCTCCTCTGTCTCCCACTCTTCCTCCTCCAAGTCCCGCTCTTCCTCTGTCTCCCCCTCCGTCTCCCGCTCCCCCTCCGTCTCTTGCTCCCCCTCCTCCAAGTCCCGCTCCCGCTCCCCCTCCGTCTCTCACTCCCGCTCCCCCTCCTCCTCCTCCTCCGGCGACATGAAGGCCGGCACGCTCCCCTGCCACCTCCCCATCCCCCTCCCCCTTCCCCTCCTCCTCCTCCTCCCTAGGTTCCCCTCCTGGACAAGGATGGCGACGGGAAAGGCGAAGGCTTTGGGGACGGGGACGGCGAGGGGAACGGCGATGGCTGCGGGAACGGTGATGGTGATGGCTGCATCACGGGGTGCTCGGCTATGTCTCCAATGTGCCAGGCCAGGCCCGGGCCCATGCTTTGGGCAGGCCCAGCCGATGCCCACCCCTAATCCTAACCCACCAGCTCAAAATGGACAAATTCCCCACGGCTTGGGTGGTTCCAAGGGGGAGTTAAGGAGATAGATGCAGCCACCTCATTCCCTTCCTCATTCAATTCCATCTCTATATAAACCCACCTTGGGAGCCAAGGTAGGAGGATGAAATTTTTGAGATTTCTCTAACACTTTCTCTGAGTTGCAGCCAAGATCAGCAAGAGGAAGAAGGAGATAAGAATAATCCAAGGAGAAGAAACCATCGTCCCAGCCTTCTTCCTTTCTCTCTTTCTCATGTTTAACCTTTGTTCTCGAATTTGCTAAGATCAGGTACTTTGGTGGACCCTTGTTTAGGATTTTTGTGTAAGGAACCCTCTTCATCTCTGTAATTTCCAGCAAAAAGACACTCTTCTTCTACCTTTACTAAGCAAGAATCCAAGCTTGGGCTCTTGCTTATAATTACTTGATTTACAGAACAAGCAAAGAGAAGCCTCAATCACCAAGGCCGACCACAAGGTAAGGGTGATTATAGTTTATTCTTCATCTATGTTTGTTTCTTGCTATTTATTTACAAATTCAATATCCTTGGGAGGGATTCATTTTCATTCTTATTCATAGCTGGAAATGATGTCCATCTAAGGAGAGCTACAATCAAATGTACATTTTAATACATGATGCGTATAAATTGATTTTCCTAAGAGAGAAACCATGAATGATGTTTTAGAAAAAGGGTCTCACTTATAAACCATTTTAACTTCCCACCATGAAAGGATTCCACGGTGAAGGACTGACTTATATTTGCTGCAACATGTATAATTTAAATGCTTATTAGGGATAGATACATTCTCATGAATGAGATCCACACGTGCATGGCAAAATTATAGACAAACAAGCATGAGCATTCTCTTGTTTTTTTACATTTTGAGTCATTTTGATTATGCATTCTTCATTTAATTGATTAAGGGTGGTAGCGAATATTAGAAACTAGTTTTCAATCTTCCTACATAAAAAAATCCATCTATGAATCAACGTGGTTCATAATCTAAGTGGTCCTTGTCAAATATTCCATCTTGAGAGGATATATGTATATATACATATATATATATATATACATATATATATATATATATATATATATATATATATATATATATATATATATATATATATATATGACGATTTAAATGAGGTTAGAATCAATATGAAGGTTCACTTTATTTAAAATCAGCTTAGAGATGTGTTCTGACCTAACTTTAAAAGAGCAAAGTTATTTTTAATAAGAGGTTATAAATAAGAAGTTATAACCTCTTATTAAAAATAACTTTGCTCTTTTAAAGTTAGGTCAGAACACATCTCTAAGCTGATTTTAAATAAAGTGAACCTTCATATTGATTCTAACCTCATTTAAATCGTCATCCTAGAATGCACTTTTTGGAATTGCTGTTTTCATTTTTGCATGGGATTAATCAATATCTCAAAATACTTCAAAATCATATTCAAAATCTAATTTTCATTTCTCCCAAAAAAGGAAATCAAATGTACGGAAATCGTCCAAGGAATTGACAAATCCTTTAGCATAAAATCTGAAATCAAGTTTGATTTTAGAAAAGAAAGTTTCTAAAGCTTAATGTCTAAGCTCAAGATGAATACCCAACATGAATGAGAACATGTTCTCAAGATAAACATTTCTCTTGTAGATTTAGATGTTTAACTCATGAAAATTTCTGCAAATTTCAATGTTTTGCCATCATTTTCTAGGAAACAAGTTTTCTTAGACTTGACATTTCATATTTTCAGCCATTAAATCAATATAAACTTGATTTTATAGCCATTTTGATATAAAATTAGATGTTATTCATGTCTTCCGTATAGTTTGAAGATTTATTTTAATTTCATTTACATGATTTTTCATTATTTTGAGATTTTAATTCAAGCCTCAAGCTTGTAGACTGCATCTCTAAGTCTTGTGCTTAATAACATTTTAAGCACACTTAGAGAAAGCCCTAAATTCAATTAAAAATCAATCTTTGTCTGCATGGATTATATAAACTACACCACATGCACTTTCTCTAACGTGATTTCAGTTAAGGAGGCTTCTGTGCTCATTGATCCTAGATCCAAATATTTTTTGTATCATTTGGGTAGTGTTTGATACGCAGGGATTCTACTGTAGCTCAGGAAAGATTATTCAAATTTTTAAAAAAATTCCTGCGTATGAAACGCGGAATTATTTTTTTGACCATTCAGGTCGATTCCGGAATAATGTTTCCGGAAACATATTTCCACCTGGAGGTGTGGAAATATATTTCCGGAACTTTTTTTTGGACTGTTAGGGCACAGTCGAGAATTCCTGTGTCTTCCCTCATTCTTCCCTCATGCAGCCGCAGCTCCTCATGCCACTCGCCTCTCGCAGCTGCAGCCCTCTTCATCCTCACGCA
Source organism: Nymphaea colorata (assembly GCF_008831285.2). NCBI lineage: Eukaryota > Viridiplantae > Streptophyta > Magnoliopsida > Nymphaeales > Nymphaeaceae > Nymphaea > Nymphaea colorata. Next base: position 10,413,139 of record NC_045138.2, on the reverse strand, counting down.
GCCGCAGGTCCTGCTGCCTCAAGTTCCTCACTGCTATAGCCTTCTTCGTGCTGCCGCGACCCCACTGGAAGGATTCCCTCGTGAAGCTCCTTAACATGGTGAGGGTTTCAACATTCTTGGTCTTCTTCTTACTGTTGACACAACAGTTTTTCATCTTACCACGGCCTCAACTATTCCGCCCCTTCCGTCGTGTACTTCCAAAGACTTACCGTCATCATCGCCGATCTCATCCTCTTCTTGGGCATTTCACGGATCGAATGTCTTCCCCTCGACGACATGTGCCTTGATCCTAGTCGCCGTGTTCCGTTAACGGCGATGTTGCCTTAATTTTTGGGTGTTTCATTGCATCGATCAATCACCATTGAAACCTACTCCCGCGGTTTCTCTCTTCTTCCCCGCGCTAGTCGTTCGAAGGGGAAAGAGAGGAACGAAAAACGTGACATTCTTCTTCTTCTTCTTTCTTAGGATCATCTTTCAGATGATCCCGACCAGTTCCTTTTTTAAGAAAGTCTCTCTCTCTCTCTCTCTCTCTCTTCAGGGGAAATTTCCGAATCACAAAATAGGGTTTTCTTGTGTAGCTTTTTTTCTCATTCATCATAGTCTCTGAATTCCTCCATTCCGCATTTCTTTTGCTGATTTGTGTAGCCTTCGCTTCTACTTCTACGTTAATTTTGTTTAGTTCAAAATATCGACTTTCCTTTTAGTATGTTGTTTAATGGTGGGATGGAAAAATGGTTGCCAATTGTCTCGCATTTCGGTCGTTGCTTGTGGCTGAGTTTGTGATGGTGAATTTTTTCATCCCATGTGGCATTCTTCGTTGGGATTTTCCGGTGGTTTGTTTGTTTTAAGTACTGTTTATTCATTTTATCTCTATTTTAAGTTTTTCATTGTTTTTCTGATAACTGTCTATTTTTAGTGATGTCACATCCTTAAAACAGAAAAGAGTGTTTTATATTCACATTTAATAGTATCTACACCATTGGGGGATGTAGTAGAGGTCAAAATAGTATGTTGTGGTTGTACCATTTCATAGGGTGGATTTCATATCATAGCTGACCTGATACCCATGTAAATTCAAGAATTTGAAATCATTCTAGGCATGGATTATTTAGCTAAGTATCATGCCATTGTAGATTGTAAAAGAAAAGGAGTCAAATTTTATACTACAAACAATGTTGAAGCAGTATTTCAAGGCGAACGCAAAATTTTGCTGACGTTTCTGATTTCTAATCATATAGCTTGGAGAATGATGATGAAGAGGTGTAAGATTGTATTGGCATCAATGATCGATACTTTGCTTCCTAAGTAGATAATGGAAGATATTCCTATTATTTGTGAGTTCTTAGATGCATTTTTTGAAAAATTACGTAGATTACCACCTGATTGCAGGTCAAATTTGTTATTGAACTTATGCACGGAACTCAACCTATTGCTATCACTCCTTACAAAATGACTCCACGCTGAGTTAAAAGAGTTGAAAGTTCAATTGCTAAAGTTGGTGGAATTTCTATCCAGCCTAGCATGTCACTATGAGAGGTACCAGTATCGTTTGTAAAGAAGAAGGATGGCAATCTGAGATTATGTATTGATTATAGGCAATTGAATAAGGTGATTGTGCGTAACAAGTATGCTTTACCTCACATTGATGATCTATTTGATCAACTTAAGGGCGCTTGTATGCTTCCAAATTTGATTTGAGATCTAGGTGCCAACAATTGAAGATTAAAGAGTTAGACATGCCTAAGACTGCCTTTCAGACTTGTTATGGACATTATGAGTTTCTTGTAATGTTGTTTGGTTTGACAAATGCCCCTATAGCCTTTATGGACTTGATGAATTAGGGTATTTAAATCCTATCTAGATCAATTTTGTAATTGTTTTCATCGATGAATTCTCATCTATTCAAGAAGTAAAGAGGAACATGAAGAACATCTTAGGATTACCTTATCATTGCTAAGAGCAAATGAGTCATATGCCAAATTTAGTGTGGATTTTGGTTGGATAAGGTTACCTTTTTAGGGCATGTTATTTCATGTGAATGCATATGTGTAGATCTATTGAAGGTATAGGTAGTTCTTAATTGGGAGAGACCCACTTCTCCTATAGAAATTTGTAGCTTCTTGGGCTTAATTGGATATTATAGAATGTTTGTAAAAGACTTTTTTGTCATTGCCTCTCCTTTAACTCGGTTAACCAGAAAGAATGTTGAGTTTGAGTGAGATTCAGTTTGTGAGAAAAGTTTTGAAGAGCTAAACAAAAACTTACATCTGCCTCAGTACTTGCTTTGCCTGAAGGAGTTAGGTTTGTCATATACAGTGATGCTTTTCAGAAGGGGTTAGGTTGTATTTTAATGCAAAAAGATAAGATGATTGCCTATTGCATCCCGACAACTAAAAAGGCACGAAGAAAATTATCCTATACATGATTAAGAATTGGCAGCTTGCTATCACCCCTTACCCAAACGAAATTCTTAGCTATTTGGATTTAAATTTCTAGACCCTAAGCCAAATCCTAGACCCAAAACAAATTTAAAACTATTCTACCCAAAATAAATCTCTAAGTCTTTGTTTGAACCCAAACACAAAATTCAAATTCAAAACCCAACTTTAGACAACATATTCAAATTCAAAACCCAACTTTAGACAACATATTCAAATCCAAAATCTAACTCTTGGCTCCAAATTATATCTAAAACCCAAGTTTAGATCTAAATCAAGAATTTCAAACTCAAAATCCAAAGTCAAGATCAAGACAACAAAATTTGATGTTATGAGTGTCGTGAGTGCATGGACAGACATTCCCTTTGTTTTATATTCTGTTCTCGCACCAAGTTGTATTTTTGAGTCTAAATCAGTTATTAGAACGCATCGGTGACCAATTGAACTCAATCTAGATTTAAAACGAGCCCGGAGTCCGTCAAAACGGAATCCTCCCCCACCAATTTGTAAGAAAAAACATTTTTATACACATTTTTTTTAAATAGTTCTATACTATTTATATGGACAGCCCCTTTTTTCATTTCATTTCATTTTGTTTGGTTTTATTTTATTTTATTTAAACAATAATAAAGATGTGTGTGGTGTGACGAACCGTCGCGTGTTGCGCGATAAACCAACATGCAAGCGCATGGCATACAGTTGCGCACGTGATAGTGCATGATAGTGTCGCGCACCGCTCGCCAACGCACCAGGCACTCACCTGGCGCGTGACAATGCCTAAGCCGGGGCCTAGGCACTACGCAGGCCCCATTTTGATGCTAAAAACCACCCCCTAGCTCTGTGGGGTGGCATTAGCCCTGCCTATACCTTAAAGGGGTATTTGCAAGGCTAATGGTCAATCCTACTTAGTCAAAACTTATTTAAAAAAAATTGAAATCATTCGAAAATACTTCAAATTCTCAGAAAAATCTTGTTAAACTAAAAAAAAAAAAATCAAATTTTATGTTTGGCTCCAAAAGTCTCCATAAAAATCTGCACAATCTTCTCTCTCCGTAATGAGCTAACCCTTGAGGAATGTCTAGTGCTTTTTCACTTGAAAATCTAGAGTTTTCCTTAGCTCTTTATTCATTTATCTCTTCTTTTCTTCCTCTTCTTCTCCAACCGTGGGAGCAAGCTTCTTCAAGTTCCAACTCTTCAAGAGAGCACAAAAAGATCTCTTGGAGACATATCTTTATCATCTTGGAGCTTCACCCAAGGCAACTATAGGATCATATGAAGAAAGAGACCCATTCATAAAATCATCTATATTAGATGTATGTAGTCGTTCTCTTACTTTCATTTTTTATTTTCATTTTCTCTTGCCACTTCCCCATGACCATGCAAGAAAGCTCTAAAGATTTCCTATCCGAAGTTGAAAGCTATTCTTGACTGGACTGGGAGTATGAGCAAGGGGAAATAAATTTTATTTTTTTATTTATTTTCAAAAATATGTTTGTTATGTTGCTTGCTTCATAGTTTATGCTTGAGATGACGTCTATGTGTGGTAGATGAATTTTCCTTAAGTGCACGAGGACAATGAGGGTTTGGTTGGGGATTTTTCATCATTGTGATGTTGAACTTTGAGGTTAGGATTTGTCCAACCCTGAAAAACTTTTCATGAATATGTATATGTTAAAATGCTTCTTCATGTCATTTTCATGTTTAGTTTCTCTTTTAATCACCCAATTAGGAAACCCAATGAGTGCTTTATTACGTTGCTTGATTTTCTTCCATACCCAACGGTAAAAGAGAAATATATTCTCTTGTAACAAAACAAAATAATTATGATTTTATGTTCATGTATAAAATATTTGGAATCATGTTTTCTAAAAGATTTTCAAAAGCAAGAATCCTCTTTAATAAGGCTTTGGATACTTAGCCTAGGCTCTTGCATGAGTCTAAGTTCCTTTCTACATTATATAAAAATCGAAATCGGATGTTTTTTAATTATTTTTTGATTTCAACTTTCATGAAGACATATACATATATACGTATTATATACGTGCACATGGACATGATTATCTCTCTTTGTCTTTCTCTCTCTATGATTCAATATTTCCTTTTACGCATTTTTATATACATATGAATGAGTATATTAGTGTGTTCCATTTTCCCTCTCTAGAATCTTTTATTTCTCTCTTCAAGTTAAATGTTTTTTTTACAAATTTCTAGTTTATATATATATATATATATATATATATATATATATATATATATATATATATATTTGTGTCTCTTTCCCTCTAAAATCTCTCTCTCTCTCTTTCTAAGATCTTCTTTTCCCTTTTCATTTGAGTTAATACTTTCTTTTCACAAGATTTCATATATATATATATATATATATATATATATATATATATGCCTCTTTCAAATCTTTCATTTTTATGATTTTCAAAATCTCTCTCTCTCTAATCCTCTCATATTGAAGTCTTTCCTCTTTTTCATTCTTATGAATATTTTTCTCCCATAATCTAATGTTTTAATTTCTTTTCAACTTAACCAAGACTAAAACTCAGATAATGACACAATATTGGAATCACGCTTGATGGTCTACAACTTCATTTCATTTTCAAAAACTTTTCTCTTTTCATAAAAATACTTATGACAATTTTATAAATAAAAATCAGAAACATAGATGTATGTGATGGTAGAAATACTTTTAGATGATTGTTATGGTATAAATGAATTATTTTTTTTATAATCATGTAGGATCAATGCATTCATACATTCACTTAACATTACAAATGATTAAAAGCACCTCTTTAAAAGAACTTGAACAAGATGAGATGAAGCTCTTACTAGGTAGTAATTGAATTAGAGAAAAATCTCGAACCTACATAAAGTCTTAAGAGAACACTAAAGTGACTTCAAAAGTGATCTTCAAATGTCTCCAAATGATATTTGTAAAGATTTTTCAATTCAAAATTTTTCAAAGCAAAATGTTTTACACTCTCAAATGATTCTTAAAACTTGCCTAAAATTTTAAAACATCAAATTTTCAATATTTCCTCAAACATTGTACCACATTTAGATGAAAAGATGTTTAAGCAAAAATGAAATGCATCAAGAATAAACATAGCCCTTGGATTGGTTACGTTCGATAAATCTGCCGAGAACAGTTAATCCTCATACCGACGGGCGAGGCCCTTTCTCTCTCATTTCAAAATAAAAGTTCATTTATTATGGAGCACTCGAGAAATCAAAATAAATTTTGGAGATGCAAATATAGCTGTAATCTTCATTTTAAGGTTTGAAGACTTCACTTGTTTGGCAAAAAGTGTCAGGTATACATTGTTCATAAAAATTTAAAGTATTTAATTAGTAAAAAAGAGTTGAACACAAGACAAAGAAGTTGGTTAGAATTGATTAAAGATTATGATTGCACTATTGACTATCACCTTGGTAAGGTTAACTAGGTGGCAGCTGCTTTGAGTTAGAAGAATTCAGGTACTATTTCTTATATAAAGGCGACATAACTTCCACTCCTTTTGGGATGTGAGCTTTAAGGACCGACTTGCAAATAACTAGCATGGGAATCTTATGTGCATACAGGGTTAACCTATTCTTTATGAACAAATAAAGGAATGACAATCCCTTGATGAGAATTTGCATAAGATAGTTCCATCAATAAAAAGAGGAGAAAAACATGAGTTTAAGTTAATGGAAAATAATATGTTAATGCTTGAAACTAGACTGTGTGTACCCAATGACACAGAACTTAATCTAGTGATTATGGAGAAGCACATACCTCCCAGTATGCACCCCAGGCAGTATGAAGATGTATCAAAATCTTAAAGATAGTTATTGGTGGTCTGGTATGAAAAGAGAGATAGCATAATATGTTTTGAATTACTTGACATGTCAGATGATTAAAGTAGAAGACCAAAGGTCTGTTGTATTGTTGCAAAACCTCCTTATACCAAAGTGGAAGTGGGAATATATTATTACTATAGACTTTATCATTAGTTTACCACGTTCCTAAAATGAAAATGCTGCTATTTGGGTGATTGTATACCGGCTTACCAAATCGGCCCACCTGTTAGCCATTAAAAGGAAAGCCACTATTAACAGGTTAAAACAATTGTTTGTATTTGAAATTTATGGATTGCATGGTACCCCAACAGCGATAGTGTCTGATAAAGATCCTTGCTTCACTTATGAATTTTAGCCTTGCTTGCATGCAGCCATAAGAACTAGATTGAGGTTTAGTACAACATTCCATCCACAAACAGATAGGCAAACAGAAAGAACAATTCAGACACTAGAGGATACATTACGTGCCTATGTATTAGAGTTTCAAAGTTCATGGGATGTAGACCAACCTCTGGTAGAATCTGCATACAACAATAATTTCCAGTCTAATGTTGGGTTGACACCTTATAAGGCACTTTATGGTAGAAAAGGTCAGACACCAGTATGTTGGGATGAAGTAAGTGAACGGAATCTCTTAAGGCCAAAACTAGTAAAGATAACTATAGATAAAGTCAAGCTAATCAAGCAAAATATGAAGGCAGCTCAGGACCGAACAAAGAACTCTGCGGATAATCGATGCAGAGACCTTCACTTTGAAGTGGGAGACAAAGTTTTTCTCAAGGTGTCACCTTGGAAAGGAGTAGCTAGATTTGGGCAGGGTGCTAAACTCAATCCACAATATATTGGACCATATGAATTTTTAAAGAGAATTGGAGATGTTGCCTATCGATTACAGTTGTGTACCAAACTTAGTAGAATTCATGATATGTTTCATATATCGATGTTGAAAAAATATGTTCATGAACATTCACATGTGTTTAAGGAACAACCAATACAATTAAATGAGGATTTGACATATGCAGTAAACCTGATAAGCATTATAGAATAGAAAGATTCCATAATTTAAAAAGAAATTGTTTCATTTGTAAAAGTACAATGGTCCAACATGTCAGAACAAGATGCCACTTGGGAACAAGAAGATGAGATGAGACCTAAATACCTGTATTTGTTTCTCAAGAGGTAAGTTAAATTTCGAGGATAAAATTTCTTGTAGGGGGGAAGAATTGTTGCACATGTACGTATTAAAAAGAAGCTATTTAGAAAATTTCTAAACTAAAAATGAGTGATTTTGAAAAATTATCTTTCTTTGTGGGTTGATTTTGTATAACGCTAAGAGGGGAGGGTTTTATAGCACGAGCTATGCCTCCCTTGTTTCTTACAAAAAAACGAGAGAAGGTTTGATAGCATGGGAGAGCAAGACAGAGAGATAGGGAGAGAACAAGAGAGGAATAACGAGAAAAGGGAGAATAGAAAGAGGGAGAATGAGAGAACAGACGAGGGAGAAAGGGTAGATGAGAGATTGAGAAAGAGAAGAACAGTAGAGAAGGTAAGGTAATCCAAATTTCAATTTTTGGTTCATGTATAGATTCAAGGTTTGGATGTCTGCTTGTTAAATTCTAATAGAGGAATCTGATTCTTGTTAGTCATAGAATGTGATTTATGATAGGACTGATATTTCATATCTATAGAGTGCCAAAAGGGACATACAAGTAAAAATTCAGATATGGGTGGTCGAAAATGAAGTACAGGCAGTTGAGAATGAAGTATTGAGTGTAGAATGTTGGGAAAAGAGAGAAAATCCAGTTTTGTGTTATTCTTCAATAGGGATACAACTGTATGAGTTCTTGTTAGGTCCTAATTAAGATTAATTGAGGACAAGAAGGGGGTTTTCCAAATCTTGTGTGTGCGTTGTTCTTGTTTGGGCAACATGTTTGATGGGCTATGGTTGGTGAGACTGCAGGTCATGTAAGAGACATAGGTGAAGATCTTTCATGAAGAATGTTAATTGCCTCTATTATCTATTTGTTTAGGTGGATTGGATTATCAAAATGTACACAAGGACGTGACCAAGAAACATATTAAATAGTGTTTTTTTGTTTGGTGAGCAGATTTTAGTATAATTTCTTTAAAACATGTGTGCTGGTTTGTTTAAACTGCTATAGCATTGATGGTTATGTTTTAATATGCAATTAATTGTTAGCACAACAATATTTAAAAGTCTAGTTATGAAGGTGTTAATAAAACTTTTTAGCAAGCCTCTATCATGACTGGACAGAAAGGCAGCCTAAGGGTGGTGACCGAGAATAGCCCACAAGGGGCGAGGAGCAAGTCCTCTATTTTTTTTTTTAAAAAAAAGGTCACTAATTGCAAGATTCCATGAAGGAGCAAGTCTTTCAAGAGTGGGACCTCAAGTGGATAGAAAGTGTCTCTTGAGGCGATAGAGAGAACTTAAGCAAGACAGTGACATGAAAAGTTCATTATACTTGAAAGTTGCATATGTTAAGATATCTCTTGATGGTTGCTGTTTGTATTTGTTTTCAATTATTATCAATCTCTAGTGACATGCTCACTGAGTCAGTAGGATTCATGTTTTGAACTTTCTCTTTTTCAGTTGAACAAGATATTAATTGTAAGCAGGCGGCTAAGCATAATTTCATTTCACTCTCTGGGTTCTCAATGTGATGGGTAGAAGTTAGATTCATATTATAGCTTATGTGTTATATATCATGTAGAAGGTAGCTGTTACATTGATTCATATTATTTTTATCAATTTTGTAATTCAAAATTTTATCCTAGTGACTGTTAGATTTTGAATTGTGCTAGAAAATTACTTTTTTCTCCTCATCTTCTAAAGTAGGGGGTGACTGGTTCTCTCTTTCCTAGCAGATGATCTCGGTACAATGGTGAGCCAGGTATCTAATGGAGTAGGGATGACAAGGGTAAGAGAAAGAGAGGAAGCAGAGAGAGCGAGCAAAGCATGAGCCACTAGATGGAATGAATTGAAAAAGAAGAACTATGGTGAAGGGAATTGAAGGGGAAGAAGATAGCAAAGTCCCTAGTGGCAACCAATAACTATACGTTCAGCGCACTGATCATGTGCAACTTAAGTCAAATCTACAAGGCTTACATAGTTAATGTATAGTGCAATCAGTCCTAAATAGATGTAGGGTCTATATAATGGGTACTAAGGCCACAAGGACTAATCAGATAATTGCATGTGTAATTAGCACATGGCTTGACCTATCTTAAGCAAATAATGGCTCTAAGAGTCTTGTATTAGAGTTTTAGAGTGCATAACAAAATATCACATGCTTTCAAAATTAAAGTAAACTTTTAATGTTTACACTGTAGGCCCAAGTTCCACTTCACCAGTCTTTGTGCCATAAACATTTATTCACAATAGCAAACTAAAACATAACCAAAAATTATAATTGTGCATGAGTGTGTGCATCACATATCTGGACTGGGATATCAAGCCTCGCCATCATTTAGGATGCACTGGGACCACTTGAAAAGTAAGAGATTTAAAGTCATGAGTATGCAACTATACTCAGTAGGTTGTCCCAATTTGATTAATTTAGTTGAGTTCATATACAATTATGACTCATAAGATGCAGTATGTATGAAAATAGTATATGTATCATGTCCCAGACTCAATAAACAAGCTCAAGCTAACCAAATATAAATATGACTCACATGAGCATAATCAAATTCCTGAAATCCTGCAAGGCTTAGTCACAAGACCTAGTTTCTAATTATTTATTCATGTCATTCATTAGTTTTGATGTTACTCTGCTGCTGTAGTAATTTCCAATGAAATATTACAACATCAACATGCCCAAAATATGCTATATTCAACAACTTAAACGAGAAGAACATAAATAAGTACTTGTCATGCTTTTAACATGTATTAAACTTCATCTACCATTTTCATAATTTCTGGTCACCCAATGTACATCAGTACTGGGCTCACCTTTAGCATACACTTTATTGTATTAACAACATGAAGTGAGGGTTTCATCACACACAATCAATCGAGAAACATTTGTCCACCCACAGCCCGCCATCCATTCAATCATTTAGTATGATAAGTCATTTAGAACGAATCTGTAATCATTTGAGTAATATATTAATCATGGTAAACCAACACCAACATATGATATATATATATGTGTATGTGTGTGTGTGTGTGTGTACGTTTTGTTTGGTTGCTCATGGGTGCCAATGACCCATGCACCAACTTATTCCAGCTATACATTTAAATTTACAAGATCAACTTAACTAGCAAATCGGCTGACTAAAACAAAGATGAGGACAATATATTTCTCTAATCGTAATATAAAATACTTATTATGCATCAACCTGAGGTCCATCACTCGAGAAGTAACCTATGTTTTACAGGATTTTTACAGCTCAATTTTATATCTAACCTACATGATCCATAGATAGGATTATGTTAATCATAGGATTGTGTTAATCTAAACCTTATATGTCCAACCGCATCCCCTTAGGAAAACTTCATTGAACTAGGTAAAATCCTCTAATATAATGAGTACAAGGAATGAAGTTTGGTATTTGGGAAGGTGTGCAACCTTCCCAACCGATTCTCATGCCAAAAATCCAGAACATGTTTCTTCTTCCTACTTAATTCCATTCAGTTATTAGAGAAAAGAAATAATAAAAGGGTTTACTTACAACAACAAATTAATCTACACGAGAAGATAAAAGAGTGACGTCAGTCAGGCAGAGAGTTGGGCACTCCTACTGAAAATACTGCACAACAGAATTGCAAACAGCAGCTAATCACTCAAGAAAATGAAGGAACATCAAAAAAAGACCCACAGTCATGCGACTATTCACCACCATGAGATGGAAACACTAACAGCCTCTAAACCTATGTTAATCCAATTTGGGGTGAACAAATACGGTGAAGAAAATAGACCCTATTGAAAGAAACCTCAAATTTTTTTAAAGGGGAAAAGCCAATCTTGCAGCCCACATTTCCTCGTTTGCCATTTTATTCCTTTGTTCTTCATCCTCTAGGCTCCCTCCTCGTCTCTCTCAAAATACTTGCACTGTTTCCTCAAAACTTGACCGCCATTTAGATCCCTACTTTTGCATTTTCTTTCATCCTTATTTTAACCTAATTCATAATTCTTATTCTTGATTTTTTTTTTATTTAACTCATTAGGTGTCGCAGCCCACCTTTAACATATATGAGTTTTTGTTTTTAAATGTTCAAAACTATACTTCTCAAACCATTCTATTAAGCCACATTTTATATTAATTTAGTTGATTTCCTAATAACATCCTCAATTCTAGTGATTTTCATATTCATTCATTATATCTTAATAGTTTTTCTTTCAAATTTACTCAGTAAGTTTATATTTATTTTTAACTTATAAATCAAGGTACACTTTTACCCGCAACCTTTTCAACTATGGCCCAATGTATAGCTAGTTAAAAATGCATTTTTGCCCTTAAATTTTGTGAAATTCCATTTATACCCTCAATTAGCTTTCAAGTTTTATCTGAAAAAATAGCTTCACAATCATAATTACTTACAATTAAGGGTTTTGATTTCAAGTAATTCATTTTCAATTCTAAGTGACTCAACAATTCAAGTATTAGTCCCCAGGAGTGGTCGATGAAAATCCTAAACATCTTTATGAAATTCACAGATTGCATTTGTGTATATATTTAATTTTGTAAATGGAATAAGCTAAGTGGAAAATCTTGTAGATCACAAGTAGTGTTGAGGTTTTGTTTGCAATATTCAACAATTTATATTTATGCCACCTTCTGACCATATATAATCTTAAAAAACTTTCATATTTTCAATTTCTTGTTTGCATACTTAGAATATGTGAACTAATTGTAAAAGGGAGACTAAAGGATGATGTTTTTTAATTCTTTTTACTCAAATTAAGTATTCAGTTAGAATACATTTGTGAGCTTCCATCTTTATTTTGAGGATTTAATTTGAGATAGCTATGCTAATGAGCGTGGAGTTATGCACAAAGTTCAAGTATTGACGAAATAAAACTCCCAGATGATGCTTAACATCTGATCTAAAAGAACATATTTAGTTTTATTTTAAATTTTTGCATGTTCTACACCAATGAAAATTATTGATGTTAAATAGTAAAGTTGCTCCTTTTATGCTTCATAACCATTAAGGCATTAAAATTTAATGTTTCAATTTTTAGTTTTGATTTTTCAAACTCTTAATTATGTTTATTCTCATGTTATGGAATGTCTAGTTATTGGATCATGCATTTGATTGGTTCTATTGTTATAAGTTGGAAGTTAACTAGGGTTTTGATTGAGAATGTTTCACTTCCACTGTTCATTTTGACAATTTGCATCACATTTTGTTGGCTTCCTTTTTCTAGGGGTGCACAACTTAATGAGCACCTAGCCTACCCAGGCTCTAGGATGAACTTCCCACCTATTCTGTCCTTGGTGCTTTTGATAACACACCTCAACCATGTTTCAAGAAAAACAAATTTTCTACATAAAATAATAGTGTTCGGTACCACTTATTGTGTCAATGCTGAAATCATGCAAGATAGTGTTTTCCCATTCCCCAACAACCATGCAGAATATTGTACCTTTGGACATCAGCAAAAACATTTTACCCTCTTGCTTTTTTTATCAATCTTCTAACTACCTTTTTCCTTCACATTGTTACGCTTCCAATCGACTAACCAGAACCCTTGTGGTGGAAAAGGATGACCCTCAAACCTCCAAAAAATAGGCTTGTGATAATGGAAGTAGCTTTGAATAAATGAAATTGGAAGGGCACGTTAAAGCACCTGCTCTGCTTTTACGGATGACCACGAGATATAACTAAGATCCAGACGGTTCCACCTTATTGTGCAAAATGATGCTGACTTGCCTATTCATTTTGAGGTACTAATAGGACTTTGATAGTTTGATATCCTTATGGTGTTCTAATCTAGCGAATGAAGTTCATCTCTCTCTCTCTCTATGTCTCTACACACACACACACACACACACACATACATATATATATATATATATATATATATATATATATACAATTAAAAGTTGGTGAGACCACCAAAATTGCACACTTATGTGATTTTTTTTAGTGCTTGCAATCAATTTAGGGTTAAAAGAGGTGAAAGGATGTTTACTTGGTCTAATCACTACAAAGCTAGCTTTCTAGTTCAAAGCAAAATAGATAGCTATTATTAATAAAAATGGCTAGATGAAGTGGAAGCTACGACAGTTTGTTGGTGATTATAAGGACAGCATCAGATTATGCAGGTCTAGCTTTTTAAGACTCTTGGAGATTATAATAAATCTGGTTGTGGAGTTTTTGTTCTTTTAACCACCTGGCAAAGAAGTCATTTTAAAAGCCTGAGGAATAGAATTAAAGAATGTCCTATGTTGTGATTGATGAAGAGGTTGCATAACGCCGTATCTACTCTAAGCCACTGGAATAAGAATATTGCTAGCAGAATTGATATTTGGATCAATCAAAGTTAACTAGATGAACTAGATTCTAAGATAGACATAATTCTGATGATTGGATGTGTAAGGATGCACATATTCATTATGATCTTGTGGTCACTTTTTTTTTTTTGTAAAAAAAAAAAAAGTTTTGCAGAAACCTAGATTGTACTAGTTGAAAGAGGAGGATGGGAATAATGTCAATTTTCACATACATGTTAAGTAACAAATAATGAGAAATCATATTACATTCGCAGCCACAAAGGACAGTGAATTGATGACTCTTTTTAGGTATGTTTAAACAGTAGTAATTGGTTTAGAAATTAGAGCCTTCTTTGCCAATGATTCTTCCATTTGTCTACTTTCTTATTAGTGGCTAGATGGTACTAGGAGGACAGATGAAGAATATGAAGGTCTTTTGAAGCCCATCTTTGATGAGTGGGTTCATTTGGTAGTGATGGAGGTCATCTCTGATGACTCTTTAGGCCCAATAGATGTGTCAATTGATTCTTTAACCATATTGTCAAACCAGAGGTATCAATGGCTATGAAGGACTTCTTTAAGGAAGATAATATGCTTAGAAAGAGGGGGTTCTTTAAGAAAGGTATTATGCTTAAAAAGAGGGGGTTCGTATAAGTGATTTCAATTCTATTTCCTTATACAGAGCATTTTTTAAGTTTATTTTCAAGATAATGGTGAGTCACATAGAAATATTCTCAATAGAATATTGTTATTAGAAAGAGTATTTCTGGAATGAAGGAATATTCATGTGTGTTTTCTCCACTCATATGAGAAGATCCATTTTGTGTCTCTTAATAAGGCGACCAGCCTTGGTATCAAGATCGATCTGCAAAAGCTTAGAGTAAATTAGGATTGTTTGGCTATGACACTTGTCTACTTAGATTTTAATAATAGGTGGGTAATTTTGAAAATGATTTTGAATCAAGGAGAGCATATTTTGTTGAGAGTGACCATGGATTATGTCAGAGTGAACCTTTGTCCCCTTTTTTTGTTTTTAATTGTTGTAATATATATTTTTTTCATGAAATATCAATTTTTGGTTGGAGAGAAATATAGGTACTGCAGCAAGGGAACAGGGCCTTCAAATGATAATGTATTATGATGGTGTGGTTCTATTTTCAAAAGAATTCTTGAGATCATTGTCAAATATTTATTCTTCTCTTTGAGAGGTTGAGTTTAATGTAGGCATTAAAGTAAATGTTGAGAGATTTCTAATTGTTATGTTCAATCTGGAGGAGAGAAAGATTAAGGAAATAATGAATTATGTTGGTTAGTCCTTAGGTTATGTTAGAACCTGATATTTGGGTATGTTGAACCATAGGGGTAGGGTACTACATTCTCAAGTTCCCAAATAATTTCAATATATCTTTGATGGGTAAATTGCTCGCCTACACTACTTAAATTAGTTCTAGTGGGCATCCCAACTTAGAATGGTTAATGGTGCTGAAATATTCCCCTTTGTTTTGCGAACCGATGGAAGATATTTTTTTCAAATTTTTCTGAATAGATTATAATTTGAACCATGAAAACCATCTCAAGGCTTGCAATGTGTTATCTCTATTGAGTTTAGAGGGCAACATTGATGTTATGAAACTGTATTTTTCTGTGCTATTTGGGGTGTTTATATCTTATTAGTGCTAGCCTTTGGGCTAAATGCTGCAAAGATAAATTTCTCTGCAGAAGGAGTGCTTGGGTTTTAAGGATAAGATCCAAGGCTTCTCCTATTTGGAAAGGAATAGTGAAAGCTCATGGAGACCTCCTAAGAATGTGGGTTGGAAGCTTATTTCTAGGAATCTTGATAAGTTATAGATTGATCCCTAGAATGGTGGCTCTCTTATTAACTACATTTTATAATTTTTGTATGTAAACATTGAACCTGACCTTTGTTCATATGTTTGTCTTCATGTGTCCATATATATATAAGACTAACCCCGGCGTAGGTGGACATTATGTCAGAATTTTTTTTTCTGGTAAAGACTTCTTTGTTGGAAGGTGGATGGTCGTTGTATGGATTCAAGGAAAATGACTTGGTAGAGAATATGACCCAAAGGAACTCAGGCTAAATGGAGGAAATATAATTGGCTTTTGAAGTCCATTCCTAGGGCTTGTTCGATCATGTATATAGCAATCTTTAACCAATTACATTTAGGCACTAAGTCTCAAAGACTTGATGTTATTCTGGCATCTAGATGTAGCTTGTACATGAAAGCTATTGAGGACCAAAACTAAATCCTATTTTAATGCTTTTATGTGAAAGAAATTTGGTGGATGGTGGTGTCATGTCTTGGTTAGCCAAGGATCCATGTCAGTGACTTTTGCCCAAAATACAATGCTAGATTAGAACGTATTTTCTAAGAAAGGAATGTTATATCTGCCAGATTGTTTGCTTTGATGTTGTACTTTGGAAAGTTTTGGATACATGAGTGAAGCAGGTCATAAATGTAAGTATATTGAAATGTGCTAAGGCAATGCAAGGGAAAGTGTAATAGATCTATATTATGGTGATTCTCAATTTGAGTGGTTGGATATGGTAAGAGATGATACAAGGCTATGGCTTCTGTCTAAAATTTGCTGCCCCATAGGGCAAGTTAAGAGCAATGCGAATAATGAAAGGTAGAAGAGATGGAGTATATGGTTGACACGTTCTTGGTTGATCATTTTGTCTCTTATTGTTGGTGTTGATATGTTCAGGAAGGTATACATTTTCAATGGCATACTATCTGGGGCAATGATATGTCTGTTCATTGAGAGTGCTGACTCTTGATCATTGGTATGTGTCCTTTTTGAGTTGATGTTTTGTCTATTGGTTGTTTGTTTTGTTTATCATTCTTTGTGTTTTTTCTTCTATTCAGTACTAGAAGAGAGCCATCCCCACTGATCATTCATCTAAAAAAAGAGATATTTGAGAGAATGTTATGATAGATAAGAGAAGAAGAAAAAAGAGTTTGCTTGAAACCTTTGTGTTGTGAAATCACTGCACCAAACAAATGGATTTCAACTAATATTCTCAAACCCAACCCAAGAAAGAAATCAAATACATGTTGAATTTCTAAAATAATTGATCATATGCATTATACTTTATTTATAGATAATAATGGATCTCAATTTCCATCAAGGATATATATAAGGATGCAAAAATAGAAAGGCAAGATTGAAGATTCAATGGATTCAAGTCCATTTATAGGTCTCTAGCCTGAATGTAGTTACCATATTGCATCATGCTTCGGCATTAGTAGAAATGTTCAAAAGCAAATACGAAATCTAGAAAAATACTCTTTTTTTGTTCCTCACTGACATTGTGAATATCACGAAGTGGGATAGTCAAAATATATGTTATAGAATCTCGCCATCTATGCATAAGCATAAACAACCTATTCTTTGAACACTAAAACCTTGTAGCCTATTATAGTACTAGCAACAACCAAAACATATATTTAGGCAAAATATGATGCAACTCTTTTTTTTTAAGAACAAAAAGGTTCATCCATGAAGAAGCTAAAAGAAGCAAATTGTATTCCAATAACAATGCATTATGTAGGGGTGGCAACATAATCCAAACCTTCATCTTTACTACAGCCATAAAAAAACTTGTTGCTTTGTGGGAGCTAGTGGGAAAGGAGGAAAACTTTCACCTGGAATGACCAAACGAGGACGGTGTGAGTTTTTACACTTAAAGGTATAGCCTTTATCCAGTTTACAAATCGAAACAATTTATATAGGTGGTACTTTGATACATAAAATTTTGAAGCTTCAAGGCTTTGACTTGAATCCTATGTTCATAATAACAAAGTGAGTCAATAAGCAATTTTAGATCGACTCATCGTTTATTAGAACAAACAATCGCTAGGTTAAAAAGATGGGCAGCTCGGTAGTTGCAATAATCACTGAAAAAAAAAAGAAAAAGAAAAAAAAAAGTGATATAGTGGGGTGTCATTAGCGGGCACGAATCATGTCCAGGGTGATGGCCGGTCTATATCAGTGAAGAAGTCACGAGTGTAGATAAAACTACTTTCCCGACCCTATCGCCGCTATAGGTAGCCTTAGTTCCTTTTCCGCGGGAAAACAAAATCGATCCTACTAATAATTTTTGAGCGGGCGTGGATTTTCTAGGAGCGAAGGCCAAGGTCTCAGAGGGGAGGAAGAGGAAGATGAGTCTGTTACATGCTTGCTGAGCGCTGACTTGGCCGTCCAGAAGGTCAATCCAAGTTTTCCGGTAAGAGATGGTAGGCATGAGGTTTTCGTGTGCTGGTAAGAGTCCTCAGTCTCCTTTTATTTCCTTCTTCTAAGTTTGAGATCGGTTTTTGGATAAGAACTTGGCTTAAATGCAGGCTTTAAGCACTTGTCATGATCTATCCTCTGCTGATGAGTTTGTTGATTCATCTGTAGGTTTCACGGGGGTTTTCGCCGGAATCACTGTCGACTTTTCTGGTCGACCCTGAAGATTTGTCAATTCTTAATTGTTTCTGGTTTTCTTTTTCTATCCAGAGGGGAATCTTACGAGGTTTGCATTTTTTCCCCTTTTATAACTTCCATCTTCATTTTTGAAAGGTTGATAAAATGCTGCTTTCCAAAACCCTATGGTTAGCACCAGCCTTACGAAGTGCGCCTATTTATTGGTCTGTTAGAGAATGAAGGAGGCCAAGAGTTCAATAGACCGTGATTGCACATCTGTTTAGTATAATCTGATAGGAGTTTTCCTTCCTTCCTCTGTTGAAAAGATGTGCCTTATCAAGATAAGGCAGATAAGGTGGATCAATCTTCTTAAGATCTTATCTAAAGCTAATCCTTGATCTTAGGCAACATTAGAGGTTTTTATGTATATCACCAAAATCTAAGACTATATATATTGTGTAGTCGACAATGAATAAATTAACTTCTTCCTCTTCTCTCGTTTTCCTCTTTTCCCTCTTGTTCTCTTCTTTCACAATCTTTAACATGGTATCAGAGCAGAGTAAAGATGAGCAATGGCATATGCTGTCTTTGCAGAAATTTCCAATCTGACAGACCAAGGGATCGTCACAGGCCAGAGGTAATCCCAGCCATCGTCACAGGCCAGAGCGTTGTATACTTCGGTGATCATTCCCCTTCATAGTGCCCAAAGGGCATCCTTGGGTCGTTCGACTGGAACCAACGCCTGAGCAGGCAGGAATCGAGGAAACTTGGGCATCCTTCTTCCTGTGCGACTGAACAGGGGCAAAACCAGACTTCCGCCCTCCGATCATCTGCTTGCCGCTGTTTTCACTAGAGTTCATTCGCCATGAAATTGCTCAAGCAATGTCTCCGGTGAGTGGCGGTTCCAACAGACATGAGCTTGACCTGTGTGGTGGTCGGTACCCGCCGGAATAGCCCGATTTCTGGCCTCCTGTCTTGTTATTGCCTGTTTGGGCGTTAGTAGCTTCATCAATCGCTAGCGACAATTCCAGCGATCGACGGCGTTCTTGGCGCTCAGACTGACACTCCAGCCTAAGGCGACCGTGCTGGATCCTGAGCCGGCCGGAATTGAAGTTTCTTCTGGCGGTTCCCTGTTCTGCTGCAGGCCTCCTATTGCAGCGCCTTCTAGCGGAGAGTCCTGTTCCACTTTTCAATCAAAAAAACATGTTGTTCCAGAATTCTTTCTTCTGAACAGAAAAGTGATGTTCTGGTTTCTGTTCTGCAACACTCGGTGACTTCTGAGTTTCTCCGGCTTGAGGTGCAGGCGACCCGCATTGCTGTTGCTGCATCGCTGTTGCTGTGGCAACGATAGCTGCGACTGCAGAGAACCTCACAGGTTTGGGGAAGATGGCAGAAAGGGGAGAGGTCATTCTAAAGGAACGCAAAGATGACGACATTAGTACAGGAAGCCCATATTATGTTCATCATTCTGATGGACCAGGTACCCCTTTAGTCTCTAATGTCTTGACAGGAGATAACTATATGATGTGGAGGAAGGCCATGACAATGGCCCTTTCCGCCAAAAACAAGTTAGGATTTGTCGACGGATCCATCGCCAAGCCTAACAGTCCTATGTTCCTCAAAATTACGTGGGAAAGATGCAACAACTTGGTTCAATCTTGGATTTTAAACTCCATCCATAAAGATATCTTGGCTAGTGTAATTCATGCCAAGACTGCTGCCCAAATTTGGAGTGATCTTGAGGCTCGATTTTCTCAAGCCAATGGCCCACGCATTTACCAAATACAATTTCAGATAATGAATTGCAAGCAAAATCAATCGTCTATTGCAGCTCATTACACAAGAATGAAGGGATTATGGGATGAGTTAGCCCTCTATGCTAACATCCCTGATTGTTCGTGTGGTACCATGAAGGCTATTGAGAATCTTCACCAACAAGATCAACTTATGCAGTTCTTGATGGGCCTTAATGATAGCTATGCAGCCATTAGAAGCCAACTCTTGTTGATGGATCCGCTTCCTACTATAGCCAAAGCTTATTCTCTTCTTATTCAGGAGGAGAAACAAAGGGATGTGAATATGGTACATGCTCAGGAAAAGGTCTCTATTCTTGCAATGCAGCCTTCACCACAAATGTATGAAAGAAACAAAAACAGTCAGACCAAGGAGAGAGGAAGACCACGTATGAAATGCAAACATTGTGGTAAAATTGGACACATCAAAGCTAAGTGTTATTTTCTTGTTGGTTTCCCTAACAGGTCTGGTTCTTCTAATGCATTGACAAAGCCAAAGGCTAACGCTGCCCTAGGAACTGCATCCAACGATCAACCCAATGAGCAACTATTCAAAAAATTCCTTGACTTCATGGAGAACTCTAATCAAGGTACCATTGAACCCAGAGTTAACCTCTCAGGTAAATACTCCTCGCCCATTTCATGTCTTAAACAATCATGGATCCTTGACACCGGTGCAACCCACCATATCACTAACGTTATCTCCAACCTTTATGAACCCATCATCACCAATCACCCTCTTATCAGTCTACCAAATAGGTCCAAAGCCAACGTCACCCATATAGGTGACATTCATTTGAGCCCTAAGATAACACTGAAAAATGTTCTTTATGTTCCTAGCTTTGCATTCAACTTGATATCTATTCCTAAACTCTGTAGTGATTTAAGATGTGATGCAAAATTTAATGAGAACTCTTGTGTGGTGCAGGACCGTCACTCGACGACTATGATTGGAACGGGTAGATTGCAGAATGGATTGTATGTCCTAGATGAAACAAATCTCAGCATAAACTTAGCTACCACCAAATCTGCTCCATGGCATCTTCGGCTCGGGCATGCTTCTGATTCCAAACTTTCTATTTTATCTCGTTTGAACCTTATTGACACTTGTAGATCTGTTGATACATGTGATATTTGCCTTGTTGCTAAGAACACTAGACTTCATTTTCCCAACAGTACTATTTCAACACATGCTCCTTTTGACTTAATTCATTGTGATGTGTGGGGAAGTTATCACACGCCTTCATTGACTGGTGCACAATATTTTCTAACTATAGTTGATGATTTTTCCCGATCTACATGGATTTATCTTATGAGATATAAATCTGAAGTTTTTGGAGTCATTAAAAATTTTGTCGCACTTATTGAAAACCAGTTTCGAACTAGAACCAAAATTCTTAGAAGTGACAATGGAACTGAATTCTTTTCACAAGAGATGAATAACTTTCTTCATGAAAAAGGCATTGATCGTCAACATAGTTGTGTTGCGACTCCTCAACAAAATGGTGTGGTCGAACGCAAGCATCGAGACCTCTTAAACATGACACGAGCATTGATTTTTCAAGCTAAACTACCCATAAAATTTTGGGGAGAATGTGTCACCACTGCTGCTTACATTATCAATAGGTTACCATCTAGTGCATTAAATAATAAAACTCCATATGAAGTTTTATACAAACGCCCACCAAACTACAAACATATGCGTGTTTTTGGATGTCTATGTTATGCCTACAATATTCATAAAGATCACAAGTTTGACTTAAGGGGAAGGCGATGCATATTTCTTGGATATCCATATGGTCAATCAGCTTACAGGGTTTATGATCTTGAAAGTGGGTCGTTGTTCACCAGCAGAGACATCAGATTTTGTGAAAATCATTTTCCATATAAAAATGAAGTGCACACTGGGGACAATGAACAAGTGGTTCTTCCTTTACCATTCAATGATTATGTCTCAGGAGAACATGAGTTTCTTTCAAGCCCAAGCAAACCTCTTCTAGATGATGAGACCAACCCAGATCCCATTCCTCAATCCATCGAACCTACTCATAATGATTCAATCCAGCTTCGCAGATCTATGCGACCTAGGCATATACCAACTCATCTAAAGGACTACAAATGTTTCTCAATCTTGCCCAGTTTCAGCCATTTGTTGAAGAGTGAAGGGACAAGCCCCACAAAAGGTACTCGTTACCCGATTGCACAATGTCTTGATATCACTAACTTCAATTCCAACTACAAGTGTTTCATGTCTACCCTCCTTGAGCAATGTGAACCTTCATCCTTTGCCCAAGCCATGCAGGACCTTAGATGGCGTGATGCTATGAAGGCTGAAATTGATGCATTAGAAGCCAACCATACCTGGACTGTGACGAAACTTCCTCCTGGCAAAGTTCCCATAGGCTGCAAATGGGTATTCAAAATCAAATACCAATCTGATGGCTCTATCGAGCGATACAAGGCCCGCTTAGTCGCAAAAGGGTATACACAAACAGAAGGAATTGATTACAATGAGACTTTTGCTCCAGTCGCCAAGATCTCTACTATTCGAGGTCTATTGACTATTGCCGCTATTCAAAAGTGGCACTTGTTTCAAGTTGATGTTAATAACGCCTTCTTACATGGTGATCTAGAAGAAGAGGTTTATATGCAATTACCTCCTGGATTTAGTCGACAAGGGGAGGAAGGAATGACATGTCGCCTAAATAAGTCTATATATGGGCTTAAACAGTCTTCTCGAAATTGGTTTTCCAAACTTGCTACCTTTCTCAAAGACATGGGCTATATTCAATCCAAAGCAGATTACTCATTATTTTCCAAGATCGGCACTAGAGGACGAACATTTGTTGCAGTGTATGTCGATGACATCATCATTACAGGGGATGATTTGAATGCAATCAATTCCCTAAAGCACATGATGAATAAAAGATTCAAGTTGAAAGATTTAGGCAGACTCAGATATATTCTTGGCATAGAATTAGCTACTTCAAAGGATGGTATCTTCTTATCTCAAAAGAAATATCTCCTCAACATACTTCATGAGACAGGGTACATGGGAGCAAAACCATGTGAGACACCTATGGAACAACACATAAAGCTTGACAATGAAAAGGGAGACATCCTCAAAGATCCAAATCATTATAGAAAAGTGATTGGGAAACTAATATATCTGACCTTAACAAGGCCAGACATTGTTCACACAGTCCACATCTTGAGCCAATTTATGAGTCAACCACGAGTGCCGCATAAAGAAGCCATGAACCGTTTATTGAAATATCTGAAGGGAACTGCTGGATATGGAGTTATGTTGTCATCAAAGGGACCGATTCACCTCAAAGCATATTGTGATTCAGATTGGGCTTCATGTCCAATGACACGAAGATCTACAAGTGGATATTGCACCATGATTGGGAATAGTCCTATTACTTGGAAAACCAAGAAACAAACAACAGTCTCTAGATCATCTGCAGAGGCAGAATACAGGTCTATGGCCCTCGCCACATGTGAGCTTATTTGGCTAAAGGCTTTACTCAAAGATCTCGGGATCGTCCACAAAGAGCCCATGACGTTATTCTGTGACAACCAAGCTGCAATGCATATTGCAGCCAATCCAGTGTTTCATGAGAGAACAAAACACATCGAAATAAATTGTCATGTGGTGAGAGATAAGATTCAGAATGGAGACATCCAAACTCAATTTGTTCCCACAACTAAACAAGTTGCAGACATGTTTACCAAGCCCTTGGGACGAGAAGCATTCCACAGTCTGAGAAGCAAGTTGGCGATTGGCAATCCGAGAGCGTCAACTTGAAGGGGAGTGTTGAAAAGATGTGCCTTATCAAGATAAGGCGGATAAGGTGGATCAATCTTCTTAAGATCTTATCTAAAGCTAATCCTTGATCTTAGGCAACATTAGAGGTTTTTATGTATATCACCAAAATCAAAGACTATATATATTGTGTAGTCGACAATGAATAAATTAACTTCTTCCTCTTCTCTCGTTTTCCTCTTTTCCCTCTTGTTCTCTTCTTTCACAATCTTTAACATCCTCTCTCGTCAACTCACAAGAAAAATGATGTGTCTTGTTTTTCGTCAAGGATCTTTAAAGCTAACGCCATCTGATGACACTGAGAATGCTATATGATTTGCAGGTGGGAGATGGTAAAGGCGGATCAAGCTATACCTCATAATCTAAACAGAAGCTGAATCGCTTTTTAAGCTAAAGTGTCTAGCCATCGCCGGTTGTGCCGGCATCCAATCAGGTAAATATAAATGCTCAATTTGTGGGTTGCCTTTCTGTTAATATGAAACAAGTTTCAGAATTAGGATCATCCCCCCTCCCCCTAAAGGGAAAAGAAAAACTACCCTTACCTTCCATACTATGCGTGTCGGCCATGTGTCTGTTGAAATGCATGGCGTTCAGCTATCTACACTGCGACCATCTGCTTGACGAAATGCATAAGTGATGCTGGAAATGCATAAGGGAGGCATATCTAATGAATTCAAACATCGAATGTGCAGAAATTTTGCTTTTACAATGTTATTTTCTGACTGTAAAGTTTAAACTTAATAAAATTTATTTCACAAAAGTAATCTTGATATAAATTCTATAACCTATTTAAGTTCCTCGTTTTGCTTACTAAAGATACTTGCTAGTTTCAATAAAAGCAGTTAATGAGGATACAATATGTTTCTGTATAGTTTTATTGAAATGCAGCCGTAGGCTTGTTTGTGGAGGTACTTTTGCTTTTTATGTAATGGACATTGGATTACTACAGAATTATGTCTTCTCTTTACCTTGCATGTTCATTCTCTCCTGAAAAGTTCTTCCTTCCACAATCCTCATGGCTCAGTCATGTTCTTTGTAGCTATATCTTTTTGTCCCTTATGAGTTTATTTACGCGCCATCTTTTTTCTTGTCTTCTTTTTTTCTTTCCATGACATTTACCTTCATTTTTATCATTTTGAAAAAGTTGAAAACCAGAAGAAGATATGAGCCTATTAGGTTGACGTTATCAGGAGTATGTCAGCACCTCTAATTTGTTCCAAACCTGAACGTTACTTCAGTAGGATTTGTCCCAAAACTTCATTTTCAGCAGCCTGTAAATGATTAAATTCCCTTTATGATTGTTGATATTTGGCATCCTAATGTTAACATCAAAGTTTTTATTAGCAATCTAACTTGGTTCACCTTAATATATTAAAGTTCTCAACTGACCAATCATCTGTTTGATTTTTTATTCATTCTTCTTATCTAAACTTATTTTAAGTGAATGATGTTCTTTAATTTTTTCCTTTAGAAACTTAGATTACTCTATCTAGGGAAGGAAAGTGTTTAATACTAAGACAAAATATTGAGTGCCAAAAAACCTTCGAAATGTTAATCATGTAAAATGAATGACCAATAATTCAATGCCCAGATTATTTCTACCTCGAAGGAAAAATAAACCCTTGTATATGCCTAAATAGTACCCACACAATCAGATGTCATGTTAAAAGCACTTGCAAGGCCAAAGCCGTCACATTTCAATCTTGGAAGAATCTAATGATAATAAAAGTGGACTCTTATTTAACATTGCATGTTGTTTATTCAGCTTGAATTATGAATCTTAGTAAACCTCTTCCCTTGAATTTTATTGTGAGGGAGGGAAAAGAGGGGTGTTCCCAACTTTCCAATTTTCTGTACTTTTTTTCTTTTGAATGTAATAATTTTAAAATTTCACATTCATTTGTACAGTCGACACAAAGTTAAGGACAATCTAAAGATCTAGCAAAAAAGGCTTTTGACACATAGTCTTGGATAACTTTATAAAAAATCTCTCACAAAACATCAGCAGTCTTAGGAGTATCAGACAAATCAATAGATTTTATGAACATTGTACCTAAGGAGCGATATACAAGGAAGTTTACTAATGTTTTGTTCTTGATGCTCATCCACCCGTCTACCATTACACTACATCCTGTGTCTTTCCAGCTTCAGTTCATCACAATATGCCTTGAGATCTCTAATTGCATTATTAAGAATTTTACCTTGCAACTTATGATAAGAGGGCATTTTATACCCTTGGCCAGTTTAGCATTTCCTCTTTAACCATAGCGTGGCTGCATGAGTCATGACTGTGTGTAATGGGTGTTAGAATATTAGATTGTATGCATTCTAAATGTATATATATATATATATATATATATATATATATATATATATATATATATATATATATATATATATTACGTATATTAGTTATCTAATATATGTCTTATATGTATACATATATATATATATATATTTTATATATATTTGGATACTAGGATACTTATGTATTTTTTCCCTTTTTTTTATGTATTTTTATTTTCCCCTTTTCCCCCCTTTTTCTTTATCCTTATTCCCTAAAGGGGACTAGTCCCAACGGCTAGAATTCTAGCCGTTGGAACTAGTCCCAACGGTTGGCTCTCCTCTTTCTTTTGTTCTCTCCTCTATATATAGTGTAGGCTCCCCTCTCTTTAACCTATGGCTTGTTAAGCCACTTCTTGTATTATTGTTGAAGATAAATACATGTTTTCTTTATCCTCTTGTTAGAGGACTCTTGTGTATTGCCTTGTTGAGTTAGTGGGAGATTCAAGAGTGATATTCTTGAGGTATTTGCCTAAGTTTTGGGCCTGATTGACATGGTATCAGAGCCACGTTTTGGCTATTCATCTTGCTGTCCTTCAGCTTAAAGTTTCAGCTCTTACTCCTTCTTTGGAGCCGTGAAGCACTCGAAGTACTCATCGTTATTGCTGGCTGATTCTTGACACAAGAAGTTTTACACAAGAAGAAGGGAGACTGGTTTTTCTTATTGCCGTGGACTTCTTTTTGTGCGACAGCCAGCTTCGTCATAACTTGTAAGTGGATCTACCTTGTTGATTGTGATCATGGATGACAAAGTCTCGTCTCTTCCATTTCCCAAACTCTCATCAACAAACTATATACAATGGGCTAGAACTATGGAACATTTTATTCGTAGTAAAAGCCTTTGGGGACTAGTTGATGGGACAAAACTTGAACCACAACTAGTCCTTACTAAAGTTGTTGATGGAAGAGCTATGGAATTGGATGAAACCGAAAAAGAAAAAGTAATGACTGAATACAACAAGAAATGGGAAGAATGGAGTGTTGGTCATCACAAAATTATTACTTGGATCTTGACTTGTGTTGACAATGCTACTAGCGGGCAAATTTCCAAGTTAAATTCTGCCCTAGAAGCTTGGGAATATCTAAAGAAAACTCATACCATGAGAGACGTTGCTTATATGCATCATGTTCAACTCAAAATTCACAATCTTCAACAAGGAGATAGATCCATTAAAGATTATGTGGCTGAAATGGATCAATTGTATGATGAATTAAGTATTTTTGAACCACATTGGACACAAGATCTTATTCTTAGAGAAAAGCAAATACAACGTGACAAGTTTTACAAGTTTATCATAGGTCTCAGACCTGAATTTGATGGTGTTAAAACTGCCTTACTTCATCGTTCTAAAACACCATCTATGAATGAGGCTATTGCGGAGCTCCAAATGGAGGAAAATCGTCTTTGTCTTGATAAAGAGAAAGTCAACAATGTGCTTGCCACATCTAGGCCGGGAGCCCATTTGAGACCTTATAGACCTCCTCACTTCAATTGTACATATGAAGGAGTAAGAAGAAAAGTTATTTGCTATCATTGCCAAGAAGAAGGACATACCAAACCAAGATGTCCAAAACTTAGAATTTTTGACAAAAGAAGCAATGTTGCAGCTCCAATTCAAGAAGAAAGAAAAGAAGCAAGCTCATTCCAACTTGATCAACTTATAAGTGCTCTTCAACCTTTTCTAAAGGGAGGAGACACACCTTCAACTTTGGGAGCTACCGTAGCATCTACTTCTACAAGTAAGTATTCTTGGATTATTGATTCGGGTGCATCTTTTCATATGACTCCTTGTAGATCCCTTCTCACCGAATGTACTAAAAATGATTCTTATTCCTTTGTGAAAACGGCGGATGGTACTTCTCTTGAAATTGATTTTATTGGAAACCTTGATCTAGCTTTTGGATCCAAAACTTTAAAAGTACCTCAAGTAAGACACATTCCTAAATTAAGCTTAAATTTATTATCAGTTTCTCAAATAGCCGACCTAGGTTTTGATATAATCTTCTCACAATCCAAATGTTTGATACAGGACCGAGTATCCAAGAAGACGATTGGGGAAGGTTTTAGAACAAAAGATCTCTACTACATAGACTTTTTGGACCTCTCAAGACCATCTTGCAATATCTCCAAAGAATGTAACATTCAAACTTGGCATCAAAGACTTGGACATTCCAATATAGAAAAAATGTTTCATCTTCCCTTCATGGAGAATTTTTGTCAAAAGAACTTTCATTGTAACGATTGTATTAAGGCTAAAATGAAAGCCTTACCTTTTGATAATAGAAATTTTATTGCCCAAAAATCTTTTGATTTAGTGCATTCGGATGTGTGGGGACCCGCTCCCATTATGTCAAAAGGAGGATTGTTGTACTATGTGATCTTTATTGATGATTTTTCTAGGCATACTTGGGTTTACTTTCTCAAACACAAATCAGAGGTTTTCACAAACTTTAATAATTTCTACAACATGATCTATACCCAATTTGGCACAAATATCAAAGTCTTTAGAAGTGATTCAGGAGGAGAATTTATGTCAAATGAATTTCAACAATTTCTAAAAGAAAAAGGAGTTGTTCATCAAAGATCTTGTCCTAACACTCCACAACAAAACGGAGTGGCCGAACGTAAACATAGGCACATTATTGAAACTGCTAGAGCCCTTCTTTTATCTCTGTTTTGACTTCAACCTATTTAATTAATAGAATGCCTACCAAACTTTTGAAACATATTTCTCCTTTTGAAAAACTCCACCATGTTAAACCTAATTACAATAGACTTAAAGTCTTTGGTTGCAAATGTTTTGTGTTAAGTGATAAAGACGATAAGATTTCTTCCAAAGCTACTTGTTGTGTTTTTATTGGGTATTCCGAAACTCAAAAGGGTTATAGATGTTATGATATGGAAAGAGATAAAGTTTATGTTTCTAGAAATGTGATCTTTTTAGAAAATGAAGATGGTTTCAAAGATGAACCCAAGAAACTAGAAGATTATACTTTTCTTTGGACTAATGATATTGATGATGATGATGATATTGATGATGATGAACCCGATAAAGTTGTAGAAGTGCCAATTGAAGAGGTCAACAATGATAATTCTACTAATATCATTCCTCCAAAAGAGATCTTAGTTTATAGAAGAAGAGATCCCCAAAATAAAGAAACTAATCAATCTCTTCCTAAGAGATCCCAAAGGCACACTAGACCTCCTCAAAGATTTATCTCTTATGAGTCTTTTTCCCCAAAATTTCGAGCTTGTATTATGGCTCATCACTCTTTTTATGAGCCATCTTCTTACCTTGAAGCTAAGGAAGATCCCAATTGGATTGAAGCCATGGATCTTGAACTTAAAGCTCTTGAAAGCAATGAGACTTGGGATATTGTGTCTCTACCAATGGGGAAAAAGACTATTGGTTGTAGATGGATCTATAAAATCAAAACTAGAAGTGATGGAACTTTAGAAAGATATAAGGCCAGACTTGTTGCCAAGGGATATGCTCAAGAATATGGAATTGATTATGAAGAAACCTTTGCTCCTGTTGCTCGCATGACTTCTGTTAGAACTCTTATTGCCATTGCTTCTATTAAACATTGGACTATTTTTCAAATGGATGTTAAAAATGCTTTCCTAAATGGTCACCTACAGGAAGAAATTTTCATGAGTGCTCCTCCTGGTTTTGATCTACCTCAAAACAAAGTTTTACGACTTAAGAAAGCCATTTATGGTTTGAAACAAGCTCCCAAGGCCTGGTTTGACAAGTTTAGTAGTGTCATGTTTAATCAAGGTTTTCAATCTTGCTACTCTGATACTGCCATGTTTGTAAAAACCACCTCCGTAGGTGTAATTGTTTTATTATTGTATGTTGATGATATGGTTATTACTGGGAGTGATGATGAAGAGATTATAGAGGTAAAACATTTTCTTAACAAATGCTTTCAAATGACTGATTTGGGAAGACTAACTTATTTTCTTGGAATTGAAGTTGCTTATAGCAAACAGGGTTACCTTCTTTCTCAAATGAAGTTTGCCAGTGAATTAGTTGACAGAACAGGTATCTCAGATGACAAAGTTGTGGATACTCCAGAAGCACTGGGAGTAAAAATGAAAATTGATGATGGAGAGATATTAGAGAATCCCACTCCTTTTCGGCAAATAGTTGGCGCTCTCTCTTATCTCTCCATCACCAGACCTGACATTGCTCATGCTGTACATGTGATAAGCCAATTTCAACAAAGACCCACCTCAGTGCACATGGGAGCGGCAATGCGGATTGTCCGTTATGTGAAAAATACTATCAACAATGGACTATTTCTGTCTTCCTCTTCTACATTAGAGTTAGTTGCTTATACAGATGCTGATTGGGGTGGAGATCCCAATAATAGGCACTCCACCACTGGTTTTTGTGTGTTTTTAGGTGATTCCTTAATTTCCTGGCGATGCAAGAAACAACATAAGGTGTCACTATCATCAACAGAAGCTGAGTATCGTGCGATGGCAACTACAACAATGGAGATAGTGTGGCTGAAGAGCTTGCTGAAAGATATGGGAATTGATATCAAGGATCCGGTCAAACTTTGTTGTGACAACAAAAGTGCAATTTATATTGCTAGTAATCACACATTTCACGAAAGAACGAAGCATATAGAGATGGACTGTCATTATGTTCGTGAAGAATTCCTTCAAAAGAACATTGATCTCTCTTATGTCTCTTCTGAATATCAACTAGGCGACTTCTTCACAAAGGCTCTTGCTGCTGCCAGATTTAATTTTCTCCTTAACAAACTTTCGGTTATCACACCATAAGTTTGAGGGGGGTGTTAGAATATTAGATTGTATGCATTCTAAATGTATCTATATATATATATATATATATATATATATATATATATATATATATATATATATATATATATATATATATTACGTATATTAGTTATCTAATATATGTCTTATATGTATACATATATATATATATATATATATTTTATATATATTTGGATACTAGGATACTTATGTAACTTTTCCCTTTTTTTTATGTATTTTTATTTTCCCCTTTTCCCCCCTTTTTCTTTATCCTTATTCCCTAAAGGGGACTAGTCCCAACGGCTAGAATTCTAGCCGTTGGAACTAGTCCCAATGGTTGGCTCTCCTCTTTCTTTTGTTCTCTCCTCTATATATAGTGTAGGCTCCCCTCTCTTTAACCTATGGCTTGTTAAGCCACTTCTTGTATTATTGTTGAAGATAAATACATGTTTTCTTTATCCTCTTGTTAGAGGACTCTTGTGTATTGCCTTGTTGAGTTAGTGGGAGATTCAAGAGTGATATTCTTGAGGTATTTGCCTAAGTTTTGGGCCTGATTTACAATGGGGAATGGGTGGGCAGTGGGTAGAAGGGCTGAAGGGCTTGCAGTAGTATAAGTGGGGAAAAAAATTCTTGATTGAACCAGATCCAAAACTCGACCTCATAGTAGGTACTCTACCACCACCAGTTTCAATAGTACTACCATGACTCCTGACATGTCCTGGTAAAATTGTACTTGCACCTCTGTGTAATAGATCTATATTATGGTGATTCTCAATTTGAGTGGTTGGATATGGTAAGAGATGATACAAGGCTATGGCTTCTGTCTAAAATTTGCTGCCCCATAGGGCAAGTTAAGAGCAATGCGAATAATGAAAGGTAGAAGAGATGGAGTCAGTATATGGTTGACAAGTTCTTGGTTGATCATTTTGTCTCTTATTGTTGGTGTTGATATGTTCAGGAAGGTATACATTTTCAATGGCATACTATCTGGGGCAATGATATGTCTGTTCATTGAGTGTGCTGATTCTTGATCATTGGTATGTGTCCTTTTTGAGTTTATGTTTTGTCTATTGGTTGTTTGTTTTGTTTATCATTCTTTGTGTTTTTTCTTCTATTCAGTACTAGAAGAGAGCCATCCCCACTGATCATTCATCTAAAAAAAGAGATATTTGAGAGAATGTTATGATAGATAAGAGAAGAAGAAAAAAGAGTTTGCTTGAAACCTTTGTGTTGTGAAATCACTGCACCAAACAAATGGATTTCAACTAATATTCTCAAACCCAACCCAAGGAAGAAATCAAATACAGGTTGAATTTCTAAAATAATTGATCATATGCATTATACTTTATTTATAGATAATAATGGATCTCAATTTCCATCAAGGATATATCCTGGTTGCAGCTGAAGAACCACCTCTATGCATGATGCCTTTCCCTTTATCTGTTCCCGAACTGACACCAACATCTTCTTCTTTGAGCTCAACATCTTCACCTCCGCTTCCTTCCTCTTATTATGATTCCCCATATCCTACATCTGCCTCATGCATTTCCTTTTCAATCCTATTTGCCTTCCATCGTTCCCACTATAAGAAAGCTTCTTCACCGGCTAGTAGGCTCTTCCAAATAAATGAATCCTTAGTGATTTTTGATGAAAATGGGCTAAATCTCTCCCTCCCATGTCTCTTGGAGTCTTTAGAAACAAGAAGAGAGGGAGAGAGAGAGAGAGAGAGAGAGAGAGAGAGAGAGAGGAGTGTTTAAAGCTAAATACATGACACAAAAAGGGGCTGTCGAGCCCCTTTTTTGCATTTTTCTCCATATCGTACGATACATATACGCTTGTGATACACGAGCATATCGTATACGGATAACATTGAGCTAAACATTATAAAAAGTAATTTTTACCTTGTTATCTACAAAATTTATATGGTCATGTATTAATAGTTTGAAATGCATTTAATTTTTTAGGCTTAGTGTTGAATATCTAACCGAGTGAAAAATTTTATTCAATTTGCAAGAGAAAACAATGGAGTAATCAATGATAGTCTAAAGTGCTTTGTCGAAAATGCTGCAATTATGTACTTCAAACAGTGAAAGTTGCCATGGAGCACATGATATGTGATGGATTCCTTCAGTGTTACACAATTTGGCACTATCATGGCGAATCTATGTTGCCATACCCAAATGATGATATTCTATTATCTGAACAAGAAGATGACGTGCATGAAATGTTAGATGGTGCTTTCAGGAATGTGAACTCTAGTACAAGAGGATATGATGATGTCCATGATCATATGCTGGAAGAAAATCCAGAAGTTGAAAAAGATCATAGGCTACTACGTGATGTTGTTGATGAGTTATACCCAGGGTGCAATAAGTTTACAAAATTGTCATTCTTTTTGCACTTGTTTCACATAAAATGCTGCAATGGCTTGAGCAACAAGTCATTCATGATGTTGGTTGAATTGTTGCGAGAAGCATTTCCTAAGGGTCTAAAACTGTCAAGTTCTTTCTATGAAGTGAAAAAGATTGTCACAGATTTTGGTCTTACATGTGAGAAAATTGATGTTTGCTTGAAGGACTGCACGTTATATTGGAATGATGCCATCAATAAAGATTCCTGTGACATTTGTGGACTATCAAGATGGAAAGTAGACGATAATTGCACTTGACATAGGAAGTTCATCATGTACAAAAAAGAATAAAATCCCTGTAAAGTGGTTGCGATATTTTCCTTTAATACCACGACTTAAGAACCATGCATGTCTTCTAAAACAGCCTCATACATGAGATGGCATGATGAATGTCACACAAAAGATGAAACTTTAAGGCACCCTACAGATTCACTGGCTTGGAAGTCCTTTGATGAGTCACATCCGTCATTCTCTTCTGACTGTCATGACGTTAGACTTGGATTGGTGAGTGATGTTGTTAATCCATCCAGGACATTGAGTAGTTAGCACTTACAGTATATGGCCAGTACTAGTACTTGTTTCTTACAATTTGTCACCATGGATGTGCATGAAACTACCATACATAATGTTGTTGTTACTTATACCTAGGTCAACTTCTTCTAAAATAAAAATTGATGTATATTTGCAACCACTTATAGATGAATTGAATATATTGTGGGACATTGGTGTACCAACATATGATGCTTCAAAGAAACAAAACTTTCAAATGAGAGCAGCTTTACCCTGGGAGATCGAAGATTTCCATCTTATGAAGATTTGTCTAGTTGGAGTACGAAAGGAAAATTAGCTTGTCCTATTTGTCACAAAGAGAGATATTTAGATTGAAGTATAGTAAGAAAGAGTACTACATGGGTCATCGTCGTTTTCTGTCCTGTGACCAGGAATTTCGAATGGATGCACAATCATTTGATGGTAATATTGAAAGATCCACTCCTATCCCTCTTTCTGGTGCAAATATCTTACATGATGTTGAACAAACATGTCTCTGTTAGGGGCCGGGTCCTGGGTCGTGGGTCAGGCCCATTAGACTGACCCAGGAACAAGTATAAATAAGGGTTGGGGAGCTGTAATTAGGGGATCAGAGAAATTAGTGGGGTTTCCTCTGGAAGGAGAAACCCTAATCTGGAGATTAGGGCTGTGTGCGCGCGTGGAGTTTGGGGTTTTCTGTTGTAAGGGTCGTAGTTAGCAGGTGGATGCTAACAGTCTCCCACATCAATGGAAGAAGAAAGTATCTTCTTTGATTTGCCATATTGGAAGCATAACTTATTGCAGCATAATTTAGATGTCATGCATATTGAAGAGAATAGATGTGACAATATCATCGGGACACTTTTGAACATCGACAGGAAAACAAAGGATCATGACAATGCTCCCTTAGTTTTAAAATAAATGGGAATACAGCATGTGCTTAGAATTGTGTTCGAAGGTTGGAAATGATGTTAGTTTCAGAAACTTAGAAGAGCGCATAACACTCGTATTATGCCATTTGGAGAAGGTATTTCCACCTTCAATTTTTGATATTATGGTACACCTACTCATTCATTTGGCACGTGATGCAAGGTTAGTTGGACCGGTACAATATCGGTGGATGTACCATATTGAAAGGTAAGTAAAATTTATGTAAGTGTATAACATGATAATAGTTATAAGAAAATTTATATTAATTAATATTATGTATTATGTGTGTAGGTACTTGCTGAAGTTGAAATCATATGTGCATAACAAAAGCCAACCAGAAGGTTCTATTGCAAAAGGATCTTTAGCTGAAGAGTGTCTTACATTTGTTCAAGATATTTTGATGACATTGAAACCAACTTTAATCGCGTTGAGTGAAATTATGAAGAACTTGTTAATGATTTGTTGAGAAAAGGTCGTCCACTAGGAAAAGTGGAAATGCTCGCACTTGATAATGTCACTTTAAAGTAAGATCTCCATTTGTATTTATTTACTCTTCATAATTCTACTAATGTACATCTTTAACCATTGGAATATGCAATTTATAGGAAACATCTTCACTTGTTGAGACGACAATGTAGATGACCACTTGAAGTTGAGCGAATTCACAAGGATATGTTTCCTGATTGGTTTCAAAATCATGTATTTTCTTTATCGTCCTTAAAAATATTAATAACTTTATATATTTATGTTGATTAACTTAATTACGTTTATTGTAGATTTGTGAACTTCGTGAAGAAGGTGTTATTGAAGGGATCAATGAAGAACCCATATGGTTGTCACCGAAACCTCAAAAGATAGCCAGAAAGTTCAAATGTTTCATCAAAAATGGGTTTCGGTTCCACACGTAGGATGAAGAGGAAAATTTGAAAACTCAAAACAATGGAGTTGATGTTACTGCAAAAACATCAAATTTTTGCGGGGTTGTTGGTGATGTGGTTTATTATGGAGTCATAACTGACATCCTAGAAATAGAGTATTTTAGAGATTTGCAGTTCATTTTATTTAAATGTTAATGGTTTGATGTGCT
Organism: Nymphaea colorata; assembly: GCF_008831285.2. Taxonomy (NCBI): domain Eukaryota; kingdom Viridiplantae; phylum Streptophyta; class Magnoliopsida; order Nymphaeales; family Nymphaeaceae; genus Nymphaea; species Nymphaea colorata. Next base: position 10,377,233 of record NC_045138.2, on the reverse strand, counting down.
TAAACTATGTGGAATTAAGACTGACGAATTTAGTCACACTCTTGTTAAATTTAAGTTTCATGCATGTATGAAGAGCCTTTTTGTCTTTGCATCTCAACTTGAGCAAGTATTCTATGTGCAAGATCCTGTGGTAGAAGATTGACGTGGTCATTAAGATAAGACCTAGAGATTTATATGAGAGGTAGTTGAAGATAAACATGGTGATGGAGCTGAAGATAATTACTATGAGACTGAGTCATATCAAATTCAAAATTTAAATGCTTTAAATGACAAGAATGACATGAGTTGGGAAAGGATGGATATGCCACCAACTATAGTGAATCTCAGATAGACATTTTGATAAATGTTGTGAGTATCTATTCATTTGTATTCAACTATAGTGAATCTTGCAGAAATGTTATCTGTTTTTAAATTTTTAACTTTGGTTTTCTTTAATTTGTAATTGCAGATGTCTTGCATACCTGCAGAGTAGTCAGCCATATTTGACCGACGGTGCTGAGAGCTCCAGTATTTGTTGCTTTCCGTATTGATTTAATTTAGAACTTGATTCATGATATGATGCATATAACAAATTTACATGTAATAAATTGTCATGTTTTAGGGGCACAATGAAAGAAGTCACGAGGTCCCAATTGAGCAATGGCAATTGTGAAGCTACTTCCTGGACAGAAGCTTCTTCTTCATATTAATAGATTGAGGCAGCCACATATGCCAAAGACTTGTCGTGATATTTGGGGGTTCTAGCTCGAGATGCAGATGAGACACCACTTGTTTACTATACATTGATTGAGTTGCCTAGTAGTTACAAAATGATGTATGGCTGCAAGTCAAGGTATTTATTTCAATTTGTGGCATTTTCAAGAACACTTATTATCTTAAATAAATGTGTATTTATATTTTTTCTCATGCAGAATAAGGTTGAACCCCCAAATAAGAGAGTTCTTTGAGAGGCTTTTCGATGTTATGTGGAATCATTCAAGAAAAAGTGGACTGGATAGACAAGCATCCCTCGAAATCTTTTCTACATCCATGATAACCGATATGCACGATTGCAAGCTTGTCCCAAGGAGATACCTCAAGAGCAGTGGCAGTCTCTCATGGAATACTTTGATTTTGAGAAGTTAAAGTTTAATTTTTTATATAAATCAAATTAGCATTTAGTTATTATTATTAGTGTTTCATTTTCTTTTTTCATTTCTACGCACAAAGCATTAGAATTGCAAACAATTGTGCACAATAGACAATGCTTCACACTTTGCGGACAAAGAGCTTATCATGTTTTCATGCAGAACTGGTTCTTATTCACAAAATTTGTTAAAGTATGTACTTTAGTTCTATATTTAATCATAAGAACTATATTAATAATCTACTTGTCATGTAGTCTTCAGATGGCAGTGATGGGATTGATATGCATCGTCTTGATTTGTGAGAGTAAACCCACACAAGTGTGCGGTTTCCAGACACTTCTCCTTTATTGTAAGTAGAGTTGGTTTACGTTTATTTATTTTTCTGAAACAAATGTATGCTAAACTGAAATCTTTTTCTTGTATTTCAGACTAGAGTTAGAGGCCAAGCTTCACAACAGCCAACAAATGCACATATTGGTGATGTACTTTCACAGGAGCTTCCGAGGACTATGTTGGGCCTGCTCGTACATATGGGCTTGGTGCACATGTTGGAGATATTGATGGGTCTAAACCAAGCAAGAAGTCACTTATGCTACAAAATGAAGCACTGGAGCATAAAATAGAACATCTAGAGCAGTTCATGGAGGCACAAGGGTGGCTTGATGATGATGCATAAGGCTTGGAATCACATTCATTTTTTGTGTTCATTTTCTTTTCTGATATAGATGAACACACATTTCTTTTTTGCATTTGGACAAAATCAGGAAATCATGTTTTCCTAGTTTTACATATGTTTTCTTATAATTTCAGTTTATCTCCTATATCAGTTCTTGATTTCTATATGCTACTTTGCAATGTCGTTTTTGATATAGCAATTTGATTCGGCATGTGTTGAATAATATTGGGACTCCAAAGCATCATGGTATTCCAGTGAACACATACTCCAAAGCTCTTGCAGCCAGCCTTGGACTGGGGTTGTTGACTAGGGAAAGTGGATTGCAAGTGAATCTTGCAGGGCCAATCATGTTATGATGCAGATATGGTTCAGGCCCATGCTCCATATGCTTTTAAAGCTTATTACCATTACACAGACATGAGTTCTGGTAGCTGTGATTTCAACGGAGTAGCTTCCATCACCACTACGGATCCAAGTAAGGAAATATATTTTCCACATGCAAGTTTAGTTTGGTGCTTGTGTCAAGGTTAAATAAAGTGGTGAAACACTGTAGGGCATCGAATGAATCAGCAGGATATAATAAAGGTAGAATCCAGCAACGTGGATGATATAAGTGAACTCTGAGACACAAGAGATCATTCTTGGTTTAGACTTTGCTGAGATCTACAGGAACTCCAATCTGTATCAGTGAGTGCATTTTAACCAGTTTTCTTCTTAATATTTCCATATGACAAGATTAGTTTGTTGTATTGAAGAAACATGTTGAAGAGACAAGTAGGATCATATTTAGCGATTAGCTCCCCTGTCCAAGGTTTTCATGAGTTTATAATTTATATGTGCTAATGGCTGCAGGAGAGATGGGGCTTTGATAAAGGAGCTCAGTTCACCTCCACTTGGCTTAAAGATCTTTACTTTCCAACAAAGCACTCTCAGTCTTATTCACAACCTTCACAGCCTTGATGTTTGGGGCTATTTTCTAGAACATTGGCATGAAAATGTATGGAGTTGCTTATATATATATATATATATATATATATATATATAGACAGAGGGAGGGAGAGATTCTAGGGATATGATTTCTCATTTTTAATATTCTTCATAGGGGTAAGCAACAAGATTTGTTCAACACAATGGGCTCCATGTATGCTGTTCTGTTTATTAGTATAGACAACACATCACCTGTTGAGCCAGTTGTAGCTATTGAAAGAACTGTCTTCTATAGGGAAACATCTGTTCATGGAGGAGCAGGTACAACAGCCACAGGATTGAATGGAGGGGTAAGAATCTCCATTTCTTTATCAAACCATCGTTTCTAGATACAAGCCTTCATTATTTTTTGATTAATTATTCATGAATTCACATTTTCAAGAATGCTTCGTATTCAATCTTGAAGCAATGATGGCTCATCTCATTTCTGGTTTTCCTTTTCAATGTTTTGACAGTGCCCTACTACCATCATACCATTTTTTGGTCAATTCTTTTTGGTTGACAGAGTACATGAAAAAGGAGTTGGTCCTGCAACAATACCTATTACTGAGCTCTGTGTAGAGAGATTACCAAATGCAATCAAATTTATGCTTGATCTTGAGGTAATCTTTGCCAAAGAATGCGATGCTTTTTCATGTTTTTCTCTAGTGCAAACTGCTTCTTTTGCTGTTCAAATAAACAAGACCATCAGGGATTTTCTTTATAAGAAAAGGGGGCTCTGTTAGGGAGATCCTCTCCCCCCAGGCTTGTTTATCGCTGTCATGGAGGTGGTTTCGAGGTGTTTGTGTAAAAAATTTGATGCAGAACATTGGAGAAAATGAATTTGTCATTTGACTGAAGGAGTGTCTCTCCTAAGGGATAACTAGGCATTTGTTTTCATTGGCTCTTGTTGACGGATCTTGATGTATGGGTCCGGGTCTGGACCCGATCCATTGTAAACCCTAATCTTGCAAGTTAATGAAGTTTCTAAGAGAGAGAGAGTCTGGCGGCTAGTGGGCACCAGACCTCTTCACCCGTGGTTTTTTCCCTCTAGTTGAGGGTTTTCCACGTCACATCTGTGTCCGATCTTTGGTTCTTATGCGTCTATTATTTCTACATGGAATCAGAACCGACGAGCTTGGAAAATTTCTTTTAGGGTTGTGAAGTTCCAACCCTGAACCACTTCCTGCTGCTGCTGCTGCCGCCGCCGCCGCCCGGCTGCATCGCCTGAGACCCTTTGCGTCGCTCGTGTCTGCCGCTGCCCTCTGCTCCTCCGCCACCGCTGCTCCTCCGCCGCCGCTGCTCCTCTGCCGCTGCCCTCTGTCGCCCGTGCCCTAGTTGTGCCGTCGTTCTGCTCCAGCACCGTCGCTGTTTTTTCCTAGCGCCGCTGATCGCTCCAGCGTCGCCGACCAGGCTCCAGCGCCGTCCAACCAGATTCCAGCGTCTCTGCATCATCTACTACCCGACGTGATCGCAGCCTCTCTGCCGTCGGTGACTCTTAGGTGTGCCGTCCTCAGGGGTTGTTGCTGCTGTGTGCCTCTGTTGGTCAGCCGTTTGTAGTTGGTGATCATGGACGACTCGTCTTCCTCTACAGTCAATACCGATTAGCCTGATGTTGGGACCATGAGAACTGATAATGTACCGGTTCAAGTTACCACCATTCGGCTTACCAAGGAGAATTGTCTACGATGGTCCGCTGCAATTACTATGGGGATCGCTGGTCGAGGACGAATTGCATATGTGAATGGGAGAAAGGTCAAACCTGCTCTGGATAGGCTTGGGATACATGTTTTCTTGAGGACAACCAGGTAAAGGACGTGTATGCTCTGCGACAAGGGGATCTCTCGGTCGCAGATTTCTATGCAACACTAAAATCTAAGTGGGAGGATCTTGACTACCATTCTGATGTTACATGGAGTTGTGCTCAAGACCAGATGCAGTATATGGCCAAGGAGTGGGAGAATAGGGTATTCCTTTTCTTAGCTGGACTGAACGATAAATTCGAGAACATAAGGAGTCAGATTCTTAACTCTGACGAATCATTCAGTATTGAAGATGTTTATTCCCGTGTTGAAGCTGAAGAGCAAAGGAGGCTGGTCATAAGTGGGAGAAAGGAGGATCCCATGTCTCACAATGAACGCCTCTGTGGGAACTACCCGTTCTTCCCGTAAATGTACACACTGCAAAAAACTTGGTCATACTATGGACTTTTGTTGGGACTTGCATCCAGAAAAGAAGAATAGTAGGGGGACGTCTTCTGGTGGGAAGAAGCCTGTTTCGAATGCAACGAATCCTAGTGATGGTAAAGTTTCTATTTCTGCAGAACAGATTCGTGAGCTGCAAACATATTTGAGCCAGATTAATGTTGGTCAGGCAGACACGTCAGATGAGGTGAAGGTCAATCAGGCACTGGCTGTTTCAGGTGAACAAGGTAGTTCTTGCATGGGAGAGTGAATTGTTGATAGCGGTGCCACTCATCACATGACTGGCAACCCCAAACTCTTTCATGACTACAAGCTATACTCGGGAAAGGAACGTGTGTCCCTTGCCGATGGCTCCTTTACCTCTATGGCAGGGAAAGAGAGTCTTTCTTTGTTGAACAATTTTTTAGTGCATGGTGCCTTGCACGTTCCCCATCTTCTCTTAAATCTTTTATCTGTTAGCAAGATTACCAAGGAACTGAACTGTGAACTTATATTTTCTGAAAACCATTGTGTTTTGCAAGACTTGGTGACAGGGAAGAAGAATGAGATTGGTTTGGTGTCTGATAGTTTATATCGGCTTCCTATACGCGTTGTCACAACCCTTATGTCAGCAGTCAGCAGGACAGAGAAGAAGAAGGAAGTGTCGTCAGTTATTTTTGTATTGGCATGAACGCCTTGGCCATCTCCCTTTTGGGATTTTGAAACAATTGTTCCCTGAATTATGTTCCAGTTTAAACATTTCCATGTTATCTTGTGATGTGTGTCAGTTTGCGAAGCATGTTAGAGCTTCGTATCCAATTTCAAATAGTCGTGCTAATAAAGCTTTCTCCTTGATTCATTCTGATGTGTGGGGGCCTTCAGGCATTCATTCTCGTGGTGGTTTTCAGTACTTTATGACTTTCATAGATGACTATTCAAGGTGTACTTTTATTTATCTGTTGAAAGATCGTAGCGAAGTGCCTCATATTATAGAAACCTTCATCCTCCTAGTGGAAAATCAGTATGGTGAGTCTGTCAAGACATTCCTGTCTGATAATGCTCATGATTATATGTGTCTCACTGTCGAGAAATTCCTTCGAAAGAGGGGGATTGTTCATCAGACATCATGTAGTTATACACCCCCTCAAAATGGAGTTGCCGAGAGAAAAAACCGTCAGTTACTAAATGTCACAAGAGCTTTATTGTTCTAAAGGAATCTTCCAAAATATTATTGGGGAGATGCGGTCATTACTAGTGCCTATTTGATTAATCGCATGCCTAGTCGAGTGCTAAATGGTCGTACAGCCTACTCCATGCTTACAGGGAGTAGCCAACCTTTTCACCTCCCTCCTCGAGTCTTTGGATGTGTGTGTTTTATTCATAATCACAGTTTGAATGTGAAAAAACTTGAACCCAAATCAATTAAGGGAATATTTCTTGGGTATTCTCCTACTCAAAAGGGGTATAAATGTCTAGATCCCACCACTGGTCGAGTTCACATTACCAAGGATGTCACATTCTTGGAACATGTCTCTTATTTTGGTGAGAATTCTCTTCAGGGGGAGAAGTCAATGTCTAAGGAAGAGTATTCTCCAAGTCAGGAAATTCAGTTTATAGATTTTCTGGACTATAGGCGCGAAGAGAATCCATCTGTTGAGATGCTTGGAAAAGAAGAGGATGAGACGTCTATTGAGGTACATGAATAGGGAAAGGAGGGAGAGTGTCCTATGGAGACAGAAAAAGAATGCAATCGTCTGTTTGGGAAGGTGTATTCTAGGAGAAAAGTTTGTACTGACAAGGTGATTGATGGTGAGAAGTCCACTCCGAATCCCAATCCTACTTCTTCCTTGGATGACCCAAATCATGCTCAGAAGCAACCTGTTGAGAGAGAAAGTCAGACAGAAAATGAAAAGGATGATCTTCTCATTGGCCTGAGAAAGGGTGTCAGGTCATGTACCCAACACCCTATTGGTAACTTTGTATCTTACTCTAAATTGAGCATTGACTACAAATGTTTTGTATCCTCCTTGTCTGTTGCTGTGATTCCCAAGAATGTTATAGAGGCTCAGAGTGACCCCAAGTGGACTCATGCTATGCAAGAAGAGATGGAGGCCTTAGACAGAAATCAGACATGGGAGGTGGTAGAGATTCCTGAAGCAGCTCATTTGGTTGGGTCAAAGTGGGTCTACACCATTAAGTACAACCCAGATGGGAACATTGAGAAGTACAAAGCACATCTGGTGGCCAAGGGGTTCAGTCAGAAATATGGGATCGACTACTTAGAGACGTTTGCCCCAGTTGTGAAGATGAAGACTGTTAGAGTTATTATTTTTTTGGCGGTGCTGAAGGGATGGGAGATGTGCCAACTCTATGTTAAAAATGCCTTTCTCAACGGAGATCTCGAAGAGGAAGTATATATGTGTATGCTTTCGGGTTTTTAGAGACCTGGAAAATGCTGTAAATTGAAGAAGGCTTTGTATGGGCTCAAACAGTCTCCATGAGCATGGTTTGAACTGTAACGGTCGGCCTTTTTGCAGGACGGGTCGGGTCAGGGTTCAGACCTGGACCCGAGCTCCACGCGTGAGGAGCCCGACGCCGCAGCCCGTCTCCCCTTTCTCGTTCCCCTCCTCCCTCGTTTCCCCTTTTGCGTCTCTCCCTTACCCACGTCCGGAGCACAGCGCAGAGAAGAAGAAGAAGACGGAGGTCGGTGCGTCGGCGACGACAGTGGCGGCGGTGGCGACGGCGGCAGCATGGGTAAGCCTCCTCTCTCGCCCTCTCTGTCTGCTTCTTCTCCTCTCTCCCCCCCCCTTCTTCACTCGCCTCCTTCTCCGTTGCCTTTTCCTCCTCCCTCCTACGCAGATTCCTCCTCCATCGTCTGAACCCTCTCTCTCCGACCGTCTCTCCCCTCTCGGTTTGCCCTACTCTCTCTGCCCGTGTCTCCACTCCGTCTGAACTCTCGTTGGTTGATTTTTGACTTGTTTAGGGCTTTTTGGTCATTATGCAGCTTAGGGACGCAGTTGTTCCCCACATAACAGCGGAGTGAAGACGTGGTAGTTGCGGCATTGACGGATTCTAGCCGTTTAGGGGCCGTTTGGACTTGTGAGGTGGCTGCCGGAAGGATTGCAGCAGCCTAGACTCTTGAATTGGGGTGAGCAAAGTCAAATCGAGCTTAGATTGTCGTATATTTTCCTTTGGAGCATGTATAATTATCGTTTAAGCATGCTAGAATTTAGAATTGAGGATTTGGGAGGCATGTTAGCAATTTTGCTTTTGGGGAAAGTGTAGGATCATGTTGGAAGCGATGATTCATGTTTATTATGATCTTTTAAGCATGATGAGTTGATTTTCGATGCAATAGGGAAGCATGGTAGAGTTAGAGACGTTGTGGAGAAGCGTAGGACCGCCTTTGGGGAATGCTTGGAGCACCCTTGATGTCGTGGGTGGTATGTGTAGTAGGAAGAGGGTGTGTATGTTGGGAAGACGCCTCAACTAAAGGAAAGTTTATGAGAAATGCGTTAGGGATGGATTGATCGAAGCATTGGGGTTTTGACGTTGGGTGGAAACGGCGAGAAGTTGCGTAGTGGCCTATTAGAGGGCTTGTAGGTCGACACCACCCGTCGACACCCTCTTGAGGCGATGACATATGCCTCAATGATTTTGTTTTGTTTTTATTTGGAATGTTAAGGTAACTAGTAAAAGTCTTACCTTTTGTTTATGTCTGCAGGTGCACCGGGCTCGTCCCGTCGACCTTGAGTTCGAAGCTCGAGGAATTTTGAAGAGTTTTGTGAGCGCGCCACAGGTATGGCGACATTCCAGGCAAATCCATGCCTAGGCAAATGTGTGATTGGGTGCTCCTAGGATCATGGGATCCTAGGATTGTGATGTGACTTGATTGATTGTCTTGTGAACGAGTATATGTATGTTGTTCATGCTTTGATATACGATATGAATTGTTTGAAAGGTTATTAGTAGTTGTTTTGAAAAGGTTACGCATTTGCATGTGCATGCTAGAATTGATATCTGTTTAGGACAGATGAGGCGGGGTATCGAGTCGAGTGTCTCCTCGACCCCAATTATGCATTAGAAAGCATCATAGAATGATAACTGCATTGGACAGCTACGAGTCAATCGCAGATCGAGACTACTCTCTGTGGTTTGGCTAAGATTTTCAAAGATATGATTGATGTGATAACTTATATGAATATTGTATTTTGTTGCATATTCATTGCTGTGGGCAATAATGCAAATGAATAGATTGGAGGGTAATTGTACCCATATTGTATGACGGCTAGCTATGATTGTTAGTGTTATGAGTAGACCTCGTGTAGAGGCATTTGGAGGTGTGGGTGCACTCGTGAAGTGTCCTAACCTCATGAGCTAGCCAGTCAATCTGTGAATACATTCTTCTAATGATAATAATGAATGATTAAGAGATGAGAGGCCAGTGGGATGTGGCTATGTGTTTGGGAGACGTCCCGCCTTTGCCACTGGTCTCGCCTGTCGGAACGCAGGCGGTCCAAGGCCCCAGGGTACTGTTGTGTGTTGTGCTTGGAGCGTTGGGCTCCCGCCTTCCCAACCTGGGTGTCCTAGGGAAGGCTGAGTATCTCTCCTTGGACTTCACACATCCATGGATGAGTGCTCTACCGCTGCAGCGGATGAAATGGATCCATATTGTTATGGGCCACCACGGGGGTTGTCTCTCGGCTGTAGGCCACCCATGGTGTGCACGTGCCTGTGTTGCACCCACAGGAACTGTTAATTCATTAAAGTTAATGAAAATGTAATGTATATGATTGAATGTATATGACTAATGTGCATGTGAATGATATGAATGCAAGTGTCATGTTTAAGCAGGCCTTGCATGAGATTGAAATTGTGTTAGTGCGGCCATTAAGTGGCCTTTACGCATCATACTGTGACACGACATGATGGTGGATGATTTTGATATTTGTTTTCTTATTTGAGCCCTACATGATGGGGTTTGGTATTTTCCTGGCTTGTTGCAATACTGCGAAGGCTAAGCCTTCAGTTGTTTTCTTTTTCAGGTTTTGGCGGACCCGGGGCAGCAGGTTGAGCAGATGGCTTCACTCACGTCCTACTGGGGAGGTTTTGGGTTTTGTTTTCTTGTTTAGTACCGGCGCGTCTTGGTTCATTTGTATTGATGTCTTGTTTTTGTTAGACATCAATCATATGGTTGAAGCATTTTTGTTATACATAGATCTGATTTTGTATGAATTGAAATGATTATATACATGAAAGTTCGCCCCATTGTTTTGAATGGTATGACTCCTTCACTTTTGAATTGTAGAGTAGTCACACCTCGATGCTTTATGTTTAGGAAAAAAAAAAAACGTTTGGGTGTCAAAAGGTCGGGGTGTGACATGAACGTCTCAGACTTGTTATGAAGAAGCATAGCTACGAACAAGGAAATAGAGATCATACCCTGTTTGTAAAGAGGATAGAGGGTAAAGTTACTCTATTGTTGGTTTATATTGATGATATGATTGTTACAGGTGATGATGAAGAAGAGATAGCAAGATTAAAGGGTTTACTATCGGCTGAATTTGATCTCTAGGACCTTGGCAAGCTGAAGTATTTCCTTGGTATTGAAATTGCTAGATCAAGTACAACTCTTGTGCTTAATCAAAGGAAGTATACCTTGGATTTACTGAAGGAGACAGAAAAACTGGGATGCAGACCAGCTTCTACTCCTCTGGATGTTGGGCACAAACTCGGTAACAAGGATGGAGAACTTTTGTGTGAAGAAGCTAAAGGGATATATCAACGTCTAGTTGGTAGATTGATATACCTCACTCTGACTAGACCGGATATCACCTTTGCTGTAAATGTGATGAGCCAGTTTATGCATGCACCTACGGATGCGCACTTGAAGGCTGTAAATAGAATCCTGTGTTACTTAAATAAGAATCCTGGCAAGAGACTTCTATATGTGAAACAAAGGTCTATAGAAATTGCAGGGTATCCTGATGCAGACTGGGCAGGCTGTGTTGACACCAAAAGATCTACTTCAGGGTATTGCGTTTACTTGGGGGGAAATCTAATTGTTTGGAGAAGCAAGAGATAAGATGTCTGTTCCCGCTCAAGTACAGAGGCTGAATATAGGGCAGTTGCTACTGGAGTATCAGAGTTGTTGTGGCTAAAGATCTTGCTGACTGATATTGGGATAGAGATTGAAGGGCCTATGAGGATGTATTGTGATAACAAGTTTGCGATTAACTTGGCTAACAATTCAGTGCTTCATGATCAAACAAAGCATGTTGAGATTGACCGTCACTTCATCAGAAAAAGAATTGATGTCGGGGAGTTAACATTACCATACATGAAGTCTGAAGACCAAACTGCTGATATTCTAACTAAAGCTTTACATGTAATTCCATTTGAGAGAAATGTATCCAAGTTGGGCATGTTTGATATGTATGCCCAACTTGAAGGGGAGTGTTGATGGATCTTGATGCATGGGTCCGGGTCTGGACCCGATCCATTGTGTCCTGGTTTGGGCATACTTATACCATTGTAAACTCTAATCTTGCAAGTTAATGAAGTTTCTAAGAAAGAGAGAGAGTCTTGGGCATGTTTGATATGTATGCCCAACTTGAGGGGGAGTGTTGATGGATCTTGATGCATGGGTCCGGGTCTGGACCCGATCCATTGTGTCCTGGTTTGGGCATACTTATACCATTGTAAACTCTAATCTTGCAAGTTAATGAAGTTTCTAAGAAAGAGAGAGAGTCTGGCGGCTAGTGGGCACCAGACTTCCTCACCCGTGGTTTTTTCCCTCTAGTTGAGGGTTTTCCACGTTACATCTGTGTCCGATCTTCGGTTCTTATGCGTCTATTATTTCTACACCTCTCATGGAAGATTACCGACACTGGATTGCCTCGAACGAAGAGGTATGGTAAATAGGTGTTTTGATTGCATGTGGCAAGAGCTATGTCACATAGGTACAGGTATGGGTATGGACCATTTTCAAAAAATTTGGGTGCATTTGGGTGCGGGGGTACGGCCGTACACATAAATATATCAAAAAATTGCAAACAAAATAACACATTCATAAATCATGATCCAAAACATAGTATGGAAGTAATTAACATACAAATATTTCAGCTTTCTAGATAAACAAGTAACAACTCAAGCCATGGTTAAAGAGGAAATGCTAAACCGGTAAACAGGACATGCTAAACAAGTCAAACTGTAAAACAGTAAAAGTCGGTGCAGGCTGCAGCCAAAAATTACTGATTTAATCATTTTAATGATAAAAAAAACATAACAGTTAGAACAGAAACATAGCATTATAGCCTATAATGCTATTTTTCTGTTCTAACTGTATTTATAGCAGCAGCACTCATAATCCTTGAGTGGCTGTCTGGCAGAGCCTTGACTACCGAAACCAAGAAAACAGAAACAGAAAACAAATACAAACAGTCAATAGAACATTCACTGATTCAGAAGACAGACCAAATTAAGATGCATCATTAAAAATTTTAAATGAACGACAAGAAAACGAAAAAACGAAATCAAAACGACATACAATAGATTAATAAAACAAAGAAAGGGACTGTAAGATGGGATTTGAAGAACCAGAGAAAGCTACTGGAAAAACTACCAAACGTATGGTTATAATCACCGCCGGAGGAACAAGTTGCCGCCGACTGTTGAAAACACAAGCGTCAGTCGAGAGGATTCACAAAAAATAAGCAAAATACCATTGCCAACCCTGCTTGCCGTCGCTGGTCGTCGCCTGCGGTCACCGGTCGCCGCCTGCCGTCCAAAGAGATTGCCACGATCTGTGAGAAATGCATCGAAGGAGGAAGAATGTCACACCCCGACCTTTTTGACACTCAAACATTTTTTTTTTCTAACATCCAACATCGAGGTGTGACTACACAATAGTTCAAAAAGGAATGAGTCAAGCAATTCAAAACAGGGGCAAGCTTTCCATTATATAGCATTTCAATTCAATTGTACATTTGACAAAAATGCCCCAAAATCACAACATCGATGCCTAATAAAAAACAAGGCATCAGTAAAGCCAAAAACCCGACGCGCCGGCACTATAAGAACAAAACAAAACCCAAAACCTCCCCAGTAGGACGTGAGTGTAGCCATCTGCTCAGCCTGCTGCCCTGGGTACACCAAAACCTGAAAAAAAGAAACAACTGAAGGCTTAGCCTTCGCAGTATAGCAACAAGCCAGGAAAAGTCCAAGCCCTCTTAGGTCGGGCTCAGTACACAAACAAACATCAGAACAATCTATCATTATGTCGTGTCAAGACACGACATGCAGACGCCACTCAATGGCTACAATAACATAATTTCAATCACATGCAAGGCATCATCAACATGTCACTTGCATTCATAAGCACAACAGTCACATGCACAACAATCCTATATATTTCAATCACATGCATTGCAGTTTCATTACTATCAGTGAATTTACAGTTCCTGTGGGTGCAAACACAGACACGTGCACACCGCGGGCGGCCCACAGCCGAGAGACAACCCCCGTGGTGGCCCAGAACAGTATGGATCCATCTATCCGCTGCAGCGGTAGAGCACTCATCCATGGATGTGTGAATTCCAAGGAGAGATACTCAGCCTTCCCTAGGACACCCAGGTTGGGAAGGCGGGAGCCTACGCTCCAAGCACATCACACAACAGTACCCTGGGGCCTTGCACCGCCTGCGCTCCGAACAGGCGAGACCAGTGGCGAAAGCGGGACAACTCCCATATACATAGTTACATCCCACTGGTGCATCTTGGAGTTAAATAGGGATAACGTACATAAGTTGGAAGTATCTTTGGGGTAGACGCCTTGATTTAAGAAAAAGGGAATTTTGAGAAAGGCGTTAGTAATAGACGGATTGATGGCTTTGAGTTTTGGCATCTATTGGCACGGCTAGGAGTGGGAAGTGGCCCTATTGGAGAACTTGTGGGTTGACACTACCCGTCGACACCCTCTCGAGGCGATGACACGTGCCTCAATGATTTTGTTTTGTTTTTGTTTGAATTGTTGAGGTATGAAGTAGGAATCTTATCTTGTGTTTGTGTCTGCAGGTACACCGGGTACATCCCGTCGACCTTGAGCTACCGGATTCGAAGCTCGAGGCATTTTGAAGATTCTTGTGAACGCGCCACAGGTATGGCGACATTCCAGGCAAATCCCTGCCTGGGCAAGTGAATGAATGTGTGTTCCTAGGATCATGGGATCCTAGGATTTGTGATATGAATTGATTGAGTGTTCCGTGAATGAATATGTGTATGCATGTGCATAAATTGATATATGATATGAATTGTTTTGAAAGGCTTATAGTAATTGTTTTGATAATGTTACGCATTTTCATGTGCATGTTAGAATTGATAACTGTTTAGGACAGATGAGGCGGGGTATCGAGTCGAGTGTCTCCTCGACCCCAATTGTGCATTAGAAAGCATCCTACAATGATAACTGCATAGGACAGCTACGAGCCCACCACAGATTGAGACTACTCTCTGTGGTTTGGCTAAGTTTTCAAAGATGTAATTGTATGATGATGAATGTGAATGTTATGTTTATTGAATACCCATTGCCGCGGGCAATGATGCAAATGTTTGCACAGTGGGTAGCTAGGATGCTTTCTAATGCACAATTGGGGTCGAGGAGACACTCGACTCGATACCCCGCCTCATCTGTCCTAAACAGTTATCATGAAAATGCGTAACATTATCAAAACAATTACTATAAGCCTTTCAAAACAATTCATATCATATATCAATTTATGTACATGCATACACATATTCATTCACGGAACACTCAATCAATTCATATCACAAATCCTAGGATCCCATGATCCTAGGAACACACATTCATTCACTTGCCCAGGCAGGGATTTGCCTGGAATGTCGCCATACCTGTGGCGCGTTCACAAGAATCTTCAAAATGCCTCGAGCTTCGAATCCGGTAGCTCAAGGTCGACGGGATGTACCCGGTGTACCTGCAGACACAAACACAAGATAAGATTCTTACTTCATACCTCAACAATTCAAACAAAAACAAAACAAAATCATTGAGGCACGTGTCATCGCCTCGAGAGGGTGTCGACGGGTAGTGTCAACCCACAAGTTCTCCAATAGGGCCACTTCCCACTCCTAGCCGTGCCAATAGATGCCAAAACTCAAAGCCATCAATCCGTCTATCACTAACGTCTTTCTCAAAATTCTCTTTTTCTTAAATCAAGGCATCTACCCCAAAGATACTTCCAACTTATGTACGTTATCCCTATTTAACTCCAAGATGCACCCGTTCACAAAAACGCGTGCTACAGGCTCACTAAAACGGTCCTAAATCTTCCCCACAACCTCACAAACTCTACCATGTTTCTCCTAATGCTTCGAAAATTAATCTATCATGCTTAAATGATCATCCAAAATATGAATCTTCGCTTCCCAACATAATCGCAAGCTTTCCCCCAAAAACGAAATCACTAACATGTGTTCCAAATAATCAATTCTAAGCTCTAGCATGCTCAAACAATAATTATACGCGTTCCAAAGAAAAATATATCATAAAATAGGTTCAATTTCGCCTTGCTCACCCCGATTGAAGGTCTAAACTGCTGTAATCCTCCCGGCAGCCACCTCACGTGCCCAAGTGGTCCCCAAACGGCTAAAATCCTCCAATGCCTCCACTACCAAGGCCTCCTCTAACTGCTGTTACGAGGGGGAGGACAAATCCCCAAGCTGAAAACGGATCCAACAGTGATGAAATAGTGAAAAATCAGTGAGAGAAAGTGCTTGATTGGAGAAAATAGAAAACGAGCAGAAAATGGGGAGAGGGTTCGGTCAAAAGGGGAAAAGAAGGCAGTGAGGGGAGAGGACGGGAGAGAAGAGAGAGACGGTGGAGAATGAGGAGAGTCGTTCGGTGGAGAGGGAGACGAGTGATAGTGGGAGAGGGAGAAGGAGAAGAAGGAAGAAGGAAGAGTTAGGGAGAGGTTGAGGGCTTACCCAACTGCCGACACCGACGCCGCCGCCGTTCCTTCCTCCGCCGGCTCAAGCGTCGCCACTGCTCCCTCGTCCTCCTCCTGGTCTCACACGGGCGACACGGAAGCAAGAAGGCGACGAGGAAGAAAAGGGAGACGCGAGGGAGAAGGGCCCTCGCGTCGGGCTCCTCTCGCGTGGGGCTAGGGTCCGGGTCTGGACCCTGACCCGACCCGCTCCGCCCAAACGCCGCGCGTGACAAAGAAGACGTCGTAGGGGTTTAAGGTTTTCAACCATTTTAACGTTAGATGATGTTTAACACGTTAAAAACTTAAAATCGTCAAAATAAAAAATGGACAACTATAGACTCGGTCAAAGTTGATTGAGTCCAAAATTGGACGAAATTGAACCCAGGTACGTTGACCGTACCCCGTGAAGCGTTGACCGCACTAGAGGCACACCCATGGGCATACCGGTACCCGTACCGTGCGGGTACTCCTCCTTAAGAGGAGTAGCCTTGTGACATAGGCCAAGGGGAAACATCATACCATCTGTTTTTTCAAATGTAAAAGTGCTATGATGGTACGGAAACCGATGATGATCAGATTTTAAAAGAGATGGCTTCCTCACTCCTATTTCACTCAGGAGTTGAATCTATGCCTTTCACGGAGGTTTAAGAAGAGACGGTTAAGTAATTGCTGGTATGTGACTTTCCATATGCTGATCTAGTGCAGATGTGTAAGTCGGAATCACTGTATGTGAGGGAGTGAGGTAGTCATTAAAAAGTGAAGCATTGGTCGTTTGGCATAAATGTAAGGAGATTTATAGGGCCTCGATGAAAAATGAACCTCAGTGAGAAGGACGAGTTTCATTTATGGTGGAGCTTGATTTGGTGGTGGATGCATGAATGGCCCAACTTAGCCTAAGGGGAAGCTTGTTGTCAAGTGCTTGTGATCACAAAGAAGAGGTTGCAGTATGCTGCATTTGGTTTCTGGTGGGATCAAACTGAAGTGACTTCTGAGGTTCTTCAATTTCGATTGAAGTTGATAGAAACATTGATACAATAATCTTGAAATTAATGCTGCTCAAGGGTAAAGCATCTCATACAATCAAACCTATATTGCGATATTCTTGAAATCTTTTGAAGAACATTGATACAATATGCAGCATGCTGCTGCCAAATTCTTGGTCTATTCTTACTATGATTTTTGTTAGTACATTTAGTTTCCTGTTTTCTGTGTATTCTCTCAGACTCTTGATAGAACTGTTGCGTATTCATTTCTGTCTTGACTTTCAATTTGTAGATCACTTGCCAACTATATACATCATTAGGTTGGTACTTTTGTTATGGACCTATTGGGTGGCTGCAGGCCTACGGGCATTGATGTTGGTTCCTATTAGATGCGTAGTACTGAGGTCATTCTCAAACGTACAAGCATTGCTTGTCAGCCTGTGGAACTCTTCAGACCATCAAATTGTCTTCCATGTTTTCATTTTTAATATTTTTCTTCCCGATACTCCTGTTTTAGTTGAAAATGGTGAATATTGATCCCAATTGGTTCATGTTGTTTTTTTCATGATGGAATTGTCAAGAGAGAGAGAGAGAGAGAGTTTGACAAGTGGGACTTGTTGCCGTGTGGAAGCTGAAGCTTGCAGCTAGAAAGTGGAGGCTTGAGGCTATGCTGGTTAAACATTAGTTAGTAATTTTTTTCGGCGATGTATTTATTGCTTAATGCTTATCTAATTGTTGTATTGTTGGATGTACAGGAATTGTATCAAAAAAGGATTCAACCGTGTTTAATGAACTGGTGGTTTTTAAAATATTGAAGGCTATAGCGGTGAGGCAATACACTGCTATTGTACAGGTATAGGTGGGCTGCACTGGCCACTGCATTTTCACTGCAAAAGGCTACAGCGACGGACGCAATACCAGTGATACTAAAGGTGAAAAAATTCACGCGTATAGAGCTATATCGTGTGTAATACAGGTGATCCCCGGTGTAGCTCTGTTTTCCGGTTGTCCACAGATATATAGCTAGGCTGTATACTTGGTCATTGATCTTACTTGAAGTCTTCCCTTTAGCGCGAATAAAATAACCTTCAATTTACAAAATGAAAATAAAAACCCGAACTCCTTTATGTTGACCTCGTGCACACAATCCCCTACATTGAAAATGAACCCAATTCTTTTCAACAATCTAAGCTAAGGTTAGTGTTGGAAGATGAGATTGAGGCCCTTCATAACCAGCAGAGGTGTTGGTTCCTCCTATTAGCATTTCAAAGTTAGTGGGTTGCAAATGAAAATACATTATTAAGAGACATGCTAATGAAATTATATTAATGTACAAATAGATTGTTGTCAAAAGATACAATCGATAGGAGGGTTTAGACTACCAAATGTTGATGACTTTAAGCCCTATCATCAAAATTACTACGATAAGATCGGTGTAGACTATCAGAGGGTTTAGACTACCAAATGTTGATGACTTTAAGCCCTATCATCAAAATTACTACGATAAGATCGGTGTAGACTATCAGAGGGTTTAGACTACCAAATGTTGATGACTTTAAGCCCTATCATCAAAATTACTACGATAAGATCGGTGTAGACTATCAGAGTAAAGGCGACTGAGAAAAAAATGTGGAAAGAGACACAATCAACTAAGTAGGCTCAGTAACTGAAGGTGTCACCTGTACCGTCTATAAATTCACTCACACTCCCTTGCGATATGTGAACCGGAACGTGCCAGTACGTTTGGATCTGGTTTCAAGTCGAAACCAGATCCAAACCATATGATAACCTAAAAACGAGCCACGCTTCCTTCTCCTCTCTGTCTCCAGTTTGTTCCCTTCCTCGGTGGCGAGTGCTTGCAGCGACCTTGGGCAGGGGCGTCCACCACGTTGGAAGGTTTTTAGGGGTTTTTACTTTTTTTTGTGTTTTTTGTTCTGCCGTTCAAAGGGATGCTTCTTTTGAAATCTTTTTTTTTGCGTGATTTATGCGATAACATTGTTGTGGTTTGTTCTGTTGGTTTATGCGATAAGATTATTGTGGTTTCAGTCTCCCGCTGCTCAAGAATTGTGTACATTTGCCTCTCTGAAACTGATTTTTTTATATGTTCAAGTTTGTCTATGGATTCATGGAAGGAACATTGTCTTAATGTGATGATATCATTTGGTTTTTTGAAAATTTTGAATTAAAAATATATAATAATATATAATATTCAACGTACTGCCGTCTAAGATTTACGAAATTACCCACACCCATACCATTGTGACATAGCATTACAGTTACGAACATGCAATTTAAAATCAGTATTTACATCATTATCCATTGTGACATAGCATTACAGTTACGAACAATTTAAAATCAGTATTTACATCATTATTGTCACTTCTCTTTGTTTTCTCTTCTGAAAATTTTTCTCTCAGTGCTAGCTCATTTCTATAATTGACTACGCTGATATTGGTTTCTAAGAGCTGAGATTTTGCTCTCAATGCCAACTCCTTTCTTTATCAGGTTGGAACTGTTTTAATCCACAAGATCTTGACATCTACGATTTGAATCCCCTTGCTTGTAACCACTGACACCCCGCACTCTAACTCAACCTTCTAGGTTTAACATTGAGTTTAGACCGTTGATTTGAACCTCAAGTGTTCAAAGGATGCTTTTGGTAGAGGCTTAGTGAGTCGATCTGCTATTTGGCAGGAAGAGACCAAATGAAGCTCCTATAAATGATTTTTAGCAATTCAATGTCTGAACATGTGGACATCCAATTCAGCATGCTTGCTTTCTTGATGGAAAATCGGATGGGCAGACATATATGTTGCACTGAAGTTGTCATAGCATATAGTTGGTGTTTTGAATGGTGAGGTGTAATTCTTGCAGGAGTTATTTGGATCCAGATGAGCTCGATGGCAGTATTGGCCATTAACCTGTAGTCAGCTTTTGAGCCAAAACGAGCCACAGTGCCTTTTTGTTTTTGTTTTTTTTGTTTTTTTTTTCTTGGTACTCCAAGAGAGGAGATTTGGCCCAAGAAATACTGCATACCTGCCAGTAGACTTTCGTGTGTCTGGGCATCTGGCCCAATTTGGCATTAGAAGGCATGAATAGTCAAATTTGAAGCTGGCTGAAGAAGTTCACAGTGTAGAGTGCCCTTAATATGCCTCAATATGCATTTCACTGTGGCCCAATGTTCATGAGTAGGACAATATATAAATGGCAAATTTTAATGCCCGAAAATACCTCTGATAGCATTTTGGATCATCATATGAGGTATTGTATCCTTGACCAAGAGATTTTAGCATTCCTATAGGCGTCGACATGGATTTGGAGCATAGTTGGCAAACTCCGGAATCAGACCCAGATCGGCAGCTAACCGGCTCAGCGGGTCAATGGGTTAATTCTATGACTTAGCCAGATTGAATAGTGGGAATCAGACTATCGACATGCAACTGACTTACCAGCATGTAGCTCTCTTTTTCTTTCTAATTTTCACCAAATGATCTAATTAACTACTCAATACTTAAATACTTGGTGAAATCATTAAAATGCAAAAAGAAAAGTTTGTTCTCTCCAATGTTGGGAGGTCGCCGATGGCCCGACCGACCACCTTTGGGGCATCAGAGAGAGAGAGAGAGAGAGAGAGAGAGATCAAGGACAAGGTTGGTTTGGGGTTAAAATGCCCAACAAATGGTCCAACCTCCATAAAGGATTTTATATATATATATATATATATATATATATAGTAGATTAAACCAACCAATTCAGCTTCCTCGTCCCTTTTTTGGTCTTTTCATATCGATTGAAGACAAAAACTAGATTAAAATAAATTTTTATCACTAATTTAACTTTATATTGCCAAAACTCATGTTGTGCCAGACTCGGCTGAGTCTTGGTGTGGATCAGGGTCTTAACGACGTGTGACCCAATAAGAGAACAATCCCGGTCCGACTTGGGTGATTCCTGAGCCAGATTGCTGGGTTTGCCAACTATGGTTTGGAGATAGCCATTTTATCTCTGTTGAGGAGATTTGAGGCACATTTGTGTTGATGAGAATGGAGAAGACCATTAGCTGTCTAATGAGCCTTCATACTGAGAAAAAAAAATGAGAACACTCAAGTCCTTAAGAGCAAATATAATCCCAATTTGGAGATAAGAGATGTATGAACCTTGAACTATTTCCAATCAACAGAATGTCATCAACATGTAATCAACATAAACTAATATATAATACAAAATATCTCATTGTTTGAAAATAGATAGTGATCTACCGGTCTTGGATAAAGCAAAGCCATAGAGTAGGAGTACTTTGCTTTTGAGACCAAACTCTAGGAGCCTGTTTGATCCCATATATAACCTTGTTTAATTTGCAAACAAGATTAAATCCATATTCAAAGCCTTATGGTTGAGCCATGTAAATTATTTTTGGAGGTCCTCATTGAGAAATGCAATATTTACATCAAATTATCAAATTCACCCATTTGAAACTAATCGCAAGAGATATAATTGTTCAAATGGTGGTTTGCTTGACAACCAGACTAAACTAATCAAAATAGTCGATGTCTAACTATTGTATATTGCCTTGAGCCATAAGTCGACCTTTTTAGCATTCAATATTGGCCCTATCAACTTTTCCTTTTATTTTGTAAATCCAACATTGCGATTTGCCAAAGGTGAAACGAGAGTCCATGTGTTGTTGAGTTACTTGTGAGCGTCACTCATTTGCCATGGGTTACAATCATTGAACAGTTGATGAGCAAGGTTAAAGTCTGGTCTAGAGAAAATCGATGAAAAAATTTTGTGTATATGTATTTCAGTCATGGAACGTGTAATGATTTGAAGGGTGTGAATGGGTTGTCTAATGTGTGGAGGATCGAGTGAAGAAGGTTGAGATATCAATGCTGGTGTGGTTGGATTAAGAGAAAGAGAATCTGATGGTGGGTGAGTTTCATAGGATGTACAGCCATGACTAGGCATGTGAATGGGCAGATTTGTCATTGGCTTTGGTGGAGTTAAGGTTCAATAGTTTTGAAAAGGAAGTTGGTGCTCATTAAAAATAGGGGTGCACAACGAGTCGAGCTACTCAAGCTCGACTCGTAAGCGAGTTCGAGCTGCTTCATTAGTTAAACAAGTCGAGCTCGAGTTCACGAGTCGACTCGTTTAACTAATCGAGTCGAGTTCGAGTTCACTCAAGTAGACTCGTTACAGCTCGACTCGGCTCGATTAAACTAACGGTTTTAAAAAAACCGGTTCATGCTTCTCACTTCTTCTCAGGCGGGAAAAAGGTTTAGGGTTTTCTTTTTTTCGTTCTCCATCTCTCCCACTCCGACTCTCCCTCTCTCGCCATCTTCGCTCTTCGTCTTCCGTCTTTCCTACTGCGGCTCTGCCTCTCTCTCTCTTCTCGTCTTCCCTCTCTCCCTCTCTCTCTTTTTCCCATCTTCCCTCTTCCGTTGACGACCAGATGACCAGACCTGAGGCCACCCTTCGCCTTCGGTCTTCCATCTTTCCAACCGCTCTCTCTCTTCCTGTTTGCTCTTTCTCTTCCCATCTTCCCTCTTTGAGTCTTTCGTCGAACAGACGACCACCCTTCTAGGCTCCTCACAGCACCGCACGGCCTGCACAAGCATGGCCACACCACCATCTGGCCACCAGCCACTGGCCAACGGCCCACCGGCATCCCGTCTATCTTTTCTTATCAGTGGTATGTAATTTTTCCCCTCCCTCTCTCTCTCTCTTTGTGTTGTGGTTCGTTTCTTGAGTGAAGGTTTTGTCAAGTTGGTATTTTTGCGATTCTCGTCCATCTTCTTTCTCTAGGGTTTGGGTTGTGATTTTTTACTGTTTGGAAGAAGAGGTTTTGTTAAGCTTTTTGGTGTTGCTGAAGAGAATATCAGTTGTATGGTAATGCTACAGTTTGGCAGTCTCGTCTCTATCTCTAGATGTCGGGTGTCTGGAACCTTCATACTATATCAAAAGAAAATAAGATGAATCTTCACTTGTTGTTTGATTTACTGCAAGCAAGCGGGTAAGTTTAATGAATGGATGGTCTGCCCCATATGTTAGGGGATGATTACAATCGGTAGTTCTTTGGACCTGCATGTGTTCTTACGAGGTGGATGCAAGGTTAATGCTATGTTCTTCTTATGGCATTTTTTTGGTTCATATTATTCCATATGATGAGAGGTATCTGCCACTGGGTTGACAAGGACTCTATGCATATGGCATTATGAGAAGGTGCTTAATCTTCATATTCTTTTTTGTTATGTTGTCACAAAAAGTATTATAGTTGCATTTTCCTTGAGGTTATGTCTTATTTAGAATAGTGTTTTGGATGCACGTATGTTTGCGTCCCAAAATTTTCATTGGTTTTGGAGTACTCCAGAAAAATGAGGTTTTTATTTTGAAAGAGGAAAGAAAGGGACTCGCCCGACGGTACGAGGATCGACCGTTCCCGGCGCCTTTACCGGGGTAATCAACCCAAGGGATATGTTTATCATTCATGCATTTTGTTTTAACTTAAACATCTTTTTTATTCTATATTCAGTGTAGAAAATATTGAAAGTTTGAAGTTTCAAACTTTTGAAATTGCTTGAAAATGTGAAATGTTTTGAGGAAAAAGTAGAACTAGTAAATATCATTTGAAAAACTTGTGAAATCATTTTGAAATTACTTTAGTGTTATCTTAAGACTTTAAGTAGGTTTGAGATTTTGCTCTAATTCGGTTACCACCTAACTAGAGCTCCATCCCTTCTTGCTTAAGTTCTTTTGGAGAGGTGCTTGTGATCATAAGTGAAATAAAGTGGGTGAGAATGTATGGATGCATTTACCCTATATGATTGAAAGAATGTAAAACATTCATACCACAACATTCATCTAAAGTCATTCCTACCACAACATACATATAAGATTTCGTTGTTATAATTATTGTATATAAGAAGGAAAAGTTTTTAAAAAAGGATAGGGATTGTAGACCATCAAGCAAGATTCTAATATTGGGTCAATACTTAGTTTGTGATCTTAATGAAGTTGGTAAATAGAAAGTTCGTGAGAGGAGAATGTTAAAAAGAATACAAGAGATAAAACACTCCTATGAAAAGAAAGAGAGAGAGATAGAGAAAGACATGCATACATGTATACATACCATCACATACACATATATGAAGCTTAAGAGAAAAAGATGTATTGATTTGAAAAGAAAGAGAGATTTTAGAGGAAAAGAAAAATGTCATACGTATATATGGGTATGAGAAATTTTATAAGAGAAGATATTTGTCTTGAAAAGAGGAATAAATATTTGAAAGAGAGGAAATGGAGCACATGTACATGCGTATTCATGCACATATGAAAATTTATAAAATGAAAAGTGAAAGCATAGAGGGAAAGATGAGGGGTCATCATGTTAGCATAGATGTATATAACATGTGTATACATCCATACCTTCACAAGATTAGAAATCAAGGAACAACTTAAAATTATTAACTTCAAGTTTAATGTGGGCCGGAAGGGAGCTTGGACTCATGCAAGAGTCTAAGCTAAGTCCCTAAGGCCATGTTAGAAGGTTCCTTTTGAAAATGTTTTGGAAAATATGATTTATATAAGCATAAAATATTATTATTTAGTTTGTTGTAAGGGATATATTTCTTCTACCATTGGGTATAGAAGAAAACAAGCAACACAACGAGGCACTCGTTAGGGTTCCTAATGGGATGATTAAAAAGGAAACTAGTGCAAAATGACATGTACATTTTCGTGAGGGTATATCCCAGGTTGGACAAGTCCCAACCTCAAAAATTAATATAAAAATAAAGAGTCCCCAAACCACACTCTCATTCCCACCATACATTCACATATAAGTAAAAAAATAAATAAAAAAAAAAAACCAAGCAACTATGCATGGATAATATATAGACAACATTCAAGGAATGAAAGAGAGAAAGAGGATGACAGAAAGTGTAAGGTTCAATTCGGAGGGAGGACATGATGTAACTATGAAATGATATGTCACCTCATTTTCTCATGTTCCCGGTGCACTTGAGTATAGCCTCTTGACTCTAAAATAGAGACTGAGAGCTATCTCATTTGGCCATAGGGAAATAAGAAATAGAGGAAAATATGAGGAAGCAAAAGAACAACAAGAATGCATTCATGAAAAGAAAGAACATGATTAAAATGAAAGATCATCTCATCTTTCCATGCTCCCGGTGCATTTGAGCATAGCCTCTTGTCTCTAAAAAGAGATTGAATGCTACCTACTTTAGCCATGGGGAGATGAAGATGAAGAAAAAATATAAAAAGAAAAACAATGCTATATTTAATAAAAGAGAGCATGCTTCAATCACGAAATGAAAGATCCTCTCATCTTTTCATGCTCCCAATGCACTTGAGCATAGCCTCTTATCTCTAAAAAGAGATTGAGTGCTATCTCCTTTGGCCATTGGAAGATGAAAATGAGAAAATGAAGAAAGAAAGACAATGCTATATTCAATAAAAGAGGAAACATGATTCAATCATGAAATGAAAGGTCCTCTCATCTTTTCATGCTCCCAATGCACTTGAGCATAGCCTCTTGTCTCTAAAAAGAGATTGAGTGCTATCTCCTTTGGCTATGAGAAGAGGAGGAAGAGAGAAAAGAAAATAACAAGAACAAGGATATACTAAAGAAAGGAAATAACAATAACAACAAGAATATATTCATGAAGGGAAAGAACAACAACAACAAGAATATATTGAAGAGAAGAAAGAACAAAAAGATATTAACGAAGAGAAAGAACAACAACAACAAGAATGCTTAAAAGAACATGATTTAATCATAAAATAAAATATCATCTCATCTTTTCATGGCCCCCGGTGCGCTTGAGCATAGCCTCTTGTCTCTAAAAAGAGGTTGAGTGCTATTCCCTTTGACATAGATAGATGAAGATGAGAAGAGAAAATGAAAGAGAAATGAGAGGGATGATGGTTACATACCTCTAATGAGAAATGACCTAAGGAAGATGAACACCTTCACTTGAAGATCCCCTTTGAGTGAAGCTCTAAGATGATGTCTCCAAGAGGGTTGTAGTTTGCTCCAAGTTAAAGAGTGGAAGAGGGAGAAAGAGAGAGCTCAAGAGAAATTCTAAGTCTTCAATTGAGAATACACTAGAGTTTCTCCCAAGGGCTAATCTTGCCCATGAGGGGGGATATGGAGGGTATTTATAGAGGATTTTAGAGCCAAAACCCTAAATTTGAATTTTTTGACTTAAAAAGACTAAACTCACCCTCTAAATGATGATTGTTTTGTCAAAAGAAAGGGCAAATGAGTCATATCCATCCAAAAAGACTAAAATTACCCTCTAAAAGGAGACTTTTTGTTAAAAGAAAGGGCAAATTTGGTCTTGTCCACTCAAAAAGACTAAAATCACCCTCTAAAATGAGACTTTTTGTAAAAAAAATGATAAATTTGGTCTTGTCCACCTAAAAAGACTAAAATCACCCTCTAAAAGGAGACTTTTTGTCAAAAGGGAGGGCAAATTTGGTCTTGTCCACCTAAAAAGACTAAAATCATCATCTAAAAGGAAACTTTTTGTCAAGGAAGGGCAAATTTGGTCTTATTCACCCAAAAAGACTAAAATCACCCTCTAAAAGGAGACTTTTTGTCAAAAGGAATGGCAAATTTGGTCTTGTCCACCCAAAAAGACTAAAATCACCCTCTAAAAGGAGACTTTTTTGTCAAAAGGAGGGGCAAATGAGTCTTAAATGATCAATTTGGATCTGAACTTGGGTTTTGGATCTGAAAATAGTATTTTAGATTTAATTTGGATCTGAAAGTTGTATTTTGGATTTAATTTGGATCTAAGAGTTGTATTTTGGATTTGAATCTTGTGCCTAAATTTGAATTTCGCACTTGGATAAAACATCATAATCTTTTAGAAAAATTTGGGGTGATTACAACGTATCATGTTGGAAACTGTTGGCTGGTCCTTTTTAAGCCTATGGTTGATTTGCAAAGGCTTGTGGTGATGAACAGTGAAGAACTTAAATTGTGTGAGCGTTGCTATTTGACATTGTTACTTGTGTTCCTTCTTGAGTCAGTAAGATATTTCAATCTATGATAATTTTATTTTACTTTTTTGGGTCTTGTTGATGGAATTACTCATATATTGTCTTTGCCTCCGTTGTCTCATATAATAAATACTCATAGTTATTTGTATTGGTTTAGACAGTAATACTTAATGATGCAGTGGGCCCTTGCAAGAACAAACAGAAATAGTATGAAAACTGTTGATGGAGGAGCCTGTATGACATCTAACAAGTCCGTTGCACTAAATAGTTGCAATACCGGTTCAAAGGTTGTGCATTTTAATTGGACTTTTTCTTTTCTTTGGAACCAGCAGTGTTTAGCAGTGTTTAACTTCAATGTTCTCAGGATCTAACTTGATCATAATTTCATAGATTTCAGGATCACAAAGTTGCAGCCATAACACTGAATGGTTCACATAGGTGAGGCTACAATTCTTTTTTCTCAGAGATGGAGCTTATTTCTTGAAGTCATTCTTCATTGCTTGGTTTTTTGGTGACTTGTTTCCTGTTTTCCTTTTTCATTTTTGGATGGCATGCAAAGTTCTTTTAGCTCTATATTTACTGGTTTCACTTTCTTGGCTCAATGGCTGTGTTCTCTTTACCAACATGCAATATGTAATTCATTTCCTGCAAAAGAAAGTACGTTTCTCAATTTTTTAGTTGAATCAATATTACACTTCTTTTGGGCTTTCAGGTATATCTTTGTCACATTTGTTGCACTTCCACTTGACGAGCGTTGCAAAATCTTCTTAGTGTTGTGACTCACGATGTTTTTGGTAGAAGATAATGACACCATGGAGACCATTGAAGGTCTAATCTTATGCACTTCTCTGTCTTCAAGTGTCATTGATGTCAATGTTTTTTTTTATTTCTTCTGTTCTTCACTGTTATATATATCGTTACGTATGTGTAAAATGTTTTTTCTGAGGCCATATATGTAGCTAAAACTTAAAGCCTCTCTGACACTTTCATGTTGTGTTATGTTACAATTTAAGTGGGCATGTTCATTACTCAATTACGACCATGTTGTGTTATGTTACATTTTACCAATTAAAGCATTTGTAATGTCATGGCAGGGGATTTATCTTTCATCAATTTTACAGGAGACCTACCTAATTCTTTCGGTTTGCTGTCAAATCTTTCAACTCTGTAAGTATGATTTGTGCCTTAGTGTATATGTTCTTTAAGCGGCTTGTGTACATGAGAGAAAAATATGGGATTTATTGAAGTGTAATGAACCTAGTCATTTTGATGTTCCGTTCTTTATGAAGTAGAATACATACTATCTAATTATGTTTTCCATTTAGTTTCTTTCAATGAAGCTTGCAACTGTCAATCCGCTACTGGATTTCAGCATAGAGGGGCATGGTGCTCCAAAAGTCATGCCATGACCTACTTGCCCTTCCGATTCAAATTCTTCAGTTGCATGGTACTGGAAATGCTAGCAAATTGTATTTGCTTATTCAGAACTGAGTCAAAAATTGTCCTTGCGAAAATAATTGGTGGATGTGTTCATTGTTGCATTTCTTGCTTGTTTAATCAAGTGATTCATTGATTTACTGTACGGCGTAGTTGAAAATTCAAAATTTTGCACTCTATTAACTTAAGCAAGTTTGTTTACTTGCTTTAAATGGTTGAGTTTGCCTTTCGCTTCATGCGTGGTGGACATCTAATGATTCAGTGGGACGACTCAAAAGTTAGGCCTGGTGGAGAGAGCCTTTCATGGAATGCTTATTTTATAACTAATTTCACATTATTGAAGTGATTATTGCATCTTCACTTTTGTCTGCGGTTTTAGCCCATTTGCGTAGGGAGTTTCTTCTTTATGTTCTTGTTGTAATTGTGTCATCTTCCTTGCAGGAGCTATCACCAAACACATGCTCATATTTATTGGAGACCATCTTTTCTCCACCATTGGAGCCAATGTCAACAGCTTGTTTATAGTCGTGCTGGTATAGTGAACTAATGTACGGGGTGTAATATATGTTGGACTAATTTGGTAGTTCTGGAGCACCTCAATAGCAGTCATTCCTGCTCATCTTTTGCAGCCTCTTGGTAGGTTTTGGTCCTTCTTCAATTTATGCCCATTTTTCTTAGGAGAGAGAAGATACTAGTCTTTTGGTTTGAAGATGCTTCAAGGAAACTTTTGTAGATGCACATATTGCTGGTGATCTTGAAGATTGAAGCATAGGTCATGAACTTTGTAGATGTTTATTTTGATTTTAAGGAGAGATGAAACAAAAATAAAGTCTGAATGTGAAAATGTGAGTAGTGCATATTTATTCACTTACCTATGTGGCTCTGATGTCTTACTCATCCTGGAAGGTGTCTTGTTGCAGTTAAGCTGGTGACTGCCTTTGTGCTTTGAAACCTAGATAGCTTCCACCAAAAGCTGGCTAATGTAACTGAAATCCACTTCGACATTTTTATACTTTAAGCAAAGGGTTTTTTTTTTTTTAAGGTAACTGTTTGAAGTCTTTGATTTGATTTATGGGACACACTAACGTAAAAACATCATGATATCATCTACCGTTTGTTTTGAAAATTGGAAACCACTTGCCCTCTTTTCTTTGCGATCAATATCTTACCAATATAATCATCTCATAGTACATGTTATGCATCATGACATTAGAAGTTCTAAATTTCTTTTGTTTGGTTGTGTTGGGAACTGCAAGGTGACTGGCTGATTTCAGAATTAACTTAGTAACTGATGACCCTTAGATTTATGTACACACATAAAGAGTCTGCTGGCAAAGATATGAAAAAGTGAAGTATATGTTTGTAAGATGCAGTTTTTGGAGAGTTTCCAATAATTTTGTTTCGTAGTAGCTGCTGATTTGATGTTACCTCTTAACCAAGGACAACTGGGGTGCATCTTGATAAACTTTTATGCTTTACCATACTATTGTGGTTCCTGTGGTCAGTTACATGATTATATATATCTAAACTGGTCTTTGAACTTGAGCAGTGAGGTCATCCGGACTTTAGTTTTTTTTTTTTCCTGTAATTTTGTCTGAAGTATCACCCATCACTGTGCATCCCATGGTTGAATTGTTTGTGGTAATGTATTCGCAGTTCTGTAAGATTCATGTTTTTCTGTTCTTTTATTTTCCTTTTTTAGGAAAGCTGTTATTCTGGGGTGGCGGTAATGCAGCTGGCAATACCATTCGGGTATTAATTTTTAAGTTTGAACTGCTTGGACTGTGAACTCGTTGTCAAATTTGAATTAAATATGCTGAAATCGTTGCAGGTTGGCATAATTCCGTGGTTGGTAGTAACAAACAGAGTGAGTGAATTTGCCATCCGCAAGTTGTCAGTGGTTGCCATTGCACACTAAATCGTTACCAAACATCTTAGTTGCAAGATTTAGGCAGTCTACAGTCTCAGGCGGCCCTCACCATCGGGAGCAATTCAGGAGCAGATGCATTCGCTAGTCTATGCTTTATCTACAAAACCTGCTCATGTGTGCTTTAAATTTTTTGATTTTTTTCAGAGAAAGATATAATTTTGTTCATTGTGATAGGTAAGGTGTTCTAAATGAGAACCTCTTTGCACATGGTTGTTGGTTTATCCTCATGAATGGCATATGAACCTCTTATTATTATTATTTTTTTAAGTTGAAGTTTTTTTCAGGAAATCATAGGCAAAAAATAATTATGAGGATAAACATTAATGGGACATTTGTTTTCCTTGGTAACAAGTTAATCGAGCCTTAATCGAGCTCGTCGAAAGGATGAGTACCAAACGAGTTTATCGAGCCTTAATCGCGCTCAAGCTCAACAAGAACGGATGAGTAGTCAAATGAGTTTATTGAGCTTAATCGAGTCAAGCTCGAGCTTGACACGTGACTATCGAGTCGAGTTCGAGCTAGTGTAGTCGAGCTATTTTCGAGTTCAAGGTCTTACTTAGTCGAGCCGAGTTCGAGCTGGCCGAGCTCAGGCTCGACTTGGCTCGTGTTCAGCCCTAGTTAAAAATAATGTGTGGCAACGACTTTCTTGGATTTCATGTTGAGACAAAAAATATCCTTTGTAAACTCCACTATACCAAAAAAATGTATGAACGTCAAATTTGAAATCTAACTTGTCTTTTCTATAACCAATTAGATATAAGAAGCATAAGCGCAACCAAAAACCTTAAGCATTTGATAGTTTGAAGATTTTTGAAATAAAATTTAGAAAGGGCTTTTCCCGAAAGGCATATGATTAATTCATAAAATAGCAGCTCCAAAGGTAAATTATCAATATTCTTTATTCGTTTGGAAGAGGGGCGTGAATCATAAGGTCTAGACCTGTTTCCACTATGTGTCTCTATGCTTCCTTTCAGCTTT
This sequence comes from Nymphaea colorata, assembly GCF_008831285.2. Taxonomy (NCBI): domain Eukaryota; kingdom Viridiplantae; phylum Streptophyta; class Magnoliopsida; order Nymphaeales; family Nymphaeaceae; genus Nymphaea; species Nymphaea colorata. Next base: position 10,345,925 of record NC_045138.2, on the reverse strand, counting down.
TCTATTTTGCTCATGAGTGCGAGGTCAAGAAATCCGATGAGAAATTTCTTAGCTATCCAAATATGATTTGGCAGAAATATAGTCTCCACCTCCATCAGTTGGAAGAAATTCAATTTTCCTTTCAAAAAGATTTTCCACTTTATTTTTAAAAACCTTGAAAATGGCAGCAGCTTCAAAGTTTCGCAAGACAAAATAGACCCATAAATATTTATTCATCAAAGAAATGGACATATTATTTGTGCTTTTGGGAAATTTTAAGGTTATATGCCCCCAAATGTCAAAGTACATCGATTTTAGAGGAAAGTTAAAGAGTTTTGAAATGAAATCGAATGCTTTTCATTCGTGGACAATCCACACACACAACAACAAGTAGATTTTTTCTAACACAGAAAAATTGTTGCTAAAACTTTTCATAAACAAAAATAACCTCACAAGCTCTGTCACTAAAAGTCAGTGACGCTGAATCTATTAGCAATGAAATTACTACTTATTACTAATCATCGACTATTAGTGATAAACTTTTTCGTTGTTAATTGACTACCACAAGGAAAATCTACGTTGCAAACATGAGTTTTCATTGGTGGTAGGTTGAGCAATTTATAGTTTCAGTAGTGATAATATGCATTGCAAATTGCTTAATCTTCAGTGAAGATATCTTGTGTTGCAAATTGTTTTACTCTTTTGTAACAAAATTTTGCGTTAGTAATTTTTTTTTTCAATACAAATATCACAACTTCAATTGGTGGAAACTGCAGTTCCATGCCAACTTCAATTGGTAGAAAATGTGTACAATACATTAAAAAAGGAAAAAAAACTTCAAAATTAGCATCTACACTGCATGATCTCGAAGCATAGAAGGTGCTGCAGTTTCCATCCATCTGGTGCCAGGAAAGCTTTGACACCTCCTTCTTTCCGCTATTGTCTGCCACTCTGCTTCTCTCTCCATTGTAGATCCTCACCATCATGGTGGACAACAAAAGTTTATTTCTCCAACAAGAATAAAGAAAACTTAGAGTTACTGCATTGAATAAGGAAAATATACAAGCATAAGCAGAACTTTATTGTTAGTACACAAAATTGACAAACAATTTAAAAAGAACTTGATGATTAGTGTATGTATCTTATGAAAAATGACTTGTCATATTCATATCCACATTTTAAGGCAAGGAGGGGGGATCTAAGATAAATGCCAGGAGGAGAGAAGTTGATGATCTTTCACCTATAAATGCTAGAAATTCTACATGATAGTGGTTTCTAAACTAGCTCAAAATCACACAATACGAAAGTAACAAGACAAAATAAACCCTTATTGAAGATCCATAGCTCACTTCTTTCCCTTTGAATGAGAAATTATACACAACTTTCAGCGACAGACATTTTGACAAGTGTTGTGAGTATTTTATTCATTTGGATTCAACTATATTGAATCTTGAAGAAATGTTGTATGTGTTTAAATTTTTAACTTTGGTATTCTTTAATTTGTAATTGCAAATGTTTTGCAGGGTCCAATACTTGCAGAGTAGTCAGTCATATTTGATAGATGGTGCTGAGAGGTCTGGCATTTGTTGCTTTTTAAATTAGAACTTGATTCATGATATGATGCATATAACAAATCTACATGTAATCAATTATCATGTTTTAGGTGCACAATGAAAGAAGTCACAAGGTCCCAATTGAGCAGTGGCTATTGTGAAGCTACTTCCTGGACAAAAGCTTCCTCTTCATATTAATAGGTCAGGGCAGCCATATGGACCACATGCCAAAGACTTATCATGATATTTGGGGGTTCTAGCTCGAGATGCAGATAAGGCACCACTTGTTTACTATACGTGGATTGAGTTGCCTATTTGTTACAAAGATGATGTATTGCTGAAAGTCAAGGTATTTATTTCACTTTGTGTCATTTTCAAAGACACTTATTATCTTAAATAAATGTATATTTACATTTTTTGTGATGCAGAATAACTTTGAGCCCCCAAACAAGAGAGGCCTTCGAGAGGCTTTTCGATGTTATGTGATGGACTCATTCAAGAAAAAATGGACTGGTTAGAGAAGCATCCTTCAAAATGTTTTTTACATCCATGATAACTGAGACGCATAATTGCAAGCTTGTCCCAAGGAGATACCTCAAGAGCAGTGGGAGTCTCTCATAGAATACTTCGATTATGAGAAGTCAAAGGCTAGTTTTTTATATAAATCGAATTAGCTTTTAATTATTGTCATTAGTGTTTCATTTTATTTTTCATTTCTAGCCACAAAGCATTAGAATTGCAAACAATTGTGCACAAGAGACAATGCTTCACACTTTGGGGGACAAAGAGCTTATCATGTTTTCGTGCAGAACCGGTTCCTATTCACAAAATTTGTTAAAGTATGTACTTAATCATAAGAACAATATTAATAATCTACTCACAAAGCATTAGAATTGCAAACAATTGTACACAAGAGACAATGCTTCACACTTTGGAGACAAAGAGCTTATCATGTTTTCATGCAGAACTGGTTCCTATTCACAAAATTAGTTAAAGTATGTACTTAATCATAAGAGCTATATTAATAATCTACTGTCATGCAGTGTTCAGATGGCAGTGATGGGATTGATATAGATTGTCTTGACGTGTGGATCTAAACCCACACAAGTGTGTGATTTCCAAGTAGGACAAAAGGCACTTCTCCTTTATTGTAAGTAGAGTTGGTTCACATTTATATATTTTTCTAAAATAAATGTATGCTAAATTGAAATGTTTTTCTTGTATTGCAAACTAGATTTAGAGGCCAAGCTTCACAACAGCAAACAAATGCACATATTGGTGATGTACTTTCACTTGAGCTTCCAAGGACTATGTTGGGCCTTCTTGTACATATGGGTTTGGTGCACATGTTGGAGATCTTGATGGGTCTAAACCAAACTGGAAGTCGCTTATGCTACAAAATGAAGCATTGGAGCATATAATAGAACATCTAGAGCGGCTCATGGAGCCATAAGGGTGGCTTGATGATGATGCATAAGACTTGGAATCACATTAATTTTTTGTATTTATTAGATGAAAACACATTTCTTTTTTGCATTTGGACAAAATCAGGAAATCATGTTTTCCTAGTTTCACATATGTTTTCTTCTTATACTTTCAGTTTATCTCCTATATCAGTTCTTGATTTCTATAAGCTAATTTGCAATGTCATTTTTTACATAACAATTTGATTTGGCATGTGGAATAATATTGGAACTCCAAAGCATCTTGGTATTCCAGTCGACACATACTCTAAAGCTCTGGCAGCCAGGCTGGGACTGAGCTTGTGGACTAGAGAAAGTGGATTGCAAGTCAATCTTATAGGGCCAATCATGCTATGATGTAGATATGGTTCTGGCTCATGTTTGATATGCTTTTAATGCTTATTACCTAGAAATGCATGAGTCCTGGTAGCTGTGATTTCAAGGGAATAGCTTCCATCACCACTATGGATCCAAGTAAGCAAATATATTTTCCACATGCAAGTCTAGTTTGGTGCTTGTGTCGAGGTTAGATAAAGTGGTGATACATCATGGGGCATCTAATGAAACAACAGGATAAAAGAATATCTCATTAATATTTGATTCAAGATGTTACAATCTAAAAATGTTACATATGGTGACTCTTTGATAGCTCAATCAAGTTTAGAGGACATGTGGATAGATTTTGCTGGCACATTTATTTGAACTCAAGAAACAACTTCATGAACTGTCTCTTCCAATTTAAGGTCATAAACTTCACTATCCAAAATATTTAGGTTTGCTTCATCAATAATTTCATCTAACATAGTTTGTTGACTTTGTATGTCAAATAAGTCTCGAAAATCTCACTTTTTCAACAAGTTGCCAATTTATGTTAACATGATCTTCTACACAAAAACTTGTCTAACTTGAGATGCGAGCAAAAATGGTTCATCATCCATACATGTATGTTGAGAGTTGACACACATGAAACCAAACTCATCCTTCTTCGTGCCTATAGAATGTGAACATAAAACATCAAGCCCATTACATTTAAATAAAATGAACTTCAAATCTCCATAACAATTCACTTCAAAGATATCTTTAATGATACTGTAGTAGGTAACTTCACCAATAATTAGATTTTTATCTCTTGCATCGGAAAAACTAGAAGTTGGTACATTGACAACAATGCCACTATTTATAACAAAAACCGTTTATAATAAAGTCATTATATTTCTTCACTACTTTCTTAGGATATTGGGAGAGTCAATTAACTTCATCATTCAGTTATTGACTTGTACTCATTTGACGTAAGTGACAAATCTATTGCAAATAAGTGTTTATATAAAATATATTAAAAATATAATTACAAGTAATGTCTAATATGTAACTTGCATGATCTTGAAACCATTATGGAAAGTAAACCGTGTGTAATTGCTCAAACTCATGAGGCCTTATATAATATTGTCTTCTCATCAAGTCTAAATGTTACCCATTGAAAAAACTGATATACTAGTCAAAGAAGTATGTACAATCATTCCAAATGAACATATATATATATATATATATATATATATATATATATATATATATATATATATATATATATATATATATATATATATACACACACACACACACACACACATACTTGTTGGAACATTTGGTTGTCTATATGCTCTCAGGAATGGCCTTTTCTCATGCTTGTGGAACTTTTTGTTGATCCAATGTCTTCATAGTTTCTTTCAGACCTATTAAAGCATGTTTCTATTTCATGTAAATGCTTGGAACAAAAAGTCAAACTTTTTTCTGTCAAATATACTTCAACAATGGATCTGTTTGGTTGACTTTTATTTTACACATAAAATTTGAGCTTCATCAAATATCTTAAATTTAAAGCACATCGTCAAATCAGTATCAATATTCTATAAAAAATTATAAACTACAGCAGCAAAATAAATACTTTTTTTCACTTATCTTTCAATGGAATACATCTAATGATATTATACATGTCCACCTAGTAAACTTCATAGGCTAATTGAATAGGCAAGTAGATCATAATATCAATAAAAGTTGGGGGAAAAATTTTTCTCCATATGATATAATGTCAAATATAATTTGCTCCTCCAAATGCTTCAATTCATTTTCTTTTCTAATTTTGTACATAATCCTTTAAAGAATATGTAGAACTCAATCAACATTGTACTTATCTTATTTGTTAAAGATCTTCATATGGCTAACAGACGAAATTGATGAATTAACATATGACAATCATAACCCTTTAACCTTGAGTCCTTATAGCTTTTCTAATGTAGACACTATGAAATATTTGATGCATAACCATCTAAAATTTTCAAATTCTTAAAGACATTGCAAAATATTGCCTTTTCTTTTATGCTTATAGTAAAACATGCAAAAGACAATAAAACCTTCTCAATTTCCTTACACTCTTGTTGATAAAATTGTTGCCTTACATTCATTGCTTGTAGGTTCAAACAAGAATTGTAATGATATATTTTCTTTCCTTTTATATTTAAAAATGTACTAATAATATTCTCACATACATTTTTTTATATGCATTACTTCCAAGTTGTGACGTAATAAATTGTCTTTCTAATATGACAAAGCAAAAAAAATACTATTTTTTTTAATTATATGGCAGTTGTCCGTGTTTCACTTCTTCTAGTGCATGAATTCTAGAAAGGGGTGGAGTAGCACATCTCAATTCCACGGTCCCATCAAATATTCATATATATATATATATATATATATATATATATATATATATATATATATTAATGTACATGTAAAAAATTTTGATGACACATGTAACATGTTTTTTTACTATTTTGCAAATGATAAGATAGTGTATTTTTTTGACATAAGGACATGCTAACTTTTCATTTACACTCCATCCTGATAAATCTCCATAAGCTGGAAAGCCATTTATTGTCCATAACAAAGCTGCATGCATTTGAAAACATTGTTTTTTGCTTGCATTATAAGTTCATTGTCAACATCTCATAGTAACTTCAATTCATCAATTAGAGGTTACAAATATACATCTATCTTTTCTCTAGGAGAAGTTAGCTCATAAATTAACAAAGACAAAACCATGTATGGCTGCCTCATACACATCCATGGTAGTAAATTATATATGACAAGTAATGACTGGCCAAATGTTGTATGATGTGCTCAATGTACGATAACGGTTGCTAGACTGAGCCAAACATTATGACCATACAATGCAAAAGAAGAATACAATTCATTGAAAGATCTCCAAGATAATGAATCAACATGATGTCTTAGTATACCATCTTTAACATGTCTTTCATCATGTCATCTCATGTCTGAAGCAGTTTTTGAAGATGGATACAACCTCTAGAGCCTAGGAATTAATGAAAAGTGACACAATGTTTTAGCAACTCGATGTTTACTTGATATTTCATTAGCAGTATTATTTCTTTGTTCTGCATCTTCTTTCCATCTTGAAGCTTCAAAAACATCACACTTTTCTTTACCAACAGATTGGTTTCAAAATAACATACAACTATGAGGACATGCATCTATCTTTTCACAAGTCATAATGCTCGAACATTGTTTTTCATTTCATAAAATGACTTTGGTATTTACACATTCTTAGGAAATGCTTATTCTAATAACCCCAATAGCAAATTAAGTGATTTATTGCTCCATCCATACAAACAGTTTATGCCATATAACTGAATAATAAAAGACAACTTTAGATTTCTTGCATCTTGTAAAAATCTTCATATTCTATGCCATCATCTATATGTACATCTTCCATGTCATCATTTACATGTCATGAATTATATCTTTTGAATGGACACTAAATGCATCTCTAATCAACTCATCCATGCTACTTTCATCACTTTCTGTAGTTTCATCATGCTCACTTTGATATTGCAACATAGACTCACCATAATAATGCCAACGTGTATAGTTTTGCACAACATTGAAGCATATTATGTGATTAAAAGTATCTTTTGCTGGTTGATATAAACAATTGTTGCCCTTTACATAAGGACACCATATTTTTCTAACAACTACCACACTGTTTATTAAGGCAAAAGTGATGAAATCTTTAACTATTTTCGTATATTCAAGGTTTGTTTTGACAAAGAAAAATAATGTTTCCAACAAATCTTAAACTTGATTAAAAAGCCATATATTGTAGTAAAATAAAATAATTAACATTTTGCCTATCTTTTTGCATCCAACTTCGATCTTCCATCTTCAAGGTTGTTGTTTGTACCCTCGAAACGACAATCAATTATTACAAGTATTTGTTGTTTGTACCTCCCAAAACATTAAATTTACAAATCAATAAACTCCAAAGAATATAAATAGTGCTTCAGAATAACTATATATATATATATATATATATATATATATATATATATATATATATATATATATATATATATATATATATATATATATATATATATATATATGCATGACTTGAAGGAGGAAGATACATATGGCACCCACATGGCACTCTATAATAAGCATTTCATCTGATCACATAGAACCCACAACACTTTTTTTTTTACAAAGAACTCAATACTCGCTAACTCTAACACAAAATTACACTTCAACTCTATAAAATCAACAAAGAAAGCACTTAAATTATACGACTAAAATACAAACTAAAGCAAAACTCATATGAAGATCATACCAAATTAATAATAGAAAAAGCTGACTCTCAAAAGGCAAATAGTTTCTGATGTTAATTTGACAGTAAAAAAATTTGTAAGAGCAGGAGGTAAGGGAAGTGAAATATTGCTTATCCTAGTGCTGCCAATCGACAAGATGACAAAGAAGAGTTTGTAGTTGCCATCATAAAGAATAATGTCCTAACGCCAGGCAATAAGATCCAAAGAATCAACAGAAGAAGCAAACCCAAGCTCCTTACAGCACACAATCACAAAAGTCACCTTGTGGAGAAGAGCTCTGATTGTTTGTTAAGAGTAAGGGCAAGAAAACTAACAAATTAAGAAAGATATGCAATCATTTAAAGAGGTTTGGTTGCTAAATGTGTCACTTATATCCTCTATTATAAATTAGTTCACACTCATTTTACCACATGTGAGTTGTGAGGTTTCTATATGTACTGCCTCTTCATCATTATAATTACAGGTATATAACTTAAAATCAGCATTTACATCATGACTGCCGTTTTCGTTTTGCTCGTTTGAAAAATACTTCAATTTTTTGCTTTCAACGCTAGCTGTTTTCTTTAATTGGCTGGGCTTGTATTGATTTCCAATAGATGAGATCTTTCTGTCATTGTCAATTCCTTTCTTTTACCAGGTTGGAACTGTTTTGATCTGGGTCCTCAACGTCTTGCTTGTTACCGTTGACATACACAGACGATTTGGACCATAGCTAGGGCTTAAACTAACAACAAAGTGATTTGAGATGAGACAGCTTCATAACATGCCAGTTTTCATCTCTATATTTGGAGACTTGTTGACCGCCATTAACCCACTTAGGTAACGATCTTGACTTTCACCTATACCAATATTGGACTATGTAAACTATGATCCATATATCTAACAGTGAAGTAGTGACCTACTATATTCGGCAACAAGCGCCAATCATCACCTAGACAATTCGAAGGAAATTTTAACCTAATAGCTTCACCAGAGTTAATGCGTCAGCTACTGCATTACATGTCTAACCCTTCTTCAGCCTTCTTATTGATCATTAGCAAGACAAGCGTTTTCTCCTCACCTATAGACTAGTTCGTCGTTGTAAACTTGGAGGGGAAATTGCAAAGAAATCATCACCCCATAATTTTTTAGAAAGCTTGGTTAGCATTGCATATTCATCAACATGACGAAGTTGGCAACATCTAGATGACTATCAGTTCAGCATTCGGTTTAGAACGCAAGAACTTAATGAGCAACAATTCCATCACCTGTGTGGATAGACACAAATCCATATGAAAAGTATTTATTTTTGGAATATTTTGTTGCCAGGGTGCTTGTCTACAACTGTAAACTGTTCTTGTGAAAAAACTACGACTAGGGACTTCATTACTTTAAACATAAGAGAAGACCACATCCAAAGACCATAACAAAGTTGTCTAGAGTCTTTCAACGACTTGATTTTTACAAAAGAATCTATGAGGCGACATCTGGCCTGCAGCGGGCATGTTTTGACTACAACTTGTAGGACTGAATTTGTGTAAAAATAGCATTGATTTTGCTTCAAAACAATTAAGGGAGACAAAGGCAAGATAAAAGTGAGGGACATGCTTGACTGCCCTTTCGTCATTGGAACTGGCTAATTCAATCCAGAAATTCCATACAATGTTGAAAATTAGAGTAGCAGTTTATGGGAATGAAAATTTGTGACTTGAAGAGTGTCACGTACCAAGGGGATGCTGTGACTTGAAAATTGGTAAACTTGTGACTCAAACTCATCGACTGAAGGCTGGGTCACAGATAAGAGAGTTGACTCACCGATCCAGCTAATTTGGGTCATAAAATTTGTTAGTGCATTTCTTAATCTAGGTGCGTAGGGAGTTAATGTTTGGTTATTTCATCAGCTAAAACTGAATAACTTGTAATCTGAGTATTTGAGTATATTTTATTAAAGTTTATGCTATTTTGCAATCCAATAGATAACGAACTTCAATATTCAATACTACACGTAAAAAAAAAAAACATGTAAGTAGTTGACAATCTTACATGACTCATTACTAACGCTGCACGTGAGCCAAGTTGAGTTTGACCTAAGCAAGCTCGAATTCGACTCAGCTCAAAAGGTTTGAGCTCGAGCTCCATAGAAAAGGTTTGATGTTGACTCAACAGTGTAACTGTTGAGCTCAAGCTCAACTTGTTTAACTTGCTTAACTAATTTCTGTTAATCATGTCTTGTTTCTTTTAACTCATTACCTCATTTAATTCATTTAATTGCTACTCGTTTAACTATTTCTCATTATATTTCAACATTCATTATGCAGTTGAGATGAGCTGCGTTTAAATAAGTCAAGTAATTCAAACTCGACTCATTTAACATTTGGAGCACGCATTTGAACTTGAGCTCAACTAGTTTATAAATGAGTCGAGTTCTAGACGAGTTTTGACAAGTGAGTTCAAGTCGAGCTTGAGCTGGCTCGACTCATGCAGCCCTTCTCGTGACTGGTAAATGGAAGATCCTAGCTGATTCAAGTGACTTACACCTCAGAACTTGCGAGTTTGCTAAATATGATCAAGATTTCACTAACTTTTTTACATATTTTAATTTGTTTTAATTTTTAAATTACTTTATGTGTATTTTTCATTTACAATTTGATATATTTTCTTTTGGAGACTGATGTTCAAATATTTTTGGCTTGAGAAACCAGTTTTTATAACACCTTGTCTTTATTTGTTGCATTTGTTGCAGGTTTTTGTTTTGAAAAAGCAAGCGTCATTTAGAGCCGGCTCCAGACCACATTTGGGCAATCACGCCTCTCCAACACAAAGTAATTCAGAACTATCCAAAGAAGAGCATGTTCTGCCCACGCATCAGGGACATGTGGGTTGGTATAGGCAATTACCAACAACAGTCCCAATATATTTTCATATTAATACCTCTTTTCTTTCTACTTATTTACATACTAACTTCCCCTTTAAAAGTAGCAAACTAGAATGTAAATGCCCCTCATTCAAATATTTTTAGCTTCACCACCGACTCTGACTGCAAAATTATTGGTATTGCATTAAAAAAAAATCCACACTTGTTCCGTTAAACCATATGTTTGGGCAGCCAGACACATCTAAGAGGATCGCTGCAACCATGAACAAGATTAACGGCGTCAAGTACAGCGCTTGGTGTTGAAGACATCTGCAGGAAAGTTCACCCTTCACCACCTTCAACTTCCTATCGATCATCAACTTCATCAAACTGCTGGTCTTAAAGTATAATAAGAGAAGCACGACTCCAATAACAAATTATCAATCAATCGCAATGCGAAACATCTTTTGAAAGAAACACAGTCTTGTGAAAGAAACAACAGCGAGAACGGAACGGACAAACATCTGCAATATTATACGTTCGGTTCTTCCGCTAGCCACATGGACTTGAAGACAACGGAAGAGAAAAGTGGGAATCTATCTACACTTGTGTTACATCTATTATCCCAACGTTGTCACGCTGGTACCAAAGACTGTAGAGAGAGAGGGAGAGTTTGACTGCCCTTTTCTTGAAAACTGGGGTATAATTATTCGCACCCGCGTGACATGTGCACACCAATCGTTGCAGCTGTCAACTCCACAAAGCAGTAGCATGTTCCCAAGATCAAGTTTTTTTTTTTTTCTTTTGTTCGTGGAGGAGGAAGGAAGGTATGGTCCCTTCCCCCTTGAGCACTGAGCTCTAGAGCTTTCCTCACGTATGTGCCGCATCAATATAAAAATGGAGACGGCAGAAGGATTAAAGGGATTGGTTGCAGAAAAGGGATCGACGGAGATCTGGAAAGATCAAAACGACAGCCTGTTTGCCTTCCTAAAAGAATCCTACTGCTTCTTCAGGAGAAATACATTATACATGTATTCCCGTCTTCTTCATCGATGGGCTCACCACGCAGCTTTCGCCAATGCAGTAGCTCTCGTCTGAGACGAGCTTAACCAGATGATCACAGCTTCAGGCAGAACCATCACCACTACTGTTTGCACTTTGTTCTCATCAGCCGTCACGGTTAAAGTGTTAAACCTCCTTTTGTATCTCTATGGCCATGGTGAAAAGGAATCTCATTCTCGAGAAACCTGTATTAAGGGAAAAGTGAAATCTGAGCTCCGGAAAAGGCAGAAGACAGAAAATTAATTCAGTTTCCGACTGTCGCAGTTGCTGTCAATGCTAGCTGCTGCTCTTCCTTTTTTTGTCTTCTCCTTGCTTTCTTCTTCCTTATAGCTCGTCCTCGTTGAGTCTATGATCCAAGAACTCACGAATCATGGCTGATTATCTCAAGAATAGCCCTCCCCAAATCTGCAAATGCAGTTGAAGCTGCTTTCATCAAATCAAACAGATAGATGTCGCCACACCACCGCTAAGTTGTTCACTAATTTCAAGAGTAGATATATAATATACATATATATTATATAAACGTGAATTTAGTTAGCCTTTACCATAGCTACGTGACATCCTTCGTATCTCTTAACTTTTACAGTGATGAAGAGGCGGCAGGTTACTTAGGCCTGCCCAGCAAATAGATAAAAGAAACAGAAAGAAAAAAAAAATGCGAAAAAACATGAAGTGTGAAAGAAGAAAGGGTTATGTGGTGAGAATAACGAAGCTGGCAAGTTACGGTTTTCCACCATTTGAGTTAAAAGGTTTTTTCAGCACACTGTAACCTCCTTCCTCGCCCTTTTCTTCAAAAAAAGAGTAAAACTGTGAAAGTACAGTGCTCATGCGGTGTAGTACCCATCGTCCTCAGAGGATTATTTCTGGAAAATGACAACCGCTTTTTTTCCTGACTGTATCGTTCGTACTGTGATCGTGTGGCCGTGATACCGCAGACAGTGAAGAGAGAGGGAGGGAGAGAGAGAGAGAGAGGACGACTGCTCTCAATCTTTTTTTGGCCTGGCAGGCTTCCATCAACATCACGGAAAACTTGCTCTGTACAGGACACTCCACCTGTACTTGTGCTGCTCTACCCTACCCAAGATCACAATAAAAAAAACAAAGAGGTGAAATTTGAAAATGGGATGGGTTGTTCACATATTTATAAATATGAACACAAAAGAATGGTTACACTGACTCGGAATCTGCTACCATCTCAAATCTGCGAAAATATAGTACTGAGCTGGAATTTTCTTTCTTAAAACATACAGTGGTTACCTGTATTTACCACCATGTACAAGGGAGATAGAAGGTATAATAGGGTAAATATTACTAAAAAAGAGATAGAAGGTATAATAAGGAATATATAATTAAAAAACACAGGAACCATTTATTGGTTTTTCTTATCCATTATCTTTAATATTTTATTTTAACTTCTTCTGTCATCATCATCAGATTACATTTGTACTTCAATATATATATATATATATATATATATGTGTGTGTGTGAAAATATTCAACATATCTTAAACCTAAAACCACAGAAGCACTCGGGCCCTTTCATCACCTCGTATGTTTCAAAATATATATCCTTTGCAACCATCTATGTCGAAAAACAACAATTTCCCTATACAAAAAGCTTCTTCCAGGGAAAAATGCAGTGTCTGCAACCGAAGAACAAATATTAGGACCAATGGTCTAAAAACCAAGAAGGAAGAAACTCTGAAAGGAGAACCTCAGAAACAAGCTACAATGCCAAAGAATAATATCCTTGTGCTTACAATGGAAACACCAAACACAACAAGACCACACTAATTCCTCCCCATGAGAGACAAAGAACTCATTAAAGCGAAAGAAGAAAGAAGAGTCTATTGGTCACACAGCTGCATCAGCATCCATAAATAAAGCTCAATCTATCCAAGACAGAGAAAGGTGACTCTCAATAAATTAAAATCACACCAAATTAATATCCATAAATGTACTTATTTTCCCTTTGAAACCTCTTCTGTATAACAGCAACCGCTGCAGAGAAATGAAGATACACAGTCTTACCCCATTTGGGGATGAGGGGCAACAATTAACATTAAATTTACATAACCACCATCTAAAAATTCCACAACAATAAAAAACAAGATCATACAACAAGCTAAAGAAAAAACACGTAATTTTCAATTACCTGGCGTTTGACCACCCTTTTCACCATCTCCCACTTCTCATCCCCAATTCTCCATGAGATGAGATGAGAGAGAGAGAGAGAGAGAGAGCAGGCAGTCTGGTTTTCACATCCACACAAGAGAGGAACAGATCTGATGAACATGAAGTCTTTTACTCAGAAAGGTGGTGGCCTGGCAGCGGCAGTTGGAGGCCAAGGGTAGGCGTCAGCTGGGAACTGGCAGTTCGCCATGCTGGTAGGCATGTTATAGAAGGAGAGAGCCGAGATGTCGGGCATCTGACCACCAGCGATGACCGACGACTGTGACGCCGCCGCTGCGTGCTGCATCTGCGACGACGAACGCTCATCCTGCTGCTGCTGCTCCGCGTCCTCCTCCTCCTCCTCCTCGAGCGGCAGCCGCTCGTACGCGACGTTCATGAAGGAGGCGGCCATGAGAATGACGGGGCTGGCCGCCATGAGCGGGCCCGCGACGATGCCCCCCACCACCTGACCCTGCGCCCCCGCGAGGAAGATGGTGAGGCCCGTCGAACCCGGGGGTGCGGGCGGCGGCAGGAAAGAACCGGAGAGCGAGAGGATCTCGAAGCGGCCAGGAAGAGTCGCCACTGACCCCGGGGCGGCGGGCTGCCTGAGCGTCACGTTCGAGACCGACCCGGCGCCGCTTATCACGGAGACCCCTCGCTGCCTCCGCCGCGCGTACGACGCCACCGCCTCCACCACGTCTGCCCCCGTCGCTATCTCCATCACGTGCGACCGCAGCGCGTTCGCGCTGTCCCTTGTGATGATGATCGGTGGCTTCGGCTTGTTCTTCGATCCCGGCGGTCTCCCCCTTGGTCTCCGGCCCGATACCTCCCCTCCTCCTGCCGTCGTGGTGGTGACGGTGGTCGTCGCCGTTTCTGGCGAGTGCTTCTCCTCGTCGTTGTCACCTTCGCCGTCATCGCCTCGGCCGCGCTTCCGGCTGCTGCCATCGAGCTGAGGTGGGGAGGCGGCGGAATCGGGGTTCTGAAGGTGCAAGTCCGGGCGGAGAAGGTGGTGCGCATAGTGGGAAGCGGCGGCGGAGGAGGAGGGGGATCCCCGATCCAGCCCCGCCATGGCTCCCACATCAAGCCTTCTCTCCCACCACTTGCTTGCCAGCTCTACCTTTTTAATGGCGGAACCCGATCAGAAAGAGACAGAAAGGAAGCGAAGGAAGAAATAGGAGGCTATCGAAGGAGGCTCAACACAAGAAATTAGATCGTAGCGAGTAAGACCCACAAACCGATTTCTCCTCCCTCAGCATCAAAATCAATCCCCACACAGATTCAGAAGAACACAGTCTCTCAAACCCTCTCTCCGCCACATGAGATAAGAAGCGTTTAGGGTGCAAGTTTTTCTCCTTTTTGAAGAGAGGGATATTTTGATAAGCCTTGTGTAAGCTAGCGTTGTGTATATGGACTGTAGAGAGAGAGAGAGAGAGAGGAGAGAGAATTCTTTGCCTAATGCACTGTAGAAGAGAAAGAGCGAGAGCCCTCTTTGCCTATTGCATTCTACCGTTTCCAAGTAGTAGAATACAAATTTTGTGCTTATTTATGTTCAGAATAACATCATTAAATATAAGTTGTGATGTATTTAACAGGAGCAGTAAAAACTATACGGTCGTCAATGATTGGTTGAACGAACGGTAGGGACAGTGGCATCTCTGTTCTGAGACTCCACTGTTCCACTTGAATCGAAGAGAGAGAGAGAGCAGCCATACAGTGGCCCTGGTCTTCTTAGTGTGAGGACAATCTAACGGCTAGGTCTTCGATAATTATGAAACTGAAAATCCTGAGAGTGACGTCTCGGGTTAAAATTAAGGCTCAAAAAGAGTTGAAATTTCTTTTGGAAAAAGTTAGAAATTGCATAAAAAAAAATTGAAACGGGGAATAAATTTATTTATTGCAATCGGAATATCAGTCACTATTGTGGCATCAATTCGATAGCCGCAATTAATTCCTTCGTAAAACAGCTGCACTGATTATATAACGAAGAAATTAGCGAATTGTCACTTGTTCTTTTGGGTTATCTGGCAAGGGAAAAAAATACAAAAGCGTTACTGTGAAAAACTGTTCAAATGATCAAACTAATAATTCTAGTCAACTTCCTCAGCTGCTTGTGGGCAAGAGCCTCAAGAAATGTACGTAATTCTGCACGGAAAACTTGCAATTGCACTGTGGAAGTCGGTTTAGTTCGAGTGTTTTTCCAAACTTTCGACGACAAAAATGTGATGATCCCGTTACTGCGAACGCCACGCGGCCCACTCCTAAGCTTACTAGGTTTTTATGTGTCAATTATATTTTATAATAACTGAAAAACCATTAGTTTAAAAAATTTCAACATTTTGTTAAAACATCCAAAAGCTACGTCTGATTTGTGAATATATTTATATTTAGAAATTAAGGTGCTGACTACATTAGAACGAGAACAAAAGGAAAACTGAAAAGTAATTTTACAAAAATGATGCAATCGTAGTGCGTCCTTGTCCGATCCCTCCTTGTAAGAGCTTTACCGTGGAAGTTTACGATGCAAAGGGTCGGAATATTGAAACTTGAGGTTGTGTCAGTTGGTTTTACTTTTTTCAACAAGACCTCCCCAACCGCCTGTTCTTTCGAGGAGGTGTTCAATGCTTTGTATGAGATAACCAATTTGATGACAATGCGATATTTCTTTAGTGCGAAGTCTCCTACCATCCATATTTCTCCCCTCAGCCGGAGTACTATGAAACAACTTGTTGACTACTTTATATGAAACAAACTTGTTGACAATTCGCTTTCTTTCAAAGAGAAGTTTGTTAAATTATTTTTACAAAAGTATATGCCATTTTTCATCAATACTTACTACCTACTAAGCCTTTTTGAACTAAGAACTCTAAGTTGACAGAAATTTAAGAATTTGAAATTATGTCTTTTAAGGGACATAGTATATCTGGTTGAGTAAACTGGTGCTTAGAAAGTGTGTCGCCTGGGTGCTACTCTCATGGACTATAAATGATGGGATCACAACACTCCATTTGATGGATGTACCATAACTCATTCAGGTCTCGATGCTGCCCATGACCTCAAAAATAAAGGGAATTGAGGGCCATTTGGGTTTTTTCTGAATAGTGGTTATTAACCTCCTACTCACTCATAATCCAATGCATACATAGGTGCATCTAGCTAGATCTATGTATTATTGAGAAATATGGCTCCAAGCTGGTGTTGGGACCGACCCATTATGGCCTGACTTGAGCTTACAGAACCTGTCTAAATATCGATCATCTCTCAGCCGCCCGGTCTACCAGACCACGTGATCTGTTTTCTGGCTTCAACTCGAACTTTCTCAATTAAGCTTGAACATACTTATTAAGTTTTTTAAAAATAATACAATGATAATATTATATGAGCAAAGAACAGTTATCAATCAGGGTCGGTCAGCAGGTAATTAAACGGCATTCTTAACGAGCTGGCTTTATCTAAGCTCCGTTAGGACTGGCTTGAGCTCAGGTCCTGCCCGGTCTTGCCCTACATATCAAGGTGATTAGTTCAGGTTCGGACATGCCTGGTCTGCCACGAACTCAGCCAAGGTGTAGCCTAATCAGATGTATTCATTGGCATAAACGAGTACCGGTGTGCTTAAAGTTAGCATATTCTTTAAAAAAAAAAAAACCGTATTGTGTTGAAAGAACCTCTGTGAATGACATGTCAAAATTGCTTACCGTTCCAATTGCAATATTGCCCGAAGAAGCTTCATATTCCTTGTACTGTTATTTATTCTGGAAATCTAGCTTTCAAAACTTCCATGTGCAGCGTAGGTGGAGGGCAAACAAGGCTTCGGCCTTCCGGTGCGTTGGTGAGGGATCGCTTTGAAAAGGTTGGAATAATAAGGCCAATGAACAATTTCGGACAAACGAATAGAGCCTTCCAGAAGGCAACAGATGTGCAAAAGTTTCCAGCTTTCACTGGACGAAGATTGACTTTTTATTGTCGAGGTTGAATGGGGCTTGACTACAAAACCACGTTATCGCCGCCAGCCTTCGTGTGACACTTGAGGTCGATCGAATGGACAAAATTTAGTTCAAAAGGATATTAGTCTGATCTTGATTACAACCCACCATGCACTCAACTAAAAAGAACCCAAAAGCCCTCAAATTCTATGATATGTTGGCATCAACAATTGCAATAGTACACCCTTCAGCATAGGTATCATGTTCACCACTTAAGTTCATCAAGAGACAGTTTCCATAGAAATTGAACTTGATCACATCACAACACGTTCTTACCTTAACCAGCTACACCACGTCCCTTGAGACCATCTCCAAGTAAATCGCGTTAAGGTTTCGGCACCTTGATTTAAGCTTTTTACCAGTTCTTGTGGCATACTCCAAGCATTTTACAATTCACCCATTAGAGCAATATAATTTTGATCCCTTTTATGCCAGATTTAAGTTAAGTTAAGAGCAGGAGAAAAGTCCTGTCAACAACCCCAAGTAAGATATATTAAGATCCTTGCCCACAGAACTTCTATCCAAATGGTTAAGAAGTAGACCTGAGATAATTTGAAGGCCTTGATAAAGTCAATATCTAGTGGTTGGTCACCCCTATGTTTGAGGCATATTTTTTATAGGTTTAATATGTTAAAGTTTAATATAGGTAGTGTAATTACAATGTATTTATGGATATGTAAGTAAAATCTTGAGTAACCGCAAGAAAGTACAATGTCTAAATTAAACTCATGAAGTAAACGAAAAGGTATAAGTACTTTACACAAATGTAAATGAGGAAATATGAAATGTCATGTGCTTATATATGGATCAATAAATGAGCTTTAATTTTAAAAATGTAGTAAACATTCAAAAATGAACGAAGAATTTTAGTTTGTAGATTGCATGTGGACAGAAACGTGTAGAAACAAGTTTACACTGCACATTTCTTATAACTGATCGATGGAGAAAGTGTCTCATGGGACTTCGGATTTGATAGACTTTAGGATTTCTTTCATGGTGGAAGACCCCCACCTCTTCATTGTGTTGTGAAAGAATAAAAAAGACACAAGGTGTCTCACCGAACGGTAATGCCATGTCCTTATATATGGATCAATACATGAGTTTTAATTTTAAAATAGTCTAGTACAACGTTCAAAAACGAATAAAGAATTTTCGCTTGTAGATTGCATGTGTACAAAAATGTGTAAGTAGAAACAAGTTTATGTGACAAGATAATGGGAAAACAACCACACAATCAGCAAGGAACAAAGAATATTATGTGGTTCGGCATTCACAACCTACATCCATGGTAGAAAAGGGAAGAGTTTCTTATTACAATCTGTCGTCAATACATCGATATTATATATTGAGGCTCTGTTATGACAATGGTACATTACAACGACAGGAAGAGAGAATGAGGCGGGTGTAATACTTCCTAAGAATGTTAGATTTTCAAAAGAATTTTCAACTTCCCTCTCTCAATGGCTTTAGATCCTGACATGAGGAGTGAATACAACACCTAAAATTGCATAAAAATCCCCCCCCCCTCTCAATTTGGTATACATATGTCAATCTGCCCCAACTTGTTGGATAAGTTGTTATGCTTCAATTTTTTGAGGGCCTTTGTCAACTTTGTGAATATATCAACTAGCTAGCTGGCTTTTACTTCTAACATGAGGAGTCTCAATAATTCCATCTTCAACTTTTTTTTTGACAAAATGACATTCAACTTCTATATCTTTAGTTCATTCATAGAAAACTGGATTGGCACTATTATGAATTGCCGCCATATTATCATACATGAGTTTCATTGGTCCTTTAATTTCAACTTTCATATCTTTCAACAAAAGCCTTGTACTCTGCCTCGCGCTTGATCTAGCAATGACTGACTATCTTTTACTTTTCCATGAAACCAGATTTTCACCTACAAATGTGCAATATCTTGAGGTGGACCGTCTATCATTTGGATCACTTGCCCAGTTTGTGCCTGCATAGCTAACGATATCAATGTAGTCATTTTGCCTCATTATAATTCCTTTTCTAGGGGTCACCTTTAAATATTTCAAGATTTTGTGAGCTGCCTCAATATGAGTGGATGTAGGCTTGTGCATGAATTGGTTGATAAGGTTCACATCACGTGTAATATCAGGTCTGTTCACAGTGAGATAAATCAGTTTTCTGACAAGGATTTGAAAGCTTTGAACATTTTCCACAAATGTCACCTTCTTCTTTTTTAGCTTACAGTTCATTTCCATCGGAATGTCAACAGCCCTTGGTTCCCATGTAACTGGTTTCTTTTTTTAAAAGATCCAAAGTATACTTTCTCTAGCAAATAAAGATCTCCATTTCTGATTGTGCAACTTCAATGCCCATGAAGTATTGTAGCTTCCCGAGATCGTTTATCTTAAACTGCTTGTTTAGATATTCTTTGACTTAGAACATGTTAACATTGTCATCTCCTGTCAATATAATGTCAGCCACATGGACCGGCAAAATGGTTATTTTTGAAGCTCAATCTAATGTGAACATAGTATAATTTGATATGCTTCTTTCAATATGTTCTCACCTTCAATCCTTAATATTGGGCATGCCTGCTTAATTGAATATGTTCTCACCTTCATGCCTCAATATTATGGGATTGTGCTTAAATTCCCACCCAATCCAGTTCATCAGGTAGAATGGGCCTACACTAACTTTCTATGAAATGATATTTAAGGAGTGCATAATAGGCATATGTTTTGCTGGTCTTGCTTGTGTCACCTTCAACCTGAAGATGACATAGGTCTGATACGTATATCTAAGTTTAATGTTGCTTCTCTTGCTGCATTGGTGTGCCTTCAAAAAGACCCTCTATAGTCGAAGCACGTCCAACCAAAATACATAGATCAAAAAACCCATGGACAACTAACTATTGTCCTAGCTACTCACCCATATGGCAGAACATTTTTTCAGCCAAGAGATGCATGGCAGGGCCCTCCACTTCTTTGCTCAGCCCCTAGTGAGATGTATCATCTCATTAAAGTTGTTAAGTCTTCTTCAATCTTTGACATGCTCTATGGGGATCAACATGGAACCATTGATTTTTGCAGGCAATTGAACATAACCTCACAATTCCATCTTTAAACAAATAGGTGGAGGATTTTGTTTAACTTGGTGACAACTGCCTAATAACACAATTGACAGGAAAACCATCTAAGAAGAACTCAGAACTAAGGCACTGATGGAATGCTGGAGAAGGTGTACATGACCTGTCGTAGCCTTCCTAGAGCCAACTAAACATTATACACCAGTTGGAATGTATGTTGCCATTTGACTGTAGAGCTCAAAAGATGAGAACATTCACACACATCTCATAGTTATCTCAACGTAGTCAAGGAGGAGACACATATGTTGTTTAGGTGTTGCATTTCACGTAACATCGTGGATTTTATTGTCAAGCAATTTGGTTGTAGAAGAGGGCCCCTTACTAGGCTGTGGAAGTTCCAAAGCATATTAAAGTCTGACTTGCTATCCAAATATTGGAAGGATGTTTTTCATTTGATAGTCCAGCTTATTTGAAAGATGCAAAAAAGTGCTGCAGAATGCAGGGAGATTTCTTTGGATGTTAAAACTGCAGCATGGAAGGCATTCCACAAACACTTTTTATTTTGGGAATGCAGCCTAGAGATAAGTTGATTGTTGTTGACTGGCTGCAGTATCATATTATCCAACTATGTTGGTATTGGCAACATGACACTCCAAGCAATATTCATTTGGTTGTCACCTATGTTTAAAGCAGCACTAGAGTAACATGACTTTGTGAAGAACATGGAAGACAAAATGTTGTATCGGGCTCTCAGATGGCATGAAGGTAGGGTTATATATAGCTTGCATCAATGAGATTTTGAACATTGGAATAGGAATTGGGACCTATACACATTCAATGTAATCATCAATTATGAGGCAATCATCTGGAAGCTGCTACTAAAGGGCTTCACTCAATGAGCTATCCATTGGAGGAAATTTGTTCGAAGAACATGGTGATTTCTGTTAGCAAGGAGTCCTCTGCAATCTAAGCGGTTCACCTGCTGACTATTCTAACCCTCATAAACTTTTTTGTGAATAAGAAGTAAGTGACAAGGTCTGGGACCCTTTCTGTGTCCATATGCAAAGCTAAAGAGCCCTTCAAGCCCCCATTTTTAATATTGTAAAATATAATTTTTTGGCAATAAAATTATTGGGGTCCCCTACAGCTTCTCTTTGGAACATGATCTTGCCCGGAGGAGAGGTTTGTCTCTTATCAATTAAGCCCACAACCCAATAATGGCACCCGAGTTTCAGCGGCATATTTCTTTGTATTAAATCATCCCTGCAATCAGGAGTTTCAAATCTACTAAATGAACCAAGTTAGCTTAATAAGTGACCCGACTAACCGTTAGATTAATAAGATTACTGAGCTTGATTGTGAAATCAATGGCAAAGGAAACAAACTCAAATTAATGCTTTTATATATATGTCTGTTTTCATAATATAAGTATTACCAAATGTACACACAAGTGATGCATTAATCTCAATTGTTAGATTTTTGCTAAATTTATAGAATAAAAAATCTCAACATAAAAAGAGAGTGATAGAGTCAGTTAGTTGGAGAGAGAGAGAGAGAGAGAGGTAGCTATAAGATGATTCAGACCCTCATATACTAGACATGATGGGAATCATCTGGGCATTTGATTCCAAGAAAATCATATGGTAAATTTTAAGTTGCAAATATAAAAGTCATATTGTTTTTTCAAAAGTTTAAAATATCCTTCAAAAGAATTGAAAGAGAGAGAAACAAATGAGCTTCCTCAAAGGAAGCCCTTTATTTTCTTCGAAGGGTATTTTAGACTCTTAAAAAAATAGTTTGGCTTCTAAATTTGCAGTTCAACTTCCACCATCTGACTTGTTTGTAATCAATGACCCAAATGATTCTCATCAAATTCTGGAATATGAGGGTCTGATAGCTACTTTCCACACACACACACGTATATATATGTATTAAGATTAGAAGTAAGTAGCACTAGAGGATGATTTCTCATATTTTCTCTTCTTTTAGTGGTCCATCCAGATGGGAAGATATGGGTTCTAGAGGGGTAGACATGACTAAGGAACTTGAGCAAACTTTGAGTTATCAAGGTTTTGGTTGTGGTTCTGGGGAATAGGCATGTATTCACAACTTGGCTCGACTGGCTACCGACATCTCCAAAGAACACTCCAATAATGTAACCTTGCTTTTCTAAAGCTTTCTAGAGCATTATCAATTCCTGCCCCCTTCCCGCTACTTATGTTGTACAGCATGATGCATCAGTGGCCGAAGCAGAGTGGGGTGTGTGTGTGTGTATAAGTAAAAATTGTGCATTATTATCTACCACTGAATTTTGCTAAACAAGGACGGGTGAAGCTAGGGGGCTGGCAGCAACACCCACCCTCTCCCTCCCAAAAAATAACCAAACCATGATTCTGCAAAACCAAATTTTGGTGGTTATATTTTGAAAACTTTCTATTTGGCCACTGCAAACATTTTGAAAGTAGTATGGCCCCTGTCAAAACTTTGACAAATATTGTATGCATCGTTTGGCAACCTCGAGAAAAAATTATTAACTCCACCGCTCCTAAGTAGTCAACTTAAAAGGAAAGTGTCAACTATAAAGTGATAATTGCAGTTGATTTTAAAAATGCAATTTTCCACATGCTTAATATGAGCTTTTGGTCATACATATAATGGTATTGATACTAGTGCATAACGTAACAGTGTTAGGAGTGTTATTAGTTTAAAACTCTCATTATAAAGCTAGCGTGCATACAGAAAATTAGCGATTATGTCATTGGGGATGAACGGATTGCTAAAGTTTTTGGCTGCCAAGAGTACAACCATGTGGCTAACTTTTAAATGGATAGAGCCTGGGTAGGCGACATTTACCTGGTATGCTGATTTTGGTAAGAGAAATCACTTGTCAAAAAGGTGATGCATTGGGAAGGGCCTCAACAAGTCTTGTTAAGATAAGAAGCGCTGACATCTACAGGGACCTGGTCAATGGATACAGCTCCGCTATGATGTCCCCGCAGGCCAAGCAATTGAAGATGGAACTTTAAAACAACAAACCTATTCATAATTTAAAGGCCAACTTAAGAGATTAAAAGTAAATAACATTTAAGTAGAGGGAAGACCAGTCAACCATCTACTGACATGGTCGACGAGTAGCCGATTAAATGGCGAGTCCAGGCCGAGAAGTAAATAAAAAATGGGTCCACTCGACATGGGCTCTAGAACTTCATGACGGTGTTGTCTTATAGGGCATGCACATACTCGACACACTGCCCGTACGACGGAACTACTCCTTACCAATAATACCCAACACGCTAAAGTCGGCACCACCTACCCATTTATTTCACCAAATACGTCATCAAAAGGCATTCCCTACGTTAGATTTTTGTAAGAATTTACAACTAACAATGCTAACATTTTGAGCTCATAAAATTCAAGCTAATTTGCATTTCATGATTTATTATTTCATATTTTCTGATATATATATATATATATATATATATATATATAACCAGATCATTTGGGTAAGGGATATATATATATACATATATATATATATATATATATATATATATATATATATATATATAACCAGATCATTTGGGTAAGGGATAAAAATGAGTCCTCTTAAATTTGTGTTAAAAAGTGTTTTACCTTCTAATATATTTATAAATACTGTGTTAATAAAAATCATACTTTACTTCAAGTCATTAAGTTTTGTATATTTGTACTATCAAAACTTTGATGTTATAAGAACGGTTCAATTGTTTATTATTGAAAAGCCGTTATTCAAGTAAGAAAACAACTAACTTAATCTATGTTTTTCACTAAATCACTCTTAGGATCATATCTAAAAGGTTTGATATTTACAAATAATAATAATAATAATTAATTTTAATGGGTCTGGTTTTTGTCTCTTACCCATGTGATCTGGTTTTGACCAAGGTTACACACACACACACACACACACACACACACACACACATATATATATATATATATATATATATATATATATATATATATATATATATATATATAATGGAGAGAGAGCGAAGCGGATGATGTTCCTGCAGTTTTTGTTATGCCCTTGAGCTCATATACTTCATTCTGAACCTCAAATTTTCAAGATATTTTCATTATATATATATGTTTGTGTGTGTGTACGTGCTTTCATATAATTATGTGCGCACAAAGTTTACTGATAGATAATCCACGTAGTTTGGCTGCATGGGTTGATTGATGAATAGATTGGCTTCCTGACCATTTTTCGAGAAAATATCGTAACTGATCAACAAGCTTTGATATGTCGTGAACCATGGATATCTATTGGCCTTCTTATGTTCAAAAAAATAATGCAATTTAAAACTTATTTTGTGTTCAGTAGCCAGCTAGACCATCTCCTTAATTCAAATTTACTAGTATTTTTTGAAATATTTATCAAATGGTTTTAGAGCAATTGAATAATTAAGATCATACATAACTTGGAAACAAAATGTATTCATGTTTTCTATTTAATAACCCGATAACCTAATTAAACTTGTTCAGGTATCAATTTCACCCATGCCAACCCATCTCTTCAATTTACAGCTGAAAATCCTATGAATGGAAGCACATCATAATATTATAATACACAACCCACAAGTATATACCCTGAAGATGCTTAACTTGCAAATATTCTCAAATACGCTTGACATAATAGTTGATATCTTCCACCTAGCTAATTTACTTGTGTAATAGCCGCATATTAATAATACTGAGAAAATATAAAGGGGGCTTAAAAATCTTAGTACCCCACTATGTTGTCCTTGTTCCTAACCTTCTTCTTATGGTGTAAGCAGAGTTGTATGCTAAAAAGCAGGTTGAGACCTGCCAGACTACACATTTGGTGTGTTTTGGACTGGGTCATTACAATTGATATCACATTCAAATTCAGCACTTGGATCTACACCGTTATCATCAAATTTAAAGGAATAAAAGCAGTCTTATGTTCCTGAGATTGAGAATCTTGTAGAGGTTTATAAGTACTGGTTTCCTATAACCAGTTTGATGTTATAGGAGCCATTCATTAGTTAATTGGGTTAGTTTTTAGCTGTCGTTGCAGTTGAATTGGGAGACAAATTCAGTACTCAAACTTGGTCGACCTTAAAGGGGACACACTCATCAAATGTATGTGTTTCATCATATATTTAATGTGTTTTCAAATGTTGAAATAAGCACATTAATGTCGATAATGTATTATATGCTAGTTTATGTATGTGTTCACTGGGTTAGGCATCGAACTAAGGTGGAGAATATTATGCATATATAGTAATGTGATAGCATATGTGTGTGTGTGTGTGTGTGTGTGTGTTAGAAGCCCTGGTTAATGTCCCTATTTAATTATTTTAGCACGAATTACCCAACAGCTGATTTTCTAGGATTTTATGATGAACCTGGTTACAGCTAAATATATGCATGATGAATTATGATGTTAAGATACTATGTTAACTA
Organism: Nymphaea colorata; assembly: GCF_008831285.2. NCBI lineage: Eukaryota > Viridiplantae > Streptophyta > Magnoliopsida > Nymphaeales > Nymphaeaceae > Nymphaea > Nymphaea colorata. The sequence continues at coordinate 10,319,668 of NC_045138.2, read as the reverse complement.
AGCTCAAACCTAACCAAGTGTTTGGTCTTGCCGATCCCAACCTGCCCTGTAGTTGAGTTAAGTTCACACTATAAAAGATCAGAAACCAGGACTTAATAAACACCCAAATTGGATATATGGCATAAAGCTTACCCCATTCAACCAACCCTATGAGAAGATTTTGGAATACCTCATCTCCAAAGAAACTATCATGCTGCCTAAAGTTTCAAATCCACCAAGAATGATGAGAAATGACAACATAAGTTTTCAAGTTTCATCATGCACTTGGTCATAACACTAAGGACTGCTTTGTCCACAAGAATATCATTCGAAGTTTTATTGACAAAGATCTTGAAGCAGATGATTATAACACTCCCGAAGTCATGAAGAACCACTTTCCCAACAATGGAAAGACAACAATCATAGTGGTCACCCCGCTTCCTTACCACTTGCAAAAGTACATCCAACCTTGCAATGAATAAGAGCCGCATCAAGTTGTGGTAATCAGTCGGGGAAACTAGTTCCTACATTTCACCAGTATGAAATACAAATCAAAGAACCAATACAGTTCAATAATTCAACAGCAATACCTAAGACTTTCCTCTTGCAAGATGGTTAATTATTTGAGGTTTAATGAAGAGCGATACTTTGTAGGCAAAGTCTCTCCCCTTTAAAAGAATGTTTCATTGAAGAAGACTAGATTTCATGATTCAGAGAACTAGTCAATCACCTTCACGGAAAAGATCTCTCATAATAGGGATACTCTTGTGAGATAATTTGAAGATGGTTGTCTTTAACCGTAAACCTAGGTGAATATAATTGATCCTCCTCAATTAATTATAGATACAAAGAAAGCAAGTGCATTCATATAACCAAACGTACCGAGTAGTATATGCCATGCCGACATGGTCAAGGTTAAAAGGTGTGTGCTTAATGCCAGCAATAATGACAATATTTAAATAAAAATGCTATGAGGTTGCACATAGCTAAAAAATGACAGGTCTCATAATGGCCTCCATCTGTTTGCTTTTGCAAAATTGATTTTGGTTTCACCATGCATAATCTGTTTTTGAAAGTAAAAAAAAAAAAAAGGCCCGCCTGTTGGTACAAGGATGAGCCGTTCCAAACGGCTTTACCAGGGTAAATAAAGCAATGACTGTGCTCATTCTCGGTGCATTTTTATATTCTTTTTAAACATTATCTTTGGCCTATATGTGATGTGATGCATAGTAAGACTTTTAGAAGTTTAAAGTTTTATAAAGTGAAGAAAAGATGAAATCATAATTTTTTTAAATAAAAAAATATTTTGTAATCCCTTAGAAAGAAACAAGTTGTAAGATCTATGTGACAAAGCAATCCAATATTTTGGATGAAATAACATGTGGTTAATAAATCATGATTTGACAAAAACCTTTAATCTTTTTGAAAATCTTTGAAGATAAATAAAGTTAGATTTGGTTTTTATTAATTTGGTTGGCTAGTGTATCCATTTGAAATATTAGGCAGGTTCAAAATTTTAGTCTAATTCGGTTACTATGTAATTAGAGCTTCATCTCTTCCTTTTTAAGCCCTTTAAATGAGTGCTTATGAACATTTGTGAATTCCATAAGTACTTGCATATGCATGATTGCATGAATTCTATATGTTTTTCCACCAAAACATTCATCCAAGAGTATTCAATAATCACATGCATCTAAGGCTTCATTTATTTAAAGGACATCTTTTTTTCTTAGAAAACATTCATATTATGAGACTTTTTAAGGAAAAAAATTTTAAAAATGGATTCAGGTTGTAGGCCACATATATAATTTCAATCTTGGACAGAATACTTGGCTTTGAACTTAGTAGATTTTAGGCCAAGAAAAATAAGAATTTAAATTTACACTTTGAGGGAGAGGTAGAGAGAAATATGTTTAAAAGAGAGACTGAATTAAAGAGAGATCTTTAAAAAGAAGAAAAGAGAAAGAGAGAGGGGGGGTTTTAAGAGAGAGAAATTGAAAAAGAGAGAGAGAGAGAGAGAGAGAGAGAGAAAGATATCAGAGAGAGAAAGAGAAAATTTTTAAAAGAAAGAGACAAAAAGAGAAATTAAAAGATAAAGAAAAATTAATAGAAAAAGTGATTAATAAATGACCAAGAGAGAATAATGAATGAGTGAGATCGAAGAGAGAAAGGTAGAAATTAAAAAGAAAAAGATAGAGAGATTTAAAAGAGAAAGAAATTAATAAAAGAGAGGGAGATTTAAAAAAGCGAAATCAAAAAAAGAGAGGCGGGGAGAGAGAGATTAAATAGAAGAGAGAGAAAAAGAAAACGATAGAGATTAACAAAAAAGAAGGATAGAAAGAAATTTATAAGGGAGAGAAATTTTTAAAAGAGATAGAGTAAAAAGAGAAAAGGAGAGATTAATAAAAGAAAGAGAGAAAGAGAGGGAGGGATTTGAAAGAAAAATAGAAATTAATAAAAAAGAGTGATTTGCTTTAGTAAGCAGACATCTTATTTTTTTTTATATAAATTAAGACTATAAGTTTAAGAGATACTTTTAAAAATTTTACCGAATTTTTTTTATATAAGCTGGAAGGAATTGAGCTTATTGAAGAGCCTAGGTCAAGTCTCCAAACTTCTCTAAGGACTTGTTTTGAAATACTTTTGAAATCGGTAAAGGAAATTGAAGGACATAATAATAAAATCTCTCAATTAATTTTTCAGGTTATAAAAGAAAATATGTCTCTCCTATCATTGAATATGTGAAGGAGATCAAACTGTGAAGGAGTCACCTTTTATAAAAGTGGTTCATGAAGAATGTTCCTTTTGTACTCTTCTTGCACTTCAATCCCATTGAAGATGCGCTTTCAAGGAAAATCACTCTTGAAACTACAAATAAGATGGACAACAGGTGGCGACCTATAAAGAGAATGAGGATTAGAAAGTAGTTAAAGCTATGGTTAAAATTAATCCTAGAAATGTCATGGAAATATATGCATATTAACATGTATACATTCATAGAGTTTTCTTAAAATTGGACAAGCTCCAACTTCAAATTAAATCCCATTTCCAAGCTTTCCCCATCATCATTCATTTGTTCACAAATCAAAAAATCAGCCATCTATGTGTGCACACCGTTGAGTTTGTAGAGATATAAGCAAAACAAGCATTCGATGAGAGGCAGAAAGAAAGAGGCATATATCGTGCTCTGAATTGTAAAGAAAAGAAACGAGAGTTTAGCTTCTCCTAGTTCATGCTCCCACTGCACTAAAGGTTATCCCTTAGCTTCAAATATGATATTTCAGGAGGCCCCTTGCACTGCCATAGGGAGAAAAGGAAGGATTAAATGGAAGGGAGAAACCTACATACCATGAAGAAGCTTGAATATGGGGGCGATTCCTTTGCTTTCTTGAACCAGAAAGACTTCCAAATGATGTTTCCAACGAGTGGAAAGAGTATCACCAAGAGTCTCCCACGTGCTCCTACAAGGCTCGTGGCTCGTGGGTGAGTGATTGAAGTTGACGAGGAAGATGAACACCAAGTTTGAAAACAGAGGAATGATAAAGATAGAGGGTTGGTAGAGGAAGGAATGAGAGAGGCTTGAAAGTGTCCAAATTCATAGTTTGAAAGCTCAAAGGGTTCTTCAAGAGTTAGCATGTACTCAAGGGCCAAAATAGAGTATTTATAGAAAGAAATAGAGTTAAAATTCAAGATTTGAGTTTTTTTAATTTTTCATGTCTTATTACAAAATTTGAGTTTTTAAATTAGGGCGAGTTTTGATGAAAAAAAAAGGCAGGCGACCTATGCCCTACAACACGCACGACCTTCTATTGGCTGCGAGCGCTGCCATGCACTGCCCTGCATGTTACGCTCAGCGAGAGAGAGTTTTGTACCTCGCTTCGTGTATGTAATAAGTGTTTGCCAGATGTGAACCCTCTTATCAATATATACATTTACTTTTATGCCCAAACATTGCAAATGTATGTGCGTGAAATAAAAAATATGTATGAAATAACAAATAAGTATGAGATAATGTTTATAAGATAACAAAAGATTTATGAAATAATGAATGGACAGATATATCAGATAACCCTAAACATATGTATGAGATCAGAAAAGACTTATAAGATAATAACATAATATAAGTATGAGATAACACTAAACATATGAGATAGCATTTATGAGATAATGGATAGATGTACGAGATAACACTAAACATAAGTATGATGAGATAATATTTAAGAGATAATAAGATAACGGTATAAATGGGTCAAAAAAAAATAGAAATGTTTTTTTACTGTTTAAAGAGGTGTATTAACCTATGCATGACAAATTTTATTTTTATCTAATTTCCAAATCTTCTTTTTGTGATTTCTTCTTTTATCCATATAAAAAGACTTTTTTTTATTAATCATGAGCTTCATTGTCATACTTTAAATGATACATGAAATTAGACACATGGAGATGACCTATATAACCAGCTTCGGCAACGGAGTGCCAAATGTACTTGGCGTTTAGTCCGGCCCCTGCTAAGTGGGTCCCACAAGGGGTCCGTGGCGAAAAGAAAAATTGAAAATTTATAAACTTTTTGAAGGCCCAAATGGTCTTTTGGCAAAATGAGCATAACGATCGTTTCGGATCCGCAGCAAATTTCCTCCAATGGGGAAGGGTCTGGCCCTCTGAGTCGATGTCAAAAGCTCAAATCACGCTTTTGATCTCTGTTTAGGTTTGAAATATGGTTTTTTGATCCAGTTTTGGATTTTATAAAGTGAAATTGAGTCGAAAGGGGAGACGGAGCCCATGCGCCTGCTCAAGGATTCAAATCGAAATACGATGTTGGAAATTGATTATTGAACTCGATTTTGGGCATTTGTATTTAAAACTTGGGACAAAATCCAGATTTTATTTTTTTGAATCAAATTTCGATCTGACGGCGGTTTTTTTTATCTATATTTTTGTTTGGATTACCATCCTGATTTTGGGTCTAATTGTGGATCTTGGATCAGGTTTTTGGATCTAGGATATGATTTTGGATCTTAATTTAGATTTGAATCTGGATCTAAGAGCTTGAATTTAGTTATGGATCTCGAATATTGGATCTAAAGCTTGGATCTGGATCTAAGGTCTATTTTTATCTAAATCTAGGAATTGAATCCAAATTTTGAGCTAGGGCTTAGTTTTGGATCTAGAGCACGGTTTGGATCCAGACAGATTGGGATCTGGATATTTGTTTAGGATTTAAAACTGGGATTTGTATCAGGATCTGGATATAAGGTTTAGTTTTGCTTCTAGAGGTGGGATTTAGATCTAGATCTGTATCTACTATCCGAGTTAAAGTGAAATTTGGGCTGGACCTAGATATGAATTTGGATTTGAATTATAGATTGAGCTTGGGCTTGGGTTCAAAGTCCAAAACTAAATCAGCATAGGTACCAAATCTAGTCGACAATCACCTCATTGATCAGAATTAAGGATAATTGAAGCATTTGAAGCCCAAATTTTCTTAATATTTTATTGTAAATTTACTATAAAATGTTGGAAAATGCTGGATATAGACTTCAAAATTTTAGGGTCATTTCAACAATTAACTATCGTGTATAAAAGAAAATGGTTGTCTTTCACTTTGTGTTCCTTTCATGTCTACTACTTTTAAATCATTTGTGCAAGTCTACAGTTATTTCTTCAAATAAAATGGTACGCATGGTAGATACCCGCAGTAGAAGGCGTAATTTCATACATAGAAAGTTATTTGTGTTCGTACTTATGTCTCTACCGAGCCTATATATCCCAGGCATTGAAGCCTTTCATTTCAAGGCTAGTGCTTCACCTTTCTTAATCAATAGGATATGCGTATGAAGTGTATAAATATGTGTGTGCGTGCATATAACAACACTATATTCTAAATCGAGTAGTTAATAAGTCAGACAACAGACAGAATCTCTCTCTCTCTCTCTCTCTCTCTCTCTCTATATATATATATATATATATATATATATATATATATAGAGAGAGAGAGAGAGAGAAAGAGAGAATCTTGGTGTGTGTGTGTGAATTTTGTCACTTTGTGTTCTTAACAAATCCACTAGTTTTAAGCCATTAATTTCGTTGGGGTTACAATCTCATCACTTTTATACAAAGGGTAGGCGTACGTAGTAGATATATCAGGTGTAGACATTCTCTTCTTTGTATATCACTTGCATCTTCCACTTTACGTGTCTACATCATCCGTCTCTTTTAAACCATTTGAAGGTTAGAGCGTCTTTCTTGGAATCTAATTTTAACACAGACGATCCACACATATCCAAGGGGCACAATTTGGTAACTTATGTTGATAATTCCTTAAATAGAAATTACTTGTAACTAGATAAAAAAAAATAGCAAAGTATACGAAAAAAACAAGTTTTGGGTTGTTATATTTAAGCCTGAACACGAGCCGAGTCTATTTCAAGTTGCACCATCTCAAGCTTGGCTTGGTACCTGAAATATTCAGCTTGTCAAGCTCAAGAAATTACGCTTGAGTTCGACTCAATAATGCATTTCTAGAACTCATCTCCACTTGATAAACTGGTTTGTTTTATTTTCAAACAATCATCCAAAACTTGCCATTAACTTCTGTTGCGGCACAAAAATGTCTAGAATAATGAAAGAGAGAGGATGCTTTAATATAAACCGGACAAAGACAAAGAGAGCGACAGAAAGTAATCAATCGGTCGCGGGGGAAAGAGAAAGGGAGGAAAAGTGTGCGTGCAAACAGCAAAATGAATTAAACGGAATCAAAAGGTGAACGAGCCCGACTCGAGCTCTATTCGGTTAAACATATGAGTTTCCGTAAGAACTCCAATTCTAATAGTTTGTGAAAAGAGTCAGCTCGAACTTGACTCTAAACAAGATATACTGAATCAAGATCAGGCTACTCAGGCTCATGTTCAGACCTAATCATACTGCCAACCCGACTACATCACATGCCATGTCACAGGTGCAACCAAGTCCAGTGGGTCCCAACCAAAAAGGTAACACAAAAGTTCAGCTTTGACTCCCATTTTGTAAGTATTACAAAGGTACTGACATCCAAACAGTAACCTTCACCCAACCTCACGTGCAGCGATGGCCCCATTAATAAAAAAAGGGACGTTTGCTTCTCTCTCTTTCTCTCTTCCCACCACTCTCAACCCTCTGTCCCTTTCTCTCTGGTTCTTATTTAATTCTAAACATTTTGTTGTCGGCTTCACTCACATGTGTTTTATTGCAGGACTTTAGGTTCAAGAACGCAGATATTCAGGTGCATCCCTTATTCTGAGGTCATTCTTGTTGGAGCTTTGCGAGGAATCAAGATAGCGGACAAACGAAAATGCAGAAATTGAACAAACATTCATGGATCCATGTGTTTCATATAGGGCGGAAGAAGAACCTATAGAGGCGACCGCCGACTGAATGTCGGTGGCGGTGGGAAGAACAGCTACAGTCCCCATAGAGTTGTTCCCTAGCGGCATTGGCAGCAGCGGTGGCGGTGGCGGTGGCGGCGGCGGCAATGGGTTTCTCTCCTCAGCCATAGCAGCCCAGTGATGGGGACAGGCAATTCATGTATGGTTAAGGGGACCGATTACCCAGGCGGTAAAAACTGAATGTGCCTCACACCATCACAAGACACGAGCATTTATACTTAGGATCCCAAACGGATATGGACCCGTATCGACGCAAGACTATCCAGATGGAAAAATCCTAACAATCTCCCACTAGTCCAAGTTGATATCGATGGTAAACAAAATGAATGGACTAGCCTTAAAATCCATTCCAAGGTCTCACCTTGTTGTCTTACAAAACTTCTCAACAAACAAATGAGAATACAAAATAAATAGACAACAAACTTAATGAGAATCAACAAACTGTATGTGATCACATTCATAAATGTTTGCATAATAGTGTATTTACATTGAACTACACAAACTCATCCTCTTAACATGTTCAAAGAACATACCAGATGCTAGCGCTTTAGTAAGAGGATCTGCAACCATATTTGTAGTTCCAATGTGTTGAATACACACTACTTGATTCTCTGTCCTTTCCTTAACAACAAAATACTTAAGTTCCATACGCTTACAAGAAGTAGTACTTTTGTTGTTGTTGGAAAAGGACACTGCAGCTTCATTATCACAGTGAACCTTAAGTGGTTTCTCAATAGATTCCATTATCTTGAGCTGTGAAATGAAATTCTTTATCCAAATTGTCTGTGATGTAGTCTCATATAATGCAATGAATTCTGCTTTCATTGTGTGAGCAGCAGTCACAGTCTGCTTTTTGCTCCCCCATGAGGTGGCACCTCTTGATGGAAGGAAAACAAAACCAGTAGTAGACTTCCTACTATCGGTACATCCTCCAAGATCGGCGTCAGAATAGCCAATCACTTCTAAATGGTCCACCTTGCGATATGTCAACATGTAATCTTTTGTCCCTTGCAAGTATCGCATGACTCTCTTTACGGCCTTCCAATGTGCCATGCCTGGATTAGATTGAAATCTACCAAGCATGCCAATAGCAAAGAAAATGTCAGGCCTAGTGCAAATCTGCGCATACTGCAAGCTGCCAACCGCTGATGCATATGGAATGTTGATCATTTGTGTCTTTTCAAATTCGTCATTTGGACAATCATTTAGGCTCAATTTATCCCATTTAGCTATGGGTGCCGAAATAGGAGAACAATTCTCCATCTCATATCTCTTAAGAACTTTATTGATATATGCTAATTGGGAGAGACTTAAACCACATTTAGATCTATCTCGACGAATCTCAATGCCGAGAACAAATGAAGCCTCACCCATGTCCTTCATCTCAAAATGAGATGCGATAAAATGTTTGGTTTTTGTTAGCAATTGAAGATCATTTGAAGCAAGCAAAATGTCACCCACATATAAAGTCAAAATTATGAACTTACTCCCACATGTCTTAAGATACACACATCGATCAATGCTGTTTTCTGTAAATCCAAAAGTCGTAATGACTTCGAAAAACTTAATGTATAATTGACGTGAGGCCTGTTTAAGTCCATAAATCGCTTTATTAAGTTTGCATACCAAATGACCTTTACCACTCCCTGAAAACCCTTGAGGTTGATCCATATATACCTCTTCATCCAAATCACCATTTAAGAAAGCCGTTTTCACATCCATCTGATATAGCTCTAAGTCAAAATGAGCTACAAGTGCAAGGACAATCCTCATTGGCTTTTTAGCAGAGACAGGTGAATATGTCTCATTATAGTCAATGCCCTCCATTTGTGTGAATCCTTTAGCAACTAATCTTGCCTTGTATCTCTCTATGTTGCCTTTAGAGTCCCTCTTGGTCTTATAGACTCATTTACACCCTACGGGTTTTACTCCTTTAGGCAATGATACAAGACTCCATGTCTGGTTTTTAGCCATAGAGTCAAGCTCTTCTTTCATGGCATTAATCCAGAACCTGTATTGTTTACTTTCAACGGCTTCATTGAATGTGAAAGGATCATCGTCAACATCTATGAAATCACTAGGCTCTTGTAAGTATACCACATAGTCTGATGATATGGCAGATCTCCTGGCTCTTGCAGATCTACGAACAGGTAATTGATCATTTTCAATTTGTATGTCTACATCCTTTTCGTGTTCATCAGTATGATCTACATTTAATTCATTTGGATCTGATGCATTACCTGTATGATTTGCATTCATGTCATCCTGGGAGACAACATAATCATACACATTTATATTCTCTTTATCAGGTCTACTTTCAGTATCTTGTATTTCCTCAAAAGTGAGGTTTTGTAATGCATCTAACCCAAAAGAGCCATCTTTCAGGAACTTAACCTTAGCTGTTTCTACAATATGTGGTGTATGAGATGGACAATAAAACCTATAACCTTTCGATCTTTCTTGATAACCAATAAAGAAACCACTGGTTGTTCTAGGATCAAAGGTTTTTATGTAGGGGTTATACAATTTAGCTTCAGCAGGACATCCCCACATGTGCATATAAGAAAGAGAAGGTTTCCTATTTGTCCATAACTTGTAAGGAGTTGTAGGAACAGCTTTAGTAGGAACCCTATTTTGGATATGCACTGCTGTCCTGAGAGCTTCACCCCACAAAGTTAGAGGGAGAGTAGAGTAATTTAACATAGCTCGAACCATTTCTTTAAGCGTACGATTTCTTCTTTCGGCAACACCATTTTGATAGGCACTGCCTGGCATAGTGTATTGAGGCACAATGCCTTCTTCATTTAGAAATCGCGCTAATGGTCTCTCCCTTTGTCCCATCTCAGTAAACCTATCATAATATTCACCACCTCTATCTGATCTGACTATCTTGATAACCTCACCGGTTTGTTTCTCTACTTCTTTCTTATAGTCCTTGAAAACTTGACACACATCGGATTTTCAAAGATTAAGTAGAGATATAAATACCGAGAATAGTCATCTATAAAGGTGACAAAATACTTTTCGCCTGTGTAACAAGGAGGGAAAGGTCCACAAACATCTGTGTGAACAATTCCTAATCTTTCAGTACATTGCTCGGCACCTTCTTTATATATGTTAGTTTGCTTTGCCTTTATCCAATCTACACATATGTCGTTATCTGTAAAATCAAGAGATCGTAAGATCCATTCATTTATAAGTCTCCTTATTCTCTTTTCAGAGATATGACCCAAACGGCAGTGCCATAGCATGTATGAATCATCCTTTATGGTACTACGCTTATTGCTAATTATATTATGAGTAGAAACCAACGATTCAGGAGATTGGATCTTCACATTCAACTTGTATAAACCATCACACAAAATAGCAGAACCAATTTCAACAAGATCTTTATAAATGAACATCTTTGAATTCTCAAACTTTAAACAAAAATCAAATTTGTCCAGTCTTGATACAGAAATCAAGTTTCTACTATATGATGAAACAAAGAAAACATCATGAAGATCCAAAACAAAGCCAGTATCAAGCCTAATCTGGCATTCTCCAAAAACCTTCACATGTGAGCGCATTTTGTTTCCTGAGAAAATGCTCCTCGCATGTAGCGTTGGTTCCCTTTTGCTCAGAAAGGCTTGTAAAGAATTGGCAATATGCACAGTAGCACTAGAGTCAATCCACCAGCTATTAATAGGAACATGTAACTACTTTCAAGTGAAACAAATGATATGTTACTTTTCTTCTCTAACAAATTCTTATACTTGATGCAGTCTGACTTCTTATGTCCTTTTTTCTTGTAAAAGAAACACTTTATAGGAGCTAAGTTAGTCTGCACAGTTTGAGAAGCAGGTTGACTTGATGACTTCTTCTTGGCACTCCTTTTTATTAAACTTTTCTTTATGCCAACTTTACCAGCCCCAGAGTGAGAAACCATATGTGCACTTTGCAACTTCTCACCCTTCATCCTTTCCTCCTCTTCAACACACTTAGACATCAATTCATTGAATGTCCATTCAGTATTATGTGTATTGTAACTGATCTTAAAAGGAGTGTATTCAGCTGGTAAAGAAGTCAAAGTAAAGAATACCAAGAAAGATTCAGAAATAGTCAACTTCATGTCATTCAATTGAAAAGCAATGTTCCTCATTTATAACATATGCTGGCGAATGTTACCCCCTCCTTGATATTTCATAGATATTAACTTTGACATTAGGGTACTAGCTCTGGCTTTATGAGAGCTGACAAACTGAGCCTCAACTGCATCCAAGAACTCTCTTACCGATCTACAAGGTGGGATAGCACCACGTATGTTCTTAGCGACCCTTGATTGTAAAAGCAACAAACTTAGTCGGTTAGAACGCTCCCACTTGTCAAAATACACTATTTTATTATGTGTACTTTCTGGTGTAAGAGGTGGTGGCTCAGGTCGCCTCAATGCCATATCCACATCCATATACCACAATGTAAACACAACATTTTCTTTCCATTCAGCATAATTGGAATCATCAAGTAAAGGGATAGAATTTGAGCCATTAAAATAAATAGAACCAGGCACTGCAGATGACAAAAGATATCTATAAGTTGACATGCATTATATGAGACAAACCATCTGGAACAGTAAACCAAATAAAAGGCTCTTTATGTCTACTATTTACAAGACAAATACCCGGGGTCATTAGGATACTACTTTGGTAATATACATAATACGCACATGTATTCCGTCTTAACTTATCTAGTAAAAGTAGGAAATGTAAATCCAAATTATAGTTAAGCATAACACCTTTGGGTGTAAAATGACAGAACTATGTAAGGATCTATTTTCCTATTTTACTCTACTTATTCTCTTAAAACATAACACACTACCTTTGGGTAATTATGTTACTTCAAATGAGAATAAATACAACATGAAACACTAATGTGCCTTTAAATCATGCGTAGTCACTTTGGTGAAGTATGACATGATTTAACTAATCATAGGCTTTTTATATTAGCGTTATCGTACAAACTTTATGATCATGCAATAAAACTAACTTTAGCATAATCCTAAACAAAACATGATACAAGAATATGTTATAATAACACATATAAAATGAAATACACGAATCACATGAATCATTTCTGCATAATCAACTTAATACTATCTAAATTGTTCATTAAAGCTCCATAAAACATAATGAATCGGTCTCGTATCGATCTAAAATGATCGAACCAATCCATTAAACACCTTAAATGGGCATACAACCACATATACCAGCTCCCTCTAGCTTAGAACCGGTCCCGTATCAGTCTTCAATGAACCGAACTGGTGAAAAACTAGGTGAACCGGTCTGAAAAGGGAAAGAACCGGTCTCAAACAACTCTGAATCGGTTTGAAAAATCCTGACTCGGTTCAGCATCACAAACCAACAATCACAGTATGGAGTATGCTGTATGCTCAAATAGTTTAAGAGTTGCTTGTCATATTTTTTAAACTCTTCCTTTCTTAATTAGATTGGTTAAGCAAAATATTGTGGTTTTCAAAAGGGTTTAATTCATGTCTTTGCCAAGAATTTTTCCTGAGATCAATATTAGGCCAAAAGGATACATATACATTGTGAGAAAGAGATGATACACTGTGCAAATCATATTTCTGTAACCAATCATCCCTCAGGCATCATCAATATCAAATCCAAGGGCATCCCCATTCATCAGCAAGCACCTTTTTTTATTTATCATGCCATGCTCTGTCCAATATATGGAATTTGAAGCAAGAAAAAGACAGACCTTTGCCAATTCGGTGAAAGAGAGTAGTTGCGTGTGGCATCATCTAGAAAAAGTCTGGCCATTCTAAGGAAAACATTACAGGATTTAATCTACATCAGTTACATTTTAGATATTTGGCGTGTGGAAACAGTTCTAGTGTCCAACCGTTCGTTTGATTGCCTATTGTGAGATCAGGTCAGTTGCCTGCTCTTTTGTTCACCTTGAACTAGCTACAAGAAGCACCCATCTGTCACGGCCCTTTCAGTGATCATGGTATGCTGACAACAAAATAAAGGGAACTCGTATTCTTCTTCAAAAAAAAAAATAAAAGGCTCTCCTAATGTCAGATAAATGCATAAAATTGCTTTTATTTCTTACGTTCTTTTCTTCCATTGCACTGGGCAAAGCCTTGCACTCTACCTTGTCAATAATTCAGTTGCAAAACTTGCGTTGAACATTACAATTATGAAGTCTTTGAAAACCAATTTTCCAGGATTCAGGTATAGAAAGGACATACTAAGAATAGTAAGCCCTTGACTGCAAATGGCTGCTTGAGATATGTTCCTAAGAATAAAATGCTGATTTAACTAATGGACAAGGGGAGTGGGTCCCCGCACGTGGAGATCTAACCAGGGAAGGGAGGGAGGGACAAGATTTCAGCTCTTGCTCAAGTGGGGATTAATCCTCCTGCTCATCCCAAACTAGTAGACGAGGCTCGATGTAGCATAGCATCTTGTTTTGATATTGGCGTATTTTTTTCCCACCACAGTAATAGAATTTACAAAGAAAAGAAACAAATGAGAAAACAGGTAATGGACCACAGCTGCAAAGAGAAAAGGACCACAGCTGCAAAGCCAGTTCTCTCAGACAACTTACCAAACAGGTAATGGGCACAGTATAAGGACACCTCCAGACTAAACATCGGACAAAGAGAAAAAACACACAAGACAAAACTAAACCGAACTAAGATGCAAAACAAGACAAAACTATCAAGCAGAGCAGACAAGTTTCTCACGAATACTAAATACCATTTGATGGAATGACCTCAAAAGAAAAGAAACAAATGGCGCCCAGTCTCTGTCCGAGATGATAACGAAGAGGAGATGGAGATAAGTGAACATGAACAGGAAGAGCCAGTACGAACCTCAAAACATGTGGTTTCTGACGGGATCACGCGGACTTCGATCCGAACTCGAGTGGCCTGAAAGCTTCGTGTTCTCCTCTTAATTGGGACTGTTCTAGCGTGATTCCAGCAGATTCTCACCTCTTTTGATGCTGAGCAGCTACCTAATTAATATGCTATACAATTACAAAACCATGAATACGAGAAACACAATGGGGGAAAGCCAAAGATAACAAAAGAGAAACACACCCAAAACTGTGACAGCCGACTGGGAGGACCGAACTCCGAAGGAGGCAGCCGATGGGTGACGGCGACGACAACTGGGAGGACCGGTCACCGGAGGAGGCAGACCATGGGCGATGGCGACGGCGACTGCGACTGGGAGGACCGGTCACCAGAGGAGGCAGCCGTTGGGCGACGAGGAGGCAGTCTTCACTGAAGAGTCTCGACGGCGGCGAGGAACAGCCAAATAGGGAAGGGAAGAATCGAGAGAGTGAAAACTGAAAGTCTGAAACCCTACGTTAATGTCATAACTCATAAGTTAATTTTTTTTAAAAAAATAATAGTATCGGGCTCTCGGGTCGCCGCCGAGTACAGTGGCGGGCCCGAGCCCGACCCGTTAACTACCGGGCCGGGCCGAGCCCGGTAATTAATGGCCCGAAATTCATTTTTTCAAGGCCCGGGCCCGAGTCGGGCTGGGTACCGGGTACCCGGCGGCGGCCCAGCCTAGTGCCCAGGCTTAATTAGCCCTGCCCACACCCCAAAGGGGCATTCGGATGGCTAATGGCCAATGAGACTTAGTCAAAACCTATCTAACAAAGAAAATAAAAATCATTAAAAAATACTTGGAATTCGCATGAAAATGTTGTTCAATTAAAAAAAAAATCAAATTTTGAGTTTTGGCTTCAAAACTCTCTATAAAAACCCCCACAATCTCTTCTCTTAGACATGAACTAACCCTTGGGGAACCTCTAGTCTTTGTCATTTAAAAATCTATAGTTTTCCTTATCTCTCTTTTTTCAGTTCTCTCTTCGCAAGAAAATATCTCTTGGAATGATATCTTCATTATTTTGGAGCTTTACCCAAGGTAACCTTAGGATCATATGAAGAAAGATACACATTCATAAAATCATCTATATTAGAGGTACGTAACCCCTTTTTGTTTTCATTTCATCTTGCCACTTCGCCAAGGCTGTCCAAAAAGGCTCTAAAGATTTTCTATTTGGAGTCGAAAGTTACTCTTGAGTGCACCAGGAGTATAAGCAAGACAGAATAAAATTTCATTTTTTCATCTATTTCCAAAATATGTTTGTTATTTTGCTTTGTTCATAGTTTGTGTTTGAGAGCACATAGGCTCATAAGAAATCATTTTAGCTATGGATTTTACAAGATAGATGAGCAATGCAAAGTGAAGGAGAAATATTCTAGTCATCTAACATTAACAGCAACTTTTTCTTCTTGATTTTCTTAACTATTTATCCAAGAAAAAGTAATGACCATGATTATTCTTTACAGATCCGGCACCTGAACGTCTTGTACCTACCAATCTATATATATATATATATATATATATATATATATATATATATATATATATATATATATATATATATATATATATATATATATATCAAACCACTTCAATAAGGGATAAAACCAGACCTCATATATTTATGTTAAAAAGTGTTTTAAATCAGACTCCAATTTTAGTATTTTTGTGAAAAACATTAGATTTTCTACTGTCAAAATTTTCATCTTACAAGAGCCATTCATTTTTTTCTTATTAAAAAAAATCATTTAAGTAGAAACAGACAACCAAACCACTCTTAAGATCATATCCATAAAATTAGATTGCAAAAATAATAATCTAACAATTAATTTTAACCTAAGAATGTGTGTGTGTGTGTGTGTGTATAAGGAACAATTTCTTCACATCGATGGTTATAGAAAAATGAAGAAAAAATGGTGATTGACATTTTCATCATCATGTTCACTTTTTTCTTTGGGTTTTTTCTCAACTACTAAGCTAGAAAAGATTAAGGGTTGAGATTGTTTCTTATCTAAGTGTCTATTTTCCATGACTTAACGAGAGAGAGAGAGAATTTGATTATGCACCTTTGGCATGGAGTCTAACTATTTCTCCAAATGGAAGAGTGTGGCACATATAGGGTTATATATTGAACGATTTGAAGCTGCTAAATATCTTATACTTGAGTTTGTCGTGGGGTTAACGAGAACCAGTATTTGGTTAATAATAGCTTGGTACTCGCTATTTTTATTTATTCTAAATGCTATAACCGCAAAAGGTAATCGAATGCCAAAAGCTTCACAAATTGCAATTTTTAGCATGCCAGTTTGCCTGTCACAGGGAAACTTTTTGTGTTTGTGTGTGTGTCTCTCTCTCTCTCTCTCTCTCTCTCTCTCTCTCTCACACACACACACACACACACACAATTTTGTTGTTAATCAGGTTTCAAGCAAAGCATCACTGTCAATTCTTTTGAACTTCATTTATAGGTCCTAAATGGTTGGAGATCAGGTCATTTGAAGCTTTTGCTAAGTAGAATGAAATGCCATCAGAATCATTTCCTTGTGGCTATATCATTGCCGCTCAATTGACAAAGCTGCTCGTTTGCGTTAAATATTTAGTAACGCATAAATCAAAGGTCCAGAGCCTTTGTACAAAAACCTATATATGAATATTAGGTAAATAATGATAACAAAGTTAAACCAATCAGAGACATGCAATTTACAACAACCAAAATAATAACTAGCATGTTCTGAGAAATTAGAAAGGATGACTTAGTGTGATGACATGAACCAATTCACTTTTTTGCATCATTTTCCTTATTTAATCAATTATATTCCCCTTTTTATTTGATTTTAACAGCACTTGTGTGAAGTGCTGAAGTTTGAGCCTTGATATCTAACAAAAAAATTAATGTTAATTGAGCTAATGTACCATACATAAACCATAAACCAATGCTTAATTATTTGTTTCGATGCAGAAGCCACCGTTTTCCCTTTTTCTCTCCCCCTCTTTTTTTTTTTTTTTTTAGTGATGAAAACCCATCGTGAAGGGTGGTGGAGGGCACTAAATTGTTCAACTCGAGCCATGTGACCACAATGCCACTTTTCTTGGTTCTCACTCATATTTTGACTAGTTCCCAGCGGGGCTGTTAAAGGAACCTCAAGAGAACCTTCTCTGCATTTGGAGATTGAATATATTGCCGTCCAAGCATGACTGATAAAGAAACTGCCAACAAGAGGTTCACCCACTTTGTTATGGAGTTGGTTAGTTTTCAGGCCATCATGTTGAAGAAGGTCCGAAAGGGCCCCTGGCATGGTCTCTGTTTCTCTTTGAAACCGCACTAGGACTGTGGGACTTGGCTGTGCTTTTGCGACTTAAAACTTCAGCAGTTCCCTTGTTTTCTCTGCTGGCCGCTTGGCCCATAAACGCATTATAGAGCAGAGCTAGGATTTTTTGGTTGACGAGCACTCTAGCCAACAGTCAGTCCAATTTTGGTGTGGGCACCTAACTTAATTTTTAAGTCATCACAATATAATTTTGAATTTGTAAACTGAAACTTTTAATGGGTTGGTGTGGATCACACCAGCCTCCGGTGTATCTTGGCCATTGGAGCAGCAGCAGATCCAAAAAAAAAAAAAAAAAAATCTTCGCTAAAAATATTTCTCAAAATTTTTAAAGGAGCCAAATTATATTTTTTTTAGTTTTTTTGTTTGGAAAGGGTTGGAAGGGCACGAATTTTTAGAAGGGCTAGATTATATTTTTGCTTGGTAGAACTTCCTTTTGCAAAATTTTTTGGGGTCTTCTTTATCATGAAATTTTACGTTGAAAGGCTATCGTCGATGCAATAGGTAACAATGGCGCTGCCAGATATCGCACTCGAAGGGTTGTTTCTCTCTGACCAAAACCCAAAGTTCTGCCTTTTTTTTTATTGGAAAGAAAAATTGTTGTACTATCTTGACCATGCATACATTTGAAATAATAAAAGCATGCAACTTGGCTCCCTTGTTTTGGCTACATACAGCCCCCATATCCTTTACTCTCAAAACAAGAAATGAAAAAACAATCTGCAGTCAAACGGAATCCATTCGATTGCCTTTTTCAAGTTCCCCAGCATCAATTGACTGCTTAATAGTTTCATCTGTCAAAAAAGATAGTTGTCAGTATAGCTGATGGAGCTGTTGGCACAAAAACAAAGTATTGCCAACTGCGCTTCTAAATTATATTGGATGCAGCACGGTACTAAGTTGATGCTGCACTTTTTTTAGCGGCGGAGCTATGACGTGAGCAATTGTCTGCACAATTCCATCAAATTCACTTTATGTACGTATAGATACTTCAATAATTTTCATTTTTCTTTTTATACACGAGTGTCCTTCAAAGTTCAAATTTTAAACTTAAAAACTCTTCAATCCAAAAATTCTTATTCCGCCACTGAATTGTCCGTGAACCTTTATTGCTAACACAGCTTGTGCAAGCTTAAAATGTGTATAAAGAACAGGATCTGGAAAGATAGAAAAGCAGAGTTGGTGCATGAATTTGGAGGGGGCCAAGGCTCCCTTCCGAAATATATATGTAATAATTTTTAAGTTGTCGTTTCTCAAAGTATCGACATTATTTTTGATTTGACGCAACAACGTGCCATGTTCGCGTGCGGGACCCACCGCGCCGAAACCTCGCTCGAGAAAGTAGTAGTAACAATAATAAATGAATTTGCGGGCCGCACGTGAAGGCGCGGCCGCCGGTGTCCACTCTCGCGCGGGACCCGTCTTTAGGTGTCCCGCCGTTCTGCGCCTTATTATGTTAAGACGATTTTTTTTTGCGTAGAGGATCAGTTCCCACATAATCTCGAGCATGCGACACAAGTTTCTAATATTTTTCATATACGTCTCAGATGCACTAATAACCGCCAACTGTTAATGTCGACTTTTGCTTTAGAAAAAAAATTGTATAGAAGTTGCTTACATGTTATGAGAACAGAAATGATAGTGATATCCTTGTACTCTTTTTTTCTATTCTTTTTTTTGCAATAAAAAGGTCCGCAGCCTAACTCCCTTCAATTTCCGATTGGAAATTATAGTAATGTTCTTTCTTTTAAATAAAACAATAAAGAGATCCTTTTAACTTAAGAAAACAGAAGAGCTATAACCCTTGAAACCCATTTCTTGTAGAATTGTTAAAGAGTCTGAACTTAGAAGTAGAAAAATAAGAAAAGTGGAGTCCTAATCAGAAAAGTGGACTCCCAAACGATTACACCCCCCACAAGAGCTTTCCAACGGCGCCGAACCGAACCCCCAATCAGAGCGCCCATTCCAACCACCCGCCCCACCATCACTCGAAGATGGCGCAGAAATACACAGACGACCAGGGTCCCCCACATTCTTTATCATCTATTTTCTTACTTTTTCCTATGTTTAGTTTTATTTGTTCTCGGAAGACTTTCAATCGTGCACAGCACTTTCACTCTCTCTCTCTCTCTCTCTTTCCATCATCCTACCTTCGCCACACCCACATAGCATCATCACCAATACACTAACTGTAACCAGGACTTAGACTACATCTAAATGTGAAAAAACAAAAAAGTTAACAACATATGAACGGCTGGAGGTTACTTGAATACAGAAGCTTTCCAAATTACGACATGAATTAGCTTATACTGAATTAAAAATGCATAAAATATTAATTGGGCATTGAACAGAGAACGTGATCTTTCTGTGCCCGTTGATCTCTGCTGTGAGCCTGTTTATAGGAGCGCCTCTCTCCAATCCTGAAATGGCAGGGTTGATGCTCAAACTGAAACGATGAGAAAGCCGAGCTAGTGAAAGTAGGCAGCTACTTTCCCACTTTGACTGTGTCCCTGGTTTTGGCTGGACGCCATGAAGCTCGCTTGTTTTCTTCTGAATCTGCTAACTCTTTCAATTTTTCTAATGCTGTTGGCAGATAGAAATATAGAAATGAGATCGAGAAGTCGGCTTCAGAGAATAAGAAAGACCAAAATATGTGCGTACCAGATGAATAAACAGGCATAAGGCGTTCAATCGAATCTGATGCAAGTGGATATACGCTACACTTACTGATACCAGCCTTTTGTAACATCTTCTTGAAGCGTTTGACCTGAAGGAACACAAATGGTTCATGTGCAGTGATAGGATTAGGATGACCGTCAGAAGGGGAGAATACATTACACCACGGTAGTTCTTAACACTCTAACCGACCAAGTCGAAAGAAAATAAAACATGCAAATAGCCACGCAAAACTTTCATGTTATTGAGGAAAAAAAGGCAAGATGACTACCATCCATCAAGATAAACGTCAAGGTATATTCATGACAAAAATAACTCCACTTTTTCTATGAAATTATGTTATGATTGAGACAACACAAAAATTATTATCCCTGATCACGACCAATAATTAGAATACTACTACCTACTTGTTAACTAGCAGATTCCCAGAAAATCTTACAAAATTTTAGTATGCTTTCTCCCGTCACGAAGAACAGCCAAGATATCGTGTGAAGAAAAAAATATAATATCTTTAGAAAAAAACAGCCATCACACCACAGATGTTCAATTCCTGAGAAATACCACTGGAATCAATCACCATGACCAAGAGAGAAGACAAAGGAGGCACACAATCGTCACGAATCCCAACGTGTGGGTACTGTTGCTTCAGTGCATTGAAAGAATAACAATACCATGCTACATAAAGAAGAAATACAATAATATACAAGATAATGGTAAATACGTCAGACAAAAGAATGCACGTCTCAGGGATTCAGATTTAGTTTTGAGAAGCCTCAACCGCTTCCCTTGACTTGTGCATGGGCTTGTGCCAAAAAACAAAGCCAATATTTGATCAAGTCTTTTGTGAAAGCCAGTTACCTGATTTTCAGCAAGAAGAAATTCAATCTTTTTTCAAATTTTGACTGATGAAATGTTGACCAATCTCAATATATTTTGTTTCATGTTGATGGATGAAATGGAAAAAAAAAAAATCTCCAAATAGACTCACTCAATTCAGTCAACAAATGTCTGATCCATGTGACATCTGCTGGTAGTAGTCAACATCTTCATTTTGTTTTAGTGCTAGATCTAACAATGATTTTTTATTGTCTGCTACTCCAAGATACTAAATCAGCTCCAATAAAGACATTGTCATCTGGGACTAGCCTTCTTTCATGAAAATCCCGTCAAATGTGCATATGGGCCTTTATCCAACCAACTGGTTTTATACAAGAGTCCAATAGTGCCTTTCAAATATCTTTTTTTTTTTTTTTTTTTCTACATCAATACGTCATGGTGTTAGCCACCGCTAACCTTGATGAGCCCTTACAAGAGAAAACCCCCAAACTCCACTCAGCCCTAATCTCTAGATTAGGGTTTCTCCTCCCAGAGGAACACCCACTAATTTCTGCAATAACCTAATTACAGCTGCCCAACCCTTATTTATACTTGTTCCTGGGTCAGTCTAATGGGCCTGACCCACGACCCAGGACCCGGTCCCTAACAATACTCCCCTCTTTGAAGCACACCTTGCCCTCAAGGTATGAGCATGAAAGGCAATCACTGTCTGCGTCAAACTCCCTTTTGTTTGGCTTATGGCCTCTCTCCTAACTTTTGTGTGGCCCTGGGATGTCCCCTCTTTTTTCTTGAGTTTCAAGTTGAAGTCATTAATGACCACTAGAGGCTTGGAACTTCCGTAGCTAAACTTGCCCCGCCTTGGTGTAAGCGACCAAAGATCCCTTCTCCTTGTGACCCCTTCAATGGCCTCCAATATTGTTGGGAGTAGCTCGACGTGGTGGTAGTCAGCACAAAGAATTTCTCCATCCGTCATACAACTTCTTGTCTGTTGTAAGAAGTGAAAGTTGAAACAAAAAATTCCCTGCACGTTGCTTCATTATTCCTATAACTTCCAAGGCAGTTGCCTCCTTAGATGTTTGCAAGCAAATAGTAGGCTCCATCTCCTTTAATCTGGCACCTAGTAACCTTTTCACATGAAAATCAAGCAAGGGCATGAGTTCTTCCTTCTTGAAGTGCTCAGGTAGCTTCGTTGTAGAAACTTCTAGCGATTGAAGAAATGTCCACCTAACCTCGTCAAAATCTATGATAAAAAAAATGGCCTCCCTTTTGCTATTTCCTTCATGTAACAATCATGAAGTGCTACATATGTGGATCGACAAAATAGGACAAAACATATATCCCACGAGTCATCCACTTTTACCAATTGGTTGTGACAAGTGTCCTTACCTGCCGCAGCACTGAACTTCTCTAGCCACCTGGTGAGGTAATGCTCATCATTACCACTTTCTGCCGAGAATTCCCCTGTGCCAACTGGAGCTTCGACCAACATATACGGTGTTGGATAGAATGATAACATCGATGGTCCCAATATGAGTTTAATGGCTTGGATTGCTCCTCAGTGAGCCATCTATAGCTTCCATCTCCCTTCGAGGTACCTCAAGGACGCCGTGGCAAGGACAACCGTATAACCTTTACTATGGAAGAAGTTAGATAAAGAGGCCAGGGCAGGTTTTAGAGCAGTCATAGTGACAAGCGACCCTACCAGTTCTACGGCAAGCCAAACACCCAACGTCCAAATTGCAGTCAACTTCGTCTCTTCTTCCCGTTTCTCACTGGCTGCTTCCTCCATTTCGATTTCTAGAGTCGTTCTCTTCCATACTGAAAGGATACTTCTACCTCCTTCATCATCATCAATGGTCTTGCACACGATGGAACCCGTCTTTGGCTCCTCCAGCTTCCATCCCAGAAGACCTAATCTCAGAATATTAATCAGTGGCCAAATTCCACAGTCGCCCAAAGCATCTCTCCCATACACAGACTGCAATGGTAGGTAGCCTTTTCCCGTTTTATTGTGGTTGCCTTTATTTGTGTCCTGTCCATGTACTTCCTTCAGCAGGGGTGACACCTTCTGATCATCGAACTCAATGGCCGACCCTTCCATATCCTCTGTTGTTACTGCCACGTCTTGATTCCAAGGGGGCTTCTCTTGCTGCCTAACTGAAATATGCGAGGGCATCTCCCTTTCTAACTCATTCTCTTCGTACTTCTTTCCCCCAGTGCCAAACTCGAAGTGCGCAGTCCTATGGGTGATGCCATCCTCTCGTTGGCTCATTGATTCAACTATAAGAGCTCCTTTAGCTTTGTTGTCTCTGCCTTGGTGCTCGACGACATGACCGATCATCCTCTGTGGTAGGATTTGGAGTGGGAAAGCAATGTCTTCATCATCCCTAACTGCATGACGTTGTCTTCTAGCATCCCCCACGAACACAGGTTTTGACCCATCGCCTTGAACATCTTCTTCTTCTCGTTCACTATTTGAATTTTCTGAATCAATTGTTGCTTGTGCGTGAACTTCCTCTCTTGACAGAGCGACCTCGATCAGTTTCTTACCAAGAAGCTCTTCAAGCATTAGACGCATCTGCCTGTATTCTGCTATCATAGCCTCCCACATCTTATTCACGTTGTTTGGCATCTTCGCGGCCTCCCAACCAGTCGATCTTCCAACGTCTTTGCCTATTGAGGACAGCGTTTTCTCTACTCTTCCCAATGGAGGCGGTCCATGCTATCCCCCCGCCAGTTGATAGCTCTTTGTATCAGCCCTCTCTAGACTCGGTGAGTTTGAGTTCTTACCTTGTCGTAGAAGCTCTCGCATCATCACCGTGAGGGATTGCTACTCGCTGAGAACAGCCGGAATTCTTCCGTCCTTTTCCCAGCGATGTCGCTCCACCGTCTGCAGATATTGGTCCAATGCCTCCATCGATTCTTTTGCGCATTGGAGGACGTCTATGGCCGTCAAAGTGTCACACCAGGTCATCCGCTCCCCTTTCTTTGGCTCTGATACCATTGTTAGCCACCGCTAAGCTTGATGAGCCCTTACAAGAGAAAACCCTCAAACTCCATAAGCACACTGAGCCCTAATCTCCAGATTATGGTTTCTCCTCCCAAAGGAACACCCACTAATTTCTACAATACCCTAATTACAACTGCCCAACCCTTATTTATACGTGTTCCGTCAATCTAATGGGCCTGACACGCGACTCAAGACCCGGCCCCTAACACATGGCCACGATTTATACATCAGTTGATACACCCAATTCACAAAATAAATGATGTTTAGTTAGTTTAAAAAAAAAAAAAAAAAAAAAAAACTACTAATGCATACCCACTAACTGTTAAGTCTGTATGTATATTGGATCGGGTCTGTTCAGACCCGATCCACTTTCTTTCTTTTTTCACGCCTAAACATATTAGGCGGTGGTATCTCTTGTAATTACTTCATGTTTTATTCCTTTTGTTGTAACCTGATTAGGTCATGTTTTAATATAGAGATCAAGCATCGTGCGGCTGCATTGGCCGATGGCATTCTCTCCTTCATTGCTTCCCTTCTATTCTCTATTCTCCATCCCCCTTATTATCAGACGGAGAGACGTGGTCTCATGGTATTTTAAGAAGATTCTTACATGGTATCAGAGCCAGGATCGTCCTCCGGTGAGTGATTTCCGTTTGATATAATCTGCCCTAATTTCTGCCGTGATTATTCCTAAGTTCTGTTTCTGCCCTAAATCCCACGATTTGCCCTAATCTGCCCTAAATCCCACGTTTTGCCCTAATTTCTGCCTAAGTTCTGTTTCTGCCCTAAATCCCACGATTTGCCCTAATTTCGGTTGCGACAATTTGCCCTAATTTCTGTCGTTGCCTTTAAATTCTGCCCAAAACTTCAAATCGCCTGCCCTAATCTTCTCTAATCAGTCATGGATCAGCCGACCCCTTCTCTTCTATCCTCCAGTCTCCTCTCCCAACTCATCTCTCAAAAACTGAACCATAGCAATTATTTGACTTGGAAACGTCAAATTGTCCCATTTATTAAAAGTCATAGACTGTATGGGCACATCGATGGGACTACTCCAGCACCTCCAAAGTATATTGACCGTGAAGTAAAGAAGACAGTCGTGGGAGATAAAGGTGAAATTAGTTTTGAATATGAAACTCTTACTGAGAACAATCCCGAATATGAAGTTTGGCTGGCTCACGACCAGTCCCTTGTTGCTTATATCACTTCTACCTTGTCAGAGGAGGTATTGATAGGTATTGATGATGATTTAACTGCCCTAGAGTTGTGGTCTACCCTTGCCACAACATATTCTCAAGTCTCGGAAGCACTTTTTCTACAATTAAGAAGGCAATTTCAGGACATCAAGCGTGGGACGCGTACAGTTTTGGAATACTTGAATGAAATCAAGAGTGTTAGCGATCAGCTTGCTGCAATTGGACATCCTGTCAGCGACAAGGACAAAGTCCAACAAGCCTTGAGTGGACTGGGAACAGAATTTGATATTTTCTGCACAGCCTTGGAAGTCCTACCTGTTCTCCCATCTTTTGAAGATCTGAAGGCCAAGCTTTTTCAACATGAAGCTAGTCGTGTTCAGCGACAGAATTTGATTCCTTCTAATAGCCACAATGTACTGATCACAATGACACATGCACTGCAAGGGAATCGCACTCGTCCTTGGACTTCTCAGGCAGGAATGGGAAAAGGGATTCTCCCAACACCATCAGGCATGAATACTACCTCTGCCACATCTAGAAGGGTTCCAACTTGTTTCTATTGCAACAAAAGGGGGCATGTAAAATCAGAATGTTGGCACAACCCTCAGAACAAAAATAATCAGGTTAGGCGTGAGAACAGGGCAGCAGCAAGGTCAGCTTCGTCATCATCTGGCTCAAATCAGACATCAAATGTTTCAGCAGACGTGCAGCAACTTCGCATGACAACCCTATCTAAGCTCCACTTGAAACAAAACGAGCAAGGAGAGTGGTATGTGGACTCTGAAGCAGCAGCCCATGTTACTGGTGACACAGGTAATCTCTCTAGTGTTTTCCCCTATTTAGATCAAGGCTCAGTTGTCACAGGAGATGGTTCCCATCACACAATATCGCACATTGGAAATGCACAAATATCTATGGGCTATTCTTCCATTCCGTTAAAGAATGTCCTTGTTGTTCCAAATGTCAAGAAAAGTATCATCTCAGTGTCTAAACTTATTGATGATACTCACTCCTCTGTTGAATTCACACCATCTTCTGTTTATGTCAAGGATGCTCGAACCAAGAAGACATTCGCTGAGGGCACTCGCAAAGGAAATATGTATGTCCTTGAAGAAGCTCCACAGCTGTCAATACCTCACCCTTCAGATTCATGTTTTCCTAGTCATAGTGAAGTCAATGTCGCAGAGTATAATAAGCCATCCATTTGGCATGGTCGGTTAGCTCATTGTAGTCAGTCTTTTGTTCGAAGTCTTGTTGCAGACGGACTCTTAGATAAGTCCAGTTTAAGTTCAGTTAGTGAGTCCAGCATGTGCTCAAGTTGTCATATCTGTAAGAGCCATGCCCTTCCTTTTCAATTAATCAATAAAAGAGCTTCAAAGGTTTTTGACACCATATATTCTGATGTTTGGGGGCCTGCTCCAATTCCTTCTTCTTCTGGGAGTAGATACTATGTCATTTTTATTGATTCATATTCCCGATATACTTGGATCCATTTCATGAAACACAAATCAGAAGTTTTCCGCTTGTTCACTCAATTTCATGCCTTGGTTCGGAATAAATACTCCAGTAATATTGTGCATTTTCAATGTGATGGTGGTGGTGAATTTATTTCTAATGAATTTACTGAGTACTTACTAGATAAGGGGATCACTAGACAAATTTCATGCCCGCATACTCCTCAGCAAAACGGAATTGTTGAAAGGAAACATAGACATATTGTTGAAAGCGCCCTCAGCATGATGCATGACACAGACTTACCCATGACATTGTGGACCGAGGCTTTTCATACGGCTGTCCATGTTATAAATCGACTGCCATTAGCTTTGCTTGATGGAAAATCACCATATTTTCTATTACATCAAAAGCAGCCACACTATGAGGAATTGCGTGTTTTTGGATGTGTTTGCTATGTGCATGTTGATGTTTCTCTACGAAACAAGTTTCAAGATCGTGCTATTTTGTGCAGATTTATAGGGTATGCAGAAAATTACAAGGGTTATAGATGCTACAATCCTAAAACTGGGTGTGTTCATATTTCACGGCATGTTGTTTTTTATGAAAGCAGGTTACAAGAACAAGGCTACTTGTATGACACTCAAGGATAAAAATGAGGTTTATGACACTTGGCTACATGCTGAAATCTTAAAACAAGGGACAGAACGTTTGACTGAGCATAAAGAGCAAGGTGTTAATGAGCCCGATACACTTGTGAGTAGTGCCTTGGACAACATGCCCCCATCTTCTCACAGTGATCCACCTATACATAGTCGGTTCTTAGGGCTGGTGTACTCTAGGCGATCAGCTCCTACTGCAGTCCCACGTCAATCACAACGTGTGCGACATCTCATTGATCGATGGGTGAGTTATAACAACTTTTCTTTAGATTTTCAGTTGTTTATGACAGAAGTGAGCAAAAAGGTGGAACCTAAATCCTATCAACATGCGAGTAAGGAAAAATGTTGGGTTGAAGCTATGAATGAAGAAATGAAAGCCTTGCATGAGTGTCAGACTTATCCCTCGTCCAGATGATAAGAATGTTGTGGGCTCCAAATGGGTTTACAAACTGAAGTATAAGCCAGATGGTAGCATTGTTCGACATAAAGCACGTCTTGTGGCGCGTGGTTTCACTCAGCACTATGGGGAAGATTATGATGAAACATTCAGTCCTGTTATCAAGATGGGCACAATACGTGTGATTATTTCTCTTGCAGTCTCATATGGATGGTCTCTTTACCAGTTAGACATCAAAAATATTTTTCTTCATGGGATTCTTAAGGAAGAGGTATACATGGAGCAACCTCCCGGCTACACTACTCATGATCCTCACAAGTGGGTTTGTAAGTTACACAAGTCTTTATATGGGCTGAAGCAAGCTTCTAGATCATGGTTCGATCGGTTTTCTCATCATATACAACAAGTTGGTTTTCTACGAAGCTCTCTCGATCATTCCTTGTTTATATATCATACCGGAGAAGCTACCACTTGGTTACTTATATATGTAGATGATATTGTTATAACTGGGAATTCTTCTTCACATATATCTTATGTTAAGGGTATGTTGCAGCAAGAATTCAAGATGAAGGATCTCGGCGAACTATGGTACTTCTTGGGTGTTGAACTTGACAGGACGAATGATCGATTGACTCTTACCCAGCATAAGTATACCCTTGATATTTTAGACAGGGCAGGTATGATTAATTGCAAACCCATAACTACTCCTAGTGTTCTGAACACTAAATTGGCTGCCTCTGATGGAACCGCTGCCTATTCAAATCTTACCTTCTATCGCAGCATTGTTGGTATGTTACAATACCTCACTTTTACTCGCCCAGACATAGTATATGCTGTAAATCAGATTTCTCAATTTATGCATGCACCCATAGAAGGACATATGGATGCCGCTAAGCGGATCTTACGGTATCTCAAAGCTACTCTTGGGGATGGACTGGTCTATACAAAGTGCCCCAATGTTTCTCTTGGACATAGCATATATACTTATACTGATGCAGACTGGGCAGGAGATCCCGATGACCGACGCTCCGTTTCAGGTTTTTGTCTTTTTCTTGATTCTAATCTCATTTGTTGGAGCAGTAAAAAGCAGCACGCAGTTGCACGATCTAGCACTGAGGCAGAGTATAGAGCAATGGCTGCAGGGACAGCTGAAGCGTCATGGTTACGGCATTTGCTTGGCGAGCTCAATCTTCCGATTGTTCAGTCATCATTACTATGTGACAATCAAAGCGCAATCAAAATTGCCTACAACCCCGTTTTGCATAATCGTACCAAACACATTGAGATTGATCAACACTTCATTCGTCAGAAGGTTGAAGAAGCCGAGATCTTGCCTACTTATATCTCCACCAGTGAACAGATAGCGGATCTTTTTACCAAAGGACTCACAGGGCAGCACTTTTGGGATTTGAAAAACAAGTTGTGCATGATCAAATCTCATGCACAACTTGAGGGGGGCTGTTAAGTCTGTATGTATATTGGATCGGGTCTGTTCAGACCCGATCCACTTTCTTTCTTTTTTCACGCCTAAACATATTAGGCGGTGGTATCTCTTGTAATTACTTCATGTTTTATTCCTTTTGTTGTAACCTGATTAGGTCATGTTTTAATATAGAGATCAAGCATCGTGCGGCTGCATTGGCCGACGACATTCTCTCCTTCATTGCTTCCCTTCTATTCTCTATTCTCCATCCCCCTTATTATCAGACGGAGAGACGTGGTCTCATGGTATTTTGAGAAGATTCTTACACTAACTACCATACCTGATCAGATCATGATAATGAGTCAAAAAAGATCTCCATTTTGAGGGTTAAGTTTTTTATCGATTACACAAAGTTTAGCCAATGGTTTGTAAACTTTCATTTATGCCTTAATAAATATGTCTAGTGTGTACTTTCGTGGAGTTAAGACAAACTCTATCTTTCTTATCCATCTCCACCCTAGGAAAGTATTGTAAACTACCAAGATCCATCATTTTGCATCTTCAACTGTCATCTACATATTCAACAATAATGTGGACACATGTCCATAGCTTTAAAGATAAATAGTGGATGATCCAGTTCAAATCAATAAAGTCATGTTTCAATTTGTGGATCTCTAAAGAAAAGCTTTAAAACCAAGATTGAGAAATCTGCTTCGAACTATAGACAGCTCTCTTCAACTTACGTACATATGCTTTGGGGTTTCCTCTATGTCGTGCGGGTAGTTTCACTTATATCTCCTCCCTCAAGTCACCATGTAAGAACGTGTTTTTACATCTAACTCTACAACCACCCGTGATCAACAGCTAGCAAGAGTATAATCCAAATTGTTCTCATCTTAACAACAGGATTAAATTTTTCATTATAATCATGTACATTCTCCTGCATTAAGTCCTCTGTTACAAGTCTAGCCTTGTATAATTTAATGCTCCCATTTGGCTTGTATAATTTAGTACACTCAATTAGACCCTATAACATTCT
This sequence comes from Nymphaea colorata, assembly GCF_008831285.2. Classification (NCBI taxonomy): domain Eukaryota; kingdom Viridiplantae; phylum Streptophyta; class Magnoliopsida; order Nymphaeales; family Nymphaeaceae; genus Nymphaea; species Nymphaea colorata. Next base: position 10,289,342 of record NC_045138.2, on the reverse strand, counting down.
TATTTCATGATCTCGCTGGAACTGCTTACAATTTGACAGTCATATTTATAATCTCAGTTCATTTGTTTGTCTTGGAAACTTGGCAAAAAAGGTTATAAGTTCACTTATATTTTTAATTTGAGGCAAAAATGATTGAATTTTCAAGGAAAGAATGCATGGCTACCCCATTTTCAACAGGTTATCTCTTGTGGATGGTTGTCTTGTGGGAGGAATATCTACGCTACGTATGATGGAAGAAGCATCTTGTTCTTCCCTATTTCTGAAGATGATCTGTTTTTTCCTTGTTTATAAATTTGTCAATGTAAAATAAAAAACAAGAAAGGAACACAATGTAATGTGGAAAACCCCTCAACAAGAGGGAAAAAAACACGGGTGAGGAGGCCTGGTGCCCACTAGCAACCAGACTCTCTCTCTCGCACACCGAAATTAGGGTTTACACAAGTTAAGTAGGCCCATAACAGTAACACACTGGATCGAGTCTAGATCCAGACCCGGATAGGTGACCCAAATACAACATATGTCAACACTCCCCCTCAAGTTAGACATACATATCAAACATGCCCAACTTGGATACATTTCTCTCAACCTGAGTCACAGGTAAGGCTTTAGTCATCTTCGGATTTCATATATGGTACAATCAACTCTCTGACATCAATTCTCTCCCGGATGAAGTGATGGTCAATGTCGACATGCTTTGTTCGGTCATGTAACACAGGGTTGTTGGCCAGATTGATTGCGGATTTGTTATCACAGTATATCTTCATAGGTCCTTCCGTCTCTATCCCAATATCAGTCAGTAATACTTTCAGCCACAGTAATTCTGACACTCCAGTAGTAATAGCCCTATATTCAGCTTCTGTACTTGAGCGGGAACAAACATCTTGTCTCTTGCTCCTCCAAACAACAAGTTTTTCCCCCAAGTAGACGTAGTACCCTGAAGTAGATCTTCTAGTATCAACATAGCATGCTCAGTCTGCATCTGAATACCCTTCAATCTCAATCGACCTTTGTTTCACATATAGAAGCCCCTTGCCATGATTCCTCTTCAAGTAACACAAGATTCTGTCGACAGCCTTCAAGTGAGTATCTTGTAGGTGTGTGCATGAACTGACTCATCACATTTACAGCAAATGTGATATCAGGTCTAGTCAGAGTGAGGTAGATCAATCTTACAACCAGACGTTGATACCTACCCTTAGCTTCTTCACAAAGAGGTTCTTCATCCTTAATACTAAGTTTGTGTCCAGCATCCAGAGGAGTAGAAGCCGGTCTACAACCTAGTTTTCCTATCTCCTTCAGTAAATCCAGGGTATGCTTCTTTTAATTTAGCACAAGGGTCGTACCTGATCTAGCAATTTTTGCCAAGATCCTTGAGACCAATTCAGCAACCAATAAACCCTTTAATCTTGTTATCTCATCTTCATCATCACATGTAACAATCATATCATCAACATAGACTAACAAGAGAGTAACCTTACCTTCCTTGCTCTTTACAAAGAGAGTATGATCTTTGTTTCCTTGATTGTAGCCATGTTGTCTCATTACAAGTCTAAGACGTTCAAACCATGAGCGAGGAGACTACTTGAGCCCATACAAAGCATTCTTCAGTTTACAACATTTTCCCGGTTTCTCATATCCTGGGAGCATACACATATATACTTCTTCTTCAAGATCTCCATTGAGAAAAGCATTCTTAACGTCAAGTTGGCACATCTTCCACTCCTTCAACACTGCTAGAGAAACAATAACTCTAACAGTCTTCATCTTCACAACAGGAGCAAATGTCTCCAAGTAATCAATCTCATATTTCTAACTAAACCCCTTAGCAACCAGGCGAGCTTTGTACCTCTCAACATTCCCATCTGGTTTGTACTTAATGGTGTAGAACCACTTGGATCCAACCAGATGAGCCGCTTCAGGGATCTCTACCACTTCCCATGTTCGGTTTCTGATCAAAGCTTCCATCCCTTCTTGCATAGCATGAATCCACTTGGGATCACTCTGAGCCTCTGTAACAGTCCTGGGAATCACAGCCAAAGAGAGAGATGATACAAAACATTTGTAATTCGTACTCAGTCTAGAATATGACACAAAGTTACCAATAGGGTGTTGGGTATAGGACCTAACACCCTTTCTCAGGGCAATGGGAAGCTCCTCATTTTCAGTTTCTGTCTGAAGCTCCTCATTTTCAGTTTCTGTCTGAATGTCTTCCTCAACAGGTTTCTTCTGAGCACGACTTAGGTCATCCAGGGAAGAAGTAGGATTGGGATTAGGAGTAGAATTCTCACCATCAGTCACCTTATCTGTAGAACTCTTTGCCTAGAGTACATCTGCCCAAACAAGCGATTACATTCTTCTTCCGTCCCAGTGGAACATCCTTCATTTCTCTCATGTTCAAGCACCTCAACACCCGATGGACTCTCTTCCTGCTTGTACTCCAAGAAATCAGTAAACTGAATTTCCTGACTCGGAGAATACTTTTCCCGTGACATAGACTTCTCCCCTCGAAGAGGATTCTCACTGAAATAAGAGACGTGTTCCAAGAATGTGACATCCTTGATAACGTAAACACAACCAGTGGTAGGATCAAGACATTTATACCCCTTTTGAGTAGGAGGATACCCAACAAATATTCCCTTGATTGACCTTGAATCAAGTTTTTTAACATTAAGGCTGTGATCATGAATGAAGCAAACACACCCAAAGACACGAGGGGGGAGGTGAAGGGGTTGACGATTCCCTGGAAGCATAGAGTGGGTCGTCCGCCCATTTAACACACGACTAGGCATGCGCTGGTAAGAACAGTATCTCCCCAATAATGTTTGGGAAGATTCCTTTGAAACAAGAGGGCTTTGATGACATTAAACAACTGACAATTTTTCCTCTCAGCGACCCCATTTTGAGTTGTATAACTACAAGATGTCTCATGAACAATCCCCCTTTTTCGAAAGAAATCCTCAACAGCATGACACACATACTCACGAGTGTTATCAGACCGAAATGTCTTAACAGAACCACCATATTGGTTCTCCACAAGAAGAATGAAAGTCTCTATGACATGAGGCACTTCACTACGATCTTTCAAGAGGTAAACAAAGGTAGTCCGTGAGTAATCATCTATAAATGTTATAAAATACTGAAAACCACAACGGGTATGAATTCCCGAAGGCCCCCACACATCAGAATGGATCAAGGAAAAAACTTCATTAGCACGACTGTTGGAAACAAGGTATGAAGCCCTAACATGTTTAGCAAACTGACATACATCACAAGATATCATAGATATGTCCAAACTAGAACATAACTCAGGAAATAACTTTTTCAAAACTCCAAAAGGGAGATGTCCAAGGCGTTCATGCCAATACAAAAAAAACTAAAGACAATCTTCTTTCTTCTTCTCGGTCCTGCTAATTGTTGTCATAAGAGCATTGGCCACACAGATGGGAAGTCAATATAAGCCTTTAGACACCAAACCAATCTCAATTCTCTTTCATGTCACCAAGTACTGCAAAACACAACGATTTGTAGAGAATATGAGTTCACAGTTCAACTCCTTAGTAATCTTGCTCACAGATAACATATCCAAGGGAGGATGAGGAACATGTAAGGCACCATGCACTAAAAATTTGTTTAACAAAGAAAGACTCGCTTTTCCTGCCACAAAGGTAAAGGAACCATCGGAAGATAGTTTATACTCATGAAAAAACTTAGGATTACCAGTCATGTGATGGGTGGCACCACTGTCAACAATCCATTCTTCCATACAAGAATTACCTTTTTCACCAGAAATGGCCAAATCATGGTTAACCTTTACATCATCTGACACTTCGGCCTGACCAACTGACTTAGATAAGCACAAAGCTCACGAATCTGTTCAGCTGAGATAGAAGTTGTCCCTCCACTAGAGTTGGTAGCATCAGAAGTAGATTTCTTCCCACTGGAAGGTTTCCCTCGACTATTCTTTTTTTTAGGATGGAGGTCCCAACAAAAATCCACTGTATGACTAATTTTATTGCAGTGAGTGAACTTGCGAGGAGGTCGGGCAGCTCCTACAGGACCACGGCTAACAAGGGCAGACCTCTCATTATACGAGATGTGATCCCCCTTTTTTCTAGTAATAACAAGGCGGCGTTGCTCTTCAGCCTCTACACGAGAGTAAACATCTTCAACACTAGGTAGTCTGTCAGAATTAAGGATTTGACTCCTTGTACCTTCAAAGTCATCATTCAACCCTGCTAAAAATAGGAATACCCCTATTCTCCCATTCTTTGGCTAAATAACGCACTTGATCTTGAGGACAATCTCAAGTGTCATCAGAGTAGTAGTCAAGTTCCTCCCACTTAGATTTCAAGACAGCATAGAAATCTGCTACAGAGTGTTCACCTTGCCAAAGAGAATAGACATCCTTCATCAACTGATACACCCGAACAACTTTCTTCTTTTGGCCAAACATCTGCTCAAGTATAACCCACATATCCCTCGCAGTCCTCTTGCAAAGAATAAGAGGTTGAATCTCGGGGGACACAGAGTTGACAATTCAAGTCTTAACTTGGTTGCCCTCAAGAAACAACGTGTCCTAAGCAACATTAGTCTCAGCAGGTTCAACTTTCCTTCCGTTAACATACGCAATTCGGCCCCGTCCAGCAATCCCCATAGTGATCGCTGCAGACCATTGAAGGTAATTTTCCTTGGTGAGGCGAATTGTAGTGAACTGGAATATTCTCAGTTGTAGACGCCCCAAAGAATCGACAGACTGAGCAGGGAGCACGGTGGAGCAGGGAGCACAGGAGAGCAGGGAGCACGGCAGAGCAGGGGGACGGTAGCCGAGGCTCAGGCGTCGGTGTTGTGCACACTTGAGCAGGGGCAGCAAACAGACAGCTCAGGCGACGACGGATGGGAGGCGACCAGCTGGCACTGGCGACGGTAGAAGCATAGCGATAGCCCCCACACACGACAGAAGGCAGCAGAATAAGGGCGCCAGAACTCCATGGCGACTACTCAACCGTTGAACAAGGAGCGCATAACCAACAGCGACCCTTGGGCGATCCGCGTAACAGTGGACTCCGTCGGCAGACCTTCCCGGAACTCAGGGCAACGACACCAAAAGACCACGGCGGCGAGCAGTGGGAAGCCGGAAGCCAGTGGGGAGCAGTGGTCGGGCGAGGGTGGCTTCGAGCGAGCAGTGGGAAGTCGGAAGTTCACGGCAGCGGCAGAAAGCAGGCAACAGGGAATCCTTCACCCAAACACTGTCCAGGGATTTTCGGTCTAAACTGAACAGTAATTTCAGAACCAGCCGGCTCTGATACCATGTATAGTCAAAAACAAGAAATGAACACAATGTAACGTGGAAAACCCCTCAACAAGAGGGAAAAAACCACGGGTGAGGAGGTGCCCACTAGCAACCAGACTCTCTCTCTCTTAGAATATCATTCACACTGAAATTAGGGTTTACACAGGTTAAGTAGGCCCATAACAGTAACACACTGGATCGGGTCGAAATCCAAACCCGGATAGGTGACCCAAATACAACATATGTCAACAGTCTATTTAAGGAACACAAACCTGTTGACCTCTGGCAGCAATGTCGCACACAGGCATTAATTTTAAACACAAGTAGATGAATAGCCACTGGCATTGCTAAAAGGGAGTTTTGCACTTAGCAATGGACGCCAAAGCTCACTGTTCAACTGCATAAGACTTGCACCTTCATCGTAAGCTGCCCTTGTCAAAAACATGCTTCAATGTCTTCATTTGACAATGATATTCCAGTCAAGAGAAGCTTCTTCCCACCCTGCTAGCCACTGGCACTTCTGGCTCTTTTCTACTCGATGATGATTCTCCCTTCTAAGAACAGTTCTTAAATATGGATTTCTTGCACTCAAAGTGGCAAGCGAAGAGTGGCCTATAGCTCTCGACCTCGTTATGCACTTATAGCTCAGCATCTTCCTCGAAAAGGGAAAAATCACCACACCCTCGTATTTCTGGACATCCTAGTAAGAACTCCATGCCTGTTGGACTATACATCAGAACCATCAGTCTTCCTCTTCATCATCATCTCATACTGTGAGACCTTTGCAGACAAAAATTTCCAAGGCAGCAAACGAGCACAAATATAAAGAGGTTGTATAGACACGATTTTTAGGCCCCAATCCACTTAATCTTTATTACACTTCAACCTTATCTGACACTTTGCAGCCTCTACAACTGCTAATTGATCTGTAATGCACTTCATTTAAGTACTTCGTCTCTGACATAGAACCCTTTTTGAAGCTGGAACTCATGTTTGAGAAATAAAACTGTTGCTTTTGATATCTGAGAATAGGTATAAACCAATTTGCTTCATTGGTTTATCGTTGAACAATCATTTGATATGGCCATTAGTACCTCATGAGACAAAGTAGAGGTGATACAGGCAACTAAATTTGGATCTTGCTTCATCCAGAAGACAAACTTAGAACTTCAAGAAATTGGGCAGAAGCAACTCTTTTTCATCTTGGATTTCCTTGTGACAAATTCTAGTGGAAAAGGAAGCGATTCATCCAGGTGTCTAGAGAGATCTCAGCTCTGTAAGAATAAAGCAATTTGTCTTTTTCAGACCCAGAAATAGAAGTTGTTGAGTCTTAAAAACAAGTTGGCTCAATAAATTGGATAAAACTCCAGTTGAGAATGAGAATAATCCATGCTTGAAAAGTAGGTAATGACACAACGAAGATGACTGAAAAAAGAGACAACCAAAAACCAGAAGTCAGTTCGGAAGGCAACCTTAGATGCAATCCCACTTTAAATGATAAAAAGGTCCCCTTCCTTTTGTTCTCTCTTTTCTTTTACTTCTACTTTTTCCTTTTTCCTGGTGGGAATAAAGAAATGACCAGCAATGATACTTTACATCAGATCAATTAGCAGTTATATCAGTATGATATATTTGAACCTAAGCAAATAGAGGAACTTGATTGCTCAGATACTGCAGCAAGACTACAGCAATAAACAGCCCCTAATACATCTGAGAAATTAATTGAAGCACAATGAGGACCCTCAGTTTTTCATATCCCTGTGAATCCCTGTGAATGACCAGAAGACAAGTACACTGATCTCAAAAGACAGTTCTCTCTCTCCCTCTAATGCCAGCAGCCTACTACATATTCACTATCCACCATCTCCATTGCATTTTCTTACCTCTTCTACAAATTAAAACGTAACTGTGTGAGTCTCTAAATGATCTCTAATGTGTGAATTTTCATGAATGGTAAATGACAATTGACAAGTAAGATTACATAATTCTAAAAGCTCCAAAGGATGTTTCAGAACCAAGAGAGATGCTTGGGTGCATTTGACAGACTCAATATACATACAAAAGCATAGGTTAAGTTACAGTGAGATAATGTAAACTGACAAAATCCCTCATATATCAAAAGCAAAGTGTGCGTTAAGGGGGAAGGAATTGACACAGATCCAAACCTTAGGTCATAGGCTCAGCTGTGTATGATCCGTATCATGCCATATCAAGGATTGAATTTGGGAAAATGCTGCCTGGGAAAATGGCAGGAGGACCAAATGCAGCAACAGATTAAGTACTGTTAGGGTCCACATCCACTCAAAGTTGCCATAAATACTCTACACTACTGGATGTGAATATCCTTCAGGAATTGATTGCTGCTTTCTTTGAAGTTTAAAGTGAAACAACTAAAATGCTGTGAACTTATTATGTCAAAGTAATCATTAAATAAGGTTTTAAAATAACATCCTAGCTCATAAAGCATAAATTGACATGCTACCTTTTCTCCTAGTCTATAAATTGACTTACTACCTTTTATTATCCTAGTCTATCTTATACATATGATGGATATGAAGAACATAGTTAACTTATGAATTTATTACCCTAGTAAATTGAACTATATGTGTGACACTGCGACCTGAAAGCTGAAAGCATAAACAAGTCATCAAGTTCTTTGAAATTTGATGGTAAGCAAAACCATCCATATAATGACTGATATCCTATAGAATACTTAAAGAGATCTATGGTGATTGGTTAAGAGGCTAGAACTTTTTTGAGAAAATTCATTCCTACCAAATAAATGCTTACAGATATGCACTTGATATAATATTGTAATAAGTAGGAAAAGGAAACAATGAAATTGATAATTAATTAAATTATTATGCCAGCCTTGAAGAATATGGCACTACCTCATCCTTCCTCAGTAATGTGAAGCAACACCCAGGTCGACCTGCACGAGCAGTGCGACCAGCCCGATGAACATATGTCTTGATATATGGAGGCATGTCATAATTAATGACATTGTAGACCCCTTCAATATCCATACCACGAGTCATGGCATCTGAAGCAACAATGACCTGTATGTCGCCTGCCCGAAAGGCATCAAGTGTCATGCTGCAGAAAATTGAATTCATGCATCAACACTCCGCAAGTCACTAATCTTGTTGTAGAACATAAAGTATATATTTTCATGTTAAATTCAATGTCTATATACAGTACCTTCGCACAGATTGATGCTGAAGACTAGAATATTCACTAATTTTAGAAGGTAATTCACCAAAGCAATTCAATAATGTACAAAGTCTGTGGGTCGATCGTACAGATGATGTAAAGATAATGCTCTTCTCTCCACTTAATTTTTGAAGAAGCGTAAACAAATAAAGGGGCTTCATCTTCAAATCACAGATCTAAAATAATAAACATAGAAAGATGAAAGAATTAATCATACTTCTATAATCAGTTAAGCATCAACTTTGGGAAAAAAAATATGATGAAGCAAACTCAAGAAAATGACATCATTAAAACAGAATTAGATTAGCACTTTACCAGTTTGTAAGATTCTAGCTGGTTAGGGAGTTGATACCGTGTTCCAGATGCACCAGTTGTCAAGAATAAAGGATGATATAGATTAAGTTGAGAAAGCTTGCTAGGATCTCGTGTCAATGTAGCAGAAAGGGTTACCTTCATGACTCTTGGATATCTTTTATTCCACAACCCTCTCCCAGGGCCCCTGCAATGAACTATATGAGTATGTGTGGTTCGGTAGAGAAAAAATAAGACAAGGAAATAAGGCTGGTGCATACAATCTTCTCAAGGTTCTCAATGGCCCAAAAGTTGGTGACCCTTCATATCTGAGCATTTGTTGTTCATTCATTTGAGTGAGCTGAAGAACAGTAGGTAACCAAGATTGATATGCATCCCTCAGCAATCTATCAGTTTCATCAATGACCTATGAGCATCGATATGTCATATGTCGAATATTGTCTTTGGAAAATGCATGCACTAAGAAATTTAGAAATGTAGAGCATATGAACTTTAGATGAGAATGCGAAAAGTAATATTGTTCTATTAAAACAAATGTTGGAAGAAGATAGAACTCCAATATCTTCTGTAGCGACAAGGAGAACAGAGTCACAGACATTTCAATTGGACAATATAGTAGGATCATTTGCAATTAGGACAGTCAATAGATTGCACGGTCTTAATAACTTACTAGATAGCAAAGATGCTCTAGTGTAAAACTTTTGGTGGTCTTTATATGGTCCATCAATCGCCCTGGTGTGGCTACAAGTATGTCTACAGAACTTGTTAGTGATGAGCAGAGATCTGGTGGATCACAAGAGAATTCCATAGAGAACTTGGGCTTCTGTACCAGAGATGAAACCTCTTCAGCCATTGAAGACTGCCCAACAGCAATGCCTACTTGTAGCCCAACTGCAGGTGCAATAGCAGAGAACACATCCGAGACCTGCATCAAGGGACAGATACAAAACATCCAAAGATGAGGATAGGCAAGAGGAGGACAGTGATCATAAAACAGTCAGAGAAAATCAATCCCTAACCTACAGGTTCAACCTGTTCACTTAACATTATTTTGAGTTTCATATATCAAAATTCAAAGAAGTCAATACCAAAATATCCTAATTTTCTTCATGAGAACAGATAAGCAGATTGTGTTTGATGTTGGCCTTGTAGAAAGAGAAAATGCATGAAAAAAAAATGTAACTACCTTTTCTATAGAAAGCATCACCAACTGAACCACACCCGAGTCAACAAGCTATAAAAAACAAAAAACAAAAAATACAACCTCACTGTACATTGGATGTGTACTTGCAAACATGAGCCAGGGTGCATCTTTTTCATATGTTTCTCATCTTCTCATAAAAAAATTATGCACAGATTGCCTTAAATTTAACACTATGATAGTTTTGGCTGTTCTCCAATCTCCGCTAGGGATATTACTGGTGTTTTCAAGAATGAGTCAGTGCATGATACAATCAATGGTAACATCCTTTCCTAGGATGCCTTAGCAACTGAATCATGCCTTAGTTATATGCTATGAAAAAACAAAAACAAATTACAGCCTCACCCTACACTTTGTTGTATTTTTAAGATTGAGTATTCCTGCAGCTTTCTTTATATAGTTTTTCATCTACTCACCAACAAATTATGCACAGACGACCTTAAATCTAACAATCCGATTATCTTGGCTGCCCTTCAATCTTCACTAAAATATTTCGGCCTCCAATGGTCAAATATATCAATGGGGAGCTAATGGAAGAACATCACTGGACATTAATTCTTTGTAATATAACAATTTCTAAATATCACCATGGTGCCTTATGTCACTGCCTCCAAGCGTGTTATTACTAATCAAAAACTTAAATGCAAGGATAGGGAGGCATTGTTTGCATCAAGTATCAACTATATCACATGCATAAATACACATATAGCACGAAGAGGGACAAGCACCACCCAGGCCTGCATTGCCTAATCCCACTCATACACTATAACCACAAAAGGAAGTTTCCAAGGAGCAGACTTAGTTGTCAAGGCATCTAGGCACCAGCCAACGCGCGCCTGGCCTAAAAAAGAATCCAATATCTAGCAGACTTTTACTCTGTTGCTAACATTTCAGTTCTTTGAGAGCTCTTTTGTAATCAAGTCCATCTAGAATTCATTGCCATAACCAAGAACTGCATTTAGTATGTAAATGAAGATGAAGAAATTTACCAATATTTAACAAACTTCTACTTTGTTACTCGTGTGCCGAATATTTGATGAACATGAATTGATAAGTAAATGCATCAAAGAGGATTTTCACAACATAGTAATTTAGGAAACGTTTTATGCTTCATGTGTGGACTACCATCTACATGGTTGATATTGTTTCTTTGCAGCTCTAACATCAGACTATGCTAAAGTGAGGTCTGCACGTATTTCTCTGATTACTAGACATGCACTAAACTAGAGAAACTGGTGGTCTTTTTACCATAACCTAGGTTTTAACATGGGTAAGAAGGCTGGCATAGGTTCCACACAAATATGTTTTAGAGCAGATAAGATATATACAGAAATTCATGGTTTTATAGAATACGTACTTAATATATGGCTGGAACTTCCACTAGATGAGTTGATATAGAATATGTAATCAACGTACAGCAAACTGTACTTAAATAACAGAAATTATATAATATAACTGCACATAATACAAGTACGTACAGTATAACACTGTATAATAAAATTACAGAACTTAATTTGAAGGGAAGGTGACTTTTCACCTTCCCATGGACTAGGTGTGCTAGCGCCTAGTCCAGCCTAGGCGCACCTAGGCACCAGTCTAACACCTGTCGCCTAAGTGATGGAATTAGGCGACGGGTGTGGACTCACGCCTAGGCTTGGACTAGTCCATGCCTTAACAACTAAGGGAGCAGATATAACGACTCAACCAAAACTTAGCCCAATCTCCAGTTTAGTGGATCTCCACTTTGTAGCTTCTTATCCCACTTATACACTTAAGATCTACAAGGTGCCTCCATAAAGAAGTAAGCTCCATATGCGTAGAACTTCAAGTCTGGGAGCTAAACAGCACAGTGATAGTAACTATAGGCCCAACCCAAAACTGTTGACACACCCAGTCAGGTGGATATAAACTCTCATCCTATATTTGGTTGCAATTCTACAACAGAAGGGTTATAAACCAGGGCAGAAGATAATAACCAGAACCAAATAAATATAGTTAACAATCTTCCTCAAAAAGTTAGATATGAATTCGTCTACCACTTTTATAGTTTAGAAATTACAACAAATGCACCCAAACGAACACAACATGGTGCAGGTGCGGGTGCAACCTCCCTCCTTTTCTAATTTCATGACAGGTGGGTGTATCACTTTCTCTGTCTCATGCTTTTTCTTTTCTACTTTCCGCCACCTTCTTCTTGTCATTCTTCCTGCTCTCATTTTCTTCTTCTTTCTCACTCTTCTTCTATTTCCTCCCTTCACAAAAAACAGTTGTGTCTCCAAATGTGATGAACTTTGTTGTTGGACAATATGTCAATAAAAAAAAAAAATCACATGAAAGGAAAAGCACTTGACGCGAGCAAAATTGTTGTAAATACAAAAGACACACTGATGTTCTAGCCATTCCCATAAAACAACTGCATTTGCAACCTAAACAAAAGCCTATCCTTTTATTGTTCCCAAAAAGGGGAAATAAACACATCCACACAATATTTCTCTCAACACACATAATTGTCTGAGAAAAGGCTTTTACATATTGTGGAGATATATACACAAAACCTAACCTGCAGTGCAAGATCACGAGTAGGCAGCACAACTAAAGCCCGCAAGTGTTTCAATTTACGAGTAGAGAGCATTTGGACAATTGGTAAAGCATAAGCCAACGTCTTGCCACTTCCTGTCGGTGAGTTTATGCATAAGTCACGTTCCCAGCCACCTGGTCCAATTGTCTCTTGCCAGACTGCCACTTGAATTGGAAAGAGTGAATTGATTCCCTTTTTTTGTAAAGCCTCCACCAACCTAAGCAAATACACAATGTGAGATACATATTCCTATTTATGGAAAACGGTTAACATAATTGAAACCAAACAAGCAAGCTTCCAACCACTTTCAGCAGATGATGAAATCAAAGGCACCCTTAACAGACAAAGGAATCATGACGCGAATCAACAGGGTTTTGCAATTAGATTTTGGTTATGTTGCCATAGAGATATAAATATATGCCTTGGTAGCATTCCAACACCATCTCTACATCAATTTTCTGTTCTACATTGACATGTATGGGAGTGACATATGAGGTTCTATGCATGTTTCACGTCCTAGATAATTATGTGCCATTATGTAGTTCCAGCCTTGGCAAACGCATTCATACATTTAACAAAAAAAAAAACCCCGAAAGTGATAAAACAGCTTGGCTTGCATGCTAAATTAACCTGGCAGGTCTCCGACAAAATGATATGGCTAGCAAAGAAGCTGGTAGGACGGTCCTGGCCCGTATCAGAAGCCCACCTTTCCACCTCAATACTAGAAGGCAACACCACCATCAAGGTGGTGAAAGTATGCATGTACCATTTTAGCTACCTCTAGCATATTTTATGCCACCCAACATGTTACCTAAATTGACATTAAAATCTACTAGTCACATGTTCATATTGGCTAAGTTCCACCTAACTAAACATGGACCAGACAAATCTGGAGGAACATCATTAAATTGATTATATGGTGTTATATTATTTGAAATGCTTTCTATCATGACCTTTGCTGATGATGCGACATAAGCCTAATTTTCAAGAGCCTTAAAACAAAGTTAAGCATATATTAACAACAGTAACAACCACATACTTTGTTGGAGAAAGACTACATGAACTTGGATTAGGTGGTTATATCAATAAATTAATTTGACGCCAGGTTGCCAGCACATAAGCACAGACTCCAAACCTTCAAAGGAACTAGTACATTTTAATAATTCCACCAACTCCAGCTCAAAGGTACCAACCCAAGAAGCAGAAGCAAGAAAACATAGAATTGTGGAATCAGTACTCTGATCCATATGTGAGGGAAGCAAAACTCAATTTTGTAGAGTAATCTAGACCAACTTCACCGCAGCCTTGAACTTTGTTAGATTATTTGTAGTTAATCATGAGAGACCCTGACAACCATTACTAACTTCCAAATAATGCCAATCAATTGGTCAATCCTGTGGACACACTAAACCATTACTTCCATGAGAAGCTGCTACAGACAGTTTCTTCTCAGTATTTGAGTAAAGAGCATCTTGACAATCCTATCCCCTACTTTAGTAATCATGTCAGCCATAATCTACAAGCGAAAACTATATCCACTAAATGACATGCAGGTTTCATAAAAACACATACCAACCAATAAGTCTTCTTGTTTCATCACATGCTTGAGAACTATTGACGATGCACATATGAAGCAGAAAGTCTAAGATCATCCTACACAAGGTGATGGCCACTCCCAGAACTTCAAAAAAGAAATCGTGCATAAAATCTTGAAAGAAGACCTGTCTCCTTCTAAAATTTTCACAACATATGCCTGCCCCCTGAAATTTTCAAAAAAACAGCAAGGCTGCAAGTTCTAAGAAAGTATTTAGAATAAGGGAGCTTCATGTGTTTTTATGTGCTTGTTATCCTATATATAACTGGCCACACCTACAAATATTTTTTGGACTCTCCCCTTCACCTACAAAGGAAATAACTGCCAACCCCATACCTCAGCCTCATAACTCCTCTTCTTGGAGCCGCTTATGTTTCTGGTTTTGCCAACACAGCTAATTTTATACAATGACAATGAAAAATGAACTCATCAATTTGACATGGTGTTCATCAACTTAGGGCCTAAGACACATGGGTACGGATACACATACGGGTATGGTGACTTTAGAAAATTTGCGTATGGGGGTACGGCGAAGTGTATATGTCAATATATATATATATATATATAATCTACAAAATTTTCAAAATCAAAGAAAAATGAGAAGAAAATATAGAATCTTGGTGGATAACAAATAAAAATAAAAAAGAAAAATCAAAATAAAAAAATGTTTGAAAATACAATTGTTTTGAGATACAACCATTACCATGTACCAATGTCGCCATACCCGTGTACCGACATGGGTATGCGGGCAAATCACCTGTACCCATGTGACTTAGCTTAGGACATAGACTGTGTGGTTCTGTAATTGCTACAGACATCAGAAGCAAGGTCAGAAATGGATTATCGTGGCTATAAATGAGAAGTTATCTATACTAGAGTCAAACCATCTGAATCCATCATTAGCTAAAGACAAGTTTCTCTTATTTCATTAATTTTTATCAATCATATAAACTACAATGCCAATAATGTATTTTTAACTTTCTCCAAATTAGAAAGGTATTTTTCCCACTATATCTAAAGCAAGGAGCTCCACGCCTCAACTTTTCAACAATGGTAGGAAGGTAAGTGCAGTTCCCAATTATGCCAAAGCTTACATGTATTTTTGGGAATGCTTTCAAAACTTAAATGTTTCTGAAAATTTATTCAAAATATTGCATGTTTATTTAGATCTTTCTTAGAGGTAATTGGTAAATGTTCCACTCAATTCTGGACCATTTAATTAACGACTAAAAAAGGACAGGCATGTTTTTTACAATATCAATAACACAGGTATGCTTTTTCTGTGAAACAGTTAGAGGTGTGTGAACATTTTCCTAAAAAATGACTCATTCTTCCAATACATCAAAAGGTTGTGACCAGTCATCATTTATGCTTTCTCTTTCGTGGCTCTTGAGAATACCACCACAATACATAGTGTTGTTGCAAAGAAAAAAAAATGAAATATTCAAAGTAAAGAAAACAAATCCAAAGTGTAAGCACACACACAAGAGAGAGAGAGAGAGAGAGAGAGAGAGAGAGAGACCTGGGATCTAAGTAAGGAACAACTTCGAGAGTGCATTCTTCATAAGAATCAACATCCACTGGATTCCTCATCCATGGCAGAAATGGTTCACTTTTATTCTGTCCCATTGACTCCTCAAACACTTCAACTCCCTTCTTAACCATCCTGCAGAATCTTACTTGAATCAGGCTTCCATGTATGTGTTCCACCACATATGCTGACAACACATAGATTTTCGGAAAACCTAGTTTGGCGCCTGCTTTGTTGAGAGACTACAAATACCTGATCTCGTTTTTTGAGTGACAGTAGTTAGCTTGCAGCTACCTAGCTATCTGAGTTTTGTTATCTGAGGTAAAAATCTAATTTGCAATTTTCCTCAGAAGAATAACCCATTTTAATACTTTTCAGTTAAGGCTTAACGCTTGCATAAAGAAAGGGCCTTCATAAACGTAAATCCAGCTTAGCACGTCAGCTGGGAAAGTAGTTAGTTGTTTTTCAATCATCAGTACACAGAAACTGATGGTTAATTAACCATCCAATGATATTGAGATATTCAAATTAAATAAAATTTGATAAAGGACAAACAAAAGTCAAGGAAGATTAATTATACGACTCATTCACTCTCTGGACGACAGATCCTGAAAACCTAGATTTTCAACACTTGGTTTTAACTTCTTAGGTAGTGATTGGATGACAGGTTAAAACTTAAAACCAGTGATTTCCAAACTAGTTCCGTGAGAGCTTGGTTTTATAACTCGTAATACTCAAGGCACAACAAAAACCTTATTTGTCGTAAGCACTACACTGAATCAAACAACAGACTAGAGAATAATTCAATCAGATAATAGCCAAATGAGACAGTAATCTGAAAGCAGCAAAGGCTTTTCATTCGAAGGATGAAGTTGAGGATACAGGAAATCAAGACGTGTTTTTCTTTTTCACATATTTCTCTTGAATATTATATCAAACGTCTGGTATGCAATTACTGACAAGATAAACATTAGAAAACACAACTATAAGTATGAAAGATGAAGAACATAGACAATGGTTAACGCTGGGTGTCCATGACAATAAAGTTCAAGAAGAAGCATTCCCTAGTGCCTACGGCAGCCAACAAGTATGTGCGTATGTGTATGCGCGCGCGCGTGTCTGAGTTTAGCAACAGTTGCCGGCCGGTCACCCCTAAAACCAGAAGGGGTTGTCCGCCGGTGCAACCAGAACGAGAGAGGGGGCCGGGTACCTAGTCGCTCGCCGAAACACGGCCTGCTGCGTTTTCTAGTATCGCCGGAAGAAGGTGTTCACCGGTGAGAACTGAAACCTTTGGCGAGCCGTGGAAATTCTACAAAAATTGCGAGAAGTGCATCATATTTTGCACAAATTCAATGCAGCGCTTCTGATTTTTGAGTTTCAACTTCCAAGCAATTTTTCTTGCTCTAGCAACCGATCCGTCATCCGATTCGAGTAGGATGTATCATCTATAATATCCTTTTTACGGGATGTCCACATATTTGAATTTGGATTGCAATATGATGAAGAAAAGTTCACACTATAGCTGAATTTGAGTCCGAATTTATAATCTGGATCTAATTTTTAGATTCACAACCGAAAGCAAGTCTGACTCTTAAACCGAAGTTGAATTGAAGAACCAACTTAAAGATGGATGAATATTAGATATTTATTTAAAAATTAAAACGAATATGAACATGACCGCATATTTATTGAAATCTATATCTTAAGGTGTCCTTTTCTAAATCCAAATATGATTTCTTAACTTCGCATTGAAATTTTTATATTCAATTTTATTGAAACAGTGCAATCGAATCCAAATTAGTTTTGTTGATATCCCTAGTTCCATACTGGGTGTTTGGCTGGAGACAGTCACTTCTTTGCCTCCGCCGCTTTGTGGCATCAATAAATTGATATGCTTATAAGCCCTAGCCATTGATTGCAAGAAAATTTTGCATTTTCTTTTTAATTCATATGAGAAGATTTTCTTGCATGACAACTTTTCATTTGGAAAAGATTTTCCCATTTGATTATGAATGAAGCAAACTAAAAATGAAAAAAAAAATCCCTTTTAGACTTCTGTTTTTTATTGTAAGTTCAAAAGAGAGTCCACCTTTTGCAATTTTCATAAAAAAAAGGAGTTACGTTTATAAAACCATATCAAGTAAGGGTAGACGACGTAAACTTGTGTCTCAAAGAAATTGTGCAAAATGGTGGGAATATAATTCATTAGTACGATTAGTACGAGAAAGCCCAGAGTCGAAGGGTTGGTTGGAGGTCCGACCGGGGGGTTTTCTTCTCTCCTAGGGGTTGAGCGTATGGAGTGTGATTTCAGGCGAACTTTCCGGCGATCGGAGCTGTTCCTCGCACGGGAATGATTCGTGTGGGGGAACAGTAGGTGCATGCTTGGAAGATGGTCGATTAGGCGGCAGTAGGTAGTGGGCAAGGATTCTTTCTCAAGAATCTGAAGGACATTGGTCGGTGTTGCCTCCTTTGAAGGTTCAGGAGATCGATAGTAGGCTTAAATCATCGTGCTGAAAGAGAGTATGAAAGAATGGCGGCTTCTTTCAGATGGGCAGCCATTGCTTGATTTGATGGATGTTCAGCCAAAGTATGGAATACTCGTATGTGTTTCAGGAACTTGGTAGGTTGTGGACGAGTAAGGTCAATCCCAGGTTCATAATGTTAGGGAAGGTTGTTATTTTTGGTGCGAGTAGGTAGTGAGGAGGGATTGTCCTGAAAGCGAGCTTGGGGAAGGCTAATGGTGGCGATGTGGTGGTAAGTTGCCATGCCCCCGTGTCTAAGCTTAACAGCATGTTTGGATGGTGGGAAAGGAAAAAAAAAATGGATGAAGATGGAGAAAGAAAGAATAGGAAAAAAAAAACATATTTACACTGCAACGAGGAAAATTCCACCAAGTCATGGCACCACTGACCTCTCTACGCCATTTGTTCTACTAATTGCCTTCCTACAGAAATAGTAGACCACTCACCTATCACTTCTTATCGTTTCTATGAGATAGGATGTAGAGCACGTCCTACATAGACCTGAGCAACGGGCCGCGCCCGCTCGGCCAGGTAAAACCAGGCCCGGGTCGGCCCGTTGGGCCCGAAACCTGGCCTGGGCTCGGCCCGATAGCTCGGGTCCCGGCACGCGGCTCGACCCGGCCCAGCCCCTTTGGTAATAAAAAATATTTTTTAATTATAAAATAAATTTTTAGTAATATAAAATATATTTTTACTAATAAAATACATATTATTAAATTTTTAAAAAATTAAAAATTTATTTTTTTAATTATAAATGGAACGGATCGGGCCCCGCCCGTTGCCCAGGTCTAGTCCTACATGCGTTGTCTAGGCTTCCTTGCGGCGATCACTCCTCCCTGCATCTAGATTTCAACCATAGTCCGTTCCTTCTCTTTCTAGTTGATGTCTCTGAAAGCTTCCTTGGTATATTGCCAAACTAATTGGGACATATTACAGATAGCATGCAGCGCCCAGTCCCCTCGAAGGATTTAATTCCTTGCCTACCATAGCTTTCAGATAACAATTGGGAAGGATATATGCCAACACATCGCAAGCCATTAAGCCATTGTTGGAATGCCATGCAAATTTCCCTCCAAGGGATTTTGGACTTTCCAAAGTGCCTGGTGACAAGCTACAATTGCTAGCAAGATTGATCCCGTAAGGGGCTGTTTGAGAACAATAACACTGTGTTGCTGTTTCATGCATTTAATCCAAAAATTTGTTAGATTCATTGGACCCTTTAAAAAGTATTTCATAAATCTGTCCCACTTTTTGTGGTAAATGCCTAGAACATTAACACTATTATTGTTCCCAAACAACCTCTAAAGTTTGAGTCCAAATATTCATGCGCCAGTTCTCTCTTGGGCCATTGGAGCTCATCCCCTTATAAATCACCCTTATAGATCAACATATTTGTTTCATGGCCAAATGATTCTATCTACCTTCTCAGTAAAGTTCCATCCTTGCAGGAATTGCATTTCCTACTCTATCTCATATAAGCTGCTCAAATCGCTGCTCCATGCATCTTTAAGGCTCATTTGGAGATCCATTCTCACTCTTCTT
Organism: Nymphaea colorata; assembly: GCF_008831285.2. Lineage (NCBI taxonomy): Eukaryota > Viridiplantae > Streptophyta > Magnoliopsida > Nymphaeales > Nymphaeaceae > Nymphaea > Nymphaea colorata. The sequence goes on along the minus strand of NC_045138.2, from coordinate 10,269,559 downwards.
TGTGATTTATCTCTAAAGCTTTCAATCATAGTGGCACTCAGCCACTTATTTGTCCAAAAACACACAATTTTACCACCTTCAATTTTCCATTTGATTCCACTTTTGATGAGAGACCACCCCCACCCCATGCTATGCCAACAACAAGGGCCTTTCCATTTGCTTGCCACTGACCAAAGTCCTTTACCTAGTGGCGGAGATGCATGGTGAAAATTTCTTCATTTTTAAATGGGCATCTTTAAACATTTATCCTTATATATACAAGTGCCCCACCAAATATGAGTATTTTTAAACAAGTGCTCCTCCAATCAATTTTTCTGGCTCTACCACTACCTTTACCATTGCTTGGATATCTATTATGGAGCCACTTCCAAGTATTGGAATTGGCAATAATCATGTGGCAGGTTCTACTCATAAGCAAGACCCGATTCCGATCTTTCAGCTTTCTCACATCAACACCCCCTTCGCTTGGGTGTTTGCTCAATTGCACCCTGGTGATCAAGTGTTGCTTGCTTTTTCCATTTGTTGGAGTTTGTGCAGCAGAATGATGCCTTTGATCAGTTCTGAGTTTCATGAAAAAGTTCACCAACGGAGTCTTCAGAATGAGCACATGAACAGTAGAAGTACCGAAACAGTAGGTAGCAGCTGCAGCTTAAAAGGGAAAAAGAAGAAGAGAAATAGAGACAGAAGTAGGTGATAACCGGGTTTGCTTCTATGAGGCTTGACCAAGGGTAATCTCTCGATTAACCTAATTATAGAATATTGTTGGGCTTTTATAACCAGCCTCCTAGGTTTTCCCGTATTCCCATTGTATGGTTAGGGCCAGTGAGATATTTCAAGAATAGATAGGGTAAAACCAAAATTTGTTTTAAAGAAGATCTTCAATTCGAAAAACTTTTGTAAAGATTATCTCGTAACTGCAAGCGGGCCCCCATGCAATTAGAAGAGATATGGATAGGACTCATGCCACTATTCAACATCTCCCACTTGGTCATGAGACCATCAATTTGCTTCCACTATTGTAGGTTTCCTTTAATTTGAGCTACATAATTTTTCACAGTTGGTTTATCCATTTTAACTTAAATTTGTTCAAGGTTTATAACAATGTTTTTCTTTGAACGGCTTTCCTTCGCACCTTTCAAATATATTTTCGTCCCGTATGTGCTACATGCTTGGTAAGCAGAGCTTCAGAAATTCCCTTAGTTAAGGGGTCAGCTACCATATCATTGGTAGACATGCAATCAACTGAGATTTCATTTTTCTCAATCATTTCATAAACATAATGGTATTTCACCATTATATGTTTACTCTTTGAGCTAACTGCTCCATTTTTATAAGAAATATCATTGGCTGATTATCACAATATAGTTGAACTAGTTCATGATCAAGATCTAACTTCAAGTCTTTCAAGAACCAATTTATTTAGACAGTAACGGTAGTTGCAACACTACAGACTATGTACTCTGCTTCTTGAGTATGTTGAGCAACACATCCTTGTTTTTAACAAATCCAGGATATCACTCCACCTCCAAAGAAAAACACATATCTAGATGTGGACTTACTATCGTCTTTACAACATGCAAAATCTATATCAGAATAGCCAACTAAAGCTAATTCATTAGTTTGGTATGAAAATTTCAAGTCTTTTGTTTCTTTGTATATAGTGAAAAACTTTTTTACTGTTTTCTGGTGAGGCCAACCAAGATTACTTTGGTCGTGGCTTACAAGAACAATAGGAGAATTTATGTCAAGTTTTGTGCATAGCATTAGATACATTAAATTCCCAACAACCTGAGCATATGTGACATTTAGTTTTTGTTGTTCTTTATTAGGATAATTGCTTCTGCTTAGATTTTCTCCTTTTACTATGGAAGTCTCATCAGGTTTGCAATCTTGCATTTAGAAGTTTTTTAAGATATAATCAATGTATCGTTCTTGGCTCAAACTCAGAATCCTCGAGTTTATATCTCGAGTGATCTTTATTCGTATGATATAGGATGCTTCACCCATACCTTTCATTTCAAAGTTTTTGTTTAGCCAAGTATTTGTTTTGAATATCATTTTTAGTCAATGAAATGTCATCGACATATAATGACATAATGCAAAAAAGACTTTCATTTTTTCATACATATACACAATAGTCTGGCTGATTTGCTATATATCCAAGCTTAGTGATTACCTTGTGAAAAGCAAAATAAAATTGTTTGGGAGGCTGCTTCAAGTTGTGCAAGGATTTTTTTCTTGTATACTTTATCTTTATTCTCTTCGATTACATATCTAGGTAGTTGTGTCATATATATAATTTCTTTTAACTCACCATTTAAAAAGACAATCTTTACATCCATCTAGAATATATCCAACTTATAGAATGTTGCCATAGCCAAAACGATTCAGATTGAATAAATTTTGCAACTAGTGAATGGGTTTTCAAATAATCAATTCCTTTATTTTGGAAAAAACCCTTCGCCATCAGTCTTGCTTTAAATTTCTCGATTGATCCATCAACTTTATACTTTTTCTTTAGCACTCATTTATACCCAATGGGTTTTCTATCTTTAGGAGGATTTACTAATTCTTATATTTATTCTTTTCTATGGATTTGATTTCCTCATCTATAGCATTTACTCAATCTGATGATTCATGCAAATTTATTGCTTCATCATATGTCAAATTGCCTAATATTTCATTAATATCTATTAAATAACATAGCTCCTTTGTCAGATATACGTAATATTCTTTCAAATAAGAAGATGAGCTCTACGTCTTTTATGGCCCACAAAGTCTGAGAGAATGAAACATCATAATTAGTTGGTTCATTACCAAACTATTCTCTAGTCGGTTTATTGTCATACTGTTCCTCAGTCAGTTTATTGCCAAAGTGTTCACCTGAGTAAGTCAGACCATCCTGTAGAACAATTTGATCTTTCACTGGATCATTGTCATCATTATTGAATTCTTTTAGAAACTCTACATTTATACTTTCGATAAGTCTCATAGTCAAATGATATAATTTGTAGCCTTTGGATACTTTTGGATATCTAATAAATAAACATGTTACAAATCTATTATCTAGTTTATCCATTTTTGGATCTATGACTTTGGCAGAGGCTATAGATCCTCATCTCCTGAGTTATTTTACATATGGTTTCACACCAGTCCATCTCTCATAAGGAGTGGTTGAAACTGCTTTGTATTATAGTAGACATAGTTGTTAATGTAACAACCTGACCTACTTCTAGGCTCGAGCCCCTAGTTCAGTGGATCCCAACCCACCTCTTAGCATTTTCGGCTCCAACCTCAAAAACACTAAAAACCATGACAACCATCTATTTTAATAACCATTTTTATAAGCCATTGAAAATCCCTCACAATCTTAAATACAAGATTAAATTTTTTGGGTGTTACAATCCACCCCCCTTAAGGCACACGCGTCGGCGTTCTGAGTGTTGAACCTGCTTTGATACTAAAGTATCAACCAAACCCACTCCTGGGCTCGAGCCCCTAGTTCAGTGGATCCAAACCCACCCCCTAGAAGTTTCTGCTTTAACTCCAAAAATGCTAGGAACTAGGACAACCATCTACTTAATAACTCACTTTATAAGCACTTGAAGATCTCTCACAATCTTCAATATGAAACTAAATTTTTGGGGTATTACAATTAATACAACTTTACCACAGAACACTTGGGGCAAGTGTGCACCTGCTAACATGGATCTTAGCATGTTCAAGAGGGTTTTATTGCACCTCTCAGCTACATCATTTTGTTGTGGTGTTTTAAACATTATTTTTTGCCTATTAATTCCAAGACATTTGCTGTATTCGATGAATTCATTTGATGTATACTCATCACCTCAATCAGACCTTACAACCTTGATGTATTTGCCAAGTTGTCTCTCGACTTCACTTTTGTATTCTTCGAATTTCTCAAAGGCTTCAATTTACGTTTGATCAAGTAAAGATAACCAAATCTTGAGAAGTCATCAATGAATGTTATGAAATATAACATGTCACTACGTGTTTGGACTCTGAAAGTTCTACAAATATCTGTATGGATGATCTCCAACAAATAAATGGCTTGAATTACTTCAGAGGAAAAGGGTTTCTTTATCATCTTTTCATATGGACATGACTCGCATTTCGCAAAATCATTTATATTAATATCGAGTATTATACCTTGTTGTGTTAAAGTATTCGTCTTGTTAATACTTACATGGCTTAATATCTCATGTCATTAGTTCACATTCACATTCAATGCACAACCAGTATAAGCAAAACCTGAAACTTTATTAATTTCATTAAGCTTACACGTTATATTCTTTTACATATTTTCCTTGAAACATTGTTCAGTCATATTTTTCCATTGTGACTTTTCTTGAAACAAAACGAACTTCAAAACATTTCCCAGACAGAGCATGGAACATACACTAGGTTCCTCCTCATAGAATGAAAATACAAAGCCTCGTTCAGAATGATACTGGTGCCCCCAACATTGAGTCGATATGTCCCGACTCTCCTGACATCACAATATGAATTATTTCCTATGTAGACCTTTTGTACTCTGAACTCAGGTGTTCCATACGAACCACACCTTCCTTTGTTTTAGTTATGTGGCGGGTAAACCATGAATCTACCCACCAACCAGTCAGTTCTTTATTTACGAACAAACACTATGACACAACACATATGACTTCTCTGTTGTAGTCTCTTTGATCTTTCCTCCTATTGTTATTGTCCTGACCATTATTGTTCTTCTTGTTCAGGAACTTTGTCTTGAAGTTCTTCTTAATGTGTTGAACTTCCTGTACATGTAGCATTTCACTATAGCTTCTTGAGGTCTTTGAGAATCTGCAAAATTGTCATTAAACTTGCCATCATTTTTCTTTTTAAATTGTTTGTCTTACTAACACATGACTACTAACATGTTTATCCTAGACTGTCATAAATTCTGCATTCTTTCTCTTAGTCAGGTGTTCTTCTTGAACAGCTAGTTGAATATGGAGCTTTTATAGAGTCAAAGTATCAAATTGAAGGTTCAGGGCAGTGACAGCCATGTCCCAAGAAGGGGTTAGACTATTTAGGATTGCACAAATCTGCATGTTATCTGAAATCACATTTTCTAATACAGCTAGGTTTCTAGCCATGACCAACATCTTATTAACATGATCAACTACTCTATCTGACTCATTCATTTTGTTTGAATTATACTGCTCTAGGAGTAGCTGAGCATGCATTGTAATAGTGGTATTATACTTCGAGGAGATAGCATCAAACATCTCCTTAGCTATTGGATAGTCCTCAAATACCATGATGAGGTCATCTTCCATGAATGCTAACATAATGGTTTTAGCAATCAAGTCATCAGTTTCAAAAGCATCATATGTTTTCCTGTCCTCATCTATGAACTTGTCTCCTAAGGTCGGAAATGGTTTGTTAATGGCATGAATTAACCTCTCAAGTGTCAAGGTCCACATAATCCTCATTTCGATATATGAAAGTTGGTCCCATTGAGTTTTTCAGTCTTGGCCAATTCTAAAGCTTCTACTCTAGAAGTCATTTTTAAGTTTTTGAATTTTTAATGGCAAGGAGTAACAAGAAGAAATCAATCCACCATTATAGTATGTGCAGCATAAAAAAAATTCATATCAAGTCAGGAATACTCTACAATATCCTAAAATATCATTTAGCAGCAAGGAGACCTCAATTTGAAATTTTATATCAAGATTTTCCTTCTTTATTTTTTGAGACCCTTTTTTAATAATTTTAACAACTCTGAGGGTATCTCCATGCAATTTTGAATAAATTTTTGTTTTAAATAAATTTAACTAAGCCTCTTTCTGGAAAAAAATAGCAAAAACATTGTGGCATTAATTTTTGTTAAATGCGACAACGTTTTTGAAAAAATTGTGAAAGGGGTTGACTGAAACTGTTATTTTTAATTTAAGGCTATAAATTTGTTCAACTGGAGTTTTTTCTTTATTTTTTTTGTTCGATCTTCTCTCTCTTCTCATGAAACCTCTATGCTAGGGCTTCGTCCATTGTTTCTCTCTTCTCTCGAACCTTCGTTGCTAAGAAGAAGATGGCCAGAACTGGGGCCAACGAGCAACAATAACTCTGGCACGGAGCAACAATAACTCTGGAACCCTCTCTGTTGGAGTTTGGGTTGTCGCAAGGAGGAAATAGGAGCTGTGGTCGGCGAGCCAGTAACTTTGTTTCCGGCTAGTGTCATCGACCTGGATGCAATGCGGCGGAGGGAGCAGCGGTTGAACTTTGGTCGGTGCTTTGTTTCATCGTATCAATGATAGAGGGCGGCCAGATCTGAAGGGTAGTGACAGAGGGCTATATCGGGTATGCCGGAAGCCACAACTGTTGTTGGGGAGAGGAGGGTTTCTGGTCTACGATGCCTTAGACCAGAAACCCTTGAGAGGAGCTGAAATCCCCTTCTCTCGAGAGACAAAACTTGAGTTTGGTCACCTACCTGCACGTCTGTCGGAAAGAGGAACAACAACTTCCGTACCAGTTGCCGAAAAAGAGACAGCGGTGACCACTCAGGTTTGTTGAACATCTAATCTAAATTTTGTTTTGTGTGTGCTTCCCTTCATTGTATCCTTCTTCTTATCGTTTATTAATGTTTGTAGACCACAAAAAAAAAGATAGCATTATTTTGAGCAGAAGTTCTCTTTTCAACACTGAGTTCCTCTATTTTAACTAGAACTACTTGAATATAATATTTTCTAATATACTGCAAGTTATATCATCTAGCATGCTCAGGCATTCACGATAGCTTTCTATTGATGTATAGATTTATATAATTCTAGCATGCTAGTAAGTTTCATCATCTGAAATTTAATTACTTGTTTCAAACCATATTGATATCTAGGGGTGAACACGAGCCGAGTTGAGCCCGAGTTCAGTCAGCTCAAGCTCGGCTCGACTAAATAAGACCTCAAGCTCAACTCAACTCGAGCTCGACTACACTAGCTCGAACTCGACTTGATATTTACGTCTTGAGCTCGAGCTCGACTCGATTAAGCTCGACAAACTCGTTTGATACTCATCCTTACCTGTTGAGCTCGAGCTCAACTAAGGCTCGATTAACTTGTTACGAATCGAGCTCGATTAAGGCTCGATTAACTCGTTACGAATCGAGCTCGATTAAGGCTCGATTGGCTCGTTATGAATCTGTCAAGGCGAGAGAAAAAAAAAAGGTTGTATTTGAGGAGTTCACTCTTTGCAAATTTGAATAAATAGAATTTGGGTTTTCAATGTCTACTATAAAATTCATCTCCCCATAAGGTCAGATTTGTTTCACATTTCTGAGAACCCAAACCTGGTTGTTGTGCATTTGCCAGAGCTGCAAGTTCTAACAATTATCAAAGCCAACATCCAATCTTAGGTCCGCACCATGGTGCCAAACCAAACCAACAGGCGGCAGTGTCTGATCACTATTAGACAAAGACTAAACAAATAGCTGCCTGAGGGATTACTGAGACTGTTAACTAAATATCCAAGCAAACTTTCAGAATGAAATAATTGGTACTTCAATGAATGAACATAGAATAGTTAGACCGACTGAATCATTGACTATCAGGATAACAAATTCAATGTCCTTTTCTTTCAACTCAATCCTACCAAGAGGACACAATGATTATCAATATATACTCCCTGATTAGTGTGTTCAAGTGCTAGAGCATATCAGAATCAACGTCGTCTGTCATGAATAAGATATGCTACCATTATGCTGCCTTAGGAACATATTTCGTCACCTTCAAACTCCAATTGAACAATGAAATTTGATAAAAAAACAAGAAATGCCAACAAAGTGTAATGCAAATCACAAGCATTTCCTCTGTTCTACCTCTCCATAAATAATGTTATGTTAGAATACTCGTTTTTATCATTTTACATCTAAATTTTCTGCTTAAAATTATAAATAATTGTTAGAATCAACGTTTATTACCATGGACAAGGTGCAGCAGCATCAATGACAAGTACTTGTAACTGTAAGAAGAGATTCCTGTTACCATGGACAAGAAACAATTGATGAAGCTAACAGTGCTGTCAACATATGACTTTGGTTATGCAGTTTTATCAAATTCATTCCAAATGAATGGCACTTCTACATAATTAGCTTGTTCAGAAATATGTAAAAATATGTGAACAAAGGTACAAACAATTGATCTTACTTATTTCTTTTCTTTCTAATGCCCAATTGAAAAGGCAAAAAAATGAAGCAAAACATGAAAATGAACCATCCCTTCCTCTGGCCACAATAATCAACATGAACAAGTCATCCAGACATTTATAAATAACTTAACATGATTAAATTGCAACAACAACTATGTTTTGAGAACCCTCTCTCCTCTCAAGGAACCAAAACATGAAAATGAACTATTCCTTCCTCTAGCCACAATAACAGCAAGCTCCTGAATAACATAGAAAAAGGACTATGTCACATTATTGTCAAATCTAAAAAATGACTTTTTAAGTGCACAGTGGTCATAAACACTGAAAATAATGAAAAAAAAGGCACCAAGAAGCAAAAGGTGTAGCAAGAACATTCTTTAAGAGGTGAAGGAAAGTTAAGAAACTGTATCACTATCTCGAATTCACATACTCACTTTATATAGAAGCTCTTCACACAATCATGATTCATGAACATTGGACATCAAAGCAGAAAACCTGCAAAAGGCAACACAAACAGACACTAGAATCACATTAGATCAAGAAAAGAAGAAAGCAAAAGAACGAGAAAAAACAAGCATTACCAAGAGGCAACTTGGATCATTCTAATGATACATATTCACTTGATTCCTCATCCTAAAAGAAATATATATAGTCAGTTAACAAATGATTCATAAAATATTTAATGAATACAATTTCTTCAAAACATACTTACTTTTGTTAATACTTCATGCATTGGATCATTCTTTACCCAAGTACCTAAACAAACCGAAGCTTCAACTATTTTTGGTATCAATGAACTATGACTATCATTAAGAATTCAACCTCATGTACTAAAAGAGTTTTTTGAAGCAACAGAAGATATTGGAATAGACAACAGATCATGTGCCATTTGTAAAAAGATTCGATACTTGGATTCTTTATCTTTCCACCATTGCAAAATATTGAAAGAATCTTCATCACCATTATCATCATGTTTAATCAATTCATCATCCAAATATGTGTCTATCTTGGATTTGGTGACCTGAAAAACAACATTCTCAACTTTACCTAAGAACTTAAAAAATAGCTTTCTTCCACCGCGTGGTGTGTCTCGACTCTCTCGACCTTGAATACTGGAGACATTAGTTGATATGGTAGAAATATTAGCATCCACTTCATTTCTTTGGATGTAAGTTTCATGAATATCTTGTAAAGATTGTTTTGTCGTTTCCATTTGTTCTTCCTTTTCTTATCTTGACTGGTAAATTTTTGAAAAAACAAATTCTTATAATGTGAGTTTTAAGCGTGGATCTAATATAGATGCAATAATCATTACCAAGTTACAGGATTTCTAATATTTATCAAATTTCTCCTTTATTTTCATTGTCATTGCCTTCATAAATCCACTTTTATTTTCAACATTTTCCTGCAATATTTCTTGAACTCTCCAAATTTCAAGAAAATACAAGTTTGTTGTTGCATAAGATGACCCAAAAAATAAGGTGGAGACATAGTAGAAAACTTGAAGAAAATCACATATCACTACTATTTTTTCCCAATCCTTAGGTCCAAGCAACCATATCAAGTCTGGGTCTTCCATGTTGTATCTTGCAAAAGTATCTTTATATGCAAGAGTTGTTTCCAATATAAAATATGTTGAATTCCATCGAGTTGGTACATCTAACACTAACTTCTTTGTCGTTGAAATTTTCAACTCTCTAGCTACAGCAAAACCATGGAATCTTGAAGGTGAAACTTTGATATATTTTATTGCATCTTTCATGGCACTCAACCTATCTTGTACCATTAGATTCAAAATATGTGCACCACATGAAAAAATTTACCTCCATAATACAAGTTGATGCAGCTTTTTTCCATGTTCTCTTTTAATTTTCTGACAAGAACATCATTTGTTGAAGTATGGTCGACTGTAATAGATATTATTTTCTTTTTAATCTTTCAATCTGCAAGATGCTTAGCAATTACATTTGCTAAAACTAACCCAGTATGAGGTGGCTCAACTTCGGTAAAGTTGATGATACATTGTTGCATATTCCACTCTTTATCAATGAAATGTGTTGTTAATGCCATATATCCAAGTTGTTGGTTTGATGTCCACGTATCTGTAGTCAAAGCAATCTTATCAACACCCTTCAAGACTTTTTTCAATTTCTTCTTTTCATCCTCATATAATTTAATGACATCTCTCCTAACTGTCATTCTTAAAACTGGCACCCAATTAGGAAAACCAAGCCTAAGAAGGAACCTAAACCAACAATTATCCACTATAGAAAAAGGATGTTCTCCGGTTGCCACTAATTTTACAATTATCTCTCTTATTGATTAAGCATCGATGTTGGGACCTATTTCCATAAGCTTCTTCGTGACATCTGAAGTATTTCCGGATTTAAAACTTAAAATCTTTTTTTTTTTTTTGTTAGCAAAATGTGTCAAACATTTGTGCCTTCTCATTAAAGTTACTTACGACACGTATTTCATTAACTATGAATTCTTACATATGACTTTGTTTTGTCATAATCTTTTTTAGTGTAATTTTTTTGTGAAGCTATCACCATTTATGGTGTTATAGTGGCAAACATTCTCTGAACAAAACTAGAGAGCGTCCCACCATCAAAAATATATTCCCCTGATTCACTCAGAGTCGGATATGCCATCTTTGCTTCTGGCATCATTGTTGGTTTTGCCAACTTGGTTTGTGGGTATGTATTTCTCTTCTTGCTCGAGAGATTCATTAGGTCTTCAGGCACCTCAGATAGTTGAATACTTCTTTTGCAACAGGGTCTGTGTGGGAATAATCGGCAGCAGTTGTGCACTGGCTGATGCTCAAAATTCATCACTGTTTGTGAAGATATTGGTGATTGAAATCTTTGGTAGTGCTCTTGGGTTGTTTGGAGTTATTGTGGGCATAATCATGTCAGCTCAGGCAGTATTTGCCCCAAAGTAATAAAACGTATACAGGTGGGAATGAGAGCATCTCTTGTTTATTTAGTTGGGGATAACATGGATTTTCATGCCGGAACCATTCTCCATTTTTCAGGAAAATGAGGGGATCCTTACTATGAGAAAATATACAAAAAAGGGATCACCAAACATAAGTACCGAGTACCAACAATACACAATGATTTGCTAGGGGAAAACCAGAATACTATAAAAAACAGAAACACAAAAGCGAGCAAGAAATATCTAACAAGATGGCAACCTCCTATCTTCCAACAAAGCACGGGAAAAAAAGAAAGGACTGAAATATCAAGGAAACTTGCCCCCTTTGCAGCAGGCACAGGTAGGAACCTTGGGCTGAAAGCTGAAGGGAGAAGGCCGAAGCGGAGCTGCTGGCTGACCTTGAAGGCTGAAGCGGCCCACGGGCGGAAGATCTACGAGTTAAGGTTAGGGTTGCAATGGGGGAAAAAGTTTCAAAACTAGAGACAAAGAGAAGGAGAAGTTTCGAGACGAGGAGAGACGGGAGAGAGAGAGAGAACAAAAAGGAAAGCAAAAACCTAAAACTAAAAAGAGGGTTTCTGACTGAGACGCTTTTGGAAACCAGTTTTTCAAAACCGGTATTTACACATTTGAGCCGAGTCGAGCTGTAACGGTTCCAGTCGAGTGAACTCGACTCGATTAGTTGAACGAGTCAATTTGTGAGCTCGAGCTCGACTCATTCAACACATCATGCAGCTCGAACTTACTTACGAGTCGAGCTCGAGTAGCTCGAGTGGTATCCTTGGATCTGATACCACTGTTGGAGTTTGTACAGCGGAATGGTGCCTTTCATCAATTATGCATTTCACGCCAAGTTCACCAATAGAGTCTCCATGATGAGTGCACAAGTAGTAGAAGCACCAAAACAATAGGTAGCAGCTGCAGCTGAAATGGGAAAAAGAAGAAGAGAAACTGAGACAGAAGTAGGGTGATAACCAGGTTTGCTTCTATGAGGCTCGATCAAGGGTAAGATCTTGATTATCCTAATTTTAGAGTATTGTTGGGCTTTTATAACCAGCATCATAGGTTTTCTTGTATTCCCAACGTGCGGTTAGGGACAGTGAGATATTTCAGGAATTGATAGTGTAAAACCAAAATTTGTTTTAAAGAAGATCTTTAGTTCGAAAAACTTTTGTAAAGATTATCTCGTAATTGCGAGTGGGCCCCTTCATAGTTACGAGAGATATGGATAGGGCTTGTGGCCACTATTCAACACCATTTCACAAGAAGTTGCACATAAGTCTTTCCATTTTAGAGATAATAGACTTGAGCAACTTATAGGCTTTCATATAGTTACCAGAAGCAAGATTATACTTGATTAAACAATCCATAGGAGAGGAGGTTCGCTTTCCAGCCAGCTAATTTCCTTTCCATACACTCTATCAACGGGCTGCACATGTTTTCTGATAATCATCCATTGGTTAGAGGATGACCCAAAGAGCTTGTTAGGAAACTATTGATACTCCATCCTAGACACGCTGCCAACTAGCATCTCCTGCCTTTAGTTAGGTTAATACCCAACAATTCAGATTTATCTTTGTTGATTAGTAGGTCCGAGGGTATCTTCACTTCCTCCAAGAAGTTTTGAATCTTATACATATACCCACTTTTGGCACAAATAAAGATAAGAACATATCGGTAATCAAAAGAATTCCCTTAAAATTGCTCTTATGGGACCCGTGAGGAACTCCTATAGCTCACTATGAACTAGGGGTGAACACAAGCTGAGTTAAGCCCGAGGTCAATCAGCTCAAACTCGACTCGACTAATGAAACCTTGAGCTTGACTCGGCTCAAGCTTGAGAATAGCTCGACAGAAGCAGCTGGAGCTCGACAGAAGCAGCTGGAGCTCGACTCAACAGTTACTTGTGGAGCTCGATCTTGACTTGATTAAGTTTCGATAAACTCGTAAACTCGTTTGAATATATCGATTTGATTAACGCTTGACAAACTCGATTAAAGCTTGAGCTCGACTCGGCAGTTATGTGTTGAGCTCGAACTCAACTTGATTATTTGAACGAGTCAACTCATGAACTCAAGCTCGACTCGTTAAGCAAATGACTCGGCTCGAACTCATTCACGAGCTGAGCTTTAAAGAGTCGAGCTCGAGTAGCTTGACTCGTTGTTCACCCCTACTATTAACCAAACGTTTGAACCGCCAGGCAATGGATTACATCACAATTAGGAATAAGTAAGGGGACAAGGAATCACCCTGACTATCTCTTTTGGCCTAAAAAAAAGTCACTTTTCATACCATTAATATCATTGTAAAAAAGCCTGCAGTCTGCATACGAACCATTCTCCTTTGAATCCAGCTGTCATGGGACCCCATGTCTCTCAAGCTACTCTTGAGGACTGACCATGAGTCATCTTGTAGGCTTTAGACAAGTCAAGCTTGAGACATGCCACCTCCTTCTCATTCCGGTTAAACCAGTTAACCATGTCTTATGCTAAGACAAACTGATCATGGATAGTCCTACCAAGGAGAAAAGCTCCTTGACTAGCATCAATAATCCTACCTAAGATATCTCTCATTCTCCTGATCTTAAGTTTGGAGATTATCTTATAGACGCTATTGCACAAAAGACTTGGTCAAAAATCTTCAATCTGAGCACTTTTCATGTATGAAATTCATGTTGGACCTCATAACTTGATAAGCCTTAAAATAAAATGCTCATTTTTCATGTTATGGAATCTGATATCAACCTTACCGATGAATTTTGTCAAAAATAAAGTTCATCTGCCATTAATCCTTGCTTTTGTTGTTTAACATGGTGAAGAAGGAATATGCAACATGTTGCTCCATGAAAATAAATCTTGATTTGTTTGTTTAAATTGTCATGTATATCCACTTTGGCCCTTACACTGTTACATAAAGGATCCATGGATCATTCAAATATTCAATCAAAGCCACAGATTCCCTTGTTGAATAATATTTTCTTACTACGTTTATTTACATTTTACAGTTCAAAAAATGATTTTCTGCTTCTGTCAACTCCCTTTTTTGGTTGTTTAACGAGGCCAAATTTTTTTATTAAACAACTAGAAAAAAAGGTTGATCTCATTTCAACCAACTAAAATCTAATTAGTGAAGGCCAAATGGGAGGGGTAACAGAGGTCAAACGTACTTATCTTCGTTGACAGTGTGGTGGTCTGGATGGTGCCAGGCCAATGCTCTACCGGAATGAGCTTTTTTAAAACCAATCGACACGAAAAAACACCAGAGCCCCAGTAATAGGTACATCTTAAACCAGCCCTCACAAGTGGTAAGAAGAAAAAGGAAAATCTCAAAAACGAGGAACTTTCAAAACCCGTCTTTTTGTCACGTATTTTTCAGAAAAATGATCGTCTTATATATAAAAAATAAGTCAACCGAAAAATAAAAACTGTTCTTTTGAATAAGACATCGAAACCAAAGAAAATGCCAATAAATGGGAAAAATACAAAATTTTCCATTTTTTCACATTTTTATTTCTACATTTTACTTTTGCAATTTGTGTACGATGTTTTCATCTTTCTAATGCCAAAATTTTCTCAAAATTTCAATTTTACCGTATTATACCCGAAAAAGTCTCACTATTTAAAATTGGTAAACGATAACTTATGCTTCAGAGTGACCCTCACAACAGTTAAAGCTATGGTCCTTAGTCCCGAGGTCGCCGACCTGTGCCAGAGTGACCCTCACAACAGTTAAAATTCACGACTGCTCATGTGACAGCTGCAATTACTTCCACTATCCTTACTTGAACATCCACTTTGAGGTGAACTTTTCTTTGTTTGTCGGAACACACTATTGTTCCATATTTTCTGTTTTCTCAAGGCTGCATGTGCAATACAAAGGTAGAAAAAGCATCACCACCCACCTTAAAGTGCGGTCCCTTGTTTGCCTAAAAGCATAACAAGTTTTCTGGAAAACAGATTCCTTCATCAGCTTCTCCTACCGATGTTTATATTCAAATGCTATATTTTAAAAGTAATGGCAGTTCTAGCAGCTTCAAAATTCTGCTTTAGGTTTCTGAATTTCTAGAGGAAACATTGCCTGCTTCTACATTGAACAAGCACTGACCGTTATAATTAACAGTATGAAGCAACACAATTTTCATGAATCATGAACCGAACAGCTTTCATCTTGGATGATGGATCACTTACCAAGTTAGCATCTTCTTTTACTTGTAAACAGCATTTGTGAAGAAAAAACCCACGGATTAATGTACAAACAATACAGGAGTGAGTGTACGTGGAAGCTTGCTTATTCTACCAGTACCAGCTCAGAATAAGCTTTAATACACTGATGTTTTCTGAAAAGATCAAAATAACCTGCAGATCTTTGTCATAAAGATCACGATACTCTGCAGAGATTTATCCACAGATATCATTTTCCTGATGGACTTAACAGCCAGATAGCTAGAACTTGCATTATTTTCTACAAGCAACACACATTAAGCTTGCTTGTAAATCCCCCAGCGAACACTTTGAAAAAGAAACTACAAAACTTTTGGCATTTTACATGCACAGGAGCAGAATCATTAGCTCAGCAACAATAAAACCTGTAATGACCATTATAATATCAACACACACCAAAATCATGAACTAGACTTGCCACCTAATCAGTGCCATGAGGAAAAGGATGAAATTAGTTTAATTATGATAAGTATCAAGTACTAATCACAAAACATGCTAATTGCATAATATCACTGCCTTGTAGACGAAAATTTTATGACAATCGTTGCTTTTCCATATTCAACAAACACAATCACCTCTTGCAACAGAGAACAACAAAAAATAGGCTATGCCATATATAAGATATGAACATCAGTAACAAACTTAGGCATGCAATGATTAAGAGCTCTCAACAAGCTCAGATTCTCACAAAAACTTGGCCCCGATGCTGGGATATGGACCTCCTTGATAGAGTATTCAAAATCAGATTTTCCAATTTATATGTTGTCCACCACTTAAAGGAATCTTCATTATTTGTCACCAACAGTGTGCGAGGAAAACCAAATCTCCTGATAAAATCATTTGCAAGATTGCATTGGATTGCTTTCGAAGATAAGATAATTTGATGAAGTCTCCAAGAATAAATTATCTATTTTATCAAATTCAGGTTCCATGTTACAAGGGGAACATGATCATCACTGCATGATGGCTACTTCTTTCTATAGTATGTTGAGAACAGGAATCTGCCATGCAAAATAAATTAATGTTAACTTTAGCCTGTCATGTTTTGAAACTTTTGAACAATGCAAATCTGTTCCTGCTGAACATTGACAAAAAACAAATAATTTGCATGGGAAAGCATGTCTGAAAATTCATTCTAAAGACTTGGAACAGCATATTCCAAAGACTTTACATCAAAAGATGCAACTTCTTTATGACGACGAAGAAGAGAAACCAATTACAATTACGTACAGCTACAGGAACCACGACCATATGTTTATACTTTATAGTAAATTTTAGGATTCAGTCCATCATAGAATTGAAAATTCATATCCGGCATAAAAACAAAATGAAATTATTTATATCCTAAAAAGTGACAAATATGTTGACCTTTCCTAATCACAATTACAGATCCATTGCTCTACGTGAGAGGGCAAGGATGGCTATATTGCTGGGAGTGAACTCCATGCTTATATAAAGCGCATGGATACAAGTTATGCCTTCAACAAAGCCCATGAAGTCCTTGAGAATTGGGGGATTGCACAATCTGGCACTTTTGCCGACCACATTGATTCGTGACAAAAGAAAGAAGAGAACAAACTGGGAGCAGGCACCTACGATAGCATGCACTGCACAAACTAATAAAGACACATGCAGTCCTACAAACAGCTTTCAACAAATTTATCTAATAATTATAAGGTTTCCATGTGAATGATGAATCAATGCAAAGAAAAGCTCATTCTTTAACGGAATTAATCATCACTACCCATTACTAACTAAGAATACCACTTGCAAGTGATATATCAAACTAAAGATAGAATATTAGGGATGGTATAGGTATCTTGAACCATTGATTGAGTTCATTCATATGTTTTCTTATGTGTACATGTATATTAATTGTGAGCATCTATGTCACACGGGTACGGGTACGCAGACACGGCAATTTTCAAAATTTTAGGATACCCGGACACAGCAAATTTTATATTTTAGAAAAATAAAAATGATAATAAAATAAGAAAAACATTAAACTAATAATTCACTCTTACATTCTCATAAGTCATAAGAAAGAAAGTCTCAAACAAAACATTGTTTATCACAAACGAAAACATCCCCAAATCAGCAAATGCAAAGCAAAAAAAACCCAAATGAAGCATGAAACCCTAACTTCTAATATCAAAAAGAAAAAAAAAAAACTAACCCTAACTTCTAATATCAAAAAGAAAAAAAAAAACTTACCTGTCTGTCGCCGGCTGCCGCCAGACACCAAAGGATGACACCGTGGATCGCCAGACCTCGTCGCCGTCGCCGTTGCCAAACTCTGCTGTCGCCGGTTACAGGTCGTCGAGGACTCGAGGGTAAAGGTCGAGCATGAAAGCGTAAAAAGAAATCCAGGGTTAAAACTTAAAAAGAATGTCGGGTTAGGAAAGTGGTTCGGATCGGGTCTGACCCAAACCCGATCCAAAACGTATCCTACCGTGTCCAAGTGTCGGGATCCGTGTGTCGGAGTGTCGACGCCGGTATGTGGCCCATTTTGCCATGTCCGTGTGACATAGATATGATCTTGTTCTTGCTCAAAGATTTGCCTCTACATCTGTTTCTACACATGCCACCTTCTACATATGCCACCACATTAGTAGGAGACTCAACTTTCACTGTTGGTGCCCCTACTGATGACCCAGGTATGATGTGGATGATAGATTCAAGAGCATCCAAGCACTGTTGCAATCAACCACAGATGTTTTCTTCCTTCATCAGATTCTCTACTCCACAACATGTCTGACTAGCTGATGGCAAGTTGTCCCCTGTTTTGGGCAATGGTGATATTTACCTCCCACACTTAGGCACCATTACACATGTGCTATATGCTCACCGGTTCCTCGTTAATTTGTTATCTATTAAGCAACTGGCTAGTAATTTATAGTGTAGAGTCATTTTTTATCCTAGTTTATGTTCTTTTAGGACTTACTAACTGGGAAGATGATTGGTGGCAGCCATGAACACGAGGGACTCTATTTTCTGTCTGACCCAGTCGATGTTGCTGCATCTTCATTTCCTTCGAAGCCTTCTCCTTTCCAGTGGCATCTCAGACTGGGTCATTCATCGGTGTCCAAACATCGTCGCATGTTTCCAGATATTTCTGCATCAGAATCCTTCTTATGTGATGTGTGCTAGTTAGGCAAGCATACAAGGAACAATTTTCCTTCGAGTCAGAATCCATCTAGTCAAGTCCGTTTGATCTTCTTCATGTGGATGTGTAGGGTCCTAATCGGGTTTCCTTTCGATCGTGTTTTTGGTATTATCTTGTTTTGGTTGATGATTTCACTAGAGTCAGTTGGGTATTTTTGTCAGAGGAAAGATCTGAATGTATTTGTATTCTTCAGAAACTTGTCAAGGAAATAAAAACTCAGTTTGGTTCCATTGTCAAAAGTATTCGCATTGATAATGCTCTTGAAGTCACTTCTTTCGTTCTGCTTTAATTTTATGCTAATCATAGAATTCGACCACAATACACTTATCCTCACACATCCGAATAAAATGGTGTTGCCAAACGCAAACATGGACAACTCCAAAATGTCGCCTGCACCCTCATGCTGCAAGTTTGATCGAAAACTCCTAAACTGACTATTTGACTACAAGTTTGGGCACTTTGATTGAGCTATGTCTAGTCACGTTATCCCATCTTCTCGCCACCAAGCCTTATTAGATTCACGGTGGAGGCAAGCCATGCCGGAGGAAATGGATGCTCTTATTTCTAGGGAGACGTGGGACTTGGTGGATCCACTGATGCACTGTGATGTGGTTGGCTCGAAATAGGTGTTCACCATCAATTATCATTCTGATAGTTCAATTGAACGGTTTAAAGTCTGTCTTGTCGCTGAAGGATATATACAGATGCATAAGGTTGACTTCTTTGAGACCTTTTTGCCCGTGCCTCGGTTGGACACTATTCGATTGATTATATCTCTTGTCGTCCAGCAAGATTGGCCTCTATTTCAGCTGGACGTGAAAAATGCCTTTCTCTATGGAGATCTCTCTGGAACTGTCTTTATACAGCAACCACCTGCTTTTGAGCGACAGAGGGAGTGTTCCAAAGTATGCAAACTAAAGGAGGCTATTTATGGATTGAAACAGAGTCACTATGCATGGTTCCATAAGCTAATTGAGGTTGTATCTAAGTGTAGATTTCGAAGATCCCAACTTGATCATTCGTTGTTCACTAAGCGAGGCACATCTGATATCGTGATTTTGATTGTATATGTTGATGATATTGTACTCACTGGGAAAAATAATCAAGAAATAGCTCAGACAAAGGAGTTCCTAGAGAAGCACTTTGTCAAAAAGGACCTTGGTCAACTCCGTTATTTTCTTAGTATTGAGGTGGCTCGTAGCAGTAAAGGGATTATAGTGTCTCAAAGAAAATATGTTTTTGATCTTCTGCAAGAAACAGGTTAATTGGAAGCTAAACTTGCCACACTTCCTATGAATCCTCGAGTTCATATCCATGATGATGAATCATAGTAGTTTGACTCTAGATCTTATAATCTCTGATAGGAAAACTTTTAGATTTGACTCTTACTCGACTTGACATTAGTTTTGCTACAAATAAGCTAAGTCAATTCATGGAAAAACCCCGAAATGTTCAGTGGGAGGCTGCACTAATGGTAGTAAGATACTTGAAATAAGTCCCGAGAAAGGGGTTATGGTTCAAAAAGGGAAAAGGTGTTCACATAGAAGCTTATAGTGATGCTGATTATGCAGTGTAGATGACAGAAAGTCAACTACAGGTTTTTGTGTCTCTATGGGAGGTAATTTTATTTCTTTGAGGAGCAAGAAGCAGAATGTGGTGGCTCGATCTAGTGCTAAGTCTAATATATGGTTATAGTTCAAACTACGGCTGAAATGTCATGGGTCAGATCAGTGCTTCTAGATTTGAGTGTTTTGGTGAATCTCCCAATGAAGATGTATTGTGAATTTGTGACAACAAGGCAGCAACTTATATTGCAAACAATCCTGTCTTCCATGAGAGGACGAAACACATTGAAGTGGATTGCCACTATATTCGAGATTTAGTACAAGAAGGAGTTATTAACACTATTCATGTCTTCTCAGAAGAATAGGCAGCTGATATTTTTACCAAGGCTCTTTCCATAGGCAATTTCCTGAAAGATTGTAACAAGTTGAGCCAGTGGCAGAGCCAGAAACTTTTGGCTGTGGGGCACTAGTACATAGAATGTAAAATTCAATTTAAAATATATGGTATTTTATAAATAAAGCAAATATTCAACTAGATTCAGCATGTAATTAACAACTTTGAGAAGGAGTCGACTAAAAATAAGCCCAATTTTTTAGAAATAGCATCAAAATCTAACAAAAACCCTCAGAAATAGCTCGCTGCTTGACTAGAAGTTAGAACGCATAAATCACAAATGTGAAAACCCCAAATCAAATGCACGCTCATCAAAAGTCCAAAATCAAAACAAGAAAAGGGGGAGAGGCGGAGAGAGTGTGAGAGAGAGAGAGAGAGAGAGAGAGAAAGAGAGAGAGAGTAGAAACACTGACTTTGTGAAAGAAATCCCACGGGCAAAGCACCATGCCAAGACGCACATATTGGGCAAAGAACCTATATGACCTAATACAACACGAGTGAAAGGCGCACAGATGTGATATCAAATGTGAAAAAACCCCAAATCAAATGCAAGCTCATCAAAAGTGCAAAATCAAAACAAGAAAAGGGGGGTAGAGTCAAAGAGAGAGAGAAAGAAACACTGACCTTGTGAAATCCCAACGGGCAATGCGCCATGCCAAGATGCACAGATTGCCCTCTGCGCGCCTTGCGGCTTCGCAGTTTGCCCCTTCCCCTCTCTGGTGAATGTTTGGGTGCAACAATGGGCAGGAAGACATTAACTTCTAAGTTTCGGGCGGGGAAAAGTTTTTGATGAATGTTTGGGCGCAACATTGGGCGGGGAAGCATGAAGTTTTAGGTTTTGGGCGGGGAAAAGGTTTCGCCTGGAGCTGGATCGGTGTTCATTATGGGGCCCGATCCAATTCTGGTGCGGGCAACAGCCGCAACACTGGCGTGAAGCAAATTTTTTACACTGAGCTTTATTGGGCTGGAGTGGGCAGGGGCCCACGCCAGCCCACACGTAGCTCCGCCACTGAGTTGAGCATGATTGATATCTATGCACCAGCTTGAGGGAAAGTGTTAAATACTCTAGACAGTTGATTAGAGTGTTTCTGCAATATTAGAAAGTTGGAGAGTAGGTCTTTAAATATTTAAATATTTTCTTATGTTTCTTGGACTGATTCAGTAATTATTGTATCCCAGCCCTAATCTCTTTATCTTTGAGATTAGGGTTACGTAAATGACATCTTTTTGGCTTCTCTCTCTCTAGTCATAACAAAGAAACTTCCTCACCCAACCCTAATGCCCGATAAGGGTTCCTTCCTCCCAAAGGAAGAGAACCACAATAATCATTGTAACCCCTTTCTAATGCCCTTCGACCTATTTATAAGCATTATTCGGTCAGCCTTAATAGGACCTGATCCATACCCCAGATCCAGTTACTAACAATACTCCTCCCTTTGGAAAACACTCCTCAAGGTGCCGCATTGTCAAAATTCCTCATGTATCTTTAGTAAGGGTTGAGTCTTCTTCTCCCGATACAACCAGTTTGCAGTAGGTGTCTGCCACTCTAATGCTTTGCAAGCTGATCTTTCAAACTGGAACCTTCCAGTCGCCAGGTATGAATATTGCACTGATCATTGCATAGAATTTCCCCTTGGCATAATGGTCGTGGGCTCCTAAATGCACATTTGTGGCCCAGTGCTCTCTTGAGAATTGATGACACATGGTTTCCTTGACCTTGAAGTCCTCCTAGCAGGTGCACTGCTAAGTGCTAAGTCAGTTTGATGTTCAAAATGCTGTGTAGAACAGTCAGGTCCTGTCTTGAAGCCAAACGAATGCCTGAGAACTACTCTCAACCCTGCACCAGATTGGTCTCTAAACTTATATAGATCCCCAAGGAAAATTGGAGATCTACTGGCCAACAGCAGTGGTCTTTTGATTATCAATGTTGCGGCTCTAAAGGGGCTGCTTTCACGTTCATCCCACATGGTAAAATCTAACACCTCAGCCATCAAAATTTCAATGGTCTGATCACAAGTTTCTAGAGTATACACCCCCACAATAGAGGCATCGTCATAGATGGAAAGCTTGGCCCCTTTAAAGGTACTCCAGTCTTGCAATTCGATGACACCAAGCCACTCCCGATTCTCCACCCACCTTGAGGTAGCAAGCCAATCGCACCTGAGGTCATATTTCCCAGCATTTACTAGCAGTTTAATCTCATCCTTCACAGGCTGAGAACTACCTGCTTCGAATTTTCATTTTCTTATGGAATTGGTATTGCTTCGCACACAAAGAAGCTACAAGAACCCAACAATATGTCAGTCTAATTTTTCAGATCATTACTAAGGAAATCCTGAAACTGAAACAGGTCGGTTTCTTCCATGCCAGCTAGCCCAGCTGCCTTTCCACTTGAGCCATTTGTTTCTCCCCATTGCATATCTCTTTGATCGCTCCATTCAGTTACTGCCAGACGCTCCATGACTGTGTGTTTTGCAAAACCCACACCCTTAGGGTGTCCCTGGACTGTAGCCAAGGGGTTTTCCTGGCTGCAACACGTGCCTCCTCCTCTTTCCTTATTGCAAGGATCCTACAGCAACTTCACAAGACTTGAGCACCGGTGCTATTGATATGAAGATGGCATAGTCCTTGGGTGATCAACACGCCAATGTCGCTGATGTTGCCGACGATTGCTCTGATAGCCATGGAGAACAATGGAAGGGCGGAAACACCCACCTAAGAGGCGGCATTATGGAAGGCTTTCTTGAAATTCTTCCTATTCCCAATATTCCTCTTGCTCGCTCCCTTGACTGTAATTTCTTTTGCAAGGTGGGTCAACACCAAGAGCGGCTCAATGGCAGAAATGGAGCTGTTCTCCCCACCATTGGAGATTCTGACAGTCTCCTGGAACACAGATGTTTTCTTGCAAATAAACTGAATTGTAGTTGGTGGCAGCAAGAGGCCTGACCATATGGCAGTGAATACACCTAGTTGGTATGAGGGTGGTCGCATCTCCGCGCTGTCATCCTGGTATTTCACTTGGCCTTGTTGCTGCCAAGTTGTGAAGACGTCTTTAGGAGACGCCCAAGTGCTCATGCCATGAAGCCTTTCTTTAAGCAATACCCTCATCTGCCACTGTCTTAGCAGTATCATCTGCAACTTCTCGTCCATGTGGTCCAACATTCAATTGATCCTTGCGAAGGTACTCTCCACCTGTTCCAATCGACCAGCCATAATCTGCCGACTTGAGACCCTTCAAAAATTGGATCTCATACCAATTGTTAGCCGCCACTAACTTGGTGAACCCTTACAAGAAACCCTTACAAGAAACCCTAATAAGAAAACTCACTCAGCCAACCCTAATAGCCGATTAGGGTTCCTTCCTCCCAAAGGAAAAGAAGTACAATAATCACGGCAACCCCTTTCTAATGCCCTTGGACCTACTTATAAGCATTATTGGGTCAGCCTAATGGGACCCGATCCATATCCCAGATCCAGTTACTAACACTGTGTGTGTGTATAGATATCATTTAGTTATTTAACTGTTCGGCTATTTGTCTATATTTACATATAAAATTTTATATTAACACTAGTTTAGTTAGATGCACATTTAAAATGGTCAGTTCTAGCATGATTCAACTGATTGCCCTAGTTGTGCTATGTTGGAGCGCCTGTGCCAACATGGGTGCGAAAGCCATTTAAGAGCACCCATGTGACATAGGTGCCAAAACGTTTCACAAAGAGATTGAAAAACATTTCACTAAAAATGAAAAAGTTGGAAAAGCATTTTTCAGGGAAAACTAAAGTATAAATGAAAGAGGAACATAATGGAGCACATTATGAAAATGTTGCAGCTTGTTTGAGAACTAAGGGCACTAAAATTAAAATTTTCTAAGAACTTGTTCATGTATATAATTTTGGCAGTTGCAGCTGCCAAATGGGGAAATGGACTCTTAATAGGCTTATTCTCATTATGCACAAGAGAAGGAAAAGGTTGAAGCAAGATAGGGCTGAAGAAACTTACTTAGCTAGTAATTGAAAGCCCAAGAAAATACGCCAAGGAAACTGCAGTCAATTCCTCATCAATTAATGAATAGAATAAGCCTAAAGACTATAAATCAGGTTGCTTCTTCTATAAAGTTGAGGGTCATATGAAAAATGATCACACTTAATATATTAAAAAAGATGTATGTGTCATTTTGGATTCTTCTGATGTTAATTTGATCAAACAACAATCTTAGTATATCTGAATCAACAATACAAAAGAGGCATCACCAAGATCATTCATCTCAAATTTTATAACAAGAAGTTTTTTTTTGTTTCATGAAAGAAGTTTATATGACTACTGGAAAGTGATATGTCATTGTCACCAACATATAAAACTAAGAAGCAATAAGATATACAAATATTTAACCTCACACAACTTATGTTAGAAGCATCCATCACCACCTTGCTCTCAAAACCAAACGATATTACAACTTAATAAAACTTATAACACTTTTGGTGTGAAACTTGCTTTAAACTATAGATAAATATTTTTAGTTTGCAAATCATTTCCACTACATTTCCTAAAACAAAGTTTTCCTATTGTACCATCTCATCATTCTCACCATTAAGAAATGTTGTCTTTACATGATTCTATAGCTTCAATCAAAATCAGCAATCAATGCCACAATCATCTTGAAAGTCATTTGATGAAATCGACTGGAAAAGCCTATATATAATCCATGACTTTCTTCTTAGTAGAGCACTTTACTACAAGACATATTTTATGTCTTTTAAATTTACCTTGTGAATCATGTTTGGTCTTAAATATTCATGTGCAACCAATTGGTTTCACACCTTCCAATAATATGACAATATCCCACATGTTATGACCTTTCATGGGTTTTGTCTCATCATTCATAGGATATATCCACTTATGAGAGTTGCAACTTTGTATTGCTTGCTAGAAGTTGACCGGATCACCTTCCATTAAAGTTGTATTAACCTCATGTTTCTGGATTTAGGCAATATAATCTGTTCGAATTGCATTTATCTTCTCTCTAGTAGATCTTTTTAATGTCTTAACAGTACCATTGTCACAGAAACACGTCCTATTGGAAGAAAACGTGTATAATACGCCAAAACACAATCAGCCATATAAAACATTAAAAAAATGTGTATTTAAAAAAAACATCAAAAAATAAAAAAATGTGAAAAAAACGCATATTATACGTGTTTTTCACGTTATTTCGTATTCTTTATGATTTTTTTATTTTTTATAATTTTCAAGATTTATTAAATGTTTTAAATTTTTAAAAATTTGCCGAGATTTTTCCGTTTTATTTCCGAGATATACAACTTTGCCGTATTATACCCAAGAAATTGTTCGCCATATAATACCCGTACGCATTTTTTGTGACAATGATATGCAAATTGGCAATTGCAATGAATGGGCTTTATTTGTTCCAAATTACATCAGATTAACCCTTAATGATTTCTCCCGTCTACTGTCTCCTTCATTCTCTTTTTCCCCTTTCAAATAAAATAAACAGCTGTCAACCCTGAACTTCATTGAACTAAAAACGTGGGGCAAAAAAGAGACAAAAATGAGAAGAATGAAAGAAAATAAATGGAGGAGATGATCTTGAGTGCATATAAAAGAAATCAAATATGAAGATTCGCAAGACACGTACAGACATATCCATCGGGCCACTATAAACAAGAATTTCATTTCCATGTAGCAAATAAACTAATCCTGCGGATTCCCTGCCTAATTCCCGTTCCCGTAGGCTATTCCTTTTCTTAATTCTTGCCCAACCAAGAATACGCAAAACAAAGCAAAAGGGGGTCCGAATTCCATAGAAGAGAAATCGTGTAACCAAGAAAAAGAACAAAAAAAAAAACTATGCTGAAAAAGATTACCTAGAGATCCAATTCAGGGTTTCACTTCTCTACAGACGGAGAAGAATCGAAAGCAGCGGCACGTGCAGCGGCAGCACGAGCCTGCGATTTAACGAAAAAGTAAGAGAGAGAGAGAGAGAGAGAGAGAGAGAAAGAGAGTTAGTTTTTGTGGTACCTCTTGCTCTTTCTTGAGATCCCTTTCTGGCTTCACCCAGAGATAGTAGGCAAGCGTGAAGGCAACGGCCCAGGAAGCGAGATTGCTGCTCCCTTTCAATCCCCCCATGGAATTGCTGATGAAAGAGCGCACGCTCCCGACATTCCTCTTCCAACTGCTCCCCATCTCTCTCTCTCTCTCTCTCTCTCTCTTACACCACTATGACGGGTGGCACTGTCCAATACTCCGGAGTACGAAGGTGATGGTGGTGGTGGGAACTCGGGAAAGACAGGGAGGCATGTCACGTGTGTAACATAAGAGGGAGAATGCCGAGGCCTGAGAAAATGGAGGGAAGGCAGAAAAGGATCCTCCTCTCGCTGCCCCTGAGGCCAAAAGGAGAAAACTGAAACTGAAGTCTACGGCTGATGGCAGGACACCGCTGCTACTCAGCTGTGGCCTGTGGGCCGTGGCGCTGCGGCAGCCAATTTTTGTACTGACCAAACTCCCGAAGAGAACCACCGGCAGCAGCGACCGCGGTCGCAACAACTTGCGGGGCAAGTTCAACACTTCAACTAGGCAGTAAGAGGGCCGGTTCGGGACCAAAGAGTCAGGTCCGAGAATTTCAATCCGCCGTGTCCCATTCAAGTTCCGAGACTCAGAGTAAGATAAATCCAATTTATAATTGAAGTCCGTTAACAACGAGTCGGGGTCCTCAATAGATGATATTTTTGTGTTGTGTTATGTGAATGAGAAATAATGCCTGAACAGGCATAGGAGTCGGTCGGGCTAAAATTATACGTCTCAGTTTGATACTTGTTGGCAGTAATCCTCTATAACAATATGGAAGAATAACGTTTTGGACACTAAGAGATAAATGATAATTTGGCAACAATAACACTTTATTACTGTCCTTTAAATTTGCCCCCAAAAAAATGCATATTCATAAAACACAGTAACAAGTAAACTTCATGAAACAGTTTCATTTTTTTGGAGCAGATTCATGAAACAATAACAATGTGTTACTGTTGTCGAACACCATAAGAGGCAAAGAGAAGGAATAGTGAGATGCAATTCTCTCACTCAATAGGCAAATAATGGGCATTCGAATTACATTTAAGGGAAAAAAATGTTGGTGACTGATTATCTTACCTCACCGTTGTAGACTTCCGGTGCTCGATTGGGTCTTGGCTTCGTAATTTTTCACTCTGTTGGGAAGGGCCATAGTTTAACTCAGTGCGTCTTGGTCTTTCACTTCAGGGGAGTGATGATTCTGCTACCAATCTTAGAAACCGGTCGATGAGGTCCGGCATAGGTTGGCTTGAGAAGAGCTCAGGTAACATTACCAGTCGTTTATTCAGTTTGGTTGTAAAAAGACTTATTATGAAGTAGCAGGTAGCGTTTAGGGCCTTCCTATTCGAAATTCAGATAACTATTTGAATCGGGCGCACTATGCAAGTCAGCTTGAATAATGCAAAGAATTTAAATTTTAACTGGCCATGGTTCGGGCCATCATTTGAATGGATATAAATTTAGCAATTAGACCTGGAGCACTATGCAAGTCAGCAGACTCAGCACGTTGTTTTGCTTCCAAAGCAACTTTTAAAGCATGTATATGTGCAGCGGCTGAGCCACAATATTTTGGTTAAGTACTCATATATAAACAAGTAAAAAAAATAATGAAGTACCAATGTGTAAATAAAGGTAAATTTTATGGGCTGATTTGAGTAATTGTCCACAACAGCCATCACGTGCCTCCACTACTAGGTGAGCAAGGGGTATGAAACGCACTGCCCGAAAAAGGTCTGAAGGCCCCCTCATTCCCTCTGCCTTCGGGGTCCTGAGCTACGTCGGTGTCAGCAATAGCAACGGTGCACCTTTCAGCTTGGGTGCCGCGCCCTACCGCCTTAAGACACAGAAACATAGCGCCCATAAGAATCAAACTAAAGACCTGCCATAATACAGACCCCTAACTCGACCAACTAGGCCCCTAACTCGACCAACTACGCTATGCCCCTTGAAGCACCTCCACTACTATTAATTATCATTGCAACTGACTTTCTAAAAAACCTAATTTAGACAAAATACCTTTCCCAAGTAGGAGAGAAAAGATTAGGTTGCGATAAACCTAGTTCTCACAAAACGCTGTTTTTGAAAGTGTTATCCAAACACAGCCTATATTCATGAAATGAGCCTCTAGATCAAATATAAAATCGAACAAAATCCTCCGCAGTATGCGGTTTGGACTGAAAACTTAGTTGCATTTTGACAACCTGTGAACTGGTTGTATATCACTAAACCCAAGAAGATTCACATACAAGTTTCTCCTTAAACTCGATTATTAAAAAAAGAAAAAAAAAACTGATTACAATATATAGTTGCTTGAAAGTCCGCAACTCTATTTTTTTTTCTTTTCAGTAGCTGAAGTGGCGGAATTCCCCGCAAGCACAAATCAACATTTTACTCGGATCTATCTAACCAAGTATGGACCTCCTTTTGAATAGAAATAGTCCACCTTTTTTCATTAGGTGGATCGGATTTACGCAACCATTTTTATTTTTTCGTAACAGCCACCCTATCCGAATTAACAGAAATATGCTTATAACTGAAGTAATTAGGCACCCCCTTCCCACAATATGAGCTGAGTGTTTTGCATGAAGAGATGATAGCAAGAATCAAACAACTGGGACGTCCAAGTGACCACCAAATTTCTGGCATCTCCTGTAACAGTGATGCACAAGCGCTAAGAGCAAGCTGAGCTGAGTTTCGAGGAGTTTGGTTGTTCTTTTCTCGGTTGGCCATTTCCAAGCCTTCTTCCAGAGAAAACTCCTTTCTCATTTAACTTTTGTTGTTCCATGCAAACAGAAATCCGCACCAAATGTATTTCAACAACAATTGAATAAATGTTCGAATAAATGCTCATAACATGTTCCATACAATACTTCAATTTGCCAAAGATCATACTGTAAAACCAGGGATGGACTTCCAAGTGGGCAATGACAACAAGATGCTACAAGGTCGCTCTCACTCGAAGCTTGGTACGTGCTTGGGGCTCCCCAAGAGAGACTAGTCAATCATACTTACCCTCTTGTTCTCCTATCTCCTGCAAGTAGTGTTCAGCATCCAAAGCAGCCATGCAACCTATACAATAAGAATCAGCAACTTCATCAACATAGAAGGAAAAAGCATATGAGACAGAGGAGTCTGGTTTTGAAACTTGTACCCCCTAGCAACTTAGCAAGGAGTTATTAAGCATCTAATACCTAACCACATTTGACACATGCATCCAGTCAGTTTGCCAGGTATATGAAATGACAGCTAAGTGAATTTAATAGACCAACAGTATGGTTTGGATCTCTATACACTTCTTAAGATGCAACCGCTTGTGGAACCTCTTGTCTCCTTTACAGACTTTATTTCTGATTGCATGCAGGTTGTCTTCATGTGAAATTCATTGCCCCAACAAGCCGACAGTGGATGAGAGCGACATGCAGAAGATCTCAACCAGCTACATGTGTCCACAATAATGGTGTAATAAAAAACATAGAGCAAGTGACACTAATGGTGTAATAAAAACATAGAGCAAGTGAAGAAGAACTCGAAGAATTGATGAGATTCATGGCCTAGGTAAAATGCAAGTTGCAATGTTTTGACAAGACGGAGATATGACTTTAGAAGTGATTACTTGATTACGAGGTGCCAAATTCTGCTCTATCTTATGAATCTGGGTTTATACTTTTCATGAGTTTGATGATGGTTTTAACAACTTTATAGCTTTGTTAGTTTTGTTCCAAACTTTTGTATCTTCTTACTAGTCAGAAGGCTAAAAGCCTAAAAGGATGTTTCAACTTTTCAAGGTTCCAATATTCAGAAGATGTGGTTTTACATAATATGAGAAATGAACCAGTAAATTCAAACCTTTGAAAGTTCCTAATGTCTAGGGATAGTTGCCAACATTTTTCAGATAGAACGCAGAACCTTTCACATTCCTTTGGTACGGACTGTTAGAAATTAAGGATTAGCTCTAATGTAGGTATGCATATATGCTTTTATATGTACTATCATATATCTTAAACTCCTAGTAGTGGCCTTTTTGTATTTATTTTCCTTTTATGTTTCATGTATTTTTTTGTATATTTTTGTATTTCTTTTTATTAGCAAAGGGAACAAGCTGTTGGCTGTTCCCAATGGCTAAATCTAGCAGTTGGAGCTGCCCAACAGCTAGCTCCTTTTTCCCTTCTTCCTTTCTTTCTTCTATAAATAAGGGACTTAGCCACTTGGATGTCTTGCTTAGGATGGGCTTTAATGCCTGAATTTGTGTATTATTTGAGATTCAAATGTTTCTATCATTAAGTTCAGGCTTGATTTACACGGTAGCAGAGCTTTGGCTCTTTATTTGCTGATTTTCAAAGTCTTGAAAAATCAATCCTTGCTGCCTCTTCATAGCTACGAAGCACACCAACTGTTTGATGTTTTGCACAAGAGAAGCTATCTTCTTGCTGATCTTTGGTGGTTGTTTTTCGTAGATATCTCATTAACTTTTGTGGTTGTTTTTCGTGGATATCTCATTGACTTTTGTGGTTGTTTTTGGTGTTGTCACAAACTTCTATCTTGCTAAATTTTTGTGGCTGATTTCGTGGACTGTTTTGGTGCTGCTTCAAGCTCTCTTGTTGCTGTTTTTGTGGCTATTTTCAACTTAGTGCTACCTCAACAACTCAACTACATCTATACAAAATACACATCATGGATGAGAGAACTACTTCCATTCCTCTACCTAAGCTTACTTCATCTAATTATGTTCAACGAGCAAAAACTATAAAATACTTCACTAAAAGTAAAGGATTGTGGGAACTTGTTGATGGGTCTAAAAGTGAGCCACAATTAGTCTTAACCAAAATCATAGATGAAAAAGCCCATGAACTAGATGAAATCGAAAAAGATAAGGTTGTGAATGAGTATAAAAAAAATGAGAAGAATGAAAGATAGGACACCACAAAATCATTACATGGATTCTTGCTTGTGTTGATACTACAACTATGAGTCAAATAGCCAAACATAATTTTGCTCATGAAGCTTGAAAATTCCTCAATAAAACCCATTTTATGAAGGATGTAGTTTACATGTGCAACCTTCAAATGAAAATTGCAAGTCTCCAACAAGAAGATAAATCTATTAAGGAGTACATTAGAAAGATAAAACAATTATGGGATGAACTAGCCTTATTTGAACCCGAATGGTTTTTGATCCAAGAGACATAGTGCCAAGAGAAAAATAAATTCAAAAGGAAAAATTTTATAAATTTATTCTTGGTCTTAGACCGGAATATGATGAGGTCAAAACCTCTTTACTTCGTTGTCATCTATGAATGAGACTATAGCAGAGTTTCAAATAGAAGAGAATAGACTTAACTTTTCTAGATGGAAGAATGAAAGTGTTCTTGCTACCTCAAGACTTGGTGCTCCTATGAAAACCTATAGGTCTCCACATTTCAATTCACATTATGAGGATAACAACAAAAAGATTATATGTTTTCATTGCCGAAAAAAATGACATATTAAACCTAAGTGTCCTAAATTGAATAAATTTGATAATAAGACAAGTGTGTCAGGAGTAATGCATAAATAAAGTAATGAAAGCAATCATTTCAACCTAGACAAGCTTGTAAGTGCTCTCCAACTGAAGCTCATTGATGCTCTTCAACCACTTTTCAAAGGAAGGGCTTCTTCAATTTTCGAAGCAAATGTGGCATCTACATCATTAAATAAGTACTCTTGAATACTTGATTCCAGAGCTTCATTTCATATGACCCCTTATAGTTCGCTACTTACTGAATGCACTAAGAAAGAGTCATGCCCTATTTTAAAACCGTGGATGAAACTCCTCTTAAAATCAAATGTATTGAAGATATTGATCAAAATTTTAATTCAAAAGTTTCCAAAATAAAAAAAATTAGATTATTCCCAAACTTAACTCGAATCTCTTATTGGTTTCTCAAATAACCGATCATGGATGTGATATTGTCTTATTACAAAACAAATTTTTGATAAAGGACCATCTTTCCAAGAAGACAATTGAGGAAGATTCTAAGAAAAATGATCTCTACTATGTTAATTATTTAAATCTTTTCAACCCTACTTGTAACATTGTTCAGAAAAGTGACATTCAAATTTGGCATCAAAGAGTTAGACTCTCAAGTTTAGGAAAAATGTTTTGTATCCCATTTTTTGAGGAGAAATGTAAAGAAACAATTTCTTGTGATGATTTCATTAAGGTCAAAATTAAGGTTTTACTTTTTGGCAATAGAAACTTTGTTAAAGTACCCTTTCAACTAGTTCATTCGGATATATGAGGACCCGCTCCTATTATGTCTAAAGGTGGTTTGCTATATTATGTTATTTCTATAGATGATTACTCTCGATATGATTGGGTTTATTTTCTTAAACACAAATAAAAACTCTTTATGAATTTCAAAAACTTTTACAATATGATTAAAACACAATTTGATCCCAAGCTAAAAATTTTTACAAGTGATTCTGGGGGAAAATTCATTTCCAATGAATTAAAAGAATTTCTAAAGGAAAATGGAATTATACATAAAAATTTTGTCCCAAAAGCCACCAACAAAATGAAGTTGCTGAAAAAAAACATAGACATATACTTGAAAGTTGAAACAACAAGAGCTCTTCTTATATCAAAGAATGTTCCAAAAAATTTTTTGGGCAGAAACCATTTTAACATCCATTTATTTGATTAATAGAATGCCTTCTAAGATTTTAGAAAACATTTCACCTTTTCAAAACCTTTTTAATTTTGAACCAATTTATAAACGATTTAAAGCCTTTGGTTGCAAGTGTTATATTCTAAATGACAAAAATGACAAGCTTTCATCTAAAGCTATTAGATGTGTCTTTATTGGTTATTCCAAAACTCAAAAAGGATATAGATGCTATGACATTGAAAAAGATAAAGCGTTTATTTCAAGAAATGTAATATTTTTAAAAGAAAAAAATGACTTTGATGCAAATGAACCCAAGCATGAAGATGACTATTCTTTTTTATGGATAAAAGATGATGATGATGTTTTACATTCTTCATGTGATGATACTTTGAATGAGATTCATAGCATTCCTTTTAATAATAGACCAACAAGAGAAGTTATAGCTTATAGGAAGAGTCAAGAAAGCACCCAATAGTCTCAACCTATTCTTAGGAGATCCCAAAGAGATAGCAATCTACCTCAAAAGTTTGTCATTTATGAGTTATTTTCCCGAAAAAATAAGGCTTATTTATTAGCTATTCACTCCTTTGATAAACCCTCATCCTATCTTGAAGTCAAGACTAACCCACATTGGATTGAAGCTGTGAACAACGAATTTAGAACCTTTGAAAACAATAGAACTTGAGATATTATTTCTCTTCCTATATGGAAAAACGCAATAGGATGTAGGTGGATATATAAAATTAAGACTAGAAGTGATAGATCACTTGAAAGGTATAAAGCTAGATTAGTTGATAAAAGGGTATGCTCAAGAATATGACATAGACTACAAGAAACCTTTGCTCATGTTGCTAGAATGACATCAATTAGGACCCTAACAGTTGTTGCTGCCATCAAGCAATGGTCTATATATTAAATGGATGTCAAGAATGTTTTTTTGAATGGTTACTTAAATGAGGAGGTGTACATGAACTCACCCCCTAGGCTTGATTTACCTAATGGAAAAGTTCTCCAGCTTAGCAAGGCACTATATGGCTTGAAACAAGTTCCAAAAGCTTGGTTTGACAAGTTTAGCAATGCAATATTTAAACAAGGTTTTAAATCATGCTATTCTTATACTACTATGTTTGTTAAAAATACTGCTATAGGAATAATTGTGTTGTTTTTATATGTAGATGATATGATCAATGTTATCTGTATCGTACGATACGCGTCCATCATGCTATTCTTATACTGCTATGTTTGTTAAAAATACTGCTATAGGAATAATTGTGTTGTTTTTATATGTAGATGATATGATCAATGTTATCTTTATCGTACGATACGGACGCGTATCATACGATACCTATCGTCCGTATCAACAAAAACGATACGACACATGTTCTGTACACAATATGCATGCGTATCGCAAGCGTATCGCCTGTATCATGCGATACGGGCGATACACCCCCGTATCGTACGATACGGGGTTAAAATGAAAAAGGGGCCCAATGGCCCCTTTTGTGCGTCTTTTTTTAAAACCTACGCTCCTCTCTCTCTCTTCTATTGTTTCTAAACACTGCAAGAGACGTGGGAGGGAGAGATTTTCTCCATTTGCATCAAGATTTGCCAGTGAAGAAGCTTTATTTCTTGTTGTGGGGAGTCTCGGGACGGTGGGAAGCTTGGAGAAAGAGGGTTTTTTGGTTTCTAAGACCAAGAAAGTAAGAAATAACTCATTTTTGTCGTTGAATCGTTCATTTCTCTTATTTCCTACATTTATTTGTATGTTTTTACTTGTTTTGTGAAGATATAATGTCGAATCCTGCATGGCAGTGGTGTACAAGGGTGAATCCCAAAGATAGGTTAAGAGTTAAGTGCAATTATTGTAAGCAAATCATATCAGGAGGGATCTCTCGCTTTAAAAACCATATAGCTGGTACACACAGCGATGTTGCTGCTTGCAATGGCTCCCAAGAGAATCCATTGCCAGCGTATGTAAAGCACCAGTGTATGGAGCTTCTTAATGCAGTGAAAGCAAATAGGATTGAAAAGGAAATGCAAGATGCAGAGGAAGGATATGGGGACCCACATGAACAGGAAGAAAGTGAAGGTGAAGATGTTGAGCTTGAAGAAGAACATGTTGGTGTCAGTTTGGGAACAGCTAAAGGGAAAGACATTATGCATACAGGTGGTTCTTCAGCTGCAACCAAAAAAAGAAGAGGTGCAAGTGCAAGTACAGCTTTACGAGGATGTGGCAGGAGTGAGGGTCGTACCGGTGTTGGTAGAGTACCTACTATGAAGTCGAGTAATATGTCTGGTTCGATCAAGAATTTTTTCCCAATTATACTGCTATTGGTGCTTAGCCTGAGATTCATACAGCCATGTGTTCAAAAGATATTGTTGAGGCAGCAGATGAAACCATAGGAAGGTGGTTCTATGACGCATCCATTCCCTTCAATGCAGCAAACTCTTTTCATTTTTAGGCTATAGCAGATGCAATTGCTATTGTAGGCCGATGGTATAAAATGCCCTCTTTTCATAAATTGCGAGATAAAATTCTCAACAATGTAGTTAGAGATGTCAAGACATATTGTGATGAACTGAAATTGAGCTGGAAAGCTACAGGATGCAGTGTACTGGCAGATGGATGGACAGACATCAAGAACAAAACATTGGTAAACTTCCTTGCATATTGCCCCCTTGGTACTATGTTCTTAAAATTTGTTGATTTGTCTGATACTCCTAAGACTGCTGATGTTTTGTTTGAGGTTTTTGATAAAGTTATACAAGAAGTTGGGCCTCAAAATGTCGTGCAATTTATCATTGAAAATGCAACAAATTATAAAGCTGCAGGTGAAATGTTAGCAACAAATGTTAGCAACACGATATAGGACATTTTATTGGAGTCCATGTGTTGTTCATTGTGTAAATCTTATGCTTCAGGATCTTGGTGAAAGAGATGATATGAAGTTGACAGTTCAAATATGCCAACAAATTACGAAGTTTATTTATAATCATGCTTATGTCTTGAATTTGATGAGGAAATTCACAAATGGAGCTGAATTGATTCGACTTGCACAAACACGGTTTGCTATAATATTTTGATAGTAATCGGTGAGTGGAGAAATGCTTTGAGGTTGACGCTCTTAGGTGATGAATGCGGTTGTGAACTCACGCACATAAGAGAAAGTCAAGAGAAGTTACAGGTTGTATTCATTAATTAGTTTTGAGAATACCATGTTATTAGAAAATCAGTATACCCTTGGTGAAAGTCCTGAAATAGGTTTGACCGCGACTATACAATTACTGGTACATCTATGGAGCCAAGGCAAAACAAAAGAGACAATCAGAGAGCACCTCAAAGGAAAGAAAAAAAAAAAGGATTTGTAGTTGGATATTATAATGAAAGGTGGATTTGGAAACTTCATTATACCGTTCATGCAGAAATCTATTACGATAATTAAATCCTGTACTAAGGCATTCACCAACATTCAGAATACTTAGAGAAGTGAATAAGGGGCTACTGGACTATTCTGAGATATCAGTCCTTGAGATTGAGATGCAAGATGTCATTGATTGTGAGATGAAAATATGTGATAATGCCCAAGGTAACATAAGAAGCATTGCATGCATTCAAGTTTTTGTAATTAAATTTATCGTTTAACCATTTATCTTCCATAATAATTTTGTTTGTTTCAAGTTCTCTAGTTTATTTATTCAAATATGTAGTGTAATAGGTCTGTCTGAGAGTAATTGGCCAAACCTTGAAACTTTTGTAATTCAAATCTTGAACGAACATGCAATGCAAGTCTTAGCAACCACTTGCTAACTGCCGCCTCTTACAATGTAAACACTACCCCAAACTCACTCCCACGCTCTGCCCTAACCCAGTTAGAGCAAACCCTCACCAGAGGAATTGCATTACATTTGATATCCCTAATTGCACCCCCAAATCCCTTATTTATAACCATCTTCTGGGTCAGTCCCGTAGACCCGATCCAGACCCGATTACCAATCCAAAACATGGACACTAACAGCAAGTAAACGTGAAAAGGATTGAAGTGTCTCTCAATTGTCATACCAAGAAGATGAATAGATTCCCGCACCAAGAAGGTGAATAGATTCAAATATAAGGGATTGAAAGGTTTCTTTATGTTTAATATAATATGTAAAATTGAGAAAGAGGTAATAAACCACCAAACACTTGAATTTACAATAAAATATTTTATGATATGTGTTAATTCTTGAGGCAATTAAAGGAACCATCAACAAAAAAGCATAAAGAGCAGGTTGAGCTTATAAGCTTGGAGCACGTTGATGTATTGGATGCATGGTTTGAAAAAGAACCTCCCGTTGCGTAAACTTTGAAAGAGCAGAATCAATGATGAAGAGATTTTACATGGTGGTGATGGTGCAAAAATTAAAGGAGAATATAAAGAAAAAGATGATGAAGAAGAAAAAGAACAATACCTTGACATTCATCTTTTGTAGTGAACAAGTTTATATCTTGATGTTTAAAACTCTAAGTTAAACTGATGGATCATGGATGTGAAACTGATGATTATCAGTCTATGAATAACATATAGAAATCATATTTTCCCTAATTTTTACTAGTTTCCCTATAATTTCTTAATTTTTATATTTTTTTGTTCCGTTCATATTTCTTAATTTTAAAAAGATAAAAACATGTTTACATGTAACGTAACTAACTATTTGCCTGATTGATACGTGTTACGATACACACTTTACAACATTAGTCCCAAGAACAAAGATTATCAAGGACCAAGCCAATTCATGGACATACATGAAACAAAAACTTTTATTTTAGATATCAATAACTAACAGAACAAATTAAAGTATTGAGGAAAACAATAATATCCTCCTCTAAATAGAAGTTTTACAAGGTGCTAGTTGAAAGAGCATTCAGCCCTGGGGTTACCCCTTGGACTATCCACCACAAAATATTGCCTATTTTTTAAGATAACATCTACTAATATTTTCTTTTTTACAAATGTTAAAATGACTGATCCCTTAGACACCAGGCACGGGCAGTGTCAATTAATATTTTGACTACTATATTTTCATTTTTTTAACAGCCTTCTTAATAACTTCTTTGCAGACATACTGAGTGTAACTTGGCTTTAGTTGTCAATTCGACTAGTCAATTATTGATGGTTTCAAAATCGACTAGTTAGTCAGACTAGTTAAACAGCCAGCCTAGTCGCTGGTCAGCCAACTAATTTCTAACCTACAAATACATATGTGCATTCTTTGCATAGATATAAATGATTTTCTAATTAAGGTCATATAAATATAAACATATAAATCATAAATGTATTTATTTATTTATAGTCAATCAACTTGGACTAAGTGGAACCAATAGGTAAGCTGTATAAAACTGCAAAATACCTGCTTTTTGAAAAAATGACAAAACAAAAAAACTCCAAAAAACAAAAAAAGCCTGTTTCTTTCATGTTTTTTGGCGTTCAGTTGCATTTCTATTACTGTTTTATTTTTCATTTTACTTTAAGATTTTTCTTTTGAACTTTTTTAAAGTTTGACTACATTTTTTCTAAAAAACAATATTGCTGTATTATACCCGAGAAACGTTGTCCTTTAAAATCCATAAATGATATTTGAGACTATGGTTGAACCACTAGTCTTTTAGGGGCTCGAACCACCCGTGTCCAACCTCCAATTTTGACAACTTCCAGCCTCATGAAATCAACTCTTGGTCAAAACTGAAAGCAAGGAAACCTATAAGCTAAATCACACGGGTGCGCCAACTATGGTGGCGCACCTGCACCCGCATATGTGCAGGTGGTGGTGCAGCCCGAGTTCCTGACACAGCGTCAAATGAGTTTTGGCCATTCTGAAAAATGTTTTGGCTGAGTTTTCATTGATATATTGATTCAAAGTAACCTTGACAAAAAAAAGTTTAAAAATATAGATAAATAAAATTACTTATATAACAGATAACACACACACACACACAGTGCACTCAATTTTTTTGGAACTTGCCGCATCATGCACCCGCACCCGGCACCCATGTGACATCATAGCCTATAAGTGCTGAAGGCTATCCTTATTATCACACTTCAATGACGATTGTTTCATGACTAATACCAGTACTGTTCATATGTAGCCTATATCGTGTCCTGTTCTCTCTCATTTTTCTCTTTGATATTCCACAAATATTATGCTTCTCTCCCTCCTTCACTTTACAATGGTAGTCTAGTATCTTCTCTTGTTCAATAGTAGCACTTCCAGCCATCGTAGCTCTCTTCAATCAAATATGGCCAATAAGTCACATGAGTACGGGTGCGGTTTGGGTACGGGTACAAGGATATAGGTACGAACACAGCAACTTCAGAAATATATATATACAAAAATAACACAAAAAAAAATCAAAATGAAAGTAACATTTAGGTAAACAAGTGATATAAATAAAAACATTACATGTTAATGAACAATAACTCTAAACACAGAATGAAAACTGAGTTGGAAAAATAAAAATCAAGTAAAATTAAGCAGTTTGGATCAGTTTTGTTCTAAAAAGTACCCAGGTTTGTCCAAGTACCTACTTTGGGTATGGGCACGATCACGCACCTTACTGAAGTACCCATCTGACTTAATATGGCAAGCATAGAGTTAAAAATAACAAATCTAACTTCAGATCCATGCCATGGATGAGTGTCATAGAATATTTTAGGAATTTTATTTTCTAGAGAAAATTTCTGAGTTTAACATACACAAGGAAAGGAAACAGGAACGTTATTGAAACAACTGAAAGAATTCTCAGAAGACTTGCAGAAGTAAGCAGCTGGATATTGTGAAAATATTGGGGTTATATTCTGAAAATTAGGAATAAATATCACCACGTTTTCAAGAGGCATTTTGGACATTCGTGATAAATTAAGCATGCTTCGCTTCGCAAGCGCTTATCACTATCTTTCAGATTCATGTGCCAATCTCACTATGTCCCCAAGCAAAGATATGCCCGACAATATTTGAAAGGAAAAAGAACATTTAATACAATGAACAAGAATATGAACTAAAAGGATCACATATAGACGAAAATTTCGAGTAGAAAAACAACAGAAAATTAAGCTATGTTCGACAATCGAACAAAAAGGTGAAGTAATGCCTTCATTTTTAATATGATAATCTCGGAATAACTCAACAAGACCAAAGAATTTGTTTGAAATTAAGGAGACCAGAAAACAACAGCGTATCATGAATATTTAAAATTTAGCATCTTATCAAAGCAAAGCATAACGGCTTTTTTTCCGGTTTCATTATATTGCTGATAAAAACTCCATTATGAAATTCAGGTCATGCCAATATTTATATAAATTATCATATAGAAGACAATAGGAAAATAGCAAGAATTAACAATACTACGGGATAATAATGCAGCCATTAAACACACATAGAGAGAAGAGGAGGAAGAAAAAAAGAGGCTTTTGTCATCAGCGAGCGCCTTACCTGTGCCTGCAGCCGTGATGGCCTGCCTATACTTCTTATCCTGCACGTCACCGGCCGCAAACACTCCCGGGACGCTCGTCTTCGTCGTGCCTGGCTTCGTTACGATGTAGCCATCTTCATCGAGCTCCAGCTGTTTCTCCAAGAATGCTGTCGCCGGCTCGTGCCCGATTGCAAAGAACAATCCGGACACCTTCAGGTCTGTGGTTTCGCCATTCACCACATTTTTTACCTTCAATCCACCCAAGACTCTGCCGTCGGCGTCGCCAAAGGCCTCGGCGATAACCGAGTTCCAGACAACCTCCACCTTAGGGTTTCCGAGGGTCCGGTTCTGCATGATCTTCGACGCCCTGAAGGCGTCCCTTCGGTGGATGACGTAAACCTTGGATCCGTACTTCGTCAGGAAGTTGGATTCCTCCATGGCGGAGTCGCCGCCTCCGATGACTGCCAGAGGCTTGTTCCTGAAAAGGGGCGCGGCGCCGTCGCAGACGGCGCACGCCGAGATGCCGCGGTTCCAGAACTCCTCGGCGCCGGGGAAGTGGAGGCGTTTGGCGACCGCGCCGGTGGCGACGATGACGGAGTCCGCTTCGACGACCGTCGTATCGGAATAGACGCACAAAGGGCGGGCGGAGAAATCGACCCGGGTGACCGTCTCGGTGATGATTCGGGTACCGAAGCGGAGGCTCTGCTCGCGACAGCGGTCCATTAGCTCGTAGCCGAGGATGCCCTGCGGGAAGCCTGGGAAGTTCTCGACGTCGGTAGTGGTGGTGAGCTGGCCGCCGGCAGCGATGCCGTTGGCCATCCATCCCTCGAAGACGATAGGGCGGAGCTCCGCCCGCGCGGAATAAATCGCGGCCGTGTGGGCGGCTGGGCCGCTGCCGATGATGCATACGCGGGTACGAAGGCGCTGGAGGCCATCCATCTTGCCGGCGGAGGAGGTCAAGGGTTTGACTCTGTGGAGGAGGGAGAGGAGCCGCGCGCGCATGGCTGTTATAATGCGGAGAGCCAACGCCCGGACAGCGATGGGGACTAGAGGAATGCCCTCGCCAGCAACCGGCGGCATCCGGAAACCGTTAACGGTTTGGTGGCGGTCTCCTTTTTCTGTATGACGAGAATGGACTCTGTATTTTCCAAAATGACGAACGTGTCTCTGAACGTTGTTGGCGTAAGAAGGAAAACGTTTTCCAAGGAAAGTGTTTTCTTCAGTTTTTTTTCCTGGAAAAGTTAGGCAAACCTCTACCAATTTAGTATGCAGAGAAAGGGCCAATGCATTTCAAACATGTAACAAGCCACCTTCAATTAATGGAAGGAAAAGGCCGAGGTGAGAAGCAAAGAAGGATTGGTGCACAAGTACCTTCTCCAATAGAATAGAAGCGTGGAATATACCTTTTGCTTGAGGGTGTTATTTTCATTTTATCTAATACTGACTTTTCCTTTCTGTTGTCCTTTTGGTGCAATGCGTGTCGGGAAGTGGGATTTGTTTTCTTCTTTGCTTTCAATGACGTCGAAATTTTAATATGTGAAACACTATCGATGCAAGTTGAACTCATGCCACTCATTTTCTGGTCTTTTTTCTTTTTCTATAGCTTTGTTCATGGCACATACATATTCAAATTTGTGGTGTTACAAATTATTTGTTTTATATGTATAAGTTAAAAAAACCATACATGATACATCGTCAACTAAAGTCATCATAATAGATCACCACACCGTATACTGCGGTTAATACTAATTTAATAACTATTAAATTTTAAGCAGGTACGACATCATTACATAATTGCATTGAACTCTTTTATATATATATATATATATATATATATAACAAGTGGGGTTTGGTTGCATGGTTTGACTTGTGCTTTATACAAGAATAATGTCATAACAATGACGTAAACGCTTTCGAGTTTGAAAGCTTGCAGAATCCAAGCACACGGTTTGCAAGGTTTCCATCAAACATGTTGTAAGTAAATTATGGAGCGAGAAAGGTAATTTAATGTATGAGTGTTAACAAAAGGAGTTTATCCCATCGACGCCCCACAGGTTTGTCCACATTTTCTTGACCTTTGTGGACGGAGGAAAACCGTGGGTAAATGCCGACCAATGAAGTCTTGATTAGACACGTCACAAAAAGCTCAGTCACTCTAATGACAGGGAAAAGGACTCTGATATGGAAAGCGTGTTTGTACAATCGAGGATCTAATATTGGATCAGAACCCCATCAAACTTAGATCATGGGCCTTTTTCCTGTTGGGAACACGAGATCCACGTTTACTTTCTCCCCGCTTTTTTGCAAAACTTCGATTAAACCAGTTCTGTGTAGAGCCAAAACATGCCGAAAATAAAAACGACTATTTACCTCAGAAACGTCGTTTTGAGCGTGCATCCACGCACGGCCGTAATGTTATTGCGGAAATCGATTCTTTAGGAATACTAGACCAGGGATTCCAGGTCCCTTCAGATCAGAGAAAACAATTGCACCCTTGGGCTATGTTTGTGTTTTTTTTTTTTTTTTTGTATCCGTAGATTGGATGTCCGACCCTTCACATTCTTAACCTACAGCTTGTTTAAAC
This sequence comes from Nymphaea colorata, assembly GCF_008831285.2. Taxonomy (NCBI): domain Eukaryota; kingdom Viridiplantae; phylum Streptophyta; class Magnoliopsida; order Nymphaeales; family Nymphaeaceae; genus Nymphaea; species Nymphaea colorata. Next base: position 10,226,331 of record NC_045138.2, on the reverse strand, counting down.
TGTGCATTTCATCCAGTGCTGATTTGAAATCCAATCCTGAGGATATTGCCTATTTTATGGATTTGAAACCCTCCTTTTTGAGATTCATCGTTTGTCAAATCTTGGATAAGGAAGATCCAACCTTGGATTTGAGATCCAAGAAAATCAAATCTTTTCATTTTCTTGGCAATACCACCTATAATAGTCATCGCCGGCATGTTGTTTTAAATAAAATTGGCATCTTAAAAAGAATATTTATGGGCACCCCTAAAAGGGCATTTACTAACAGAAACATTAAGTTCTTTGAAAGGCAGAGTTTCATGAATGTGCCCCAGGCACATTAATGGAAGACGCTCTTTTAATAGGCCGAGTACAGCGTATAGAAAGCAATTTGTTGGGATGGCAACGCATCTTGTTCAGCAAGTGGAAGCCATGCCTTTGTGAGTACAAAAAAACCGTTAGTTCTTAGCATTCACACATATTCTCTCTCTCTCCCTCTGATCACGAATCGGCCCCGGATAACATCCTAAGTAGTACCCCTTGTAACATTTGGCCGACAACCGTTCAATTAACCAGCGATGCTTGAATGAGACGTCGAGTAACTAACTCTTCTATCATCTAATAAGGAAGAAGCCCTCAACCTTCCCCTATCTAGTAACTAACTCTTGTAATTATCGGTATTGCTGTTGTGTTGATATGATATGATTGCTGGCACAGAATATGGTAAGCTGTATTATAAAAAGAACATTTGAATTAACTTTTAAAATAAAAATATTGTCCTTCACGGTATATATTTTCACATCGAATGCGCTTTTTTGTATTATTATTTTTTTTGTAGGTATACTTTTTGAAAATTTCTCAAATTTTTTCTTGGATGGACTCAAGGTGATGGGGAGATACCGTCATCCCTTCCCTCTGCTTCGGGGTCAAGAACTGCTTACGGATTTGGGTGAATTTAAAGTTACTTTATTCAACTCAAGAGTAGTGCCTACAATAATTGCAGTTTAGTACAGGAATCCAACTGATGACTGGTAGGAACAAAAAAATGTATTACATTGCTATAAATATGGACTATTAAAAAGAAACAATATGACATGTTATTTGGATATTTCCCTTCAACCACAATGTATTTTTTTATTTGATAGTAACAGTTGAAGTGGATTCTCAAAGGCGATGATGGATTATGGGAGTGTGTAACTTGAACTATTGATTGGTCCCTACCACATTGGAATTCATAAAAAAATGTGTCTCTGTTCCAACCGCTGGCCCCACTGCAGAGCAGTTGGTGTGGCATTGATAGGAAATGGTTAAACCCTTATAAGAAATAAAGTTTACAATCAGAATATGAATGTATCAAACTGAAGAACCCCTAACTATTTCAGTTGGTAATAGAATGATTCACACTTTTATCGCTAAACTATACCCGCTACATTGTGATTATTGTATAAGAATGATCCATTTGTTGAACAAAGAGATAAGGCACAATCAAGATATTGTGAGTGCTTACATCCCGTCTCCAGGGATATTTGATGGAATAGGGCAAGAAGATAGATAGAAACCTTTTTGTTTTGCTGTAGAAGTAGTTACTCTTAGGTTCGATTAAATCAGGTAGTTCGGAACATGAAAATAAGTTTTGCTCAAAAACTTATTACTAAACAGATAAAGTCTGACAGTCAGGCAGTAACTTGGGAACAATTCAAGTAAAATTTTATAGAAAAATATATTCCTGATCATGTCAAGGAAAGGTAGTTGCAATAATTCCTTGACTGTCTCCGTGTGGTAGAACGATTCAAGAGTATATCTTTGAGTTCCATCATCTGGAAAAATACTGTCTGAAAACATGCATTACGGAAAAGGGCAGGGTAAATAAATTTGTTAGAGGACTAAATGATAGTTTGGGTTGAGAATAGTGGGAACAAGTCATGTAGACCTAACATTGGCAATTGAGAAAGTGACTCAGATACAAGAGACTCTAAGTCAAATTCAAGCTCAAGGAAAAGGAAAGGTTTATGGGTTTGGATCATCACCACATGCCTCAGCTAAGAAACCTTTTGTGCCTAAGTATAAACCCTTTTCATCACTCCCATTTCATAAACCTTTGTTCCAAATCAAGCCCCATCATGAAGATTGTCAATTTTGTCATTGACTACACTTTGGGAGGCCTTGTCCTAGACTCACAAGGGCATATTTGGATTGTGGTGAACAATGACATTTCACTAAAGAATGAACTAAGAAACAAAGATTTTCACCACAAGGACTACCTCAAGCTAGACATACTCAGCCACCACAACCTGCAAACTGAGCTTCAAACAAGAAGGTATCAGGAAGGGTGTATGCCACAACAATTATGAATCATCAAAATCCAGATCTTCTTGAAGCTATCCTACTCATACATTATCACGTGTTGTGTTTGATTTTGGAGCATTCCATTCTTTTATATCTCAACCTTTGTCTCTATGTTTAAATTTACCAACACTACATGCACCATATGAATTTAGAGTGTCAAGTGCCATGGAATTTCATGAATATTGTACATAGTATTTACGTGACGATGGAATAGAAATTTTAGGAAGCAAACTTTCAACAAACCTCATAATAATTGATCTAGAGGGATTTAACATAATCCTAGGTATGGGCTGGATGAGTGAGCATGATATGTTCATTGACTACCGTAGAAATATGATCACTATACGGGCCAATAGCTCTAACCCTATAGTCTTCCAAGAATAGACTTGTGAACGCACATAAGAAATAATTGTAGCCAACTTGTGGATGCGAGAAAACAAAAAAGGTTATGACATAGTCTATCTCATCTATGTGGCTATAGAGAAAACTGAAACACTGAAGATAGACCAAATCCCAATGGTTTGAGAGTTTGGAGATGTATTCCCGTAAGATTTCTCAAGATTACCTCCACCGTGAGAGATTGAGTTTACTATTGATTTGGTGCCTTGGTACTACTTCGATTTGAGAAGCACCCTATAGAATGGAATCGACTGAACTAGAAGAATTAAAGAAACAATTGCAAGAGCTTACCAATAAAGGATTTAATAGACTGTGTATCATCTTGGGGTGCACAATTTTATTTGTTAAGAAGAAGGATGGGTCATTTTGATTATGCATTGATTATCAAATGCTAAATCAAGTGACCATTAAGAACAAGTATCCCTTTCCCAAAATTGAAGATTTGTTGGACAACCAAAGAACACCCATTTGTTCTCCATGATTAAGAATTAAGGAAGAAGATATCCCTAAGGCTGCTTTTAGAACATGGTATGGGCATTATAAATTTTGTTTTCTACCCTTTGGATTGACTAATGTGTCAGCTCTGTTCATGGTTTTAGTGAACATCGTGTTCAAATAATTCCTTGATCAGTTTGTTATTGTATTTATTTGTGTTGTGTTGATTTATTCATCCACCCAAGAGAAACACAAGGAACAACTTGAGGAAAGTGTTGAGTATTCTTTGACACCACAAGTTATATGCAAAAATTTCAAAGTGTGACTTTTGGTTGTCTGATATAAGCTTATTAGGGCACATCATTTCTGATAAAGGTATTGTTGTGGATCCAACCAAAGTTGATGCAGTTCAAAAATGGAAGACTCCTACTAATGTTACTGAAATGAGAGCCTTCTTGGTATTGGCTGCTTAAGGTTTATACAAGGATATTCTTAGATAGCAATACCTATGATTGCACTTATGAAGAAATGAATAAAGTTTGAATGGGGAGAAAAATGCGAGCAAAATTTTCAAACTTTGGAATAGAAGCTATGCAAGACACCAGTCTTGGCTATTTCACTTAGAAACGAAGGATTTGCTGTTTATATTGATGCTTCTCAATATGGTTATGGAGCAGTCCTGATGCAGAACAGGCGATTCATCGCTTATGTCTCACAACAACTACATCCACATGAGCGTAATTACCCAACCCATGACTTGGAACTTGGTGACGTGGTTCATGTCTTAAAAATGTGGCTAGACTACTTATATGGTATAGAATTCGAAGTATTTACAAATCATAAGTCGCTTACTTATTTGTTTTCATAGAAAGATTTGAACCTTGACAGCGTCGTGTGGTGGAGTATTTGATGGATTATGATTTTAAGATACCTTACCACCTTGGCAAGGCAACTTTTGTAGCAAATGCCCTTAGTTGCAAGGGTACTGCAACTATAGGAAATTTGATAGTTCAAAAATGGAAATTAATTGAAGAATTGTCTTCATGGCACCCTTTTCAACCTAATTGAAATGATTAGACAGAAAAAAAGGACAATCTAATTATAATCAAATGACTGCCCAATGTTAGATAGGTGAATCAGATTTTCCTTTGGATAGCAATGACGGTGTTTGTTTTCAAGTCCAGTTATGGATACCAAGTGATACAAAAGTAAGAAAGAAACTCTTGGATGAATTACATGGTCATAAGTATACAATTCAACTAGTAGCAAGTAATATCAAAATGCTCAGCGAAAATTTTGGTGGCTAGAATTGGAATTTGATATTGCCAAACATGTGGCAAGATATCTTATTTGTCAGCGAGTTAACGCAGAACACCAAAAGACTAGAGGGTTACTACAACCAATTGAGAATCCCCTATGGAAACGGGGGGATATGGCAATGGACTTTATTATGGGATTGCCAAGGACTCAAAAACAATATGATGCCATTTGGGTCATTGTCAATCGATTAATAAAGTCCACTCACTTCATTCCAATAAGAGCTAATCAGTCATTGGAACCTTTAGTCAGATTGTACATTGATGAAATAGTTTGACTACATGGTGTACAACATACAATTATTTTTGAATGAGATCCCCTATTCACCTTTCGAAAGCCCTTTAGTTTGCTTTGGGAACCAAGTTGCATATGAGTTCAGCATTCCACCCCCAAACCGATGGGCAAACAGAGATGATGGTTCTAACCTTGAAGGATATGTTATGAGCATGTTCTATCGAATGGATAGACAAATGGGATAAACATGTAAAACTAGCTGAATTTACCTATAATAATAGTTTGGTCATTCTAATATTGGCATGACACGTTTTGAAGCTTTACATGGGTGCCCATGCCAATCAAACTAGAACATCCTTCGATTCTACAACATATGTTGACCAAATCAAGATGATACCAAATAAATTATCAGTGGCTGAAGATTGTTAGAAAAGTTATGATGATAAGAGATGATGACCCTTGAGCTTTGAAGTGGGAGGGGTAAATTAAAGGAATTTTTTGATTTGGTAAGAGGGGCAAATTGAACCCTAGATTCATTGGACCATTTGAAATCTTAGAAAGAGATGGAAAAATAACATAGTGACTAGCAGTGCCACCACAATACTCATAGGTTCATCATATTTTACATGTGTCAATGTTGCGAAAGTATGTACCAAATCATAGTAATGTAATCAACTATCATGATTTGAAAATTTGAGAAGATTTGACATATACAGACCAACCAATTTGCATAGTTGATGAACAGAAACATATACTGAAAAGAAAGAGGATAATAATAGTGAAGGTGGAATGGCATCACCCAGAGCCATTGACAGTACTTGAGAGTTGAAAACTGATATGCAAAGAACAAGATCCCCAAGTACTATTTTCACAGAAAAAAAATTTCAAGAACAAAATTTTCTTAAGGGGGAAAGAATTATAACATACAAGCTTTTTAGCATAAAAAACAATTAATGAAATACAGTTTTAGCCCTAAAAATTCTTGAATCCTATTATGTTCCTGTGTAAATGATTGTTAAGAAATTATATCAAGATTCAAAATTAATAATTCATATAGAAATCACTCAACTAAGTCTTGTTTGTGTTTCAAACCAGATAGAAAGTTGATATCCAATGGTTATGAAACTCGTAGTCAAATTGGGAGGCTAAAAACCATCCAAGACCTAGTGAGATCAGGGTATTATGGTCATTGGTCAGTGGCTTGACCACAGGTAGATTAGTAATTGACTAATCAAGATTAGATTATTCTAATCATGATTAAGTTTAGCTAATGATAGTTTAAGAGCTTAAACACTCAATTAATATTGAAATTAGAGCTCTTAAGCTAGGATTAAGCATTAAGCTAATCTAGAATCAAAATTAATCATTTAAATCTAGTTAACTATGCTAACATCCTCATAATATTAAATTTATTTTTTCACATCTATTTATTATTTAATTAATTTTCACAACCTCCTTAAAAATAAAATATATTAACATAAAATATAATATTAAGTAATAAAATATATTATTTTTTGCCTATAAACATTGCCATCCCATTTTGGGAGGCAACATGAGAAGAGGGGAGAGAGAGAGAAGGGAGAAAGAGAAAAGGGAGAGAGAGAGAATGTAGGGACAAAAAATATGAGAAGAGGCAAAGTGTTCATTGGTGATAAAACTTTACCAAATGTTTCCTCTAGTGTGTTGTAATAATCTGGAATATAAATTTTGCTAAAATATTAGGTATATGGAAGTTATTGCAGTTTCTTTGATTAAATGTAAAATTCTAAAAATTGATAGTAGAAACTTTGATTTCTTCTCCTAGGCTGCGGTCTATAGCTATTCTCTACAATTCCAATAGACTAGAATCGAAAAAATAGGATATGTAGATGAGATTCTGTCGAATTTTGATGTGAAACTTTAAACCCTCTAGTAGTGCATGTGTTGCCGAACCGTGCAAAAGTGTTCTAGGATAGAAAGATAGATGGGGGGACTTCATTCCACTATTTGACATATTCAAAACTCATGCTTGGACCAATGAGAAGGTATGAGTGGGCAAATAATTCCCAATGTTGTTTGACACGTGTATATTCCTGACCAGTATTTGGTGTCTAGTTCACCCTTCATGATGGCTCCTTTTGATTTAATTTTATATGCATTCCTTTGATATTTCTAGAATTGTCTGATGCAATGCTCTGGATGATAGTCAACTATGAAAAATAGTCTCAGTAGAAGACTTCCTCTGACCTGGTTGTAGGTATATCTGGACTTGGTGACTTCTCTATCAAAGTAGTCCCAAATGATAGCAGAATCTTCCCATGGTACTGCTCCACATTGGATAACTACCATTCGTATTTTGAAAAAGACATGATTGTAACCCTACGTGTTCATAGAATCATGATTGTAATATGAAGACACATCATTCTATCAAGTTTATATCCCCAATTGAAAAGTTGGTCAATCCTTGGTAAGAAACCCAAGGCTGCCATTGCTATGGATAGGCGACGGACTTTGACATGCCTCCATTTTTTAAGGAGATGAATTGTGCAAAAGTCTATTGCATTGTTGAAGAAGACGAGACCCATGGTGTAGGTTACCATAAAATTTTTGTATTTGTCTACAACACTTCTAGAGAATGAAGCAGGATTGACATATTCTGAATACGCTTCGCAAAGTTCTTCCAACTAGTGGTATTGACGTCTATCTTCTTCTAAAAATGGCCAACTCCGTTTTTTCATGAGTTTGAGAATTATTTCTAGAGTTTTGCCTTGACCTTGATTGATGAGGAACTAGTTTTTAATTGGTCTTCTTGGGTCACCATCTGACTTGGGCAAACCCATTATACTTGAAAATTCATCTAAGGTGATTGTCATTTCACCTCATGAGAACAAAAAAGTATTGGTCCTTGGGTTCCAACTTTTTGGGATTGCATGAATTAGATTTTCATTGATGGGTTGCATGGCAAGATTGACCGCTTCTTCAAAACCACAATCTTCTAAGTGGTCCACGAACATACACCGAAAAGGTTGAGTACCATGAGAGATACCAATGAGGTAGGAAGATTTCACTTGGAATGATGAGAAGTCTAGATCAACCTTCGCACAACCCTAATATGATATAGTCATATGAAAAAATGATTTTTGAGTCTATCTTGATAAATGAAAGTTTTGATTAGATATTGACATGACTTGACCCAATATAGACTCAAGAAGAGTTTTGACAATGGGTTTGGACATGAACTTGGAGACATTGTCGGACATTCCATATCATATATCTAAGTAAGCAATTGAAGATAAATCAAACAATTGATAATGTATTTCTTAGGGCCCCTACCTATATACACCATTTAAAAAATTTGGTCTTCGAACCCAAGCAGAATAAATGGGTTGAATAGATCCCGATTTATCAAAAATTCAATGTATGCCTATATGCCAAATCTATGGTATTGGCATAGACTCTTGTAAGGGTTTTGTAAATATGGGCTCTTCAATTCTCCTTGCTCACTATCAATATACTGAGACTATTATTCATTTTGATGCTAATGGGGGACTTTTTAGTCTAATTGGTTGGTCTAGTTGTAAAGCTATACATTAGACTAATGTCCTAGAAATAGTCCAACAACATTATGACCAAGACTTGATATAGGTCAAGATTGTTTTCAAAATTCATGAGTATATGTGAAAATAGATGGCTTTATTGCATACATTCTTAAAAGATAGATTTGAAAAATTTGAGAGAGCGTGCATGGGCTCCATACAACTCCTAAATTGAGGAGAGGTAGAATAAATTATATAACTAAGATAACATGCTTTATTCTCAATTAATTTTAAATGTACACAAATATGATGCCAATATATATAGCCATGAAAGGTCCATGCAATTGATATCTGACATTTGAAAAATGACTTATATATGATCCAAGAAATCCTTACATGGGCAATAATGGGTCCCATCGGGTGTGCCATCTGTTCTTACCCCTCCCATCTCCATCTTTGTTATAGAAGCAGAGAGTTATGCAAAACAAAAAAAAAACCAAATTAGTTTTGGAAAAATTTCAAGTAAAAGGTATCTGCCAAGCGGTACAACGACCAAGTACAAGTCATTTGATTGATTTAAATCCCACAAGACATTGGGTTTTATTTTATATGGTTGATATAATGTTTCATTCAACTTGTTGCTCAGCAGACCTTTGATTCATGTTATACATGATCAGGTTTTATTTTATATGGTTGATATAAAGTCCTCATTGGCAGACCATTGATTCATGCTACAAATGCAGTTCCTTCCACACTACATCACTGTGTCAAAAGAGCTCACAATATGAATACCATCACAATTTATGTAGAGGACAAACAAAATCATCTTGCACATTCAATGATTCCAGTACCAACAAATACTAATTGAGGTACCAAGTATTTGGATCTACAAAGAAAAGAATTTCCTCATAATCTTAGCAAATTGGCTACTCGAAAGCCGAAGAAGCAAATGTAGGTAGCAGTAGGTACCATGCCAGATCTATCCACAGTAAATTACAAAAGTCATCCATTGTTCAAAAATTTCTCTCAAAATGAGAAAGTGTTAAACCTGCTCATGTGTCATGGCTATCGGCCATTTGCTGGCCTTAGCAAACAAGAAAATGGAATCTTGAGACCAATTCAAACGGCAGGGCAATAAGGAACTCAAGCCCTAAGATACCAAAATTATGAAAAGGTGGGTGTCATAGAAGAATTCATGCCAGTGCCTTTTGCCAAAAGTAACACCATTCACTATCAATTTGAATAAATCATTGTCTATCATCATTTTGACATCGAGTCAACATTTTGTCGTTTTGTCATCATTGTACTTCAATAGATCAATTGTCTTCATTTTGTAATACTTTCACATGTGCAATGATATATGTAATTTGCTTTGTTTTACACAAAATGTCTCCATTTTATATAACTCTTTCATAATCTTCAGGATACCTATGGATCAAACATCAAAAGCATTCAAGGATGTAAATCTGAAACCAATCGAGGCAGAATGTTAGAGTTCATCCAAATGAAAAGCAAGATCAATTGTCGCCTTTGGTTAGTGACCCGATAGAGGAAAATAACATTTGCATGAAAAAAAGAAAGAGAAAAGTTGTTAGACTTCCTAAAAAATTATCATGAAACCTTTGCATGGACTCATGAGGACATGCCAAGACTCGATACCAAACTGCTCGAGCATCAATTGCCGTTGAAGCAAGAATGCAAGTTAGTCAAACAAAATTTGAGAAAGCTAGACCCTCATCTTGAGGGGCGAGTAAGGAAGGCCTAAAAGACCTACTAAAGATATGGCTCATTTAAGCAATTGACTATCCCAAATGATTGACAAACATCATGGCAGCCCAAAAGAAGAATGACAAAATTCGACTCTGCATTGATTTCGAAAATTTGAACAAACCACACCAAAAGACAACTATCAACTTCGATTATCAATTTGTTGGTGGATAGTATTGCAGGCCACACTAGGTTCTCCTTTATGGATGGATATTTTGGCTGCAACCAAATTAAGCTGGCCAGTTAGGACAGCCCCAAACATCATTTACAACCCTATGAGGCACTTTCTACTATATCATAATGCCTTTTGGCCTAAAAAACGTTGGGAAAACATATCAAAGGGCTATGACAACTATTTTTCACGTTTAAATGCACCAAATGATGAGTGCATATGTGGAAGATTTGTTAATTAAGTCCAATATCAGACAAAATCACATCAATATTCTTTCTCAAGTCTTCGATCAACTTTGACAATATAAGCTTAGACTAAATCAGCATAAGTGTGTGTTTGGTGTAGAATCTAGTAAACTTTTGAGATTTATGGTCAGCAAAAACAAAATCAAAATGGATCCCTTCAATGCAAAGGCAATCATTGAGATGCTACCACCAACGAATCTGAAGGAGCTATGAAATTTGCAAGGCAGAATTTGGTCAATTAGAATGTTTATATCTAATCTTGCCATGAGATGTGAACTCTTTAACTATTTAATGCAAAAAAGAATCAAATTTGGATGAGAACATGAATGTCAGACCTCATTCAAAAAGATCAAGAAATATCTCATTTACCCGCCAATTTTAAAACCTCTAATGTAGGGGGAACCCCTACTTTTTTACATCACAGTGAATAGTTCAGCCTATGGTGGATTTTTTGGTGCAATATGAAAAGAAATGCTGGATGGTGCATGTTATCTATTACATCAGTAAAATATTTTTGCTATATGAAAAGAATTATTTGCACAAGAAAAAGACCTGCTTAGCCCTGGTATGGATGAGGCATACAATATCAAAATTTTATCCAAGATCAATCTACTCAAATGCATCATCGAACAACCATTTCTAAATGGTTGAATAGCAAAATGATAAGTTTTGTTGATGCAATATGATTTAGAATATGTGTCATAGAAATCAATCAAGGGTCAAGCCATTACATATTAATAAGCAAACTTTCCTCTATTTGAGGAAAACAAAACAAATGATAATTTTCTAGATTAGCAAATCCTAATGACTAAACCAAAGCCAATGTTGGAATGCACTTTGATAGATCTAAAAGTACAGTTGGGGTAGACATTGGGATACTTTTTGTTACACTGGAGAAGGAAATGATTGTTTACTCCTTCAAATTAAATTTCTCCTGCATGCGTAACATGGAAGAATATGAAGCCTTAATACAAGGATTCAAAATGCTTCTCTAATTAGAAGTACAAAGAGTTCACATTTTGGAGATTCTCTCCTAGTTGTCAGTCAAGTTAATAGAGTTTGACAAGTCACATATAAAAAGTTGATCCCATATCAAAAATTGACCCATCTCCCATAAAACAATTTGAGGAATGCCAGCTCTCATGTCAAGAGATAATTTAACCAAATTGTAGTTGGTTTGGATAGTTTGGGCTCTGCCTTAACATTCAAACATGGGGAGTCCATCAGATCTTTTGAAGTCGGTAGACTCAAACAACCATCCTATGTCATGCCAGAATAGGAGCTACAAGTAGAAAGCAGAGAAGTACCTTAGTATTAGGACATTTTTTTTTCCAAATAGGAACAATCTCACTTGAAATGTCTCGAAAAGAGTGAAGAGCTTTGAGGCAGATGCCTTTAAGATATTTTATTTTAGCTAAAATTCTATATAAAAGAGGATTCAACACAAAATATGCTAGATGTCTCGATGTACATGAGACACTAGAAGTTATTCAAGAATCCTATGAAGGAATCTATGGGGGACATGTATGGTATCAAACCCTCATCAAGCATATAGCTAGAGTAGGGTACCATTGGCCTACAATGCAGAAAGACTGTCAACAATTTATCAAAAAGTGCATCAAATGTCAATTACACACACTATCAATTCATGCTTTAGCATCATACCTTCATTTGTTTAGCTCATCCTGGACATTTTCAATGTGGGCCTTTGACGTGGTCGGCCCAATCACCACATCGCTCAAATGGGCACAGATATTTTCTTGTAGCTACAAATTACTTCACCAAATGGGTGGAGACAATCACCTTAAAAACAGTAAAAAAATGACATGTTGTGTCCTTCATTCATAAAAACCTTTTGTATAGGTTAGGCATCTCGCATTATATTGTCTCAGACAATGGCACTTATTTGAAAAATGAGAAAATTCACCTCTCTCACAAATACAAAATGCAACATCAATTTTCTACCCCATATTACCCTCAAGGTAATTGTCAAGCAAAAGCAATTAACAAAATTTTGATTTATGTTTTAGAAAGGGCCGTTGAAATAAACCAACTTGGCACAAGAAAATGCACAATGCACTTTGAGCATATCGAACTACAATTCAAATACCCACCAATGCTACACTAGCATAATTAGTGCATGAAACAAAAATTGTTCTTCCATTACATGTCTAAAAACTAGTAACGAAATTTGCTGCTCTCATTGAGCTTCTAATTAGTAAGTATCAACAAAAGAGACTTGCTCAACTAGACCTCTTAGATGATAAAATACTACAAGCACACTGAAGTCTATCACAAGAGAGTCGCTCGACATTATGCCAAATCGATCATTGAAAGAAAATTTCATGTAAATGACATTGTCTTAAGATCAGTGGTTTAAGAAGTAGACCCAAAGAAAAATAGGCACCAAACTGGGAAGGACCATATGTCATCAAAGAGGTTCTACCTCATAATTCTTATTAGCTAATTGATTTTGATGGGGTCAAAATCACCCATCCAATTAATGTTTTTTATCTTAAGAATTTCTATACTTGAATTTGCAATAAAAAAAATCAAAACGATTATGCTTTGATTAAGCACATTTTCTACAAATTTTCAAACCAACTAAGAGGCATCATATCTCTTTAGAGGGAACTTTAAAGATTGATTTTGCAAAAGAATTCAAAATGCATGTTTCAATCAAAATTTTCAAAATTTTTTGAATTCAGCCCATGTCTCACTTGTAGAAAAGTAATGGCAAGGGCATTGACTTGAACCATGCAAGAAATTTCAATGAAACTGAGGGATCAATGTTTAGGAATTAATGTTAGTCCCAAAAATTGAGCACTTATAAAGGTCTAACATGTGACACCATGAGGAAAAGCTCTCATGACCCCAAAAGACCTTCCCAAGATGCAAGGAAAGCTATAAAAAAAATGGGTTGAGTGGTGAGCTTGATATTGATAGGCTTGATATTGCACAAAGCAAACTACACAAAACCACCAAAGTTGTAAAACTTCATAGTAGCTCATGGGTTGGTGAGGAATTTCCTCCAAGAGTGAAGCATGACTCAAAAGAAAATTAAAATTTAAAAGCAAAAGCCAAAAAAGGCAAAAGCAAAAAAAAAAAAAAGAAAAAGAAAAGATGAAAAAGCACTTGCCCTTGGTCAAACGGCCACGAAGGGTTGAGTTCTTCAAGTGTTGAGTGCAAACACTATTTCAATTGCAAAATTTCCCAATCAACATCAATTTCTATACAGAGATTTCTATGAAATGGAGGAAAATCTTCTTATTTGAAATCTCTGCCTAACATTTCCTCTCAAGTAAGGATGGCTTGACTTCATTTGGAAAACAAATTTTCAAAAATTTTTGCCAAAAAAATTTGGTGTGCAAATCTTTGCCGCTAAACAAAGTCTTCAACTTGCTTAACAACAAAGAGGGACATTTATTAACACCCCAAAATTTTCCATCTCAGTTGATGGATGCAATTTCAAAATGTTACAAACAATTTCACAAAACAATTATAAAAAACTTCAATTTCAATGCCAATTTCGAATTTAAACATAATTTAGGTTCAAACAATGAATTTAACTTGTAGAACAAATCCCAAAGCAGGATTACGAGTCCAAGTTCTAATCCAATATGTAAGACTAGATCCAAATTAGGTTTTTGAAACTCAAATGTAATTGCAATTGTTATTTGGGGTCGCATGATCAACTTGGAATCTAGATATGAATTCAAATCTCAATCCCGATCCAAATTCAAAAGCTGAATCCAATTTTGGATCCAAAATGCTATGTGGTACCCACGTGTGGGCCCCACTTTGCCTGCATGGGCAAGGGCCCACCCAAGAGGGCACACACCCTCCCTTTTCAAAATATCTCCTCTTAATTGATCAAATGTATCATTTCAATGACGAATAAATATATCATAATGGGATTCATAGAAAAAGAGATATTTATATATCCCTTTCCATTAACTAAAAAGAAGGTTCTCTAATTAAAGAGAAGAGTCAATTTCCAAGGAAGCCTTGATGACTTCTAACTAACCTACTTAAACCAAGCAGGTTTGACTTAAGTGGACCCAAAAATGGCACCACACCCTCACTGAGCTCAGTCAGCATGAGCTTAGCTTGGTCAAAACCTAGTCAAAAAGTTGGGTGTACCCCATGATCCAGCTACTAGATAGAGATAAACCTTGACTAGATCGAATCTATTTTGACTCAACCTAGTAGAAGTACAATTCAAAATTGAGCATAATTGAAACACAATTAAGTGCTTCCAAGCTCAAATTCATCAAATTACCTTAAGCAAGTCAACATCAGCTCACAAAATGAGCTTTGACTTTGTTCAATTGGTCAAATTTCACCAAATTCAAATAACTTCATCCTTCCATGATCAAAATGATTTCGTATAACCCAAATTATGATTCTATAAATAAAATACAATTTTGAATTTGAAAAATGAACAAATCAAATACCAAGTTGAAAATAAATATTTGATCCAATTAAATCCATTTTCAATTGAATTATGGATCAAAATGTCCTTTTAAATCAAATTTGATAGGATTTTCAAGTCTGTTCAAATTTAATTGAATTGTCAAAAATGAATTCACAATTCAATAACATTTAGAACTTAGTCACTAGGTTGGAACCTAACAAGCTTGATTTCAAAAAATAAAAACCCGAGTCAAGCATATTTTCGTAAAGATTTTAGTCAAACTAGGAGCCAAGTTAGACTTGACTAGGTGTGGACCATGGTTGACCAGACCTAACCAAGGACATCCAGTTCATTCATGTGGGGTAGGTGTGATTATTTGGAGTCATTTAAAGAGGATTAAAAGCATATTTAAACCATTTTTCCAAATCATCAATCCATATGTCATGGATTAGACTAAAAAATCAAGTTTCTTTTAGCCATTGCCTTAATTACGGGCTGGTTGAGGTGGCACCCACCTCAGCCCTATTCTAGCAATTTAAATGAATTTTAATTCCTGCCTTGATACTAGCTGAACCTATCCTATCCTAGTAGCTCAAAAAGGAGCAAATTTCCCAAGCCTTGGGCATGTTCCAATGCAGAGTTAAGGAGGTAGGTGCAGCTACCTCCTCATTCAATTTCATTTCTATATAAACTCCAATTGGGGCCAAGGGAGGGGGGCAACTTTTTTCTCATTTCTTGTGTCTCTCTTCTCCTTAGTTGCAGCCAAGAGGAGGAAGAAGAAGAAGAAGCCAAGAAGAGGAGGAGGTGCCATCATCCAAGCTCCCTCTCTTTCTCTCCCATTCCTTTGCTTCTAGATTTGTTAAGCTAGTGTACTTTGTTGGACTCTTGTTGAGGGTTCTAGTATAAGAAAACCCATCCTTCTTCTAGCATTTTCTAGCAAGAGACTTTCTTCTTTTAGCTTTGCTAAGCTCAAATCCAAGCTTGGATTCTTGCTTAGGATTGCTTGATCTAAAGAACAAGCAAGGAGAAGCCTCAAGCAACAAGGCCGACCACAAGGTAGGTGATTTCTAACTTGTTCTTCATTTATTCAAGTCAAATATCCATGGGAGTGTTTGATTTTCGTTTTTATCCAATCAATGTACATTTTAGTGCATGATGCATGCATAAATCAGGTTTTCTAAAAAGAGAACCCATGAATAAAGTTTTGAAAAGGGCCCCAAGGCCATGTCCCTTTCAAAATAGCAAGCCTAAACCATTTTTATCTCCCTCCACGATGAGTGAATCCCATTGTGAGAGAGTGATTTATATTTGCTGCAATATATATAATTTAAATACCTATTAGAGAGAGATACATTCTTATGAATGTGATCCACCCTTGCAAGGCGAAATCATAGACAAACAAGCTTTAGTATTCTCTTGTTTTCTTTTATTTTGAGCCATTTTGATTCATGCATTCTTGGTTTAGTTGATTAAGGGTGGTAGGGAGATTAGCAATCTTACTACATAAAAGAATCTAGCTATGAATCATCGTGGTTCATAAGCTAAGTGGTCCCTTGTCAACTATCTCATTTTGGGAGGCAAGGTACGTATATATATATATATATATATATATATATATATATATATATATATATATATATATATATGCAAGGTACGTACTTACATAAGCTAAGTGGTCCCTTGACACACACACATGTATAACCTTTTATTCAAAATCATTTTTCTCTTTTAAAGTTAAGTTGGAACACATTTTCAAACTAATTTTAAATAAAAGAACTACATTTTGATCTTTGTAGTTTAAAACTGCAAGACCACTCAATATTTCATCTTAAAATTTTATCAGTTCCAGCAATACATGTGAAAAATGCATGTATATTGCTATGATGAAACCAAGATTTCATAAAATTCAGCTTAAAACTCTAAATTTTAAGCTCTTCAAATGTTCATTTCCGGCCACAAAATGGCCATCTTCCATAGAACTTGAAAGTTCTAATCTCATTCAAACTGGAACCCTAAAATATTTTAGGAGTCATTGGTTTCATTCATACATTTCTCGATTTTGCATGGGATTAATCAACATCTCAAAATGGTCCAAAGTCATATTCAAATTTTAATATTCATTTCTCTCAAAAGAGAATATATAACATGCTGAAATTGTTCAAGGAATGGACAAATCTTTTAGCATAAAATCTGAAATCTATTTTCATTTTAGAAAAGAATTTCCAAAAACTTCATGTCTAAACTCAACATGAATGAGAGCATGTTGTCAAGAGGAACATTCCTCCTGTTGATTTAGATGTTGTAATAACCCCAAACACAAAAACGCAAATTGAGACGCAAGATTCAAATCCAAAATCCAACTCTTAGATCCAAATTAGATTCAAAACCCAAATTTAGATCTGAATCGAGCATTTGAAACTCAAAATCCAAAATCGAGTTCAAAACAACAAAGTCTGGTGCTATAAGAGTCGCGCGCACATGCACATACCTCTCCTTGTTTTATGCTTCGTCTTCGCACCAAAATATGTTTTACCCACACCTCAAAAGAGTGTTTGCAGGCTTAATGGCCTATCCCATTTAGTTTTTGAAAAAAAATTGAAAATAATTCAAAATTCTTTAAAATTCGGATGAAAATATTGTAAAATTTAAAAAAATTCAAATTTTGAGTTTTGGCTCCAAAACATCTCTATAAATACCCCCACAATCTTCTCTCTTGGGTATGAGCGAGCCCTTGAAGAAACTAGAGTGCATTCTCACTTGAAAACTTAACAGCTTTTCCCTTAGCTCTCTTCCTCCCTTTCCCTCTTCTTCTTTCCTTCTCACTTGTTCTCCTTCTCCAACCTTGAGAGCAAGCTTCATCAAGCTATAACTCTCTTGGAGGCATCATCTTCATCATCTTGGAGCTTCACTCAAGGGGATCTAGGATCATCTAAGCAAGGTTGTTCATTTTTCCGAAAATCATTCTCATTAGAGGTATGTAATCATCATCCATCTCATTTCTTTCCTTTGTTTCTTCCTTTCTTCATCTCCCCATGGCCATATAAGATAACCTTCAAATCTCTATTTTAGAGTCAAGAAACTATTCTTGAGTGCATCGGGAGTATGAAAAGATGATATTATCCTTCATTTCATGATTCAATGATTTCTTTCTTTTCTTAAATATAGACTTGTTGTTGTTCCCCTATTTCTTCACTTCTTCATCTCCCCATGGCCATATAAGATTGCCTTCAAATCTCTATTTTAGAGTCAAGAAGCTATTCTTGAGGGCACCGTGAGCATGGAAAGGTAAAGTGATATTTTATTTTACGATTAAATAATTCTGTCTTCTCTAGAATATAATATTGTTGTTTCCTCTCTTCTTCATCTCCTCATGGCCATATAAGATAGCTCTTAAATCTCAATTTTAGAGTCAAGAAGCTTTTCTTGAGTGCAACGGGAGCACGAGAAGATGAGATAATATTGCATTCTATGATTTAGCAAGTTCTTTCTATTACTTGAATGTTGCTTTATTTTGGATATTGTTCATGTGTAGTTGCTTGATTTTTCTATTCGTATATGTGAATGCACAACAAGAATGAGTGTGGTTTGAGACTCTTTATTATTATGTAAATTTTTGAGGTTGGGGCTTGTCCAACCCGGGGAAAACTCTCACGAATGTGCACATGTTAATATGCATTTTCATGTCATTTTGTGTTAGTTTTCTTTTAATCACCCGTTTAGGGACCCTAATGAGTGCCTTATCGTGTGGTTTGGTTTTCTTTCATACCTAATAGTGAAAGAAATATATTCCATTGTAACAAACAAAATAACTATGCCTTATGTTCATATATAAAAAAAAATATTTGAAATCATGCTTTCCAAAACATTTTCGAAAAAATAATCGCTAATGTGGCCTCGAAAGCTTAGCTTAGGCTCTTGCATGAGTCCAAGCTTCCCTCCGGCCTACATCAAACTTGAAGTAGGTTATTTTTCATTTATTGATTTATAATCTCATGAAGGCACATATGTATATACATGTTACATATATATATGTCCACATGGTGATTCCCTTCATTCTCTTCTCTTTATGCTTCCGTATTTTACTTTTACAAATTTTCGTATCTATATGAATGCATATATACATTTGTTTTACTTTCTCTCTCTAGAATCTTTTATTTATCTCTTCAATTTAAATGTCTTCTCCTACAAAGTTCTTATAAATATATATATATATATATATTTATATATATATTTATATTTATATATATATATATTCCTCTATTTCTTTTCCTCTAAAATCTCTCTTTCTCTTCTAATCAATACCATTTTTTTATAAACTTTCATATACGTGTATGTGTGATAATATGTACACGTATATGTGCATCTCTATCTCTCTCTCTCTCTCTCTTTCTCTCTCTCTCTCTCTCTCTTTCAAGAACTTCTCTTTCCTTGCTATTTAAGTTAACCCTTCATTTTTCAAAGTTTTCATATACATACGTGTATACATATATACACATATTCATATATTCATGTATGTATGTACATATAAAACACAAACAAAGATATGTATCTCCTCCTCTTTTAAAATCTCTCATTTAGTGATCTTCAAAATCTCTTTCTCCATATGTCTCTTTTGATTAGGTCTTTATTTTTCCATTCCTTTGAACATATTTTTCTTGTTAACTCTTATGCTTACTAAAATGTTAAATATATATAAACAAAGTCATACATTTCAATTGAAAATCAATCTTTGTGTGTCTGGATTATATAATGCATGCTTATATTGAATAAGTGTCGAGAAATTAGGAGAGAGAGAAGAATGAATGTCTCATATAGTTTACCTTCTTTCATGCATTCACATTCATGAAAATCAACTGCACCACATATACATTCTCTAGAAATTAAGTGATCCTATTTCAAGTTGCAAAAAATGACCAACTGATATTGCAAGAAAAACTTAGAAATCTCACTTAGTTTCAAAAGAGGGCACAAATAGCATAATATCCTAATTTTGCCAAAATATATTAAAAAATAACATGTTTTTTAGCATTTTGGAATATTAAAAAAAAAGTGAGTTTTACTTACTCCCAACTCTTCTCTAAAAAATAACTCATTTGAAATCAGGTTCATATCTTTTAAACCTAATTATATGATTTGGCAAAAAGGGATTTCAAAATCAATCATTTGCTAAGAAAGTTTAGTCACTTTGTCCAAGAAAGTTTAGTCACTTTGTCCAAAATTTGGTCCATTTGCTAAGTCAACTTAGCCATTTTTCTTAAAAATTTGATCACAACTTGATCTCATTTTCAATCCAAAATCATGAAATGATCTTGAGCTCATAACAAGAAAAGATATCTCAATCACCAAAATCTCCGTTTTTTCAAGCCAAATTCCCAATTATCTATCAAATTTTCCAAATCAATTTCTCAAATTATCAAGCAAATTCCAAAATCTTGGGTCGAAACCATGACCTAAATCAATTTTCGAAATTCTTGCAAAATTTTGAAATCAAATTCAAATGACACATTTTTGACCAAAATAATGGTATAAATTTTGAAGATTTTACAATTTTGCCCAAATTTGTAATGAAGAATTGGATTCAAATAACTTGTCTAAACAAGTTAATTTTTCAAAAAACTTGCTCAAAATTTCATTTTTCAATTTGCCTAAAACAAGCTTAGAAATTGCTTGTTCAAAACCAAATTCAAAGTGAATTTCTAATTTCAATTTTAACCTTATATGGACAAGCATATAGGATTGTGTCAAATGACTTGTCCATGATCCGAGAAATGCTTAGCCTTTGGTCTGATTACCTCTATTAAAGGCGGCATGAATGGTTAGACCTTGTATCGATGGGAAGATCTTTTTTTTCTTGAAATTTTTCTTCAAAACCCAATTTGAAATTCTTGCTGATTCGCATTGATGCCCTCGAAGACATGGTAGGGAGTGAACATTAGGGAAGACATCCAAACAAATAGACTTGGTAGGCCTCAATCACTGGTCATGTAGAGTTCTACCTGTTGTAGGAGTCCAGAATAGTCAATCCAAATGCCCCTCCAGCCATTAATTGCCAAGAATGGTTTGCTATCATCGTCTCCAACTTCTCTACTTACTGGAAAAGTGAGAAAATCATAGTTCTCAACCTCTCAAATCCCAAAAATGGAACCAATAGAGAATGAGAGTGAGAAAAATAGAGAAAGAGGGAATGTGAGGGTGAGAGTGGGAGGTCAAATGAGCATGACGGTTCATGAAGGAGTGAGTGAGAGTGAGAAAAGGAGAGTGAGAGCGTGAGAGTGACATATTTGAGAGAGGGTCAGAAAGAGGAGCTAGTGGGAGCGTGGGAGGGAGAAAGTTCGGGTGAGGGGGAGAGAATAGGAGATAAAATGAAGCAAAGAATGAGAGACATAGAGAGAGAGAAGAGGAGAGTTCAACTGCGAGAGAGAGATTACCTCCCCCCTTCTCTTCCGCTAGCTCATTCTCCCTTTGCTGCTATCTCCTGTTCATCCTCCGGTGCCTCCACCTCCTCTTCTTCTTCTCTGTCCTCGACTCTTCTGCCTCCGCTGCTTCCTCTGTTTGTTTTTTTATTGCTTATTCATTGCACTTGTGATGCCAAGAGAAGTGCTCAAGCAATTGGGCTCCTCTTAGAACAAGCAGGTTCTTCGAGTCTTGGTTTGGACCTTGACCCAAATCTGTGCACCTGCAATGAAAATCATTGTTGTTACATTCTACCCCCTTAATTTAAGTTTTTTTTGCAAAATTTCGAACCTACCTCAATGTGAGAAGAAGTGTGGGCACTTCTTCCACATGTCGTCCTCAACCTCCCCCATGCATTCCTTTAACTCATGGTGCTACCATTCTTGCTTTGCTTGAGGAATATGCTTGGTGTTAAGTACTTATTTTTTTTAGTCCATAGTTCTAATATGTTGTTTTTCCACTGTCAAATCATTTGGTACCTAAATACCCTTGAAATCAATCACATGTGTAGGTTCTTGCACATACTTTTGGCAACATGAAAAACATTGTAAATGTGACTCAACTCTGTTGGTAGTGCCAGTCTATATGTAATCTCTCTAATTTTTCAACATTTTAAAAGGTCCAACATACTTCATGCTCAATTTTCTCTTAATACCGAATCAGAAAACACTTTTACTAGGCAAAATTTTTAAAAATGTGGTCACCAACCTCAAAAGCCAACTTTCTACACAAAATATCAACATAACACTTTTGTCTACTCTGAGTTGTCAATAACCTTTTCCTTCCTTTCTTCCTTATATGTGATTTTAAGGTTTTTAAATACTCTTTATGTAAGAAGACCAAGTGATAAAGAAAGAAGCTCTTGGTAAGGCATCACCTTGGCTGGGATTCCCAATATCAATGCCCCCATAGCAATTGCCTGGGGGATGGAGGTAACAATGGGTTTGGATGATCAGGCAACATTTTGGGATCTGTAGAGGCCAAAGCGGATAAATGGAAAGGATCAAGGATCCTTGGGTGGAAATTTCTAGGTCAGTATGCAGGAGTTTGGAAGGAAGGGCATGGAATGTTCAAATGGCTAAATTCAACCTGATAGCAGGAGAATAGAGGGCTTGATCATATTTGGGCTACAATTGTTTGCTGGGACCAATGAATCTAATCTTCATGGATGCCCAGAGGTGAGTGTCAAGCGTGATGGTGTAAAACAAAGATTTCCCTGTTGACACATACCAAAAAATGGAGGAGAGATTTCATTTTGCAGCGGTTGCAAGCTTCAATGGCAGAAGATCGAACAATGGCATGGACTATAGGCATGTTTTTCAAATCTTGTGGAAGTTGTGGGTTAATATTGTTTGTCCAAAATTTTTTATCACTGGGAATGTGTGATTTCTTGCGATAGTTAACTTATTGGAGGAACCGACGGAAGTTCTAAGGCGTCAGTCATGGGTTGTTGGGGGGAGATTCCTTATTGCAAGCCTCTATAAACTAGGGATTGAGATGCATATCGATATGAAAGAGTTTGCCCATCTATGGACTCAATTTCCAATCTTCGCATGATATTTTGAAATGTCAATAGCTTCAAAGCTATAGTTAGAGGGCTGGGTGGTTCCTTTGTAAGAGCAAATGGTTGCACGATGCAGATGGAAAAGTTTGGGGTTGAGCGAATGTATATATAGGTTTTGCTTAGCTTCAAGAGAGGTGCCAAGGGTCCAAAATGTTCTCTACAAATCCAAAATGAGATACTATACCTCTTGTGGCACTACATCTCATTATGAGGAAGCATGCAAGATCAGAGTCAAGGCTGTCAGCAATGCCAAGGACGTTAATGCCTATATAAGGGAAACATTGTTATGAAAGGTAGAGGAAGCCATCCAAGGAGCAGGATAAGGGACTCTATGGGGCATGCAAACTGGTTTGGAGTGATGCAAAATAGCATAGAAAATCATGCCACTATAAAGAATGGGGCTAGTGGCATTCCTCGCCCTTCCTCATTTTCAGTTGGGGGATGACTTTTAAGTCAGGTATTAGCTAGTATGAAGGAGAGTGACAACAAAGAGAGTGACCATAAATTCAAGCTAGTGAAGAAGAAAGTATCAAGGGGAGGGAAGAAAATATAATTTCTAGTAGAAGGAGGGCAATCAAAGTGCTCCTAGCATCTGTAACAACGAAAATAGTTTTGCGACGATGGGGGACAAGGATGCAGGGCCTCCTTGTGATCAAGAATTCCCACAGGGATTCATTTTCAAGGCATCCTCTGGATGAGGACCATTTACAGGGGAAATTGGACTGAGCACATCAGACCTAAAGGGATCTAGTTGTGATGATTTTAAAATGCTACTCCTCTAAGTGATCATCTTGGTAAGGTGTAGGTAAGAATATTAGAGAGGTATGTTAGTAAGGGAAAGTCTGGTCGCCTGCTATTAACAATCATTAATCTTGAGGACATTCTGTATAGATGCTAGGCCTCTAAAAAGAGGAAAATGGGAAGTGAGAGTGACACTCATACACTTATTGAGCAGAACTCTGGCACAAAGATTAGGGGAAAGAAGAATGATAAGAACCTTGATGGGGAGGAGACTGGGTAGTGGGAGAGTTTCATAATGTCCAGCCATGAAAATGTTTATTTGGAACTGTAAAGGCATTGCCTAGAAGTCAGCTCAGTAGGAAATTAATTTCTTTTTCCACAAACACTGCCCACCCAATTGGGTTCATTCTGGACCCCATGATTATTTTTCAGAAGGCCATAATAGTTATGGATAGGTTCAAGAAGTATAAGTTTGTGGCTAATGAGGAATTGTCAAAATGAGTTATCAAGGATCTATGTTGCTGGAAGGAAGAGGAAGAGGCATTTAGTGTGGTTAGAGCTCCACATCAGGTGGGAATTTCCTTCAGAAGAATGGCTGACAATATGATGTTTGCAGTATTCGGTGTGTATATGCCTCCAAGATTTGGGGAAACTAGAAACCTTGGTTTTGAGGATTGAAGGCCCAATTATGCTCATGAGTGATTTCAATGCTACTCAAGGGTAGTTGGAAAAAAGGTGTACTTGCACCACAAGCATGCCCATGTATTCCCTTTAGTTGTTTCATATTTATGTGTAGGCTAAAGGATATAGAAGATAGTAGTATGCTCTATTCATGGTTGAATCATAGGAAGTGGTTGAGTGTAGTGCAATGCAAGTTTGATTGGTGCCTCAATAATAATGATTGGTTGGAAGGGCTTAGAGATGTTGGCAGCTTGAAGCTTCTCATTCTTGCAAGTTATGATCAATGCACCTTGATGAACCATTCAAGGGAATCTAGGTGTTGTGAGTCATCCTCACAGGCCTAACAGTATGATGTTCCCATTTGGATAGGACACCAAAGCAAAATAAACCCAAATACAAGTCACCCAACCTCAATACACCTCATTACAAGAATAATTACTCATGGTACAGGTGTAGGACATGCAGTGCATGGAAAAACCAATGGGAGGAAGAGGGAGAGGGAGATAGAGACAAAAGAATAGAACAACCTTCCCCGCTAAGCTGAGAAGGCACCGTGGCTAGGTTTGGGGAGAACTAGGCTTAGCAGCTGGATACTCTAGAGCAGTAGGTGGGTCCCAAGGCCAAGGCCTTAAATTGGTCCACTTGAGTGCTTCCAATACTCTATAGGGCAGCACAGTCACTAACCGAGCTGACCTTGGTCGGATGCAAGAGAGGTTGCTTGGGTTCCAAATGCAGTTAGGCTGCAACCAAGAAAAGAGGCTGCACTCAACTGCAGTCAAGGCAAACAGCCGGTCGGTAGGCGACTGGAGTGAGGGACGTGTCCCACAGCTGGAAAAACGGACATGTCCCGCAGCTGGCTTCAAATACTTAGTACTAAGGTCCTGAGGGAAACACCATGGTACTAAGGTCTTTGAACTTGACAATATACTTATGTAGAAGGCCGGTTATTTTCAGGTTCTCAACTCTATATTGTAATTTGTAAATAAAGACTCACCAAAATGGATTGTGATCTCCCATGCTAATGTGTCCCAATTGATGTACAAGGTGGTGTTGTAGAACCAACTATACCAATGACCAACTTCACATTCAAAATGCAAGGTAGCTATGGACACGTACTAGTCTTGTGGTATAGTCTGACAAATGAAGCATTGCTTTGCTTTGAAAAACTAGATTTGAAATCACTTTCCATCAAACTTAAGCAACTCAATTTTGACATGAGAAATAAAGGAATGCTATCATGCTGACAACCTCTACATGCATATGAACGATCTTGGGCTGTTTGACACAAGTTTTTGGGCCGGTTCCCACAGGTTTTTATAGCCACCTCACCATCATAATCAAAAACATCAAATCATGGTGAAAGAGGATATGGCCTCTGTGGGCGCTCATGTCCATACATGTCATCTTGCCGATACATTTCTGAGGCAAATTATGTGGCATTTGGAGTGTATGCTGGTTATGAACATGGAAACCATAGTGTAGTGCAAAGTGATCATGCTGTGTGTGGGGTGTGTAAGCATATGATACATGTAGAGGAGGTGGAGGTGTGGCTGGTGGAGTTTATGGTGCAACTATATACAGCTGATGTGGCACATGATATGCAAGCTACTCATACACAGGTGGAAGAACATCAAAGTCCTATCGGCATATTGTGGAGGATGCTAAAAGATACAACTATAGTTGGCTCATGTCCAATGGGTGTAAATCGTTTAGTGATAGTTTGCTGTGATGGCCTGGGGTCAGCTTTAGAGGTGGAACTACTGCTAATGCAAGGGTGGTTTGCCTGGGGGTAGCCGAGGTAGAGGTTGTTGTGGCACTAACTGAGAGGACCTATGTTCGACTAGGCTAGGCAGTAGGTTGCTTCATGGAAGATAATGCCAGTGCAAACTGTGGTTGTTGCGGTAGAGTGGAAGCTGGTAGAGAGTGTGTAGACAAGTGACTTGATGTGATGGGCTCAGCTTTGCTGGAATCTCCTCAGAACGGGTACTATGGCTGACTTGTTGTGGCTGCCACAGGTGATTCAGCAGGTTTAGGAGTCAATTGTGTTTGTAGGAACTCAACACAGATGCTATGGCCTGCTGGACTTACGTGGCCACATCCGGCATGGGTTGGGTAGCAATGGTAACGGCTATGGATGCAGCTATCTCACTCAATACACCATCCAAAAGGTGCTGGAGTTGCACTATGGCCCATTGGACCTGCATGGCCATGTCCGTTGTGGGCTATCTATGGAAGTGGACAAATTCTCAATATGCACCTTTACATGTTCCATACATGTGACTTGTAGGGTCATAGGTGGCTAGCATATAAGATATCTTTGATGCCACTTGTTGCAAGTCATCCTCACAATGCTAGGATCTCTTGCATGTGCTGACATGGTTGCTGGTGTAAGAATATGATTTTTTCAACCAACTAAGACTCAGGAGCAAAATAAACCCAAATACAAATCCCCCAACCTCAATACACCTCAGGTACAAGGATAATCTCTCATAGTGCAGTGTAAAACATGCGGTGCATAGGCACATCAATGAGAGGAAGAGAGAGATATAGACAAATGAATAGAATGATCTTCCTAGCTAGGCCAAGTAGGCGCGATGGTAGGTTTAGAGATATCCAGGCTTAGTAGCCGATTACTCTAGAGCGGTTGGCTGGTCCTGAGGTTGAGGTCTTGAACTAGTCCACTTGGGTGCATCTACTGCTCTAAAAGGAGCACGGTCTCTAACCTAAGTGAGCATGGTCGAGTGAAAAGTGAGGTTGCATGAGTTCCACCAACAGCTAGGCTACAACCAAAATGAGCAATTGCGCTTTGTTACGGCCAAGGTAAACAACCAACCAATAGGCAGTTGGAGGGGGGGACATGCCCCACAGCTGGCTCCACGGATGACCGAAGGCTCGATTTGAGTTAAAGGTAGACTAAGAGAGCAGGTAGACGTGCTGGGTGCAGGTCTTAACCGAACCCAATAGGTAGGTCAAGGGATGGGCTCGACACGCTGTTGGGCCGAGGCTGAGCCTATATTAGATAGGAGAGAGATTGTTGGGTTTAGTCGAGGGCTGGATGCAGCAAGGCCTTGTCGGATCATGACTGATCACAATGTAGCTGAGAGGGATTGTGCTAAACTTAGCCGCAAGCCAAACACAATAAAGATTTCTTGACTTAAGGTTGTTCTTGCCAAGGTCTATGAGTGCTCTCGGGAAGAACTGCCAGCAGATCAAGGGCTGATAAGAAGACTGAAGCTAGATCTGACCCCTGGTTGGGTAAGGTGCCAAAAACAAAGATTGAGTGTAGATCTAGCAATGTCAAAATAGAAATCAAATAAATGACAAATTAAGCAAGGAATATCAAACGTGAACCTCACCTTCCGCTAGGATGGATTTCAGTGATTGACTCCTTAGTTTGCCTGGTGGCCTATTTGTGCTAGAGACTTGTCTTCTACACCAACAAACTGGTCTAGGCGTTTAGATGGCTAGATCTAGAAGTTAAAACACAAGGAAGCCTAGATCTTGTACACCAACAAAAGATCTATGCGTCTAGTGCATAGTTCCCAAAGGTTGAATGCGGTATCTCCTCCTACATGAAAGAGCTGTGTGTCTGGGTGTAGTTTCTATACAAGGACATTCTGATGGGCACCAGGAACTACTAGCATCTACCGGTCCATATCGACGAACATAAAAGGGGAAGATGTGAGTATCTAGTTTGGATGCACGGTCGCTAGTAGCTGCTGTCCTTCATCGCAATCTTGAAAACCACGGTGAAGAGGTAGATTTTAGTAGTGAAATGCAAATCAAACTGACGGTCTTGCCACAACTTTGGAGAATCTTCACACAAAAATCATAGAAGACGATTAGAAGAAGAATATAGCTAGAACAAAAAACAAAAGCTACATCTATTGAATTGATCCAAGTTGCAATCATGTACAATGCTTGAATAAAAAAAATGCATAAATCAAGTTTTAATCGAATTTTAGTATGTGTCTTTTGACAAGATTGGAAAAAAATTTGAAAGAGTCCCTCCCATTGGTTGATCTAGATCTGAGCAGCATAAACTTAGGAGCTTTCCTATTTTGTTGTCGGCACCCTCTTGTGTGAGCTGAAGAATGGTGCTAGGGCTGGTGTGGCATGTGGGAGTCCTCCCCATGGCATTCATGTGAAACTCAGGTGCTGAGGTGGTGCACTTTCTATGTGGTGCATGGTGGTGGTGTGTGGCTGGCATGGGGTCTCCACATGTAAGCTCGGGTCTTCCATATGTTGCTTATCTTGTGTGATGGCATCGAGTTGAGCTGGGTGCCAAGCATAACCCATGGTGAAGTGTTTGTGCATGGGTTGGGGTGCTATTGATGTGGCTCAGGGCATGCAGTTGGGGTGCACCCAGCTCGATGTGGTTCGAGCTAGGTGCACCTGCTTGGATTTGGCTCGAGCTCCATGGGTGAATTCATCTAGTCCTGGTAGAGCTAATGCATGGCACGGACACTCTCTTGCAATAAAATCTGGCATTTGTCTGAATGATGTGTGCTAAGGATCTAGAAGAGTGTCGACCCTTACTGAGGTCTGCATCACTAGGTCGGAAAGGTAGGAAAGCCTTTAGACTTTTCTAACCTTGACTGATATCAAAAGATGGCAGGGGAGTGGTGGGTAATGCCTAGAGAGAAGAGGTTAGGGTTTGCCCTATGTTATGATTCTTGTTTAAGCTTAACAAGGTTAGAGGAGTCGTGTTGGTCCAGGATAATAATTCATTTGGCAGGCTGAATGATAAGATTGCTACTTTAGAGTCTAGACTAGTTGATTGTTGCAATATAGTGGAGAAAGGGCTTGTTGAAGCCAGTGATGAGGAGTCTACCATTCGACAACAACTCAATTATGCCCTTTTTATGGAGGGAAATGATGTGAAAGTAGAGGTCCTTTCAAGATGATTCTAGCAACAGATGCAATGGAAGGGAGTATGTTTGAAGGGCTGGGAATGGCAAGAAGGTGTCTAATGAGGAGAATGAGCTCCTCCTCAGACCATTGACAGATGAAGAGATTTCCAAGGTTGTTTGGAGTTTGGACAATAACATTGCAGTCGGACCAGATGGATTTCCTAATTACCTCCATTAAGAATGTTGGCCAACAGTGAAGTCATATGTGATTGAAGTTGCCTATGACTTCTTTAACAAAGAGAAAATGGTTAAGAGCATTAACCACACCACAATTTATTGATCCCTAAAAAAGCTAATGCTAAGTGAGTAGAAGGGTGAAACCCAATTGTTTTTTTATGTAACATTTACTTACAAAATTATTGCTAAGGCTTTTGTGCATAGGTTGTGTAGCATCATGTTCTGAATTATAAACCATAAACAGGTAACATCCTAAAAAAGGAGGCACATTCATGACAACACAATGTGGGTTAATGAAATCATTAACTCCAATGACTTCTAGATCAAGTGGGTCATTGTCTCAAGTTGGACCTCACCAAAGCCTACGATAGGTCTCTTGGCACTTTGTACACAACAGCATGCTGGTGCTTGGCTTCCATCTCAATGTATTGAAAGAGTTTTAAGTTGTGTTTCCTCAGTGACTTACGAGGTGATGGTTAATGGAAGGTTGTGTGACAAATTTGAAGGGAAAAAAGCCTCAGCCAAGGTAACCTTAATAGGTGCATTTATAGAGATTTGCTGATTAATAACATTTAGACCCCTAAGATTAGAAGATTGAAGCAGAATGTATGCACCATGCTGTTTACTAATGGTGTAATTGTGGTTGTTAAGACATCTAAGAAAACTACCCTCTTTGTCAATCTGAAGGATTTTGAAAGGTAGGCATGCATGATGGTTAACAAAAACAAATTGGAAATTATTGCTAAGAACTCCATTGGCTAATTGGAAAGGCTTGCAATATCCTTCAATGGCCTCTTGGCAAGCTTCCTTCAGATTATACTGGAGTTTCTCTGTTTATGAAGAATCTTACAGTGAACAAATGCAAGCCACTTATAACTAAGGTTGAGAAGAGGCTGGCGAGTGAAGCACCTTGGCCCAAATTCTCTAAAGAGAAATATTTTCACACGTATATTCAATGGACCATGAATCAGACTACGAGCCAGTCCTAGGATTGGAAAGGATTGTGCTAGGGCTGAAATTGGATTAAATACATGGTTGAATGGAAAGTGGGCAATGGTGCGCACATCAAATTTTGGACAAATCGGTGGAATGAGTTTGTTCCCCTCCATAGAGTTAATGGCCAAGACTATGGCTGTCACGACCCAATTTTTGAGACCAAAAATTTTCTTTCATTTCTATAATAGCGGAAGCAATATTGAGTCATGACCAGAACATAAGACATTGTTTTATTTCAATAATAAAATACTTGGACCCAGACAAAAATAACCACAAATCCCCAAAACCGATGCAGTGTCCAGAATGCCAATGACCGTCCATCACAAGACTGAAGTCGTCGCTCCAAAGCCAAAATCTATCAATGACTACCTGTAGATAGAAAGAAGGGTCAGAATTCCTCTGAGTATGAGAAAATACAGCCATGAATGAAACATGGCCCAAAATAATGTTTAGTTTCGTAAAACAATTCCAAAAAGACCTTATGAACTACAACCATAGGTTTTCTGAAACTTAACACATATCACATCACCAAAGACAGAACGAGGTGTGGACAACCTCCAAAATTTCGTAGGCTTCCAACCGTGGTCCTCTGACAATGTCAAGGTCATCGTGCCGAGCAACAGAAATCCCCGTGGGCACTCATGGGCAGAACAGAACATATCTTCACCAGGCGATCCAACAGATCGAGGGTACCTGAAGTGAAGCATCCTGAGATATCCCAGATCGCCGCTGCAGCAGCATGGCCCCTCTAGGAACCCGGTTTGAGGGACCAGGAGATGTCTCACTCCCAACACAGCAGTAGTACCCCGGGCCCTTGTGCCGCCCAATACCCTGTGGGCCCTCCAGTACAGCCAGAGGAGCGTGCATCAACAGTGAGCTCAGACACACCACTAGCTCCCGGGACGAAACCGATCACTGGGCAAAACAGAAAGCTCGCACTTGCATAAACCATTGCACAAAGTTCACGTTTCGCCTTCGAATTTCAAAAGTGAGGGTTTACCAATGCTAAACATCGTCTTGTACCTCTCACAGAAACCGCCCGCCCTCAGGCTCGGTTTCCCAAACAGAATAATTCAGCTATTTTAAATCTTAATTTAATAGCAATAGAGCAAAACTCATTGCATCTAGAAACATCGATTAACAATATCATAATCTTTTTTTGAAACAATAAAATTTATATTTAAATTCTCCAAAGCATGACTTTCCTCCTCTAATGGTTCCAAAGTTACTTTCAGAACTATATTTCTGAAATTTTAAACACCATAACGAGCATCAAAAAGTAATAAAACATATCATTTCGTTTTTAATTTGTAACAACCCTCTTTTGGAAATTTCAAGAATTCGGAGGGTACCAAATCGCAATTTCATATTAAAATCTGGTTCTTATTGAAAATCACTTTCGCAAGCCTCTTTTTGAAGAGGTTTTTAGCAAAAATGATGCGGCATGAACATTTACAAATTTTAACAGCTTATCCATAAATTATTGCTAATTAGTGGACCCGTTTTGAAATTTTTCCAACTTAATATAAAAACTGCCGACTCTCTTTTTTTCTCTCATTTCACGCCTCGTTTTCTCTCTCATACGAGCTGGTCCTCCGTCTTCTTCTCGCTCGACCAGCGGTGGGGATTCCACCGTTTCCAGCGACCCAACACCGGCACGAGGGAGATCTCCCCGTCTCGCACCAGATCCAGTGTTAGGCTTCCTGCTGCGGCTCCGTCGACCGTCTGACGCTCTCATTCGCCGCCGCCTCATCCTCTCCTCTCGTTCTTCCAGCGGATCCACAGTGTGGAAACCAGCCTCCCCAAAAACCGGTGCTTCAATGGCGTCTTCCTCAGTCTTCACCTTCGCTGCGACGGGGATGAACTGACAATCATAGAGAAACGACGGGAGGACGCCTGCAACTTCAATGTCGTCGTCCTTGTTTTCCCCAACTCGCCTCTGCTACCACCATGAAGAGGCAACCCCTTTTTTTTTCTTTTCAGTCGGTCGAGTGCTCTTCAATAAAACCTACTGTATTTCCCTCAATATGAGGTGTTGATTCTACACTTGCACGACAAGCAGGGCAGGCCTTGCCCTCTGTCAATGTCGTTCAGGGCTGCCCTCTCCTTTTTATTTTGCAATTGTGTTATTACGTTTTATCCCTGTATAACTATGTTTATCTCTCCGTGTTTCTTCTGTAGTTGGTTTGAGAGACATGCTCTGTTTTTGGGTTGATTGTAGTTCTGGTTTCTCACGGATGAAAGCACATAAAGGTTTCAAAGTTCAACCGATACCAACATGCCTTACACCTAGCATGCTTTGTTTGTTGAAAATCACAAGGAACTACAGACATAAGCATACATAGACGTACATGTATATGTATCTACAAAATCAAAAGAAAGTACATGGCTTCATGCTATTCATCACTGAATATTCTCATACCTCTGAAAATCTTGGCAGCAACTTCTGCTTCTGGTTCCTTTCCAGCAGCCACGAACTTCAGTCTCAATCTCTCTCAATCTCTCTGTTGTTGGACGTGCCCTTCTAATGCTAAGTAAAACGATGATTTCCCCTTTGCAGTTACATCATTATCCTTATCTTTTCCCAAAAACATCTCATTTATGATAAACTTGACAGTTGAGATGTTCATTATAAATCATTTGATCTTCCATTTGATAATTCATCCTCAAATTAACGTTCCAAATGTTTAAGGAAACTTAATAAAAATCGTGGGTCTTACATCCTTCCCCCATAAAAAGAAATTTCGTCCTCAAAATTTCAGCATACTTTATTGAAACAATTGGGGATAACTCTTTCTCATGTCCTTTTCTAACTCCCACATACATTTTTTGATTCTATGATGTTGTCATTCTATTTGAACTAATGAGATAGTCTTATTTCGCAACACGTGTTCCTTTCGATCTATTATCCGCAGTGGTTGTTCTTTTGTTGTCATGTCTTCTTGCAAATCAACTTCTTCGTAATCTATCACCTGCGAAGGATCAGATATATACTTCCTTAACATCGACACGTGAAATACTGGATGAACATGACTAAATTGTGGTGGAAGTGCAATTCAATATGCAACCCCTCCAATTTTTTTCAGAATCTCGAATGGACCAATGTATCTTGGACTCAATTTTTCTTTCCTTAACTGCTGAGACAACCGACTTTCTTTGATCTTAGGGCGTTTTTACCCCAAATTTAATCTTTTGACCATCCTCCAACTGAATCTTCAGCTTCTTCCTTCTACAATCTGTCGTCGCATAATGATCCATGTATTTCTATTTTTACATTTTCTAGATATGTTTTACATGTGTTTTTGTTTTTCATGGGCGTAGCGACTAACAATTAATCAAACATATTCTTTCTTTCTAACTTTAAAATTTCAACAAACTCTTAGAAACAAAAGAATGCGATGCACCAGATTCAAACAGAATATGAGCACAATGAGATTATACAAGAAGGGTACCTTCATTCACATCAGTGGATCTCAAATCTTCAACCGTGGTTGCGTAAACTCTCTCAGGTACCTTCTTCTCCGCTGGTTGGTTGGCTACACCTCGCCCCTGTTCTGCCTCTTTCTTCTTCAGGCACTCACGAATAAAATGTCCTCGCCTTCCACAATAGAGACATGCCCCGACCTCTCTGTAACATGGTTTGCCCGGGTGTTGGCGATTACATGTGGGACATTCATCGTCCTGCCTGGATGTTGATGGCCTCTGTCTCTTGAATCTATCCCCTTGGTTCACCATGTCGCTGCGCATGTCTGGCCTCGACTTGGATCGCATAAATTCACTCCTCTTGTTTGTCCCTTGCATCCTGTTCCAGCCCTCCTCAAGACGTGTGGCCATGTCGATAGCGTCGTCTAGATCTCTCGGACGACTACTAATTACTTGGTTCTGCAATCCGTCTTTAAGTCCTCTGACGAACTTATTTGCTCGGTCCGCATCAGCAGTATACACATGGGGGCAATATTTTTCCAAATGTCTGAATTTGACGATGTATTCGTGCAGACTCAGACTCCCTTGTTGAAGGTCCAGGAATTCTTGCATGCGTTTCTCTCGTGTGAAGGTTGGGATGTAGGCATGTGTGAAGGCCTCCTTGAATTCTCCCCAGGTCGCTTCATGATTTGCGAACTTCACCTCACGTTGCGTCCACCACCATTCCTTAGCATCTCCTTTTAGCATAAAGGTTCCATACCGAACCTTCTTGTTGTCAGGCACTTCCAGGGTGGTAAAGATCTCCTCTGTTTCCTTTATCTATTCTTCGGCATCGTCCGCAGTGCCTTTCCCATAAAACTTCGGAGGATGCAAACTCATAAACTATTGGTGAGTTACTCCCCTTGCCTCACCAATTGTCGTTTCGTTTGTGTTTGTACTAGTTCCTCCTGTAGAAGCATTCTGCACCAGACCCTGCATCACTCCCGTCATCATATGCAATGTGTTCATGATGAACGTTTGTTGTTGTTGATTATTTCCAACAGGTGTCCCAGCTCTGGTAGAACGAGTCTCCACATTTCGACTCCTAGTGCTGCGAGGTCCTCTGCCTCTGCCTCTGCCTCTAGCATTTCCTCCTCTAGTACGTGCCATTGAACTACACCACACGGAGGAACACAAAATATAACTATTGTATTCGTAAGTAAAACAATTCGTTAAAGCTACTCTAAAATTTTAAAACTCAATATTCACACTAAATCAAAAACACATTCGTAACAGGCTTGGATGACCTTTCCTCTGCTTGTGATCGACCTTGGCATTGGACATTGACTCTTGACACTGTGCTCTGATACCAAAGTTGTCACGACCCAATTTTTGACACCAAAAATTTTCTTTCATTTCTATAATAGCGGAAGCAATATTGAGTCATGACCAGAACATAAGACATTGTTTTATTTCAATAATAAAATACTTGGACCCAGACAAAAATAACCACAAATCCCCAAAACCGATGCAGTGTCCAGAATGCCAATGACCGTCCATCACAAGACTGAGGTCGTCGCTCCAAAGCCAAAATCTGTCAATGACTACCTGTAGATAGAAAGAAGGGTCAGAATTCCTCTGAGTATGAGAAAATCCAGCCATGAATGAAACATGGCCCAAAATAATGTTTAGTTTCGTAAAACAATTCCAAAAAGACCTTATGAACTACAACCATAGGTTTTCTGAAACTTAACACATATCACATCACCAAAGACAGAACGAGGTGTGCACAACCTCCAAAATTTCGTAGGCTTCCAACCGTGGTCCTCTGACAATGTCAAGGTCATCGTGCCGAGCAACAGAAATCCCCGTGGGCACTCACGGGCAGAACAGAACATATCTTCACCAGGCGATCCAACAGATCGAGGGTACCTGAAGTGAAGCCTCCTGAGATATCCCAGATCGCCGCTGCAGCAGCATGGCCCCTCTAGGAACCCGGTTTGAGGGACCAGGAGATGTCTCTCTCCCAACACAGCAGCAGTACCCCGGGCCCTTGTGGGCCCTCCAGTACAGCCAGAGGAGCGTGCGTCAACAGTGAGCTCAGACGCACCACTACCTCCCGGGACGAAACCGATCACTGGGCAAAACAGAAAGCTCGCACTCGCATAAATCATTGCACAAAGTCCACGTTTCGCCTTCGAATTTCAAAAGTGAGGGTTTACCAATGCTAGACATCGTCTAGTACCTCTCACAGAAACCGCCCGCCCTCAGGCTCGGTTTCCCAAACAGAATAATTCAGCTATTTTAAATCTTAATTTAATAGCAATAGAGCAAAACTCATTGCATCTAGAAACATCGATTAACAATATCATAATCTTTTTTTGAAACAATAAAATTTATATTTAAATTCTCCAAAGCATGACTTTCCTCCTCTAATGGTTCCAAAGTTACTTTCAGAACTATATTTCTGAAATTTTAAACACCACAACGAGCATCAAAAAGTAATAAAACATATCATTTCGTTTTTAATTTGTAACAACCCTCTTTTGGAAATTTCAAGAATCCGGAGGGTATCAAATCGCAATTTCATATTAAAATCTGGTTCTTATTGAAAATCACTTTCGCAAGCCTCTTTTTGAAGAGGTTTTTAGCAAAAATGATGCGGCATGAACATTTACAAAATTTAACAGCTTATCCATAAATTATTGCTAATTAGTGGACCCGTTTTGAAATTTTTCCAACTTAATATAAAAACTGCCGACTCTCTTTTTTTCTCTCATTTCACGCCTCGTTTTCTCTCTCATACGAGCTGGTCCTCCGTCTTCTTCTCGCTCGACCAGCGGTGGGGATTCCACCGTTTCCAGCGACCCAACACCGGCACGAGGGAGATCTCCCCGTCTCGCACCAGATCCAGCGTTAGGCTTCCTGCTGCGGCTCCGTCGACCGTCTGACGCTCTCATTCGCCGCCGCCTCATCCTCTCCTCTCGTTCTTCCAGCGGATCCACAGTGTGGAAACCAGCCTCCCCAAAAACCGGTGCTTCAATGGCGTCTTCCTCAGTCTTCACCTTCGCTGCGACGGGGATGAACTGACAATCATAGAGAAACGACGGGAGGACGCCTGCAACTTCAATGTCGTCGTCCTTGTTTTCCCCAACTCGCCTCTGCTACCACCATGAAGAGGCAACCCCTTTTTTTTTCTTTTCAGTCGGTCGAGTGCTCTTCAATAAAACCTACTGTATTTCCCTCAATATGAGGTGTTGATTCTACACTTGCACGACAAGCAGGGCAGGCCTTGCCCTCTGTCGATGTCGTTCAGGGCTGCCCTCTCCTTTTTATTTTGCAATTGTGTTATTACGTTTTATCCCTGTATAACTATGTTTATCTCTCCGTTTTTCTTCTGTAGTTGGTTTGAGAGACATGCTCTGTTTTTGGGTTGATTGTAGTTCTGGTTTCTCACGGATGAAAGCACATAAAGGTTTCAAAGTTCAACCGATACCAACATGCCTTACACCTAGCATGCTTTGTTTCTTGAAAATCACAAGGAACTACAGACATAAGCATACATAGACGTACATGTATATGTATCTACAAAATCAAAAGAAAGTACATGGCTTCATGCTATTCATCACTGAATATTCTCATACCTCTAAAAATCTTGGCAGCAACTTCTGCTTCTGGTTCCTTTCCAGCAGCCACGAACTTCAGTCTCAATCTCTCTCAATCTCTCTGTTGTTGGACGTGCCCTTCTAATGCTAAGTAAAACGATGATTTCCCCTTTGCAGTTACATCATTATCCTTATCTTTTCCCAAAAACATCTCATTTATGATAAACTTGACAGTTGAGATGTTCATTATAAATCATTTGATCTTCCATTTGATAATTCATCCTCAAATTAACGTTCCAAATGTTTAAGGAAACTTAATAAAAATCGTGGGTCTTACAATGGCTAGATTATTATGAATTTGAGAAACTTCATACAAGAGCAAATCATATTAGACAATCAGAGAGTACCCACCATAGTTACACGTCGTGTAGGAATTTATTTGTCTAAGCTATCTCTTAGTGAGATAGATGATCAACTAGTGTTGAATGATGGTGAGAAAGAAAGTTTTATGGCTGGTGAGATATTCAAAAGTGTGAATGTCCAAGGAATAAAGACTCATGGAGGAAGTTCTTATGGCAGTCCTAGGCTCATGCTAAATGTTGTTGGCATACCTACATAGCATGTGAGGGTAGACAGCCGACCATAGACAGTTTCAAAAAGTGTGGAACCCAATGTCCAAATTGGTGCACTATATGTGGACAGGATAAAGAGAATAATTCTTTGTGTTAACCAAGTGCAGTCTTGCTAGAGAGGCCTAGAAGCATATTGCCTCCAAGTTTGGCAAAGTCAGAATCCTCCAGGGAGAAATCATCCCTGAACTCAAAGAGATGGATTCAAGTTAAAATTAGAGGGAAATGGAGGTGTAGGTGCTGTGCTAGAGAATGGTCTTTTTGATTGTATGCGGGAGGCTTTGGTAGTAGAAAAGTAGGCGCATCCATGACAATATTAGACCTTCTCTTGAAGCTTTTAAATGTAAGGTTTGGAAGAGCTCTCCCAATGAGGAGAACAACTAATATTGTGGCTTGCCACCAGATTGTATTGTGAAGATAAGTTGTAGACCTTTGGTGACTACATGTTTATTAATATCTCAAATGCGAAGGCCCACACTAGTTTGAGGTATTAGTTCTTTGGGTAGTGATTAGATGGGAATGGATATGATTACGAGCCAGCGTGATAGGATCCATGAAGCTGATCTTGCTGTCTTGGAAAGGATCCTTAGAGTTCATAAGGAGTATAGTGAAGGATAGTCAACTCCTCCTCAAATGGGGATTGGGTGAGAAAGATGCACCAGATTCTAGAAGGGAGGAAGCTGAATGATTACTAGAATGAGAGATTAGGGTCTATCACTCCAAGGATTTCATTATGTAGGGAGAAATGACTGTTGAATTGGGGACCTTCATACAAGAGCATGTCCACGAATTTCAAGATATTTTTGTACAAATGAAGTTTTAAAAATGTTTTCCATGTAGTCAGTTTCTGTTTAGGCTTTTTGAGAAGGGTTGGGTCAACACACAGTGTTTCCATTTTACTAAGGTCATAAAGCGACCTCTTCTTATGCAATAATCCATTCAATTACAATAAAAGCAGGTGGCCTAACCCACAACCATACTCCTCACTTCTCCTTCTTCCTTATCAACCATATTTGGTCGCTATAATTTGCAAAGCTAAAGAATTTTCAATTTTACGATCTATCATCTCAGTCCAACAAGTTGACGATCCCATACAAGGCCTCAAAACATGTCATTTCAAAACTAGTGTAATATAATTGTTATATGCAAACTCTATCAATTTCACATGTTTGTCATATTCTTCTTTAAGTCCAGAACACAAATATGTAGCATGTCCTCTAATATTTGGATGGTTCTCTCACAATGCCCATCAGTTTGGGGGTGAAACTCTATGCTCAACTTAAGTTTAGTACCTATTTTTTTTACAGTTATCCCCAAACCTAGAGGTAAAACATGGATCAATATGCAATACTAGACTTTGGTACCCCGTGCAATATCACTATCTCACTAATATATGACTCTATGAGGTTTTATAGTGATTGATTGATTTTAATTGGTAGAAAATAAACTAACTTTGTAAGTCAGTCAACAATCACTCATATAGTCATATATCATCATGTTGTCTTCTATTCTGAGGCAAACCTACCACAAAATCAATAATGATGTCCTCCCATTTCTACACCATAATGTCTATCTTCTACAACAACCTTTAGACCACTGATGGTTTGCTTTGACATGTTGACAAACTAGGCATTTTACTACATATTCAACATTCTTACGTGTGGGCACCATTATTTTGTCATTTTGATTAGCTTTCTAAGCATGGAATTTGGTAGGCTGCATTCTATGAGTCAATAATTGCATTTGCTTCTTTCTACAATCTATGTCAGCATGATAGACATAAGTCAATCTATGCTCAAAATAACATCGAAACACAAAGGCTTATAATCAACAAACTATGTAGGCAAGTGATGCTCATGCATCTCTATATCTACATCTGGTAAGTACTGGCTACAAGAAACTTGAACATGCATATGACTGACCATCTTGAAAATATACAACATAATCTTGACCGACACCTCCAATAAAGTGGAATATTGATTGGATATGAAGGAATAAGTCATCTCTACTTCAAACAACACTCTATCAATGTGCGAACCCACAAAAGATGTACCTTTGATAAGATCATGGGATCGTAGTTCATTCGACGAAGTAACTAGCATCAAGCTTTTTCAATTCCTTTTCCCACAATTGTGGATAGTGTTTGATGAAGTGCAACATGTTGCCATAGTTTAAACACACTTCGGTCTCTTAATAACATGGCTTCCTGGGATGCACACACAAGCAATCAAGACACTTAGGTAGTAGAGTTGAGGTTGTTATTGCCCCATTTATGGTATTACTCATTGTAAGCTTGTTCCATTTATACACTCAATCATCCCGGTATTCATATGGCTTTGTCCTTTCCATGAAGCCGCTTTGCTTGGTCTATGTCCAATCACTTTTCAAGTGTTGACTTGGCTTCTTATGGTGATCTTTTTGTGTTCATCCCAATCCTCCTCTATGCACCATGCCATGGTGAAAGTCTCGTCCAAATCATGAGGTATGTTGGATATCACCTTGTTGGACTATCCTGAAGCCCATGTACAAATTTGTCAACTCGGGCCTCATCAGTGATATAGACAAGTGGACAGTACACCTCCAAGTATCAGTACTTCACTATATGCTCCTCTAAGCCCATGTTATTTTGCTGCAATTCTGAAAATTCTAGCATATTTTTGTTCCTCGCTTGTATTGAAAAATAGGTACTAAAGAAGGCATCTCAAAACTGTTTTCATGATAGGCTGTTGATTTGTGAATAAGATCTCATGAGTTGATTACCACCATTACTTTGCATTTGCTTTTAGCAAATATGATTTGTAATTCATATTCTTTTCTTCTAGCATCTTGAGAAGTTCAAAGATGTATTCCACCTATTCAATC
The DNA here is from genome assembly GCF_008831285.2 of Nymphaea colorata. NCBI lineage: Eukaryota > Viridiplantae > Streptophyta > Magnoliopsida > Nymphaeales > Nymphaeaceae > Nymphaea > Nymphaea colorata. The sequence continues at coordinate 10,185,482 of NC_045138.2, read as the reverse complement.
TACTCCTCTATTGCATTCGGTTGCCATGTCTAGTAAAAATAGGAGGCTTCATCGATATAAATTGCTTAAAGGATACTAAAGTTGCCTTATCCTTGTATGGCACACTAGTCTCTCTATGTCCTAGACTTTTCTAGTTGCCGAACATCGACTGGACCAAGGAGGTCAATGTTTGCAAGGTCGTCAGTAGTATCATTTATGAATCTACTGGTGGGGTCTAGATTAGTGGGGTTTGGGCACCGTCGGTAGTCTAGGTAGTTTGTTGCCCCAAAGCTCAATCTTCTAAAAGGTGTATCTAAATGGGCTGAACATGACTCTTTCTGCACCTCATTAGCTGGCCTACCTTGATTCTTACTCCTATGTAGGTGCCCCATCTATACATCCAAGAACCTCTATTCATGTTACAAAATCTATAGCAAACTCTCCAAGTCAAGCAAAAAAAAAAATACATCGATATAAAATTTTCAAATCAACAATCTATCATGCTTCCATATGTCAACATGTATATAATATTACTTACACTCAAAAATACCACATAAGCTTATCTAAGTGGTGCATACCTAGGCAACTAGTTTTCAAACTAGGATTTTGCTCATATCCATAGTGGAGCTTCCCTTAGCTCTAATACCAAAGTAGTCACACATTGATTTTTCATTTCTTTTACTACAATCCATCAAGTTGTGATAATACAACAATTAAAGAAGAGCTAAAATTTCAAAATAAATATAAGACAACTATTTTATTTAGGAAAAAAAGATTATTCATACAAAACGACTTTACATGATTATAAATGACAACATAACAAAACAATATTGTTCAAACAAAAAAGGACATCAATAGACCATAAAAGCAAGGCAAAATATGCCAACATGACGGTGCACAAAACTTCCCAGTAGGATGTGAGTAAAGCACTCTCATCAACCTACTGCTTGGTTCTCAGGAACTTGAAAAAGAGAAATAGTAGAAGGCTAAGTTTTCAAAGTATGACAACAAACCACATAAATCTCTAACCCTCTAGAGTAAAGGCTCAAATCTAAAAATAAAGTATATGAAGAATCACAGCTACAACTACACATAGGTGGATATGTGCATTATCTTAGACTAGCAATGCAATCCATTCCATGTACCACATCATATAGGGATGTAACCAACCACCACAAACAATACACATTGTTAGTCATAATCAATTTATTCACATTTTCATATTCAATCTATAGCTCTTATGGGTGCAAAGTATAGGAGTGTGCACACCATGCACATCCTCAAGTTAGAAGACAACCTTTGTGTTGGCCCGAAAGACTGCTGATTCATACTTGCTGCAATGGTAGAGCAATTCATCATGAAAGAACATATTTCAAGAGGAGTTGCTCAGCCTTTCCTAGGACACTCAGGTTGAGAATGAAGGAATCCAATACTCTAAGCATAACACACAACGATGTCTTGAGACCTTGTACCACTTGCACTTTGGGTAGGAAAAACAAGTGGTGAAAGTGGGATGTAACCGAAAATATATTCCCTTGTTCAACTAGCCTTAACATTTCTTAAGAATTAATGATGTGGAAAAACATACACATTATGATCATCTAGGTCAGTTAAACTTCTTGAGCCCAAATCACGTTCGTAAGGATGACATGCATCCAGTCATTGCTCTTAGAGCTAGTTAAAAAACCCATGCAATTATATTAAATACATATCATTGCAATCATAAGGGAAAAAGGGAATTCATCATTATTCAATTTCCATAAAATCTTAGCCGAACTATTGGAGAATAGTATAGATCTATGATTAGCATGTAGCTATCCAAAGTAGTTATCATGTTAGGATGTTAATTAATACACAATCGAGAATGATGAAGGTGCTTAATTCGATATCTAGCCTAAAATGATCCTAAACATTTACATTTCAGGCATGCTTAAGCTATCACATAATAATTAAGATGGCCACACATCATTCGAATAAGAAAGCATTCTCAAGATCTAATGACTCTATTAAACCACACTTAGTATTGCAGAACACAATTCATAATTGGCACCAATAGGGATTTAAATAGAATGCCATCATTATTAGATGCATGGCTCCATGAACAATAAAAATCACTCGAACACTAGATTATACCAATTAGGGTCAGCTCGATGCTCCTGGCCCACTTGCAAAACTTAGAACAATAAGTTCTTTACCTATCTAATTCACCATTAATATATATTTAGATAGAAAAATATTTCAAGTTCGAGGTTGAGGTTTCTAGAAGGTGCTGAGAGATTGAATCTTCATGTAGGAAAAATTTTCAAGCTCTTACAGTCATGGGATTGGAAAGAACCGATCTAAATTGCAAATCTCTCAATAAACCTATCGGTTGCATACCTCTTGACTTTCCTTCTAGTCGAATGAGGCATGTAGACAAACTCATCTTTTCGATCCTCAGTATCATTAAATTTGTGTTTATCTTGCCAAGAAGGAGGTGTATCCAGATTCTTATTGTTTACATTAATTTTTTTCATATTTGGAGTAACTCACGTGAAAATCTTCCTCCTTGCTTGCAAATTGCTTTCCATTTTGATTTCCATCTCCGCAAAATAATTTTCTTTTGATTTATCCACCTTCATGATGGTTGTGGGGAGCTTCAATGCTATTGAGTTAGCTTCTTTTGAATGATATCTTTAACATTATCAATCGTGAACCTGGAAACTACGATAGACCATAGGCCATGCTTCAATTGATGGAAAGAAATCTGATGTGTAGGAAGAGATTTGGTGAATTGGTAGAATCAATTTATGCATTATAGGAATAAAATGAGTAATGAGTGATCCAAGGGCAACCTTCTCAAGAATAAAGTGACAATCGAGTTTGATGTGCCTTGTGATTTATTGTATGCTGGTTAGATAGTAATAATATATAGAGCATAAATCTTGTCAAAATGCAGTACTAAAGGTTCAATAGATGGATGCCAATATCCTAAAGAAGTAAGTGAACCAAGTAAGTCTGGGACACTACAAGAAAACAAGCCTATAGTAGTGACATTTTTTTATTGGTATTGCATCCGATATAGCTCTATATTGGCACGTACTTTCACCACTGCAATCACTGCTGTTGTTTCCCTTATAATTTTTTTTCGCAGTGAAAATGTGTTGCTCAGTATAGCCAATCCATACCGATGCTTTAAATCAGTAGTATATATAATCAATAATGGTGCATTTCACCACCCCATGACATTTAAATAAAAAAATATGGCTTTATATACAGTTTGAGCAACACTTATAGTATTTGGCTCCTTGTTGAGAATTTTGTTCTTTGCACATGAAAGTGAATGAAGCAATCTACACCCATTGAAACCCTAATCACTGAAGCTGAGAGAAGCCATTTAAACATTAAGTTAAAAACGTATGGTAATGCAAAGAACTACTAACATGGGGCAGTTGCAGAACATTTGTGGTGCCACATACTTAGCCTTGGATACACCTCCAATAACCAAACCCTATTATTGCTTGGACAGGATGCAGCAGTGCTTGGTCACTTTCCTTGGACCCTGGACTATTTTTAGCTGCTAGTTTTTTTTAGCAATAAACATGTTCTGAAGTAGTGCAAAATTACAATAAGAACACACTAAACCCAGAATGACCAAAGATAGATTCTTTTGATGGTCATGTGCCATTGGTAGATTCTTTCAACTATATTTATGCAACAAATCCTGCAATCCCTGACCATAATTTTCTCTTTGAATCACCGTTTCTGACTTATCTTTATGCTAAACATTAAAACCAGTGTTGTACGATACGTACGTTACGATACGTATCTTTTACAAAATACGATACGATACACGTCCTGTATCTTACGATACGGGCTGATTTCAAAAAATGGGGCCTGAAAACCCCCTTTTTGACTTTTTTTTTTTATAAAAACCCGACCCTTCTTCATTTTTAACCTAGAGATTGTGCTGTCGTGGAGGGCAATTATCGATTTCCACCGTTAAATCATCAATTTTCAAAATGAATCATCGATTAAACAATGGATTTGTGCGTGGGTGGCTGATTCTCATTGGGAGGAAAGAGGTTTTTTTAAATCGTGAAGATGAAAATGAAGAAGAAGATGAGGATGAGAATGAATATGATGAAGATTATGAACGAGAGTCGAGAGTGATTTCATTTTATATGTATTGACATTGAACATTTTCACAATTTCATTATCATCTTGTGATGTAAATCATGTAATACATAACATCTAAAACTTGTTTTTTGATGTGGTATCTCGTAGACTTATAGACCTTATGACTTATAAATCTATACGTTTTTTATGAAGAACACATTATTCTTGTCTTTTACTGATTTTTTATAATTTTTTTGAATTTTTTTCCTATTTTTCTGATTTATTAAAAAAATGATACGGTTACGATACGTTACGATATTTTACGATACAACGTATCTTAAAACCAGACCGATACGGCTTACGATATGCTTTTTACAACATTGATTAAAACACCACATCTTTTCTACTTGCATAAGATATGTATATAGATCACCTCAACTATATTGATGTAGCAAATCCTACAATCCATAATTACCATCGTATTTTTAGTGAGCAGGTTAATAAAGAGGTTTTCAACCTTGATAGTGGTTTTTTGTTTGTAAAAAGGAAACAGCGGTTTTTCTGCCCTCAAAGGGCAGAAGGGGTGGCCATCAGGCCAGTAGAATATTTTGCACATTAGATGCCAAATAGGAACCCAAAAGATCATGAACTAGGGACTATTGTTTCAGGCTTTTTTCACAACCAAATAGGGTCTCGTGCTGCCCTATGTCTGTTTGTCTGCAAAACATATAGTGGAAGATGATGCTTGTTTTCAATTTATCAGTTGCTTCATTCCAACCTTTTGAATTATTAACTAAGGAGACAGTGAGAGCCTGAGCTATGGAGTTGAGGTTTCACTTTCACTATGATGACATCCTGACACTTGCCAACTGCATTGCATGAAACAAATAGATATAATCAGATGTTGGTAACCTTAATAATGGAAAAGGGGGCGGGAGAGAGAGAGAGAGATAGAGAGAGAGTGCATTAAGAACTACAATAGCAATTGTAGCGAGCAAAACTGCTTTCTCTCCTTCCACCACACTCTTTGCACACATTCATTTCAATGATCAAAGGAAGATTATGTCTTAATTGTTCTTGAGCAAAAGAAAAAAGCATAGGGGTTGGTAACTGAGTACTACCATGGCCATATTGCTTTGCCATAGCAAGCTTCTGGTCAAGGGGTCCAAGACCCTTCACCTCCAGTGGAAATGAAGCATGTTCACCTGATCACAGGCCATTGTTTACCATTCCAAATTGAGAGAGCAGGAGATGGTTAATGAAGAAGAATTAAGTAACAAACAAAAGAAGCAATGCAGGTTCTGTTGTGGGAGTACTGAGGGAAAGTGGATGAAGCACTCTTCAAGTTTTGAAGAGAGATTTCTCCATTAGTCAAACAGTCACCAAGTTCATATCACCATTGCTGAATTGGTGTCGGAAAGAATTGAGACAAACTGCAAATCAAGATGTCACATGTTTAGTTCTTCCTCATCAAAATTGTTGCAGGTATGTATCAAAATTTTGGAGTAAGTGTTGTCCCTCTAGGTGTACTATTAGAAGGTGCACTAGCTATCTTTAAGAGAACGATTTTATATTCCATGAATCTGTTTGCAGCATGGCTATTTTGAAGTAGTAGGGTCCAAGGATTTGAATTATGTCCTAAACTTCTTGCTTTTTCCCTTTTCACAGTCAAAACTCTGATCTAAGATCAGAGTGGGAAGGGTCAAACTTCAAATGCTTCAAAAAACAGAGGATCTCCAATCAAATCAATGGTGAGGCAATAGACAAGTAGCACAGTTAGATTCTCTTGCAAAGAGAGAAAAAGAGGCCATTATGGTTTTCAAAACCATATAAGCCCCATTTATGTGTTTGCTGGACCCATTCTGAATCTCATTGGCCAAGAGGAAAAGATAGCTTAACTTGCTGGGAGCTTCACCATTTTGATTGTACCATAGCTCTTCCCCTATCCCATCAACTTTTCTATCCATTTAAGTGACGAAGTTGTACTTAAGTTCCAACTGCTTCCATTTAATTGCAAGGCATAGTTAATAAAAAAATCTAGTAGAAGGTTCCAACAACTTAATATCTAACAAGATAGATGCCGTTTCAAAAAATTAAATAAAAAGTTCCTAACTAGATTATCATGTAACTTGATTTTATTATTCAACCCCATGAAAGAATCATAAAGACAAGATGGCATACCCAACAAGCATTGTAAAGCTGATGAAAAAGCATATTCATCTTTTGCAGTTGTAGATAATGCATCAATTTAGATAGATGTTGAATACTCCCCCCTAAGAAAAGGGTCTGCCCAATACCTATAGAATGAAAGAGACTGAAACAACAAGAAAATGCTTCCTCAACCTGAAGAATTGATCAGTACACTTGGAATGCACCGAAAATATTGAAGATACGAAGGACCTTCACTTTAGATTAAACACTGTTGGGGATGCCGCCATGAACATGGACAGTTCAATCAATTCAGTAAACTTTCAATCTAACAAATAAAGATAAAGTAGGTTGGCAACGATTAAAAAATTATAAGCATATCATATGATTCGTTAAGTAGTAAACTTACAAAATCTGATATCTCCAGCCTACTTTGTGATGGATGGCATCCGACATAAGCATTGACCATCATGTACCTTTTTCCCACCCCCTGCTCAAATTGAAAATGAGTAGACGAGATTGACCGATAGTGGTTGATGTTACATCCATGATTTGGGAGAATTCCTAGGGGTCATGAATCTATGATCTAGATAAAGAAAAAGGACAAACCTAAGTAAAAGCACATGACGAACTTGGTTTTGGCATTTGAACAAAATTTTTTCAAATATTTGGATGTGAAAACTCCGATCCTCAGCATGGTTTAATTTTGGGGACTTCCAACCATAAGCGTACAACAGTTCAGATAGCACAGAACTGCAAAAATGGCAGTGAATAACCAAGGGGAGGTGATTTCCACCAACTTCTAGAAATTGGAAGAATTTAGTTATTTGAGAATTTGATATTCCCAAGCAGACCAGCTGTTGATGATCAATTTCTAAAGCTCTCTCTCTCCCTCTCTCTCTCTTACATACAGGGGCTACACAGAAGCATACACGGTGGTGAAACCCTTGACCTTCTTTAGCATGTAGGTCTTCAACCGAAACCTGGTGTAACTGTCAAAGGCTTTCTTCTGCCCCTTCATATGGCACAGACTAAAAGTTTTTGATGATCTTTTAGTTTAAACATTTAATCAAACAAGTGATGAGCGGGATAGATAGATGAAATTTCACAGTGATTCTTTCATTTAAACGCAACAGAGAAGGGGGGGAGGGGGAGAGAGAGAGAGAGTGTGTGAGCTTTGTGCAAGGATCATATTTGCCATGGAGAGGTTAAAACTAAGTGCTTCTATTATGTTGTTCAATGAAAATAGCATAAAGCTGCAATCCTTGACCTGATCAAATGGGAGCATAACCCCATAAACCACACCAAACTTAAATAAATGATTCATAAATTTTGTTGGACTAGGAAGAAAGGAAGATGGCAAGATTTGCCCATTTGACAACTTCAATAAGTAAAACGAGTAGGTCTTGTATGTGCTAAAACAATATTATTATTGGCATGCAAAAAGTATATCACACAAGCATGCAGATGTTCTTAACAATTGGGGCAAATACCTTGATTTACAAATTTGAATCTAGTGAAAAAGCAAAATTGCTTCATGCATGGCTTTAGAAAACATAAATCTCAATCTCAATCTCTAGATCTTGCTTCTTTCATAACCTGCCTCATTTCCTTGTCTTTAAATATAAGTAATAAGTTGGTTAAATGAAATCGGATTTTTCTTGATACCTAGAACTAGGGTACTATCAAGAGTCAATGTCCTACTTTCAAGAGAACTAGCCATTAGTCATGCCAATTATATGTGTACTTTTAGAGTCTATCTAGAGCCAACCGCAACCTTCTCATGGCCTTTGAATTGGATAAGAGATTTGAGATTACCTGGATCAACTATTTCATGCGTTAAAGTATCAAAATATCATGATACAAATCGTGATAATGACAATTAGTGATCTTAAGTGTCGCCATGGCTTGAGGCACATCCTTAGCTAAGCCGATATGCTTGATTGAGTTAGTGATATCATTTAAGAACAATATGATTGGCAAGACCACACATCTAACATGCTTCTTGAACTTTCCTAATAGGGGTCAATGGTGTAGAGCATGTGGCTTTAAGTGTAAAAGCTTGACTACCTTGACCGAACCCTCGTTTGTGAGAGTTAAATGGGACTGGCTGTTTGTTGTGTTGGCATAAGTTGTCATAATATTGCTTCTTGTTCAACAATCCTTGCTGAATATAGAAAACAGAATAAGGATCGATCTTCTCCAATAAAAGAACTTTCATGGCTTCATGCCTTTGTAAGAGAAAAGCAGCATGAAAGTAAGAAGGGGTGCGAAGCTTGAGAATGGATGCCATTAAAGCCTCATACTCAGGCCCAATATCGTTCACCATTCAAAACACTTTATCGTAATCATTGATTCAGTCATGGATTTCTCTTGCATACAAAATAAACAATTGTTTATCACATCTAGATCCTTATTACAAACTAAGATCTTAAGTGGCACAATAACCTTCAGTCTTGGAATTCTCGCTCCTTGTATTTTCTCCCAAACGATGGTAAAAAAATTACAAGCCTCTGCAGAACTTTTGAGGCCCACTACCTTGCCTAAAACTTAGACGAAAGATCTAGTGATCCAACCTCATGAAGTCACTTCTTCCACACCATGAAGTAGTCTAGGTTAGGAGAAATGACTATAACATTATTGACTACTGACTTAATAGTTACAGCAAGCAATAGATATTTTGCGTCATTAAAACTTATAATATCCTGCTTTTCAATTAGACTAAGGATTTGAGTTTGTCCGAGGAGGAAATTTTGTGCAAGAGTGCAATAAAGCTTGCGACGTTAATGGTGGAAGGTTTGGGATACACTCTGTGGCAGAAAATCCAAAGGCATAAACAAGGAAGACTAACCGTACTTCTTTGATACCAGTGGTGGAGTCACATGGGGGCTGGTAAAATATGTTTATTTTTATATTTTTTGTTTTGAAATATTTGATTGTTTGTATGTAGAAGTTTCCCTAAAAGGAATGAAGTTATTTAATTAGTACCCCTTCAGCCAAAATTTCTAGCTCTGATAGTATCTGATACGATGACAATGTATAAGCAAAATAGAAAGAATATAAGCCACCGATCGTTCAAGGCTCGAGCTTTCATAATTTAATTTCTAATATATATACAAAACAAGTGACTATCAGACACACATATACCAGACTTGGTAGAGATAATATAAGCTACCGATTAAAAAAAAAAAAAATCAAATGATGGAGATTAAGTTGTGTAAACGTAAAAGTTATTTTGTTTTTTTGTAAGAGTTTGAAATACCCCTAAAAGAAGATAGAGTTTCGTTAAAGAAACACATTTGTCTCCACGTTTTGTACCTTTTTCTTTCACCTCCTTTTGAAAGGTTTTGGAGTGTTTAACAAACAGTTCAACTTCATATTTGCACCTTAACCTCCAACATCAAATTTCTTTAAAAATGATGGTCAGATAATTCATGTCAAAATTGGGTATATGAGAGTTTGGTACTATAAACGCTTGGCTGGACTGGGCCGCAATTTCTTTCAATGCTACTCTTCGTCACCAAATTAGATTCTTAACAGTGGGGTGGCGTGTTAAGAAAAAAGAAGGGTAAAGGTGCAATTGAGTGTGGATAATGCTGAAAAAAATATCACGATTAAACAATTTTTTGTTGCTCTTAATATTTGATAGTTCTTACAACAAATTAATAAGTGTGACCCTTATTAACTAAGTCATAAAAGTTGGTCATTTTTTGAAATTAGTGAGAAAAAGTAAGTCTGCAAGAGAAAATTCTGCAAATATATAGCTCACACAACTTAAACTCCATGCACGGACCTCAGGACGAAGGGGATGGCTGTAACTAAGAAAAATTGAGAAAGAAAAGAAACGGCGAAAAAGTTAATTAGTCTTGAAATGGAAACGGCGGGTGCAATACCCACTGATTGAACTCCGCGCTAGAGGTTCAAAAGACAAGAATTCCCTTACACCAGAAAAAAAGAAAGAAAAAAGAAAAAGAAACCCCTTCTGCAAGGAGTGAAAGCTAAATTACTTCAAAAATTATCTTTTTGGATAAGAAGAAAAATACCCTTAAATGAATAGCCCTTAAGCCAAAGGGAAAAAAATGTTCTTCGCGTGTTAAACTTAATACACGATGTCAAATATCCAGGATGGACTACTTTGAATAGGACTAATTGAACTCTTTCCATTTAAATAGCTTCTAACTAGTCTGTTTTCAATTACTTAATTTTGTGAACAAATTCTACCAATTACTCTTTGTTATTAATAAAGATGTACAAATAAAAAAGAGTTCTAATACCTCAAAGTAGTTTATTATTTTATAAATGTAATTAGCACTTTATAAATGTAATATCTCAAAGTAGTTTATTATTACCCTTTGTTTTTATGTTATAGCATTTTAGTGCGAAATGTTTTCTTATTCAATAGCTTGGGATTGGTAAATGGACACCATTGATTGAATCATGCACAATCTTTTCATCCCAATTCCCATCAGTCCACGTTTGCAGTTATTGTCCATGTTAGAGAGAGAAAGAGAGAGGGAGGGTATTTTCTTGTGGAAAGAAATTAAAAATAAAAACTTATTTGCTTTGTAATATGATAGGTGTTTGCATATTAAGATTTTGAAAGAATTGTCTAACCCCTATTTTTGAAAACATTTTCAAAGCATATATGCAATCGGGCAAGCCACCAGAAAGGCAGTGGGAAAGTAGGGAAAAGAAGTTGAGAAAAGGCATGTTTGTAACTTTCAGAAATATATTGTAAAGAGAAAAGCGATATCTTCGACAAATTCTAATTAATAATAGTATGAAGGTTTCCTAAGAAAACCAGTCGTCATTTTTTAGAATTTCTAAAAAAGGCCGTTTCAGCCACACCTCGACTTTGCCTGTTTTTAGGGATGTATGACGTGTGCACCAAGCTCGAGCTTGGCCACCTTGAACTCAACTTGAGTCACATATAGCTCAGCTCGAGCTCGACTTGCTTGACTGAATCCGAGGATGAGCCTGACTCGCTTAAGCTTAACTGAATCCGAGCATGAGCTCCACTCAATTCAAGTCATCAATTAAGCTCAAACTCAACCCGTTTAACCAACAAGTCGAGCTTAACCGAGCGAGTTTAAGTTTAGGCTGAATTGGCACGACCCGTTGAACATCCCAGGTTATTATGAGTCGCAGTCACCAACTTTATTATTATATCAAAGTATGCAAGAACGATCATCGTTAACAGGAATCAATAGATACGCAATTTTCAGAAAAAGTTGAAATTGGACCCTTTCCATGAATCCAAATCCAATGACCAGGGCTAGATCGGGTCAAAATCCATATCCAGATTCGGCAACATAATTCAACGGGCCTTTGTTGGTTTCCAACTGGGGAAATGCAAAAATTTAGGAAGTTGCTCGCCCTTTGACCCACTTTGAGAATCTCCCTCTCGGTTGAAACAGCGAAGAGAAAATTAAAAGAAAAAAATAAAAGCAAGGATTTCAAATTTTTTTATTTGACTTTTGTGCGCAAAGTGGTGGACTAATGCAAGCGGGGCTCGAAGTTTCTTCGCTGGTTCAATCAATTCGTCTACCCAAATAATTGCACCTCACTTGCTCCCTCAAAAAGAAAAAAGGACAATTAAAAAAATAATCACAATTTAATCCACCAGCCATTCGCTTTCTCAAAAGAAAATCCAGCTTTCGCAAGAAAGATAAAATAAAATAAAATTTAATGCGAAAGGGAGCCGGGCATGATGATGCCTGGGTTTTGTCTTTCAATGTCTCTTGTTTGTTGAGCCAGGAGGAACCAAAAGTCTCTTATTAAGCAAAAGAAGGCCCTTCTTCGTTTCCCGCTTTTTTCTTTTTCAGCGGATTCCTGATCGCTTCTTCTAAGCTTCCTCGATGACCACCTTTTTTCAGCCTTGACGTAGAAATCTCTTTCGCTCTGTTTTCCTGAGGTCAGGCTGGCGGCCATGTACGGTGTGCATTAATGAAGTAAACCGCTGCAAAATCCTGTACAAGTGATGTCCCCCTCTCCCTAACTTTTCTTCGACCTGTTGCCCGAAATTGGGGTCATAATGATGCTCTTTTCAACAAAAGTTTGGTATAATAATTAATAAACCCCCTTTAACGCAATTCCACATGCCCTCTCTCTCTCTCTCTCTCCCCCATATATATATATATATATATATATATATATATATATATATGAGGATTTGTAATTGTAATTGTAAAATGCCGTCTGCTGGATGACAGATTCTTTGAAAATCATCGCTAAAAGCGCCTTGCCACATGAGCATTAGCAATAATTTGTTGTGCAGTGACGGTTTGTGGAATTTTTAACTATATTTTGTGATGCTTTTAGCAGTGTATTTTAAATATTTAATTATCCGGCAACGTCCACCAGCCAGCAGATTTTAATTTTTCATGTCTATCTTCTACCAATCCTACAATTGTGGCATCTAATTTTGATTTTTTCACCATTGAATGCTTAACAATGACCGTTAAATAAAGAATAAGACAAAAAAATTGTTAAAATTATAGCAAGGAATATGTGCACGAAAATGTGTGTGTAGACCTCCTTAGGTCTTCGCTAAATCTCCGAAAATAAACTTTTAATTAGGAAAAATAATAGTTTGTTTAAGTTTTTCATGGTGTTAACAATATTGATTACATACGAATATGGAAGTCAAAGCATGGGAATTTTCATTTCGTAAAGTCTTTGACCAACATTATATGGGTCTGCAGACCAATATGATGCCTATAAATTGACCAACGTTGAGCCCAGTCTTCAAGCATAAGGATTCAACCAAGAATGGGTATTAGGCAGATTATTAATCTAACGAGTTGCGCAACCAAAAACATATTAGTTAGCAAGGCATGGTATACCTAAAAATCATCATGAAGTGGGAACTACATTATTGTAATGGTAATCTTTGGGCCTATACAGAACTTCGCTTAACAAGCAGAGGCAAATAAATAAGGCTTAAAGCTTGAGCCAGAAAAGAAGCATCAAAATAATGGACTATAAAGCAGAAGGTCGTCCATGAAAAGACAAAGGATGTGATGGTCACTCATGCCTATTTGTACCAACATATTTCTTTTCTCCTAAAAACACCGAAAGAAATATTGAATATAAGCACCCCAATCCCCTAGGAATTAGCACATGCTTAACCACTGAATTTTTCTCCTAGTCAGAGGTACATGGCTAATTATATCTAAAAGTGAGGAAAGAGAGATAAGGCACTCCTAGAGAAAGGGTCGAATGACAAGGGTAGGATGAACTAATTTCAATGAGTGTATGCCTTCAGGAACACACAGTGCTGATGACATAGGGAGACATGGAACGTTGGTAGCACCACTCCTCGTGGTTTAGATGCCCACATCTATCCAACTATTTGGATGATCACACAAATGAGTATTTCCCACGTTTCCCTCTTATTGTGGGGGTACGAGTTGTTTCCTCTCAAAAGGGAAATTAATTGTAACACACCTATGGTAAGGGTAGGTCTAAGTGATTACTTCCTTGAGCTGTTATTAGCTTGGCATGTCTTAAAAGCAATTAGTTGGAGGAAATCAAACTAAAGCATTCTAGTGTTAGGTTGGGGGAGACCATCATGCTGCCTTAAAGAATGGTGGATGCATTCTAGCTACTTTAAAGAACATCATATCAGTGTGGTTACTTAAAGAGTGGCATGCTATAGCACGAGGAATAGTCGAATCCAGAAAGTACCCTTGAGTCCATAATCAGATAAAAGGAGTCAAAGCAGTCAATGTAGTGCATCAAGGCACTTATTTGAAGTTCCCTACCCACCTGACCTGCTAACCCATGCATTCTTCAGAAGAGGTTGGCAGGAGCAAGATGATTTGGCCTATATAGTACCTATAAAATCACAATATGATGTTTGTAGAATTCAGTTTTAGTGACTTTCATGGAGCCGAACTTCATGAATACCATCTATTGCTCTGTCTTTGGGGGCATGTCTTTAATGTTGTCCTACAATTTAAGGAGATACATGAATGAAAAGTATATGTTTCTCATAGCCATGCACACAAATGAAAAAGGAACTAGTAGTTTGCCTCCATTTTAAATGAATTTTTTTAGTAATGATGTGCTAAAACCACTGATTCACATATTACCTTCAACAATTAGTTTAAGTTGGCCTATAGGACAAAGCCCTTAGATACAATCTCATATATTAGATGGAGTCAGTTGAATTGAAGAGTTGCCTATATATGAAGATGAGGTGCTAGAGGATGATATAATTTGGCCCTCACATACCATCATTGGAGGCATTGTGTTATCTCGGGTGAAATACACTACCTATGAGTGGATTACAAAATATCCTGTAAGGTGAATGTAAAGAAGTACTCATTGCTACTCATTATGGATTCACCTATCTGGTCTAAGCTAGATTTTGTACTTAAACTACATGCATCACCTAGTATGGAGCCTATGAATTTTTTGTGATGTCTTTTGATCTATCTAATTTGCCAACCACATTCAAATGAAACAATCATCTACCCGTACCCTGGCAAATTAATGCATACATATCTAGATGGTATCATGGTTTCCAATGGCAACATGAAGGAGCATGACAAGCATTTATAGATAATATTTCATAAGGTAAAGAAAAACAAATTATGTGAAAAAGGATAAGTTCCTTTTCAAAAGCAGGAGATCAAACTTCAAAGTGACTTTGGATGGAGAAGGTGAAGGCTATCTATTTTCCTTTATGTTCGTAAAGTCTTTCCATGCATTTATAATATTTTGTTATCAACTTTATTTAATTAAAAAATGATAGGCTATACATGCATCAATGGACGTTTGGTCTTTAAACCCATAAGTGTACATACATTAGGGAAAAGGGTTTCCCTTTTCTAATAATTGGATATTTGAAGGCTAGAAAATGGTCATTTTATCAATTCACTATTCAAGTAAATGGCTATTTGGCTTTGAATCTCATGAACGGATATTCATCCTTAATGTAGCATGTTTTTTCCTTTTTGGTAGGATCATATCAATATAATTTATATTGATACCCAAGGCTGATTCATTTTCCAAGAAGAAAACAGAATTGGTGTGTATTATCTATCAAATCAATTTGAATGAAAAACATGATTTGAATGAGCCTAGCTTTTTTGGATTTTATAGGTTGATTGGATGCTATCTTAGTGATTTTCCTCTTAAATACAAATAAGCCTCTTGTTTTCCTGAAATTCTGTAGGTTAAAGAAAAGTGGAGAATGATATTAAAGCACCACCTTTTTGAAATGCTTATAAAAACATTGAGGCTGTTTTCTTGAAGAGTTTTGTAGGTTTAAGGAGCAAGCACTAATAGGAACCACTATTTGGGGTCAACTGTATATTATTGCTCTAAGGATTCCTTGAGGTTCAATATTTTTTAGGTCTATGCTCTACAATTATAGAATGAGCTATTTAAGAATTTTGGATTATCCCCCATTCTTTTGCTGATTTCACCATTAAGTAATTTTCTTCTTAAATATAAAATAAACCTATTGAGACCTTTGAAATAACAGATTGAAAAATCTGCAAGTTAAAGAGAAACAGAGAGGGTTTTAAAGCACTGCCTTTCTAAAGTAGTTACCGAAAGTTTTATGGGGTTAGGGAGTAGGCACTAATAGGAACCATTGTTTATGGTTGTCATGTTAATACTATGTGAATTCTTTTAGATCCAATATGTTTTAGCTCTATGCTCACAATCCTAGAATGAGCTGTTTAACAATTTTAAATTATGCCCCAATCCTGATGTTGATTTGACCATCATATTTATTTTGTTAAAGGCCCAATTATGTTGTCATCTGATTAGCAGCAATAGAGCATTAATTTTCTATATCATTCATTTGTTTGATGTGTTACTAGTTGATCGTGTTCACATGAAGTTGGCCAATATTAGCAGCAGTTTTTACTTAAGTCCTTTTCCTCTTCAAAGGTAAAATCAATTGACTTTAACATGTTAGTTTATTATAACTGACTTTTATTATTGCTAATATGTACTTGTGCAAATGTTTATAGGCATGAAGTCCTTTGACGTCTTTGAGGAACATATTTCTTTTTTAAGTTGATTTAATCAATATCTACCAATTACATGGTCTTCTTTATAGTGAAACTGATCAAATATACAAGATGTACAATGTGCCTAGGCACAAAATTATGTTACATGGCCTGATGAATGTACCACTTGCAATCTTTCAACTTCTATGTTACAAAGGTTTTATTCCTGGTTCTTTCCTTTTTTTTATGTTTTCTTTAAGTTCTCATTCTTTGTTTGATGGATATGTTTTTCCCTATGTACGTGAAGTATGCTAACCTTTAAATAATTACTTCTCAGGTAGTCCATAGGCACTTGATTGATTACAGTATGTGTAATATCTCTTGAATATTTCATGATATTCATTATAGTGAGGCTTATTAATGTGAAAAATGTACATCATCTATGTGTGTGGAATTACAAAGCTAATTGTGATGAGGAATTAGAGTTGGTGTGAAACAAGTTCTCCGTATACATGTGGTGATTTAATCATCATCAAAGTGTAGCATGTGTTATAGAAATTTATAATTTCATAAAACCTTTTAACTGAATGGGTTGTCATAGGGTCCAAATTCAGTAGCATCAAAATTAGTGCTTATTGATTCCCTCATTGACTATTTAACTTTTTGCTTGTCACACTTATATATGCCATATAAGGACATAATTCATCTTTCAAGATTCTGATGTGTCTCAAATTTACATGGCAAGATGGATATACTAGAATATTAATTTATTTTGTTTGATTAAGCTGTCGGTCTTCATGCTGCCTTATACCATTGCTACTTTTGGGGGATAATGGTCTGAATCTCTTCGCGGACTAGTTGTTACTGATCTGATTTCCATCATGTACACCTCTCGATTTTGTTTATTTAAGTCGACATCTGCTTTGCATTATTGTAGTTCAAAGTGTGAATCTTTCTTATATTCTCAAACTGCATCACATTGTTCACTGCTTTGTTCATGTGATCAATGAGAGAGGTACTATGTGCATGTGAGCAAATGGATTTCAGTTTTCCCTTCTAGCATTTCTGATGTAGATAGACAACAAAACTTGGGTTCTATGCACTTATTCATTTTGCTTTTCTTCTTCAACTCATTTAAATCAGCCATGTTCGTTGCAGGCTTGATCAATTGGACTTTTGTCTACTTTTTACTTCAATAACAAATCTAAGACACTACTTTATAGATATGCCAATTCCTTGCACCTTTCTACCATGCATGTATTTGTTTTAACAAATTTATTACAGCCTATAAGTATTCTAGTTCATAAACATATTCCTTGACTTCAGGATAACTGTAACTGATGACAAAAAATTAGTGGTTGCATGTAGGTAATTGCTGAATAGTTGTACATTCAGAGGCATTTAGACTTTTACCGTCTGTTTTGTAATTGGGGGGGGGGGGGTGTGGTTAGGGCATTTCTGATTAAATGCTTGGGAAGGCCACTGCACTTAGAATGTTTGCTCCTTATTAGGGAAGTCGTTGATGGGTGCAGCTAAGGAAAGTGACTAAAAGTCCCATCTCCTACATTGATCTACATCGTTTTCTTAATTTGTAGACAACATGAAGCCTCAAAATATGTCATTTAAGAAGATTGGTTGTGTTTGCCAGCCACCTGAATTTTTCTTGTTAATCAAACCTCATAGATGTGTTTGGAATGACTAAATCTACCAATTAATCGTAAACAATATTGCAAAAGTCCTCATGGGCCGGATTTTTTAAGTCCACAAATCTAAAATTGTTAAAAGTAATCTTATTTTATAAAATTCAATATTGACATCAATTTTTCCATTTCTATAGATTTTTAATTTATATGTTGTACATGTTTCTTTGTTTGGATTCACCAAAAACAACTACAAGTAACCAGAGCACTTTGCAACACCTTACATGGTGTATTTCTAAATCACACAACTATACAAAATATTTGCAATATCTAAAACTATAAGATTGACTAAAATGATCTTGAAAAGTTTGCTGCGACATATGGGCCAATAAATCTAATTCCATTAAATAAATTCATCTTACAAAAATCCGATGCATACATCAATACTTTCTAATTGTAGGGTTTTCTTCAATATTACAGTTCTGAGGACATTAGAACATTTGGATTCATCGACTATAAAAAACTTGAAGTAGTAGAAAAGGCGGGACAACATATAATATGGTGTATTTTTCAGATGCATTATTTTAAAAATATTATATACACGAAAGAGCGAGATTGGTTTGTTTCATGACTATAATGCTGTCACGCGTTGCTTTTCTCCCTTCAAAACTATTTTTGTATGAATCAGGCCCCTCAACCATCTTTTGCATGATCCGTGCGCTAGAAATAAATTCTTTTGTAGCAATCTTTTCATTAAAAGCAAATGTTTTCGGTTTGACTAAATAAAGTATTGTTGCCTTGGTTTAAAATTGACAGAATGTCTATTTGCTGTCTATAACTAGAGCATTCAAAAGAATAGCTTTCCCAAACAAGCTGTTTACAATGGCCACATGGTCAAGATGCACACAAGCATGTAAACAAGTTAAAATTCATAAGTAACTTTTTATCTTTTCCAGTTTATATATGTAGATAGTGAATGATGACTGTGGCTATTCATTGGTTACCCTGTCATCTGATCAGACCGTTAATTAAAATAGATGGATGATTGAGGGAAAAATAAAGAAAAAAAATATATGAAAATACTAATACTAAATGATTAAAATAGCCATTGCCTTTTTTTCATGTTTTTCTCTTAATCATCCATCATGTCGAACCAGATGGTCTTAGTTAGATGGCTAGGTATATATACGAAAAATGTGAGAAGCTAGCCACTAGCTAGTTATAATGAAAAAGTAAAAACGAAAGTCGAGACAACATACAAAAGTATAGCCAATTTTTTTTATTCGAAGAGCTTGTTTTGGCAAAGTCATTGCAGCATTTGCAATAAAATAATGAAATTCAAAAAGATGAAAACGGAATTGTTTATGCTAGGGAAACCATCTGTTGTATGTTCATCTTGTACGGAAAGGAATGTGCCTCGGATCTTGTAGAATTCAAAGCGTTAAAGTTGTGCGCATTGTTTCTTCCATTTGACTTCCAGTATTGATCACATATGGATGGGGCTAGCCCTAATTAATCTAACACATATCGACAAACCAGTTTTCTAAAACTCGGTTTATGAACTGAAACAACTGGAGATGTAGATTTGCTAATGAATCGATCGGCCGATTCACCATCCAGTTGAATCGGTTCTGAAGTTGCAACATTCTTAAAAAATTGTGTTTACTAAAATTAATGATCTGACCTGATCCGTGAAGCCTCCTCTCGTGGATCAAATCTAAGGATGTGAATGGGTTGGGCTCCGGATGGCTAAATGCATTTTGGGTCCAACGGCAATTGGGTCAGAGCCAATGGCCCAAAAGCACAAAAATTCTCTTATCAAATCCGCTACATTTGCCAGACTCAGATCTGACTCATTTATATTTCTAGCT
Source organism: Nymphaea colorata (assembly GCF_008831285.2). NCBI lineage: Eukaryota > Viridiplantae > Streptophyta > Magnoliopsida > Nymphaeales > Nymphaeaceae > Nymphaea > Nymphaea colorata. Next base: position 10,165,775 of record NC_045138.2, on the reverse strand, counting down.
ACAACACACACATATATATATATGATGGTTAAAAGAAAAACAAAAAGGAAAAACTTAAGAACTAATGCTAGATGATGAAAATGTCAATAACTTATTTTTTTTCTTATTTTTCTCTTCACCATTCATCATAATGGATTAAACGACCCAATGACCTAATTAGATGACTAAGTAACTCTCAAAAGCTAGAATCAATATATATATATATATATATATATATATATATATATATGAATGCTCCAACACACACATATGTATGGCTAGACATGGAATTAGATTCTACATATAGAACATACATGTTTCAGACGTTGACTACTATATCCTTAATTACTTGTTGAGTGTGTTTTGAGATTAGTTTCTAAAAATCGTAGTATTGCGCCCACAAATTTTAGTTTCGGGTCAGTGTTCGATTCCGGTATCCAGCTTTGGTCCGTATTGCCCTCTAGCTAGAAACATGTAGATTCAGTTTGGACCCAGCGATTAACCGAGGAGATGCATCCGTACGTTTGGTCAAAATAAGTGGCATCCTTTTTTCAACTTTGGTGACGTTCACAGGTCGCACGGAAAAACTGGAAGTCATCCGAGACCAAGCGGTAAATAGATCAAACGGTGGCGTACGATAATTAAGCGTGCTTTACACGGATGGCTCTTCCGTGGACACCATTGCGACAACTAATTAAATGTGCTCTCTTAAATGTGTGTGTGTGAGAGAGAGAGGAGACTCAGACTTAAATGAAGGATGATGTATGTATGGTCAAAGTTCGCCTGGATTATCTGGTGGCAATTTGAGACCGGCAGAGTTGGTAATTGGAGACGAAAGGAGATTGGACCAAACACCCACCTGGGTCGACATCATGGTAGTAGGTAGCTAGCTAGCCCTACAGACAGGTTTAAAGGTTTTCATATATTCAAATGTTTATATTCAAACGCAAAGGATCACTACCGTTTGTTTGCTAGCCTCATATCTCACATCCAACATAGATCTAAAATCCTTTTTGCACTAATAAAATAAGCAAACACTAGATTTCACTCTATGAGGATTTGAGATCCTTAGTATGAGCCAAAATCTTATATCTATGCTTGGATATATAGGAGGGTGCCTATCCTTGGACGTGAGGTCGAAATAATCTCAAATAACCTCAAATCTCAGATCCCAAGTAAACAAATTAATGTCCCCTAACTCAAACCGAATTTTTTATGTATGGTTGTATTTATAAGTTTATAGGTGAATGAGCCACCCAGATGAACCATCTCCCACCCCTTTTACCTCATCTTTAAGGGTCCAGAGCTATGTGCATATTGGAGACCCTGCATTGTTTACCTTGGAGTCACACCTTACCCCATATGGTCCAAGAACATGGTGCCCACAAGAAGTGTAAGATTTTATGGGTGGCTGTTTATGAATTTCAAATCCGGTTCAGTTGAAGGAAATTGAGATTGGGCTAATCGACAATTGTATTTGGTGAATGATGGCTGCCCAAAAAGAGATGAAGTTGCCTCCAGATCTAGGGCTGCATCAAGGGCAGAAATATTGGAGCCAATGCACTATCCACTGAGTTTGAGTTGCGTGCACACTACCGTGCATGCAACAAATATACACCAAAATGGAGATGAGGGCATTTTTTTTTTTTTTTTTACAAAGTAGAGGACATTTTAAACTTTTTCTTCATTTACAATCCTTATTTACCCTCATGATTATTTTTTTTTGTATTTTAATGGAGACATTTTGGTCATCGCATACCCCTCTGCACGAAAAATTTGTGCATAGGGGTGGCGTATATAACCCACTTCAGTATCCACTAAGCATCATACTCTATCTCATATTGACCAAGAGAATAACATTCGTTGGAACCAGGGGCGCAGGGAGGTATGGGCTGTGTGAGACATATGAGCCACTCTAAAACTTTGTTTTCAATAGTTGGATCCGGATAGATTTGAGTCAAATTATATGGATTAGCCCCACCAGACTTGAATCACTGCCCCAAGGCTAATTGAAAATTTGTTATATATTTGGTGTTCCACAAACAAAAAATTATGGCTCTACCCCTGATGGAAGCCGATTGAATTGATGACTTGGGATCATCCCAACCACCAAACCGACCAACTACACAACATCCCTTAAAACCAATTGACAATTGTATTAAAAGTTCACAACTCTAAATGGATTATGGAGGGCACTCACCAATGCATGCAAAGACAGTTGACAACCAGAAAGCCAGGCTCTTGTGGTTGAGCGACCTGGTATCAGATGGGTGGCTATCTGATCTCTACCGGGAACCAAATGCAACCTAAATAGTAACGCAACGTCGGGAGACTGCTACCTGTTTGTCACCATGTCCGCACAAAGACAACTCAGAGTTGTTGGGCGAGAGCAAGGGCGCCTGTGGACTCCCACATAAGGCAATACGATCAATATATGTTTAATTAATGCTTCGGTTGGGTTGTCCACCAATTTCAAGGACACAAGAGAACAGAAGCTTTATGCCTCTGATATAAGTACGCGCACATTAGAAAACAAAAGAACATGGCTGTTGTCCATGTCATGCGTATCTTTTCTAAACCCGGCCTTGTTCTTCACTTACTTAATAGCCGTACCAACTCCTTTCCGCCATTGGGTATTCTTGGTATTTGTACCCTTCCTGCCTCTTCCATCCCCAGCTTCATGCCGTCTGCATAACATCTCTCTCCCTGTCCAATAATCATATGTATCCAAAGAATTAAATATGATAACTGACAACCTTATTGACTTCCCTAAATTGAAAGAGAAGTGAACAAGGTTGTCAAGATTAATTTTAGTTATATATATATATATATATATGACTACCATCTAATCAGGGTTGCTCGATTCAATGTGACAGATGGTTAAGAGAAAAAGACGACAGACATTTTCATTATTTAATATTAGTTCATGTTTTTTTTGTTTGTTTTTCTGTAACTATCCATTGCTTTACATAAATGACTATAGTTAGATGGCTAGGTGACTCTAGATAGTCAGAATCATCATTCAATATATATATAAAAAGAGAGATAGAGAGAGAGTCTTGTCAAACAACTTCTAGTAGGAAGCATCTAAGACTGTGGTGCAAAAGTTTAAGATATGGATTTTGTTATCTCTATAAGAAAATCTATTCTTAGTGAAAATATTCAGGCCTATTTGTCCTTGCAATTAATTGTATGAACGAGAAACCAATGTTTATGTCAAAAAATCTTGCAATCATATTTATTTTTCATGAAGCAATCAAAAGAGCTGAGACACCTTGTTGTCGTAGCCTGTGATACTATACTTTTTATTTATACATAATTAATCCAGTTTCATGTGAGAAAAAGCTTGAGAACATGTTTCAAATAGACTTATGATATTGCTTCAAAACAATTTTCACAATTTTCATGTCTTTAAACACACTCTTGCTCACCTGCAGAAAAAGCTACCGTGCCTTTAGGTTCGAATATTTGTTCTATGTATAGGTTCACGTGACACGCCTCGTCTATGTATCCGGAAGTGGTATATTTCCGCCTGCTGTTGCTGACAAATGCTGCATCTAAGCTTGTAGAAGAAGTATGCTTCATTTATTAGGCAATAAGTTTAGTCAAATATCTTTGACAATCCAAAATGTTCAAATTTCAACTTTCGCAGATGATACCAAAAAATCTAAAACCATAGCAACTTCATGAAGATGATAATGGTTTTAAAACCACCATGAACATCACTCGGTGGCCAAGATTGACAACTAAAACTAGTAGAAACATGCTAATTAATCAATCATATATATGTATCGCTGTATGTTATTTCTTAGCCTTTGGAGGCCTGATGGACTAAAACTAAAGCGCCATGACAGGTTATGATGGTTCCCTTGAATATAGTCTTCATCTTCGATTCCATTGAGTATCATGGTCCTGTGCAAACATTAATGATTTTCCCTTCTAAAGTATCGAGAAAAACAGTACTGCTGATTTCACGCTTCTATAGATATATATATTATGAAATTAAGATGATAAAAAACTTGAGCTTTTTTTGCTGTGTTTTGCTGATTTATACTTTTGAGATGATTCAGAGCATTTTGAAAAATATCTTACATGCGGAAAAACAGAAACAGAAGTTTCAGCTTCCATTTTCGGGGGAAGAGCATTCTGACACACCACTCTCTCTCTCTCTCTCTCTCCCCCTCTAAAAATACATATGGAGCGGAAGAATACCAAGGAGGAAGAAATCCACATATAATTGATCTCATTCATTTACAAAAAGGAATTTGCTAATTCCTCATCCTTCCTTGACATCCCGGAATGTACAGATTTCATATTTCGATGAACGTACACAACCGCAAGAGAAGCAACAGCTCCAACAAGTAAAGAAAAAATTACTCCAAACCTTTGTGACGCAGAAACGCACCCCAGTGAGAAATTAAACAGAAGCGCCATGAATTTGAAGCAACTCATCACGATTGAGTACTACTGCACCAATCTCGGTACCTTGTTCTCCGGCTCGACCTGCAACGACGTCCGCTTGATGAATTCCAAGCAGTCGGCGATGGCCTCCGCGTAGAAGGCGTTGGACTCCCACCTCCTTAGGCACTTCTGCGGCGGCCTGCTGCTGGGGGCGATCCTCACCTCCTCCTTCGGCTCCTTCTTCAGCGACTCCATCGCCTTCTCCCAGATGGACTTCATCTTTCTCAGCAGCCTCAAGAAATCCATTAGTTTTACCTGCATCTGCTGCACGGGCAGCCGACCGGCGTTTAGCCTGAAAGCCTTAATCCGTGGCCTTTTACGGTGGATCCTGATCACACCCATATTTTGTAAATTTATGAACACAACACACAGACACTTCTCTCTACTCAAGAAGATGAGAAGAAAAAATGGAGGAAGAATTTTTTGTTTTATCTCTCTCTCTTTCGGATGCAGTGCGTAGCAGGCGAGGGCTGGACTTTGTTGTTGTCGTTGGCTAATAGTTTGGCTAACATTCATTTTATAACAGGAGAAAGGCGCACTAATTTTATTTTTTGTTGTTTCCAAAGAGAAGAGGAAAGAGAAGAGGAAGGTGACGTGTGGGTTTGATTTATTCGCTAAACTAACACGCCGGGTAAGCAACCCTTGTTCATTCGTGACTACAACCTCTCTCTCTCCAAGTGAGTTTCTCTCTCTCTCTCCCCAAGTGAGCTGGAGTGTTGATTTTGACATTAGCGATGTTATTAAGAGGCTAAGTGGAACGGTTCTTGCCCCTCTTTCTTTTTTTTTTCAATCCTTAGGTCCAAAATGCACAAGCATCCAATTTGATGGATCTGAACTGATTTTATAATCTATCTCAGTATTACAATTCAAAGAGTACAGAAAATTAATTAAGAATATTCATAGGGATGTTAACATATCAGTTTTGAATAGAATATCTGATCAAACCACTCTGGAAAATCGAATATCTGATCTAACCACTCTGGAAAAAATGGATATGAAAAAATTTATTATTCAACTGAGAAATCAGATCGGATTCGAATTTAAGAAACTGTATCTATTGGATTCAGATTCAGATTCAGATACACATAAATATCCGATCAGATTCAGATACTAATGGATCGGATTTACTTTTAAACCACTATTTTGTATCTAATGCTCTTGAAAATCAGTCAAATTTGGTTCAAAATTCAGATTCAGATTCAAATATGATATAAAAATCGGATTCAAATTGGATTCATTTTGTGAAATCAAATTCTAGATTCGGATTTAATAGGACTTTTCTATGCATGTATTCGAACATGAATTCGAATATGAACATATGAGTATCCGAAAAAGTAGATACAGTTATGTGTATATCTAACTTGAATTAAATCCATTGACTTCTCTAAATATTCTCAACTAATCTCTCTCTAGTAAGCTCTCGCGTGTTGTAACTTCCTGCTTGAGAGGTGAATGTACCAGGTTTTACATCTCATAACACAACATACAACAGAAACTCAGGTCACACCGATAGATATATATATATATATATATATATATATATATATATATATATATATATATATATTCTTTTGGATCTTCTGCCAAATTAAAGGAATGACCACTTATGAAGCCAAAAGCATATTATGGATTCATTACGTCGCACGCCCCACATCTGATGTAGACATACCCGTTAGAAAACCTCTTATTGTTTTAAATGGTGTTTCATGAATCTGACCACTATATAGACAAGGAAACTTCGTGGAAGTGTATATAAACAAAGAAAAAGTATCTTGAAGATCGATCTTAGATTAGATTATGAGCCAAAGAAGCCAAGACCACTAAGTTATGAACTTTATAAAATTTAGTTATATTTTTGGTTTTTATAATAATATTTTTGGTTCTATGTAAGAAATATGACATTTAATTTCCATTCATGTTTATGATTTGATTGATGAAACCATGCTCATAGTGTTTGCGATATTTAGATATTTAATCGAGAGACAATTAATGAAAGCGAGAAAATGAATAGGGGCACGAGTGACTGACCGCAAGTGGTTAGCAAGAAAAAGGATCTGACCCACAGCGCCCACCATGTATGTGAACCAGTCAGGATCCACGCAAGTTCTGAACACATAGTTGTCGGTCTAAAGTCCACGACACTATTGTTTATGGAATCCTTTGCTTCTTTCTATTGTGACTCAAACAGTTAAGAATTCTCATTGTTCGTCCATGTATATTGCGAGAAAGAACTTTAGATAATACAGTCCAACGTTAACTTGATCCTGTTTATAGAACTAGGTGCCTGATCCAACATGCACACACACACACACACAGATGTGATCTAATAGTGCAGCTAGATGCACTCAGTATGATAAAAGACTTATAAATCAACACATATATATTTTTTTTGTCTCAAGGAACATAGTGCAATCAGGCTTCAAGGTGGTTCACACTTAAGAGGTCTGCGGTTCAAATATGATGGTCGATATCATCATCTAGTGTATTACTCCTTTCGACGATAAACAATGGCAAACACAACACTTGAATTAAAGGATGTATTATAGAACCACCCAAGCCCCAATACAAGCATAAACCTTAGAGACATAGGGGTGTGGCCTTGGAAGTTTGACACCAAACGAGGTTTCCCCCATGTAAACATTAAAGAAACATAAAAACTACATTTACTTTTGGACAAAGAATACGTCATTAGCCTAAAAAATTGACGTCTGTGTACTTATCACTAAAATATGCATAGTTTTTGGCTATTCAAAAGCTAATCTCTGTTAAACCAGCCCTACAGTTCATCACGTACATATGGACGAATTTTATACACACACACAGTAGCTAGTCTATTATTGAACTAACTAAGTCGAATTGATAGTACTCTTCCAGTGAAAAAAAAATGGCAAGGTCTGTTTGAGCAGTTTGATTAATCACTTACCACTTTAAAGATGTTCAAGGTCTGTTTTGGCAACAATAATAAATTGTTATTGTCTCATGAATCTGCCCAAAAAATGGAGCAGCTTCATGAAACACTTTATTTGTTTGTTCTACGAATCTGCCTCAGTTTTTGAAGTAAGTTCATAAAACAATAAGAGTTTGTTAAAATTGTCAAATGACCCCTAAAAGTACCTAATTGTGTTTCTATACATTAGTTCGCTGCTAAGTACCATAGAATCTATAAGACATGCAGATCTACTGTGTTGAAACCACTTACAGGCATTGTTCAGTATGCTTTATTACATCGCACACTCGCACATACGCACACGGACATATATAGTATTGATACAGTTCCTGTAATCACCTATACCCACTTAAGAATAAAGGGCAATCCTTTTCACAAAGAATATGTCTTTTGTTGCAAGTCGTCCAATTAGATGCATATGTTCTACTTACATGTTTAATTTTTAGTAGCAAATAAGTTGTAAACCACAAAATGCTTGCATAAAAATTGGTAAATGCCCATTTTTTAAGAAATTGGAGTTGTTAAACAAACGGAGTTTTTCTTTTTCTTTTTTTTGGAATTAGGAAACTAAAACCTGGAAATATGATTCTATTCCAGTCTGAAAAGGAATTATGATTTTGGAATTTTCATTTTTGAATCATAATTCCAAACCACCAACGGCATTGGTTTACAACATCTCAGGCAGCTTTAAGGCTTTATATTTACGTTTTTATGTAAAAGTATGATCTAGAACATTTTTTTTTATAATGTTTCCTCAAATCTTCTCGTTGCCAACGTCGGACATATTGTCATAGTTGAACAATATTAAAGCTGCAATTAAGAGAGACTGGCTGGCAAATTCATGAACACGTCAGGCGTCAATCCTACCTTGTTTTACCCAACAAGTTTCACCTGGAGTTTCAACTTCTACATGATATGCCTCTCAAGAGGTCATCATGGTAACTAAGCTACGTAACTTGGTTTTGACATGCTAACCATATGGCATCTGTCCATTTGACCCGTTTGCCTGATCGTTGATCAGCCTAGTTCATGCAAACGTGCCATACATTTAACTTTATATGAACTGATCTTGATATTTGAAGAGTCAGATGCAGCATATTCCTCAACCTTGTCAAGTAACACCACCTGTCTCATCCGGCGCAGTCTTGAGAAATGAGGAAACCTACAAGTTCTTCTAAAGACACATGGCATCACACAGGATCTGCAACTTGGTTTTCGGTGTCTAACGAATCTTTTCTATCTTGCCGGTGGTAAAGAACTAGGTTTTGCTCAAGCAGGGAAGAAGTTTCCGGAGCTTTCCTCTTCCTTAAGCCTCTGACCTTTCTTATTACTTTAGCAGGAGGAGGATCTCTGTGACACCCCAACAAAACAAACCAGGTCTTTAGCAAATTCGGGGTTTTCCTGCAAACTCCACTTTCGCCAAAATCCTGATTTGAAGGTAAACCTAGTTTATGTTAAAACATGTTTTTAACCTACCATCCAAAAGGGGCCTAAAAATTTGGCGTATCATGGTTTAAATCTAACCAAAAGAAAATAGTCCTAGAGGGATTTTGACCTTTTTTTTTTTTTTTGGTTGTAGACACATACCGTAGACCTACAGCAAGCGAGATAAGTAGAGACAAGAAACGTAAGATGTGGAAATGCCAAAATGCGCGTTTGTCGTGTTTAGTATCTCAAAACAGCTTGCCTTATATTGTTCTAACTGTTCAAGATAACTGTTGTATTTCATCATATATATAGTTTCATAAACGAAGATATAAATGAAACAACATTTGATAAGTGGTAACCCTTTTATGGGATAAAAGGCAGCATCCTCTCTCACCAGAACCCATCCATGTTCTATTCTCTTTCTCCACTTTGAGCAAATTATGCTGTTCATCACAGCCGCAAGTCTGATTGTCATGTGTGGAATGCCATTGCAAGCCTTGCCATGGTGGAACTTAACCAGGACAACTAAGGAGCCAGATCACACAAGTGATATTGAGCCAAGACCTTGTAAAAGTCATGGAAAGATCCTGCTCAGCTCTAGCACAATTTGTTACTGAAAAAGATAAAACTCACCCAGACTATTATTGTTGGAGGTGATCAAACCAGCTTGCGTTGTGCTGGATTCGTGCTAGGACAAATCATGCGAGCGTAAACATCTCGTGAAGCATGGAGCAATAAGGAGCGGGTCTCATTTGCCCATGCATATCATGTTATTGAAGAAAGAGCTGCGCTTTATTAAGAAATCAAAAGATATGGTAACATATCTACACTGAATAGAATTCCCAGCTAATACTCTTGCTGCAACCGATTATGTTGTCACTGATGAACAACTAATCCAAATAGGCCTCATTGGGTTGCCAAATGAATATGAGTATTTTGCACGCTTCTACAACCACATAAGCCGCAAACATGATTATGATGTTCTCTGAATTGTATAATCGTCTCTTAAATCAAGATAAGGGACTGCTGCAAATGGCAATCAAAATCGTCTACCACAATTGGAAATTCTGCCATCAGGCAGGAGGAAGAGATCGAGGTCCCTACAGTGGTTCACATGGAAGTGTTTCAGATGGATCAAGTATCAAGGTTCTAAAAGGACTATTTGGACTCATGGATCCAACAAGCTTCAACAGTGTGCCAATATTGGGGCCTGAGAGGGCATACAACGAAGGATTATTGGGACATTTCCATAGCCTTTTCTTCATATGCTTGAATAACTACAAGAAGGGAGCTGGTATGCAAACGCGCTGGCAACTCACATGACAATGGATGACCCTCAAATGAATAACAATTAAAGGGACAATTGAGGAGATGGCGTTGTGGTGGTTCCTTTCTCTAGTTCCTCATGTTAGTGATCACATCACTTTGGCAACAATCAATCACAAATTTAGTGCACGGTTGAAAGGACCAAAAACTCGAGGAGGTCTTTACCAAACTAATGTCCAGAAGCACTCATGACTGATAGTAAGAAATAAAGCCAATCAAATGAAAATTGGCATAAGAGACTTGGACATGCAACTTGTACAATAATAAATTTTCTTCAGTCACATGGTAGAATCAATCCCGGGGATCAATGTGCAGACATTTTGTGAGCATCATCTAGTTGGAAAATTAAGCACATAAAGTTCCTTTTCAGCAAGTAGTTCACCAAACCTCATCACCTCTTGAAATTGTGCATGGTGACATGTGGGGACCCTCACTAGCCTTGTCTCATGATAGATATGCATAATATAAATAGTTTCTCTTGCTTCTCTTACCAATTCCATGTAAACATTTTTTTCTCCTTTAACTCTATTACTGAATGTCAATTGCATGCAAAGATTAACTCTCCAAACAAATAATGGAGGAGAACTTACAACCACACACTATTTAAGTCCTTCCTGACAACAAAGTGGGATTTTTCATTGATTTTCTTGTCTCAAAATTATGGAGCAAAATATACTAATAGTGCAGAAACCTGTCATGTTGTTGAAACAGAGCTTACCATTTGGACAATGCTTACAAGAGTCAAAACTTTGGGTGGATGCTTTCTAAATTTCCATTTATACCATCAATGGGGCTTTTATGTAGAGTCTTGGATGCAAGTAACCATATAAAGGGATATTTCAGCAACTATACCACAAATCTCTTCGACTTTTTTGTGGTTAAGCACAAAAACTACCTTTGTTATGAACATCTGCTTATGCTCGGTCACTTTACCTCTCCCACCATGCTTTATTTGATGAAGGGCACTTTGTTGAAGACCGTGAGTTCCACCTTTCATCAGTTAGTAACATAAAAGGATAGTGAATAATCTTGTCACCGTTTCATATTTCTTCTTGTCTACTACCTAACCCTTGTAACCTCATGGGTCTATATAATGAATGCTTAGGCTAGAACCTATTTAGTCCATGTCCTGACTACATCTTCAACCAGTTCCACGCATGTCCTTCTTAAACCCAAGCACTCTTGATGCACTCGACCTCAGTCCAAACACCCTTAGTGCAAACTTGTCCTCCTAACTCAATGCAAGTCCTGCCACTTGTAGAACAAGGAGAAGAACGATAGAGAGAGAACAAACACACACAAGGTGTAGTGGTAGCACAGATATGCCTATGTCATCTCTTCCTTTCACATTGTTGACTATCGTCTAGTGGTGAGGGTTTCCTTGATTGAAATTGGATGTTACATCAATGTGCATAATTTGTGGATATAGATCAGATTCATTGCATTTTTTTCATTACATGAATAGCCAAAATCTCTTGTTGGCATGTTGCTTATGAAGGTAAGATCACAATCCTCATTTATATATTTCTTTTCTTGATCATAATGATGGAGTAATTGCACATCATTACTAAGGCTGCCCCTCAAAAAATAATCTCATTGAGATTGCCTTTGGATTTGAACTAAGAGAATTCCAGATAAGAAAAACCATAATATGTTTGCAATATGATGATCAGTATCAACATATTTGACCTCCAACTTTTAACTGGCTAGCAACTCATTCTATGACAAAGTGGTAATTCAAGTCTAAGTGGTTTGTTCTGGCATAAAATACTTGATTCATGGACAAGTAGTGTTTTTCAAGATTATCACATTTAAGAATGGTCTTAAATCATTATTGAAATCAAGTTCCATTAAAACAGACTTTAATCAAATGACTTCAGTAGCAGCTCTAGCTAACACTTGATTTTCAACTTCATGACTTTGCAATGGTATGTTGTTTATATGACATGGTTGCCTAGATAAGCTATGTATCCACTGGTAGACCTGTCATCAAGGCATCCTGCTTAGTTTGCATGAGATTAAATAGTTGGAGCATGATTATTACTTTGAGAGAATAGTAAGACATATTAAATGGATTTCTTTAGATTCCAAAAGATGTGTTTCATGTAGCTCTAGTGCTCTTGATTGAAGTTTTGTGTAAACTGGCATGGTTTATAGTATATATGATATTTGGTCTAATGAGGGCAACATAGTGAAGGCACCAATAATACTTATGTGTGAAGTCCTTTCTTCAAGTAATTCACATCGTACTTGGATGGAGTGACATTAGCCACTGCAGAACTATTGATTGGTTTGCATTCAGACATATTTACATGTTTGACAAGATCTGTAATATATAGCCTTTGCACAAGAAATTGATTTTCTTTTTCTTTGATTGTTTCTGTGCCAAGAAATTATTTAAGAAGGCTAATTTTATTGAAACTCAAATCTGCTCATTAAGGCTTGCACTTCCTAACAAAACTATCTGCAACAATAATATCATCAACAAAAATTAGTACATAGATCATGCTCTCATTACTCTTTCGAATAAATAGAGATGAGACTGATTGAGACTTTTGATATCCATAGCATTGAAGATAGTATTGCAATCTATCAAACCATGCCTTGGAAGCATATTTTAAGCCTTAAAGGGCTTCATATAGGAGACAAACATAGTAAAATGTTTTTCTCTTTAAATCCTGGTAGTTGAAACATGTATACAGTGTCCTTGAGAATCTCATAAAAAAAAGCATTATTTACATCCATCAGTTGAGGTTTCTATTTTTGATATATCAGTAGCAAGAACTATACAAATTGTGACTGCCACAATCACAAGACTGAATGTCTCAATGTAGTGAATGCTTTCCTGTCTCAATGTAGTGAATGCTTTCCTATTGACTCTACCCCTTTGTGACATATCTGACTTTATATCTAGCTATAGCCCCATTATAGCTTCTCTTTATTTTATAAATCCATTTTCACCTCACTATGTTTATTAACTTGGTAAGAGAAGCTAAGACACACAATTTGTATTTGTTGAGGACAAACATTTTTTTCTTCCATCTCTTTGATCCATTTAGGATCACTTCTACCTTTTTTCATAGTTTCTATAAGCTCAATTTCTTCATTAACAGAGGCTGAAAAGTTTTAGGAATTCTAGTTTCATCCATGGAATGTGTTGCGATATGATAGGTTCTAATCATGGATTGACTCTATCCTATAGGAATGTCTGAATTCTTGAAGAGGAATAACTTTTGTCTATAGTTTGGTTACTAATTTGAACTTGAATTTTGATCTTCGGAATGGTGACTATCTGAACCTGAATTTGGATCCTCAATTTATCTGTACCATGACTATCATCATGAGGCAACTTATTCAGCCTAGGCGACAACCTAGCTGATCCAAAACTATGAGATTGGTTAAGGTGCCCCTCCCCAAGCTCATTACTCATGGGCTCATGCGTGAAGAAAGTTAGAAGTGATGTCGGTGGTGAGCTGGGAATATGGATAGAGTAGTGCAGTTGTTTAGCTCTACCCAAAAACTGGTAGGAAGTCCAACATACATGAGTCATTCTATTCTAAAGAACATGACAATGTTTGCACTCTACAATGTCATTTCATTGTAGCAAGAAAGGCACAACTAAATCTCATTTTGGATTAGGAAGTTTGAGGACTTTGACATGAACTCAACACACTAATCAGAGTTAAAAATTTTAATTCGAGAAGAAAGACGGCTTTCCATAATATTTTTGAAAATTTGGGCCTACGTGTTACTTTAAGCTCAAATTGAAAAAAATCATGAGAACCTTGACGGGAATAGATAACTCCTTTAAAAGCATGTGGGGCTGGTCCCCAAAAAACAGCATAAGTTCCAAAGGACTCAACATGCAAAACTTAGAGGAAGGATGGGAATGCATCTTATAAGCAACATAATTGAAGCAAAAAGAAATGAAAGCAGAGTACAATAAATAACTTATATTTATGCAAAAAGAAAGTGTTTGTTGACTTGGATGCCCAATTTGATAGCTAACGCTTTGATAATTGAAACACATCAGAAATTGGAAAAAGTGAAACCAAACCATCCATGTAGGTTTGAAGCCCATTTATAGACCCTGTTTTTAGTTTATCCTTGATGAAGCACCCCTCACAGTGTATATCTGCTTAACCAGAAATTTAGTAGGGTAGCACTCAAAACAACACTAATCATCAATAGTAAATTGAGCTAAATAGAGTAAATTTTTTTAAACTTTTGGCACATGGAAAACATTACATCGATGAATTGTGAGTTAATACAGTTGTACTTGAACTAGTAACTAGCATGGCTGAATGGTTAGCTACTATTACCTTGTTTGAGCCTTGTCCATTAGCTTTAGAGTGCAGGCATGCAGTGTCAAATGTCATATGATACAGGGCCTTGATATCCAACCACAAAGAAGGATTGCGGCTATCATGGGCTGCCCCATGCCGCAAACACCTTGGGTATGTTATAGTAATTCTTAGTGGTGCAGTTTTTCTACTGACAATATTGACATATCATAGGGCCACAATTGTTAGAATTGTTCCTATTGATTTGGTTCTTATTTCTGTCATTGAATTTTCATTTCCACTTATAATGACACCTCTTTATTTGATTCCAATGATGAGCTTTATCCAAATAAGACAAACTGGTTGGTCCTTTTCTAGGTTAAAACTTCAATATTAAAGACTTTTTTTTGTCTTGACTAAAAACTTGGTAAGGAGCATATGATGATCCATAACAGTTTTAATTAAATCTTGAGAGAAAAAGATCATGAATTCTATTTGGAATCACCAAAAAAAGTAATTTATGCGATCCAATTTGATAGACACTAAGCTTGAAACAACAATCCATTGTGCATCAGGAGGTATGTCAGCAACCTACATTTTCCACTTTACCCTAAACCCAGCCCCAGCCATCTGTTATCATACCCTGGTCTATTTTAAACAGTTTTCAAACAATCTTCCACCTGTTTTCAAACCATTTTATCAATGTCTTCCAAATGCTTTCAACTTACATTGGCGCCTTTGCCGAAAATTGATTCAACCTATTTAATTTAGATCTAGAGATTTAGGATCTAACAGAACCTCAATTCTCCATGGTTACCTAGTACCATTTTTACCGTCTTGCCCTCATTTCTTAGTAAAACATTAGTAAATTCTAGTAATTACCCTGTTGAACACTAGTGCCCTACAATCAATCCCCTTCTAGGTCAAATTTATCTACTAGTGATAAAAACCTCAATTTGTCGATATTTAGTTTGGTTCAATTGAGCCAAAACAACTCATTTCGAAGGGGATGAGCTCAATCTAATCCCAAAAGTGCAATCAAATTTCAAACCAAACTTAGCATAGGACAATCATAATCAAACGAACTTAACTTTGGTGGCTCATAGAGTAATTTTCTATAGACATTCCAATTAATTAGACCAATCAATGGGAGCTCAAATGGAATGATTTATGAGGAAGTGATATAATTCAAGCTCAATTTTGCTGCCAATTTCCCAACCATACTCAAGTCTAGCTTATTTTGGCTGAAGAAGCTCGCCCTTAGTGGCTCATAAAGTTCAACCTCCTTGAACTAGCTTAGCAAGGAAAAACCCTATCTCAGGACAAACTCATTATACTCGGAAAAATCCTAGTTTCAATTCTGGCTCAGTCAAGGGTAATCTGCTTGAACTGACTTCACCATTGTGTTTTCCTAGCTCAATTTAGCTTACCTCAGATTGGTTTGAGTTCAAATGTCCAAGAAGCAGCTCAATTCTAATCCTTCACTAGATCGAGTCATTTCACTAATGATGCTTATAGTGACCTTGTGACCCAATTTCTATCTCAATTGTCATCAGTATTCTTCAGTTTTTCAGCTTATCATGATTGGGCAGCTTCAGTTTAGGTCATTTCTAGATCACTCCATTAGTATCAATTCCCAAAACAATCAAGTCAATTTTTAAAACTCAATTTCTGGATAATGTGGGAAAAATTTTGATGTGAAATTCCATATACAAGAAAATTTTTGCATGGTCTTCAATGTGGAATGATTTATATCACATAGTTCCATTTAAAAACTAGGCATGGAAAAAAAGGGAAAAATGGCCATTCTGCATGGGACGTGTAAGGGTACTTTGGTCTTTTTTCATATTTGCATTTTATGTCTTCCTAAGTTTTAAACTTAGTAGACTTATGTTTAGCATGAATGCTTGAAATATGTGAGCCCTGATCTCGAGCCAAGACAAAACCACCTGGCTCATCAAGTCCATTTTGTTGGGTGTAGTCTAGGTAGTCTAGATTCGGGCCTAGGTCCCTTGTCAAACCTATTTGACTCAAGCCAGGTCAATAGGTTCGAGCCTGTCAACCTTGGTCAAACCTTAAGTCACCTTTGATCAAGTCTCTAACGCAACCAGTTTCAGTTAGCATGGCTTGAACCTCACTGAGTCTAGAAGGACCTACATAAAGTACACCCAACTTTCTTCAAAATCAGTATCTAGTCTACATTTTGTATCTAGACCCACACTATTAGATCCAAATTACCATCCTTCTATAACTCAAATCTTCATTCATATCCCAATTATAAACAAGCCCATGATATATTTTCTACTCCATATCCAATTCTTGCTATCAAATCTCGATCTTTAATTATCAATCAGGATTCATATCCAGGAACCAATCCACAATCTACTTTAGACCTGGGATTTTGGTCCAATTCAGCAATACAATCTCTATTGTCTATTCCAAATCCAGATCTCTATTCTACATATCATATCAATCTAAAATCAATCCAAAATATAAGATCCAAAATCCATTTGAATCAAATCTCTGTTTCAAATCCTTCAATCCAAATTTAATTTCAAATCCTATTCTTTCCAAATCCAAATGTATATTTCAGCCCTCAATTACAGATCTAAAATCACCAGATCATTCTACATCGTCACAAAATTTATCCCAGCGATCCATTTTAGGATTTCAATCATAAAATAATATTGAAATTTTTAAAATGCTCCTTGAGTGATGCCACCCACATTTGGCCTCTTTTGCTTAAAAAATGTCATGTTACAACAGTTAAATAAATTTTAGTACGGTTTGATGTTTTGTACTAAGTTAAGATGATATTTACAAAGGATAAAACCATAGTTGGCAAACTCACAAGTCCAAGTCGCAAGTCACCTAAGTATACTAGGATCATCCATTTACTGGATCACAAGTCAGGGTTTGCCTAGTCAACTACGATTGCCAACTAATTACATGATTTTTTTTTGTGGTGCATTGTTGAATACTAAAGTTTGTTATTTTTTGCATTGTCGAATATCACAAACTTTAAAAAGTATATGCAAATATTCATATTACATGTTATTCAATTCTACTTAATGAAAAAATCAAACCTGAACTTGTAACACTTTCTTTCGTGATCTATCTATAGAAAAGCGTACCATAAAAATTTGTGACGTAATCCAACTGAGTCATCAAGTCAAGTCTCTGATCAGGTGACTCATTCTTCCATCGATCCATGTATGAAACAAAAAATTGTCAACTGTGGACAAAACTTGTTTTACTATAGTCAAATGACGCTTTCACTAAGATCAAGTTTCTTTTATAGTGGTCCAAATTACTTTAGTGTGATCCAAATTATTTTTATGAGATCTAAAACAGGGAACCAAAATCTGATAAACATTGGTGTTTAGATTTAAAATATGAAGATATGATCTGATGGACCTTAGAAATGGATCCAAATGGTTTCATTAGGATTCAAATTAATAAGATTGTGCCACCTCACTCTTCTTCAATCTACATTGTCCCATCTAAGAGATATTTTCTAAAATCTCATAAAATTACAATCCACCACCATGGAAATCTATAGATCGGAGACTTGAACTCTCATTAGGATGACACTTCAATAGGCCTAGCACCTAGTTTTCATTCCGAAGCAACACAGAGTTCCCAGTCCTAATTCTCCATTCAACTAAATGGGAGATCTCCTCCCACCTTGTCAAAATGCTCTTCCATGCCCAAGACATAAAAGGCTTGGTTTTGATGGTCCATAAACTACCATCCTTCAAATACTTTTCCTTGTAGAATTGTGTTCCCAAATCAAATTTAAAATTTTAACTTTTAGAGCAAAGAATGGCATCAAAGTCTTATTGTAGCAGAACAAACCCACCATTTCAACCCCCTTTCACAAGGTAAGCCTAATTTGCTCCACTTCACAAGGTTCATTCTGAAATGTCCTCTACCTTCTCCCCAAAAAATTGATTACAAGACCTTTCAATTCTAGCAAAGATGGTATTTGGAATATTGAACACCATTAGCTAAAATAAATCACATGCTGTGTTACATGATTCAGAAGGCAAATCCTCCTGCATAAGAAAGCAACTTGCCCTTCCAACTGGAAAGTTTCCTTTCAGATTTACTTAGTAGTCCCAGTCCATACTCATGCTTGAATTTCCCGACAAGGAAGGGAACTCCAAGATACACCAAAGGAAGTTGCCCCTTCTTCCACCCCAGCCATTATACAATTTCATTGCCTACATTTTCATCCACAATAAAAGGAATGATAGATGATTTAATAGGATTAAATCTCAACCTTGACTGCATGCATAATTATCCATAACACTCTGCACAGCAAAAATAGTTTTGCCTATCATCATGTCATCTACAAAAATAATATCAGGAGATAATATATTAGAACCAAGAAATTGGGGATACATATATTATTTCTTGCATTCTTAGCTTTCAACTTCTTAAATAAGATTCAGCAGCCACATTGAAAATCAATGGGGATAGGAAGCCACATGGTGCATAACACTGCAGACACAATCTTCATGAAACCCCAAAAAAGCAAGACGTTTTTTAACAAAGCTTACTTGAGTTGTCATATGCTTTGACACATCAAGTTTAAACACTACATCGTGCTTGTTCTATATGTCCAAGCTGTTTGAAACCTCATGGACCAGCAAAATCAAGTTTTGCATGATCCTTCTAGAAAGGAAAGTACTTTGCTCACATCTTACCAAAGATAAATTTCATTCAATATGTCATCACTTTTGTAATTATTTTATATAAGTCACTGCACTATACAATTGCCTAAAATCAGTTATGTTAATAGCAACATTGCATTTTGGTATCAGCACTATATGTGCTTATTGATCTGCTTAACAAAATTTTCAATCTTGAAAAATTCTCGTAATACAGCAGCCAAATCATCTCCAATAATGTGCCAAATTTTTTTGTGGAATTCAGCTCCAAACCTGTCCAAGCCAGTAGCCTTTCCACTTTTCCTACTGAATAAAACTCTATCAAAAACTCCTCTTTTAAACAACAACTTATTTTTTCTTCAAAAACCTTTGGGGCTGACTCAATGTTTGAAAATACTTCTCTATCAGAATTATCATGACTAATGAAAGACGTGATAAAATCTCAGCGGACTTTATGCATGTCATGCATGTCCTCTTCACTGAACCCAATAGACTTTAATGCCCAACATCTTCTCATGTGCTCATTTCTATTTACCATTGACTGAAAAAACCTAGAATTCCTTTCACCATTATTTGTCCAAGCAATTCTAGACTTTTGCTTTCAGAAGAGCTCCTCAATTAAACAATTCTCCAGTTCATTCTTGGGGAGCTTTTCAGATTCATAATCATAAAGACCAGTATCTGCTTGAACTTGGATCTTGTTCAGTTCTGAACGCTGTCCCTAAATCTTGCTAAAAGGATTGCCATAACCATTTTTAGTCCAATGGTCTAACTCTTTGTAGGTAATATATAGTTTCTTCAAAAATTTAATCACGTGACATTCTCGTGCTTGAGTGCTTTAGACTTTTTTTGACTACCTCTTTGCATTTAGGTCATGTGGTCTAGCAATTGAAAAAGTGAAATAACTTCCTTCCCCACTGGCTATCTTGGCTCTGGTTGCAGTTAAATAGGACTGCATTGTCCTCAGAGAAAATTATAAGAAAAATTTTAGTATTAATGCTACAAAAAGCATGCCTATATCGGTGTTATCATTGGTACATTATAGCAATGATGGATTTCACTGGTAAAAAACATATGATGGTGTTGAATTTCATGAAAATAATGCAAGGCTTATACTGGTGATGAATGTTATTGAAACCATTTTTACACCAGTGATTTTTTCGTTGATTTTTATATTGCCAATGTTATATTGGTGAAGCAGTCATAGTTATAATATTTTACTTACACTTGTGACTTTTCCACCTGTAAATGGCTATCAAATCACTGTACAAATACCATTTGTATTGGTGGTATAGGTCGATAGTATACCGGCAACTTTTTTCACCGGTACAACTCACCTTTTGAAAACATGAAAAAAAAATTCACTTTCCTCCCACCACGTTTTTTGTCCCCAAACTTTTTCTCTTTCCTCTCTGTGTAGTTTTTTCCCTAACTTTTCTCTTTCTTCCCCCATGGTTTGTGTTCCCCAATTTTTTCATTTGGGTCCCCTGTGTCCTTTGATTGTATGAGGTTTTCAAGCATCATCGGTGTCCTCCATCTAAGCTTTATAACAATGATTGGTAGCGAGCACCAGGATTTTCACCGTTGGGCTAAGATAATCCTAAAGCAACTATTATGCAGCAAGACGCAGCCAATCTTGAGGTACTCACACATGCACACACACCTCTATCTCTCTCCTTGTCGTGACATTTTCTTTATCTATTGTGTTGCTTCTTCTTCTACTTCTTCTTCTTTCTTATTCTATGTGAATCTTGATCGATGACCAAAAGACATTGCAACCCCGCCTTGTTGCAGCTGTTCGTATTCCCACTGCAACATTGCTACCCCAGCAACCCAAGGGTGGGCAATGGAGGGGGGCACTGTCTCTTTCACCCCCATCTCATGCCATTTGTTTATGTATTCTGCTTCTTCTTATTCTTCTTCTCCTTAATCTTCTTTTTTTTTTGTATGTACCATTTTAAACAAAAAGCAAACATCTCACTCAGTCCAATAGTGCCCCATTTGTCAAAATCATAACCAAAATCATGTTTGTTGAAACAAAATCATGATATTTCTGAACTGCCAATTTCAAACAGGTGACTTTTCTTATCTATTAGTGCTCTTGCCTTCTGGTTTCCATTATTTGCATGTCATCAATGATTCCACATTTTCTTTTCCCTCCTCGCACTCCTTTTGTCTGTTGCATCTTCTTCTTCACAAATGTTTTCTATATATGTGTTAAGGCATCTGTTTTATTTGTTGGGATGCCATTGTAAGGCAAGAAAAGAAGGCCTTGATGTTTCCTTATGATAGTTATTGAGAGTACGATGGTTCATTTTCAAAATTGTTGATTCCTTCATATTAAGTGAGGATGAGAAGTTTAGATCTTTTTACATTACTCCTTTTTATTGCTCAACCACTAATTCTTTTGGCCACAAAAAATAACTCCTAATTGGTTGCCATTTCATTATTTTTCAAGTCTATTATGCATTCATTAATAACTTGAGTTGAAGTTCTGCTTACTGATTTTATGCATGGAATGATCATCTAGTGATATGCTAACCTTTAGTATGTGCTAGAAGTTAACATCATATGTA
Organism: Nymphaea colorata; assembly: GCF_008831285.2. Taxonomy (NCBI): domain Eukaryota; kingdom Viridiplantae; phylum Streptophyta; class Magnoliopsida; order Nymphaeales; family Nymphaeaceae; genus Nymphaea; species Nymphaea colorata. Next base: position 10,144,099 of record NC_045138.2, on the reverse strand, counting down.
TTATATGTCATTGTGAAAATTCATCAGAAAATAAGGTGACACAATTCAATTTTATGATAAGCATTGGAAATATCCTCAACTTTTTTATATCAATATCATGGTGCAGATTTCGTTGGGCTTAGTTCTACTCTTTGCTAACCAAATAATTGATATGCCTTCATTTGTCTACATCCATTGAGCCACAATAAGTTGGTAAAAAGGTATACTTGTCCATTTGTCTACATCTTCCTCCAGTTCATTTGTTGCTTAGTAAATTGTCTGTTTATGATTATCCTCTGCAAATCTGTACTATGGTAGTTAAATGGTCTTTTTCAAAGCTTTTTCTTATACTCACGATGAGGCTATTTGATCTAGAATTTGTTATGGGTCATTTTGTTGAGAAATTTTAGTCAATATTTTAATTTCCTAGGTTCTTGTTCCCCTTTTGTCCAAACTCTAAAACAGTGCAAGTTTTCAAATGAAAGTTAAGGTTTCGAATAGAACAAACCTGAATATAAATAAAGAGAATAGAAGAACAAGTAATATCCCTGGACTTACTAAAGTCCAACCATGGCAAGGGGGTTCATCTCAATTTTGAAGGGCTGTTTGTTGAACCAGATAAAAAAAGAAACTCATTTCTTCAAGGAACCATACCTTCACTTCTTGACCATGTTATTCATATTTTTTGTTTGGAAAGAGTGAGTGATCATCAGTTTGCTGCAACTTGTTAAAAGGATACTAATATGAAAGGATTCCAACTACCTGCTAAAATTGTATTATCTTGAGGATTGTCATTCTTAGAGTGTTTGAATTTTGTACTTGTTTTTGTTAGCTTGTCAAATTCATTATACTTTTTGAATGCTGATGGCGGTGGAACTATCCCCAGCAGTAAACTGGTTATCTTTTATATGTTTGGTTATAGTTGTCCTTCCTTGTGCGGTTTGTTTTAGCTTTTACTTGTGTCTCCATGTCTTAGGTTGCATTGATGGGTTTCTATCAAGAACATTGAGGATCTAGCCCAATGGTTTTTAGATAGTTTTTTTTTTTCCTTTTTATTTAGGCAATGATATTGATAGGCATGAAGAGACATAAAATTAATTATATTTGAAAATTTGGTTGTCCTTTTAATTTTTCTTTATGTATGTATCCATACTTCAGTGTTTTTCAATAAACTTCAAGTTGAAGAATAATCTTTGTTTTTTGAAATGTCCTTTTATTTCCTTGAGTTTCAAATATTGAAACAAGTTCAATGCATTTGAATTTGGTTGTGGAATTCCTCAAGGGTGAAGTTTTTTTTTTCCTTTTTATTTAGGCAATGATATTGATAGGCATGAAGAGACATAAAATTAATTATATTTGAAAATTTTGTTGTCCTTTTAATTTTTCTTTATGTATGTATCCATACTTCAGTGTTTTTCAATAAACTTCAAGTTGAAGAATAATCTTTGTCTTTTGAAATATCCTTTTATTTCCTTGAGTTTCAAATATTGAAACAAGTTCAATGCATTTGAATTTGGTTGTGGAATTCCTCAAGGGTGAATGTTGTGTTGTTTGATGTTGATCCACAAATCTTGATTCATGAATTCTAGAGTGGTTGAACCATGAGTTTGTGCTCATGTTTTCTTTATACAACATGGATGGACTGATTGGAGTCAAAATTGCAGCCAAATGCACATAAGGGGTTGGTGGTGACCTGTACAGTTGCTCCCAAAAGAAGTTGCAGTGGCTCTCTCTCTCTCTCTCTCTCTCTCTCTCTCTTCCTCTCTCACAGTTACACATATAATCCACTTTTTAATGGAAACAACTTTTCATATGACACTTTGCGAATCATCAATGAAGTTTTGGAACACATGTAATGGGATAACGAGTAAACAAATTTTCATGAACTTGGCAACATCTAATCATGTGTCTTTTTCTACTATAGTATCAAGATTCAACAATCTTACAATGTAAAAGCTTTATGAGATCCTATTCCTCACACACACACACACACACACACACACACACACACATATATATATATATACACATGGTGCTCATAGTAGCTCAGGGTAGGCTTGAATGATTATTATAATGTTATTAGAATGCTTTAGATTGACTTCACTAAAATAAGTATACAATGCAGTGGTCAATGAATGACTTAAGTATCCCAATCGAAATTGTTGTAATTGTATATATCAAATGGCAAGAATTGCCATGATTCACATGATATGGAATTGTTTTCTTGAAATTTATAACATTTGGCATTATCATGGTGAATCTATGTTGCCACATACAAATGATAGTATAGCAAATGATGTGCATGAAAGGTTAGATGATGTTTTCAGAAATTTCGCCTTAACAAAGAGAGCATTTGATGATGTGAGCAGCCACATAGAAGAAGAAAACCATGAGGTTGAAAAATATCATAGGTTGGCAAGTAATGCAATTCATGAGTGATATCTTGGTTGTCAAAAGTTCAAAAAACTGCCATTCACATTGTTGTGAGAATTGCTAAAAGAAGTATTTCCAGAAGGTGTCAAATTTCAAAGGTCTTTCTTTGAAGCAATTAGGTCTCATTTGTGAGAAGATCGATGTGTCCTCAGAAGATTAAATGCTATATTGGAAGGATGTTGTCAACAAAAATTCATGTGATATTTGTGGTTTATCGAGAAGGAAAATTAACATAGGAGGTAGTGATATTGCATCATCAAAAAGAAAACGTAAAGTTTTTGCAAAGGTATTGTGACATTTTCATTTAGCATGACCTCAAAAGTTGTTCATGTATTCAAAAACAGCTTTATATATGAGATGGCATAACGAAGGCCATACAAGGGATGTTAATTTAAGGCATCCTACAGAATCAGCTGCCTAGAAATATTTGGATGACTTACATCCATCATTTGCTTCAGAGTGCCTGAATGTTATACTTGGATTAGCAAGTGATGGTTTTAATCCATTCCAAACATTAAGTAGCACTTATAGTATATGGCTGGTCATGCACGTTCCCTACAACTTGCCAATCTAGATTACATGAAACAATCAAATATTATATTATCATTACTTATACATGGACCTACATCTTCTAAAATGAAAATAAATGTATATTTCCAACCACTTATAGATAAGTTGAAGTTATTGTGGGACATTGGTGTACAAACATTTGACGCGTCACTTAAAGAAACTATTCAAATGAAAGCAGCTTTACTATGGAACATAAATTACTTTCCCGCTTATGTAGGAAAGAATGTTATATGGGTCACCATCGCTTTTTGCCATATGATCATAAATTTGAGATGGTTGCACAATCATTTGATGGTAATATTGAGATTAGATGTGCTCATATCCCTCTTAATGGTTTAGATGTTTTGGATAATGTAGAACAAGCATGTCAACCGTATCAGTAGAAAAAGAAAAATATCCTTTTTTGATTTGCCATATTAGGATCATAACTTGTTACTGAGAATGTATGTATCCCGGTCTATATATATCTATATGTATGTATATTACATATATTAGTCAACTAATATATGTCTTGTAGGATACTTAGGTTGTTTATGTAATTTTTTCTTTTCTGTATTTTCAGATTTTCACTTTTACCCTCCTACTTTTACCTTATTGCCTAAAGGAGGACTAATCCCAACGGCTAGATTTCTAGCCGTTGGAACTAGTCCAACGACTAGCACTCTGTTCTCCTTGTGTATTCTCCTCTATAAATAGTGTAGTTGCTCTTTTGTTTGGTAAAGGCTTTGAGGTATGTTCTTGTGTATCCATTTGAGATCAATATATGTTTATTTCTCCTCAAGTTTGAGGTTTGGTTTGTGTAACTTATTGAAGTTGCTGAAATCTTCAAGAGTGTATCTCTTGAAGTGTTTATATCTCCATTTGTGCCTGGTTTTCAAGGTATTAGAGCCACGGTTTGGCTATTTAATTTGCCGATTTTCAAATATTGAAGAATCAGCTCATGCCGCCTTTTTGGAGCAGTGAAGCACACCAACTGTTTGACATAAGTCCTGGCTGCGGTTTGCACAAGAAGGTGTTGTTTTTCTTGCTGGCCCTTGGCGATTGTTTCTCGTAGATTCTTGGTGATCTTTGTGACTGTTTTGACACTATTGTCTCAAGCTTCCTTGGTCGTTGTGCTTGTGGCTGTTTTTCTATTAGTGCTGAGATCTTTTTCTTCACGTGACAGCAAGCTTCTCCAAAACTTGTAAGTAGGTTATCATTATTGTATGTGCTCAATTACGACAAAGTTTCATCTCTTCCATTTCCTAAACTTTCATCAACAAACTATATCCAATGGGCTAGAACTATGGAGCATTTCATTTGTAGTAAGAGCATTTGGGGACTAGTCGATGGGACAAAAATTGAACCTCAATTAGTCTTGACCAAAGTTGTTGATGGAAGGGCTCCGGAATTAGATGGAATGGAAAAAGAAAAACTTGTGGCTGAGTACAATAAGAAGTGGGAAGAATGGAATGTAGGTCATCACAAGATTATTACATGGATATTAACTTGTGCTGACAATGTTACTAGTGGGTAGATTTCAAAATTAAATTCTGCCCAAGAGACATGGGAATACCTAAAGAAAACTCATACAATGAGAGATGTTGCATGCACAATATTCAACTCAAGGTTCACGGCGTCCAACAAGGAGATAGATCCATTAAAGACTATGTGTTTGAAATAGATCAATTATATAATGAGTTGGACATTTTTGAACCACATTGGGTTGATGCACAAGATCTTATTCTTAGGAAGAAGCAAATCTAATGTGATAAATTTCATAAGTTTTTCATTGGTCTAAGACCCAAATTTGATGGTGTTAAAACTTTCTTGCTCCACTATTTTAAACACCATCTATGAATAATGTTATTGTTGAACTTCAAATGGAAGAGAATTGAGGCTAAAGAAGATCTAAATTGGATTGAAGTCATGAATCATGCGCTTAAAGCCCTCGAAAGTAATGAGACTTGAGAAATTGTTTCTCTACCTATAGGAAAAATGACCATAGGAATAGATGGATCTGTAAAGTCAAAACTAGAAGTGATGAGACATTAGAAAGGTATAAGGTTAAACTTGTCACTAAGGGATATGCCTAAGAATATGAAATTGATTATGAAGAGACTTTTTCTTCAGTTGCCCGTATGACCTCTGTTAGAACTCTTATTGTCATTGCTTCAACTAAACAATGGTCTATTTTCTAAATGGATGTTAAAAATGCAAGTTAAATGAAGAAGTTTTCATGAGCACCTCTCTTGGACTTGATCTACCTCAGGACAAAGTTTTACGACTTAAGAAAACTCTTTATGGTTTAAAACAAGCTCTCAATGCTTAGTTTGACAAATTTAGTAATGTTATGTTTGATCAAGGTTTTCAATCTTGTTATTGAGATACTACCATGTTTGTGAAAAATACAAAATACTTCTGTGCGTATAATTGTTTTATTGTTGTATGTTGATGATATGGTACTTACTAGTAATGATGATAAAAGAATAATAGAGATAAAACAATTTTTTAAGAATTGCTTTCAAATGACTGATTTGGGAAGGCTAACATATTTCCTTGGAATTGAAGTTGCATCTAGCAAAAGAGGCTATTTGCTTTCGCAAATGAAATTTGTTAGTGAATGAATTGACAGAGCAGGTATTTCAGACAACAAAATTGTAGACACTCTCAAAGTTCGTGTAAAAATAAAGATTGATGATGGAGAGATATTAGAGAACCCTATTCCTTTTTGATAAATTGTTGGTGCTCTCCCTTATCTCTCTATCATTAGACCAGATATTACTCATGCGGTTCATGTTATAAATCAAATTCCAACAAAAGCCCACTTCAGTACACATGTGAGCGGCAATGCAAATTGTGCATTATGTGAAGAACATAATGCACATTAGAATTAGTTTGTTATACAGATGCTGATTAGGGTGGGGACCCCAATAATAGGCATTCCACCGCTGGTTTTTGTGTGTTTTTAGGTAATTCATTAATTTTCTAGTGAAGCAAGAAATATAACAAGATGTCTCTATCATCAACTGAAGTTGAATATCAAACCATGACATCTACAATAATGAAAATTGTGTGGTTCAAAAGTTTATTTAAAGATATCAATTTATATTGCTAGCAATCACACATTTCATGAAAAAACAAAGCATATAGAGATGAACTGTCATTATGTTGGTGAAGAGTTTCTTCAAAAAAACAATGACCTCTATGTTCTATCTGAATATCAACTAGGAGATTTCTTTACTAAGGTTGTTGCTGCTCTCAGGTTTCAATTTCTTTTTGGCAAACTTTCGGTCATCACACCATAAGTTTGAGGGGAGGTGTTAGAATGTATGTATCCCGATCTATATATATCTACATGTATGAATATTACATATAATAGTGAACTAATGTGTATATATATATATATATATATATATATATATATGTAATTTTTCCTTTCTTTATGTATTTTTCCTTTTCTGTATTTTCAGATTTTCACTTTTACCTTATTGTATAAAGGAGGACTAGTCCCAACAGCTAGAAATCTAGCCGTTGGAACTTGTCCAACTACTAGATCTCTCTCCTCCTTGTGTATTCTCCTTTATAAATAGTGCAATTGCTCTCTTGTTTGGTAAAGGCTTTGAGGCCTGTTCTTTTGTATCCCTTTGAGATCAATATATGTTTATTTCTCCTCAAATTTGAAGTTTGGTTTGTGTAACTTATTGAAGCTGCTGAGTATTCAAGAGTGTATCTCTTGAAGTGTTTATGTCTCCAAGTTTTGTTCCTAGTTTTCAGTTACATCATAATCTAGATGTTATGCATATAGAAAAAAATATACGTGATAGTATTTTGGAGACACTTCTAAATATGGAAGGAAAAACAAAGAATCATGGCGCTGCTTGTTCAGATTTGAAAGATATGAGAATACAACATGCAGTTCATCCATTAATTTGCTAGGATGTAAACAAAGTACTACTACTAGTTTCATGTTTTACAATGGACAAACATGAGATACAAATGTTTTGTAAGATATTAAAGCTCATCAAGGTGCCAGATGGCTATCCATCAAATATTTCAAGATGCATGCACATGATGGTATTCATTGTAAATTGTAAAGGTATTTGAAACTTACCTAAATATTTTTGTAGGTATTTTCCCAAATTGAAAGTATTATATAGGCAATAAAAGTCAACTAAAGGTTCAATTGCTGAAGAATGTCTCCTATTTCGTTCAAGATACTTCGTTGGCATTGGAATAAGGTTTAATCCTACTAAAAGAAACTATGAAGAAGTTGATGATAGTTCATTGAGAAAAGGCTGCCCATTAGGGGAAATGGAGGGATTCATGCTTGATAACTTAAGTTTGAAATAAGCATATACATTTGTTCTATTCAATAATGGTTTAGTGGCACCTTATCTACAGTAAGATCTTTAGTTTACTTGTGTTGATTTTCTATACATAAGGCTTGCAGTTTTAGTTTTTCTTTCCTAATATATTTGCTATTATAGAAGGCACCTTAACTTGATGAAACCATGACATCAAAGGCCTCATGATGTCGAATGAGTTCACAAGGATTTGTTTTTTGACTAGTTTCATAATCATGTATGTTTGTAATCCTGAAACATTTATATCTTTCTAAGAAAATATGTGTATATGTATGTGTGTCTATGTACTGATTAACATAATATATTTAATTTATATGATAGATTCGTCAACTTTCTAAAGAATGTGCTATTGGAGGTATCACTGAAGAACTCACATGGTTATCATAGAAACTTCAAATGATGCCAAAGAGATACAAAAGTTTCACTACAATTGGATTTTGATTCCACTCAGGATAAGGAGTCAACGTCCAAAACTCAAAATAATGGAATCATTGACACGACACAAACTTTGAGTTTTTTACAGTGCTAGAGATCATGGGCCAGTTTTTGGTGATGTGACTTATTATAGAGTCATAACTGAAATTATAGAATTAGAATATTTTAGAGATGTGAAGTTTGTTTTGTTTAAGTGAAACTGGTTCGATGTTCTTAATTCTTGTGAGACAAAAAAATGATGAATTTGGGTGCTCTCTTGTTAATTTTAAGTTTGCATGCATGTTTGGAGAACCTTATATCAAGCATAACATGTATTTTGTGTTCAAGATCTTATGGATTGGAGATCGACACATTATTATTAGGACAAGACTTAGAGATTTGTACAACATGTACAACCAACACTTCGTCAAAGATGATCAAGTGGATAATACCAAAAATACCTTTCATGATGCAGAGCCATTTCCAATATAGAATTTGGATGGTATAGATGCCAATGATTGTATAACTTGGGTAAGGATGGACGTACAACCAAGTACAGTAAACTTGAGTAATAAATATGTTGATAATATTGCAAATATTAGTAAGTGTCTTCTTTCATTTCATTAGATTAACACATGTCTCATGGATGACAATTGCATATTATTTCATTACATTATGTTTCCTTTTAAACTACATCATGTTCATAATTGTTTTGATATATAATTTTGAATGCCTCATAACGTACCTGCTAAATACTTGCTGACAGGCCAGCTCTGGTATTATTTGATTAACATATTACGTTCATTTATAACTTGATTTACAATTTGTTTTATAATTTGATGCATATGAATGTTTAAATGTGTTGACAAGTTTTAGATGTATCACAAAAGAAGTTAAGAGGTCTGAATCAAGCTTTAGCTATTATGAGATTACCTTCTTGCAGCAAGCTTCCAATTTTGATTAATAAGTTAGGGCAGCCATATGGACCACATGCAAAAGATATGAAATGTTATTTAGGTGTTTTAGCTCAAGATACAATCAAGCCACCATTTATTTACCAATTACCATACATGGACTATGATGCCTGATAGCTATAAGGACAATGTATGGACATCTGTAAAAGTATATATTTCAAGTAGATCATTTTTATTATGGAATGACTTCAATTTTATGATGTAGAACAAATTTGAATTTGCAGATAACACAGAGCTTGTAGAGGTTTTTAAATGCTTAATTGTGGAATCTTTAAAAAAATGGCTGAATGGAAGGACACACTTCAAAATATTTATAAAATTTCTGATACCGAAAATGCACACTCACATGCCTGCCCCAAAGACATTCCTCAAGATCAATAGGCATCTCTAAAGAATATTTTGCTACAGATAAGTCAAAGGTGAGTCTTACATGCAACAAAAGTAGCAAATTTAATATACTTATTTTAATGTTTGTAGTTTTTCATCTATAGACACATAGTGCTACAAATGTCACTAATCGTGCACAACAAACAATGCTTCAAACTTTGGAACAAAGAGCTTGACATATTCTTGTGCAAAACAAGTTCATAATAGTTAGAATTCATTGCATTTTCTACATGAGTACTATATTTTATTATATGACTGGTAATACTGTAATGACATACTACTTATGATACAGCCCACTTATGGAAATGATGGTGTCGATATGCCTTGGTATGATATTTGGATTAAAACTCACACATGCACGTGATTTTCAAGTGGGACAAAAGGTGTTGGTACTGTAATTATAAGCATAGTAGCTTCACATTTGTTTTTGTTCATAGGTGAATGTATACCATTTGAAGCTCTTTTTTATATGTGCAGGCTAAGATTGTAGAGCAAACATCACAAGGACCACAAAATACAAATGAAGCACGTCACAATAGTAGCAACATACTTCCTAGTAGGTTGCAAGGGACTATTTTGGGTGTACCCATACATGTGGGCTCCGTGGACACATGGAAGGTGTTGATGGATCCCAAGGCACAAAGATAGCAACTTATGACAACATATAAATAATATTTTAATGTATATCAATCATAGTTTTTGTATGTTTGGTACATGCATGTACATGGCTGTAAATGGTCATATGGGCAGTATTTTTTGTCATTTTGTTGTAAATGATCATATTTTGGTACTTTAGGTTGTTTGATGTAAATGATATTTTTTTTGGTACTTTTTTTTTGGTTGATGTAAATGATCCTGGGAATAGTAACTTTTGTAGTCATCATGTAGATAATCATGACAATGAATAACAATGCTCTCTCTCTCTCTCTCTCTCATACACACATTTTCTGTCTTGTCCTATCAGTTAGTCTTGTCAATGGATATCAAGGACTGCTGGAGCTTTTTCCAAGTGAGTCTTGCTTCATCATCTGTCTCGTTTTGTAATTATTCTGTTGTCATTCTTATCCTTTTTTCGTGGATATAGTAGAACACAAGGGTAGACAATATTGAAGTGGTCGTAATATTTCATAGTTGGATGATTAGAGGGATCCAAGGCTGAGAAGTAAAATTTCTTTTGATGTGTTTTAGCTTGTTCAGGGAAAAAGAGTATGAAAGGTTTCAGTATTCAACTATTAGACTTGCTGCTGTTTTTTATGTCCATTTATTGCTTTATTGTTCTTGTCAATTATATGCAAATAGTTATAATCAAGCAAAGGTAAAATAAGAAACATATCCAACTTCAGTTTGTAGAAATTTGGTTCATGTACTATGAAAGATGGGATGATACTATCTTGGAACTCAATAGACAAACTTATATCAGCAATTCCTTCATTTGTTATAAGTTGGATCCACAAACATGTTGAGGCTATAGCACCCAATTTTCATATGGATGTTATTAAAGCCCACCTAGGAGACCTACACAAATTTGTCCAGAACTTTCTAGCTCAATGTGAGCCTGTGTTTTGATTTTGCAGTGGCTTGATTTAGATTATGGCTGGTTAAAGGTGCCATACGTGTAATGGGATTTCAAATCTTTAATATGTTTGGGTGGATCTTTCATTCCTTGTCAATCTTCTCAAGCTTTGTCACCAATTGTTAGGGTTTTAGATTGATTACCTTGTGATATCTTATAATCTAATTGCATGTTGTTGAACACTTACCATGTCTTTAGTTTCTTTAATCAAGGTTTCCCATTTATAGGACTATTCTGTGAAAGTAAATTTGTTATATACATAGTATCTCATGGAAAGTTTTCTCTTTTGCAGTACATACTATGACATTTTTTCCTATAGCAACCAATGAAGAGTCACTGTTAGAGCGATCCTTTGCTGATCAGGATACTCAAAGATGTCCTTTATTGGGATATATTAATGATCCCATAGGCTGACTTCTTCTCTACATCATTGAGTTTTCTAATACCCATAAGTTTGGGAATCAAAATGATACTCTAGTTCTTTCTTTTGAGTTTTGACTCACTTGAGTAGTCTGATGTGAGAGGATTTCATGGTCTCCTTTACTTTTCTACTCAGATGACCTGATTGGTTTAATCAATATTAAACATAATTTTTGTCAATCAGTTTGACCCGAAGCATATGAAGTGGTTTTCAATGGAACTACTATCTCTTTGCATGCTTGGAAACTAACTCTTGTTTTCTTTAATATGAATTTACAGGAAAGAAGAACTAGAGGTCCATTTTGAGGATTAACCTAATGTGGGCATGGCATTCAGGCTTTCCATGGTTGTCACAAAGTTGTTCCCTTCCTCAGATAGAAAGTTTCAAACATGTGCTTGCTTCTCGGTTTAATCATTTGGCTGCAAAAGTCATGGCAATCAGCCTCTCAGCCTTTCGACCAGAAGGCCTCTTTGGTTTGGATTTCTTTTCCCAGAAATGGCCCAAACAAGCTCCAAAACCTCTATGAGAGAAAGAATCTTCTCAATATGTGAACGTCATGATGTTCTTGATTTTGCTCAGAAGACTTGACCTTCTCAACTTTGGAAAGGCCTCTACAAAAGCTGATGAAAAATTTAACATGATAAATCTTCACCACTTATCCAACTAAAAGATTTTGAGACTTTAAAAAACCCACAAAATGATAAGATGTGCGCAGATCACCTTGGACATGACATATAAGCCATTTAAAGTAGAAGAATTAGCAAATGAATTCAGTGAAAGGACATGTGTAGATGAGAGTGCTCCTGAAGAAACACATGTTAGTGGAGGTATTTAGTTGCCACCTACCATTGGCATACATTAAAGGTATGACACAATATTTTATTAGTTCATGGAGTGGTTCTTTGGCTACAGCATTACATTTGATGATTGCCTCTCTCCTAGTTTATATCTAGATATTTTTGCTGCCTTATGCTAGTTTATAGGCTTATAGATGTTGACTACAGCCTCAAATAATCTGTCTTAAGCCACTTCAGATTTTTTTCCTAAAGCTACTTGAAATTGATGAAGCAAAAATTGACAAAGCAATAAGTAAATAAAATGAGAAATGAAGAAAGTAGGAATGTGATTGCTGGAACAAGAATTCCATGTTAGAACAAAGTCAGTGCTATTCAAAAATATACGAACAAGAATCCATTAGATCCACTTAACTTGCTTTTCATTATGCTCATTCTTATCTAAAACTTTTAATTCCCTTTTTATTTTCGTTCATTTATAGGAGATATGATGTTGAGAAAACGGTTGAACAACTTATTTATATGAGGATTTCTTTTCAGTTTTAATTTTGTTGTGTCAATTATTACCATAAGTTGGATTTGTTCACTTCTAATAGTATAAGGTTCCTTTGGTCTTGACTTCAGACTATGTCATGCAAGAGATCCTCAAAGCTGGATTTGTTAAGCCAACACCAATCCAATCTCAAGGCTGCTCAATGGCTCTAAAGGGACTTCATTATATAATCATTGCTGAGACAAGTTCTGGAAGAAAAACACTTCCCTATAATTTGCCAGCCATTGTCCATATCAATGCTCAGCCTATTTTTGTGTAACTTTAGAAGCCAAAGACTGTTCATGATGTTTCAGATCATATATATTAAGCATGCTTAGTTCAACATCTTTTGTTGCCTCAGCTCCCCCATGGTGGTCCAATTGTTCTAATTTTTGCCCCTACATGTAAGACCATTGTTAAGTTACAAGAAGAGGCTGCCAAGTTTGACACTTCATCAAAAATAAAGAATACTTGTATATATGATAGTGTGATAGAAATCTAGCACCAATATCTGTAACCAGAAAACAGCACTCACGCAGGAAGATAGAGATAGAGAGAGAGAGAGGGAGAGAGAGAATGAAAACAAGAAGAAACTGAGGAGAAGAAGCCGTAGCCAAAATGGTTTGCACAGTCTCTATTTATAATCCCATTTCCAGAATTCTAAGAGTCTCCAATCGTAGAATCCTAGGAGATTTCACAAGCTCCAAGGACATTAATTACATCATAGAAACCTAAGAGACTTCACATATTACAATGATATTAACTACAACATAGAATCCTAGGAGACTTCCCATATAACAAGGATATTAACTACAACATAGAATCCTAGGAGACTCTTCACATGTTACAAGGACATTAAATATCTTAACACATTCTACAAGGAGGTGGAATCCTAAGAGACTCCTCTTCAACATGCTGGTGAAGGATTTATATTTTAACACCCTCCCTCAAGTTGTGCATGGTTTTGCACCATGTACAACTTGCCTTTTAGAAACTAGAATCATTCCTTTGTTAATCCTTTTGTAAATAAGTCTGCAACTTGTTCATCTGTACGAACATAAATAGGCTGAATCTCCTTGTCTTCCACCTTTTGTCTAACAAAGTGTTGATCAATCTCAATGTGCTTTGTTCGACCATGTTGTACGGGATTAAAGGCAATGTTAATAGCGCTTTGATTATCGCACATTAACATTGATGTTTTAATCTTTTCTCCAATGTCTTCTAGCAAATGTCTAACCCATGTAACTTCAGCAGTACCTGCAGCCATGCATCTGTATTCAGCTTCAGTGCTGGATCTTGCTACTGCCTTTTGCTTTCGACAACTCCAAGACACAAGATTACGTCCAATGAAAATACAAAAACCAGAAATGGACTTTCTTTGATCTGGATCTCCAGCCCAATCTGCATCTGTGAATGTCATAAGTTGATGTCCAGTAGTTATATTTTCACTCTTCCCATAAACTAAGTCATCTCCTGCTGTCCCTTTAAGATATCTTAATATTCTTTTGACAGCATCCATGTGAGTATCTCTAGGTGCATGCATAAATTGGGATACTTGATTCACGGCATATATAATATCTGGTCTAGTAAATGTAAGATATTGAAGTGCCCCAACAATACTTCGATATTGCGTAGGATCTTCATATAACTCCCCATCTTGAGCACTTAGTCTTTGATTTAGAACACTAGGAGTTCCAACATGCTTACAATCAGACATACCTGACTTTTTCAGCAGATCCAACGTGTATTTCTGTTGTGTCAATGTGAGGCGATTATTGTGCCTATCAATCTCCACTCCAAGAAAGAATCGTAAATCACCAAGCTCTTTCATTTTGAAGTTTTGCATCATCAAAACTTTAGCTTCTTCTATGTGTTTTTCTGAATTGCCTGTGATAACAATATCATCAACATATATAAGAAGTAAAGTAAATATGTTTTCCTTTCGATAAATGAAAAGAGAGTGATCTAGAGGACATCTCCAAAAACCACATTCTTGAATCTTGCAAGAGAAACTGTCAAACCACGAACGTGAGGCCTGTTTAAGTCCATAAATAGATTTTCTTAGTTTGCAAACCCATGCATGAAAGTCTCCTTTCGTGTATCCTGGAGGTTGTTCCATATATACTTCCTCCCTTAAATCACCATGAAGAAAAGCATTCTTCACGTCCATTTGATGTAGTCTCCATCCATATTCAACTGCCAATGATATAATCACGCGAATTGTTCCCATTTTGATCACAGGGCTGAATGTCTCATCATAATCTTCTCCATATTGTTGTGTAAACCCTTTTGCTACTAACCTTGCTTTGTGTCTTTCTATGCTGCCGTCAGGTTTGTATTTAATTTTGTATACCCATTTGGAGCCCACTACGTTCTTTTCGTGTGGCCTTGGAACGATCTCCCATGTTCCACATTCATGCAAGGCATCCATTTCTTCTTTCATAGCCTTTCTCCAATGATGTGATTTTGATGCTTGATCAAATGAAGTAGGTTCTTCCTCCTTGCCAACTTTTGCCATGAATAACTGAAAATCAAGTGATAAAGAATCATAGCTAACCCACCTGTGAATGGGATGACGAATGCGTTGGGATCTTCTAAGGTGGGGCATGTTGTCTTCTTCACTGTGAGCAT
The DNA here is from genome assembly GCF_008831285.2 of Nymphaea colorata. Taxonomy (NCBI): domain Eukaryota; kingdom Viridiplantae; phylum Streptophyta; class Magnoliopsida; order Nymphaeales; family Nymphaeaceae; genus Nymphaea; species Nymphaea colorata. Next base: position 10,129,045 of record NC_045138.2, on the reverse strand, counting down.
CTCTGTCCCTTAGTCGTCGACTGTAGATAAGACCCGAATACCGATGTGCATCGTTGCTCTGTTCTTCATTATTGTTTTCGTGATGACTTGATGACTGTGTTGGATCTTCTTGATTTTCACTTTGAGCCATATCTGACGGTTGTATTGCTCTCTCTGAATCTTCACTTTGAGGCACATCATTTTCTATAACAGGATCTGCATTGAATAACTGTGTACTGGTCCAGGGATCATAAGATTCAATGGTCATAGGCATTTCATTTGTATTATCAAAACTATGTTCATCAAAAATGACATTTCTTGAAGTTTTGATACGTTTAGTTGTTGGATCATAGCATCGAAAACCTTTATATTCATCAGCATATCCAACGAATCTACATTGAATAGCTTTGTCTTGAAACTTGTTCCTCAAGGCAGCATCAACGTGAACATAGCATACACAACCAAAAACCTTCAAGTTCTTGTAATCAGGTTGTTTGCGTAAGAGTGTAAAATATGGCGATTTAGACATCAAGAGTGTCATAGGCAAACAATTTATTATGTATACAGCAGTATGGAAGGCTTCAGTCCACAAGGAAATGGGCACATTAGTATCATGCATTATGCTCATGGCGCTTTCAACTATATGTCGATGTTTCCGCTCAACTACACCATTTTGTTGTGGTGTGTAAGGGCAGGAAATTTGTCTAGTTATCCCTTTTTCACGTAGAAATTCAATAAAATCAAGCGAGGAATATTCTCCCCCTCCATCACATTGAAAATGCACCACATTGGATGAAAATTTAGTTTGAATCATGGCATAGAAGTTTCGAAATATGTGAGGTACTTCTGATTTGTGTTTCATGAAGTAAATCCAGGTGAAACGTGAGTAAGAGTCTGAATAAGACATAATATCTTGACCCAGACATGGAATCAATAGGGGCTGGCCCCCATACATCAGAAAAAATAGTTTCAAAAGGTTTGGAAGCCCTTTGATTTATATTATGGAAATGTAAAACATGACTCTTACAAAGTCCACAACTTGAACATTTTTTGACACTTGAAGTAAGAGGTAAACTTGATCTTGGAATGAGACTATCTGTGACAAGTTTTCAATGAAATGTCGACCACAGTGTCCTAGCCGACTATGCCACAAATCAGACTCCAAAAATTGGTTGGGGCCCCTTACTTTTGATTGAAAATGGCAAGAACTTGGCATTGATGACGCATTATGAGAAAGAGAAAATGTCTTCAATCCTATATCAAAAGTGGATGAATCCTTGGGTAGACATTCCTTGAGGACGTACATATTCCCTTGACGCTCCCCTCTAGCGAACATTTTCTTCGTTTGGAGGTCCTTGACATAGACAGAAGAAGGTGTGAATTCAATAGAAGAGCTTGTATCATCAATGAGTTTAGAAATGGATATGATGTTATTTTTGATATTGGGAGCAAGAACAACATTAGACAGTGATAGAGACGAGGATGACAATGGAATATGTGCATTTCCAATATGTGTAATAGGATGAGATTTTCCATCACCTGTTATAATGCAACTTCTACCGTAATGAGGGGATAAGTTAGTCAATTTACCTGCATTTCCTGTCACATGGGTAGCTGCACCTGAATCCAAGAACCATTCTCCCAGCTCATTTTGATTTATAGTCATCTTTGAGAATGTGGTCATCAATAGCTGTTGCATATCTTCAGCGGTGGATTTAGAACTTTGTCCTCCTTGTTTATAATCATGTCTTACCCCTTTGTTTTTATTTTGAGGATTAAACCAACATTGTGCCTTCATGTGTCCTTTCTTGTTGCACTGAAAACAAATTGGTATTTTTCTTGAAGTATCCAAAGGAGACATACCTTGGTTATGTGGTGTTGGTAGAATGCCACGACCACCATGGTTGGAGTTCCCATGGCTCTTACCAAACTTTACATTCATAGCCAACACATTTTGGGAGTTCTCCTGATCAGTCCTTTCAATGACTCTTTTCATATTCATTTCATGTTGGAAAAGTTTACCTTGTAGTTCGTTGAAGGAAGGAAGAACATGAAGGACCTCAAGAGCTATAATAAAAGCATGATAATCATGCCCAAGTCCATTCAAGGTTTGCTGCACCTTTTCCTTATCAGAAATGTTATTCCCTGAGGCAGCAAGTTGGTCTGCGACGGCCTTAATACGCCTCAAATAATCCATGATAGACGTTGAACCTTTGCTCAAATTCTGAAATTCTTTCTTTAAGTACATAATTCGAGCTTCTGATATTTGGGAAAAGGTATCAGCAAGGGTTTCCCATAATTCTTCTGCAGTACAATCATCAGAAACTGAAAGTAACACTTGTTGAGATAAAGTGGACAAAATATACGCAACCAGACTTTGATCACGTCTCATCCACATAGCATGTTCAGGATTGTTGTCTTCATGAACAACAATAACTTCTCCTGCCTCATTTTTTATTTTCGGTAAGACGGATATTGGTGGAGCCTTTGTTGAACCATCGAGATGTCCAAAGAGGCCTTGACTTCTTATGAAAGGCATGATTTGCCTTTTCCAGATCAGATAATTCTCATGGTTGAGTTTTTCGGTAATAAGGTGAGGAAGAAAACTTGAGGACATGCCAGAATGCGAAAGGTTTTCCATGACAGCAGAAAGGAATGGTATATAGGTAGAAGATGAGAGGGAAAGAAAACATGATATAACAAGATGTGCCCTTGGGTAAGCAAGAAGAAAAAGGAACAAGAATTGCGCAAGAGAAAAGTAAATTCAGGATAGAGACAAGATGAGAAAAGAGTTCTAACCAGATCAGACCTGTTTGGGCATTTCGTTTGGTAGAGATAACGTAACCTGGCTCTGATACCATGATAGAAATCTAGCACCAATATCTGTAACCAGAAAACAGCACTCACGCAGGAAGAGAGAGAGAGAGAGAGAGAGAGAGAGAGAGAGAGAGAGAGAGAGTGAGAGAGAGAGAGTGAGAGAGAGAGAGAATGAAAACAAGAAGAAACTGAGGAGAAGAAGCCGTAGCCAAAATGGTTTGCACGGTCTCTATTTATAATCTCATTTTCAGAATTCTAAGAGTCTCCAATCGTAGAATCCTAGGAGATTTCACAAGTTCCAAGGACATTAATTACATCATAGAAACCTAAGAGACTTCACATATTACAAGGATATTAACTACAACATAGAATCCTAGGAGACTTCCCATATAACAAGGATATTAACTACAACATAGAATCCTAGGAGACTCATCACATGTTACAAGGACATTAAATATCTTAACACATTCTACAAGGAGGTGGAATCCTAAGAGACTCCTCTTCAACGTGCTGGTGAAGGATTTATATTTTAACATAGTGTACCAAAGAGACCTCATGTTTGTGATTTGCAGAAAAGCACGTGGTAGATAGATATGGTTAAATGCTTGTAGGCCATGCAAGCTAATAAGTAAAGTCTTGCACTAACGCTTTGTTGCCTATAGAAGTGTGGAACAACATTTCTGACAGTAAAAAGTATATTAGACAAATATTGTGACTTAAATTTTCAGGATAACAAGGACCATTTTGGCAGCGCATCTTCCATTCCTCCTATATGTAGTAGTTTTAGTAATTCCTAGTATAACTTTCAATTTTCATTCCAGTAAGAGTTCAAATTCACAAGAACATTGGAGATTTGAAGTACATCATGTTCTTTCTAGTCAAGACCAGCCTAGCACCACCTAGTCTTGCAGCAATCTAGACACCAAACCAGTGACACCTAGGCATCATATCTTTCTCTAAATTGTATGTTTTGAACCTAGCATTGGAACTCAGTACTTGAGGAGTCCCTTGTTTAGGGATGGTTGTCCAAATAATGGTGGCCGCATCTTTACTAAGAGTGTTTGATAGAGATTTGGCATTAGCTTGGAATTGGTCTAGTGGTAGGAGATGCTCCCTGCATAATCAGTCCTGCTTTACCTTTTGACCATCTCTCCTATTCCGATTGTGTGGTTTTTATAGAATCCAGCTTTCTTTACATCTCTTTATGAAGAACATTCTGAATATTGAAGTTCTGATCTTCTACTAGGAATCATCAAGTCCACCCACTTAAGCAGGTAGATGCAGCTCCTTTTGCCATAAATTGTTTATTCTTTTGCAACTTTACTAGTTTATGCATCTGCCAATCAATATGTTCCTTGTAAGTTCATGTTCTTGGCTTGCATGTGGATCTTGCATCTTTTTTCTTCATATGCCATAGCTCTTGTTGTAACATCTTTTTTTCATTTCTTATTTTGATTATTCGTTTGAGTATGCATGTCTCATTTGTGTCATGAGTTTAGAGCTTTTGATCCTTTTCTTCCTAAACTTAGTAACGTGAAGATGTGGCATATTTTTTTGTTTTTGTAAGTGCAAAACTGCACATAAGCAATAAAACGGTGTGACAGCCAATGCAGGGGAATTAGTTGGCCCATTCTAGAATTGAGAGTGAGGTTGTCAAAAAGAGGGGATTTAGTGCAGTGAGGCCAGAATAGGGACTGCAAGAAAGCATATACACCTTGGCATATGAGAAGAGAGAGAGGTACATGTACAACCAATTGGTTTCTATTAAATGTTTGTTACCGTAATAGTTCAGCTTGAGAAACTCAACGTTCTCTCTTTGTACCTGCCCTATACTCGGCTTCCATTTGATACTGTATGATGAACTAATAGACCTTATAAGTGGTCATTCATGGCTAGCTTCATAATTTTTTTATTTAGTCTCCACATTGCAGGTCAAGTTCCTCAGTAAAGGGAGCAGTATGATGGGGAAAAAAAAACTTCTGCTGTCATTGGCATATTTATTATGAATCTTTGTTTCTTTTTTGCTTTTGTCTTATTTTAGTCATTTCTATTTTTTGACTGGTATGATCGAAATACAAAGATGCATTTTCATAAATTTCATACTCTTTTAAATGTAAAGGTCACATCCATTAGATATACATGGAGGAGCTTTCTAAAACGAAGTGGTGTATCTAGTTTTGATTTTACTTGTTGTCTAACCAAAAGGAAACCAAGGTGGGGCAGCACTTCAGTTCCTGCTTATGCTATCAAGAAAAATATCAAAATGCACAATCTTTAAGAACCTTCAAAGGAGTATTGTTACCTAGAGTATAGAATAATAACCTTTAAAGCTTGTGGAAGTGCATTTGTAACACGGTGTTTGATCAATAAGCATCACTTATTAAAAAAACTGAATTCCATTTCCTTTTCTAAATACTTCATTTCTTTTCCTTATCTGATTTGTGTAATTTTGGGTTGAGGTGGTTGGACTCACTATATTTGGGTGCTCGTTGAAGGCTTTCAGGAAATTACTTGACAAATCTAAGTCCTTTTATTTTACCCTCTTTGTAGGTTATTGATTCATGGCACTACTATAAAGGCGAAAAGAAGGCAGGGGACGTCTCATGAATTTTATATTTCATCTTGTTGCATGAAGCATAAAACGACAGAACTAAAGGTCATGATATGCATGTGATATCTTGCAATCTCTCAAAAGATTCAAAGAATTGTTGTGCAACCTGTTATTAATCCAAACAAAGATGGCCAAATCCATTGTATGTCAACTACAAAAATAACATAACATATTTAAAATCTGATAATGGTTGCATTTATTATAGCAGCATTTTTTTTGCTGAAGTAGTTTTAATTTAATATTTTAAATTTGTTGATACTAGCAACAAGTTATTTTCATTAGATTTGTGTAGGGTTTTATATAAATACTTTATAGAATTTTTTGAATTAAATGATTTTTTTATTAATGATGGCGATTGCAATCATAAATTTCACTGCACCTAGATCTATAGTGGTGGGGAACATAATAACCATTCCACTCGTATATTGGCGAGACACCGCTAATGCTTGTAGTCTTGGCCATCAACAATCGACTTGTTACTGGTATAATTTTTTATTTCGTCGACCTTTTTCACCAATGTGGATCCTATAGCAATGATAAGTAAGTTTTATACTGGGGACAATAGTAGTTGAAATAGTCACTGACACATATTATATCGGTGCCAACTGTCACCGGTATAAATATTCACAACAGTGAAAAAATCACCGTAGTATGTGTATACAAGTGATGATGAATTCACATGTATGTGGTATTCTAACGTTGTCTATATAGGTGACTATGTGGATGCTAGTTTTCATGGGTACATAACTTGCAATGGTGCTACTACCGGTGAAAATCGTCACACATATAGGCCTTTTTTCGTAGTGATGTTTCATTTTAGAAAATTAGATTGTTCCAAACCATCGAACAACACTCAATTTAAACAACGGAAATGTTTTCAATGTTTGGATGGTTATTACACTAAGTATACTTAAGATGAGGGTCCACGACAAAATCCAAATCACACAAATCAACAAATTCTCAAAAATCTCTATAGGCTTTTCTATTCAGACATTTTCCTATTTTGTCCTACCCACCCCTCAAAGCATTGAAATCTCCTAGGGCTACCACAGACTAGTTCAGATTAGCTATAGCCAATGATAAAACCTGAAACGCTTCCCTTCTAATCAGATAATTTGGATGAATTTACACATCAAAAGCTGTAAACACAAAATTTAGCATGTAGCTTCTACATCTCACTTGAATCCTCTAACACATGCTGACACTATGTCTACTACCAAGTTTGATGGTTGTCATCCTATAATCACTCTAGCATGGGGATTGCAACTAGAAATGTTAGAGTGGAAAGCCAAATCCCTAATGCTCTGAGAGTAGTGGTTGAAGTTCTCAGATGTCAACATGGAATCAAGAAAGAAAACTAAAGTGGAGATTCTTCCTGCAAGTACCATCACACCTCACATTGAGTGGCCTTTTTCACAAGGCCTCATTTTCCGAGTAAGAATCTTCATGGATAACTTGACTGAAGAAGAGATCTTGATTTCGCTTCCCCATGGTCAAGATTCTCCTTACAAGTCTTGCCCATTCCAAAAACACAAACTTCCTTGGCTGTATCTATATCCCCCATTTAGGGCAGATGTAGAAGAAATTTCATCTTGGGATTTATTTGCAACATCCTTCAGGACATTGGCTTTCTTCCTATGAGGACATCCTTGACAAGAACTCGCAGAGTTGTCCCCTTAGGATACTCCACATGAATGCAGAAGTGAGTGCAAGACAAGCTCTGCCTCTCCTTCCTCTACTTGGACTTCCTATTCCCTCTACCCTTGATACCTTTATCAAACAAAATTTCATCCGAATTACAGAAAACTTGGGGACCATGTCCTCTGCCTCCATCTCAAGTGTACTAAGAGGGTGTTTGATGGCCACTGGACATGCAGAACGGGACATTCATGTCATGTTTACTTGATTTTTTTTTATCAAACGCCATCCGCAATACAGAATGGACATGGCAGGCAATTAGACAGAGGGTATAAATTATCTTTTGTTCCATATTGTTCCCAGCAAACCCTTGAAACAGCGTGGAATAGAACATGCTTCGCCCCCGACCCCGAGCTGCCCTTGCCCTTTCTCTTTCTCTCCTTCTCTTTTGTCTTCGCCCTTGAGTTGCCCTAGCCCTTTCTCTTTGTCTCCTCATCCACTGTCTCTACCCCGAGCTGCCCTCACCCTTTCTCTTTCTCTCCTTCTCCTCTGTCTCTGCCCCAAGCTGCCCTTGCCTTTTCTCTTTCTCTTCTCCTCCATCTCTGCCCCTTCTCTCTTCTGAGTCTCCCCCTCGGCCACTGCTCTACCCCTTTCTCCCATGCTCTCTCTGTTGCTCTCTACGCCCATTTCATTGCTGCAAGGAGCTCCATTGCCGTGAATAGCTTTTTCTAGGTGAGGTACAATTCTTATTGTTCTCTCTTTTTCTTGTTTTCTCTCTCACTCCCTTCCTCTATTTGTCTCTGATTTGCATTAATTAGGATTTTTGCTCCTTTGCATCGATTTGGGGTTCTCTTCTCTTTCTTTCTCTATTTGTGTTTTTAAAATTTCATTGCTATATTCAATGCCAGCATTTGCTCTTCACGCATCTGTAGGAATCGAATCCCTTCTTTCTATTATTCCTAGTTCTTATTGTGTGTTTTGCCAGCCAGATGCAAGGCATTGTTTGATCGATGCTCACATGCATGTCCATTATTGCAGCACTTTGTTTCATGGGTATTCAAAGTAAAGTTGTGGCAGCCCATTTTATTGGTCATAAAGCACAAATTTTCTTTGTTTTTTGTTAAATACAGGTTCTGATTGTTCTTCTATTAGATATGGATAGGCACAAGAGTCAGGTTTGTTTTTGGTTGTTCACATCCCCAAAATTTTGGTTGGTTTTGGAGTGTTCCAGAAAAATGAGTTTTGTTTTGAAAATAAGAGAGAAAGGGACTCGCTTGTCGGTACGAGGATCGATCGTTTCTGGTGCCTTTGCCAGAGGTAAACAATTCAAGGGCTATGTCTGTTATTGATGCATTTCACTTTGCCTTAAACATCTTTTTCATTCTATATGCAATGTAGAAAAATATTGAAAGTTTAGAGTTTCAAACTTTTAAAAAGGTTCTTGAACAATTATTTGAGAATGTGAAATATTTTAGAAAAACTAGAATTGAAAAATCTTCGTAAATATCATTTGGAAAGTTTGAGAAATCATTTTGAAGTCATTTTAGTGTTCTCTTAAGACTTTAAGTAGGTTTGAGGTTTTACCCTAATTCAGTTACTACCTAGTTAGAGCTTCATTTCATATTGTTTAAGTTCCTTTAGAGATGTGCTTGTGGTCATTTGTGGTGTTAAGTGAATGTGGATGCATGAATGCATTGATCCTATATGATTCATTCCTACCACAACATTCATCTAAAGGCATTCATATCATCACATACATTTAAGAGTTTTGTAATAAATACTTTTGATGAAAATAGAAAAGTTTTTGGAAATGGATTAAAGTTGTAGATCATCAAGCATGAATCCAATATTTGTCATTGTTTGAGTTTTGGTCTTGGTGAAGTTGGTAAATAAAAGATCATGAGAGGAAAATGTTAAAAGGCATGAAAAAGATGAAATACTCTCATAAAATGAAAGAGACAGAGAAAGAGGTAAAAATATATATACATATACATGTACATACCATCGTATATACACATATATGAAAGTTTAAAAGAAAAATGGGTATTGATTTGAAGAGAGATATTTTAGAGGAAAAGAGAAAGATGTATACATACAAATATATATATATATATATATATATATATATATATATATATATATATATATATATGTGTGTGTGTGTGTGTGTGTGTGTGTGTGTGTGTGTGTGTGTGTGTGTGTGTATTGGTGTGAGAAAATTTGTAAGGGAAGATATTTGTCTTGAAAAGAGAAATAAAAGATTATAGAAAGAGAAAATATAATACATGTATATATGTATTCATGTGTATATGAAAATTTGTAAAATAGAATATAAAAACATAGAAAGTGAATGATAAAGGGAATCATTATGTGCACACATATATATAACATGTGTATATATATATATATATATATATATATATATATATATATATATATATATATATATATATATATATATATATATATATATATATATATATATATATATATATATATATATATATATATATATATATATATATATATATATATATATATATATATTCATGAGATTCGAAATTAAGAAATGACTTAAAATAATCGACTTCAAGTTTGATGTAGGTCGGGGGAAGCTTGGACTCATGCAAGAGTATAAGCTAAGTCTCTAAAGCTACATTAGAAAAGGTTCTTTCGAAAATATTTTGAAAAGCATGATTTCAAATATTTTTATATATGAACATAAACATAATCATTTCATTGATTACAAGGAAATATCTTCCACCATTGGGTATGGAAGAAAATCAAACCACACGATAAGGTGTTCATTAGAGTTCCTAATCGGATGATTAAAAATGAAACTAACGCAAAATGACATGCAAATGTGTATTGACATGTACATATTCGTTAGGGTTTTCTCCGATTGGACAAGCACCAACCTCAAAAATTAACATAAAAATAAAAAGTAAATCTCAAACCACACTCTCATTCTCACCATGCATTCACATATAATTGAAAAATCAAACAACTATGCATGGATAATATCTTGAAACAAAGCAATATTCAAGGAGAGAAAGAGAGCATGACTCAACTATAAAATGAAATATCATCTCATCTTCTCATGTTCTCGATGCACTCGAGCATAGCTTCTTGACTCTAAAATAGAGATTTGAGAGCTATCTCATATGGCCATGGGGAGATGAAGAGGAGAGAAAATAAAGGAACCAAAACAAGGCTACATTTAAGAAAAGATAGAACATGATGCAGCCATAAAATAGAATATCATCTCATATTCTCATGCTCTCGGTACACTTGAGCATAGCCTCTTGACTCTAAAATAAAGATTGAGAGTTATCTCCTATGGCTATGGAGAGATGAAGAAGAGATAAACAAATGAAAGAATGGAGTGAAATGTTGGTTATATGCCTCTAATCAAAATGATTTTGGAAAAAAATGATCGCCCTTTGCTTGGAATGATGTTAGATTCACCTTGAATGAAGCTCCAAGATGATGAACAGAAGGCCTCCAGGAGATCTTCGTGCTCCCTAGAAGAGTTGTTGTTTCATGAAGCTTGCTCCAAGTTAGAGAAAAAGAATGAGAAGGAAATGGAGGAAGAGAGCTAAAAACTCTAAGTTCTCAAGTGAGAATGCACTAGAGCTTCTCCAAGGGCTAGCTCATTGCCCAAGAGGGAGGAAAACGAGGTTTTTATAGAGAGTTTTGAAGCTAAAACTCAAAATTCAATTTTTTTCTAATTTCATAACATTTTCGTACGAATTTCAAACAATTTTGAATTATTTTCAATTTTTTTAAAAGAAATAGGTTTGAAATGAATATGATTAGCCATTAGGCCTGTAAATCCTTTTTTTTAAGGTGTAAGTAGAACTAATGCCCACTTAAAAGGATCAAAATCACCCTCTAATGGTCAATTTTTGAAGAAAAATGAGGTTTTACAACACACACCAGCGTGAAAACGTGCTTGAGGGCATGCGCTTGCGCGTGGCACGCATGGTTGCGTTTGCGTGACGCGCTCGGGTGCAGGGGAACACAAAAACGCAATTTTTTTTAACTTTAAATTTAATAAAATGATATAAAATAAATAAGGGTTGTGTATAAAATAAAATTATTATTTTGTTATTTAAAAAATGTTTTCTTTTTTTTACAAATGGGTGGTTGTCTCCATTTCAAGCTACTCCGGGTCCTCCCAAATTCGATTTTGGTTCAGTCGATTGTCAACTTGTTTGAACGTGCGACTTGGGTTTATTAACATGTTTTGGCGTGAGAATGAATCCTTAAAACAAAGAGAAGTTCCATACACGCGCGACGCTCAAATTTTGTCATTTTGAACTTGATTCAAATTTTGGGTTTGAAATACTTTATTTGGATCTGAACTTGGGTTTTGGATCTAATTTGGATCCCAAAAATTGGGTTTTGTATTTTGGTAGAAGATCGTAGCATTTTGAAAAAATTTAGGGTGATTACATTGGTGCAGAAAGGGATTCTTGAATTAAAATTCAATAACTACAGTTGAAACAACGGTACCACCTTCTAATCACTTCTTAGTTTTAATTATTTCTACTTTTCCATTTTGAGAACCTTAATGAAGCCAATTTTCCCTTCCTAGAGTCGCCAGTTGGCTTGGGATTCTCTTACACAAACACCTCTTCTGATATTCCCAAGCTTGGAGATAGGATCACAGGTATATTCTTCTTCTAGGGCTTTCATCAGTGGCTATTGCCTAAAACATTTCAGTATAATTATAGTGTGTTTCATACCTAACAGGTATCTCATAATGTATGATCTAAAACATTGCAGAAATATCTTCCTTGGGTTTGGCTTGTGCTTTTGTCCTCATGTTAGTAGCTCGGGTTCTATAAAAGAGGAATTTTTTGTCATTTGATTTATTGTGGCTGTTTGAGAGTTTGATAGAAAAATTGATGGCTTATTTGTTGTTAGTGAAAAGGGGGTGGTCATTTGATGTTAGCCCATTAGTTGACGCCATTTTGTAATTTTTTCTTGCATTTTTGGCAATTGCTTTACCATGACATATCACCTGGGCTACTTCCCGCATACCATTTGGGGGATTGTGTACCAAGTTTTAGAACAGCCATAGTAACAAAACATAGCACGGCCCACAGCACATAGCTGAGAGATCAAGAATAAAACTCCAACTGTTTTGGTTTCCCCTCTTCTCAAAGGAAAAATTTCATCAAAAATATTACAGGTGAACAGAGAAATGACATTATCCTTCTATCTATTACATTCTTATCCACTTCACTGATCCTTCTCTGTGCTGGAATTTTAACATGGGCCAAGTGTCTTAGCCACATATTGCATGCGAAGCTTCCCCACCAACCGTAACTTTCTCTCCTGTCAAACTTCCATTAATCTTCTTTTTGTATACTTTCTCTCCTCTCAAACTTCCATTAATCTTCTTTTTGTATAAGCATAGTCCTCCAGGAAATGCCAAAAATTCACCCAGCACATGGAGTGCCTAAACAAGAAAACACGTTGTTAAGGAAGACATTAGGATTTTATTACACAACACAGAAAGGATTCTGGAAATGATTGGTGGGAGCATATGTAAAGTATTGACGTTCAGGTAGTTCACATGTAAAAACTTATAAACATTGCTCTTTCCTAAAAACTGCAGAAACCTTCACTTGATTTCACCAACAATTTAAAATGACCACAACTTCCCCAAACTAAAATAGATCTTTCATCGCTTGATGTGTTAGGCATTGCACAGTTAGATACGTTCAAATTATTTGTGCTCTTAGGATCTAACAACAAGATTCTTTATTATGTTATGATGTTGCGTTCAACTTATTTGTGCTCTTAGGATCTAACAACAAGATTCTTTATTATGTTATGATGTTTGTGACCTCGATAAATAGTTAACTGCATTGTAACATGCCAATCTGACTATGTTATGACGAAGCATGTCCAGCTTCTTATTGGAAGTCAAGAAACTTATCATGGTCAAGGCATATATTCTTTCTTAAGCAGGTTGTTCAAATTCTTCAGCTACTTTAGTTCATCAGTTATGCATTAATTTCACAAAGATTAGAGAGAGAGAGAGCTTCAAGTGGTTGGGCACAGTTGGTCTGACCAGCCATACTTTTAGGTGGCCAGTTGTTGGTTCTATTTATGTTGAGGGCTCTATTTATGTTGAGGGCTTCTGATCTTTTGTAATGTTAGGATGTTATTGATTTCCAAAAGTTTCTTTGTACGAGGCCTTTGCAGCTTGAGTAATGCTAGCAATGCAACTAACTACCATGATGTATGTTACCATTGATCTTGAGAGAGATGATGAACTAATACAACTTGGTATTCTTAGTCCATGTTCTTAGTATATGCAATGACCTATATCAGCCCATACCTCCCTCTGTTTTCAACTGCAGAGTGTTATTGCACTTCGCTGCAATATCTTCAAGAAGCCTTCCAAGTTCATCCTTGTTTGAGAAGCAAGTTATGTCTTCTCAACGTAGGTCCAGTGGATGTTGTGCTATGCTAATACCAATTTCATAGCATCTCAAAGTCAATTTTTGTGCAAACTGAGAAATGTGATTGGTGCTTTTGGAACTGTCAGATGGCACAAAACTGACCATAGTCCAGCAATTGATTGCTTGGGATCATATAGCTGATACTGAGACAGTTTCCACTGGCAGTTTTGATCTTACTCCACGTTGGCTTCTAAAAAAAGAGTGAAAATTATTTATCAACCAAGAATATAAATGAAACTTGCGGTTGGTTTTTTATAATGTTCCAGTTTACACATTAGTTACAACTTAGGCATGGGAGGAGTCATAGAGTTGTCATTTCCTTTTGTGAGATAAGGTGAAAATGAATATTCGTCCTTCGCCTATCTTGTCTTCTCTTTTTCAGGTTGCATGTCGTGATGCTTTGTTTCTTCTTTATACTTGTCATTTTTAATCTATAATTGATGTTCTATCATGTAAACATTCTCCATTAATATCCCTATTGTTTTCATGACAAGTCAGTCATTGTGGTCATTATTATGATACAAGGGAAAGTTAATTTATATGTTCAAGAGAATAAACTACATCTGTTTTTTCACATATCACTAAGTAATTTTCATGCATCTACAAGTAATAGTCCTTCAAATCAAACTTTCATGCCAGTTCTTTGAGTTTAAAATAAAAAAAAATGAAGGTAATGATTCCTTATATGTGCTAAAGACAGTCCATTCATACGGAAAGGATCTTTCTATGCTAAAATGAGGGTTTATTTTCCTTCTTCTAGGTGACTGAACCCTTTTTTTGCCCACAATCCTTTTTTCAGAAGTTACTCTTTTTGGCAATGGACATTCCGCTGCTGGATGGTTTTTTGGGCACATTGTCCCCCAGCTTGAATGTTCTTTTTGTTTTTCAGCTGAGCTTCTTATTTCTATTGATCAAAACAGAATACGCCCTATTGAAATTCTTTCTTATCATTCAATTTCCTATTTTGTTTCTCTTATTTAATTGTGTTTCTTGTTTCATTAATTAGAATTCAAAGATTTAAAAGCAGCATTCAGCTCACTATTTTTTTGTATCCATCAACAAGCGAAAGTTATGGTTTTGATTTATGAAGCTGGCAGCACCAATTTAAATAATATGGTCCAACATTAAGTCAGCCCCTAAACATGGTCCTAGAGATCCTGTGTATGAAAGTATGTACTTAATCCAGGTGGGAGAGGGAGATATTTGATGCAATCGTAATGATAAGAAACTTGTAAAAGAATGTGTTTTTTAACCTAAAAGATTGATGCATCTTTATATATCACTGAACAACACATAAAAATTTATATATCACCGAACAGATTCCTTCTTGATAATAAAGGTATCATTTAGGCCATTGGATTTGGGTTCAATAGACATCTCTGATTAAAGACACCATTTTTTACTTCTGATCCTACCCTGTTTAAAAGAGAAATAAAAATAAAAAATAAAAAGCATTTCGTCTGGCTGGTTACCTATTTAGGGAGAAAAATAACCTACCAAAATCGACTTCTACCCCGAATCTGACACCCGTCGACTATACGTTTATGCAAATTTTTAAAGGGAAACCGTAGACCTAATAGCAGCGAGCAAGTTTCAATAAAAGATGCCCAAAAATCTAATCAAAATGCAGCAGCAATTGATGCCTAACATCCCAGAAAACCTACAGTTGCCACCGGCTGTCTCAAGGGCTCAGTTTCACCTTTGATTTTGACTAAATGCTGGGAATCCTAGAAGAGCTTTTGAAACTAATGGAAGCACATAAACACCTCAAAAAGGCACGTTAAAATCACTTGGTTTTCATCAACACAGCAGAAACGACAAAATAGCAAAAAAAAAAAGCAATTTTGATCCATAAAATATGCGTCTAAGTGTGATTTTTCTCTCTTCAAAAGCTCCGGTCCTAATCTGTATATGTTTAGAAATTAAACCAGTGCAAGTATTGTCGATTTTAAGATCAAAATATATGATTAAGTGAAAACAGGCTGCCGTGAAACAGAACCGTTCATTGTTTTTGTTGATGTGATTTGCCGGAATATGGCAACGTCCAGGTGTCTCCATTAGAACTAATGGACAAGATATATATATATATATTTACTTGTATCGTGGTGAAGAGGGAAGAATTGAAAGCTGCTGGCTGGCAAATTTGCCAGATGGCCTTTTCAAATCTGTCAATGCAAATTCCAAAAACTGATGCTAAATGCTTTGAAAAACTGTGTATCAATAGAAAATGTTTGTAATGTACCTATTGTGATAGCTCTTTGAGGCGAACCTTTATATATACACACACACCAGTCATTGGATGTTATCGGATGGAAAAAATATAGTCAGCTGCTTGACCTGTTTCGATGGAAATCAAATGGATATTCAATTTTAAGGAGGATGGTTAAATTGAAAAAGTAGAAACCAAACTATATTTTTAAAAAACAAAAATACCCTTCATGAGAGGAAAGAATCAATTTCCTAAATCGAATCTAATCTCATTAAAATTGGTAGGCCCTTATGATTCTCACCCAATCCAGTATCTAAGTGTGTATCCAGATTTGAATAGAAAAGTAATTCAGCCTCTCACAGCACACCCACATTACAATACATGGCCAGTGCATTTAATCGCTCTCTCAATGCACTGCGCCAATGGCGGTTATTGAATGGAGGTCCCAATGGCTAGAGGATTTCACTTCCTTACATGGGCTGTGCATTTAATCACTCTCTCAATGCACTGCACCAACGGCGGTTATTGAATGAATGGAGGTCCGAATGGCTAGAGGATTTCACTTCCTTTATATATATATATATATATATGAAAAATCTAAATCAGTTAACTGCTAGATGTTATCATATGGCTGGATGATTAAAAACCGTTTTTAAAAGTACTATTATAAATTGTTGCTACGGCATAAACACTTTCTAAGAGCCATGTACCTAAAGGCTTAAGATAATGTTCTACAAATAAGTCTTGTAGTGCTAAGTTGTAAACCATAAAATTCTAGCATAAATTTTGCTTATAATTAATATATTAAAATATCAATCTCTTACATTAACGTCTCAAGTAAAAATTTACTTTTTTTATGTAAATCTTGTCAAATAAATTTCTTATACATAAGCAGGACATAGAGATTGGCCCATCAAATCATCTGTTATCACCCCAATTTTTTTCCCAAAAAAACCATTATTTTATTATTTAGATTTAAAACAAATTTGCGACTATTCGATCCAAAATGAATTTCTAAACCTAAGTTTAGATCCAAATCTAGCATTTTAAACTCAAAATCCAATTATCAAATCCGAATTAGATCTAAATCGGGAATTCCAAAGTTCTTCCCTCTTGAATTCAAATCTTAAATTCCAATTTTGAATTTTGGCTCTAAAACTCTTCCCTCTTGAATTCAAATCTTGAATTCGAATTTTGAATGTTGGCTCCAAAACTCTTACCTCTTGAATTCAAATTTCAAATTTTGACTCCAAAATCTCTATAAATACTCACAGAATCTTTCCTCTTGAGCATGAGCCAACCATGAGGAACCTATTGTGCTTCCTCACTTGAAATTCCAAATTTTCTTTTGCTCTTTCTTTTTATTTTTTTTCTTCTTCTCTAACCTTGGGAGCAAGCTTCACCAACCTACAACTCTTCAAAAAAGCACAAAGGGATCCCTTGGTGGTTCATCATCTTGGAGCTTCATCTTAAGCGACTCTAAGGTCATTCAAAAGAGAAAGCTCATTTCTAATATCATTCATATTCGAGGTATGTAATATTCTTCTCATTTTCATCTATTTTCTCTTTTCCTCTTGCCACCTCCCCATGGTCGTGTAAGAAAGCTCAAATGATTTCTTATCCCGAATCAAGAGTTATATCTTGAGTGTGCCGGGAGTATGAGCAAGGTGGATTAAATTTCGTTTCTTCATTTTATCTCCAAAAATATGCTTTCTATATTGTCTTCCTTCTTATATATGCTTGAAATGATGTTCATGCATGATATTCTAATTTTTCTTTAATTAATGAGCAAATGCACAGGGAGAATGAACACTTGGGGTTGGGATTTCTTTATTCTTGTGTTGATCTTTGAGATTGACACTTGTCCAACCTGAAAAAATCCTCCACGAATTTGTACATATTAAAGTGCATCTTCATGTCATTTTCACATTTAGTTTATTTCTTAATCACTCAATTAGGATCCCCAATGAGTGCTTGGTCATTCTCCATTTCATGTATTTTTTATTTTCTTCCATACTCAATGGTGGAAGAAATGTATTTTCTTGAAGCAAATAATATGATTTTATGTTCATATTTGAAAGCATGTTTTCCAAAAGATTTTCAAAACTAAATACACTCTCTAATGTGGCCACAGACACTTAGCTTGGGCTCTTACATGAGTTCAAGCTCACTTCCAGCCTACATAAAACTTGAAGTCGGTTGTTTTCATTTCTTGATTTTTATTCTCATGAAGACATGTACGTATATATGTGTTATATACGTATGTGTGCACATGATTATTTCTTTTTGTCATTCTCTCTTTATGATTTAACATATCCTTTTACAAACTCTCATATACGTATATATAAATATATATACGTGTATTTCATTTTTTAAATCTCTCTCTCTTTCTAAAATGCTATTCTCTTATCTATTTGATTTAAACTTCATTTTCCCAAGGTATATATATATATATATATATATATATATATATATATATATATATATATATATATATATATATATATTTCTTCCTTTTAAATTTTATGATTTTCAAAATCTATTTCTCTCTCTCTCTATCTATATCTCTCTTGGGATCAAGTCTTTCATTTTTTCTTATTCTTTCAATATTTTTTTCGTATCATTTAATATTTTAATTTTTCATTTGTCGACTTCATCAAGACCACAAATCAAATAATGACCCAATATTGGATTCATGCTTGATGATCTACAACAACCCCAATCTATTTTCAAAAATTTTTCCTTTTTATATATAATAGTTATCAAACAAAAATCTTAGATGTATGCTATTGTATGAATGTTTGTAGATGAATGTTGTGGTAGAAATGTTTCATTCTCTTTTAATTATATAGGATCAATGCATTCATGCATTCACAATTACTTAATATCACTTATGAGCACAATCACATCTCTAAAAGAACTTAAGCAAGATGTGATGAAACTCTAACTAGGTGGTAACCAAATTAGAGCAAAATCTCAAAGCTACTTAAAGTCTTAAGAGAACACTAAAATGACTTCAAATGATTTCCCAAACTTTTCAAATGATATTTACAAATATTTTTCAATTCTAGCTTTTCTTAAAATATTTCACATTCTCAAGTAATTCTTCAAGAATCCTCATTACCAATGTCAAAAACGTTGTCATGGTTGGGTGGAGCTAGGGAGCGGGGAGGGGCTATCCGCCAATTAATTTTTTGAAAAAAAAAATAAAAGTATCATATAAAATATGTTAAAAAATATCATTCAACCTAAATTAAATTTTTTAAGATTATATAATGGTCCTTTAACCAAAATTCCTAACTCCACCCCTTGTAGAATACCAAAAGAGTGACTCATCACCTGTCAAATCCTTGAAGCACTATTCACGTCCTTCTGCCCTTTGATCCTCTCTTGTTTGAGTAGAGCATCAACATCGGCATCAACGTACGTGATAGGGTCTGTAGGGAAAATGGAAGGGAAAATAAACCTAGGTGACTTGATTTCACATGCTAGCTGGATCATGTCTCTGTCGTTCTTTGACAATTTAGTTGCCCAGTTCATGGAAACATGTCAGGTATTTAGCTTTCAATTATACTTCAAGAATTGAATACACAAATTCAATGTCTTCATGATGTCATCAGAAAGTTTGTTTTATGGCCCTCCCTAAAAAACAACCTGTTTCCCATCATTTCGTGCATCACCAACCAAACAATGAAGAAGACATGACTTTCACAAACAAGAGGCATGGCTCTTCCCAGCTAGCAATGTAGAATCTCTGTGCACACAGCCAAAAAGCAGGGTTAACTTTAGTCAGTCAGACCTTGCGATCTGAAATCTTACAATGAGAGAAAAGATTAAACTTTCATACCAACACCAAAAAGAATAAACTTTCATACCAAAACCACAAGTAAAATTGACAGAGTTCTAGATGGTAGGCAGTAGCGATGTCAATTGATCGGATTCGGACGGATGCATCATGTAAAATATCTGACTTATCGGATATTTATATGTTCAGATTTGAATTCGATACAAAATATTACATACAATATTCGAATGCGATTTTTAAGTTTACATCCGAGAATCCGATTTCCAAGTTTACATCTGAAATCCAATCCGAACTCGAATTTCAAATTCGTAACCGGATCCTATCCAACTCTAACCTTTTACAAATTTTATCTAATCCAAGCCAAATCTGAACATCCAAAATCAAATTTCATATCCGAATGTAATAATCTGAAATCCATTTTCAATAATTAGCTCATCTGGAATATCTGTAGCTGTATTGTGCATCCAAAATATCCAAATTCTGGTAAAATTTAACAATGCAAATAAAAAAACCTAATTTTTCTAAAAAAAAATAATCAGGTATACGAAGGAAAGAAAAAACACAGCTATGAGAGAACCTGCTCACCGTAAATTATTCTTTAGAAAAAATAATGCATTGAACCAGACTATATATCCTAACAGTTTTTTCAGCAGAAAACTTAAAAGGAAACATTATTGAAGCCATTAGCCATCGAAATGGTTATATTATGGCACATAAATGAAAAATTATTTCAGTAAGATGAGTCAAATTGATCACTATTTTTTCTCTAGCGGCTGGTCGGAGTATTTGGAATGTGCTCATTCACTCAAAATGTTGCGCAAATATACTTCGGACTCATCTCATGCCTCCACCGAAGTGATAGGCCTACGGGTAAGACAGTTTTTCGGCTTTATAACTTTTGGTCTCAAAATTCAGATTACTTTGATTTAGTTAAATCCAAGTGGCAGCTGTGGTCCGCCTTCTCAAAAGAATGGAGGTGGTGCGTCGAGCTACACAGGCTTGGAGTAAGAGCGGCATCTATAATTTGGACAGCAGAAGGGCGAGCACGCACTATGGGAGCCATCTCTCATGCACATTTAGAGGTCGAAAGAGGTAATCCTTCGTCTGTCTTAGAGGAAAATAAGTAGACAGTGGAACTTAGGTCCCTCCTGCAGCAGGAAAAAGAATTATGGCGTCAGAAATCTCGGGTCAGGTGGCTTCAGAAAGAAGATTCTAACACTAATTTTTTCATGCACATGACCAGCAATAGGCGTCAGAAAGCAAAATCAGATCCATTGTCAACGGCGATTCTCGCATCACAGATGACAATGGGATTTTTTAAATCAGCACCTCCTATTTTGAAGGCCTGGCTGGCTCCCGGAAGGTCTTGAGAAAGGCCCTTTGGTTTCTAGTGCAGAAAACGACTCTCTTCATCGCCCTGTGACAGAGGAAGTTCGGTGGGTAGTGTTGGGAGGAGACAGTAATTCGGCTCCTGAGCCCGATGGTTTCCCAAACAAGTTTTTTCATTCATTCTGGCCCATTGTCAGGGATGATGCCTCAGCTGCCATCAAGGATTCTTTTTAAAAAAAAACAAAAATGGCAAGATTATCAAGAACCCATTTTGCTCTTACACCTAAAGTGCAGGGGACGAGCCAAGTCGACAAATTTCCCTCTGTAATAGTGTTCTTAAGTTCATTAGCCGCATCATGGTGGTTCTTAGAATGCTGCCTATGCTTAACCACATCATCGGGAAGAACCGGAGTGCCTTTTTCCTAGGACGGCAAATCCAAGATAGCTTCGTATTGGATCATAAGATGGTGGTGGGCCTCAGCATCAGGAACGCTAAAGCAGCATGTGCTAAATGAGACCTTAACAAGCCCTACGATCGAGTCAGCTAGGGTTTCCTCGTCCATGCCTTCAGCCATTTGGGATTCCATGAAAGATGGATTAGTCGGATTCGTTTGTGCATCACCTCTGTGGAGATCCCTTCTCCCGTACCTCTTTATTTTAGTAATGGAGATTGTCCCCCGTAGCTTGAACCATCAAGGTCGTTTGATTGTTGTCTATTGGAACAGGACAAACAGAACATCCTGTTCATTACATTATTGTCATGTCCTCATGAACAATGATGTTTTTTGTCCACTGTTTGATGATTTTAAGAACAAAGCACTATGTTTTGTTCGATGTTTATTTCGTGTGTGTTTGTTGATGTTTGTTTTTGTCATGTTCGATATATCCATTCTGTCTTATATTTGTGTCTTCATAGTTAGTTTTGTCTTATGTATGTCTTGTCTGGTGTTTGTTTATGTTTTATTTGAACTGTCTGTTCTATCTGATGTTCGAATAGACCACAACAACATGTTGCAACTTTTTCTATGGAGTGGGGAATCGTAAACTAAAAACATCTAGCATTTTTTTTCCAAGAAACACTTCACAAATATGAGAGTTGACTGACCATTCTGCACTTCTCATGTGTGCGTGTGTGAGAGAGAAAGAGAGAGAAAACGAGTTCCTGGTTGAAATAATAAGTTCGTGTGTGCGTGTGTGAGAGAGAAAGAGAGAGAAAACGAGTTCCTGGTTGAAATAATAAGTTTTACCATGATAGGAAGTTTTACCATGATGAAAGAAAGTCAAGCAGACTGCAGTTGTTACATTAACAATGCTCAAACAACGAGGACATATATCCTCTAGCTTGCAGACCTTACTGAGTTGTACGTGCCAACTATTCAAACAGCTGAAAAATAAGACCCAAAACAACTTGTTTTTTCGTTAATAAAGAAAATAGACAAGCAAGCTGAAACCAGTTCGCCATGTTGAACCAAAAGTGGTGCATTTAAGATTCCGGTAGTAGTTTATAAATAGTATATTATTCAATATTTGAAGCCCTCCTTTCTACAGAAATGCCCGTCTACAAAAATCAATCTTTATAAATTTCAATCTTCGGCCATCCTTGTTCATCCTGCAACTTCACAAACGTGGCTAGGAATTTGATTTCATCATCGTGCAGCCTAGCTCCGAATGTACAGTGACCTCTTGGCATGCATCTCTCACCAAATCCCTACAATGAGAAGCAACAACCGTACTTAAATATCACACCCTAGAGAGAGAGAGAGAAACCTGTAAAAGCAAACAGTGTAGTCACCGGCATTCTTCCCTTTCCATAGTATGTGATTTCATATATGCTCTCTTCAGTCGACACACTATTCCTAGAATAATAAAATTCAAAAGGATACCCTCGAAAAATTTATAAGCTACAGTTTTGCAACATCAAATTTCTATTCTTTTATGATATTAAAAAATTAAAAGCAGTCCCTCTTTTTTCAATGGAGCATGAGATGATGTTCTCATCTTCCCGTGTCCTTTTTGAGAAGCCTCTAGAGAGGATGCTTTGTGATTGGTTTCTGCATCCTCATTGTCCTCCTCACAACAAGAAAATGCAAACACAAAGAATGTATTTTGTACGTCATCCTCTCAGGAAAGTGGACAGAAGAATAGGAGGCAACTTCCAACCGGACTTTTCATTCATCCGACTCCAGTGTCACAGTATTTTCCAGTTATCCCCAACACTTAATGGCTACAATTTGAGACTGAATCAAGAAAAAAGAACAGAAATTCATGGCATGAAAGGACACAGCAGAGAAAATTTATTCCTTCAACATGCCAATAACTATATATGTCCACCACTCATATGTGACATTTACCAAGTGGTCATTCCTTCTCTCTAGTGGCTTTCAGGACCAGAGGAATGCTAGTTAGGTCCATCATCCCCAATAGAGAGTCCAAGGAATAAAAGAGAAGAACAGAGACATATTGCTAACAATGAAGGAATACATTGTTCAAAAACAAAATCAGCAGAGATCGCAATAATCAAAATTCCTAGTAGACATTGATAACTGATGATGAAAATGCCTCTAGTTCATTGTTTACAGAAAAACATTGTTGACCAATTTGGCTTTTACCTTTTCCTAACTTGAATTTAGTATGCCGTCTGATCATTACTCACTAGATTACCAACATTGTATTTGAAAAAGTAATGATTCTTTCCAACCTTTTTGGATGACAGGAAGCGTATGTGGTGTACAGGCAAGATGAGAAGAATGGCTTGCCTTCTTCAATCATGGCAAGAGAGAAGTATCCCAAGCCCCTGGTCTTCCACGATGGCAGACTGGCCTTTTTGCCTACTCCAATGGCCTCCGTGACTATGTTTCTATGGATTCCTTTTGCCTTCCCGCTAGCCATCTTCAGAATCGTAATCGGGATCTCTCTCCCCATGAAGTTTGCTAGAGCAATAGCAGCCATGGATGGTGTGCAGATAAGAGTCAAGGGGCTTGACAGAGTAGACAGAAACGCCTAGAAGGGTGTTCTCTATGTCTGCTCACACACGACTCTGCTGGACCCTATGATCCTCAGCTTGCAAAAACCACTGTCACCAGTGACCTACAGCGTGAGTAGAACCTCTGAGATCCTCTCCCCTATCAAAACAGTGAGGCTAACAAGAAACAGAGAGAGAGATGCAGAGATCATGAACAGGCTGCTGAAGGAAGGGGACTTGGTGGTGTGCCCAGAGGGCACCACATGCAGAAAGAGCTACCTCCTGAGATTCAGCTCACTGTTTGCAGAACTGGCTGATGACATGGTGCCTTTGGCCATGAACACATCTGTGAGCATGTTCTATGGCACAACAGCCAGTGGGTTCAAGTGTTTGGACCCATTGTTCTTCATGATGAACCCTTCTTGTGTATGAAGTGGAGATATTGGGGTTGCTGACTAGATTACCAACATCTACGCTTACTGCTCATTAGAATATTAAGCTGATCCAAAGTTCAAACTCAAAAATATAGCTCTTGACACTTGAATCTCATCACTAGGTATTCTTTCACAGTATCCTTTACCCTCGTTGAAGTAGCCATACAGAGGATCCCATGTTATGAACACACTAAACCTATCACAACTGAATGATGTGATGTCACTTTAGTGCAGCAGTTATATTCTGGCCCAAGTATTGGCATGTGACGCAGATATGTAAGAACCAGTAAAAATTAAAAATTTGTTGCAAATAATCCCAAAGGAAAACGAGCAGCAGATTCTCAGTTCTTTCAGTAAACCTTCTGCAATACTTTGTAAACCTGCAGAAATTTGAAAGGCTGATTGCGTGTAATGCACAATAAGCCTTCAGAATCACAATCAGGAAAGGGCGTATGCAAAATAAGCCTTTAGAATCACAATAACAAAAGGACAGACTTATATTTAAGACCCCCAAAGGCTGACCCAACTCATGACCCTCCTTGAAAGCAAAAGAAACATGTTTTATACTTTTTTTTTTTATCCAACCATGCCTCATTCGGTATCCCCTTTCAAACAAATCTGCGTCCCTCTTCAAAGAAAACCCTTGAACCACAGAGGACAAAAAAGACGCCAAAGAGGGAAGGAAAAGAGGGAGAACATGCAATGCTTGTAGGAGATGCTGGGTCGGTTCACGAAGAAGAAGAACACCATAAAACCCCTCTGCCGCCACTGGAAATGCGTGCTGAAAATTGGTCGAGGGAGAGAGGGGGCAGAAAAAACGAGCAGAGAGAGAGAGAGAGAGATTGACTATCACCATCAAGCCACCGCCCAGGAGCCGCTGGAAAATGCCCTACTGAGGAGCTGCTCGAGGACGCCCTTTGATGAGCTGCAGCAAGAGGAAACGAATAGAATCCGTGTAGACGACGACGGAGAAGAAGAGATGGGGGAGAGAAAGAGAAAGGCTCGGGCGACGGAGGAGAAGAAGAGAAACAGGGCGACGGAGGAGAAGAAGAGACGGGGGGCGGTGGCTCGCGTTGGGGGCAGGAGTTCCGTCTGTTCAGAGGGTTCAGCCTGTCTTGTGGACACTCTTTATGGAAAAATCGATTAGATTGGGTGCGCATGTCCTCGAGTGGCTTCTATATTATATGCAGACGACATTTTGCTTTTTGTGTTGATTAACAAGCGAAGTATAAGAAATTTGCAATGCTGTCTCGCTAACTTTCAGAACTGCTCAGGTTCGATCATCAATTTCACTGGGTTTAATCTTTCACCTTCAAGAATCCATGCTATGACAACCACCTTTGGTTGGTCCTACCAGATGCAGCATTTTAACTTACCTGGGCATGCCGTTGCTCACTAGTGATCTCCTTGAAAGCATCTGCTCCCCTTTGCTTGTTAAAGTGGGGAAACATTTACCATGTTGGAGGCAAAAGATGTTATCTCATGCGGGCATGTCTTTTTGGTCGGATTACGTCCTTAGCCCTATTCCCCAAATACTGGGGGCTTATCTTTTGGATCCCGCCCTCAGTGTTGCGTAAGATTGAACGAGCTTGTGGCAACTTCATTTTGGGGAGAATGTTGTGCTGGATCAATTTTCAACAACCATTCCCCTACGTGGCGTCACACTTTTGCAGCATGGAAAAGCTTCAATCTCTTATCAAATGAGAAAGAAGTTCACAATGGTGAGCATGCGAAGTTCTGGCTTGATGCGTGCCATGGTTTCCCCTTCAGGTCTGATTCCTGGTGAGAAATACTCAACTCATTGAAGCCACCAAATCCATCTCAATCTATGACATGCTTCTCGGAGATGGAGTGGGATTCAACATTTTTGTAGTCATTTGAGCAATACTCTTCGGACCCTTGATCACCAAGTGGAGGATATTCTGGTCTGGACTGTGGACCGTAAGAGCATCATTCGAAGGTATGAGGGCCAATGCGGTAGCTGATAAATGGCGGGAGCGTATTTGGCCGGCTTCTCATCTGCCAAGAGCTAGCTGGGCTCTTTATACGGGATGCGAGGGAAAGCTGCCTCTTGATTGCAGGGCTCAAAGATTGGGCCTCAATTTGGCTGTCTCTGCCTAAATGCTGTCGAGGACAAGGAGCATCTGTTCTTCAAGGGCAACATTTATCGCAGGATTATGGACTATACTACTGGGAAGTTTAGGGGTCCCTCGAGTTCGTGGTAGTGGCACCAGCGCAGGTTTAGAACGAAAATGGTTATTGAGATGTTGGAAGAACTGCTACCACCTTCTTGTGCGGTTTATTTGGAAGCTTCCAAATAGTGGGAAGCATGAAGGAAGAGAGGCCTTTCTGGATTCTAAGGAGTCAACTTGTCAGGAACATTTCTGTCTTGGTAAAGAAAGATAAACGGGGTTTTGCTGGACCGGCTCCAAC
Source organism: Nymphaea colorata (assembly GCF_008831285.2). Lineage (NCBI taxonomy): Eukaryota > Viridiplantae > Streptophyta > Magnoliopsida > Nymphaeales > Nymphaeaceae > Nymphaea > Nymphaea colorata. Next base: position 10,102,346 of record NC_045138.2, on the reverse strand, counting down.
ATGAGGTTATTCCTGGATCTTGGTTTTGGCCGGACTCTATGCATCCATATGGTTGTCACCTGTGTGCATAGTTCCACTGGATTCGCCAGCATTGTTAGATATATAAAGATGGTACCCCAATCTATGGGGTAGCTAGGTGGCACCCTGGTAGGGTGGAAGCTGCCCTTAATTGGGCCCTCTACCGATGTATGGCAGAAATTCTTCGAGGTAGCTCAAGCAATTCTTATTCAGTGCAATCATGTCAACATGGAATGGATTTAGACCTTTTGTTTTCATTCTACAGCAGATCTGGCCCTGGCAACCGAATGTGTGCACTTGGGAGCTCCCCTCCAGCTGCAGCTGCTGAAGTTAATTCATCTACTTACTCTATCTAATGATAGAGATCTTTTTCTTGAATGGAAAGGTCACGGATAGGGTCAGCAGCACTTTCTGTGTTTATACCCAGAGAACGAGAGCCTTAAAGGCTCCCATTTTTGTCACTGTATATAACTATTTCTTGTCAATAATATTCTGGGAAAATTCCCGCAGCCTTTCTACGGAGTATATTTTTAAAAAGGTTATGAGACCATAGAAAAACCCTAAAAAAGGAAGCAGGAAGTTGAAAAGTCATACAGTTTAAATATGTTTTAATTTGTTTAGGTTTCGGTGTCCCACTCCATTGCTTTATATGCTATGGCTGTTGACCTTTTCTTCAACAATAAGAAATAAACATATTTTTTTTTTCAATAAGTCGCTCATTAACTTGCATCTATTTGGTGTCGCTCAACTAGAATTGCAATGTCAACATATGTCATTTTTGAAATATAAATCAAATCTGGAAAATAAACATCTTCTCATCACCTAAATATGTTCGCTATAATGGTTAGGTCGAATATTTTGATTATGAATTTAGGAATTTATAATTTTCCATTCTAGATTGTTTGGTCCAGCTTGGCCAGGTGGTTTAGGTTCAATTATGAGCCTTATTAAGTTACTACCTGAGATCTGATGAAGCATTATGCATCATATTGTCATTTATATCTCTAATGTTTAGACTCACACATGCATCCATCCAAAACCTTGATTTATACTTAGGACTTGGCATAGGGCATTAAGATTGGCTCTAGAATTGAACATGGCTTTTTTGGATTAGAACTCAAATTGAATTGCACCAATCAAATGAAATCGAATAAGTTTCGGTAGATAAGATCTGAATGGCTGAATCCCATTGACTGATCACCCAGATTCATTTAAGGACTACCAATCTAGATCAAATAAGAAATAGTAGATTAAATTTGGGTCTGAATTTTGTTTTTAAGCATCTAATTCATTTGGTAGCAAGTCCAATAAAGATATTGGATTTTCACATGTAACCATGTAGATCCATGTTTGTTTTGATCCAACCATTTTGTTAATTCAATAAATAATTTTTTTATTATTTTAAAAAAAATTGATTTTAAATGTATATATTTCAATGTTAGTTAAAAAAACACTTCAATAAAGCAATTTTTGTTTAACTGATTGCATTAATTTAACTTTTAAAAGTATGTTTTTCTGTTTTAATTTAAAATTTTGTTTGGATAACAAAAGAAATTGTCTCAAGCATGTATTTTGAGTCTAAATTACAAGAAATACATATTAAAAAAAATATAGCCTCAAATTGTAATCATGGATCATTATTCTTATAAACCAAGTTCAACTTTTTAATATATTAATGCTATACTATTTTTGTTTCGAAAATACTAGTCTTTTATTTTCATTAAGTTTTTTTGCTATTATATTTATTTGACCTTATTTCTTCATTTTAAGTTGAAATTTACTTAACAAATGTCATAATTTATTACGGCCTTATATACTTAAAATAAGATTCAAATTTATTATGGGTTAGGGTCCATGAGAAAGAAAATATGGCTATGAACCTTCATTTTCCAGCTACTGAGCGATAATTGACGTGGGTCAAAGAGGGTGGTTTATGGAAGAATGATAAATCTTAAAAGTTTAATTCTTTGTATAGATTTTATGTTATTGTATTGTCAATAATTTAAGTTGGTTCCCTTGTTTACTGCTTTTGCCAAAACAGCCCGAAACTAGTTAAGTTCCAGGTTCAAAACCCATCAACCCATAATTTCAAAAGACGTTGGATTCAAATTTATAGTTTTTGATTCGGATTCCATAGGATTAAGATGGGTGAACTTGGATTCTGATGGGCGACTTCGGATTCTGATTCGAATATCATATTAAGAAAAGTGTTATCCAAACAGATAATTATTTAAAACCAAATCCAAATTCGATTAGATATCATCTTTTAAATCCATATCCAATCTGATTTTTTATTGGGATGTTCTATCATATCTGATTTTTTTAAATGTTTCGGTCGGATATCGGATCTGTTGACATCCCTAAATGGCAGAGTCAAAGACCAGAATTTGCTAACCTCTGTAACTATCAAAGGGCATTTCATCAATTGACTGAGACTCGTAATCAATATTTTTCAACATAACATGAAATCAACAACAACCCCAAGAAATTTAAGCATCAGTTCTTGAAATGTGTTGGTAATCTTGCATGCTCATATTTGGACGGTTCTTAACATTTGTGAAATGTATACAATCAGATAACATTGGTAACGTGTTGTTCTATGAATACCAGCTATATAATTAGTGTTTTTTATTTTTCTTTAAAAAGGCATCACTTCTCAGAGTTTAGTTTTACAAAAATCTCTGCAATCAATTGGTAATCAAACTGGAAACAAACTTGTCCCCATAAAAGACAACCACAGCTTCTAATTGGAGTGTGGGATTGATGGAGTTAGCATCTATCTACAGTCCTCGAGCAATCCTTTGAACAGCTACACAAGGAAGCTCACAGGTTCATAAGATATCCATCCTATGAATCAAGATCACATTGATGGGCTATACATGGATAACTGGATCTCCAAATTAGAAAGAGAAACAAGCAAAGGCCATAATGAAGCTCAGCAGCAATCCTTGTGGGGACACCAGAAGAGATGATCTCAAAATGCATGATGCTCCACAATTTGATAAACTGTCTATTAAATGGGAAAAAAGGGAAATCAAGGTCAATTTGTGAGAGTTTAAACTTCGTTCCGGAGAAAGCCTCATAGGAATGTTATGAACAAAACTAAATTCCATATGAATCAAAGAAGGGAAGACTTATATTCCTTTTGTTTTCTTCCCTTTTGCTTTGGGATCTAGAACATTTCCAGCAAGTATAAGTTTTACTTAAGTCAGAGAGTTGCAACTTGTAACATACTCAAAGGCTTGCCACCACAAGAACAAAAAAAGCTGGTTCCTCGTTTCACCAAACCTAGACAACCTAGAACCCAAATGACAGTAACAGCTAACAGAGCCTCAAATCTTATTGGATGACTCAGAACCACAATGATGATATCCAAATTCACAATTTCATATACAGAATGAAGTAAAATGATAATCAGTCTCTTGTTCTACAACAGAAAATTTGAGATCATGCAAAAAATCATATGTCAAGAAGTACAGGATGCAGGGAAATTCAGGTTTATTAGCTAGCTTGGAGTGGGTGCCTTTTGACAACAGTGAACCATCAAAAACATAGCTACAGAGACAAAGAGAGACAGAAAACACGGAATAACTTCAAGCCAAACAATCTGTACTTAGATAAAAAACCATCATACGAGAAAGGAACCAGAAATTAAAAGCAAAAGGAGGGTAAATTTCATGTTGTGAGAGGTATACTTGAATAAAGGAGCATTCAAGAGGGATAAGACCAAATCTCTTGTTGGTATTGAAGGCCTGTGTATGAAAAACAGAAAAAAGGAAAGATGTTTTCAACAAACAAGTGTGTGAGAGAGCGACAAAGAGACGCATAGGGCTCACCTGGGGCTGCGAGCGGGTGACGTTGGGTTTGATAGGAAAGACCTATGCAGCGAGAGAGAAGAGGAACAAGAGAACAAGAGAGGAGGAGACACAGCGAGAGAGGGGAGACACAGCGATAGAGGAGGAGACACAGCGAGAGAGGAGAGACCCGTATGAAAAACAGAAAAAAGGAAAGATGAGTTTTCACCAAACAAGCGTGTGAGAGAGCGACAAAGAGACGCATAGGGCTCACCTGGGGCTGCAAGCAGGTGACGTTGGGTTTGACAGGAGAGACCTGTGCAACAAGAGAGGAGAGGAACAAGAGAGCAAGAGAGGAGGAGATGCAGCGAGAGAGGAGGAGAGAGACTTGTGCAGCAGCAAAGGTGAGGAACAAGAGAGCGAGAGAGGAGACACAGCGACAGAGGGGAGATGCAGTGAGAGAGAAGGAGACGCAGCGTGAGAGGGGAAACACAGCAAGAGAGGAGAGGACCTGTGCAGCAAGAGAGGAGAGGAACAATCGAGTGTGAGGGAGGAGGAGACACAACGATAGTGGGGAAGCGGAGCGTCGACGAGAGAAAGAGGGGAAAAATTGAGAGCCCCAACGGTTCTCAATTTTGTCTCCGCGAAAAAGTCCGACCTCAATAGGTCGGACTTTTTTCCGCGTGAAATTTCACCCGATCGTACGAGTTTTTCAGGTGAAATTTCACGGCGTTTGATTTGTCGTGAGGTGAATAGGTGAAAGTTCACTTGCCCGTACAGTTTTCAACCGATGCACATGATTTTTTCTATGCATCAAACAGGGCCTTAATTTGAAAAAAATAATTATGTGAATTGAACAGCATGAAAGAATATGTAACATGAGATATAGAAGACAAGGAGATTCAAACTGACACATCTAAAAATATGATTTCTTTGGAGACAGATAGTGTTTTGTACGAGCAATGAGTCCATTAAAATGTCAAAAGTGAAATTAGCTAGGCGTGATAATCTCACTCTTTCCATCATTTTACTGTCCAAAAGAAAAGTACATGGAGCTGGAACTTAATTAGTCTTAATTAATGTCTGTTGTATCTATGAAATGATAACGTTTATTTTGGAGCCCAGATGGTTAGCCCATTCTAATGTTAATGTGTTTGTTTGACCTACTTCGGACTCGGAAGGACATGCTGTTTATTAAAAAAATCTGGGTTTGGATGATTGTGAACTATAAACTGGACCTGACTCGATCCATTTGATCAAGGGGGAAGTGGTGTACATTGTGACACGGGAAGGACCGTAAAAAGGAGGGCGACCATTTCGAAATCAATTTTAGGAAGTCGCAGAGGAGAGGGAGAACCGGAGAAGGGAATGAACGGTCCTTCAGAAGGAGTCGACGAGAGGAGTTCGAATCTCAGGTGTTTTCTTGATCCTCGCCCAATTTGTCGAAGTTCTGTGCGAAAATCATAGATCGGACAAATCATAGAACCAGAACATCTGCTCCTTGCTTGAGCCGAATTTTGCTTTTACTATGTTTATTCTTTTGAAGACATGGAAATCGCTTCCGCTTTGTAGATAAGTAACCTTCCGAAATTTCTATTTATCCTCGATCCGCGAATCATTTTGCTAAAGATCAAGAAAGCGAAGAACCAGATCGTTTTCTCGTCCGCTGATCCGAGTTTCCCTTCAAGAAAACAAAGAATCATAATATCTTCGCATAGGTTGACCGCGATCTTCCTTTCTTTGATCATTTCTGCTTTACGAGTCTCCAATTCTTGGATAAAGAAAGAAGATCGTTAGAGAACCTGTTATCCGTTCTTGATTGACAATTGACTTTACAGAAGATAAAAAAGGCGAAGAACAAGATCATTTTCTCATAGAGTGGCCAGATGTTTTCCTTAACGTATTTGCTACGAGATGCGGAGTTCGGTTTTCTTAGACAAAGAGAGAAAATGGGCTGGGAAAGTGTTTTAAGTTATTGATCATTGGTTTCGGGGAATGTGCTGCTAATGGAAGGTATTTCAGAATCGTGTGTAAAGATGTGCTGGATATTTTCCAAGATGTAGTTTCTTCTCCGTTTTAGTGGCTGTTAGTTTTTCTCCTTCTGATAAGCTAAAATTGGGGAAAACGTTTGCGCCAGTTCCTCTCTTGTGCGAGAGTCGTCTGTACGAGGTAGTTGTGTTATGGAATTATGTCTGTGATACTGTGTCATTTTTCATACGGTGTATGCAGAGTATGTTTGTTTCCAGTTGTAACGAGAAGAGAAATTTAGAAGTTTACCTCTGCTGCCCTTTTTTTCTGTTTCTTTTGCTTTGCTGCTCTGTTAGTGCGGGTGAAATGCTCTGTTGTAACATTCTCTGGTTTCAACAGAATCATTTTATGGAGGATTATAAGAAAAAAGGAAACAAGTCCTACCGAACCTTCCTTTATCTAACGACATTTGCTCTATGTAAAAGCATTTTCTCCATGTACTTGTCTTATTACACTCATCGAGCTAATTATATTGTTAGAATATCAATACAAGCGTCGGAGAGTGTCTGATCTAAAATATGTTCTCATAAAATAAGTTTCTATTCAGCTTCATTCTTGATATCACATTCCGGACACTGTTTCAACTCATCCTCTTGAAGTTATCTTGCTATGTTACAAACCGATTGTTTACTATGATGTATCGGCTCTTTTCTTAACTCACTGGCTAATTGTCATTGGACCAGGTCTACATGACATGTATCATGCAAGGGCACCGGTAATCATCCAGCTAGGCTCCCTGTCATGTTTTATGACTTTGAACTTTTACAGCAGCATGTTTACTATGAAATATCACAGAATGAAGCCTTGATCTTCTATTAAGACTGTGGCACTGGATTGGAGCAAATATTGTAATTTTAGTGAACATGGCCATCCAATGCACATAAATTAAAATTTGTTGATTTTTTTAAAATTTTTTTAAGTTGAGATACTGGTTTTTATGAAAACAGAGTGGGGATTGCATATCATGATGTAGGCATCCACCAGCTTCAAGTGCTGGAGGTATGGTAGGATGGAAATGGACGACTTTCCATTAATTAATCTTGTTACTTGCTGTTGACTTTAACATCAAGGTCTTCACTGAGTTTTCCATACTTGGATATGTCCAATATGCTTGCTTCTCTTTAGATGCCCATGTACTGCTATTTTTTCATGCGGCATAAGTCATGTGCCACATTCCTCTAATCTTGTAAATGTGTACACATATGCATTAAGACATACTTTACTGACAGTCTTCTGCCCCATTCTCTTTGATTTGTTTAGTTAACTTATTTCTGTGAATGATTTTACTGTAGTGAAATACCAAGCAAACCAAACCCATCAGTGATTTACACAAGCACTAAAACAGAAGAATCATTTGTGTCTGCTTTGAGAAAGAAAGGTTAGTGCAAATCCTTTGTGAACTATAGAAAGTATGTTTGTTTTGTTTATGATTGTGTCAAGCTCAATATTCAGCTATGAACAAGCTTGGCACAGGTACAACAGCTTGAATCGATCTTTATACTATTCATCTCTTAGGAACATTCTACTTAGGGGAAGGATATGCTCTAGAAACACATTTTCTCTTGTCAGCCACAAGGATCAGTAATCACATGTTGTAACATTTTTCAGCACTTCTCCTGAATCTCTGTGCAAGAGGCTGCTTTCATTAGAGAGAAACATACATGTTTCCTGATTGATCTTAATGATCATTAATCACATATGCAAATCTTGAGAAAGCATTTTGAAACATTTCTCATGAATTTCTGTGCAAGAAATAGCTTTTTTTAGAGACAAACGCACATTTTATCTCTTTGACTATAATGATCATGAATCACATATAGAAACCTTGAGAAAGCATTTGCATTTTCTAACCCTTCTCATGTACTTCGGTGCAGACACTGCTTGCATTCTAGAGCTGCAAACTTTGTGTGCGTGTCTCTCTCTCTCTCTCTCTCTCTCACCACAAATCTATAGAGACTGCTTTTATTGGACACTGATGTATGTACGTATAAAATTCCATTCATTTATACAATGGTCTAGACGTGTCCAAAGTAGGTCTTCAACCATAAACTGAGTGTAAACTTTATCAAAGCTATATAGTGACTAAGAAATGCATCAATTAAATACGGAAACTTTCTTGTAGCTACCATAGACTGCATGTGATTGGGCATTAGATGAACAAAATAGGTTGAAGAGTGCTAAACCTAGTTGACTCCTTGGAGGACCAGTGCAGAAGGGCTAGGCCTCAATACAGGACTGTAAAAGGGGCTCGGTAGAAATGGTCATGTTGCGTTGACCTTATTGCATTCTTAATCATGCTTCTTTCTAAACCTGAAATTATTAGTTACTAAACTCCAAGAAAATTGGCAGAATATGAGTGTGCATGGGACAGAATATAGGCACTCAAAAGGCGAGATGCTGAATATGCAATAACCTCATAAGGGAATATTATGCATGAAAATATAAGCTGAAGAAATAACGAGTTGAGCTTCTACTATGGTGCAGTACTGTATACCATATTTGACATGCTAAAGTGTTCTAAATTCATCTTGGAATTTGATCTCCCAAGTAGTAGATTCTGTAGCTGTAATGTCTTGCACGACAGCAAATGCAGCGAAAGAGAGCGTAGAATGTTGTTCCTCTCTATGTTGCTGCACTTGATATGCACATCTCATTTCATCCTTCTTCAGGAGGCAATATTATACCAGGAAGAGGTATAAAATTGGGTGCTATCCTACATCTGTGGTCAGCCATTATCAAAATATTCTTCTACTTTTAGTGAAAAGGGCAAACTTATTCAAGTCTTGCTAACCAGTTTAGGTTAACCTTCTCGAGGCTAATATTCATATCATGTACTTTTGTCAGATCAACCGTTTACAATCATTTGCATAAATATTCATATTATGCCTTCTTTCTTTTGTGGCTTGTTAACATCTTCTCTGCAGTATGAAGTTTGCTTTTGATGCTAAAATGATCATTAATTTGGCTTGCAAAAATGAAACATGAATTCGTTGTCAACTGTGTTTTCTTGGCCACTGCCATTGTCGTTCTAGTTATAGTACATATAAATGAAATTGAGATCCTGAATCTCCTGATTTGCTTTTTGTCAGCTATGGATACTTGACATTTTTGTTTTACTATTCCAGAATGCTATATCTTAGGGTCTCCAGAATGGTTGAGGCACTGAGCACTTTGCTTTATAAGCTAAGTCACACGACAAGGAGTACCCGCTCGGTACCGGTACCGGTACGGCATCGGGTGCGGTCAACGCAGCACCGGGTACGGTCAACGTAACCAGGGTCATTTTTGACCATTTTTGGACTCGGTCAACTTTGACCAAGTCCAAATTTGTCCATTTTAAATTTTAACGTTTTATAATATTTTAAAGTTTTTAACCATTTTCACGTTAAAATCTTTGAACCCTATTTTCGTTTCGTCGACTGCCTTCTTCCTCTTCACTCTTTACCCACGAGCCATGATGCTTCACCGAAGACCGACGAGGGCAGGTGGTGAACGGCGACGACGGGCGGCGAACGGCGACGGCAGGCGGCGAAACGACGATGGCAGGCGGTGAACGCGGTGTCCGTTTCGTACTCGCAGGCGAGCTTGTGACTTCGTCCTCTTCTCAGCTTCTTCCTTTTTCCATCGCGACTGCAGGATTCTCTTCTCAGCAGTGCACCGTCTTCTTCACCTTTCCTCACTCCTCAGGCATGGAACAGAGACTCTCTCTCTCTCTCCCTCTATGTTGCCTAATAGCAACTCCTTTGGTGGAGTCATAACTGCTGCAGCAGAGCAGGTTACATGTTTCACCCCAGAAGACACATTTCTACTTTAATTCGTCTTGTAACAGAAGATTTATTGCACTTTCTTTGCTTATTCCAGTGTTGTTAATGGTGCTCCCTGTTGGCTTGTATTGTTTAGAGAACTTTCCTCAACTCAAAAGACTGAAAAACGACACCTGCAGTTTTTTTCGCTGTCGCTCACTTGGGAAGAATGGGTGCATGACATCCACTTACGTTTTTTGTGCCTGCGATTATCCTTCTCTCTGTCTTTTGCTCTTCCTCTCGCTCTGCCTCTCTTTGGCACTTTATATGGCTTAATGTTTCTTGACATGCTTGATATGGATTAATGTTTCTCCCAATGTTATCAAAGGCGTAGTGTATCGCGTATCGGTCAGGCCAACCTATACGCCGTATCGTAACGTATCGTAAAATTAATTTTTTAATTTTTAAAAAATATTAAAAAATCATAAAAATAGAAAAAATAATAATAAATCCAAAAAAAAGCAAAAATCAGAAAAAATCAAGAAAAATGTATTTAAAGGAACATTTATGTATATGAAGTATGAACAACACATTCCAAAATAAGAAATCAGACATTCAAAATAACATAATAAGCAACCGAAGAGAATTCGATTACATCAGAATTCATAAGTTCAAAAGTCAAAACATATATTGTTTAGACTATATGTAGTGTTTAGAAACAAGAAAAGAGAGACATAGGAGCGTAGGTTTTAAAAGAACACGCAAAAAAGGGGCCGTCGGGCCCTTTTTAATTTTACTCCCATATCGTACGATACGGCGGTGTATCGCACGTATCGTGCGATATGGCCCCAGTACATGATATGGGCGATACGCGTACGATACGCACGCGTATCGTGTAGGTTTCTTTGACCTATACGATACGGATAATATTGGTTTCCCCTCTTTTGTTTGTCCTCTGTTTTCTTATGAAACAATATGAGAATTGGCGACATGCAGCCTAGACCCCGTCTAGCTCTTATTATCAGTCATTTTCCCTCTTTCGTTTGTCCTCTGTTTTCTTTTCTGAGTGAATTATGAAACAATTTGAGAATTGACGACATGCAGTCTACACCCCGTCTAGCTCTGATTATCAGTCCATCTTAAATGCATTTGTTATTCTCATAAAATCTATACTTCTCTTTAATGCATTCTTAAGAAGTGTGAATAGAGAGGACATCTCCCTCCATTCGGAGTTGCAATCTGATGTCTCTTCATTTTCTCCCGATTTTTTGTTTGACTTCTTCGATCCTTTCTTCACTTTTTTCTTCTCTTGTTTTATTGCTTCTATGCTGATTTTACATGCTTGATTGTTGCAGTCTATGATTTATGAAATTGAATATGTTATTCTGTTTGTAATTTTTTGATATATATATATATATATATATATATGTGTGTGTGTGTGTGTGTGTGTGTGTGTGTGAATATATTATTGCGTTTGAAATTTTTTGACATATATATATATACACACATATATATATATATATACACACATATATATATATGTATACACACATATATATATATGTGCGTGTGTGTACGGCCGTACCCGCACCGGCACCTGTACCTGCACCTATACCCGTACCTATGTGACATAGTTTATAAGTTTAACATGCTTTGTGTGCATTTAAATGTCAGCTCCATTATAAGGATTCCCAAAAACCTCAACATTATTACTGAGTATTAAATCATTTTCCATGGAATGCCAACTAAAGGTTTACTGTTTGCTACATTCCCATTGACGTAGTGGATTCATGCAGAGCATAGAACATCATTGATCAAAGAATTAGAATGCCACGAGATGCAAGTGAGTTATAAAATATGTGGATTAGGAGAAGGCAGAAGGATCCAAGGTAAGCTTTGTGAAATGTCTGTCTCTAATTCTCATGCAGAGGATAGAACGTCATTGTTCAAAGAATTAGAATGCCACGAGATGCAAGTGAGTTATAAAATATGTGGATTAGGAGAAGGCAGAAGGATCCAAGGTAAGCTTTATGAAATGCCTGTCTCTAATTCTCATGACTTGCTTTTACAAAACCTCATAACAACATCCCAACTGGACTCAATGAAAGCAATTCATTGTCAAATTATATGCTTAAAAATTACACAAGTTGATCTGCAATAAAGGTTGTTAAATATTCTGATATACCTGTTATATCTTCACGAGTGTGATACTGCAAGCCGATGTTGTCTGACAACAACTATTTTCTGTTCTTCAATCCCAGAGATTATCTGTATTGTGTTCCTATCCTGGACTGGCCAGATAAATGTGGATTTTCCTTGATGTATCAAAAAGTACTTTCATTAGGTTTAGTACTCTATTTTAGTGTTAGTTTCCAGGAACTGAAATAGATCCTTCAGTGTTACCAAAATGAACAAATATTTCACATTTTTTTCACCTCTGCCTCTAGCTTCTTTTGGTTATTTTATGGTTCTACATATGCAGCTCAGTTCTTTTATGCATACGAGGGAATGAGAGGCTTGTGGATATTACTGGAGGGCTTCTTGCCATACAGGAGAATGAGAGGCTTGTGGATATTACTGAACGGAATGAGTGTAAAAACACATCAATAACCATTGACCATATCATAGAGATTTCACTATATCCTCAATCACATTGACACTATTTCTACCGCTTCATTGCTTTGGCATGTATGGTGTTCTGACACCTTTGTGATCTCCTTTATATTCTGGACTATGCTTTTGATGCTTACATGGGAAATAGAGACAAGTTCTTGAAACTTGATGCAGCTGCCTATGAAGCACCGCAGATTTTCCATGTAGACAAGCACCCGAGTTAAATGGACATGGGAAAGGCTAAGGAAGGGTAAAATCTCCCCATGTGAAAATTATTGTATCCTAAAAGTTTTCTCATCTTAAAAAGGGTCTCAAGATTATGAATTTCAAATTGAAACTACAGTTTTCTGTTTTTGGAGTACTTAACAAGCTAAAAGGTTTTAGTTTCTGAAATTTATCTTTTTTATGTTGTTATCACTATTGTTACAGTTGTAGCAATTTTTTTTTTCACATCAGTTCTTCTGTCACAAGTGTGTCACAGCAATGGGCAGGTGCCTCATGAGGTAAAACATGGACCTATAACTGAAAGTGTCTGAATCTTCTACATTATAAGGAATATCTATTGTATGAACACTTTTTTCAACAGAAGTTGGTTCTTAAGGCCTATGCTTGATCTTGAAGTTTGAAATGAGTGCCTTGACATTGTATCCATCACTATCTCGGAACAAATATGGCATTTTTTATGTTGTTGTGCTTGACATGACATTAGATTTCATGTTCCACTTCTGTGAAGAATCAACCACGACGTCATGTGCAAGTCTGAAGCATGTAAAGGGCATTCCTCGAGTGCTCAAGGTACTGCTGCTTGGCTTTGGCTGTATAATATTTTGCTGTTTCACTAGGTTAAGCTGTCAAGGTAGTGCGTGTGAACAAGTGGATATGGTGGCAGATGAAGTAGTCCTCGAAGAAGTGGATATGGCGGTAGAGGAAGAAGTCCTCCTCCTAGAGGGAGGTATGGTGGCCGAAAAGAAAGTAGTAATGGAAGTCTCTTCGTTCGAAATATTCCTCTGGATTGCAGGTAATGTGATTGCATTAGCCCATATATTGGTTTATCCTAGGGTAGACAGCAATTACATATTGTTGAACTGTTGTTTGATAATGTTTAAGGCAACATATTTGGCTTCCTTGCAGGCCAGAAGATCTTTGAATCCCTTTTGAACGCTATGGGCCCATAAGGGATGTGTATCTGCCAAGGGACTATTACACAAGGTATGGTTTCCTTGGTGTAAATGGGTGCTAGGCGTCTACGGTCTTGCTACTAGTCATTGTCGATTATGTTTGTCAACTATTTTCATGTTCCTTAATGGGACATCTATTACTGTTGAACTGTTTTTGAGAGAAAAACTGTCTATCTTTCATAAGCTTTATTATTATCCTTGGTGAAGCTACTAAATGGAGATTTGGAAATGGTGCCCTTGTTACTGATAAATGTGGTCAATGCAGCGATTGGTCTATGCTGGCTTTTAGTGACATGTTTTATTCTTCAAATGAATTCACAATCATTTGTTGAAAGAGTTATATCATTGAATGAATTCTTGTTATGAAGGAAAATTTGCTTTTAATTTCAAGCAGATATTTTCTCTTTTCACTGTGAGTTGTTCTTTAAACGGGTTCTTAGGGTATCTTGACTTGAAGTTGAAAACAAGCCCCTTGAGACCACTGTTTTGGGTTGCTTAACGTCTTGATTTTTCTGAGGTGTAGCATGAAATTTCAAAAGTAGAAGTCTTAGAAAGACGAGAAGTCTTATAAAGACGAGAAATAATATAACTGACAAGAATAATAGTTGAAAAAGATTGAAGGTTGCCAATTGAAGTCAAATGCATACGAAGATAAATTTGGAGCAAGGTATCAAGTGCTTGATTTATTCTCAAGAATTTGAAGTTTTATTCAATGTGAAGATTTTGAAGTTTCATGCATTTTTTGAAGTTGCAGAGCATACTAACTATAGATAAAAGTCAGCCACTAAGCTTGGATTGCTAGCTGCTTTTATGTTATGTGTGGACTTCTTTGCATTGGAAGTGTTGTTAAAGGTATTAGAGCAAAAAACACTACGTCATATGCATATGCTATATCTTGCCTCTTCCTTTGTTGTCTTCTGTACATTTCATTATCACATGCTCTCTCCTCTCTCTCTCTCTCTCTCTCTGTGTGTGTGTGTCTCTCTCTCTCTATCTATTTATCTAATTGGATTTTTTCTCTGTGCAGAGAACCTGGCGTCTTTGGCTTTGTGCAGTTTGTGGATCCTTTTGATGCTTCAGATGCGCAATATCATATGAACGGCCAGATATTTTGTTGACATGAGTTAACAGCCGTTATTGCTGCAGAGACTTGCAAATGACCTGAAGAAATGAGAACCAAAGCACGAGTGACGTATTCTTGCTGTTGTAAATTAACGATCTCTCTCTCCTCCCTCCTCTCTTTGAAGTGAGTTTATGCTATGTTATCAACAATAGTTTGAATTTTGAAACTATCACGTTTTTATCATTAAAAGATCTCCAAATGATATGATTAGGCAAATAATGTAATATTATCAAAATATACCCAAAAATAAATGTCATTATTCATATTATGGAGAAACACACACATATATATGTACCTGTCATGGTTCACAACTTGAGGAGTTTTTATGAATTGTTTGTAATTTTTACAAGAAAATTATTAGATAATTCATGATTTCTTTGTTTACCTGTCAATCTTTTTAAAAAGTTTTATATATATATATATATATATATATGTATGTATGTATGTATGTATATATGTATGTATGTATGTATATATATATATAAAATTTTTTAAAAAGATTCACAGGTAAACAAAGAAATCATGATTGTCCCTTTTTTGTCTCTTAAGATTTTACATAATTTCTAGAAATGTTTGTCTACTTGTTTGTAAATTAAATTGCAAAAATTACTGTTTTGTCATGATTCTTTAAATTGGCGGTTGTGACTGTTTGTGTGTATTCTCACTTCTCAGCTTTCCATTTCACAAGTTATTTTGTGTTTCAGAGGAGTTTCTGGATATGATGTTTGGAGGCCAACTTATTATGGTAATGTTCTTTATCTAGTTTGGTATCTGGAGAAACTTTCTGATTGTTTTTGAGAAAATGATGTAGTTGGTCCAGTCATCAATTTTCTTCACTTGGTTCTTCTTGAATATGTCACATGTGCTCTAGTATCATTTGAGCTGTAGATAATGACTTGAAAAAGCTAATCAATGCAAATTATATATATGCTTGCATGTTTGTGTGAATGTGTATTTCATTGATAAAATGTTCCTTGCTAATTTATCATTCGCCAATGTGTATATGTACAAGTCATTGACATATTACTTTGTTTAATGGTTTAAGAGTGTAGTAGTGCGTTGCAGAAAAGGTTCAATAATGTTTGGCTTATTCAGCAGCTTCTTAGTGTTCTTAGGCTGATAATGTTGTTCAACTCTGAAACTGGCATGGAGAAATTCTGGTGCCTACCTACTGTGTATTCCTTTTCTGTTTGGTATTCTAGCTATAGACATCTGAATTGGTCACTATTTATTTCTCCTGACCAGGAACTAAAGTGGCTCTCTTTTGAACCTTTAGTTCCATGTTTTGAAGCTTGAAAAGTTTGATGTTTACATATGCAACTGTTGAGAGAAGAGCCTGCACTTCTATGGGCAAGAGAGATTATAGCTTTATGATATTCAACTAGTGCGGTGACGTGTAGAATCTATAATATGCCTCCCAAGACTGACGTGGGAGGAGGGTTTAGATTTATGACATGCTCTTTTTTGTAGGCTACAACGATCATGAATTGGTCTTAGTAAACCATGATAAGAAGTGGAAATGTATTGCTTTCCTTTATGCCTTTGTACCTCTATATTGTATCTACAAGTAAAAACAATAATTGTTATTCAGGTCTCAAAGTTGCTTTGGTTTGGAGCGGAGCCATGTTATAGGATATCCAATTGGTCTTTGATCTTTTCCCTCTTTGTGAATTGACAGCAATCTTCACATGCTTTTTCAGTTCTAGGCTTTTGAGATACACTTTTTGTTCCACTTAATGTTGAAAAAATCACGTCATGGTTGGTTGAGGCATGGTGGAAGACTGATGCTTGGTTGTTATGATTAAAAAGCATTCTATTTTCGTGCAAAGTGTCTTTGTTCTCCTGTAGACGGTCTCCTTTTGAGGCTTATTGGCAGTTGGTAACATTTCTACTAAGTTAGACTGGGATTACTTTGGACCTTTTTTTTATGTATATGCTTGGGCAGAGAAATCTCGGGGAGCTGTTTGTTCCATTTTATCCTAAACCTGAAATTATGATTAAAAGCATCTCAAATCATTCAAACCTCACTCAGCCCTGAAGTAGTGTTTAATTTAGGAGAGTGAGTTATGGAAGTAGTGATTACCCCTAGTAAGCAACCAACCCTCTACAAGGAAATCTTACAACAAGAGAATTCAGAGAAATTTGCCTGTGACAAGGCTCTATTTATGAGAGAGTTCGAGGAGAACTCGTCCCTTGTGATGTATTTTTTTTGGAAAATCATCATTCCGTAGATTCCTCATGTGACCAAGACACAAGGCTAATCAAAGTTTGGCAGACAACATTACAATCCCACTATTGTCATTATCATCTACCTTATGATTTTACAAAACCCACTGCATAGTTTAAATCAAACCATTTGCAAAACTTTTATAAACTTGTTACCCTTAAACCAACCTTGTAGAAACACCATTGTCATAGAAAACGTGTATTAATTAAATAAAGGTGTTAAATATGCCAAAAACCAATTTGACAAATTAAACATTAGATGTGTTTTTTCATAAACTACCCAAAAAAAAATAAATATTAAAAGAAAAGTTTGCATCGAGCTGCCGACCCCGTGGTGGTTCGAATCGCCGGCATAGAGCTATAGCGGTGACAGCTGTTCCCGCGGTGTTCCAATCGCCGGTATGGAGCTGTAGAGGTGACAGTGTCCAGCGGGGGTTGTAAGCGCCGGCATAGAGCTATAGCGGTGATCGCTGTTTGCGAGCTCCAGCGGTGGTTTTTATCGCCGGCATAGAACTATAGCGGTGAAGTTGTTTGTCGAACTCCAGCGGTGGTCGCCATCCCCGCAATAGAGCTATAGCGGTGACAGTTGTTTGCCAACTCCAGCGGTGGTTTTTATCGCCGGCATAGAGCTATAGCGGTGACAGCTTTTGCCGAACTCCAGCGGTGGTTGCCATCCCCGCAATAGAGCTATAGCGGTGACAGTTGTTTGCCAACTCTAGCGGTGGTTTTTATCGCCGGCATAGAACTATAGCGGTGACGGCTTTTGCCGAACTCCAGCGGTGGTTGTCATCGCCGCCATAGAACTATAGCGGTCCGAACTCCAGCGGTGGTTGCCATCCCCGCAATAGAGCTATAGCGGTGACAGTTGTTTGCCAATTCCAGCGGTGGTTTCGATCCCCGCAATAGAGCTGTAGCGGTGACAGTTGTTTGCCAACTCCAGCGGTGGTTTTATCGCCGGCATAGAACTATAGCGGTGAAGTTGTTTGCCGAACTCCAGCGGTGGTCGCCATCCCCGCAATAGAGCTATAGCGGTGACAGTTGTTTGCCAACTCCAGCGGTGGTTTTTATCGCCGGCATAGAACTATAGCGGTGACGGCTTTTGCCGAACTCCAGCGGTGGTGCCATCCCCGCAATAGAGCTATAGCGGTGACAGTTGTTTGCCAATTCCAGCGGTGGTTGCCATCCCCGCAATAGAGCTATAGCGGTGACGGTTGTTTGCCAACTCCACCGGTGGTTTTATCGCCGGCATAGAAACTATAGCGGTGACGGCTTTTGCCGAACTCCAGCGGTGGTTCCCGACCTCCCGCGGTCGCTGCAATTGCCGACATGGCGATCGTTGTTGCCGACCATCACCGGCATAGAGCTATAGCGGTGACAGGTGTACCGATCCTTTAACAGTGGTTGCGATCGTTGGCTTCTAGAGCTTGACGACCTCCAGCGGTGATTGCGATCGCTATAGCGGACTGTAAATGCCTTGTCTACAATTAATTGCAAGAACTTGTTATAATTGTCTGCTGGTATACAAACTCTGTCAAGAACTATTATTTTTGTGCTGTTTGTAAATCAGTATTCTAGCAATCAATCCTTGAGAGAGTTCTTGGAAGTGTTGGAGAGCCAAATGTGCATGGAGGTAAAATTTTTCATCTTTTCCCTTTCAAATGGGATCATCATATAAACCATGCTATGGATTTAGCTAAAAGCAACTTCGCTCTGACCTTTTGGGTGGTTTTTCGGGTGATGCACGGCATTGTCACAAAAAACATGGGTATAATACGGCGAGGAAAATGGTTTGAGGAGAAACAGGAGGAAACTTCAGAATTCTATGTGGTTCATGCGTTAGTTCCCAAGGCATTATGTGAATTTGAGAAATGTATCATTTTCACTATTCATTATTATGAACTTCAGTTCTGTTAAGCTTTTCTTATTAGAAACTTCCATGCATAATAAATGTGATCTTATATATGAAATATGAATAGAAGTACAATGTTTTTTTTTATTACTTGTACTTTAAATATTTTCACATTTGCAAATTGCCTTTCCCTATTTGTTTTTGCTTTAAAATGGATGATGTTTCACGCTGTTTCAGCCTGTGATAGTGGATGAGAAGGGAGATGAAATTGAAGGAGAATGCAATGGTTATCTGTGTGCATAAAGAGGTCATGGCCTGGTGCTTTCAGAACTCTATATGGTGATCATGAAATATATGCGAAACAACTTATTTTAAGCCTTTCCAGGGATATTATTTCACTGGTGATGGTTTGGGAGGTCACCATTTTCAGATCCCTTTTCACCGTCAAACTTTGTTCTTTTTGCTCATTCTGTCCGCACCGGGATGTTGAACTGAAATTTGTTGCTTTCTGTAAGGGTGGTGGATCAGAATAATCTTTGAGGCTGTCACTGTGTTTTGTTATCCGACTGGTTGATAGGGACAAGGATGGTTATTACTGGCTGACTGGTAGGGTTGATGACATTAACGTGAGGTGAATCCTGGTTCCTTCTGTTTGCTGTGATGTCAAGATCTGTTACTTAATTCCAGCACGATGTTTATCAGGCATCCAACTGAATTTTTGTTTCTAGTATTTGGACATCGTATCGGCACAGCAGAAGTAGAATCTGCTCTTGTTTCACACCCACAATGCGCAGAAGCTGCCGTGGTTGGAGTTGAGCACCAACTATTTATAACCATAACTAATCAATGTTTTAGATTCTTGCTGTGGCTTATTCTTTTTTGCTTGCATTTCAGGTCAAAGGCCAGGGAATTTATGTTTTCGTTACCTTAGTGGATGGGTGTTCAATATAGCGAAGAGCTAGGCTTCTCTCATACATGCTGGGCTTCCCCTTTCCTAGTGCAGTCAGGTTTCATCACTTCCTTTGAATGGTTACCTCGTGGGACAACAGTTTTTCCTGCGGTCAAATAGGCCTCGTTGCACCTGAGCCTATTCTCAAAAAAAAGAAAAAATAAATAAAGTGCACCATTTACGATGGGTTTGATGACCTAAAGTTGGCAACTCCCGTAACTTCTTTGCGGTGCCGCTAAACTAAGTTCTAGTTCTAGTTTAGGCTAAGGAAGTATGACTGCTTTACCAATAGTTGAGACTCAATCTGGGGACGTTTCGATTTATATTCCCACTAATGTCATCATTTCCATTAAAACATTTTCAGATGGTACAACGAGGCAACAAGATGGATAACTTCTCTGTTTAACATATTTTAGCTTCAAATTCAGAAAAAAGAATAAGTTGGGGGGTGGAGAATCTGATGATGTCTGAATACCATTAGCTCATGCTGTACCTTTTTCGGGCTAACAAAAGTCCCGTAAATGAAGGGACATGGATTGCGAAATGCACACATTTTCTGAACTAACGAGTTGGTGATGCAGATTGCAGCGTTCGCTGCTCCGGATGCAATTCTTATTCTGATTTCACCAATTATTCTTTATATAGTTCTTGGCAAAGTTTGCAAAGTATTACAGATTATGTTCGATTTACACTTCTTTATCCTGGATCTATCTATGCTTCTATGAGTTTTGTAGAGCCATACCCTCGAACTAATGATTTTGAAGTTATAACATTAGCCTTCATACAGTTGGTCGAACAGTACGCTTACAATATTGATTCTGAGTATGTGAAATTTACAATTGGATATACTATGCAATTACCAGCATCCTATGATATATCCTTGACTTTAGGTCATACCATTGTGTGATCATTGGGCTTCAGGACCCAGGTTTACCGAATCTCTTCTCTCTCTCTCTCCTACCAGTCCGGTGTACTTTATTCTCTGCTGGATCTCTTCTTTCTCTCTCCTACCAGTCCGGTGGGAATCAGTCGACAACCATTGGAACTGGGTCTCAGTGGCTCCGTGGTCTTTCAAGAGGCACATCAGCACCGGACTGGAGTTGTGAGTGTGCACATCAGCGGAACCATGATTTTCTGTTGTCTGATTCTTGCTTCGTATTTGAATTTTAATATTCAGTATTTATTTGTCTACGTATAGTCTAGTTTCCAATGGGCGATGACCAGAGATTATTATGGTTATTGAAGTCATTAGTCAATGGTAATTGCATAGCCATGGGAAAAATCAACTGTTCATGAGTGTCCTAATTTTATTATCTACTCTAATTGTGCACAATGGGTGTTTATTTTTTGATTGACTGTCCGCAATGTTTCAGTATTTTCTTCTGGTTTTTGACCTGCTAATGCCATTTGTTATTCTTGAAGAACAGAGAATTTTAATTTTTTAGGATTATTTTTTAAGTATTGTAGGAATTGTAGTTGTTCTTCTGTGTTTCCAACAAAATTTTCACCAGATTAAAAATCGTTTTAAAATATAAAACAAAATTAATTTTTTTTTAATTGGAACTTCTTTGATATTTATAAAATGGACACCAGTTTTTTGTCGAACAAATTACGTTGGATTTGCAACATTATTTTACATCATCCTTTTTTAGAATTTTGGATCTTTGTTGTTAACCTTGCAGGTGGAAAGGTTTGTATTTTTGTTTGCTTTGTTGATTTGACTTTTTTTTTGTGTGTGAAATTTTATATCCTATATTTAGTAAACCTTAGTAAATATAGGTACAATTCCTTTTTTTTGGGTGTGTTTTTATTCCTAGTAATCTGTTTTTCTTCGTTTTTGCTTGAATTCTTGATTTATTAAGCTTAAAGCACAATGAATGGGGATAGAGTAGAATGCAATATTTGTGTTTGATTTTTGAATTTGATGGTTCGACTGAGTATTAGAAAACATGTTAAACATTCATGTGTGTGTATATTATACTGCCTATAATCAAATGTGTGTGATACATGTATATGTATATATGTGTATATGTATTTTTATATTTTATATTTTAATTTTTGTATGTTTCCAGCTCCTTTTGCTGCTAGTTATTTTCTATCTTCTATTTTTTCTCTATTTATTCCTTAATTATTTGATTGCCTATAATGTATATATAGTTGTTGTTTCTGCCATCATTATAAGGAAGTTGTTTTCCACAGCTTTTTTTGTGATTCAATAATATTTTTCATTCTCTATTTTCTTGGTCACTTTGAACTTAGTGTTTTTCATTGAGATTCACCGTGGGTTTATATATGTGACTGTCGTCAGTTAGATTTTTATGGTATCAGAGCTCTAGTTTGGGCTTTCATTTGCCGATTGTGAGTACAAGTTTTTTGCTGGTTCATGCATGTGGTGTTCACCAACTATTTGGTGATTACTAAAGCTATAAATTGTCGATTTCTTGAGGAAAGATAGCTGCTGCCCTTGATGGAGAGACTATTATCGTGCTGCTGACTGCACACCTACTGAAGCCAGGTTGGTGATTGGTGGCCAACATGCTCACCAATTGTTTGGTAATTTTTTTTGCGTTAGTGTGGCGTTCAGCTAGAAATTTACTGATTCTTCTATTGGAGGAGTGCTGAAAATAGCTGCATCTAAATGCTGGTGCTAAGGTTCATTAGCAGGTTTACATTTGGTATGCATCCCAATTTTTTGATGAAATTATTGTGGATGCTGAACAAAAATGTTCTTTCTATTGCTGATTTGTTGATTCACGAGAAAGATCAGACCCCAGTGGCAGACCCTAGTGGCCTATTATTTCAACATGAGTTGTCCCTTTTACCTCATAAGCCCCTTTCTTGCCAAAACAAGTTGTTCAAAGCTAGTATGCTCTCAAATCGATTGTCCAATTCAATATTTCTATCCAACACGAGGTGAATTCATGAAAGTTTATTTTCCTTTAAGGTCAAGCTTTTCTGCAATCCAATCCTAGTAGTTTGTCTGAGAAAATAGATGTGTTTAAACCAATCATTTTCAAAACTTCCAATCAGTCGAGGACCTGACATTTATGAGAGAACTAGTTACCTTTAAACTAACCTTTTGTGTAGAAGTCCCCTACTTTTACAGGGGAGTTGATGAAGTTTGTTATCCTAATTCCAGGTGATATATCATTTGAAGCCAAGAGCTTCTTTTGAAGAGGAAATTTTTAATTTTTGCCTAAAAAACATTTTTAAATGGTCTTCTCACCCAATGATATGTCTTCATTTTATTCTTAGTACCTCATTGAGTAAAAGGCGAAAGTTTCAAGTTTTTGTTGTCAATCATTGGAAGAGGAAGTTTGGAAAAGTCCTAGATATGTGCAATGAGGAAAATTTTATGAAGCTGAGAAAGTCAAGACTAGGTAAGGTTATTGACTCTAGTGAATTAAACTTCTGCAAGGGTTAGCAGGTAAATATCCTAAGAGAGAAGCCATAAAGCCTACAAAATCTTGTCAGATAGCAAAATGAGAGTTGAGAGATGGGCTCAGGGCTTGTGTAGTCATTCCTTTAGGTCAGTAATCAAGAGTACCAGTTAAACATATAGGTGATTTATGTCTTATACATGAAGATGATGACTGATGAACTTTTGGTGTGTTGAACACTCGTAAGGTGAAGCAGGTTTGGATACATGACAAAGATAAGTGGTGGAGCTCCATAGTAGCCTTTGGGGTGGTGATGTATTCCCTTAATGATGAAGGTCGGCCTAAGGAAAATCAAAAGCAAGAAAAAAAAAACCGAATACGAAAAAAATGAAAAAAAAAACCAAGAAAAACCTAAAAGATGCCTTCTAAGAGATGAATGGCATTTAGGCTGAGTCTTTCATAGATGTGCAATCCTTGGGTCAATATCTTCTACTCTTTTTTATTTTCTAAAACATTGAGGATGGTTCACTTATGTTCATATTTTGGAAATTTTAAGACATCTTTTCTAGAGATTCAACAACATTGATGTGAAATGCATCCTGATGCTTGTAAGGTACTTAGGGTAAATGAAGGACATATCTTTTGCACAACATGAACACTCAATCTTATGATTTAAATTGATGATTTATGAGTTATTTCAAAGTAAAAACTTGACATCTCTTGTGTTTCCTTCTTCTTGGGCATATCACAATCTCCCAGCCCCTCTTTGTTCTTGAAATATGTTATTTTCATTACCAAACCACTAGTCTGTTCACACAACGGATAAAACTGCTCAAACATATTCCACTCATGTTGAGTCTTGAATTTTTCATCAACCTGTCTATCTCAAAATCTGGATAAAAGATTAAACTTGAGCGATTAATCTATCTTAACCGAGCGTCTTTAACCTACTTTTCTATGACATCACAAACTTAGTGTTGAGTTTGTTATCATTGAGTAATGGAATGAAGGTAGTCAACACAACTTCTGCCCCTAAAATTTGAGCATTGGACATGAACGCATGTCTAATTGTGTTTAAAGCTTTTGTTGATTCGGGCAAATGTGTGAGGTGTTTTACTTGTAGGTCTAGATGGATATGAACGCATGTCTAATTGTGTTCATTTTCATGTAAAATTTTTTGTTGCCACGGTGGAAGAAATGCTCTTAATTTTCATCAGGCAAATGCATTTAAAATACCTGATTTGTGTTTCTTCAGGATGCTAATGAATTGGTTTCTTATAGTCTTACTACTTTATGAATTTATTCTTACATTTTGAACTTTCATAAACAATTTTATTATTGGAAGATCTACAAATTCATATTCTATAATTCAATAAAAATGTGCATAAGTGGGTTTATGTTAATGTTTTTAAGTATTAATAAGGTATAGGGGTATCTTTTGAAGTTACTGTAACAGCTTGGTTTTTTCCACTTCAGTTTTTCATATATCATTGTGTGTAGGGGAGGGTGTCAGATCGAGACTAGGTTGAGGTTTACATGTCTTCTTCTATCAAGTATGCATTTGCACCAGTAAGTGACTATTTTCTACCATTAGCATATAAATGCATTGTGGGAGTACATGTCCCTTCCATGCATCTCCTGATGCAGATGTTTGTAAGCTCTAATACGAAGCAGCTTCTTCAAGCACACAAGCAACAAATAACTTGTATCTACATAATTTCTATGCAAGCGCCTGATCATATAAAAACTTTATGTACTCAGACTCAAAATTTAAACGGGAAGGGTGTAGCATCCTTTTGCATGCAACTTACATATCAGTTTTTGTATGGTTTGTTAACTACTAAAGAGTGATAATGATATTTCCTGAAGACAGTGATGCTAGTGATTATATCTTTTTCATTGTCATAAATAACCGTGAACCTCCTGATCTATTGACAGGATTGAGTATCTTTGGAATTTGCCATTGAAAATGTTTTAAAAACACATTCAACTTTTTGAAGGGGTAGTAACAACAGCGTACCCAGGTTTGAATTTTTTTCATTTAACTGACTGGATTAGATACCAAAAATCACAATAAATTGAAAGAAGTCCTCATCTAAACGTGTTTTTTTATACCAACCCAAACTTGAGCATGTTCACCTAAAATTTTTAGTTTCGATTGTACATGCCATTTGTTACTTGACATTGTTCGCCATGATTTAATGTTGGGTGATATATACCAACTTATCTCTTATTGCTCATACTTTGTAATTCATGTCCTATATTAGTGATGCACTTTTTTTATTGGTAGTCATTTCTTACCAGTTTCCATTGTTTGATAAATCCTGAGGCATGCATCACGTCATCATAGCATTTTCTTTTTGAGTATTTTTATTCATGTTTTGTATATATACGTCCTATTTTGTTGGTTTACTAAAGAGCCATACTCCTGCACGATACACCATTCCCTTGAAAAAAAATGCATTGACATACTAACCATATCTGTACTACCCTCATACATTTGATGGACCATTCATTTAGAATATATATGTATATGCCACACGTATTAGAGTTTGGTCGTTTTTTTTCCTGAATATGTGCTGTAGGTGCCTTGACTCAGATTTGTACTCTTTTGACAACTGACCCATAGAGGCAGGGCAAGTAACGGGCATGGATAAGTGTCCACATAGGAGTGGCTTCTCTATTATAAAAACTCCTTCCTGGCATTAGTTCTGCCACTAAAATGTAGTCCTTGTGTGATTTCTAACCGTCTTCAAGTTTAGGGTCCATCTCGGCTTTATATGATGCTTGCATTATGCTCATTGTTACTCTTAGGTTTTACGCTGTATCACCAAGGTGCGGGGTGTCGGTGCAGCACATCTCAAAAAATTTAGGTCCGGCAATGCAGCGAGAGTATTTATTATTATTATTATTACTAGTTTATAATATATATATATATATATATATATATATATATTATTGTATATTAACAATGATGACCCTGCATTAACAGTTTAACCGAGACTAGTATAACTCAATCTCTGCCACCGGAAAAACAAACCGGTGCTCGGCGATTAAAGAAGTATTGGATGATTTTTTGGCGATTAAAGCTAAGTTGGGTAGACTCAAATTTGATCCGAGATCCGTATTGCCGCGAAATCAGTGGGTTTCATGTCCATTGTTAAATGCAAAAACCGTGGGTTTGCAAACGCTATCCCCGATACAAACAATCCATACGATGGATTGATCGTCCGCAGAGGAGAAGGGCTTTTTGGGTAAATACTAGGAAGTTGGAGGGCCTATAAGTAATGACCGTGTAAACTTTAAGTAGCTAACTCCATTCCCAAGTGCTCGCGGTCTTCTTCGCCTTTCAACAAGTGCCTCTCTCTCTCTCTCTCCTTGCAGATCTCGTGGAAGGGGGCACCGTACTGAGACCTGCACGGGGAAGATGATGAAGAATATTTCGCTGCTGCAGCGTCGATGACCTGCCGGCTGGACCGGATTCCGGTCTTCGTCGGTGGGAGACCCAGCTGGGAACCGAATGCATCTTGTTCGTCAGGCGGCCGGAATGCAGATTGGGCTTGAGGAGGCTGACTGTGCGCTTCGTGGTAGAGTAGCGGAGGGAAATGGCAGGGGCTCAAGTTTAGAGCAGAGAGAGGAGGAGGCAGGAGGAGAACCGGAAGCCCGTGGGGTGGAAGAAGCTGGAAATGAGGGTTTGGGATGACAATTCCGGTGGTGAACTTGGAGCAGGCTTCAAGGAAGAAGAAGGAAAGAGCCACATACCTGCTTGTGGCCATGATGCTGAATCTCGGTATAAATTCCATTCCGGTTTGACCACACCCGACTTAGTTGGGTGCGAATCTAGGTTGCACCGGCATCGCGTCGACGTGGGTGCAGGTCCAAAAGAAAATGCACCCTCATGACTTATGGATGCTGATGGTGCATCAGAAGTAACCAAGGAGCATCCTTTAGCATTGCTTGCTGAAGAATTGAGAAAACTTTTAATATCAGGGAGCATCCTTTAGCATCCAACAGATTTTTCTATAATACCCACTAGTCCTTTTGGCTCAAGGGGACCATCCAAGTTTGGTGTTCTTCCTGCTAAGGTATTTTCATCTATTTGGGAGTATACATGGAGATTGTGTTGTAGCGTCACAATTGATTGTGTTTGTGCATGTTTAAAGAAGACATAGCTGATCGCACATGGAAGCTAAATTGCTATGAAACTTCTGAATACTTGAGGACCACTAAATATCTATTGGACTCCGGCAACTAAGCCTGGACATCGGGCCGGCCCTACACCTGAAACCCAAGCTCGGCTCAAATTAGGTTGTAACCTAAAAGCAATTTGCTATATCTGAAATATTCATATGAAAAAGAGAAGTATTGCTGATGCTTGCCTCGTCACAGGCACCAAATGAACGGGGTCTATTGGCATAATGCAGCAAACCTTTCAGCAATTTTCTTTCTAATCATCTACTTAATGTGCATTTTGAAATTTTATATATATATATATATATATATATATATATATATATATATATATATATATATATATATATATATATACATGTTAGTCTTCAAAGTTTAACGCTACATGTTTAGATAAAGATCTTTTGCTTGTTTAATAAATTTCTACAATTTTATAAAACTTAAAATGTTTAATTCCATCCCAAGTTTCTCGTGAATTATTAGAGATGCGGAACTGCAATGCTTATTTTTAAATGGATTTCTTTAAATAAATACAGTATTTTTTCTCAAATATGTCTTATTGAAGCTCTTAAATCAATCGAGAATCGACCGTGCCCTTTTTACTTGCTTTCTATTTCCGTTTTCCATAACATTTGATCATTGATCGCTATGCCATCGAAATAAATAATAAGATTCCATTTTTCAAGTTTTTTCCTGCCCATCAAACATGGATGAAAAAAATTGTCCATTGAGGTGATTTCCAAAAACATCACGACATTGTTCCACCGAAGCCACTCTCCTCCTTGTTTTCCCTCATGGCGGCTCCCTCCTCCAATCCTGCAGCTTTGTGGCTCAGCAGACGACCTCAATGACATGAATAGTTATCATCTGGCAACATCTGCTTCGTGTTCTGGCTGCCATGAAGGACTTCAAAGATCATCCCCAAACCTGCTTTAAAAGGGACTGGCTGAGAAGGCTTGGAGATCTCTGTGTTCTACGATGCTTTTGTCCCTCTGAGTATGTTCACATCAACAAAAAGCTCTAAGATTTCCAGTGAATGTAGGTCTCTCTCTCTCTCTCTCTCTCTCTCTCTGTGTGTGTGTGTGTGTGTGTGTGTGTGCGTGTATGTCCCCTCTGTGCTCAAGTATGCATCTTATGACAAATCTTTCATATGTGTGTGTGTATATATGTATATTTGTAATGGCTCCATGTTGTATTTGTTAGACTCATAGAGAATTCTTTCTGCAGGTGAAAATTGCACAGTTCTCATTTAGGATGGTGCACCCCTCATAACTATAGGTACTTATATCCAAATTATTGTTCTATATTTTCTTATACCAATGTACAAATCAGTATCAAAACCTTGATTTTTCACCTGTAGCTGTAAACTTTGACATGGGAAGCACTTTATAAGATACTTTATATTACATCTTTTGAGCATGTATTGAAAACAAATTCATTTTCATAAGAAAGAGAAGTAAATAAAGCTTTATTCAATAGTTCTCTAGAATGATTTTTGAATCTAGAATGACAATAAATATTACAATATAATCAGATCCAAAAGCAAACATAATAACATATATTGGAACTGATGTAAACATTGTTAAGACCCACGATTTTTGTTATGATTTCCTTAAACATTTGGAATGTGAATTAGGGAAGAATCAAATGAAAGATATACTTAAAACTATCAAGAAGGAGACATTTGAGGAAAAGATAGAGATAAGGGCATATCTAACCACATGCGCAGTGACAAGGTGAACCAAGGGGATAGATTCAAGAGACAGAGGCCATCAACATCCAGGCAGGTTGAGGAATGTCCCACATGTCATCGTCAACACCCGGGCAAACCATGTTACAGAGAGGTCAGGGCATGTCTTTATTGCGGAACGCGAGGACATTTTATTCGTGAGTGCCCAAAGAAGAAAGAGGTTGAGCAGACGCGAGGTGCAACCAACCAACCAACAGAGAAGAAGGTACCTGGGAGAGTTTATGCAACTACTGTAGAGGATTTGAAATCTACCGACGTGAATTGAAGGTACCCTTTTTGTACAATCTCATTGGGCTCGTATTCTGTTTGACTCTGGTGTATCGCATTCTTTTGTTTCGAAGAGTTTTGTTGAACATTTAAAGTTAGAAAAAAAAGGATATGCCTTATGAATTGTTAGTTGCTACGCGCATACGTAACAAAGATACATTGGTCCATTCGAGATTCTAGAGAAAATTGAAGAAGTTGATTTGCAAGAGGACATGAGAAAGAGTTATCCTTAATCTCAATAAGATACGCTTAAATTTCGAGGACGAAATTTCTTTTTAGGGGGGGAGAATGTAAGACCCACGATTTTTGTTATGATTTCCTTAAACATTTGGAATGTGAATTAGGGAAGAATCAAATGAAAGATATACTTAAAACTATCAAGAAGGAGACATTTGAGGAAAAGATAGAGATAAGGGCATATTTAACCACATTTTACAACAATTAACCTTGCCTTGCTGCTTTCTTAGAGGACCACACGTCTAAAGAGAGAGAACGAGAGAGAAACATCCTCCTTCTTGCTCTCTTGTTGGGATTGAGGCTCGTGGCTGCTGGAAAGGAACCAGAAGCAGAGGTTGCTGCTGGAAGTTAGTCTCAGATTTTAAGAGGTATGGGGAGATTCAACTATGAACTTATCATGTAGCCTTGTATTTTCTGTTTGCGTTATGATGGATAAAAATACTTATATATACATGCTGTAACAGAATCCATGTGAGGTCTTGCATGTTATATGTTATACAATGTTCTTTATTAGAGTTATCTCTCAATCTTTAGAACGAAGCATGCTAAAGTTAGGTTTTGAGATCCTCTGTATTCTCCGGTGTATTCCATATGTGAGAAACAGAGATTCCAGCCAACCCTAAAACTGAGCATGCACGTTATGTTAAGGGCTGTGTTAGAGTGTTCGAACAAAACGCTGGAAGTAATCATATACGAGAACCCTTGCAAAGGGTGGCCACAGAAATTGTGATACAAATCTGAAAGAGGAAAGACTCTGTTGTCATCCCCAAATTAAGATTATACCAAGTCAAAGAGAAGAGCAGTTCAGAACGTCGTCTACAGAAGGCAAAACCTGCTCTGTTCGACTTAGG
The DNA here is from genome assembly GCF_008831285.2 of Nymphaea colorata. Taxonomy (NCBI): domain Eukaryota; kingdom Viridiplantae; phylum Streptophyta; class Magnoliopsida; order Nymphaeales; family Nymphaeaceae; genus Nymphaea; species Nymphaea colorata. The sequence goes on along the minus strand of NC_045138.2, from coordinate 10,072,149 downwards.
GTAAATCTAAAATCAGCAACAAATAAGAGAGAGAAAGGGAAAGAGCGATCACTTTGATGAGCTGACGCTGTTGCCCAATTGACTGGAAAACCAGCCTTCTTTCTCGCACGGGTGGCAGATGGAACGCAGCTTCGGCCGTTCCTCCCTGCTTGTGAGAAAGAGAGCAAGGGAAGAGGCGGCGGCAACTACCGTTGCAACTGGGCAGTGGAGGGCCCGACAGCCCTTCTGTCTCTCTATCGCTTGAAACTTGAGGGCTCTGTTGGGGTCTCTTCCGCTCGCCTTGCTGCACACGGAGGAAGGCCAGAGAGGAAGACGGATCCCTCTCTGGTTTCGATTGAGGAAGAACGGTGGAGGCTCCACCGTCGGTCGCACGTGAAGAAGACGAGAAAGAGGAGCAGCCGTGAGGAGAGATGGAAGCGATGGCGGCTGAGGGCGTTAGTCGGACGATGGACGGCAACTGCGAGCGTTGGTTGGATGGTTAGTGGGCGTGACAGTGGGAGGAGGACGATCTCTCCCTCTGGTCTCGTTTTCTATGGTGATGGGTTATTGAAGATCGATGGAAGCCACCATTGGACGAAACAGGAAGACAAGGAAGGAGGTCATGGGAGGAGAACCTCTCTGGTTTTGGTTGAGAGAAGAGAACAGAGGAGACAGCGGCGGCGGAAGGCGACGGGCGGCTGGTGGCGCAGCGGCGTGTAACCGAGCGACGGCCCTCACGGGAGAACAAGAGATCGCTTGTGCTGGTGATGGGTCGCAGAAGAACCGGTGGAACCATCGTCGAACGAAGCAAGGACGCGAGGGAGGAGCTCTCGCGCGAGGAGAGAGAAAACGCAGGCGTGAAATGAAGAAAAACGAGAGTCGACCAAATTTATATCAATGATGAAAAATTACAAAGCGGGTCCACCTTATTATCAAAATTTGCGAAAAAACTGTTATAACTTTTAAGCGTTCATGCCGCAACGTTTTTGCTGAAAACCTCTTCAAAAAAGAGGCTTGAGAAAGTGATTTTCAGCAAAAACCATGCATTTAATAAGAAATCACGTTTTGGTACCCTTTGAGTTCTTAAAAATAACAAAAAGGAGGTTTTATAAATTAAAAACGAAATATTATGCTTTATTACTTTTTGATGCTCTTTGTTGTGTTTAAAATTTCAGAAATATGGTTCTGAAATTAACTTTGGGACCATTAGAGGAGGAAAGTCACGTTTTGAGAAATTAAATATAAATTTTATTGTTTCAAATAAGGATTACAATATGGCTAATAGAGGTTTCTAGATGTGATAAGTTTTGCCTTATTGCCATTAAATTAAGATTTAAAATGGCTGAATTATTCTGTTTGGGAAACCGAGCCTGAGGACGGTTTCTGTGAGAGGTACTAGACGATGTCTAGCATTAGCAAACCCTCACTTTTGAAATTCGAAGGTGAAACGTGGACTTTGTGCGATGGTTTATGCGAGTGCGAGATTTCTGTTTTGCCCAGTGTTTAGTTTCATCCCGGGAGGTAGTGGTCACACTCCTCTGGCTGTACTGGAGGGCCCAGAGGGTATTGTGCGGCACAAGGGCCCGGGATTCAGTTCTGTTTTTGTTTGGGAGCGAGACTCCGGGTTCCTAGAGAGACCATGCTGCTGCAGCGGCGATCTCAGATATCTTAGGAGGCTTCACTTCAGGTACCCTCGATCCGTTGAATCACCTGGTGAAGATATGTTCTGTTCTGCCCGTGAGTGCCCACGGGGATTTCTGTTGGTCGGCACGATGACCTTGACATTGTCAGAGAACCACGGTTGGAAGCCTACGAAATTTTGAAGGTTGTGCACACCTCTTTCTGTTTCCGATGATGTGACGTAACTCCAATATGTGCTAAGATTTGAAGATATTTGTTTTACAAAGTAAATAATATTTTGTTGGGCCATGTTCCATTTATGGCTGGATTTTCTCATACTCAGAGGAATTCTGACCCTTCTTTCTATACCTACAGGTAGTCATTGATAGATTTTGGTTCTGGAGCGACGATCTTCAGTCTTGTGGTGGATGGGCATTGGCATTCTGGACACTGCGTCGGTTTTGAGGATTTGTGGTTATTTTTGTTTGGGTCCAAGTATTTTATTATTGAAATAAAACAATGTCTGATTTCTTTATGTTCTGGTCATGACTCAATATTGCTTCCGCTATTATATAAATGAAAGAAATTTTTTGGTGTCAAAAATTGGGTCGTGACAGCTTTGGTATCAGAGCACAGTGTCTAGAGTCAATGTCCAATGCCAAGGTCGATCACATGCAGAGGAAAGGTCATCCAAGCCTGTCACGAATGTGTTTTTGATTTAGTGTGAATATTGAGTTTTAAAATTTTAGAGTAGTGTTAACGAATCATTTTACTTACGAATACAATAGTTATATTTTGTGCTCCTCCGTGCGGTGTAGTTCAATGGCTCGTACTAGAGAAGGAAGTGCTAGAGGCAGAGGCAGAGGACCTCGCAGCACTAGGAGTCGAAATGTGGAGACTCGTTCTACCAGAGCTGGGACACCTGTTGGAGATAATCAACAACAACAAGCGTTCATCATGAACACATTGAAGATGATTACGGGATTGATGCAGGGTTTGGTGCAGAATGCTTCTGCAGGAGGAACTAGTACAGACACAAACGGAACGACAAATGGTGAGGCAAGGGGAGTAACTCACCAACAGTTTATGAGCCTGCACCCTCCAAAGTTTCATGGGAAAGACACTGCTGACGATGCTGAACAGTGGATAATAGAAACCGAGGAGATCTTTACCACTCTGGATGTGTCTGACAACAAGAAGGTTCAGTATGGAACCTTTATGCTAAAAGGAGATGCTAAGGAATGGTGGCGGACGCAACGTGAAGTGAAGTTCGCAAATCACGAAGCGACTTGGGGAGAATTCAAGGAAGCCTTCACACATGCCTACATCCCAACCTTCACACGGGAGAAACGCATGCAAGAATTCCTGGACCTTCAATAAGGGAGTCTGAGTCTGCACGAATACATCATCAAATTCAAACATTTAGAAAAATATTGCCCCCATGTGTATACTGTTGATGCGGAACGAGCAAATAAGTTCGTCAGAGGACTTAAAGACGGGTTGCAGAACCAAGTAATTAGTAGTCGTCTGAGAGATCTAGACGACGCTATCGACATGGCCACACGTCTTGAGGAGGCTAGAACATGATGCAAGAGACAAACAAGAGGAGTAAATTTCTGCGATCCAAGTCGAGGCCAGACATGCGCAGTGACAAGGTGAACAAAGGGGATAGATTCAAGAGACAAAGGCCATCAACATCCAGGCAGGTCGAGGAATGTCCCACATGTCATCGCCAACACCCGGGCAAACCATGTTACAGAGAGGTCAGGGCATGTCTTTATTGCGGAACGCGAGGACATTTTATTCCTGAGTGCCCAAAGAAGATAGAGGTTGAGCAGACGCGAGGTGCAGCCAACCAACCAGCAGAGAAGAAGGTAACTGGGAGAGTTTATGCAACTACGGTAGAGGATTTGAAATCTACCGACATGAATTGAAGGTACCCTTCTTGTACAATCTCATTGGGCTCGTATTCTGTTTGACTCTGGTGTATCGCATTCTTTTGTTTCGAAGAGTTTTGCTGAACATTTAAAGTTAGAAAAAAAAGGATATGCCTTATGAATTGTTAGTTGCTACGCCCATACGTAACAAAGATACATTGGTCCATTCGAGATTCTAGAGAAAATTGAAGAAGTTGATTTGCAAGAGGACATGAGAAAGAGTTATCCTTAATCTCAATAAGATACGCTTAAATTTCGAGGACGAAATTTCTTTTTAGGGGGGGAGAATGTAAGACCCACGATTTTTGTTATGATTTCCTTAAACATTTGGAATGTGAATTAGGGAAGAATCAAATGAAAGATATACTTAAAACTATCAAGAAGGAGACATTTGAGGAAAAGATAGAGATAAGGGCATATCTAACCACATTTTACAACAATTAACCTTGCCTTGCTGCTTTCTTAGAGGACCATGTCTAAAGAGAGAGAACGAGAGAGAAACGTCCTCCATCTTGCTCTCTTGTTGGGATTGAGGCTCGTGGCTGCTGGAAAGGAACCAGAAGCAAAGGTTGCTGCTGGAAGTTAGTCTCAGATTTTAAGAGGTATGGGAAGATTCAGCTATGAACCTATCATGTAGCATTGTATTTTCTGTTTGAGTTATGATGGATAAAGATACTTATATACATGCTGTAACAGAATCCATGTGAGGTGTTGCATGTTATATGTTATACAATGTTCTTTATTAGAGTTATCTCTGAATCTTTAGAAAGAAGCATGCTAAAGTTAGGTTTTGAGATCCTCTGTATTCTCCGGTGTATTCCATATGTGAGAAACAGAGATTCCCGCCGACCCTAAAACTGAGCATGCACGTTATGTTAAGGGTTGTGTTAGAGTGTTCGGACAAAACGCTGGAAGTAATCATATACCAGAACCCTTGCAAAGGGTGGCCACAGAAATTGTGATACAAATCTGAAAGAGGAAAGACTCTGTTGTCATCCCCAAATTAAGATTATACCAAGTCAAAGAGAAGAGCAGTTCAGAACATCGTCTACAGGAGGCAAAACCTGTTCGACTTAGGGTAAATCTAAAATCAGCAACAAATAAGAGAGAGAAAGGGAAAGAGCGATCGCTTTGACGAGCTGACGCTGTTGCCCAATTGACTGGAAAACCAGCCTTCTTTCTCGCACGGGTGGCAGATGGAACGCAGCTTCGGCCGTTCCTCCCTGCTTGTGAGAAAGAGAGCAAGGGAAGAGGCGGCGGCAACTACCGTTGCAACCGGGCAGTGGAGGGCCCGACAGCCCTTCTGTCTCTCTGTCGCTTGAAACTTGAGGGCTCTGTTGGGGTCTCTTCCGCTCGCCTTGCTGCACACGGAGGAAGGCCAGAGAGGAAGACGGATCCCTCTCTGGTTTTGATTGAGGAAGAACGGTGGAGGCTCCACTGTCGGTCGCACGGAAGAAGACGAGAAAGAGGAGCAGCCGTGAGGAGAGATGGAAGCGATGGCGGCTGAGGGCGTTAGTCGGACGATGGACGGCAACTGCGAGCATTGGTCGGATGGTTAGTGGGCGTGACAGTGGGAGGAGGACGATCTCTCCCTCTGGTCTCGTTTTCTATGGTGATGGGTTATTGAAGATCGATGGAAGCCACCATTGGACGAAACAGGAAGACAAGGAAGGATGTCATGGGAGGAGAACCTCTTTGGTTTTGGTTGAGAGAAGAGAACAGAGGAGACAGCGGCGGCGGAAGGCGACGGGCGGCTGGTGGCGCAGCGGCGTGTAACCGAGCGACAGCCCTCACGGGAGAACAAGAGATCGCTTGTGCTGGTGATGGGTCGCAGAAGAACCGGTGGAACCACCGTCGAACGAAGCAAGGACGCGAGGGAGGAGCTCTCGCACGAGGAGAGAGAAAATGCAGGCGTGAAATGAAGAAAAACGAGCGTCGGCCAAATTTATATCAATGATGAAAAATTACAAAGTGGGTCCACCTTATTATTAAAATTTGCGAAAAAGCTGTTATAACTTTTAAGCGTTCATGCCGCAACGTTTTTGCTGAAAACCTCTTCAAAAAAGAGGCTTGGGAAAGTGATTTTCAGCAAAAACCATGCATTTAATAAGAAATCACGTTTTGGTACCCTTTGAGTTCTTAAAAATTACAAAAAGGAGGTTTTATAAATTAAAAACGAAATACTATGCTTTATTACTTTTTGATGCTCTTTGTTGTGTTTAAAATTTCAGAAATATGGTTCTGAAATTAACTTTGGGACCATTAGAGGAGGAAAGTCACGTTTTGAGAAATTAAATATAAATTTTATTGTTTCAAATAAGGATTACAATATGGCTAATAGAGGTTTCTAGATGTGATGAGTTTTGCCTTATTGCCATTAAATTAAGATTTAAAATGGCTGAATTATTCTGTTTGGGAAACCGAGCCTGAGGACGGTTTCTGTGAGAGGTACTAGACGATGTCTAGCATTAGCAAACCCTCACTTTTGAAATTCGAAGGCGAAATGTGGACTTTGTGCGATGGTTTATGCGAGTGCGAGATTTCTGTTTTGCCCAGTGTTTGGTTTCGTCCCAGGAAGTAGTGGTCACACTCCTCTGGCTGTACTGGAGGGCCCAGAGGGTATTGGGCGGCACAAGGGCCCGGGATTCTATTCTGTTTTTGTTTGGGAGCGAGACTCCGGGTTCCTAGAGAGACCATGCTGCTGCTGCGGCGATCTGGGATATCTCAGGAGGCTTCACTTCAGGTACCCTCGATCCGTTGGATCGTCTGGTGAAGATATGTTCTGTTCTGCCCGTGAGTGCCCACGGGGATTTCTGTTGCTCGGCACGATGACCTTGACATTGTCAGAGAACCACGGTTGGAAGCCTACGAAATTTTGGAGGTTGTGCACACCTCTTTCTGTTTCTGATGATGTGACGTAACTCCAATATGTGCTAAGCTTTGAAGATATTTGTTTTACAAAGTAAATAATATTTTGTTGGGCCATGTTTCATTTATGGCTGGATTTTCTCATACTCAGAGGAATTCTGACCCTTCTTTCTATACCTACAGGTAGTCATTGATAGATTTTGGCTCTGGAGCGACGATCTTCAGTCTTGTGGTGGACGGGCATTGGCATTTTGGACACTGCGTCGGTTTTGGGGATTTGTGGTTATTTTTGTTTGGGTCCAAGTATTTTATTATTGAAATAAAACAATGTCTGATTTCTTTATGTTCTGGTCATGACTCAATATTGCTTCCACTATTATATAAATGAAAGAAAATTTTTGGTGTCAAAAATTGGGTCGTGACAAACATGATTTAGATTTTTTTCCACATATCCAAACAAGCCAATTTAGATCTGAATTCATATCTATTAGTCATCTATGATAAGACAATAAAATTTCATGTACTAGAACTTATAGTACTACAGATCTTCAAATAAAAATATTTTGTTAATATGAATTTCATCATGTTTAAGAGTGTTACTGTACAACTTGTTCTCATCCTCAAAATTTGGTGTTTTTGAAGTGTTCTAGAAAAATGAGTTTTGTTTTGAAAATAAAAGAGAAATGAACTCACCCATCGATACGAGGATCGACCGTTCACAGTGCCTTTACCGAGGGTAATCAATCCAATGGCTATGTTTTATTATTAATACATTTCATTTGGCTTAAGCATCTCTTCATTCTAAATGTGGTGTAGTGTTTATGAAAAATATTAAAAGTTTAATGTTTCAAACTTTTAAAAGTGTTCTTGAAACATTACTTAAGAATGTAAAACATTTTGGGAAAAACTAGAATTGAGAAATCTTTATAAATATCATTTTGAAAGTTTGAGAAATCATTTTGAAGTCACTTTGTTGTTCTCTTAAAACTTTAGGTAGGTTTGAGATTTTGCTATAATTCAGTTACTGCCTGGCTAGAGCTCCATCTCATGTTGCTTAAGTTCTTTGGAGTTGCGCTTATGATCATAAGTGATATTAAATGAGTGCGAATGTATTGATTGTATATGATTAAAAGAGAATAAATCATTTCTACCATAACATACATTTAAGATTTTTATTTTCATAATTATCATATATATTTTTATAAAGAATGAAAAAATTTTGAAAATGGATTGGAATTATAGACCATCAAGCATGAATCTAATAATGGGACATTACTTGAGTTTTGGTCTTCGTGAAGTTGGTAAATGAAAATGATCTTAAAAGAAAAATATGTTGAAAAGAATGAAAAAGATGAGATACTCCCTTAGAAAAAAGAGAGAGAGAAAGAGATTTCAAAGGATATTTGTGGGTAAGCTTTTGAAGATGGAGTTTAATTTAAATAGAGAGGAAAAAAAGTTCTTAGAAGAAATAGAGAAAGAAGAAATGCGCATATACATGTACACATACACATATATGAAAGTTTATAAAAAGCGGGTATTGATTGGAAGGGAAAGAAAGATTTTAGAGAAAAAGAAATAAAGGAATACATACATAAATATATATTTGTAGGAGATGACATTTAACTTGAAGAGATAAATAAATGATTCTAGAGAGAGAAAATAAAACACATGTATATATGTGTTCATGTATATGTGAAAATTTGTAAAATAGAATATGAAAACATAGAGAGAGAAGAATGAAGGAAATCATCATATGCACATATATGTATATAACATGTATATACATATGTGTATTCATGAGAATAAAAGTAACTTAAAACATTCGACTTCAAATTTAATGTAGGCCGCTTGGACTAATACAAGAGCCTAAGTTATTTTTATATATGAGCATAAAACATAGTTATTTCATTTGTTAAAGGGATTATGTTTCTTCTACCTTTGGGTATGAAAGAAAATCAAACCACATGATAAGACGCTCATTAGGTTTCGTAATTGAAAGATTAGAAAGAAATTAATTCAAAATGACATGAAAAAGCATATTAACATGTATATATTTGTGAGAGTTTTTTTTCCCAGGTTGGACAAGCCTCAACTTCAAAAATTAATATAAGAATAAAAAATTCCAAACCACACTCCCATTCTCGCTGTGCATTCATATATATATATGAATAAAAAAATTAAGCAACTACGCAATTAACAATATCTTCAAAATAAAGCAACATTCAAGTAATAGAGAGAACTTATTCAATCATAGAATATAATATCATCTCCTCTTTTCATGGTTCCTGTGTATTTGAGGATAGTTTCTTGACTCTAAAATAGATATTTGAGAGCTATCTCTCATATGACCATGGGGAGATGAAAAGGAGAAGAAATAAGGAACCAAAACAAGATTATATTCAAGAAAAGATAAAACATGATACAATCATAAAATGAAATGTCATCTTATTCTTTCATGCTTCCGGTGCACTCAAGAATGGTTTATTGATTCCAAAAAGGAGATTTAGAGCTATTTTATATGACCATGAGGAGATGAAGAAGAGAAAATAAGGGAACCAAGACTATATTCTTTTTAGAGAACATGATTCAATCATAAAATAAAATATCATCTCATCTTTTTATGCTCGTGTATTCAAAAATAGCTTCTTTGACTCTAAAATAGAGATTTGAGAGTTATGTCATGTGGCCATGGGGAGATAGAAAAGAGAGAAAACAAAGGAATCAAAACATGACTACATTTAAGAAAAGAGAGAAAACAATGAAGAGAATAAAATGAGATGTTGATTACATACCTCTAATGAAAATGATTTTAGGAAAAATGAACAACATTGCTTGGAATGATCTTGGATCCCCTTGAATAGAACAACAAGATGATGATGAAGATACCTCCAAGAGATCTCTTCGTGCTCCTTTGAAGAGTTGTAGTTTGATGAAACTTGCTCTCAAGGTTAGAGATGAAGAAGAAAAATGAAGAGGGAAATCGAAGAAGACAGCTAAGGAAAAACTCTAAATCTTCAAGTGAAAATGCACTAGAGTTTTTCCAAGGGCTAGCTTATGCCCAAGAGAGGAATTATGAGAGTATAAGGAGTTTGGAGTCAAAACTTAAATTTTGATTTTTTTTATTTTCACAATATTTTCATGCGAATTTCAAATAATTTTGAATTATTTTCAAATTGTTTTTCTAAAAAAATAGGTTTTGACTAAGTGAGATTAGTCATTAGCCCTGTAAACACCCCTTTGGGGTGTGGGCAGGGCTGCCACCCAAAGAAACCAAATCACCTCCCAAGGGGCAATTTTTTTGGAAAAAAAAAGAGGGGGGAGGGGGGCTTCATTGTTGCAGGCCCCCGGCTAGGGCGTTGGCGAGACGTGCACGATAGCGCAAAATGCGCTGTCAAGCACTACAGCGATTTCATAATGCAATCGCCTTGCGCTCGTCGCGTTACGCAATCGCCTTGCGTGTGTCGCGCAATGCTCGAAACTATATTTTATTATTATTGTTATTATCATTTTAACTTTTTATGAAATAAGGGTTTTTCGTATTAAAGCGTAATTTTTTTTTGTTTTATTTAAAAAGTATATAAAACTATTTTTTCATTACAAGAGAGTGGTCGGCTTCGTTTTAAGCTTCAGAAACATATTTTGGTGCAAGAACGAAACGTAAAACAAGGGAGAGTTATGTGCACGCGCGCGATGCTTATAGCACCAGACTTTGTTGTTTTGAACTTGATTTTGGATTTTGAGTTTCAAATGCTCGATTTGGATCTAAGCTTGGGTTTTGGATTTTAGATTTGAAAGTTGGATTTTGAATTTTGGATTTTGAATCTTACGTCTAAATTTGGGTTTTTTGCTTAGGTAAAATAACAGTCTTTTGGAAAAAATTGAGGTAATTACACAACTATAAGCAAAAAGCAAACATGATGATATATTGGATTCAATGCAAGTACAAATATTTGGAGTCATTGATCCAAACAGTTAATTTAGATCTAAATCTATCATGAACCAATCACCATGCTATATGGATATCACCATGTCTAAGAGTGTTAATTTAAATTTCTTAATAAACCAACATCTAATAATATAATCATTCCTTTTAATTATGATAAATATACAATAATATAATTTTTGTCCTGGGAATATTCTTTTATAAGGAGCAAAAGAAATTGGCTTTATAGCACTCTACCGCTACTCACATTAAAAAATGTACAACTCATAAAATCATTAGATCTAAAAATCAATACATATCATTATATGTTTAAATCCAATATAAACAAGATATAGATCTTAAACAAAAAGGTGTAAATAAGTCAAATCAGATCATGCTCCAAAAGAGTGCCACGTCTACTGTGAGATCCAAATTCAACAGTTAAATGGATATATAAAATAAAATTTTGGTCATATCTAATATCAGCATGGACCCAAAATGACGTCCGTAAAACAAACATAATAATATACATTTGAACCAACATAAACAAGATATGATTTTTAACCAATATCCAAATAAATTCAAATTTGAATATGTCCTGAACCAAAACTGAATATTAATATGGATCTTAAGTAATGATTAGGTCCAAAGCAAAAATCCAAATGGTTATATAGATTCAGATCATACCATTATGGATTCAAACCCAATGATATCAACAATAGAATCAATATGTGTTTAAACAAAGAAAGAGGATCCAAATTCAAATGCAATATGAATATGTTTCAACATAATATCCATATCTAAATAAGATTTTAGTTAGTGTAGAAACACAAGGTTTATACTGCAATTGGGTCATGCATGCATAAAAAAAAAAAAATTATATAAGCATGCATACATATTGTTAACCATTTAGTTTTTCAGGCTTGGCCCTTTCTAAGGCTCCCACTCTATAATTCATTTTTGGATTCGATTTTAAAGACAAGTTAAGAACAACAAAGAGATTTTAAATCATCGTTAGATATTAGCAACGCTAGCAAATCATGTCAAGACATCTCCAACAAAATTCCTAAACACCACTTAGAAGTAAGGAGATTTTTCAACTTTAAATTTTAGAACGTGAATTTCCTCATTCATTTTTAAACTATACTTGTGACCCTCTTACGACAATTTCAATAAGCCTGAGGTAACTATACGTAATTGCACATAAAATGTCGGTCTTTTGTTGAAATTACAAAACAATTTTTTGGAAACCTCTTTTAGCAATTTATAATAAGTCTAAGTTTCTCTCAGTAATTTTGTGTAAAATTTGAGGTTTTTGCTGATTAACTTTCGCAAGTTCTTTCTGAAAAAGTTTCTAGCAAAAAAGTTGCAGCATTAATTTCTGAAAAATACAACAGTGTTTTCTAACATTTTCTAACATGGTGGACTAAATTTGTAATTTTCAAATTTTTTTGGTATAAATTCGATGGAACCCGACTTTTTTTCCAATTTTGACCAATTTTTCTCTATTCTCTCGAGAGCTTCTCTCTCTTCTTGCGAAAAAATCGGATAGGGTTTCTTCGTCCGTGCAGAACGAGGTCATTTTCTCATTCAATGGCTACTGGCTAGATCTTTTCCTTAAGAGCCAGTGTGGTAAAGGAAGAATTTAACGTGGTAAAGTTATTATGGTAAATTTTTTTAGAAAAAATTTACTTGTGCTCTTGTTTGATGACAATGTGAAATTAAGAGATAAAATGGAGGAAAGACATTGAAAGATATGTTTTTTCTTACTCCATAGGAGTCCAAAAACAATAAGCAGCAAAATTCAAAATGAAGCAATTGAAGAAACTGTACTCAAAAAAATATTAAGCAAAACATTTGCCGGAGATAAAAACCTTTGTCATACAAATATTTGATTTTACATAAACCAGAGCCGGAAGAGAAAGAAATTTCCTAGCTTTTTAAGCAATGAAGGTGCTTGATAAAGATCGACCGAGGGATAGAGCAACCGATCCATGAAAAAGTTGTTAATGAAAGGTAGATGACTAAAATATTTTAACTTCTTTTTTTTTTTTCTTGATTTTCCTTCAGCCTGCAATCTCATAATAGTTGTTAATGATCATCTAAACCTCTCCCCTCTCTCATTCTCTCTCTCTCACCGCCCAGAGCGAGCTCGAATGGACGAGGGCCATGGTGCACGGCGTGATGATAGTGACTTGGTGACTCTCTCTCTCTCTCTCTCTCAACCCTGAACGAAGGTTTCACTTTCAGCATGGGTTTCTGAAAGAAACTCTTATAAAACCTTAAAAGGGTTTCCCTCTGAAAAACGAGGGTTTCAGAGGAGCATCACAGAGACCCTCGTTGATGAGGGTCTCTCTGAAACCCTTCGGGGGTATCCGACAAGGGTTTCTCTGAAACCCAGAGATGAGATTGAGAGAGACCAAAAGAAGGTGGGATCCTGTCGATTTCTATTAAAAATTCATAATCCTCTTTTTAATCTTCGTGCAGTTTACTGACTGGCGTGGAAGCATGACGAAGCCCAGGAACTGCTGAAGAAGAAGAGAGCAGAGTGGAGAGGCAGCGAGAGAGGAGAGACGAGCGGTAGCGTTTGATGCACTCATTGTACAGCGTGTTAAATTTCTCTTCTTCGTATCGTACCATTTTCAACCGATGCACAGGATTTTTCCTGTGCATCAAACGGGCCCTAACGTATTTGCTATGAGATGCAAGTTCGATTTTCTTAGCCAAAGAGAGAAAATGGGCTGGGAAAGTGTTTTAACTTATTGATTCATAAATCTTGGAGGTTGTTGCTGTTGAAATTGGTTTCGGGGAATGTGCTGCTAATGGAAGGTATTTCAGAATCGTGTGTACAGAAGTGCTGGATATTTTCCAAGATGTAGTATAGCATTTATATAGTCTTATCTTAGCTTACATTTGCGCACACTATACATTGTTGAGGATTTGATGAAGATTAAAGTTTCTAACCATGGTGCTTACCTTGATTTAAGAAATAAATAATCTTATTTTCAAGATTTCAATTATGGGCGTTTGATAGTTTAGAATTTTCATTCAAGAATGAAAATTCGGTAACCATAATTCTTTCTCAAATTGAAATGGAGTCAAAATTCCAGGTTTTAGTTTTAGAATTCCTGAACTAAAACACCTAGTTTGTTTAAAATTTCTAATTTCTTAAAAAATGAGCATTTTGATTCTAAAATTTTATGATTCTAAGTTTGTCCAAACGCCCCCTTAAGTTGATGTAGGTTTAATTTCCTTATCAATTAGGTAATAAAGTGACGTATGCCCCTCCTTGCTTCTCATTTATTTTAAGTAGTTAATTTTCAATTTCACTTTTATACATTTTATTTAGTTTATGTGATATTTTAGAATTAAACTCACTCAAACACAACATGTTTAGTTGAGATTTAAAATGATTAATTTTTTAACCATGGCACCAACCTTGGTTTAGAAAATAAATAGTCATCCTTCAAATTCACAAATAAACTCACTTAGATTAGCCATACGATTTTTAAACTAAGAACATTTAGTTCACTAAGAACGTTTAGTTCATAAAGCACACAATTCATTTCTAATTAGAATTTCAATGAGATAGATTTAGTAATGCACCCTACGTATTAACTTTGGGTATAAAAAAAATCTGCACTTGCATAAATCTAATTAGATACACTGTTTTTAAACTGCGTCCATGTTTGCAAAAGAAGTTAAAAGGCACAAGTATTTCAATCAAAACAAATTCTTCTAAAAGCCTCAAAGATCTAAATGATGATGATGCTCCAAAACATAGGACTGAAACACTAAAATAATGACTTACCTTCCAATAAATCTAAATCATAAAAAATCATAAAATTCTAGAGAAGAGCCCTAGGTTTTAAAACACAAACATAAACAAAAACAAAAAAAACGATTCCCATATTTATCCATACCCTTAGTTACAATAGAATTTTAAAAATAAACTACAACATCAGTTAAGTCTCATTAAAGGACGGAGCTTAAGAACTTTAATTCACACCCAAAATCCATCAAAGTTGAAAATCATGCTATTTGGAACTCTAATTATCAAAACACTAATCTGAAAGTTAACTTTCAATATAAAATTCAATTTAATAGCATAGCATCAACAAATAAAAAACTTATGTCTGGACTCAGTCCTTAACCTTTAACGCATAGAAATCAAATCCTAATCATCAAATCTTTGAGCATCATGTAGTTTAGGATAAATCGTTAGATAGTGATGATGATGGGAATAATCTAGTGACATTTCGTTAAGAATCCTAAGTCCTACAGGCCAAATTAAGCTGTCATTAAACATTATTTTGAAAATTTGAGGCAGATTTGCTTTTGCATTAAGATCATAAACAATATAAAGACAAATTTTTATCCTTAGCATCATCCCTAGTAAAGGCACTGGGAAAAGTTAAATCTCGTCCCCGTAAATAAATAAAATCTCACCCCCCTTTAAATTATATACAAATCAAATGAGGTTGAGTCAAATATTGAACGATCGACACATGGAGCAGTCAAATTTACACGCAAACGCTCCCATAATGTCAAGAGCTTATTTCTTCGACATACGAATGGCCGTTTGCATGTGTGAGCAATCTCAAATTTGACAAAGTATTTTAGCCATACGAGATCCTTGATGTCAAACCACTTATGCAGGCATCTCTTGAAGTTCTACATATTTTTTTTTTGTTGTTCTCATTCACCACTGTGATGTCATTCAAATATATTGGCACTATTGTGCAATTATATATATATATATATATATATATATATATATATATATATATATATATATATATATATATATATAAAAGAAAAAAATAAATTGTGACTCTAGCTTTTTAAAATCATCTTATCGTCTAACCATTTACCATCTAATCCATTATGATTTTCATAATCTATTATTAATTTTTATTTTTTTTAAACCAATATTTTCATCATTTATTGTTAATTTCTATTTTTTTTAAAACATCGATTTGCATTCATGTCTTTGATTATATATATATATATATATATATATATACATATTAAGCGTCGGAATCCCATTGAATTCGGTCCATTGATCCCGTAACGTTGTGTCAAAGCGAGTGCCAGCTCCCTCCCTGCATTCTCTTAGATAATGGTCAGCGTAGGAAATCCAATCGGACGGCACCAGTAAAGATTTGGGTCTCAGAGAAGGCGGAGCAGGAGAAGGAGCAGATACGAAGACGATGGTGTCGCTGGTAGCAGCATCGTCGCCGTGGCGGACGG